>NC_064630.1:617972722-619349722 GCF_023864275.1 Schistocerca cancellata
GCTCTCGCAAGGCTATCAGTATTTCTAATGGAGCGTTATTCACTCCCGGGGCCTTTCTTGTGACTTAGGTCTTTCAGTGTTCAGTCAAATCCTTCAAGCAGGATCATGTCTCCCGTTTCATCTTCATCTACCTCCTCTTCCATTTCCATAATATTGTCCTTAAGTACGTCGCCCTTGTGTAGACCCTCTTACGTATTCCTTCCACTTTTCTGTTTTCCCTTCTTTGCTTAGGACAGGTTTTCCATCTGCGCACTTGATATTCATATAGGTGGTTCTCCTTCCTCCAAAGGTCCCTTTAATTTTCCTGTTAGTAGTATCTATCTTACCCATAGTGATATATACCTCTACATGCTTACGTTTGTTCTATAGCTATCCTTGCTAACCCATTTTGCATTTCCGGCCGATCTCATTTATGAGACGTTTGTATTCCTTTTCGCCTACTTCATTTACTGCACTGTTATATTTTCTCCTTTCATCAATTAAATTCAATACCTCTTCTGTTACCCAAGGATTTCTAAAAGCCCTCGTCTTTTTACCTACTGGATCCTCTGCTGCCTTCACTATTTCATTTCTCAAAGCTACTCATTCCCGGCGGGGTCAGGCATTTTCTCTGCATCGTGATGACTGGGTGTTGTGTGATGTCCTTAGGTTAGTTAGGTTTAAATAGTTCTAAGTTCTAGGGGACTGATGACCATAAATGTTAAGTCCCATAGTGCTCAGAGCCATTTGAACCAAGCTACTCATTCTTCTTCTACTGTATTTATTTTCCCTGAATTTGTCAATCGTTCCCTAATACTCTCTCTGAAAGTCGTTACAACCAGCCGGCCGGGCTGGCCCAGCGGTTCTAGGCGCTTCAGTCCGGAACCGCGCGACCGCTACGGTCTCAGGTGCGAATCCTGACTCGGGTATTGCTGTGTGTGATGTCCTTACGTTAGTTAGGTTTAAATAGTTCTAAGTTCTAGGGGACTGATGACATCAGATGTTAAGTCCCGTAGTGCTCAGAGCCATTTTTTTCGCTACAGCCTCTGGCTCTTTCAGTTTATCCAGGGCCCATCTCCCTAAAATCCTAACTTTTTTGCAGTTTCTTCAGTAGTATTCTACAGTTCATTACCAATAAATTGTGGTCAGTGTCCACGTCTGCCCCTGAAAATGTCGTACAATTTAAAACCTGGTTCCTAAATCTCTGTCTTACCATTATATAATCTGTCTGAAACCTCCCAGTGTTTTTAGGGCTCTTCCACGAATGCAGTCTTATTTTATGATTCTTAAACCAAGTGTAGCTATGATTAAGCTATGCTCCGTGTAAAATTCTACCAGGCTGCTTCCTCTTTCATTTTTTACCCCCAGTACATATTCATCTGTTACTTTTCCTTCTCTTTCTTTATCTAATATTGAATTACAGTCCCGCATGACTATTAAATTTTCGTCTTCCTAAACTATCTGAAGAGTTTCTTTTATCGAATCATACATTTCTTCAGTCTCTTCAACATCTGCGGAGCTAGTTGGCATCTAAACTTGTACTGTTGTGGTAGACGTGGACGTAGTGTCTATGTTTGCTACAATAATGCATTTACTATGCTGTTCGTAGTAGCTTATCCACACTCCTACCTTTTTATTCATTATTAAACCTACTCCTGCATTACTTCTAGTTGATATTGTATTTATAACGATGTATTCAACTGACTAGAAGTCTTGTTACTTCTGCCACCGAACTTCACTGATTCCCACTATACCTAACTTTAAAATATCGATTTGCCTTTTTAAATTTCCTACCCTAGCTGCCCAATTAAGGTATCTGACATTCCAGGCTCCGATCCGTAGAAAGCCAGTTTTCTTTCTCCTGATGACGACGTCCTCCTGAGTAGTTCCCGCCCGGTGATCCGAATGGGGGACTATTTTAATTCCGGAATATTTTACCCAAGAGGACATCATCATTTAACCATACTGTAAATTGGCGTGCGATCAGGAAAAATTACGGCTGTAGTTTCCCGTTGCCTTCAGCCGTTCGCAGTACCAGCACAGCAAGGCCGCTTTGGTTACAAGGCCGGATCAGCCAGTCATCTAGACTGCTCCTCCAGCAATTACTGAAAAGGCTGCTACCCCTCTTCAGGAACCACACGTTTGTCTGGCCTCTCAACAGATACCCCTCCGTTGTGGTTGGATCTATGGGACGCCTCTCTCTATCGCTGATGCATGCAAGCTTCCCCACCGATGGCAAGGTCCATGGTTAATGGGGGCTCAACACTTTAAGCATTTTCTTATTCATTGAAGAAAGAAAAATACACAGAACTTCTGCAATCTGAGAATGTCTATCTCCGTGTCTGTCTGTCTGTCTGCCTCTGTCTCTCTCTCTCACCCCCCCCCCCCCTGTGTGTGTGTGTGTGTGTGTGTGTGTGTGTGTGTGTGTGTGTGTGTGTGGTGTTTTAGTGAAGTTCGTGGTTCATAAATTTGTCTTGGAATTCACAGTCTCGGTCGTATTTTATTGGATATATAAGAGTTGAGGAATCAAGAACTTTATCACATTATGTGAGTAATATACGTTCAACAATAGTAACAATACTGCATACAGCGGACACATCGTCACCACTAGTCATACTAGGGCCGACATTCAATCTGATTTAAGGATTTCGTATGGCGAGCAGAATGCGTCTCACTTAATATGAATTTTGTCGTAGAATGTACACCCCACAAATCTTTGTAGAACATACTGTATTATAGTAGCACCTACTGAAAGTTTTGCACCTTTACCAAGCTTCTGTTCTCACTCGATATGCTGTTTGCCGGCAATGACGACATCGGCATAGCACACTGACGTCTACACGTCTTGCCGATAGCTCCGAGTACACTAAAAACTGATGCGGTACACTGGACGTTCTACGTCATACTGATAGACTTCCGCTCATCTGTGATACCCGTCGCTGATCATAAATGAATTTATGTTACATAAGTTTTAGTTCTTGTCTTTTCCCGTTAGAGAAATATTTATATTAGTACTTATGTTAGAACATATCAGTTTATTATTAAGCAGCATACCCGGCGATGAGTCGGAGTTCCTAAATATGTTTTGGAATTATCTATATGTTTTAATCTGGGGAACCTCTGGGAGTTGTGTCAAGTGCTCCTCGTTGCCCTTTCGTGAACTATGTAAGTACTTAACTCGAAACAATAACTATTATAGAATATTAATGAACAAGACTCGTTTGATTTTGTTTTTTGTTTTTATTCCACTTAAAGATTTTAATTTTTTGTAACAACACAATTACAGAGATTCAGAATTTACAACATTTCTAGCCGTTCGGATACTGTGTGTGAGACTATGAAGTGATTTTCTGAACTATTAGTTCTTCAAAGGGCAATACACAGTTGACCATGCGGAAAGCACTCTGATGGTAAATCACTTCCAGTTAATATGAATGTTTGACCTTGAGCCATATTTATAGTTATTGGAAACGAAAGCTTGATCCAGAACTAACCTCTGTTAGTGTAAATCAGTTTGTATCATTGGCATATTTAGATGAAAACGAGACGTAAGCTTCCGAGTCGGTCAAAACATAGCTACAAGGGCGTTACTTGGCCTCAGTTTTTATCTGTGTACTATTTGCATTACTACGTTTCGGACAATTCATATAGCGTAGTAGTGTACTATTCATAAACTGGTAAGCCGTTAGTACAACTTTCCTAATATACTTTCAATTAAAATCGACTGTGAGGAAGAAAACAAAACAGCACATTTTGTACATAGAATTTTTGTTAAAAAGTTATATATACTGAGTGCATGGTGTATTATAATTATGTATGATAATTATGTATAACAATTGTGTGATATTTATGATTGTGTGTAATAATTACGTTTTATTTATGGTTGTTCAAAGCAGAGATCCGGCAAAAAAATTCTTAAGGACTTATTATAGTTTAAGTGAATATTTTCTGAGACATTTAAGCCACAACATTCACAAGCGGCAGCAGTTGAACAAGGAGGCCAATGACCGTAGATTTTGCGCAGTAGCAGTCAGCATTTCGACAGATCAGTGACCAAGCAGGTGGGCAGAGCTTGCAAGGACAATAACGACCAGCGCGGTTCGCACATCTGAAGTCAGTGCTCCAGGAACTGTCATCATGCTGTACTCGCTTGCGTGACGTATCTGGTGATGCGGAGAAGGACGGCTGGCAATGACCAACCACGCGAGCATTGAAGTAAAACAAGGAAAGCCAGCACGTGTGTTGACATTGGCCACGTTGCTGCCCAACGCGAGAATAACCGAAGAGTCAGTCACCGTCCTAGAATCTTGCTTGACATTTGCGAAACCGCCAAATAAATACCTCCGACGAACGGGCGTGGGGTGATTCTTTGAGGGGAGAAAGAAGAGACGAAGAAACGTCGCCTGGACGGACGGACCAATGGTTAGTCAGCGGAGGTCATACTTTGCTGCAACGACTTAGTCGCTACGCTTATCGACAGAAGTTGTTGGTACCACGCCAGTGGGTCAACACAGAAGATGCCATTCCAGATGTTAACATGTTACGTTCGTGTAGTACTTACCCAAGTCGCTCGTGAGGACGAAGGGATTTCGGCCTCACCAAATGGGTCACCTGCGAACCACGAGGTTAATGAACTCTGCCAGAAGAATCTGAATCTGAGGGTCGCTTGTTTGATTCCAGGGTAGAGCACTCCGCGCCACATTGTATCCGGTCGTTTATAACGCAACGAGCGAATTCAAGAGGAGAGGAACATGCCGCCGCCCCCAGATGTTACCAGATTAAGTTCGTGTAGTACTTACCCAGGTCGCTCGTGAAGACGAAGGGATTGCGGCCTCACCAAAGGGGTCACCTGCGAACCACGAGGTTGATGAACTCCGCCAGAAGAATCCGAATCTGAGGGTCGCTTGTTTGATTCCAGGGTAGAGCACTCCGCGCCACACCGTATCCAGTCGTTTATAACGCAACGAGCGAAATCAAGAGGAGGACAACATGCCGCCGCCTGAGTGGGTGGCCGGTAGAGAACCAAATGGTAGAACACGCGGCCTGGCGGTCCGCTGCAACTCAAGCCGACGCCGTGTGGTCACTGGAATCTGCAGGTTACGACTCTGCGCTGCATCGCTGCCGCGAGGTATTGAGTGAGTTAAGTCACAACGTATTACTCCATTTGCTTGAAGGATCTTATGTGTCAATAAATGACTGATAGTGGAACCATCAGTATTTCACTCTCACCTCGCCCACTGAGTCATGGTAAGAAGCCATTCCAATAAGTATATTTCACAAGATCTGGAGAATAGGTAAGTGGAAAATGAGGCCTTAAATATTTTTTGCGGTTATTTCCCCCCAAAACATCGAGCCGTGTTAGGGCAGAATTTCTGAAGAATTTAACAGATGCAGTCAACATTGCTACAGCATTAGAGGAAATAGACGCCGTGACGAGGTACGAAGAAAGAAAAAAATGTATTTTCCACAGGGGTTCGCTATTTCGGGAGCGATCGGCAATGACACATCGCGAATAACTATCTCCAGCCACAGAGTAGAAATTGTCAAAGGATGGGCGATACATATCGTGCGTGTAGCAGTACAGGGAAATTTACTGACAGAGTCCGTTAAACAAGAACGGGAACAACAGAACCACCGACGGGCATTCGATTTAAAATTCTATGCTTTTAGAGCGCATGCAAAGACGGAGTGTGGGGGAGGGGGGGAGGGAGGAGGGAAGTTCTGGTTGCCATGTAGTATTAAGGTAGACTATTAGTCGACACTGCGGTTCACATGTCAGTCATAAGTAAACAGTGAATTGAGGTCAGGAGAAACGACCCTCCAAAATACATGTTAAGTGTTGTAGGCTTTAGATGAAGATTCCAGAAGACGTGTGACACAGTGCTAGTTTTGCCTGCAACTAGATTCGGACCGAGAATCGTGGTTCCCAAACACATCTGACAGGAAGTCATGCAACAGTCCCACGATCACATTATTTTAGGTCACAGTGGTCAAAGAACTACTAAACGACACACTGCTCAACATTTCTGATGGAACACAAGATACATGTGCAACTTCATACTGTGCGCTCAGCGACTTGACTACTGCTGTCAACATATACCATTACGAAGACACTCAGAAGCAACACATCCATTTCAAATAGTAGGAATGGAGATTTATAGTCCCTTAAATAAAACAGTAGCCAGGAATAAGTACGTACTAACGATTATGGATCATTTCCCAAGATATCTAATTATGGAAAGTCTCCCTGATCAATGGGCAAATGCCATTGCACAGTCTATGGTCAATAATTGACTTTTAAAGTTCGGCTTACTGGAAGCTGACCAAGGTAGTAACTTCATTCCAGCCTTCATGAAACAAGTCTACCGTTTGCTGAAAGTACATTGATTACACACAACCTCATTATACCTACATGAAAATGGATGGAGAGAATGGGTCCACTTCACTGTCGTCAAGATTTTTATTTTATCAACGACAAACACACAATTGGGATATCACCATTCAATACTATGTAAGTGCTCACAACGCCAAAACACACGAAGGAATGGGCATGTCACCTTATGAAGTTATTCATAGAAGGAACATGTTATAAAGCTCAAAGAAGAAAAGAACGGAGAAAAAAAGAATGGAGAAAGAATAAGGAAATTAGTTGAATCATTAAAGATATGTGGGAAAAAATGGAGAAAGTAAATAGCAGAGAATTAGAATGGCAAGAGAAATTAGGCAATGTACGTGCTAAGTATCCGGATTTCAGAATTGGACAATGGGTTTTTCTATCCACTCCCTATGTTGGTAAAGGAGAGATGACAAAATTTATGACCAGAGTCCTTACCAAGATGTCGAAAACACATCGCCAGTTAACATCAAGTTACAATTACCCATAAGCAATTGTTAATGGAAGCCTGTTGAAACCTTTTAAGAGAGTACCAGACGTAATGCCAACAACGGTAGCGAATACTGTTCTGAAGGATGCTGGACTGCGGAAATGGCAGAGTGCTGATCCACTAACACAGAACACGCACTCTGCCCCATATAACATTCGGCCACCTGCAGTCAATTATGTATCTACCACACAAAATCTACCGTTCTGACACAAATGTAAATAATTTTTGTATACTTCCAATTCCAGCGACAATGTACTAACAGAAAATCAGGTACAGTAAAAGCACTGTGTGCTTAAATAAGTATAAGTCTTTCAGTAGAACGTATTGATAAGGATATCTAGGCCATACAAAGTGCACAATAATTTTTCTTTTTCCATAAAATCACAATTATGTAAGCAATAGCTTAGAAATACTACTTTCCACGTTACATGTATCGCCTTCTACCAAAATGGGGTCCTACATCGTTGCAGCACTATTTTTCTTGTTTACAGGTATGAATAACATTAGCTATGAATTACAAGGGCACAAGTTGAGGAGTGATGTCACTTTTGTAAGACAGGACACAGTGATACTAACTAATCATAAGTGGACGATAGTACTGGAATATTATCTACGGCAGATACGTAAGGAGCTTGTCATGTTAGAGGTAGGCACAAATGGCTCTGAGCACTATGGGACTTAACTTCTAAGGTCATCAGTCCCCTAGAACTTAGACCTACTTAAACCTAACTAACCTAAGGAAACCACACACATCCATGCACGAGGCAGGATTCAAACCTGCGACCGTAGTGGTCGCGCGGTTCCAGACTGTAGTGCCTAGAACCGCTCGGCCACCCGGGCCGGCTGTTAGAGGTAGAATTTAATACCTTAAACTCAGCAGCAAGAAAAATGGAGATATTTGATGAGGTAGCAGCCGCATATACATCTCTGCAATGCTCATATGACTAGTTACGCTGCGAATTGCGTCAAATAGGAGGATTAGTGATCTATAACCAAACTATTTAAACGAGGGTGGATGAACGCAAGTGGTAAATTATTAAAAACCATTTTTGGCATGGCAGATGATGATATCACACAGTTAAATAATACATTACAGGCGTTACAATTACAGCCGGCTTCAGCTAGGCCTCTTTTGCCTGGCACACCACGAGGCAGTAGTCAATAATACCAAGGCCATTAGGAATGTTACGCTAGAATTGAACAAGTATCTCCAAGATATCACCGCGGCATTGAATACAGGTATAAAGATAATATGAACCAGACTAGATGTAAAGGATAGGAAGACCTCAGCAGCGAGGTTACTTCGTTTACTTATAGATCAGTTTGTGGATGCACGGCTAGCAGTAGAGGATCTCAAGGAAACCGTCCAACATGCAGTAGAGGGGTATTTATCACCAGTTTTGCTATCGCAACAAACTTTACATTCATATTGATTCAGATTCGTAAACAGTTACCATAGTCACTACAATTAATCTTCCTTCCAGATGAGGAACACTTGCCGCAGTAGTATTACTTAGCGGAAGTACTAGTGGACGCAGACGATGTAAAATTACGAATTCAAATTTCCTTCCTGGTGACTAGCAAAACTGCTTCCCATTGAAATGGGACCAACTTAATAAATTTTTACAATTTTGAACAAGTTAAGTATTCCTAATATCCAAAACATCGAATGCTACCGCAGTAATGATAGTTGCAGAATTAAGTAACAGCTTACCGTATGCCCATCACGTGTCACAGAAGTGAACACCGATAATTGTGAATCCCAGCTATTTTTTGAGAAACACAAAGCCTCAAATTGCCCGTGTGACATACTAACTGCTACACCACATTCTTTCGAGCAAGTAGGAGAACACTGGTTTTATGAAGTTAACCAACTGACAGATATCTTTGCACACTGTTTTGACCATGGTGCCGCTACTACAATCGAAGTGCTGAGCTCTGCGGAAGGGAACTGACAGTTAATGTCACATTACGTTCTCTCTCAGGCTTGAAATTTCACTTACTTGCAGCCATAACCATTTCGGCCATTGTTATCGGAACGTATCCACAAATTTCCTGGCCAAAAACACCTATGCAACCACTGGGTGCTCAAAATATATCGTATATAAGCAGTTCCCTTGAATTCTCCATCCTGCTTTCATTATATATTCTTATAACTGCACAACAAGGCAAGAGTGTTCTACTACGTAATTATACATTGTACTGCTTTTCTGTGTATCAGACAAAAACCCAAGGCACAATAACATATCACTTCTTCAAATTCCTGTTGAATGGCTAGAAAAATTCTGAGAATATTCATATAATGCTAAAACGTAGACAGAGATAATTGTTGCTTGCTACTTCACTGCATTGTCACTGATTGTCATATAACGATACTTCTAACATTACTTTCAGAAGTTTTCTTAAAGCTGATGTATTTCAAGATATAATGGATTGAATTTATTACATAATTTTCCTGGCACAGTAGTGTTTCCACTTTGTTTTTGTTTCGTGTTTGTTAGTTATTTGTAGATGGACATAGGACAAAATTCGAGGACGAATTTTTCCTGACGGGTGAGGAATGTAGAGTGCATAATTACATATCATAATAATGTGTTATTTATGGTGGTGTATAATAATTATGTGTTATTTATGGTTGTTCAAAACAGAGATATTGCAGAAAAATACCGTAAAGGCTTATTAGAGACATTTTAGAGACTTTGACACGTTAAGCCACGATATTCGAAAGGGGCAGCAGTCGAACAAGGTGGCTATTTACCAGTGGAGTTTGCGCAGCAGCAGTCTGCACTTCGACAGGTCAACGACCAAGCAGAAGGGCAGAGCTTCCAAGGAAAACAACGACCAGCGCGGTTCCTACGTCAGCGGTGAATGTTCCAGGAACTGTCATCATACTGAATTCACGTGCATGGCGTATCTGGTGATGCGTAGGAGGACGGCAGGGCATGGCCCGACCACGCCAGCATACAGGTGAAACAAGGAAAGCTGGCATGTGTGTCGACATTGGTCACGCTTTTGCCCAATGTGAGCAGCATAGATCAATGACCCAAGAGTCAGTCGGTGCCCTAGAAACTTCGCAACATTGGCGATAACACCAAATAATACCTCCTACAAACGGACATGAGGTGGTACTTTGAGGGGAGAAAGAAGAGACGAAGAAACGTCGAATGGATGGACGGACTGATGATTAGTCAGAGGACGTGATACTTCGCTGCAACTACTTAGCCGCTACGCTTCTCGATAGAAGAGAATGTCGGTACCGCGCCAATAGGTCAACACAGAAGATACCATCCCAGATGATACTAGATAGTAGTTCGTGTGGTACTAACACACGTGGCTGGCGAGGACGAAGGGACTGCATCCTCTCCAAATGAGTCACCTGTGAACCAAGTGGTTGATGAACTCCACCAGTAGCCGCCGAACCTGAGGTTCGCTTGTTTGATTCTATGACGGAACACTCCGCGAGACGCAATAGCCGGTTGTTAAAAACGCGACGAGCTAATCCAAAAGGAGAAGAACGCGCCACTTCCGAATTGGCTCACGGGTACAGCACCACATTGAAGAATACACCGCCTGGCGGTCCGCTGCAACACGAACTGTCGCTGCATGGTCACTGGAATCTGCACGCTACGACTCCGCGCCGCCCCGCTGCCGCAAGGTATTGAGCGTGCTAAGACACAGTGTATTACTCTGTTTGCTTAAAGGATCTTACATGTCAATATGACTGATAGTGGAACCACCAATGTTTCATTCTCACCTCACCCACTGAGCCAAGGAAAGAACCCATTCCACCACCCACAAATTGACACTTTCCCTCCTACCATCCCCGACAAAATAATGACTTTTGCACTCCTCTGTCACTAACGCTCAATATCTAGTGTCACAAACATCTGACCACTACAAGAGATACATATATGCGAAATTCAGCTTGTTTCTTAGTTTAAATTCACTCCTATTGTAGTTACGGCAACGGCCGTGCCGCAGTGGAAACACCGGTTCCCGTCAGATTACCGAAGTTGAGCACTGTCGGGCGTGGCCGGCACTTGGATGGGTGACCGTCCGGGGTGCCATGTGCTGTTTCCATTTCTGGGGGTGCACTCAGCCTTGTGATGCCAATTGAGGAGCTACTCGACCGAATAATAGCGGCTCCGGTCAAGGAAAACCATCATAACGACCGGGAGAACGGTGTGCTGACGACACGCCCCTCCTATCCGCATCCACAGCTAAGGATGACACGGTGGTCGGATGGTCCCGATGAGCCACTTGTGACCTGAAGATGGAGTGCTATTGTAGTTAAAACAGACTGCGAGAAAGAAAAGAAAATTACACTTTCTCACTACACACCATTTTTTTTCTCCTCTGGTTTTACCGTTACGCATGGACGTTGTTGGTTATAAACATGTACAGAGTAAGTTCCTCTTATTATTTTGGGAGTATCGTATAAAAATTTGAAGAAAATTGATTAAGAACCTTTCGAGATTTTTGCTTATAGTATTTCCTTTTAGTACGTTAGTACTGATTAATTCAAGATGTTTTTGTGGTCGGTACTTAATCACTGAAATACCCTTTCTTAGACAACGTCACATTTCGCTATTCTTACCGACTTTTAAAAACTCTGTAAGTATGTGAATCCACTAGTGCCATTAGCGCCATGATTTGTAACATTTCCCGATTATCTAAGTATCACGTACATAGATAAGCAGTACAGTTAACAGCTATTTACGATCCCCGTGTCGCAGCTAAATGATGTAATAAGCTTACTTGCTTGTCGTTTGTATGTAACAGGTTTACGGCCAGGTTTCACGAATTATGAGATACCATTATATTTATTTTCCTCATGTAGATATAATGATAGTGGGTTACCTTTTCTAAACAAAGCAATGTAACTAAGACTAAGAATTCCATGCCTTAAAAATAATCACAATAGTAGTTAGTATCACTGCAGACAATGAAATAAGGCACCATCAAAGTTTCTTCCATTTAACAAACAAGCATGGGACAGAAATATGACAGTTACCATAAAATGTTTTACGAAGGGAAAATAATTTAAAATTTCAGCTGTGGAAACGTGCGATGCACTTATAAAGATTGAACGCAGGACTGAAAGTATTCGAAAATGAGCGGCGGATCACCACAATTACCACTCAAAATTAATTTGGCTATGGAATTCTCTTTGTTTCTATTCATTAAATAATTTTTTTTTCAACAACTGCTTCGTGTGACGTACGTTGTTTTGTCAACTAATATTAAACACTCCGATGACATGCATACATAAGTCAGGAAACAGCATATTTGTGGAATGAAAGAGTACACAGGAAGCAGTATGTAGTGACCTTAGACAATTATGAAAATCGCTGTTTATCACAGGTGAAGGCAAAGCTAACAACAAAAAGAGGAAAAATCTTCAAAACGTGACATTTGTCAGAGTATGGGTATTCAGCACGCACTTTAAACGAGGAGTCATTCCCTGCACAATTTTCCGGTGTTCTTAGAAAGGTAGATACTTGCCAGAGTAAAGCAGCAAAAACAAACACTGACTGGTGTCCGACAGAAAGTGGTTAAGGCAGAGGTCACGACTACGAATAGACGTCTGTAAAATACTCAAAGAATTTATCTTACTTTCTGTTGTCATTTTAAGAAGAGGCGTAGAAAGAAAATTTATACAGAAATTTCAGCAGTCTAGCGGGAATAGTTTCAAGGAATAGTGTAACCGAATAATGATTCAGTATGAAGCGAGATAGTACTTTCGCTCACAGCACTGAGTTGTGAGTAATTTTAAACATTTCTTAAATACGCATTTGAAGTCGGGAGTGGGCCAAAACAGTTAAGCTTAGCATTAAGTACCCTAAATATCGAGAAATGTTTCTACAAAAGGCCTGTAACGGCAGCGAAGAAGTGGTTTCTCCACAGCCTAAAAGAAGATGTTGACATGCACAGGTTATATGAGACACAAGTCGAGCTATACATTTCCCTTAGTTTGCTTGAGTAACAGCTTTTCCTACCGTGTCGTCATCCTTAGTCATCTAGGTGGGCGTGATGTCAGAAAACGAAGCCTGTGCAACTGCACTGCTTTCCATAGAACTGTTACTCTCGCTCCCACCTAATTGTTTCTTAATGAGCTGCCTGGCATCTGGTGACCATTTCCTGCCTATTGTTCTCTTAACAAGTTACATTTTCAGCCAGGATCATTTTTGACTTTAGCACCTAGAACAGTTCCGTAAATATTTAACATATCAGTTTTTTATGGTAGTAGATATTTTCTGTTCTGTTTTAGAATACAGAAATTTCCCTTGCAGTGACGGATACAGTGTAGTAAAGAAAGAATCGTTGTCTGTAACTAATAACTGATGTTTTTTACATTCATTTCCAAACAAATTGTATTTTTCATACTGTAGTCTTGTTGTTTAAATTTAAAGATACATATCGTCTTTCATACTAAATCAGTTTTCTTTGATATTCCATGTTAACTCTCTTGCAGAAAGACGCCGTTGCACTTAAAGGACATGCTTTCGACATGTATTGCCATAGAAATTACTCGTCTTCTTATTTTTTCATGTGTTGTTGTGTTCCTAGTACGTGATCAAATCGGTGAGTGTTTGAGATACTATTCTGGTTCATAAGGAGAAGGAGGTCTTAACAGCAGAACTGTCTGTTCAGTATTTGCACCACTGTACCCCAGATTGTCAGAACTTAACGAGTGAAAACCAACCCCTACTTATTCAGTTCCTTCGTAATATCTCTGCAGGGATATATTAACACCTAATAATAGCTGAAAAGATTATAATTCTTTTGGATAGCTATATAGTTAGTACTACAACAGTCATCCTAGTGGTGTCAAAAACTACAGACTCGACACCAATATTGTTGGTCTATTTTGATTTCTATGTAATCTACAGTTTCCGATCGATTTCTAGCGGCGGTGCGTGCAGAACTGTCTGTTCAGTATTTGCACCACTGTACCCCAGATTGTCAGAACTTAACGAGTGAAAACCAGCCCCTACTTATTCAGTTCCTTCTTAATATCTCTGTAGGGATATATTAACACCTAATAATAGCTGAAAAGATTATAATGCTTTTGGATAGCTATATAGTTAGTACTACAACAGTCATCCTAGTGGTGTCAAAAACTACAGACTCAACACCAATATTGTTGGTCTATTTTGATTTCTATGTAATCTACAGTTTCCGATCGATTTCTAGCGGTGGTGCGTACATTTTATCCGAGGAAATGATTATTCAGATAATGAATAAAATTTTATGTTTCTTATGACATGCCATTTTCATTTTTATACGTAAACTATGTCCCATTCCTTGAACGAACAGTGCTTGACGTGACTCCCTTCACAGCACTGCGCGTTCCATTTAGAAAATTCTATACCAACTACAGTCGACAGTAGTAGTTGGTCTACTTATTTTAGAGTACACATACACACTCGCTTATAACCAGTAGATCTGGTACAGTATAATATTTTGTAAATGTCGCACAAATTGTTGTAGCGTAAAACGTAGAAAGTAAAAGCTAACATTTCCGATTTACTACTACACTGTAAAAATATTGCAGCACACATTCCTCTGCGATAAGGAAGTAACATTAAGGTCTACCATCTGAGCTGTGAGGACGGGGCGTGAGTCGTTCTTGGGTAGCTCAGATGGTATAGCAGTTGCCCGCGAAAGCCAAAGGTCCCGAGTTCGAGTCCAGGGTCCGGCACACAGTTTCAATCTGCCAGGAAGTTTCATATCAGCACACACTCCGCTGCAGAGTGAAAATCTCATTTTGGAGACATCCCCCAGGCTGTGACTAAGCCATGTCTCCGCAATATCCATTCTTCCAGGAGTGCTAGTTCTGCAAGGTTCGCAGGAGAGCTTCTGTGAAGTTTGAAAGGTAGGAGACGAGGTACCGGCAGAAGTAAAGCTGTGAGGAGCCGGTGTGAGTCGTGCTTGGGCAGCTCAAATTGTAGAGCACTTGCCCTCGAAAGGCAAAGGTCCCGAGTTCGAGTCTCGGTCCGGCACACAGTTTTAATCTGCCACGAAGTTTCATATCATATTATTCTGGAATAATATTATTGCTTCATCAACTCAGTCCTAGCTTTTAATCAACTGACTGATATAGTATTGTTACTTTCATTTACTTTCTACCTTCACTAAAACGTATACCTCATCTCCAGGCCATGATGTGCAATGTGTTAACTCCTAGAAAAATCAGGAAAACGTGGGTAAAACATGAAAACTGTTGATGCTTTGAGCAGATGTGCTTGGAATGACCTATGCGAAATGAGTCACAATATTTATATCATCACAGAAACATGCTTTACGACAACACCCAAATACTGAGTCAGTATTCCTCCACAATAAGCGAGATATAGAGCTCAGGATGAATATCGGATTTTGGTATTAAATATCGGAGGCCTTTGGAAGTAAAGATTTCCAGGAAACAAAAAGAAAGAAACAGGAAATGACAGAGATATTTACTTCTTTCTTCCTTATGTCCAGTTGAAGAATGCCTTTGAACTTGTTAAGTTAGTCTGAAAGATTCTTTGTCTTCTTCCCGTCCTTAAATTTGTTCACGGATTCACTGCGTTGCTCCTTGCGTTCCTCTGTCCGCTATTTTTTAGTGATGTCTTTTTTAGCTTTGTGAATTAGGGATTTGCACCTACGATTCCAAAGACTTTTCATTCTCTGATGCTGTTTCTGCGTCACTCTTATTCGTAAGTCCTGCTTAACTCCTTCTTACCAATTCATTATTACCTTTGTTTAAATTTATTTAATTAAGTAGCTTTCCTTGTTAATCTAGCGTTGTCCATTCTGTAGACGTAACCATAGCATCGTCTTACGTATTGCATCAGTGAACTTGTCCAGTGCTGTGTATATGTCTGTAGTTTTTCTTTAAGTTCATAAGCCATTTATATTAATGAGACTACAATTTTTTATTAGAATTTTTCGCTCTTCCCCTGTAATTTCATCTGCTTTTTAATGTCCTCCTAAAGATGTCCTTTCTGAGTAATATTGTGCTTCAGCCAAGACAACTGTATGGGAATGGCAACTTTTCGCATTAGCGGATATGAAACGTTTATTGTAGTATTTCCACGTTATACCGTGCACTTTCTGAAGTTTGGTAGATCTTTTTAAATTGTTTGTACTTATTTCAGATCGTACTATGAACTCTCAGAGATATTTAAAGAACATACATGCGATATTCACCTGCATTACCAAACTCCAAATTTATGTTATCTACGCAATGCTTCACTTTACACGATGCATTGCTTAGAGGTACATTACAGATGCCTTTTTTTTAAGTAAGTACATTTTATTAACCCCTTTTATCCCTTATGTCTTGTTAGAGAATTGTATATTCAGTTATTAAGAAAGCTATATTTAATGTGCAAAACAGATTGGTAACTGGCTCATGCGCGGTCTATCTTATGGCAAGGTCTTTAACATCAGACCGATTTACATTTTTGTTTATTATTCAGATAGACGTCTTCTGTAGGTTGAAAACTCTGTTCATGTTTTTTGCATTTGATTGCCAGAAAAGAATTCCATCTTTAAGAACTATGTGTACATATGAGACTGTCTGTTACATAATGACGAACTTACACTGAAGAACAATGAAACTACTACACGTGCCTCTTATCGTGTAAGTGCATTAGTGAAATACGCATTGGATGTCGGACAAGAAAGTTAAGCGTAACACTAAGTTAACGAACCATAGTCAACAAAAGCAAGTCTGTCACGGCAACAAAGATGCATTTTCTCCACAGGCTCCAAGATGATGTTGACATACGAAGCTTGGCAGAGACAAATGTCGTGCTGTGCATTTCCTTTGCGTACGAAAGCTTTTCGTATGGTGTCCTGTCTGTTCGCAATCTAGGTGGGCCAGTCACGGGAGTGTATGTCAGTAAGCGAAGCCTGTGCGTCTGCAGTGTTTTCCTAACGACTGTTACTCTCACTCTTACCTAATTGTTTCCTCAAGAGCTCCCAGTATATTTGGAAGGGTTGACTGGCGGCGGTCAGACACTTCCGTTGCGGTTGGCGTAGGAGGACACGGTGATAGCGGCGACATGAACAGGCAATTGGTGAGCACTTTACTGTCCTTTGTTCTCTTTACAAGGGACATTTTCAGCCAGGGTCGTTTATGAGTTTTAGCACCTCAGAACAGTTTCGTAAATACTTAACATACACATTTTTGTTTAGTAGTAGTTAGAGATATTTTTTATTCTGTTTTAGATTTTTGAAATTTCCGCTTGCAATGACGGATACTGTGTAGTAAAGGAAGATTGGTTGGCTGTAACTAATAACTGAAGTACTTGTACAATTGTTTATAAAAATCGTACTTTTAGCGTTGCCGTCTTGTTTAAATTTAAAGACACATATCGTCTTTTATATGAAAGACATCTTCAGAAAAAATCCGTTTTCTTTCCTATCCTGACAATTTCCATGTTACCCATCGTCTAGAAAGGATCAGCGGCACTTAATTTACATACATTCGACACGTATTGCGTCCAAATTACTCGTTTTCTTGTTTTCCCATACCTTTTTGTGCCTGTAGCAGGCGATCACATCACTGAATGTTTGATAGTAATCTGTTTCATAACTAGAAGTCAGTTTAATAGCAGGATTGTTTAGTTGTTAGAATTGTTTAGTTGTAGCGTTACAGTATCACAAATGGTTAGATCTTAATAACAAGTGAAATAGAACTGCTGCTTATTTACTTATTTCATGTATCTCAGTAGAGTAATATTTATGCTTAACATAAGCCAAAAATATTATACAGAGTCTTGTTGGACCATTGTATAGTTAGTACTTCACCAATCGTACTAGTGGCATCGGCAACTATGGATTCGATACTGATATTGATCATTTATTGTGATCTGTACGTAATCTACGTTCTTGACCGCACTACTAGGTGCGGTATGTGCATTTTAGCCGAAGCAATTATTATTCAGATAGTGTATAAATTTTATATTTTGTCATGCATGTCATTTTAATTTTTAGATGTCCGCCTTGCAAACCGACCAGACTGAATGCTTGAGGTGACCCCCTTCACAGCACTGCTTTTTCATTTAGAAAGTTGTACACCACCAAAAGTAATATTAGTAGTGTCTCGTGTACTTGTAAAACACACATATACATACGCCCATAACGAATAGTTCCAGTACAACAAATTATTTTGTTTAAAATCTTCAACATTTCGCTGCCCTGTCAGCAACTGTATGAATATTAATTTTAATTTTAATAATCAACTGCCTCAGTTGCACCGTTTACCTAGAATTTACCTATGTTTCAGTCGGGATAACCCAACCCTGTTCGTAATAACAGTAACTACCGTTTGCCCATAGTGGACATCGTCAAGCTAAAACTACAAATCCATAAATTATCGTCAGACTATAAAACTTATCCGGAACTGCCTCGGCCCCACATTGCGACCATAAGTTTTATAGTCTTGACGATAAATTATGGATTTGTGGTTTTAGCTTGACGACGTCCACTATGGACAAACGGTAGTTACTGTTATTCTGAAGAAGGTTGGGTTATCTCGACTGAAACCTAGGTAAATCCTAGGTAAACGGTGCAACTGAGGCTGTTGATTATTAAAATTAAAATTAAAGCTATTTTGTAATTGTCACACAAATTGTGATAGTGTGAAAAGGAAAAAGTGAGCGTTAACATTTATGATTTATTACTGCACACAGTCCTCTGCGATGTGGGAGAGATATTAAGGTATAATTTCTGATCGGTGACTACGTCATCAGAGACGGACGTTTGAACATGATAGGGAAGCTACAAAATCTGAAAGGGGAAATGCTTAGGCCAAATCTGGATGTAGTAGGAATCAGTGACGCGAAGAGTACAAGAATGTCTGGGCAGAGGGAAAAGATTGAAAACTTCGTCACAACTGAAACTGACACGGCAGCGGACACACACACACACACACACACACACATATATATATATATATATATATATATATATATATATATATATATATATATTCTAAAATGCTCAGAACCGGTGTTACACGATCGTGGACGAAGAGCGAAGCAAGAATGCTACATCACAATCTCGAAACTGTGTTATCTCTCAGTCGGTGGTGAAGCATTACTATTGACAACTATTGTTACAGCAATGGCTATGTGTAGCTCTTCCTAGGTCTCCTTGGTGTTCTTTTATGAGGGCAGCTATATGTACGCTCTGAACAATCAGTTCGTTAACACACGTAGGAGTTCTGGGAGTGCTTGTTTGTTGGACTATGTTGACCACCTGTATAGTATATTTTACTTCATCCACATACTATACATTTGCCCGTTCAAATGAGATCTGACTGCTGGATAGAGTACCAGTTTCACGAAGTTTAATGGAAACATGAAAGAACATTTGAATGTGACAGATTGGGCTTTTCTCCACAACCTCCTGCTGTTTTTCCATTACAAAACACGTGCACAGACCCCATATCAGAATACTCAGATTTTGTAAATACGTTCAGCTAGCATAAGCGATATAGCAGAGTCGGCCAACAAATCGCAATCACTATGGGAAAAATCACTTACGCTAATTCATGAACTACTTCATAACTAGAAGTTCAAAACAAAGACAACAAACTATAAACAGACGCACTGAAACCGAGATACCAACAGCCACAATGAAAACTTATCTGTGCAATAAGCTGCATCTCTGCAGCCAATATAAGGGTGTACATGTTTTAACGAATTTCTCATCCGAATTTGTGTACACCATCGTATCGTCAAACAATTCCATTTCCTCCTGAAGCACCTGTATATTCAAAAAGTCGGGAAACTTATATATTAGAATTTATAACCGGTAAAGTATTTTTCTTGGCAACATGGCGAGTAGCAGTGTAGAGCTACGTTATGTTTCGGAACAACTCCTATATCACAATGAGAGTAGGCCATTTTTTTCTGATTCGTGATTAGCTCGCTGTGTTATGTACGATTGTGACACTGTATTCTGCTGATGCTCTGCACAAAAACTTCCGAAACTGACAGGAGCCCCTTGTTCTCCAACAGGTGGTCTCAGCTGTGCTGCTGACGCTGGCGCTGTGTTTCGCGATGCTGCAGGCGAACCCGATGGCTCACCCGCGTCATCATCACTGGGGTGGTGGCCACCACTATGGATACGGACATCACCACCACCACTGGCACCACCCACACCACTGGCACCACCCACACCACTGGCACCGCCCACACTACTACTGAGAAGAAATTATACTGCCTCGTTGGTTCTTCCTGCGTAATAGGCTTACAGGCTTAGCAGGATAACGTCCATGTGTGAAACAGATGCTGGACTTTGTGCTGGAAACAGCAATAAAATGAGAATTAGGCTGTGTGTTCGAGTATTTATTGTTTTAGTCTAGAGGATTAGCATTAAAGATGTTTTATTGAATTAATGTCGATCATTCATGTGCCTAGTTGATTCCATCTCCTGTTTCTTATAGATTTTGTGTTCTGTATTGTACATATGACAAATTTAACTCATTGCCGATGCTGTATTGGGAAAAATTCATAATACAAAAATGCAGACGGAAAGGGTCTAATCTGAATGTAATGTACACCATGTTTCCCTTTCATATCATGCACCTATTGATGACTCAACAGTTGAATTCTTAAAAGCTGCAGTTTGAATCTCTGTCTCCACCACATTTGTCTGTGTTTGTTTACGTTGATTGCTTTAAGGTAACTACTTTTTCCGTTTATCAGTTGAAAACATATAGGTGAACATCCAGTGTAGACTCCAGATAAAACACTGTATCCAATAAATCATGTTTGCAAATTGAACATAACAAGAAAACTGGGTTTAATCTATCAAAATGAATGTTGGTTCATTGTAATTTATGTCTGCACCTATGTTCTGTTTCGAAGAAATAAGAGCCACCGCCGAAAATCGCTACCTAAAACTTGTCTTGGTCACAATTTCATCTGTTTCAAAGTTATTGTCCTGGTGTGATTGCAATAACTAATTCATAGACTAATGTCGCATTCAGGAAAGGAGTATTGGTATTAATATTATTGCTTCATCTACTCATACCTTTAATCAGCTGATTCATATATTTTTGTTACATTCAAAAAACCTGCGAGAAGCATGAAATTGTTGATGTTTTAAAAACACTAGCAATTTTTCTGCTTCTCGCACATTGTCTTGAACGCAAAAACACTATATTAATAATGTGCTTCGAATTACCTTCACAAAATGAGGCACAATATTTGCATCATCACAGAAATAAACAATACAAAACACAGAGTCAGCATTCGTCCTTAATTTTAACATTACGTATACTAGA
The DNA here is from genome assembly GCF_023864275.1 of Schistocerca cancellata. NCBI lineage: Eukaryota > Metazoa > Arthropoda > Insecta > Orthoptera > Acrididae > Schistocerca > Schistocerca cancellata. The sequence goes on from NC_064630.1 coordinate 617,993,876, forward strand.
GCTTTGGGAGGAAATATTTTCTGAAAACAAAAAGAAATAAAATGCCATAAAGTGCGATAGTGTATTGAGAAATGACAGAGATATTTTCCTCTTTCTTCTTTCTTCGTTATGCCCAGTTAAACAGTGCGTTTGAACTTGTTAGCTTGATCTGAGGGAGTCTTTATCGTCTTCTCTTCCGTAAATCTCTTCACGAATTCTCTGGGTTGTTTCCTGCGTTCCTCTGTCCACTATTTTACAGTGGTACTTTTCCAGTTATTTTTGCGAGTGTGTGATTTGCAGCTAGGATAAGACTTTCCTTTCTCTGATGGTGTTCCTGTGGTATTCATTTCTCGTAACTCTTGCTTAATTTCATCTTACCAAATAATTGAATTTGCTACGTCAAGCAGTTTGTTGGTTAATCTGGTGTCCATTCTTTGGGTATGACCATAGAACTTCAAGCGTTTTTACATTTTTCATCAGCTAACTTTTCTAGTGCTGTGTGTAGGTCTGTAGTTTTTCTTTCAGATCATATGCCATTTATATTAGTGGGACCATAAACATTTCTTAGAATTTTTCGTTCTTCCTATGTTTTGTCAATTCTTGAATGACCTCCTGGATATGTAGGTTCTCAGTCGTACAAAAAGAAAGTAAGACAACTGCCTTATAATATCGAAGTTAAGCATTACAGAATATCACTCTTTTATCGTAGTGATTCCATGTTATTCTGACCACTTTCCCGAGTTTCGTCGTTCTTTACAAATTGCCTTTGCTGTCTCTTGCACATGTTATTCTGATTTGGAGAGATATTTAAAAGGAGATAAATGTTGTCCCATTGTTCGTGTGTAGTGGCGATCTTCTGATTTTTCAGTAACTTATCGGTCAAATGAGTCTTCTCATATGATATTTCAAGGCCCGTCTTTGTTGCTATCTCGCGTAACTTCTCTATGACGAAGCTATCTTCCTCACAACATCGTTAGATCGTCAAAAAAAGTTAGGCACCTCACTTTGATTCTCTGCCCCGATGTTTCTACGATCGATTTCTTTCCCATGTTACCTGATGACTTTGTCTAATAGAATGTTAAACAGAAGATGGGAGAGGCCTCCCCCTTATCCAACTCCTCTATACATCTCAAAAGGATCTGTTGTTTCACCCGGAAACTTCACTTGAGATACTCTGCCTGTGAGGAGGTGCAGGTTACTTTTATAGTCTCCCTGTCTATCCCGAACTCTTCTACTCGTAAAGCATCCAAACGGTTTGTCTGTCAACAGATTCTTACGCCTTCTTGAAATTCGCAAAGTTCACACATATGTTGGTACTTTCGATAATCCTTAACATTGCCTGCAAACACTACATCGTCTCACTACACGATTTGCCTTTCCAAAAGCCTGCTTGATATTCACCAATCTCGTGTTCTTTTTGCTGTTCAGGTCTGTTCGAGAGAGCTTTTTGGATGGAATCCTGTATATAAATGGCAGAAGAAATAGGTGGAGTCTGCTGCGTTGCATTGTTTGTGCAACGGACGTGTAATAGCTTTCTACCAGTCCTTAGGAATCGTTTCAATTTAGCATATTTCTGCTAAAAGTATATGAAATCTTCTTGTAAAGTCATTAACATTTCTGCAGATGCCATCCTCTCCTGACGTGTTGTTAGTTTTGAATAATTGAATTATCTCTATTTTTTCTTGAGTTGTTGGAGGTGAGTGCCGGCCGCGGTGGTCTGGCGGTTCTAGGCGCGCAGTCCGGAACCGCGCGACTGCTACGGTCGCAGGTTCGAATCCTGCCTCGGGCATGGATGTGTGTGATGTCCTTAGGTTAGTTAGGTTTAACTAGTTCTAAGTTCTAGGGGACTGATGACCACAGATGTTAAGTCCCATAGTGCTCAGAGCCATTTGAACCATTTTGGAGGTGAGTGTTTGAGTTTGACACTGGTATTTCAAAAAGAAATCTTTGCACTGTAGATTCAGAGTTCAGAAATTTTGAAAGTGTCGGCCAATACCTTATTGTTTGTCCCAATTTTCCGTTAATTTGACAAAAACTCAACGTTGGTGGTTTATACATAGTTGTCAGGGAACGCCTTATAGAAATTTCGGCTGTGCTTTTCCTGTAATGCTGGTCTATTTCTAAGAGCTTGCTTTTGTCGTAGGCACGTTTTTCGTGGCGACTTATTTCTGAGATTGATTTTTGTATCTTGAGGAAGGACATCTTTCATGTAACTGATATCCTTTCCATTGATTCCAAGCTTTGACTCGCTCATCGATAACATTATGACACGTCGTTTTCATTATCTCTTGCAAACAAGTTTCCAAAAATTCTGGATCTGTTTGGTTGGAAAGAGACATTTGTTACTATTATTATTATTATTATCATTATTACTACTATTTACTTATGGTCCGCAGCTCGTGGTCGTGCGGTAGCGTTCTCGCTTCCCACGCCCGGGTTACCGGGTTCGATTCCCGGCGGGGTCAGAGATTTTCTCTGCCTGGTGATGACAGGGTGTTGTGTGCTGTCCATAGGTTAGTTAGGTTTAAGTAGTTCTAAGTTCTAGGGGACTGATGACCATAGATGTTAAGTCCCATAGTGCTCAGAGCCATTTGAACCATTTACTTATGTTACCAAATCCCAACTCCGAGTTGTCTAAGCAATGCTCCAATGTACAAAATGCATTGCTTAGCAGGTACAGTTTAACTATTTGATGTGCATAACGTTTTGGCAGCTGCTCTCACACGGGGTACCGTAGTTAAAAGCACCAACGTTATGGACAGATCCTTACCACGAGCACGAGTTCTGTTATTGGTTATTATTACTATTAACGTCTTCAGTAGGTTGAAAACTGTGTTCATGTTTCTTGCATTTGCTCGCCAGAAAACAATTCCTTAGTTAAGGACGGCGCACATATGAGACTGGCTGTCAGACACTACTAAATATGTTTTTTTTTTTTAATCTGTAATAGCCTACTTGCCAAAAGGGATTTAACCACTGAGCTTTGGTGTGGGAGAATAGGAAGGCAGTATCATAGTCTTCAATATCCGAAATGTTTTTGCTTTCACTGAGTAAATTCATAGTTTACATGTCTGCGATTTTAATTTAGAACAAGGTATAGGTTCCAAAAATTTAAATGATGCTTCTTTTCTGAATGGAGAGGCGTTTGGTCTTGTAGCACGAGTCTGATTCGCTGAAGATCAGCAAACAGAGCACGCTTTCATTGACGTCTCTCAACAATGAAGGCTTATGCAGGCGGCTGAAATTCAGTTAACCGGTGTTTACGTTTCAGAACCATATAACAAGAACGCAGTATCGAATGATGACGGCGTGTTGCTGTTGGAATATTTATTCATATCCCGAGACATTCATATTGTGGTCGAAATAAGGTAAGAAATCGAAATATTCCTGTCTCCTGTATTCGGCAGCTGTTATCGCATAAAAAGAAGGTCATTGTCTGATTACGATTTGGAATCCTTGTAAATCATCGCTGGCCATTAAAACTGGAACACCAGGAAACACAATAAGTGACGAAGCTCTATAGATATACATTAATGCTTCCGCATACAAAATCAAAGTTGATCTAGCTTTCGTTTTAACATGTATCTACCTATATACTAACAATAAATCTGTAATCAAATAATAGTCCATCTTAACCACTGTAATTTTTTTTTTAAATACACTTTAACTCGTTTGGGCCACAGCCATCGTCAGAACCTGAAAGGTAAACAGAAAAAATTAGAAGTAACCCTTCTAGAAGTATCACAATAATCTGTACTACTATATAAGGCAAAGTCGTAAATTAACATCGTTACGAGAAATTTCTATCCGTTCTTGACTGATTAACTTCGCACTTTTTTCGATTCTACGCGTTTCTAGCAAAAATATCGGAATGTTCTTGACCGATTTACTCACATTTTTACAAAATGCCCTGTCCATGTTATCTGTTAAAGCCGGCTGCGAGAAAAAAATTATGTGCGGTGTCGTTATTTTTCTTTCTCATAGTCAATTTTAACTACCATATCAGGGTCCTTATGCCGACGGAAAAAATAATTTCTTCTAAATAGATTATTTCTCCTTATATATAATTTTAAACATATACGCGTACGCAAAAATGTGCTGATTTGTTTTATTTCTCGATGTCGGTTTTAATATAAAACAGAAAAGTTATATTTATGGTTTATCGGTTTATGATTATAATACTACTACGGAAAACGTTTTATTCCTACCAGTTCGCTGATTAAATCCACGCGAAATACGATCATTGATGGTACTTTTTTCCCAGATCAGCAGCTGCAGACGTCTCTCTAATACCCCACACACCAATGTTCCCAACCGATTTACCCATTCATTTCAAGCGACATCAAACTGCAATCGAGATTTTCTTTGCAGCACCAACATACGAGGCTGAAGTCAGAGACAGGCAGTCAGTCGAAGTGGACGGGAGAAGAAAACGAACATAGACAGGGAGATGCAGATAATGGACAAGGAGACGGGGATGGAGGAGAACGACATTGCCAGTTTTCCTAAATACTGTTTTTATAGTATATGTTATTTTACTAATTCTAGAAATATTTCTTCTCCTTTACTCTGGTTACTTGGCAGATTCGGACGACGACTGTGGCGGAAATGCATTACGGTGAGCTTTCCTTTTTTTAAATAATAAAGGTATAATAGCTATCAACTGCGTGAGTAGTGATAACGATCCCGGACTCATATAATCATTTTATGTCATTTACGGACAAAATAAATTCGTAAAACTGACGTGTCTGTCTCTTTCTCTCACTAAACACGCTAATTTCCAAAAAGGTTTGACAAATTTTTATGAAGTTTTTGTAGGCAACTTGAGCCTAGATTAGGGCACCGTACAGATAAACATTAACTTCAAAATGAAGACAACCACAGCCGAAATTCTGCATGTTGAACAAAGAGTCTTCCCCTCAGGCTGCGAATGTCCTCTATTGAAAGTTCACGACTGGTTTGGTATTCTTAAAATGCATCATCAAGTGACCTGTGCGTTGGAGGAATAACATATTTCCCATTCTAAATAATCAATTTTAAAAAATCGGCCATTATAATTGCATAAAGCCGCGAAGAACAGAAAACTGATATTTTGTTTAAATCATTGCAGTACACAGGAAAGTCAGTTATACCGAAGTTTCACAGTTCATCGCCAAAGCAACAAAAATAAATAACTCTCCACAAGGTGGTGATCCAAGTTCAAATGGCTGGATCAGACAAGCATTCTGTAAAATCAGGGCATACCGCAGTGACTACGAAAAACGGAAGAAATAAGGAAAAGCTGTAGATGCCGTAAAAGCATCTAACAGCATCCGAACAGATGAAGTCAAATAAGAGTAGCTTAACTTCAAGTAGGATCAAGAGAACAAGGAAGCAAATCTGAAGACAAACGCATCCGTGGACTACTTGGGGAGGTAACAACTGCATCAGACTGTGCTTTACTGGCAGAACGTCGTTTCGAGACCGCGCGAGAAGCAACGGATGCGCAAAGTCACAGAAGGACTGAGTCTTGAGTACAGACGATAAGGATGAAAAGTGTCTATACAGTGTTAGTAACCTAATCCTCCATCAATCAGGGGGATGAATATACTGGCATTTAAAGCTAATTCAGAAGTAATATGCTTCTAGGAACTGACAAATTGGTTAATCAAAGAATGAAAATTAGCCATAACATTTCTAGGGCATAAATCCGTCCGTCTGCGCGTTAAGTTTCTCAGAAGAAAATTTGTTCAATTATTGATAAATTCCCACAGATTACAAATTATTAAGTCTAATGCCCCTTCTTTTCCAACGCGGTATGTGGAGACTAGACGGGGTCCGAAACTGAATGCCCAGTCTCCAGTTGGTAAATACTTAAAGTTTATTTGGAACTCGCGTTTTTAAGTTTCTCCTTAAAAAGCACCTCTAAATTTCTACCGTTTTGACCGATATACACTGAACCACACAAATCGCATGTAATGCAGTGTAGTCCAGGAGACTTATAAGTTTCAAGTGTAAACTTATCCTACTGACTGAAACTCTGCCCATTATATCTAGAAATGAAGCAGAAATGGAGCAGATCATAACTATGTTTTCACAATGGCGGCTAATGACTTCAGTCTCCCAACGGCCTTCTCAAAGAGGGCGGAAAAGCGAAAAGAGGCGCAGGACAAACTCTGGCCCGGAGGGTAGGAAAATGTCCCTAAAACGTAAAAGAATCAGCAATACTTAACGGTATGAGTATGCACTTGGTAATGGAATCCACTGTGCTACAAACGTATGCTATGTACCCACAGGGCATGTGGGCTGAATTTTAAAAGGTGTAACGATAATAGATACTGGGAGATGAAGAAGCTTGCACAGGATAGAGTAGCATGGAGAGCTGCATCAAACCAGTCTCAGGACTGAAGACCACAACAACAACAACGATAATCTCACCATTGGCAAAAGATTCCGGGTTAGTCCCCCATTCCGATCTGCAGGAGGGGACAGACAAGAAAAAGGTGACCATGGGAAAAATATGCAATAAGAAACGAAAGGGTAACGATATATGAGCCGGGCCGTGTAAAGTCAGAATTTCAACAGCAGCAGAAAAGTGTATAACGAGAGTGAAATTCATTATGAATCGGAAGATACGACAGAAAGTGAGCTAGTGTGAACAGTTCAGTGAAAGGGTTGATCTCACAGTAATCGGTAGCAACTAACGACCTCAACAGTTGTTCAGGTATATACGCAAGCAGAGGAGGTGGAGATAGAGGTAGTATATGACGATACTGTATGAGCATTTCAGTGCGTGAAGGGGGAAGAAAATCTAATTCTCGTTGGGGATTCGAATGAAGGCGTAGAGGGAGGAGCAGAGGGAAATGTTCGGGGAGATAACGGACTTGGAAGTAGGACTGAGAGAGAAGGAACGCTGAGTTTTGCAATAAATTTCATTGACTAACACCGAATAATCTGTTCAAGAGTCACAAGAGGAGGAGGTATACGTGGAAACAGATCTGACACATGGGAAGATTTTAGCTGGATTAGATCATGGTCAAACAGCGATCCCGATATCAGTTATTGTACTGTGAGGTGCAGCCAGGAATAGATACGGACTCAGATTACAATTTAGTTGTGATGAAGAGTAGACGGGAGACGAACGGAATCGCGCAAAAGAGTCATGGTGTGACAGGAAGTTGAATGCTAAAGTAGTGAAGTATGATGATTCGCATTGGAAGTTCGCTGTAGATGTGGATATTACGACGAGGAATAATACATTAGGCAGATTAGGTGTAAATGTGTGGACGTCTATAAAAAGAGCAATCACAGATGTTGAAAGGACAAACACACGAAGCGCAGCTTAATTGAAGGGTCAATTTTTTGAAATTGCATAACTGTGTCCCACTGCGACGCAGATGTTTGAAATATGCCTAAAAAGTACATACAACTTTTCTCTGTGATGGTGCGAAAGCATGGCGCCTTGCGACAAGGCACCGGCACATGCATAGAAAGACTACGGGTCAAAGGTTTCTGTGAGGTGTAAGATGAGTTAACCATGTCATATTGGCACCAAATTTCACCACAATTCTTCCCGAGGCCATCGTGGCCGTGTCATATGATGGGCAGGTCCTCACATCCTTTCTTACTCACAGTCACTCTTTACATTCACGACTCTGCGATAGAGGTCACAGTGGTTAGACACTGGACTCGCATTCGGGAGGACGACGGTTCAATCCCGCGTCCGGCCATCCTGATTTAGGTTTTCCGTGATTTCCCTAAATCGCTCCAGGCAAATGCCGGGATGGTTCCTTTGAAAGGGCACGGCCGACTTTCTTCCCCATCCTTCCCTAATCCGATGAGACCGATGACCTCGCTGTCTGGTCTCCTTCCCCAAACAACCCCCCCCCCCCAAAAAAAAAAGAAGAAAGAAAGAAGATAGTGGTCAGAACAGCGATTCCCAACACTGGTATCACGTGAATTTGTTATGTGTAGCCGAGGAAAGCATTTTAAACAGTCCACCACTGAAAGCCCACACGAAAAAGGCCTCAAGGAGTGGCATTAAGGACATCACTGAAATCACCCACTCCCTTGGGAAGTTGATTTCCACACATTTCCCAGTCGAAGACGTCAGTTTCCAGTGCTATGTACGGCAGGACGACGTTGTCGACAACATTGGATAGTGCTGACACCCCGTGGACGATTCAACCCCTCTGTAAGGATATCGTGGGTCAGCAAAGCTACTGAACGTGATCGCACACCTATGGAATGTAGCGCGACCGCAATTTTTGCTCTGGTATAAAGATGGAATCAGTAGGGACCACCATTCAAAAACATTCGAAGAAATTCTACCGTGATCAGAAGTAGTAAAGGGTGTTTACCATTTGGAGACCTCCTGTGGCGCAATCACAGGCTTGTGCGAAATTGACACCTACGTGAATAAAACTGCAAATATTCACTTTAAGACCTTCTATTTCGGTTACACCCTTGGTGCAACAGGCTCAAATTCATTGGGAACTTTAAAAATGTCCATATGCAGAATCTGACACACTGATTCCTATGCCCTTTCGACACACTTCATCTGAGTGGCTCCATGCCTCAGGACTCCTGCCTGCTGGCCGCATGCGAAATCTGAGGGGTGTCGAAAGCGATGCCTGCCACGCCGACGCCTAGATATCAGTGATCGACTGTTTCTTTATAGAACACTGCTAAGTGCCCAACTAAGGTGCGAGTAATTTCCGTAACAAACTACAATTTTATTCAACTTTCCATTGTAACCTGTTTCTGTCGTTCCTCCTCTATCAGTTACCCTTTGCAGCTTACTTCCAAAGCAAATAAATTATATAACCTGATATAGAAGTACGCGATACACAGTTCCAAAGAATGCATATTGACTACACCCGTGGTATCATCTCAACAACTAAACAATTAGCAGTACACAGTACAGGATATACGAAACCACACATTTTCGCTTCAGAATAGTGATCACTGTAATTCAGTACATGAAATCAAATGTAAATCACAGTTAATGGATTCCACAGAAGTATTTGCCACAATAAAAAAAGGTTCGACGATGAAATCTAACGTTAGGAAAACAATTTTATGGCCAAAACTACTTAAATATAATCCTTGGTGGCTTCAAATTTAACTGACGTTTGCTTTTCACCTGTTAAGAACAACTGATTTCCATGAGCAGTTGGGATGCGATAAGCAGTCGAGGAACCAGACTGTTAACTGGGGTGTGGCAGAGTACTCTGTAACAAACAAGTACATTTAGACTTTGATGTACTTCGCTACTATATGAATATCTGTGACATAAGGAAATTACTTCAGAGAGATATTCTGTCGACAGCTACTACAAGGTATTGCTATATCTTTGTGTAGCCGCGCAAGTTGACACGACACATGGCAATTGTTGTACAACACACTTCGATGCTGACTCCATCCGTCACAGGGATTCTACATATACTCGCAGTTTATTACAAGGGGCCAAAAAAATGAATAAAAATTTATTATTTGCTATAGTGTTACAAGTCGTCCGTATCGCAGTACGAGAGAGTAAGGTTGTATGCAGCTTCTAAACATTGCATACTTTGCTTCAGTGATAGAAACTTTATGAGTGAACGGTCACTTAGGGTGTGGTCAGAGCGTGCGTGCTAGATGCATCAGTAAAATTTAATTAAAGTATTATTTAGCATAGTTCTGAAGTGGAGTGTACAGATCTGTAATCACAACTTTAAGCTTTCCTTTTTTCTATGAACAAAGAGCTACAAATAGAATTTCAGTGATCTAAGAGTGTATATCTGTGTTTCTGTCTGTCTGTCTCTCTCCCTCTCTCTCTCTCTCTCTCTCTCTCTCTCTCTCTCTCTGTGTGTGTGTGTGTGTGTGTATGTGTGTATATGTGTGTGTGTGTGTGTGTGTTTGTGTGTGTAATTTGGGATTAATTCGTGGAAATGCTTTTGTAGTTATCGGAAACTTTGAAAACAATGAATAAAAAATAAGGTCGATTTCACCGCTGGATTAAATTGGTGACCATGATAATAAATACGTCATAGAATTCACAGTTTTGGTCGCATTTCGTTTCATCTGCCTAAATAAACGCTTTCGGCCATGTAGTCGCCACCAGGTATATAAGACCAGCGTTTCACTGGAAGAAAAAACATGTGTCAAATATACATCTAAACAAAGTAATAAAATCGCCACTAATTATAACATGGTTGGAACTTAATGTGATACAAAAATTTCACATAACGAGCAGAACGCATCTTACTTGATGTACTGGAAGAAAGAGAAATATATGCAACTCTAAAAAGTAATCGTCTGATATCCTTTATCGAATAGTACGGATTTTGTCATAGAATGAACTGACACTTTTTAAAACCTTTCTATAAAAATAGTCATTATGGTAGTATCTATTCATACTACCTTTTACAAGCTTCCGTTCTCACTCTGAGTTGATTGCCATAAATGACGACTTCTTCACGCCCCATTGGTGTCTACCCATGTTGCCGGTGGTTCCGAGTACATAGAAAACTGATGGTGTACACAGGACGTTCTCCGTCATACTAACGGGCTTCCCGTACAGTGAGACAGCTGCTCAAGTCGTCTTTGACCTAGCCTTCACCTCATCATAACTAAATTTCTTCTCCATAAATTTTAATTCTTATCTTTTGCACTTTCAAGAAGATTGACAATAATACTAATATTTCCAACGAATCAGTTTATTCGTTTATTTACTAGCGAATCCGGCAAAACGTAGCAATTTCTAAATATGTGTAGACTGGATATACGTCCCAGTCTGCGGTATCCCTGGGAACTGTGTGAGGACGCAAATCTCTGCTCTCGTTGCTATTTCACGCTCTGTGGTATGGAACTCGGTTCTAATAAATCATAGGGAAAGGGAATTATAAAAACTCATATGATATCGTTTTTTTGTTTTTACTGTCTGTAAGATGCTTGTACACACCACAGTTTAAGAAATTGAGAATATACAACATTTTTAGGGTTCCTTGACTCATTCAGTAAAAGCGGAACGTTATAGCATCGCTTTGTTGTGCGTCTGTCTGTCTATCCGAAGTTAAGAACGGTTTTTCTCAGGACTAGGGAGACGTATAATCTTCAGATATATGTCACATGTTAAGGTGTGCTTATCCTTTGTAGTCTGAAAATTATAAAATTGTTGGAAAATTACTTCAGGAAAACCTATTTCAAAACACGCAATTGTGATAGCATGAAAGGTATTAATTTTTATTTTTCGATTACCGGTTTACATCTTCTAAGAGATAATCTTCAGATCCTCTACTCCTTGGTGACTGTAGGAACCATTGGCGTGGAACGGTTCTATCTGTGGAGGAGTGGAGACCACTGCTGTCATCTAAAAATAAAAATAAACAACTATAACGCGATCGTTAATTTGTGTATTAAAGTAAGTTATAAATATTTTAAGCTTCTAAGTCAATACAGTCAAAAGATACGGCCATTTACGTCACTTAGTTTGATACTAGAAAAGGCATTCCTTAAAACCTATAGTGTATTTTCCTTTGACCTAATACCATGAAAATTGGCAAGGAACAAGGTCTCACAGCACAAGTAAAGGGAAGAATCAGAAACTTTTGATTTGTAACTGTATCACCAAAAAACATCTCTTCTGTCATTTGTTATCCGACTTCAAAATTAAAATCAAAACATTCTCGAAAGCCATGGAATCCCTGAGACCAATATCTTGATATTGTCAATAACAGGCCAAAATCGTCATTATTCTAGATTCCCGCAGTGGGTAAACTTTCTGCATACATAATTTTGTACCAAATCGTCAGCACGTTGGTTCTACTCGCAATTCGGCAGGTTTTTCCTCTTTGCTTATTGTGTGGTAAGGTTATGAACTGCTTCTCTGAACTATCAGTTCGTGAAGCAGCAATAGTCAGCTGACCACGCGAAAGATATTCGGATCTTAAATCAGTTGTTGCTAATTTGAATATCTCATCTTGAACCATCTTCACTGTTGTTGCAAGTTAAACCTTGATCTGAAACGTCATTCACTTGTAATGAAAGGGTTCATCAGTTTTGATCATTGGAACTCGGGTATGAGAACGAAGTCTCCACCTGTTGAACCTGTGAGGACAGTAGGTACTCACACTTCTTATGTGCGAACCGTTTGCATTACGAAGTTTCGGACGCTTCAGACAGCGTAGGAGTAGCCGATAACCCATATATACAATTTTCCTATTACACACATTTTCTGTTAAAACCTACTGCGAGGAAGAAAACGAAATAGCACTTTTGTTATATATACAATTTTTGTAAATTATATATACGGAGAAACAAAATACATATACAGCACAATCGATTTGTCTCGTGGTTTAGGCAGTTGATAATGCGACAAAAAATAACGGCTCAACACTTTCTCTTTCTCAGCCGATTTTGACAGAAAATCTATACACTTTTGTATGAAAATATATATAGCTGATGTCCGTTCGAATATTTGTTACAGTATCGTACAAAAATTTGAACTGAGGCGGTTACAAAAATTTGAACTGAGGTGATTAATACGTTTAGAGAGTTTTGCTAATAACGTTTACCCTGATACGTATCTGTACAGCTGAGTTCAAGATTTTGTATCTGCAGTACTTCACAACTGAAATACATTTTCTCACATAATAGAGCTGAAATAATTGTTATACGAAATTGCCAAATGTTTGTACATCACGCCATGCCTAATGTCATTTAACTAGTCTCATAAATATGTACTTCCACCAGCACCATTAGCGCCATGATTTGTAACATTAGCCAACTTCTAAGTAACACACACATCGATAGCAACTCAGTTAACAACTACGCATAGGTATGATGGTAATTGGTTATATTTTCAAAGAAAATATAATATGACAAAGACTATGAGTTCTGCAATTTGAAAGTAATGAATACAAACGCTGCTGAAAAAAAAATCCATATATATTGTATAACTCTACCATTTAATAGTCAACAAGCAGCGGAACAGTCTTAAAGTATATACCACAAAATGTCTTAAACAGAGAAGATGGTTTAAAAGTTGCATTGAAGAAGTAGCCGGTGTAGTTATACCGACAGAACGCAAGACTGAAAGTATTCGAAAATTAACGACACGCTTCGACAGTACCATTTGAAACAAACTTGACTAAGGAATTCTCCTTCATTCTATTCATTTTCACGACAGAGGTTTAGCATGAGAGATACGTTATTTGGCTAAATAATATTAAACATTGCGACAACTCTCTTACATACATGAGAAACTAGAATATATATAGAATGAGAGAATACAAAGGAAGCAGAAGTTTAGTATGTAGTCATCTCAGACGGTAATGAAAACTCTGGTTTTTCGGGGTTGAAGATCAGGCTGACAAAAAAAAGAGCAAAACCTTCAAAACAGCTATTTCTCGTAACAAGGGTATCCATCACACAGTGAAAACAAGACGGAATTCCTCGTAACATTTCCCGGTATTCGTTAAAAAAGACATTTTCCCCGGAAAAGGAAAGACGTAGGTAGATGAAGAAGCAGATATGAAACACTGATTGACGTCCAGCGGAGAGTAGTTTAGGGAGATGTAACACCTACTGATAGACGTCTTTAAAACACACTAACATAGTAGTTAACTTTCTGTTACCATTTCAAAAGGGAGTGGTAGAAAGAAATTCACACAGAGTTCTCGACTATGCCGAGGGTAGAAGTTTGTAGAATAAAGAATAATTAGACGACATTCATCACAAAACGACATATGAAGACGTCAACTCAGGGGACTGAGTTGTGAGTAATGTTAAGAATTCAATATGCATATGTTGTCGGGAGTGTGACAAGGAAGTTAAGCATAACATCAGGTTCGCTAAAACTGCAGTGTCTACGCAAGAAGGTGTGTAATGACAGCTAAGATGCATTTTACGCCAGAGCCTCAAAGAAAATGTAGAAAGGAAAAGCTTGGACGAGGCACATGCCGACCTACACATACCTTTAGAACGCGTAAGTAATAGCTTTTCGTATGGCGTTTTCTCCGTTCCTCATCTAGTCGGGTCAGTTACGGGAGCGTGACGTCAGAAAGAGAAGCGAGTGCGTCTGCGGTGTTTTCAAAGCAACTGGTGCCGTCGCTCTTACCCAATAGTTTCCGTAAGGTCTCGCACTATATTTGGAAGGGTAAGCCAGCAGTGGTCAGACACATCCGTTGCAGTTGGCGTACGAGAACGTAGTCACAGCGGCGATATGAACAGGCATCTGGTGAGCATTTACTGTCCATTGGTCTCTTGAAATGATCCACGTATAAACATTAATGTTCAACTATTGTAGCACCTATTTAGAAAATAATAACGTATAAATTGTTGTATAGTAGTAGTTCAAAAGGTTTTTTCAAGTGTTTTACGTTGCAGAATATTCCGCTTGCAATGACGGATAGTGTATTTCAGAGGAAGTATGTGTATAGCTTACAACTGATGTAATTTTACGTTAGTTTCCAAACAAATCGTATTTTTTACGTTGCAATGTTGTTGTTCAGCGTCCCAGAGACATATCATATTTTGTACAATATACATCTTCAGTCGACGGCAGTTTTCTTTAGTGACCTGGCAATTTTGATATTACGTCTCGTGAGGAAAGACGCATTTGCCCTTAATTTACATACATTCGACAATTATCCCTGTCGGAATTATTCATTTTCTTGTTTTTCCATGTATTTGTAGCTTGTGATCACTTCATCGAATTTTATATAGTAACATGTTTCATAACGAGAAGGCAGTTCTCACAGGATAATTGTTTATTTAGTTATAGCGCCAATACACCCCAAATATTTTAATGACAGACTAAACAGAGTAACTACTTAATTAGTTCTTTACTGATATTTCTGCATAATAATACTTATGCATGATAACAGCTAAAAACATTACAGAGTCCTTTTGAGCAACTATCTAGTTATTACTGCATCAATCGTTCTAGTGACGCCGTAAGCTAGAGATTCGGTGCTGATATTGGCCGTTTATTATGATTTCTGTATAATCTACAGTTTTCTATCACAGTTCTGTTGATGGTAAGTGCATTTTACCGGAATCAGTTCTCATTCAGGTAGTGTATAAAATATTATATATTTTCAACCGTGCCGCTTTAAATTGCAGACGTTATCTTCGTGCCGCTTGCAATCCTACTAGTTTGAATGCTTGGAGTGACCGACAACCTCTAGAACTACTTTTTCATTTATAAAGTTATTTACAAATCAGAGTTGATAGTAGTAGCTGCACGAGTTGTTTTAGAACACACACACAACCTCCTAACCATTACAGAGGGTTTATACTGATTATTAACTATTTGTGTTATGATGTAATAGAATAAAATATTTTATAGATGTCCCACAAACTGTTGTAGCATGAAAAGTAAAAAGTGGGGGTTGTTGTTTTTGATGAATTGTTACACTATACAAAAATATTTCAGCAAAAAATTCCTCTGCAATCAGGAAAAAACATTAGATTATTTCCCATCGACCATTGTGTCATCACAGTTGGATACCTGAACGTCATAATAAAGCTACAAAACCTGAAAAGGAAAATTCTAAGGCTCAAACTATACGTAGTTGGGTTCAGTGAAGTGAAATGAGGAGAAGACAAAGATTTCTAGTCACATAAAAATACTGAAAATTTTCGTTTATTTAGTCATAAGAGAAAATAACTAGGCAGCTGACATATATTATTGCTGAAATGCGAGAAACTAATATCAGAAGAATCAAGGACAAAAAAGAAAGCGAGTATACTACATTAAAACCTGGAAACTGTTTTATGTCTCTGTAGCTTTTGTTACAACATTCGCTGCGTGTAGCTCTTCGTAGGTCACCCTAACGTTCTTGTTTGAGGGCAACACTGTTCACAATCGGAACAATCAATTCGGTAAACATGTAGGATATCTGGATGTGCTTGTTGAACGGCTACGTTGAAACAACGGCATAGTGTCTATTGCTTCATCCACGCACTATCGATTTGAACAATCATATGAGTTGTAAATACAGGGCCAAGGTACCAGTCTCACGAAGTTTAGTCAACACACTAGCAGGCACCCTCAAATCTGATAGTTTCCTCTATAATCACCAGCAACATTTACGTTACAAAACCCTTACACCGATCCAGTGTCAGAGAACACACTCCTGGTAAATACGTTCGGAATGAATAACCGATACAGCGGAGTTGACCAATAACACAGAAACACTAAGATAATTTTTTATGTAAATTCACACACAGTTTACAAATAGAAATTCAAAACAAGGGTTACAACCTATAAATAAATTCATAGAAACTGATATACCAACAGCCGAAATGAAAACTTATCTCTGCAACAAACTGTATCTCTATAACCAGTAATGCACTGTACTTGCTTTAAGGAATTTCTTATTCTAGTTGCGTGTATTACCATCTTGTAAAACATGTGATTTTTCTCCTGAAGGACCTTCTAAATTTAAACGACAGGTAATTTATATAATAGAATTTCCCACCGTGACGGTAGTTTCTGTTAACAACACGTAAAGTAGCAATACAGTGCTACGTAATGTTTCACAATAACTCAGATATCACGTTGGGAATAGGATATTTCTTCCTGATTCGTGCTTAGCTCGCCGCAGTTGTGTACGGTTGTGAAAGTGGGTTCTGCTGGCGCTCAACACAATAGCAAACGAAACTGACAGGAACCTCTCGTTGTCCAACAGGTGGTCTCCGCTGTGCTACTGACGTTGGCGTTGTGCTTCGCGATGCTGAAGGCGAACCCGATGGCTGACCCGCGGCATCACCACTGGGGTGGTGGCCACGACTATTGGTACGGACATCACCACCACCACTGGCACCACCCACACCATTGGCACCACCCACACCACTGGCATCACTGGCACCATTGGTAGCACCAGCACTGCTACTGAAAAGAAGTTACAGTGGCTTCTTGCTTCTTCCTACATCAGAGACATTTAGGCTTAGCAGGATAACGACCACGTGTGCAGTTTCTTTGACCTTGTGGTGAAAATAGGAAAAAAGCTGAATTTGTATGTCTATTTGGTCATTTTTAACTGTTCTAATCCTAAGGATTGGCATTAATAATTTACCTGCATTAACACGGAACATTCAACTGTTTTTTTCCACACCCTGTAACTCATACACTCATAGAGCTATCGTTCTACATTCAAAATGTACTAACTCGAATGAATTTCCAGTGCATTACTGGGAAAAATTTGACTGCCAATTATGAAGAAGTAAATGGATTACTTCGAAGGGAACACTCACAAATTTTCTGTTTCACATTATGCACTTGCTGTTGAATAAAAAGATTTGCTCTTGAAAAGCAATAATTCACAGCGCTGTGTGTAGATTTCTAAATGCAACACATTTGTCTGTGTTTATTTAACAAGTGATTGCTTTAAGGTAATTAGTTTTGTTTCCATTTACCAGCTGTAGACAAAATTTCAGTGATTCAATCATGATTAGCCCAAATAAAAATGTATGAAACAAATCATGTTCTCTAACTTGAATGTAACCTAAAAACTGTCTTTTATCTACGTCAAAAGTCCTTTACAACTTTACAATGTAATCATAATTTATGATTACACCTACACTCTACTGTGAAAAACGAACCGACGACAATGGTACGTGAAACTGCTCCTGTGACACAGTTAATTACTCCTGTGGAACGTTTCGTCTGTTTCAGTGTTAACGCCCACTGCAGGAGCAATAACCAATTGACTAGTAGATTATGATTTCATACAGGGAAGGAGAATCTCTAATAATATAACTGTTTCATCTACTCAGACATAGTTTTTAATCGTCTAAATAACATGTTGTCTCTCTATATTCCATCTCCGCTAATATGTACTCTTCAAGTTAAGGCCTAGAAGAACACCGTACTGTGGGAGCAACAAATGATTGACTGAGAGATTATTACAACATGCAGAAAAAAATTAGTTGTACCAAAGCTATTTCCCATCATCTAAGTTCTAGTTTTCAATTAATTTATCAACATATCATTGCTGCATAAATTTACTTTGCACATTCGTTAAATTATAAACTTCATGTCCATGGTGAAGAACATCGTGTTTACATATAGGAAATTGAATGTAAGAAACCGTGAAAAATATTAATGTTTTAGTAGATGTGCTTAGAATTACCTTCGTTAAACGAGTCACATTATTTAAGTCGTAACAGAAATATACATTATAACAAGACTCAAAATTGAGTCTGCATTCCTCCACTGTGGATCTGATGAGCTCAGAATGAAGGCACAGTTTTGGTATTATATATAATAGAGCTTTAGGATTAAAGACTTCCAGGAATCAAAAAAGAAAAATTATTCTGTGAAATGATTGAAATGTTTATGTTACAAAATTGAGTTCTATGTTATCTATATAATTCTTCGCTGTATAGAATATATTTTTGAATTGGTACATAATAATTGCCTTCTTAAAAAATTGTGATTAGTTATTTCTTTGTCCATTATGCCTTGTTCCATAGTCATGCAAAGAACTACATTATCAGTAACAAACAAAGCTATATTTGATTTGAGTTACAGACTGGTAACTGTTGTCATATACTGTAGTTAAAATTCCAGTATTATGAAGAGATCCTTACTACTCTTGGGGATTATTCATATGAACATAATCGAAAGTTTTAAAACTGTGTTTATGTTTTTCACATTTGTTCCTCACAAAAAGTTCCATAGCTAACAACTGAGTGCAGTGAAAACACTGCTTGTTACACACTGACGAACTTGTTTCTATTTTTATTTCTAATATCGTTGTTATCAACAGGGATCTAACTACTCAGTTTTAGTGTTGGAATATGAAAAGGCAAGTAACACGGATCTCAGTATCAAAATAGTTTTCAGTTTCCACAGAAAAACCACGTAGGTTACATGTCTCTATTTGTAATTTAGGAAAAGTTATTTTTCATCACCAATTCTAATAACGTCTCACTATTGAAGCGTCGGTTTTGGCCAACGGTCTGACCCCTGAAGGTCATTAAAGGGGGTCCATTCTTATTGACCTGAGTAAGCAATGAGAACTTAATCAGGTGGCATCCAGACAAACCACCAGCGCTCTGTACAGGGGGAACGGAGCACTGGAGGACGATGGCGACTTCCTGTTACAATAGCTTTTCGAATATATGCATGTTGTCCTAGAAAAATATAAGAAATAACAATATTCCTGCCTGCGCCTTTGTATTACAATAACATCACTGTCTGAATACGATCTGGATTACTGGTAATATACCGAGCGAGGTGGCGCAGTGGTTAGCACACTGGACTCGCATTCGGGAGGACGACGGTTCAATCCCGTCTCCGGCCATCCTGATTTAGGTTTTCCGTGATTTGCCTAAATCGCTTCAGGCAAATGCCGAGATGGTTCCTTCGAAAGGGCACGGCCGCTTTCCTTCCCCATCCTTCCCACACCCGAGCTTGCGCTCCGTCTCTAATGACCTCGTTGTCGACGGGACGTTAAACACTAATCTCCTCCTCCTCCTCCTTACTGGTAATACAATGCTGCCCATTAAACCTGGAACACCAGGATGTATAGAAATGAATAAACCTCTACACATTTATGTTAATCTTTCCGCACTCAAGGTCAAAATCAGTATCAATAGTTCACCTACCATCCATTATAACAAGGGTCTGTCTATACAAATATTAAAAATGTATGCATGTAAATGTCTGTCTTGTTCTTTATTATATCGATTTTTGATTGATATTAATTCTCATTTCTTCTGTTTATCTGACACATTCTGATGATGGCTGTGGCAGAAAACCGTAAGGTGTATTAATAAAAAATAAACAAATACATAGTAGCGATAACGACAGACAATTACCTGGCTAGTGATAATGATCATGGAATCGTAAAATTATTTAATTCGTTTATGGACAAAAATAAATTCCTGAAAGTATCGTGTATGTCTGTTTCAGCAAGTGTTACACGAATTTTTATGGGATTCTTGCAGTTAACTTGCACTTAGCTGATGGCACATTATAGGCTTTGTTTCAACATAAAAGGATATCAAGAAAGGAGATACTTTGATTTAAAGTTTTATTAATACCACAAGTTTAAAATGACTGCGACTACAGTCGAAATTCTTCATTTTACATACAAATTCTTCTGCTCACGCTCTTAAATTCCATAATTGAAATGTCATGACCGCTTTTGCATTCTTTTAAGAATCTGGTGATCTGTACTTTTGAGGAATAATAGAGGCGGAGTAAAAAATTTACTCTTCGGAATAACCAATTCTTAAAATAAGTAATGATAATTACTGTGAAAAGTTCAGTGAAAGGATTGATCTCACCAAAATCGGCAGCAAACCAGCGGCATTGATACTAGTTCTCGTGTTAAGAGAGAGAGGTAGGGAGAAGAAAATCTGATTCTCGTGGGGTATTGGAATGCAGATGCAGAGTGAGGAGTAGAAGAAAGGGTAACGGGAAAAAGTAGGTTTGTTAGTATGACTGAGAGAGGAGGAAGACTAATTGAGTTCTGGAATAAATTTCAGGTAGTAATAGAGAATAATCTGCTCAAGAACCACAAGAGGAAGAGAGATACGTGTAAATGAACCCGACGTATGGGGAGATTCGAGATGGATTAATCATGGTCAGACAAAGAGCCCAAAATCAGTTATTTTAAGGTGCAAACAGGGACAGATATAGTCTAAGATTACTATTTAGTTGTGATGAAAAGCAGACTAGAGGTTAACAGAATCGTCGGAAGGGTCACTGCGGAAGGAAGTTGCATAATGAAGTACTGAAAAATGATGAGACGCGTTTGAAGTTCGCTAAAGAAGTGCATACTACTATAAGGAATAACACTTCAGGCAGTTCAGGTGCAGAGTAATGGACATCTATAAAAATAGCAACAGGAAGTGTTAGAAAGATAAACACAACTGCGGAACACAATTAAAGTGCTCCTTTTTAGAAACCCCATAACTGTCTCCTACTGTGACGCAGAAGTTAGAAATGTGGCTCAGAGTTGCCTACAACCTTACTCCGTGACGGTGCAAAAGCGTGGCGCCCTACAACAGTAAGCTGTCGACACATGTGAAAGAAAGGCCAGAGCACGGAAGTTCCAGTCAGGTGTAAGATGGGTTAACTATGTCATATTGGCACCAAATTTCACCACAATTATCCCCACGCCATCGTGGACGTTTCCCGTGATGAGATCGTCGTATCACCCCGTCTTACCCACCGCTACGAACGTGATCGCATATCTTTGGGGTGTAGCGTGACCGCAATTTTTTCTCTGGTGTACAGGGCCAGAATGTACGCTCGAACCACAGCATTGTATTTAGTGTAATAAGGACTGTGAGTAACCCGGAACAGAAGGGAACCGAAGCATTTGAGATATGGTGCTACAGAAGAATGTTGAAATTAGGCGTACTGATAAGGTAAGGTATGCGGATGCCCTCCGCAGAATCGGCGAGGGAAGAACATTGACAGAAAGAAGGGACAGTGTTGTAGGACATCTGTTAAGATGACACGGAATAACGTCCATGGTACTAGAGGGAGCTGTAGACATTAAAAACAGTAGAGGAAGACAAAGATTGGAAAATATCCAGAAAATAACTGAGGACGGAAGATTCCAAGTGCTACCGTGAGACGAAAACGTGGGGTAGGAGAGTAATTCGTGGCGCGTCGTATCACACCTATCAGGAGACTTACGACTCAAAATAAAAACAAAACGAAAAAATAAAGAAAAATAAACAGGGTTAAGTCACTAGGGACCATTTACGCTGAATAGCAAAACCATTATCACCACCGACCTACAGTCGATAGAAATCCCGTCCAGCCGACAGCAGCGTTGTCGACTGCTAATCAGACACACGCTCGGTGTATGCAGTATCAGTGAGCGTGCCGTACGTTTGTAGAAAGGGGAAGGGGCGCGAGCTATCTCAGTTTGACCTAGGGTAAATTGTGATGGCCTGGAGGCTCGGCAAGAGCATTTCGGAAACCGCACAACTTGTTGGGTGTTGGAGGAGTGCTGTGGTGAAGGTCTTCCACGAGTAGTGAAACCAAGACTAAATCACGTCCACATGTAGTGAGGTTTGGCAGATATCCCATCTTACAGATGTCAGATGTTGTACCCTCGGCAGGCTGAAAAAGTAGGACAGGCGGCGAGAAGCGGACCTAACATCAGGCTTTAATGCTGGGCAGAGTACAAGTGTTTCAAAACACAAGTGCACCGAACACTGTAACGATTTGCCTCCACAGCCGACGAACCATGCATGTGCCACGACATTGGCAAGTACGACTTAGATGGGCACGTGACCATCGGTACTGCACGTTGGCGCAATGGCAAAGCGTTTAACGGTCTGATGAACAGAGTTTTGCACACGTATGTTGGGCAGTGTCTGTAGTATGCCCGTCTATCGCGTTACGTCTTCTTTTTAGTTCTGAGCACACAGGGAGCACATAAAGATACCTAGAACAGTAGTATCTCCAGCCAAGCACGAGGGCCTGGTGAGAAATTTCGCCTAAAGCTGTACCTCCAACATTACATAACTGTCGTGCGTTTTCTTCTTCAAGACTATTCTCAGCCTCATTCTGCAGGGGCAATGAAGATGCTCCTACATTGTTTTCAGTTTGAAATTTTGATTACCCACAATACAGCCCGTAATCGTCACCCTCTGAGTTTCATCTCTGCCTACGTGAACCGCTGTGTATTAAGACAACACTTTGGCATAAACAACGAGCTGTAGGCCAGCCTAGAGGATAGGCGGAAAGCACTGGTAGCTGCCTTCAATAACGAGGGCATTCGAAAGTTGGTAGAACGCTACAACGAACGTCTAAGTCGAACTGGTGACTGTGGAGATAAGTAGCTGGAAGTTGAAGCTAACTGTTGCAAATAAAACAGTTTTGATTTTTGCTGTGGTTTCCATTTCGCGACCTATCGTTCGTTTCTTTCTGAATAGCCCTCGTAGTTGTTGTATTCATTACAGAGACTGGTATGATGCAGCTCTCCGTGCTACTCTCTCCTGTGCAAATTTCTTCACCTCCATGTAACTACTGCAACCTATATCCTACTGAATCTGCTTAGTGTATTCGTCTCATGTCCTCCCTCTACGATTTTTACCATGCTCCTTTGATGCTTCAGAACGTGTACTACCAACCGATTCCTTCTTTTAGCCATGTTGCGACACAAATTCTTCTTCTCTCCAATTCTATTCAACACCTCCTAAATAGTGATCTACCCACCTTATCTTCAACAAAGTCTGACACTTAAATCTATACTTGATGTTAACAAATCTCTCCTCTTCAGGAACGCTTTCCTTTCCAGAGCCAGTTTACATTTTATATCGTCTCTACTTCGGCCATCGGCAGTTATTTTGCTCCCCAGATAGCATAACTCATCTGATACCGTAAGTGTCTCATTTCCTAATCTAAATGCCTCAGTATCACCTGACTTAATTCGACTACATTCCATTATCCTCGTTTTGCATTTGTTGATGTTCATCTTATATCCTCCTATCAAGACACTATCCAATCCGTTTAACTACTCTTCCAGGCCAGAATTACAAAGTCATCGGGAAACTTCAAAGTTTTAATTTCTTCTCCATGGATTTTAATTCCTACTTCAAATTTTTCGTTTCTTTCCTTTACTGCTTGCTCAATATATAGATTGAATAACATCGGGGATAGGCTACAACCTTCTCTCACTCCCTTTTCAATCACTGCTTTCCCTTTCGTGCCCTCGACTCTTTATAACTGCCATCTGGTTTCTGTACAAATTGTGAATAGCCTTTCGCTCCTTGTATTTGACCCCTGCCACCTTCAGAATTTGAAAGAGAGTATTCCAGTCAACATTGCGAGAAGATTTCTCTAATCTACAAATGTTAGAAACTTACGTTTGCCTTTCCTTAATCTCTCTTCCAAGATAAGTCGTACGGTCCGTATTGCCTCGCGTGTTCCAACATTTGTACGGAATCCTAACTGATCTTCCCCGTGGTCGGCTTCCACCAGTTTTTCCATTCATCTGTAAAGAATTCGTGTTAGTATTTTGCAGCTATGATTTATTAAACCGATAGTTCGGTAATTTTCACACCTGTCGACACTTGTTTTCTTTGAGATTGGAATTATTATGTTCTCCTTGACGTCTGAGGGTCTTTCACCAGCCTCATTGATCTTGCTCACCAGATGGTAGAGTTTTGTCGTGGCTCGCTCTCACAAGGCTATCAGTAGTTCTAATGGAATGTTGCCTACTCCCAGGGCCTTTTCATCACTTAGGTCTTCCAGTACTCTGTTAAGTTCTTCACGCATTATCATATCTCCCATTTCATCTTCTTCTACATCATCTTCCATTTCCATATTATTGTCCTTAAGTACATCGCCCTTGTATAGATCCTCAATACTCTCTGCTCCCCTTTGGGTTTTCCTTTCTTTGATTAGGACTGGTTTTCCATCTGCGCTCTTGATACTCATGCAAGTGGTTTTCTTTTCTCCAAAGATGTCTTTAATTTTCCTGTAGGCAGTATCTATATTACCCCTAATGATATATGCCTCTAAATCCTTACATTTGTTCTCTAGCCATCTTAGCTCAGCCATTTAGCACTTCCTGTGGATCTCATTTTTGAGACGTTTGTATTCCTTTTCACCTGCTTCATTTACTCCATTTTTATATTTTCTCCTTTCATCAGTTAAATTCAGTATCTCTTCTGTTACGCAAGGATTTCTACTAGCCCTCGTCTTTTTACCTAGTTGATGCTCTGCTGCCTTGAGTATTAAATCTCTCAAAGCTACCCATTCTTCATCTACTGTATTTCATTTCCCTGTAATTGTCAGTCGTTCCCTAATGCTCTCTCTGAAACTCTCTAACAGCATTTGTTTCTTTCAGTTTAATCAGTTCTCATCTCCTTAAATTCCTAACCTTTTTCAGTTTCTTCAGTATTAGTCTACAGTTCATAACCAATAAATTGTGGTCAGAGGCCACATCTGTCCCAGGAAATGTCTTACAATAAAAACCTGGTTCCTAACTCTCTGTCGCACCATTTCATAATCTGTCTGAAACCTTCCAGTGTCTCCAGGACTCTTCCAAGTATACAACCTTCACTCATGACTTTTCAACCAAGTGTTAGCTATGGTTCAGTTATGCTCTGAGCAAAATTCTTCCAGGTGGCTTCCTCTTTCATTCCTTACCCCAGTTCATATTCATCTACTACATTTCCTTCTCTGCCTTTCCCTACTATTGAATTCCAGTCCCCTGTGACTACTAAATTTTCATCTTCCTTAACTATCTGAATAATTTCCTTTATCGCATCATACATTTCTTCATTCTCTTAGTCATCTGCGGAGCTAGTTGGCGCATAAACTTTTAGTACTGTGGTAGGCATAGGCTTCGTGTATCTTGGCTAGAATAATCCGTTCACTATGCTGTTCGTAGAAGCTTATCCACGCTCCTATTTTTTTATTCATTATTAAACCTACTCCTGCATTACCTCTAGTTGATTTTGTATTTATAGCCTGTATTCACCTGACTGGAAGTCTTCATGTTCTTGCCACCAAACCTCACTGATTCCCACTATATCTAACTTTATCCTACCCATTTCCCTTTTTAAATTTTCTAATCTAGCTGCCCTATTAAGGGATCTGACAGTCCAGGTCCCGGTCCATAGAACGCCAGTTTTCTTTCTCCTGATAGCGACGTCCTCCTGAGTAGTCTCCGCCCAGTGATCCGAATGGGAGACTCTTATAACTGTGGAATATTTTACCCAAGAGGACGCCATCATCATTTAACCATACAGTAAATCGGCATGCCCTCGGAAAAAATTATGGCTGTAGTTTCCCCTTGCTTTCAGTCGTTCGCAGCACCAGCACAGCAAGGCCGTTTTGATTAACGTTCCAAGACTAGATCAGCCAATCATCCAGACTGTTGCTCCTGCACCTACTGAAAAGGCTGCTGCCCCTCTTCAGGAACCACACGTTCGTCTGGCCTCTCAACAGATATCCCTCCGTTGTAGTTGCACTTACGGTACGGCTATCTGTATCTCTGAGGCACGCAAGAATGCCCGCCAACGGCAAGGTCCAGTGTTCATGGGGGTTCAAAACCTTAAGCGTTTCTTAGTCATTGAGCAAAGAAAAATGTATAGAAATTCTGTGATTTGTGGATGTCTCTATCTATCTCTATCTCTGTCTGTCTGACTCTCTCTCTCTCTCTCTCTCTCTCTCACTGTGTGTGTGTGTGTGTGTGTGTGTGTGTGTGTGTGTGAGAGATGAAGATGGTGTTACCTAAATTTGTTGTGGAATTCACAGTCTCGGTCACATTTTATATATACGTTCAACAATAGTACTAATACTGCATATAGCGGACACATCGTCACCACTAGTCATTCTATGGCCGACAATCAATCTGATATAAGGATTTCGTATCGCGAGCTGAATGCGCCTCGCTGAATATGAATTTTTTCGTCGAACGTACACTTCACAAAGCTTTGTACAACGTAGTGTATTATAGTAGCATCTACTCAATTTTCTTTACCTTTCCCAAGCTTCTGTTCTCACTCGAATTGCTGTTTGCCGGCAACGACGACAACGGCATAGCCCACTGACGTCCACTAGTGTTGCCGGCAGCTCTGAGCACACTGAAAACTGATGCGGTACACTGGACGTTCTACGTCATACTAATGGACTCCCATTCATCTTTGATAGCCATCGGCCATCATAACTAAATTTCTGTTACATAAATTTTAGTTCTTATCTTTTCTCCTTCGAGAAAGATTTACATTAGTACTAATATTTCCAACATATCAGTTTATTTATTAACTACCAAACGCGGTGACGAGCCGCAGTTCCGAAATACAGTATGTATCTGAGGTACCTCTGGGAGCAGTGTCAAGTGTTCCTCGTTGCCATTTTATCAACTATGTCCGTACTGAACTCGAAATCATAATTAATGTAGGATATTAATGAACAAGACTCGTTTGATTTCATTTTTTATTTTTAAATTTTTTGCAGACAACACAATTACAGAAATTCAGAATTTAAAACATTTCTCGCATTTCAGATACTGTGTGTACGATTATGAACTGATTTTCTGTACTTTTATCTCGTCAAAGGGCAATACACACTTGACCATGCAGAAAGCAATGTGATGGTAAATCAATTCCATTTAATTTGAATGTTTGGTGGTCAGCTTGATTTATAGTTGATTCAGAACTAACCTCTGTTAAAATGAGAGGGTAAATCAGTTTGGATCATTGGCATTTTGGCATGATAACGAGATTTCATCTTCTGAGTTGTATCAAAGCATACCTACAAGGGCATTATTTTGCACAGTTTTTATCTCTGAACTATTTGTATTACTAAGTTTTGGACGATTGAGATAGGGTAGTAGTGTTCTATTCATAAGCTGATAAAGCATTAATACAACTTTCATAATATATTTTCTGTTAAAACTGACTGTGAGAAAGAAAACAGAACAGCACAGTTTGTACACATAATTATCGTTAAAAAGTTATATATACGGAGCATATAGTGTATAATAATTATTTATAATAATTGTGTGTTATTTATGGTTGTGTATAATAATTAAGTGTTATTTATGGTTGTTCAAAGCAGAGATCCGGCAGAAAAATACCTAATGACTTATTATAGGTTAAGTGAACATTTTAGAGTCTTTGACACATTAAGCCACAACACTCAGAAGCGGCAGCAGTCAAACAAGGAGGCCAATGACCAGTAGAGTTTGCGCACCAGCAGTCAGCACTTCGACAGATCAACGACCAAGCAGATGGGCAGTGCTTACAAGAAGAACAGCCACCAGCGTAGATCACACATCAGCAGTCAGTACTCCATGAACTTTCATCGTACTGAACTCACGTACGTCACTTACCTGGTGATGCGGAGGAGGACGACTGGCAATGACAAACAACGCCAGCATAGAAGTAAAACAACGAAAGCCAGCACGTGTGTCGACATTGGTCACGTTTCTGCCCAACGCGAGAAGCGTAGATCAATGACCGAAGAGTCAGTCGCCGTCCTAGAAACTTGGCGGCATTTGAGAAAACACCTGATAAATACCTCCGACAAACGGGCGTGAGGTGGTTCTTTGAGGGGAGAAAGAAGAGGCGAAGAAACGTCGCCTGGACGGACGGACCAAGGCCGCTCGTGAGGACATAGGGATCGCGGCCTCAGCAAATGGTTCACCTGTGAACCACGAGGTTGATGAACTTCGCCAGAAGACGCCGAACCTGAGGGTCGCTTGTTTGATCCCAGTACGGGGCACTCCGAACCACGTCGTAGACGGTTGTTAAAAAGGCAACGAGAGAATTCAAAAGGAGAAGAACGCACCACCGCCGCATTGGGTGAATGGTACAGCACCAGATTGAAGAAAAAGTCTCCTGGCGGTCCGCTGCAACATAGCCGTCGCCACATAGTCACTGGAATCTCCATGCTACAACTCCGCGCAGCGCCGCTGCCGCGAGGAATTGAGCGAGTTCAGACACAATGTGTTCTCTGTTGCTTAAAAGATCTTAGATGTCAATAAATGACTGATAGTGGTACCACCAATGTTTAATTCCCACTTCACCCACTGCGCCAACAAAAGAACCCATTCCACCGCCCACAAACTGTCGCATTCCCTCCTGCCATCCGCGAAAAAATAATGACTTTTGCTCCCCTACATCTACACCTGCTCCGCAAGCTACCCAACGGTGTGTGGCGGAGGGCACTTTACGTGCCACTGTCATTACCTCCCTTTCCTGTTCCAGTCGCGTATGGTTCGCGGGAAGAACGACTGTCTGAAAGCCTCCGTGCGCGCTCTAATCTCTCTAATTTTACATTCGTGATCTCCTCGGGAGGTATAAGTAGGGGGAAGCAATATATTCGATACCTCATCCAGAAACGCACCCTCTCGAAACCTGCCGAGATGCGGAGCGCCTCTTTTGCAGAGTATGCCACTTGAGTTTGTTAAACATCTCCGTAACGCTATCACGGTTACCAAATAACCCTGTGACGAAACGCGCCGCTCTTCTTTGGATCTTCTCTATCTCCTCCGTCAACCCGATCTGGTACGGATCCCACACTGATGAGCAATACTCAAGTATAGGTCGAACGAGTGTTTTGTAAGCCACATCCTTTGTTGATGGACTACATTTTCTAAGGACTCTCCCAATGAATCTTAACCTGGTACCCGCATTACCAACAATTAATTTTATATGATCATTCCACTTCAGATCGTTCCGCACGCATACTCCCAGATATTTTACAGAAGTAACTGCTACCAGTGTTTGTTCCGCTATCATATAATCATACAATAAAGGATCCTTCTTTCTATGTATTCGCAATACATTACATTTGTCTATGTTAAGGGTCAGTTGCCACTCCCTGCACCAAGTGCCTATCCGCTGCAGATCTTCCTGCATTTCGCTACAATTTTCTAATGCTGCAACTTCTCTGTATACTACAGCATCATCCGCGAAAAGCCGCATGGAACTTCCGACACTATCTACTAGGTCATTTATATATATTGTGAAAAGCAATGGTCCCATAACACTCCCCTGTGGCACGCCAGAGGTTACTCTAACGTCTGTAGACGTCTCTCCATTGATAACAACATGCTGTGTTCTGTTTGCTAAAAACTCTTCAATCCAGCTACACAGCTGGTCTGATATTCCGTAGGCTCTTACTTTGTTTATCAGGCGACAGTGCGGAACTGTATCGAACGCCTTCCGGAAGTCAAGAAAAATAGCATCTACCTGGGAGCCTGTATCTAATATTTTCTGGGTCTCATGAACAAATAAAGCGAGTTGGGTCTCACACGATCGCTGTTTCCGGAATCCATGTTGATTCATACATATTAGATTCTGGGTTTCCAAAAACGACATGATACTCGAGCAAAAACATGTTCTAAAATTCTACAACAGATCGACGTCAGAGATATAGTTTTGCGCATCTGCTCGACGACCCATCTTGAAGACTGCGACTACCTGTGCTCTTTTCCAATCATTTGGAACTCTCAATATCTAGTGTCGCTAAACACCGACTCTCTACATTTTATGGCAGATAACCTTGGCTCTATTTTGAGGTGTATGTGGTAGGGAATTTCTGGTACAAGGATTCAATAACGCCATCGCCAGCGACTGGCCTCGAACAACCCACAGACAGCGGATCACAATCTACAGCCAGAGGACAGTATTTCAGTACATTGGTGAGTGCAAATTGGTCCCAGATGTTTTTCCTTTTCAAGTAATGCTTGTTTGGTGTAAAAAACAAGCGATGTAAAGCTTTCATTCTTTCAAAGAAACTTGACACTAGAAAATTTCTTTTCGAATAGTGTTAGACGTTCTTGTTATTTTGATCAGAATTGTAATCATATTTCTAATTTTAGTTGTTATATAACTGAATCTATGTTTCTGTGGTCATAGAAAGTATATTTGTGGGAATAACTATTTATAACACAGGAAAGCATTACACTGACAGATAGTAAGATACAGTGAGTTTCCACCTACGAGGTTATTCAGAGCCTACTTAACCTGGTAGCCCAATTGACGTCTGACAATAATGAATTGTTGAATCGATTATTCGAGTACAGGCTGACAGCTGGTGGAACCCCTTCCATATCAGATTCATGAGCAGCCACCCATGTGACCCCCTTCTCTGGCAAGCCAAGCGAGGATATAGAAGCCTTTTTTGCTGATTTGTTAGCCACTGCTAAATTTGGTTAATGATCAAATGAACAGATGCTGCAAATGGCAAAGTTATGGTTAATCGGGGAAGCTGTGGCTCATTTACTGTAGTAGAACGGGAATTACCAAATGCATTAACTTTTGAAGAATTGAAACAAGGTTTGCTCAAAAGGTTTAAAAAGCAGAACAGTTGCCATTTATATAGGGAGCGATTGAACGCCATGTCCCAAAGACACATTAAGCAATAGAAGCCTTTGCGGATATAATACGAAAGTTAATAGTAACAATTAGCAATTGTCAGCCGGTGATAAAGTCAGTAAGTATATTGTACAAGAATTGGAGAATAGGGAAGTGGAGAATAGGATCTTAAACACTTTTCTGTGACGATTTCCACCTAAAACATCGGGCCATGCTGGAGCAGAATTTCCGAAGAATTTAACTGCAAGCAATATCCTTGAAAGTAGATTCGTGGGATAAAATACCATTTAGTACAGGAAAACTACTCTTGCTGCTTTACCTATAAACACAATACACATAGTGGAACCTTTAGAGGAAACTGATGAATTAGACACAGCACATTCCTATGATTGCTTTGTGCGTAGGACTCTACTTCATGCCGCAACAATTGATGGTGCGTACAGATAATTTTTGGATAGAAGACATGGAGTCATGAAAGGGAATGTTAATAGCTAACGTAAGTGTCTTAGAGGAAGATGATTTTGATTGGTCAGATGTAGACAATAGCGACAAACCAGCCACCTACAAAGCTGCATTGACCATGAAGATATCACACTTAAAAGGAAACGAATGGGATATGGCAGAAGCAGTGTTGGACGACTTTCAGGATCTGTTTACTTCACAGGGACCGCCACCAGCAACGAACATCACACAGCACAAGATTCCAACAAAAAATAACACCTCAATTTACAGGAGACCTTGCAGTGTTCCTCACCTGTTACAACCATTAGTTGATGAATTCCTACATCAACAATTAAAGCATGGTATAATAGAGTATTCGGATTTGCCATACAGTGCAAATGTTGTTCCAAAGATATCTACTTGTGGTGTAAAATAGATTATGTTGTGATTACAAACATTTAAATAGCAAAACAATTTCGGACCTGTATGCATAACTGAATATCAGAGATATTGCCAACAAAAAATATTTCTCCACAGTTGACTTAAGGAACAGTTACCATCAAATAGATGTTGCACCAGAGGGTAGATATAAAACTGATTTCTCTATCTCTCAAGGTCATCACTCAAGGTCATCAGTAATCCTTGAGGATGCCTTCCGGATTGAAAAATGCCCCCAAAACATTCCAAAGATTGATAGATGTTGTGTTACGTGTGTGAAATCCTCAACAATACATAATATATGTTGATGACGTAACTGTGTTTTCAAATGACGACAAGGAGCATGTGATTCACTTACGAGAAGTTTTCTGACGTCTCAGAGATGCTAAATTAATATTAAATTAGAGGAAGTAGCATATTTAGGCTATTTTTTCAGTGAACACGGAATCACTGCAATCTATAAAGGTTCAAAATGGTTCAAATGGCTCTGAGCACTATGGGACTTAACATCTGAGGTCATCAGTGCCCTAGAACTTAGAACTACTTAAACCTAACTAACCTAAGGACATCACACACATCCATGCCCAGGGCAGGATTCGAACCTGCGACTGTAGCGGTCGCCGGTTCCAGACAGAAGCGCCTAGAGCCGCTCGGCCACTCAGGCCGGCGTATCAAGGAAGTAATGTAATTTCTAGGCCTCTCAAATTATTATCGAAAGTTTGTAAGAGACTGTGCAGAAATAGTGCGACCTCTTACATAGTTATTGAAAAAGAGTACTAAATTTCACTGGACAACAGAATGTGACACAACATTTGAAACACTGAAATACAAATTAACACATAGTCCTATATTAATCTACCCAAATTTCTTAAAAGAATTCATCCTGTCTTGTGATGCATCCGGACATGCTATCGAAGCAGTTTTAAGTCAAAACATTAATGGTGCTAACATCCAGTAGCCTACGTGTTCAAACAATTAAACATAGCAGAAAAGAATTTCTCAGCAATGGAAAAAGAATGACTGAGTGGCATAAAATGTTTCAGGTGCTATCTGTATGGGAATAAATTCAAGATAATCACGGACACTGCTGCTCTCAACTGTTTCCTTGGGCTAAAAGACCTATCAAGTCCTTCGATGTGTTGGTCCCTATGCCTCTCTGAAATGGACTTTAAAGCCATTGATAAACTGGGGAAGAAACATTCCAGCACAGATTGTCTTAGTAGAAAGGTAGCGGTCTTAGAAGCAGTAGATTGCGATGCAGAAGAATGGCGAAAAGTGCACGCTTCAGATGAAGGTTCCAGAAGATATGTGACACAACGCCAATTTTACCTGCAACTAGCCTCAGACCGAGACTCGTGGTTTTGAGACACATCTGACAGGAAGTCATGCATGATGCCCATGATCATATTCTTTCAGGTTACAGTGTTCAAAAACCTACTAAAAGACGTGTTGCTGAACATTTGTGGTGGAACACAAGGAAGCATGACATAGCACAGTTGTATGCAACTGCATACTGTGCACCCAGTGTGCAGACTATTACCATCAACATATACTGTTACAAAGACTTGCAGAAGTGTCACACCCATTTCGAAAAATAGGAATGGACATTTATGGGCCCTTTAATAAAACACTACCTGGGAATAGGTAAATACTAACGATTATACATCATTTCTCAAGATGTTTAACTACAGTAAGTCTCCAAGATCAACAGAAAAGTGCCATTGCAGAGGCTATGGTCAATAATTGGATTTTAAAATTCAGCTTACCAAAAGCCCTTATAACTGACAAAGATAGTAACTTCATGTCTGACTTCATGAAACAACTTTGCCATTTGCTGAAAGTGCACAGATTATGCACCACCTCATTACACCCACATGCAAATGGATGGACAGTAAGCGTCCACTGCACTGTTTGAATATGCTTAATTATTTCATCAATGACCAACACAACAATTGGAATATCATCATTCAGTATTGGGTAAGTGCTTACAACGCCAAAACACACAAAGGAATGGGCATATCGCCTTATTAAGTTATGTATGGGAGGAAGTTCCAGTCGCCATTCGATGTTACGAGGGCTATTCGGAAAGTAAAGAACGATAGGTCGTCAAATGGAAACCACACTGAAAATCAAAACTGTTTTATTTTCAACAGTTAGCTACAACTTCCAGCTACTTGTCTCCATAGTCGCCGATCCGCCTTAGACGTTTGTCGTAGCGTCTTACCAACTTACCAATACCCTCGTTATAGAAGGCAGCCGCCATTACTTTCCGCCAATTCTCTACACTGGGCTACAGCTCACTGTTTGTGCAAAAATGTTGTCATCATAACCAGCAGTTCATGTGGGCAGAGGTGAAATTCAGAGGGAGACAATTACGGGCTGAATTGTGAGTAAGCAAACAACTCCAATTGAAAACGATCCAGGACCATCTTCATTGCCCCTGCAGAGTGCGGCTGAGAATTGTCTTGAAGAAGAAAACGCATGACAGTTATGTAATGTTGGCTGCATTGCTTCAGGTGGAATTTATCACCACACTCTCCTTCCTGGAGGGAGACACTATTGTTCTACGTATATTTATGTGCTCCCTGTGTACTCACAACTAAAAAGAACGATGTAATGACATCGACGGGCATTCTAGAGACACTGCTCAACACACCTGAGCAAAACTTCATCAAATTTTCATTGTAGTTTTCATTTCACGACCGATCGTTCCTTACTTTCCGAATAACCCTCGTATTAAGCCCAAGGAAGAAAAGAATGGAGAAACAGTTAGGAAATTTGCTCGAATCATTAAGAACATGTGGAAAAAATACAGAGAAAATAGCAGAGCATTAAAATGGCAAGAGAAATTAAGCAACATACACGCTATCCGGATTTCAAAATTGGACAATGGGTTTTTCTATCCATTCCCTATGTTGCTAAAGGAAAGAAGAAAAAATTTATGACAAATTACCAGAGTCTTTACAAAGTTGTCGAAGTCACATCACCAGTTAACATCAGGCAACAATTACCCACAACAATAGCTATTGTTATGGAAGCTTTTGAGGGAGTAACAGCTGTAATGTTGATAACAGTAGCAATTACATTTCCAAAGCATGTTGGCAACGGAAACGCAAGAGCGCTGATCCACTAACACAGAACACACACTGGGCCCCTATATAATCGAACCCGGGACTCCGTGCTCGGAAAGCGAAAACGCTACCGCGAGACCACGAGGGGTGGACAAGATGTGTCTAAGACAATGAAATCCATGATTGAAAAATAATCACGAAAGTAGTTTCGCTGCAGACAACGAAATTAGCACCATATAAGTTTCTTCCATTTAATAATGAACAAGCGTGAGACAGAAGTATGTCAGATACCATAAAATGTTTTAAGAAGGGAAAATAATTTAAAATTTAAGCTGTGGAAACGTGCAATGCAAAGATTGAACGCAGGACTCAGAGTATTAGAAAATGAGCGGCGGATCACGACCACTACCACTCAAAACTAATTTGGCTATGGAATTCTCTTTGTTTCTATTCATTAAATAACTTTTTTCGACAGCTGTTTCGTGTGACGTACATTGTCAACTAATATTAAACACTCCAATGACACGCTTACATAAGTGAGGAAACAGTATATTTGTGGAATGAAAGAGCACACAGGAAGCAGTATGTAGTCACCTCAGACAATTATGAAAACAGCTGTTTATCACATGTGAAGACAAAGCTAACAACAAAAAGAGCAAAATCTTCAAAACGTAATAATTTTCATAGTATGGGTATTCAGCACGCACTTTAAACAGGGAGTCATTCCTTACACAATATTCCGGTATTCTTAGACAGATACTTGCCAGAGTGAAGAAGCAGAAATGAACACTACTGCCGTCCGACGGAGAGTGGTTAAGACAGAGGTTACGGCTAAGAATCGACGTCTGTAAAATACAAGTAATGTAGCTAACTTTCTGTTGTCATTTCAAGTAGTGGCGTAGAAAAGAAATTCATACAGAAATTTCAGCAGTCCAGCGTGAAAAGTTTCAAACAAAAGTGTGTAGGAAAAATGATTCAGTATGAATCGGGATGAATACTTTCGCTCACTGCACTGAGTTGTGAATAATTTTAAACATTAGATAATACGTATTTGACGTCAGGAGTGGGTCAACAAAGTTAAGCTTAGCATTAAGTATCCTAAATATCGAGGAATGTTTCTACAAAAGGTGTGTAACGGCAGCGAAGAAATGGTTTCTCCACTGCCTCAAAGAAGATGTTGACATACAACGGCTGTACGAGACGCAAGTCGAGCTATACATTTCCTTTAGTTTGCTTGAGTAACAGCTTTTCCTACCGTGTCGTCTCCCTTAGTCACCTAGGTGGGCGCGATGTCAGAAAACGAAGCCTGTGCAACTGCAGAGCTTTCCAAACGACTGTTACTCTCGCTCCTACCTAATTGTTTCCTCAAGAGCTTCCATTACAGTATATTTGGAAGGGTAGGCCGGCAGCGCTGAGACACGTCCGCTGCGGTTGGCGTACGGGAACAGTCACAGCGGCGATATGAACAGGCATCTGTTGAGCGTTTACTGCCCATTGTTCTCGTAACATGCGACATTTTCATCTAGGATCGTTTCTGACTTTAGCACCTCGGAACAGTTCCATAAATACTTTTCATATACAGTTTTGTATAGTAGAAAATATTTCCGTTCTGTTTTAGAATACAGAAATTTCCCCTTGCAGTGAAGTATACAGTGTAGTAAAGGAAGAATTGTTGTCTGTAGCTAATAACTGATGTCCTTTTACATTCATTTTCAAAAAAAAAAAATTGTATTTTTCATGCTGTAGTCTTGTTGTTTAAATTTAAAGAGACGTATCGTTTTTTCTACGAAATCAGTATTCTTTGATTTCCTGACAGTTCCCATGTTAACTCTTTTGCAGAAAGACGCTGTTGCACTTAAACTACATGCATTCGAGAAGTATTGCCATCGAAATTACTAGTCTTCCCATTTTTCCATATTTTGTTGTGTTTCTAGTATGTGATCACATCGCTGAATGTTTGAGATAGTATTCTGTTTCATAACGAGAACGTGGTTTTAACAGTAGGACTGTCTGTTCAATATTTGCACCACTGTAGCCCAAATTGTCAGAACTTAACAAGTGAAACAAAGTTCTTATTTATTCAGTTCTTTCTTAATATCTCTGCAGGGTATTATTAACACGTAATAATAGCTGAAAAGATTATAATGCTTTTGGTCAACTATATAGTTAGTACTTCACCAGTCATTCTAGTGGCGCCAAAAACTATTGAATCGACAGTGATATTGTTGCTTTATTGTGATTTCTACGTAATCTACAGATTCCGATCGCACTTCTAGGGGTGCAGCGTGCATCTTATCCGAAGCAATTATTATTCAGATAATGAATAAAATTTTATGTTTGTTAAGGCATGCCATTTTCATTTTATACGTCAACTTCGTCCCATTTCCAAACCGAACAGTGCTTGAGGTGACTCTCTTCACAGCCTTTCTTTTCCATTTAGAAAATATTTTACCAACCTAATGTTGATAGTAGTAGTTGCTGTAGTTATTTTAGAACACATATACGCACACGCTCATAACCAATAGTTCTGCTACAGTATAATTTTTGTAATTGTAACAAAAATTGTTGTAGCGTAAAAATTTTACATTTAACGTTTCTGATTTACTGCTACACTTTATCAAAATATTGCAGCACACATTCCTCTGCGATAAGGTAGACACATTAAGGTATAATTTTCCATCGATGACTATATCATCTGGGACGAACGTTTGAAAGTGCTAGTGGAGCTACAAAATTTGCTACCAGAAAAATCAGTTCTTTAAAACATGTAGACTATTATGAAACGTCCCCTTTCAACAATTTATACATGACTGTGCTTAAACTGACACACAATATTTTTTAGCGCAACGCAATATGACTTTCAGAAATCCCTACAAAGGAATGCCCCTGACTAACATTAACCTGTACTTTTCACAAACCACTTACCTCACAAAAATCTTCGTTACTCAAGCTACTGCAATACAGCGAGCGCCACTACTGCCAGCTAAATAAAAGATTCAAACTACTGAAGGCACTAACTACTGATAGGCATAGTTAGCAATTGAAAGATGTTAATAGAGAACAAACAATGTATTTACCTTAACAGTCATAATATATATATTAGTTCACGACATCCAGTGTTATAAATTTCAAAACTCCGCCATCTCTCTCCCCACATCCACCACTGCTGGCGGCTCACCTCCAACTGCGCATCGCTACGCGCTGTTTACATCCAGCTGCCCAACACTACAATGGCAGACAACAATGCGAACTAGCCACAGACTGCACACAGCACAGCCAGTGGTTTTCATACAGAGAGCGCTACGTGGCGGCGGCGTTACCAATATAAGAACCTAAACAGCCTACTTACACTATTTGAGTGAGCTTGTTTGGGGGGCTATATTCAACCAGCTTCCTAGTGTATTTTACTTCATCCACATACTGTTCTTTTGCACATTCAGATGAAATGTGGCTGAAGGACGCTGCACCAGTTTCACTAAGTTTGATGAAACAACACGAGAATCTGATACATTACGCTTAGAGAATCGTCGACGCTTTTCTCCACAATCATTATCTGTTTTTCCGTTACGAAACACATGCACAAATCCCGTATCGAAATACCCAGTTTTTGTAAATACGTACAGCTTGCATAAGCGATGCAACAGAGTTGTTCAACAACCGATGAATAAATCCATAGAAACTGAAATACCAATAGCCGCAATGAAAACTTATCTCCGCATCAAGCTGTATCTCCGTAACCAATAAAAACTGGCTACATGTTTTAAGGAATTTCTGATTTGAATTAGAGTGTACCATCATATCGTGAAACATTTGATTTTCCTCCTGAAACATCCTGTGTATTTAAAGATATACGCAATTTTTATACAAGAATTTATTATTGCGACGGTAGTTTGGTTGGCAACGCGTTGAGTAGCAACACAGGGCTATGTAATGTTTCGCAATAACTCTGATATCACAGCGTGTGTAGATCATTTTTTTTCTGATTCGTGCTTGGCTCGCCACAGTTGCGTTCGGTTGTGACCCTGGATTCTGCTGGCGCTCTACAAAGGCATCCAAAGCTGACAGGAACCTCTGGTTGTCCAACAGGTGGTCTCGGCTGTGCTGCTGACGCTGGCGCTGTGTTTCTCCATGCTGGAGGCGAATCCGGCAGATGACCCGCGCCATCACCACTGGGGTGGTGGCCACGACTATGGATACGGACATCACCACCATGACTGGCACCACCCACACCATTGGAACCACCAGCATCACTACTGAGAAGAAATTTCTCTGGCTTCTTGCTTCTCTCCACATTACAGACTTTCAGGCTTATCAGGATAACGACCATGTGCACATTTTCTTTTACCTTATTATGAAAATAACAATAAACTGATAATTATAATGTATAATTGAGTATTTATTGAGTGTGTTAATTGGAAGTGTTAGGATTAACAATGTTTTATTTCAGTTGGAATATTCAAATATTATGTTGTTTCCATCTCTTGTTACGCATATAAGATTTATTCTTCCTACAGTCGCAGGTTCGAATCCTGCCTCGCGCATGGATGTGTGTGATGTCCTTAGGTTAGTTAGGTTTAAGTAGTTCTAAGTTCTAGGGGACTGATGACCTCAGAAGTTAAGTCCCATAGTGCTCAGAGCCATTGGAACCATTTATTCTTCTGCATTCAACGAGCAACAAATAGAAAGCACTGTCGATGCTATCTTGGGAAAAATATTCATAATACAATAATGTAGAAAGGAATGGATAGATATGAAAGTATTGTTCATTTGTTTCAGTTTCACCTGTTGAAGAAGCAATTGATGAACTCTTGTAAAGGTGCAGTTTATATCTCTGCCTCTAAATTTGTCGATGCAACACATTTACCCACGTTATTTAACAGTTAACTGCTCTAATCATTTTTTACCATTCATCAGTTGAAGACATGGACAAGACACTCTGCCAGCTTCTGTTTCACAATGCGTTAGACAAAGCTATCTGAGAAGGGGGGAAAGTAATCGAGGGTATAAACATTGGGATCTCGGGACAGATAATCAACGCAGAGTGCCTAGCTGTTTCTGACCTTGTAGCTATCTTCACTAAGACTAGTGAATAAAATAAATACGGTATTGAGATGTCACACGACGCAGTATCAAAGGGAAGCCTTCAAATATTGTATGGGAAGGCTCATTTGATGGAAAATTTACATAGAAGATACTCACTTTCGATTAACCTAGGTAAATGACGTATGTGCAATAAATCATGTCGGCAAACCTGAATATAACCGAGGATATCGGCTTTTTTCTGTCAAAGGCCTTTGAAATCAATGTTGTTCCAGTAGAGTTCATGAGTGCACAGGTGCACATGTGCATTATTGTGACTAATAAACAGACGATAACGGTACGTAAAACTTTCCCCTCTCAGACTCCCATTTGTTGCAAAATTATCATCATACTGTGGGGTTTTTACTGCATTCAGGAAAGAAGGATTTGTATTAACATTATTGCTTCATCAACTCAATCCTAGTTTTTAATCAATTGATTAATATAATGTTGTTACATTCGTTTATTTCCCACCTTGACTAAAACGTGTACCTTATCTCTACACCATGCAGAACAACGCGTTGACTCCTAGAAAAATCAGGAAAACATGAGAAAAACAAGAAAATTCCTGATGCTCTGAGCAGACGTGCTTGGAATGCCATTTACTAAATAACTCACAATATCTGCATTATCACAGAAACAAATATTACAACAACACTCAAACACTGAATCAGCTTTTCTCCACAATGAGCGAGATGTTGAGTTCAGAAATAAGATCGGATTCTAGTATTAGATATAGCAGACGGTTGGGAGTAAGGATTCCCAGGAAACAAAGAGCAAATAAAAAATTATTGTTGTATGAAAGTATAACATGAAATAGCAGAGATATTTACTTCTTTCTGTCTTATGTCCAGTTGAAGAATGCCTTTGAACTTGTTAGCTAGGTCTGAATGATTCTTTGTCTTCTTCCTTTACCTAAATCAGTTCACGGATTCACTATGTTGCTGCTTGCGTTTCTCTGTCCATTATTTTTCAGTGATGTTTTTTTTTTAGCTTTGTGAATTAGAGATTTGCAACTACAATTCCTAAGATTTTGCTTTCTCTGATGGTATTTCTGCTTAACTCCTTCTTACCAATTAATTTTTACCTTTTTTAAATCTATTGAATTAAGTAGATTTTTCCGTTAATCTAGAATTGTCCGATCTGTAGACGTAACCACAGCGTCGTCTTACGTATTGCATCAATGAACTTGTCCAGTGCTGAGTATACGTCTGTAGTTTTTTTGTCCTTGTGCCATTTATATTAATGAGACTATAACTTTTTCTTAGAATTTTTCTCTCTTCCTTCGCAATTTCATCAGCTTTTTAATGTCCTCCTAAAGATATAATTTCTAAAGAATATAGTGCTTTAGCCTAGACGACTGTCTTGGAATGCCGACGTTTCGCATTAATGGATATGAATCGTTTACTTTAGTCTTTTTATATTGTCCTATGCGGTATTTGGACATTAGTAGTTTCTTTATATTTCAACAAGATGCATGTCAAATTGTCCCTCAGTTCGTTTGTAGTGGAGCTCTTCTGGTATTTTTACGTAAATTTTCCACCAAAGAAACATTCGCACATAATATTTGAAGGCAGCCATTTGATGCTATGTCGGTTAACTTCTCAATGGCGATCTCGGTCTCCTCACCAATCTTTGTGAAGGTAGCTATATCGTCAGAAATAGCTAGGCATTTCCCTTTGATTTTCTGTCCCGAAGTTTATATCCTCGGTTTCTGTCCCCCATTCTCTGATAACTCTGTCTAACACAACCATAAACAGGAGCTGGCAGAGACCTTCCCTTGTCCAACTCCTGTATGTACTTCAAAAGGACAAGAGATTTTACCCACAACCTTCGCCTGAGATTAAGTATCTGTGAGGGTCTGGCAGGTTAGTTTTCTAGTCTTCCTGTCTAGCCCGAGGTCTTCTAGAGCGTCCAAAACGGTCTGTCTGTCAACTGAGTCATACGGCTTGGTTTCCTATACTGAAGTGCCAAAGAAACTGATAAACCTGCCTAATATCGTGTAGGGCCCCCGCGAGGACGCTGAAGTGCCGCAACGCGACGTGACGTGGACTCGACTATTGTCTGAAGTAGTTCTGGAGGGGACTGATAACATGAATCCTCCAGGGCTGTTCATAAGTCCATAAGAGTACGAGGTGAAGGAGATCTGTCCTGAACAGCATGTTGCAAGGCATCCCAGATATGTTCACGTCTGAGGAATTTGGTGGCGAGCGGAAGTATTTAAACTCAGAAGAGTATTCCTGGAGACACTCTGTAGCAATTATCGATATGTGGGGTGTCGCATTGTCCTGCTGGAATTGCCCAAGACCGTGGGAATGCACAATAGACACGAATCAGGTGATCAGACAGGATGCTTGCGTACGTGTCACCTGTCAGAGTCGTATCAAGATTCCCATATCATTTGAACTGCACACGCCCCACACCATTACAGAGCCTCCGCCAACTTGAGCAGTACCCTGTTGACATGCAGGGTCCACGGACTCATGAGGTTGTCTCCACACCTGTGCACGTAAATCTGCTCGATACAATTTGAAACCTGAGTCGCCTGACCAGGCAACATGTTTCCTGTCATCAGCAGTCCAGTGTCGGTGTTGACGGGCCCATGCGACGCGTAAAGCTTTGTGTCATGCAGGCAGGAAGGGTACATGATTATCGATGATGTTTCGTTGAATAGTTCGTAGGCTGACACTTGTTGGTGTCTCATCATTGAAACCTACAGCAATATTCAAAACGGTTGCAGTTCTGTCACGAAGCACGATTATTTTCAGTCTTCGCTGGTCCCGTCCTTGCAGGATCTTTTTCCGGCCGTAGCGATGTCGGAGATTTGATGTTTTACCGGAAATCCTGATATTGACGGTACTCTCATGAACTGGTAGTACAGGAAAATCCACACTTCATCGCTATCTTGGAGATCATGTGCTCGTGCACCGACGATAACCCCATGTTCAAACTGACTTAAATCTTAATAACGTGACATTGTAGCAGCAGTACCCGATCTAACAACTGCGCCAGTCACTCGTTTTCTTATATACGCGTTGCCGACCGTAGCGCCATATTCTGCCTATTTACATATCTCCGTATTTGAATACTCGAGCCTACACCAGTTTCTTTCCCCCTTCACTGTATTTTCATTTGTAATTCCTAGTCGTCAAAGAGGATCTAACCATTGAGCTTTAGTGTAGGAGTATAGGAAGACAGGTTTCGCAGTCTTCAATATCGAAAATAATTTCAGCTTCAGCTAATAATTTCATAGTGTAGATATCTGTGTTTTTAATTCAGCAGAAGGTGTAAGTTGTCCTAATTCTAATGGCGCCTCGTTAATGGTGAGGCGATTGGTTGCTTAGCATGGGTCTGATCCGCCGCAGACCAGCAAACAGGCCACACATTTATTGCCAATAACCAATATTTTTATTTCAGAACTCTGTAGGACGAACGCAGCATCGAAGGATGACGACACGTTGCTGTGGTAATAGTTAGTGACGTACGTATTGTCGTAAAAAATAGTAATAAGCCACAATATTCATGCCTTTCACATTCGGAAACTGACAGCATATAAAAACAGAGACATCTTGTAGAAACACTGCCTGATAATGAATTCTCTGCCCTCATATCTCACGATACAGCAAGATTCTGGTAATATACCGCGGACCATTAAAACTGCAAGCCTGCGGAAGGTAGCAAATGACGAAACTCTGCTCACATGGTAATACACCGTTGTAGGAGATGTTGTTGTGGTCTTCAGTCCAGAGACTGGTTTGATGCAGCTCTTCATGCTACTCTATCCTGTGCAAGCTTCTTCCTCTCCCAGTACCTACTGCCACCTACATCCTTCTGAATCTGCTTAGTTTATTTATCTCTTGGTCTTCCTCTACGATTTTTACCCTCCACGCTGCCTGCAATACTAAACTGGTGATCCCTTGATGCCTCAGAATATGCCATACCAACCGATCCCTTCTTCTAGTCAAGTTGTGCCACAAATTTCTCTTCTCTCCAATTCTTTTCAATACCTCCTCATTAGTTATGTTATCTACTCATCTAATCTTCAGCATTCGTCTGTAGCACCAAATTTCAAAAGCTTCTATTCTCTCTTTGTCCACGTTTCACTTCAATACATGGCTAGACTCCTACTTTCAGAAACGACTTCCTGACAAATCTATACTCGATGTTCACAAATTTCTCTTCTTCAGAAACGCTTTCCTTGCCATTGTCAGTCTACATTGTGTTAGGAAAGGCGAATGGTCGACTTCGGTTTATTATGAGAATTTTGAGGAAGTGTAGT
Source organism: Schistocerca cancellata (assembly GCF_023864275.1). Lineage (NCBI taxonomy): Eukaryota > Metazoa > Arthropoda > Insecta > Orthoptera > Acrididae > Schistocerca > Schistocerca cancellata. The sequence continues at coordinate 618,037,946 of NC_064630.1, forward strand.
TTATCTGTAAAGGATACCGTATATAGGTATTGCTCAAGTGTCTGGGATTACGAAGAATATTCGGGAAGTCAAACGGTTTTCCCTCAAGGGAGGCGACGTTCTTTCCCTGGAACACTGATGAGAAAACTCAGAGAACAAGCATTTGAAGCTGACTTCAGAAAGAGTCTACGGCCACCAACATATATTTCGCTTAAGGACCACGAGAAAAAGATACGAAAAAATAGGTCTTATTCGGAGGCATATAAACAGTCGTTTTACCCTCGCTCTATTTGCAAGTAGAACAGGAAACGAAATGAGGAGTAGTGCTACAAGTTACCCTCCACCATCCAGTTTACGGTGGCTTGCGGAGTAATTATGTAGAAGTAGATACAGAAAGAGACAATACTAAAGCTAAAGAACATGGTGGCTAAGCCCTCCTCTTACATGCGGTAGTGAAAACTTGATTCTAAGAAAAGGAACGGAGTTACAAATTCAAGCGGCTGAGATGAGGTTTCTGAGCTGCCGACGTTTAAGAGACAGGATGCGGAGTCATAAGACAGTAAGTAGACGTGAATCCAACAATGGAAAAAGAAATCAAGTGTTACCAAAATAATGGCATGAGCACATCAAAAGATACCACCTGAGCGGCTGCCACGGCAAGTATTACATATTTACCAAACTGGATGGGATTTATGATGGCCAATGAAGAGATAGAGGCAACAGTTCTGGTAAACTCCTTTGGTTTCGGTGCGGACCAATTCTGCCTTCTCGTTGTGGAATTGATTACTAGTCACTTGGCTAAGTGTTCAGGTCACAGAGTACAAACACAATAAGGCATGAGAAAGTAGAAAAAAGAATAATGTTGATGTGAATAGGCGTTGAATTTTCACGTGAAGTGCTAGTGCGTCCTTCTACACAACAGGTAACATGAAAATTATCAGGACACGAATGAAAACTGACATCCACAGAAGATGTGATTCGTGTAGGAGACTAAACGCCCCTAGGAATTTATGTAACGAAATTGCGGGACGAGAAAGATCATTTGTTTGCAAACGAGTATAGAGGGTCCATTAATTATGTTACAGAGAGAGAATTAATTTTAGTTTCTCTGTTTCCATTACTGCAAAGAAAACGTCCTGTAGTGTAAAACAGAACAAATAATCTCGCGCTACACAGTAATTTTTAGAGGTACAAGAAATTATAGGCAAAGTCTCTCTCTAAATATGTGTTAACACTCGGGAAACTGTTGCGAGATGGAAAATGTCTCATATTGAGAGAACAATAAGCGGTAAATTCTCACCAGTTGAAGGTTCATTTCGCCGCCGTCGCTACGTTCTGATACGCCAACAACCGCAAGAGGTATGATCACTGCCGACTTACGCATCCAAATGTACTGGGAGCTCTTCAGGAAACTATTAGGTGAGACTGACAATAACTGTCGTTAAGATAGTGGAAAATACTGCAGACTCACCCTGCTTCACTTTCTCCCATCGGGCACTTAGGGCTGTCCCAACCCAGGTAACGAGTGAATCCGTCTACATATAACAAGCGGCTACTTGCGCGAAGTAAAGGAAACATGTAGTGTGGAGGGTTATCTTCTCAATGAAAATAAAATAGTGCCAAGACTACGAGTTCTACGATTTACAATTAATGAAACTAGTGGACAGCAGTGCTGCAGAACAGAAAGAGTGTACCACATGAAACTTTTTTGCCGGCCGCGGTGGTCTAGCGGTTCTAGGCGCTCAGTCCGGAGCCGCGCGACTGCTACAGTCGCAGGTTCGAATCCTGCCTCGGGCATGGATGTGTGTGATGTCCTTAGGTTGGTTAGGTTTAAGTAATTCTAAGTTATAGGGGACTGATGACCATAGATGTTAAGTCCCATAGTGCTCAGAGCCATTTGAACCATTTTGAGCCATGAAACTTTCCCATTTAATGATCAACAAGTTGAACATCTGCCTCAAAATTTTTTAAAGAGAGAAGATATTTCAAAAGTTATGTTGAGTAAGTATGCAATGTAGCTACACCGATAGAATCCACGTCTGTACGTGTTTGAAAACGAGGGGTTCACAACAACTATCACTTAAAACTAATCAGTCTTTATCTCTGCTTCTTCAGTTATCTTCAGCTTTGTTTTCCACTCCAAGTTGTTGTTGTTGTTTTGTTTTCATGCAACTCTCCATGCTACTTTTTCCTGTACAAGATTGTCAGTCGCCGGCCGGGGTGGCCGAGCGGTTCTAGGTGCTAAAGTCTGGAACCGCGCGACCGCTACGGTCGCAGGTTCGAATCCTGCCTCGGGAATGGATGTTTGTGATGTCCTTAGGTTGGTTAGGTTTAAGTAGTTCTAAGTTCTAGGGGACTGATGACCTCAGCAGTTAAGTCCCATAGTGTAATAAAAAAAAAACTACTGCAACCTCCATCCTTCTGCATCTACTTATTGTATTCTCTCGTGATCTCCCTCTACAATTTTATCTCCCTTTACCCCTCACCCCCCCCCTCCCCCGCACCTCACCACTCCTTTCCTCCTGCCACCCCTCCCCCCCGCCCCCATACACACTTGCCTCCAGTACCCGCCCAAGCGTTGTACGCGGTATTCTTCCTTGACGCTCTGGAGAAATTACATCTTAGCTATCGTTACACGACCATTTTTTTGAATGTTGGAATTTTTAGTGGTATGTTTGACGTTCTTCTCCAGCTCTTGGCATGAAATGTGGGTATTAATAACATCTGAAACTACTCACAACACATTGAACTGAACGAAAGTCAAGTCTTCATAACGACTTTGAACCCATGCCATCACATTATGCAGAATGTCATTTCTCAGAAAATTTACCCCGTTAGACAGTTGAAGCCTCTGAACGACTTTATTATTTCTATTTACTTTAAACAACTAAAATTAGGCTATACACTTTGTATGTTTTACAGACATCTATTCGTAAAAGTCTATTTCAATTAGTCTCCGTCAGACTTCAGTCAGTCTTTATCTCTGCTTCTTCAATCGCCTTCAGCTATTTTTCCACTGCAAGTGTTGACGTTGTTGTTGTCTTCCGGCCGAAGACTGCAGATCTCCACGCTACTCCTTCCTGTGCAAGCTTCTTCATCTCCTAATAACTACAGCAACGCACATCCTTCTTAATCTGCTTACTGGTTTCATCTCTTGGGCTCCCTCTACAATTTTACACCCCCCCCCTCCCCCCCCCCCCCCCCCACACACACGTGCACACATATTTGACTCCAATGCTAAAGTGGCGATTCCTTGACGTCCCTATCAACCGAACCCTTCTTCTAGGAAGATTGTGCCACAAATTTCTTCTCTCTCCAATTTTTCCCAGTACCTCCTCATTAGTTACGTAATCAACCCATCTAATCTTCAGCATCCTCGTGAGGCACTACATTTCACATTCACTGCAATTACCTTTGTTTTAACGAATACCGGAATATAATATGGGAAATTCTGTCCTGTTATCGGTGCGAGTTGAATACCTATGCTATTCAAAATGTCTGTTTTGAAGATCATATTCTTTTTGGTTTTGTCTTCGCCTCTGAAAAACAGCTGTTTTAATTTTCGCCTGAGATGACTACATACTGAAGTTCTTTACCTTTCTTTGTTTTCTCTCACTCCTCAAACAAGCTATTTGGTCACATACGGAAGAGTGGTAACACAATGTTGTATTTGCATTACTCAAGTTATGTATTTCACTTGCTAAACAGCTGTTGTGGAGAATGAATGAATACCCACGAGAATTCCATAGTTGAACTAGTTTTAACTGATAGTTGATGTGCTGGTGCAGCTCGTTGTAAAAGACGTGTAGTTCTGGATCCGATAGGTATAGCCACAATGCACACTTGCTCAACATAACTTTTGAAGTATAGTCTCTCTTTAAGAAATTTTATGGCAGATGCTCAAGCTTTGTTGCACAACTTCTTGATCATTAATTGAGAAAGTTACGTGTGGTGTACTCTATCTGTTCTGCAGTTCTGCTATGCGCTACCTTCATTAATTGTAAATTGTGGAATTCGTAGTCTTGGTAATATTTTACTTTCTTTGGGAGATAGCCAGCCGTCATTATATCTACTATAGAAAAAAAATAAACATATCTTAGAATTTACGAAACATGAACATAAACCTACTGCATACAAACGGCAAAAATGAAAGCTTACTACTTCATAAGGCAACGAAGCAGAGAACGCGTAATAAATAAACAAATTCTTAACAATATTCTTGATATTTAACTAATGTGGTAATGTTTAAAATACTGGCTAATGATGCTGCTGAAAGCAAATATTTATTGAGAGTAACTCAGTATCAGAAGGTGTAGCGAAAAGAGACGCTCATACAGTTACGTGTACCGTTTATTTTAGTCAAATGATCTAAGACAGTGAAGTGCAGTAGTTAAGTTCTGAACATAAAGGGGCCTAAATTAAATTCTTATAAGAATATTGATGTGTCAAAAGCTGCAGCACTAATGAACAGTTCTTGATTGTACGACGAATGCAAAAACATGTGAAAAGAAATAGATGTATTATGAGGTCGTGGATGTCTGAGCCGGCGCCGGCAGCTCACTCAATGTACGGGCAGTTCATCAGCACGCAATAGAACGTCCATTAGTGCAGACATCTTATCAGTGACCTGTGGGCTAGTCCGATACTGTAGTCGCCGGTAAAAAGCTCATAGAAAGAGACTGGAAGATTATGTTAGGCAGCAAACTCATCGATACTGCCACATTTCACTCTGATATGAAAATGAGCGTTTGGCGTCATTGGGCGACCTGCGCGTTGGATGCGGATGAAATGATGATGAACACAACACAACACCCAGTCCCTGAGCAGAGAAAATCCCCGACCCAGGCGGGAATCGAATCCGGGTCCCTTAGGACGGCAGTCCGTCACGCTGACCATTCATCTATCTGTGCGGACCTCACTGATATGAATAAATTGAAATGACGTCGATAAAATTCACATTGATCGTTAGGGGAGCTCTAGTGATTATTTTTGAGATCCTATTTCATCCAGTACATTAATTAAGACATACTCCTTGGGAGGTCTGGAATCTTCCAGTCTCATTGATTACCGGCCAAAGTATGGTCAGTGGCAACGATGCGTTGACCTTAAGTAGTATTATTACTACGTTTGACGTGCATACCTCCAATCACTTGATAAAGCGTCCATTTGTATGTATAAATTCATAGTCATGTAAAATTTGAAATACGTTTATTGCTATTTTACTGATATAAAGCTGAGGTTTGTGATAATATCCGAAGCTGTTATCTGTTCAGACATAACAAAATATGACCGAGGCTGTGAATTCAATATCACCGATATGCTGTACAGATTAAAGCGGTAGCAAGTTCATAAATCAATAAAAACGCGCGCACACACATACACACACACGCACACACACACACACACACACACACACAACCACGCGCGCACAGAGACAGAGACAGAGAGAGGGATAGAGATAGAGAGATAAAGAGAGATAGAGATAGAGAGAGAGATAGAGAGAGAGAGAGAGAGAGAGAGATAGAGAGATAGAGACAATGGTAAACAGATAAACATTCTCTGATGACAGAACTATTGCAATTTTCATCCTTCTGAATTAGCTTATTGTATTCATCTCCTAATCTCCCTTTACGATTTTTAGCCCCCCCCCCTACACACACACACGCACGCACAAACACACTCACACACACACATTTCCCTCCAGTACTAAAATTGGTGATACCTTGACGTCTCAAAATGTCTCCTAGCAATCGATACCTTCTTTTGATCAGGTTGTGCCACAAATTTCTTTGCTGGCCAGTTCTATTCAGTGCCTCCTCATTAATTACCCTGTCTACCCATTTAATCTTCAGCATTCTTTTGTAGCGTCACATTTCAAAAGCTTCTGTTCTCTTCTTTTCTAACGTGTTTATCGTCCCTGTTCCACTTACATACATGGCTACACTTCATACACATACTCTCAGAAAAGACTGCCTAGCACTTAAATCTATACCCGTGTTAACAAATTTCTCTTCTTCAGAAATGCCTTTCTTGCCATTGCCAGTCTGTATTTTATTTCCTCTCTGCTTTTACCTCATCATTTATTTTACTGCCCATCAACAACTACTTTCAGTGTCTCGTTTCCTAATCTAATCCCGTCACCATCACCTGATTTAATTCGACAACATTCCATTATCCTTGTTATGCTTTGATGGCTAAATGGTTCAAATGGCTCTGAGCACTATGGGACTTAACTTCTAAGGTCATCAGTCCCCTAGAACTTAGAACTACTTAAACCTAACTAACCTAAGGACATCACACACAGCCATGCCCGAGGCAGGATTCGAACCTGCGACCGTAGCGGTCACGCGGTTCCAGACTGTAGCGCCTTTAACCGCTTGGTCACACCGGCCGGCTATGCTTTGGTTGATGTCATCGACAAACCTCATATTTTTATTTATTCTCCCTGAACTTTAATTCCTACTCTACTTTTTTATTTCTTTTTTGTTTGCTCTATTGCTTGCTCTACGTACAGACTGAAAAACACTGACGATAGGTTACAACCCTGTCTCACCCCCTTCAGAACCTGTCTTTCATGCCCCTCGTCTCTTACAACTGCCGTTTAGTTTCTGTACAAGTTGTAAATAGCCTTTCGCAGCTTGTATTTTATCCCTGCCACTTTTAGAATTGAAAGAGAGTAAACTTTCTCTAGGCGTATAAATGCATGAACGTAGGCTTGTCTTTCCTTAACCTATCTTCTGAGATAAGTTGTAGGGTCAGTTTTGCCTCACGTATTCCTACATTGCTACGGAATCGAAACTGATCTTCCCCAAGGTCGGCTTCTACCAGTTTTCCCATTCGTTTGTAGAGAATTCGTGTTAGTATTTGGCAGCCGTGACATTAAACTGACAGTTCGGTAACAGTCAGACTTGTCAGAAAATGCTTTCTTAGGAATTGGAATTATTACATGCTTTTTGAAGTGTGAGGTTATTTGGCCTGTGTTATACATCTTGCACAATGGAAGATTTTTGTCGTGGCTGGCTCTTTGGAGGCTATCGGCAATTCTGACGGAATGTCGTCTAGTCCTGGAACCTTCTTTCGTCTTAGATCTCTCGGTGTTCAAATTCTCTTCGCAGTATCTCCCATCTCATCTACATCTACATCCTCTTGCATTTCTATAACATAGCCTTCAATTTTGTCTCCCTTGTATAGAGCCTCTACATATTCATTTATTTACCGCTTGCGTAGCCGACCAGATCCGGGTCTTAAGGACCTCACTTATATCTTACCAGGAACAAGACATACAAAAAAATTATATAATAATCGTATTAATGCTAACCTGCATTATTAATGGAAATAATAATGGGAAATAATAGTAATAACAATAATAGTAACACTAATAATGATGATAAAATAATGGCGGAATTAAGAATGATATGAATTAGTTAATACAAAGCAAACTCAAAAATAATATTTGCGTTTCGGCGCGATCCGTCTCTGTGTAGTCGCCGGCTAGCCCTTCGGTCTCCTGTTAGTTGAGTCGTTGTTTGTTGTTCCTGGGAGCAGCCGGTTGACCACATCGGCAGTTAGTCGGTCGCAGTGAGGGAGCGAGAGACAAGAAGCACATGTGACGTAACGGTGAGCTATTCACGGACCCCCTACGAGCGCACGATTGTGTAAACGGCCGGTGGTGGATATACTGTAGTGGGTCGGCAATTCTTAGGTCCAATGTCGACGCAGTTTACCCTGATTAACCAGGCATAGTTGCTGATATGGGTGTTGGAGTGCTGTTCATTTTCTCGTACTGTCTGTTCTGATCTTTGGGTGTTAGGTACTCATTACTTGATTCACACACGTGGTCCCATAGTGAAGTTGCTCCCGCTACGCTGGATTGCCCGTGGTTCTTCATCACTCCGCCTCAAGTGTTAAATTCATCTTTTGGTGCCTCTGTTTGAAATTGTCTGAGTACCATATTTGCGTGTTTTAAAATTTCTTTTAATTACAACTTGTTCAATGCCTGTTTATTTGTTAGTAGCGTCTGAAATTAATTGTCATATGTTCTAAGTCGCCACGTGTGTTAGTGACCATTGAGGTCGAAATTGAGTCTTATTTGTTTTGGAAGTTGTTGCTTCCCTGACTGATGTATCAACTGTTAAATTGCCAACGGCTGTGGTAAGCAATCGATAGCGTCCCAGTGAATCTTGGCTCATTTGGGTAATTAAGTTCTATAACCATGGTGAGACTTTGCCCCTTTCAAGAAGACAGCGTCCCTGTGATCTTGGCTCATTTGGGTAATTAAGTTCTATAACCATGGTGAGACTTTGCTCCTTTCAAGAAGATTAATATATATTGTTCAAAATATGATTACTATTGTAATTATATGAGTGTTAATCCTCAAAATTTGTCTGTTAACTTTAAAGTCACTTACAGTAATTTAATGTGTTTGAGTACCATGTGATTTCCTGGTTATTACATTAACTTTTTATATCCTGTTGTAAGATTAACCGGTTAATACTTTCAGTAATTTTTATTGTAAAATTCTTGTTGTTATACGTAAGATTTGGTTCGATCTTGAAGCCTTGCTCACATTGAGCTTCTTGTCTTGGTCTGAGCATTTTCGGATGTTCTATTATTATTATGCATGAATCATATGTTTCCTTGTTTACTCTCGGCCTTCTGAACTGTTAGTAGCGTTTGGAGGCGTTGTCCCAGGGTGTTATTCTTTACCCGCCGGTTCATCGGGCATAGACTGTCCGCGTCAGACGTATACGTGCGTGCTGGCTGCGCGCAGCTTCCCCTCTCGCCGTAGCCTCTGAGACGTTACGGCCTCCTCTCGTTCTACGACACCTCTCATAAGTTGATTTTCTATATCTCAGCAATTGGGTGTTAATTTAACTAGTAGTGCTCGTTATTCTAAGTCGTCTTATCCAGGCCTGGCCTGATACACCTGCCTCTTCCACGTTTTCCCTGCTTGAATTTTCGTTTTTAAAGTAGTTGTTTTAATGTTGGTGTAATGCTCAATTTTTAAATGGTATTTTATTATTTTTCCACGTTAGTATCTTGAAAATGCCCGAGCGGCTTCTCTGATTGATCAAATATTGGATATTTATGTTGATACCACACTTGCGTAAATTAATGCTACTACACTTTTGTAAGTATGTCCACGAATGTTAAGCATCCCTTTGGCCAGCCAAATGTTGAAATTGTAACTTTAGCATCACTGTTGTCATTGTGTGCCCAGCGCTAGGTGCATGTTTGAGATATACTTGACTTACAATTTGCCTTTTAATCCTTCGTAAATTGGTGAATTTTGTTCGTTTAAGTTAACTGATTAATCATCTATTGGATCAATTGAAGGAATTTTGGAATAATTGCCTAAATCATTTGCATTTTATTAGTGTTTTTCGTACCTGTGCTATAAAAGATGTTTGTTTTGTGAAGTAATAAATGAATTGTGATAACTGGCCTTAACTTTTCCCATGGCAGTTTAGTTATTTCCTCACAGTGGGGCGTCCACTTACATTTCAGACAAAAGCATTAATCTACAGTAATAATAATATTTTGAGTAACAATAGCAATAATAATAAAATAATGGAGGCATTGAGTATTATATTGATTAGTTTAGCGCAATTAGAGCTTTGTTTGATATTAGAAGAAGTGGTAGGGATAAAGAAAGAGGAGAGGATTGACATGGAAGTGACAATTATTGGCAGGAAGGAAGAGAATTTTAATAGGTAACTCAGTAGACAAGGAGAATGAAAAAGCGGTGGGGGAGGGATGGTTAATGAGAATTAGAGGCAAGAGGAGAATGGTGGACCATTAGCTATCTTTTGACGTTTGAAAGGATATTAATTTCTCTACCATTCTGAGGAAGATTGTTCCAACGTCGGGTGCCTGAGACAGAAAATAGTTTAGATTGGATTGATTGCCTTGTTTGGGGAAGAGAAGAAATAGCGAGGTCATCGGTCTCATTGGATTAGGGAAGGACGGGTAAGGAAGTCGGCCGTGCCCTTTCAAAGAAACCATCCCGGCATTTGCCTGGAGCGATTCAGGGAAATCACGAAAAACCTAAATCAAGATGGCCGGACGCCGGATTGAACCATGGTCCTCCCGAATGCGAGTCCAGTGTGCTAACCACTGCGCCACCTCGCTCGGTATAAAATGGTTTAAAGATCATGCCGCTGTCGTGTAGTGGTACACACAGGACTTTGGATTTTACTTAGTTGGGTCCCAGTATTTCTGCTGTGTCAATCAGACAATAGTCGTAACGCTTAAAGATAAATATGAAGGAGTGCAATGATTGAGAAGACGATACAGCAAACACAGGGTACGATAATCCGTACGCTTACTGGCATGTAGCCATCATCATAGATAGGGGTGGTACGGTCGAAACCGTGTACATCAGAAATGTATCGCACACAAGCAGTCACCCCCAGTTCCAGCCGACTTGAGCTGTCAAACGAAAGTACCTGAAGAACAGTATCACAATAATCAGGGATCGTGAGTGTTAGTGACTATACAAGTTTATTTTTAAGTTCGAGGGGAAATACTTTGTTATATTTGCGTAATGAATGAAGTGATGCTGAAACTTTCTTACAGACTGTGGTTGTGTGTTCAGTCCAGTCTAGTTGATGGTCCAGAATTATCCCCAATTTCTATGCAGAAGATGAAATTGTGATTCTTGTCCTGTTTAGGACTAACGGTGGAAAAGATTCTCTGAACTAAGCATTAATAAGTCTTTTGTGGGCGACTAAGATTGCTTGCGTTTTACGTAGATTAAGTTTCGAACCTATGTTCTGCGACCATTCTGATAAAGCAAGTAAGTCAGCATTTACGTTCTGGGTGACTGTGCACAGATTTGTTGGGGTTGCACTTAGTTATAACTGAAGGTCGTCAGTGTGTAAATGATCTTTGCTGTGGGAGATAACAGCAGAAACAACATTGAGACATAATGAGGAAAATAATGGGCACTATACTGATCCATTGGTATTATCTTTTAAACGGTTTTTTGCATTTTTGTAATCAATCGGCCAGCAAGTCGAATTTAAGCTTAAATCTCAATCTATCATTTGGATGTAATTTATTGGCGCACTGTGCCATACTTTTCCAAGTATTAATACTTAAAACCTATAGCTGGTTCTGGTCAGAGGCACTCTATTTCTCCGTTATTTTATTTGCATTTAAAAAAAAGGCCTTTGCGGGCCAGGAACTTAAGTATTTAAAGCGATCCTTATACCGTTTGCTTTGAGTCAAGAGTTACCGGCTCTAGATAATTGAATGGCCTTAAAACAATCCTTGGAAACTGTAGAGGCTATCTTATGCCAAAGAATGTCAGTAATATTGCAGAGAGACTGCTGCTTCTTTTTTCTCATTCTTAACGTCAGGCTTTAATTACAAGCCCTCACGTGTTCAGTGCCTGTTCAGGATTTGTTACTGTTCTTGTATACATATATATGTATGTTAATGATGTCTAACTGAGCCTTGTCCCAGCCTTTCCTCAATATGTCTGGGTTGTTTTCCCTAGTAGCACGCCTGGCTGTGCCGTTCCATTGTGCACAGAATAACGACCCTCCTACTGGCAATGTGCTGCCTTCTGACGCCATACCACTGGACGATGTGACGTCTCTCCCCACCTCCTTGTTCAGTCATTATTCACCTGCAGGCACCGATGAGCAGTTGTCTGAGGAGAAGTTGGTGCTCTTTCTATGTCTGACGCTATCTGTCGGCGCACCTATGCTAGTGTCCGACTGAACTTTCCGAGTGAGAGGTCTGTTTTCTGGCCGGAAGACGATGAGGATGGGACCCTTTTGGTGGGGTCGGCTCCTGTTACAGTAATGTACCCTTCCGTGAGGGCCTAATGGCAGGCCCTCTGGCTCCGCACTTGTCTGCATCACCCACCCTCCTGGCGATAGGAGTTTTCAAACTTATTGCAGAACCATGGCCAATAACATTCATGTTCGCCATAAAATGGCATTACACCATAATATCCTGAAAGCCGTGGACGTTAACGTTGCCCTCCTTCACAAGGTGCATCTTGCAAACTTTTGTGCTCCCCTTAGCTTTATGGCACATGTCTCTCACGCTTCCCCTACTGGTACTGGGATGGTGACCCTCTTATGTGACGTAAAACTCACTGTTGCCTGTCTCCCTGATGCCAGCGATATGGGTCTCAGCCGGCCGTAGTAGCCGTGCGGTTCTAGGCGCTACAGTCTGGAGCCAAGCGACCGCTACGGTCGCAGGTTCGAATCCTGCCTCGGGCATGGATGTGTGTGATGTCCTTAGGTTAGTTAGGTTTAATTAGTTCTAAGTTCTAGGCGACTGATGACCTCAGAAGTTAAGTCGCATAGTGCTCAGAGCCATTTGAACCATTTTATGGGTCTCACGTTTAGTGACGTCAGGATCGTCAACGACTATGCGCCATCTAGTTTGGGTCTCCACCGCGATCCTTCCACTTTCTTCTCCAAAGCAATGACGTCTCTCTTCCTGGGTCAGCAGGATGCCTTAAACATGGGAGGCAACTTCATCTCCACCCATGCGCCATAAGACAACTGCCACGGCACTCTCCGTTTGCGGCGCTAGCGACAATTGTCCAGCACCTCAACAGTGTGGAATCTTGGGAGCATGTTCATGCAGTGATGAATCTGCCTTCTGACGTCATGAAGCTATCCAGGTAGGATCTATGAACAAGTCACCCAGCCCTACTGGTCTCCCACGAGAGTTTTGTTTTATCCGACATTTCGTTCCCTACTTGCACCAGTGTGAACGGAAATCTTTCAGGCCCTTATGTCGGCTAACGTGCAGATCCCAGACGGTTTCATCGACAGTCTCATCATCATCATTCACAACCACAAGCCTATGGGTACATCACAGATATCTGTCTACTGCCACTTCACGTTGCTCTACAGCAACACGAAGATCTTTACCTGCCTGTTGGCTGCGTGGCTTAATCGGACGGCGTGGTACGTGGTTTACCCTGATCAAAGCTCTTCGGAAGGTACCCATAAAGTCCATGATGCCCTATGGACTACCGAGACATAACCACTCTTGCTCACGATCGTCGTGCGTCAGGACTTTGGATCGCTCTTGACTGCACCAGGCGTTAGATCGGGTCGATCACGACTACCTGGAAAGTGTTGCTCCGCAATATAGGATACCCTGGTGTTACCGTCGACGTCGATATGGGTCCCATTCGCGGAGCGACGTCCCTTGTGGTCTACATTGGCCATCTCACTCCTCCCGCCTTGATCCGTCATTCGGTGCTTCAAGGCTGCCTAGTCTCTTCACTGTTGCATGCTTTCTTCATGCTATCGTCGCTCTGCGGCCTCCGTCAACATCTGTTTGGGATATGTCTGTAGTCAATGTGTCCAGTTTTACTGCTTACACGGACGATCACGTCCTCGGTCTTCGTAACGTTGCGGAGGTCAGTGAATCACTGGTATGGGTTACCACCTATGCTGAAGCTTCTAGTAACTGCCTCAATGCCCGTCAACCGGGCTATAGTTGTGGGGCTTCCTGCGGACAGCGTTGCTCCAATGCGTGTAGCTGCCACTATCGAATGTTTAGGACTCGATTTCGGAAGTGAGCAAGAGACCTTCGTCCCACGACTGCCCTCAGCTAACGCCGTCTACTGTCACAGCTACGAGGCCGGCTCTTAGTTCATCGATTATTTAACCTTGATCTTTGCAATGGAGACAATGTGTAAATGTATATTTGGCATCAAGCATCATCCATGTTACAGAGACATTCTCCATTCCGCTGTCCATGGCCCGCAACATAGTAGTATTGGGTTCATAGTAGTATTGGGTTCATATGTTTGACACTGCTTGCTGTTCAAGCGGTAACTCTCTTTGTCAGCTCTCAAACGGCACTGTGGTGCCTTTGTCCCACGTGCCTTACCGTCCTGTTGCTGGAGGCCCTTGCAGCCCCTATCCAGCTTTCGGACGATCCTCCATCCTCCATCCTCCTTCACTTCCGCCGTCTTTTCATCTAACTGAATACTGTGATACCGCCAATACTCTTGATGTACATGAAGGCGATGTATAGCTTCATTCAGCAGAACAGGTCAACGAACATGGTCGAGGGGAAGCGTCCCCACGTCGACTGGCGTGTCGTATGGCTATCGGTGTGAGCTCCTTATTTTGTCACTGACGTCCAGTCAGCATAAGCTGGTCAGTGGGAACCAAATACGCCAGTACGGGATTCACCTTTGAGATACACAGTTGTGCGTCGCCTGTCATTTTCTAGACACGGGCGAGCATCGCCTGGTGTGCGGATAGGGATCTGGGCCTTGATGCGACAGAGTCTGGCCTTAATTAACCGTTCGATTCTTTATCAGATACCTCCTTACCCGCTCCATTTTTCGTACTCGGGATACCTCCCACAAGCGAAGCCGAATTCCATGAAATGGATTTGTGGACATGCAGTACACTACTTGGCGAAGAAAATGTCCTTGATTTCTGGCACTTCCTTAATGAACAATGTTGTGCCGTTGTCCACAACCCTAAATACAGTTCTTCTCCAAATTCCTTTGTAGTGTCTTTAACGCACCCTTGAGTTTTGGGTGTTACTGCAATAAAGACTTGATCCATGCCTTTTCCACTCATAGTACTGGTTATTCTCTGGTCGTTGGAATGTTCTCTGAGAACCTATGCATCGATAGTCCCACCAAGTGTGGTTACTTGGCGTTCTCTTCCACTTACGACGTCGGTTTCCAGCTATGCTTGATGGTATTAAAAATATTACAAAAAAAAGACAGAAAATTAAATATAAAAATAAGAACAAACAAAACCATTCATATACTATGTACCTCTACCCCACATTCCCTGTGCTTTCCTTGGTTCTTGGGGGGAGCGGGGTGCGAATAACACATGGTAGCCAGGCCTCGGGTTGCGACTTGCGACCGCTGCCCACTTTGCTCCCACCCATCATTTGGACTCCAGGAAAAAAAAGAAAGGGAAAACGTCGCGGTCTCGACACAAATTTTTAATTCATTACTTCAGTTTCTGTACTTGTATAAGATACGTCTACAACGTTGACGAGGTATTAAAGTGCACTGTGGAAGTTAATAGGAAAAAATGATGAGTCGATAAATCATCAAAATCACATATATGGGGAAAACGATACATTGTGTGTATGAGAAAATATAATCCATGATTTCTTCGCCATGTGTTTCAGTGTACCTCACCGTCGAACCCAGTATAGTACTCCCAGCATCACCAAACGATTAGCAGGCAAGAGGAACGATATCTGTACAGTGACAATAAGGATAGGTTACACAGCAAGGTTCTGAATCAGGAATCTCATTTTAATAATGGTTTTGAGAACACCTTGTTTCGCTTCGTGTAAGATGGAGAAACGTTTACCAGCTCGTGCCGTCATTCGATAGCGGCAGAATCGTGGCCTCGCAAGCCTCCAGGTCACGGTTTCGCGTTGTCTAGGATACCACAACTGTCAAAAGAATATGGGATCGATGCGTTCAGAATGGCTATACTCAGCGACAGGCAGGGTCTCAACATCCCCATGAGAGAGGACGACATGTATTTGGGCAGCAGCCACTACACTTCGCAAGTGGCTGTGTCTTTTCTTCAAGTCTCCCATAAGTTACCTTCGAACAAGATAACGCAAGATCGCATGTTTTCTGCGCTGTCCACGATCTATCTATATACGAATGGTTTCCGACTCTTGCCCTTCCCGACACGTTCTCCAGATACGTCACCCACTGAAAACGCCTGCTCACGAACTTTCCAGATATTAGCACGCCACCAATCGGCAACCACTACGCTCTATGAACTCTGACATATAGATGAATTAGCATGGAATCATGTTACTCGTTTCCGTCATCCAGGCTCACTTCGAAAAAATGTACAACCAGAGTAGAGTCATTTTTGCCTTTGTACTTAATTTCAGGACCGATACATCCCCAAGACACCCACAAATATTACCTGATACTTTCTTCAGAACTTTATACGTACATCAAGCAGAATTAGGTCTTTTTATATCCTTCCTAGAGTTGCAGTTCTGATGCCTAGTACCGTATAAAGAGAAATTTCACTATCTCTTCAGAAATAAGAGTGGGAAATTTGTACTCAGACAGTGATCGTTTTTATACTGTAGCACGTCCCGAATATAGAAGACATGAATATTGTGATTTCTTATAACTTTAATACGATAATGTATATACCTCCGGAAAATTCTGAAACCAACATACAGTCGGCTTTGGATGATGCTTTCCTCCTCTACAGTTCTGAAATACACTCCTGGAAATTGAAATAAGAACACCGTGAATTCATTGTCCCAGGAAGGGGAAACTTTATTGACACATTCCTGGGGTCAGATACATCACATGATCACACTGACAGAACCACAGGCACATAGACACAGGCAACAGAGCATGCACAATGTCGGCACTAGTACAGTGTATATCCACCTTTCGCAGCAATGCAGGCTGCTATTCTCCCATGGAGACGATCGTAGAGATGCTGGATGTAGTCCTGTGGAACGGCTTGCCATGCCATTTCCACCTGGCGCCTCAGTTGGACCAGCGTTCGTGCTGGACGTGCAGACCACGTGAGACGACGCTTCATCCAGTCCCAAACATGCTCAATGGGGAACAGATCCGGAGATCTTGCTGGCCAGGGTAGTTGACTTACACCTTCTAGAGCACGTTGGGTGGCACGGGATACATGCGGACGTGCATTGTCCTGTTGGAACAGCAAGTTCCCTTGCCGGTCTAGGAATGGTAGAACGATGGGTTCGATGACGGTTTGGATGTACCGTGCTCTATTCAGTGTCCCCTGGACGATCACCAGTGGTGTACAGCCAGTGTAGGAGATCGCTCCCCACACCATGATGCCGGGTGTTGGCCCTGTGTGCCTCGGTCGTATGCAGTCCTGATTGTGGCGCTCACCTGCACGGCGCCAAACACGCATACGACCATCATTGGCACCAAGGCAGAAGCGACTCTCATCGCTGAAGACGACACGTCTCCATTCGTCCCTCCATTCACGCCTGTCGCGACACCACTGGAGGCGGGCTGCACGATGTTGGGGCGTGAGCGGAAGACGGCCTAACGGTGTGCGGGACCGTAGCCCAGCTTCATGGAGACGGTTGCGAATGGTCCTCGCCGATACCCCAGGAGCAACAGTGTCCCTAATTTGCTGGGAAGTGGCGGTGCGGTCCCCTACGGCACTGCGTAGGATCCTACGGTCTTGGCGTGCATCCGTGCGTCGCTGCGGTCCGGTCCCAGGTCGACGGGCACGTGCACCTTCCGCCGACCACTGGCGACAACATCGATGTACTGTGGAGACCTCACGCCCCACGTGTTGAGCAATTCGGCGGTACGTCCACCCGGCCTTCCGCATGCCCACTATACGCCCTCGCTCAAAGTCCGTCAACTGCACATACGGTTCACGTCCACGCTGTCGCGGCATGCTACCAGTGTTAGAGACTGCGATGGAGCTCCGTATGCCACGGCAAACTGGCTGACACTGACGGCGGCGGTGCACAAATGCTGCGCAGCTAGCGCCATTCGACGGCCAACACCGCGGTTCCTGGTGTGTCCGCTGTGCCGTGCGTGTGATCATTGCTTGTACAGCCCTCTCGCAGTGTCCGGAGCAAGTATGGTGGGTCTGACACACCGGTGTCAATGTGTTCTTTTTTCCATTTCCAGGAGTGTAGAAACGGTGCTTTGACTGCTGCTGCTTGCTTAAACCATCAGTGTTTACCGAGGTCAAGAAAAGCGTACGTGTTTGCTAGGTTCCGGAGGATCAAACCCTTGATCTAAAACAGGTCACCTCTACCTTCAGTGGTGAGAAGTCATTGAAATTCGGGGAACAAACACTTCTGCTAAATTAAAAATATAGACACTTACACTATGAAAGTACTAGCAACAATCTCAAATCTTTTTAGCTATTGAGGTACTTGCCTTCTCCTACACTAAAACCGAGGGATTAGAGCTTTGTCAGCGACTAGGACGTATGAGATTAAAGTAAGGTTCATCAGTGTGTAGTAGCCAGTGTCATATTTACACTCAGTTTTTAGCTATGAGGTTCTTTTCTTGGAAACAAATGCAAAACATTATTTTCAAACTAAAGTAAGTGTCCATAGGAATAATAACCAAATGGAGAAATCGGACTCAAGGCAGGACCTGTTCACATCATTCGGGATTTTAGCTACAAAATGTGAGAACAGTTACCAGTCTGTTATGCACATCAGAAATGATCTTGTTAATTCCTAAATATTAAACTCTCTCTGCAACCACGGAACTTGGTACATACTGAATAAGTCAATACAGCAGTTTCTACCATGGAATAAAATTGTACAATTCCTAGGACATTAAAAAAATTACAAAGATATATTTATTTTAAAAATTTACATGCAATGTACTATTACTTGCACAACACATAGGAGTATGGTAGATCGCGTAAAATGTAATAATAATAATAATAATAATAAATGGAACTTGTGTCATTTGACGTAACGCTTTAGCACTACGATTACTTTTTTTCGTCTTTTCTGTTTTCTGGACAACCTTACCTCCAAACCTCTACTATGAGTAATAATAACACCTTGTCCTGTTCTTTGTTCAACATATCACTCATTATGGAAGAATACTGACTCATTTTCTTGTTATTGTTATAATTTATACTTCTGTGACGTCCCAAATATTGTGATGCCTTAAGCAATCATCGTGCTAAGTACATCCATCGAAAACGTTAATAAATACGATTTTTCTCATATTTTCTTGAATTTTCTAGGCGTTAACACAAAGCTGTTGGTTGCAGACATGAAGTTGACATTTTAGCAAAGATGGAAAATAAATATTTGTAACAGTTATGAGTTAATCAGTTAACTGAAAACTAGAATTGAGTTGATCAGGAGTAGCTTTGCGACAAATCGTTCTTTCCTGTAGGTTGTAATAATCTGCCAATCAATCATTTGTTTCTCCCACGGTATGGTTTAGATTTGAAATAAATGAATGTCTCAAGAGGAGTAATTAATTGTGACATAGGAGTAATTTGGTGTAGTGGTGTTGCCTGTTTATTCTTAAAAACAGAATATATCTGAATCGTAGAGCGTAATGAAACAAAATTGACTTCAATTTTGATATAGAAAGGAAACCAGGTTAACGGATATACTTAAGTTTGCGAAGGAGATCTATTGCAAACAATTCCTTTATTATATATAAAGATTAACCTAAATTGAATGTTTTACAATACGTCTTCAGTTCACAAACGGGAAAAAAGGATTTGCATTAAAGTAATACATTCTTAAATAAACATAGACCAATGTACTGCGACAACAAATCTAGAGACAACGCTGTAAACTGTGGCTCTTCAAGAACTTATTGACTGATTCATCAATGAGTGTGTGATAAGGTACAGAAATTTAGTGAACATTACTTTCCGATTAATCCAATCTCTTTTACATTATTATACTTTGAATTTTTTCCCGACATGGCACTTAAAGTGTCCAATTTGTTACACGCACAAAGCATAACAACAAATCTGTGAGAGTAGCAGGACACGGAAACAACAAAACACTTGAATGTTCTGAAGTAGTTCAATTAAAACACTGTCATTGCTAATCCTTTGGATTAAAATAGTCAATAAATACTCAAATATACGTTCTACATCTCACATATTGCTAGTTTCACCACAAGAAAATGGCCTCAGGGTCGTTATCACACTAAACCTTGTAAGACTCTTACGCATAAATAACGAAAGAGCCATCTCTTGTTCTCAATGGTAGTCGTGGTGACGCCCGTGGTGCGGGTGGTGCCTATGGTGTGGCCGGTGCCAGTCATGGTGGTGATGTCCGTATCCATAGTCGTGGCCACCACCCCTGTGGTGATGACGTGGGTCAGCTACCGGGTTCGCCTTCAGCGTCGCGAAACACAGCGCCAGTGTCAGCAGCACAGCCAAGACCACCTGTTGGAGAACAAGGCGCTCCTGTCAGCTTCAGATGCTTTTGTGCTCAACGCCAGCAGAACCTGATATCAGAACCAATTGTACCTGTGGCGTTCTGGTATGTTAGAGATTTTACAGACGAAAGATTATTATTGCAATCCTTATTTTATGTTGTTAAAGTAACATTTTTCAAATTCTAAAAATCTGTGTAAGTTTGATCTGTAAATCTCATCACTAGGAAATTACAGTCAGTTTACGCATTCCTACTGATTAAGCTTTTTCAGCTATTAATTACTGCGTCAATACCTTGATACATCGATTTTTCATCATATATTGCCAAGGAATTCAGTTGGGGGCGTCACTGAAACACTACAATAGTTACAGAATCTAATAAAAAGAATAAAAGGTAACTTCCGTGATATCTGTCGAGCTAAAGAAACAACGCAGAAACTGCCAAATGTACGTTAGTGCAATAGTTTCATACGAGGCACTGGTCGTGAGATTATGAAATGAGACTCCTACTGGTGACGTAAGAACATGTAACGTGTGAAACCTGCATGCGTGTGTTGTGGTAATAGCGTTTACTATAGCGATCTATTCCTGCTCTTGTTCTGCGAATCACGTTGAGTAATGGTACAGGCGCTTCGAAGCCACAAATATGAAGCAAGAACAACCGATGTTTTACGTCGATCTCAGAGGCGTTGTTTAACTGGGAGATGTCAGTGTTCTTGATTAAGTGGCAGAAATTTATTTGGCTACAGTACAGGATGACTCTAAGAGACAAAATTGTAATTTCAAGTTTGCTGCATGTTACTCTTAGTAGCACGTAACCCATTTGATACTATGCCAAAGAAATATATAGTACTGTAACACAAGGTAAATACGGTTCGTGGGCACTTGGAAAAAGTACATCGCGTTCAGTAGGACGACAGATGACGAATATCCTGAGTGGTACACATTGTGTGGATAATACTCGTGGTTTAACTACTGAATTTGTCAAAGGTTGGGCGAAATAATCTGCTTACGATTATCTCTTCGCACAGCGAAAGGGTGTACACATTCTTCTGCGAAAACAGATGATTAAGGAGTTGAATAAGTCAGTTTCTTTGAGATACAGTTTCGAAAATTGTAAGTTCTATGAGTTTCTGACAGCTCTACTACACAGATATCACTCATGTTGCATCTAAGTTATCATATTAGTTGCTTCTGCACAGTGGTTATTAACTGCCAGAAACAAAGCCCAACTCTTACATGAACTAATAATTTCAATTAAGACACTCATTCCACAATGGAGGCCATTAAAGAGGAGATGTGTGTTTCAGTGAAAAGTGTAGTGACTTACTGTCACCCATTCTAATCTCTCTTAGTGGATGACAGGTAAAATTAAAAACAACGACAATGTAGAGTCAGAGTTAGAGGACGAGCGGTATGATTGGAAGAAGCACGATTTAGATGCCGAGCCATCCAGCTACATCTGATACTTCTATTTCACCGAGGCCATTTTCAGGAGTGCTGCTTTGAAGAGAACAGAGCCAGTTTCTTTTCCGCAGGTTTATCTAATCCGAATATGTGCACCTTCTCTAATGACGAGACGAGATATTAAAGTTTAATATTTCTCACGTCCTTGACGTAGAGGTGATTTTTTTTTTTTTTTTGCAGTATTTATACACAGTCGAAAATTAAATCAAATACGAAAAAATTTACTCTTTCATGCTATGACAATATGCCTAGCAAACAATTACCAAATATTTTAGTGTAACAGACCATAACACGAACCAGAAACTACTATAGGTATAATCTCTCTCTGTCTTATAATGGCTATGCTTGTGTCAGCGTTCACATCACATACTACTACAAACACAACATAGTATGGTAAAAACGAAAACAAATGTATTCGACGTCAATATCTGCCGAATTTATGTAATTTAAATGCAAGTGTGTTTTTCTAATTGTGTCTTCACGAGGAGTAACACGGAAATTGTCAGATCACAAGATGTCTTTCGGACGGAAGACTGAACGCCTCCAGAATTTTAATAAAATATCGCAGCACGAAAAAAACGAGCTGTTTAAAAAAGAGTGTGAAAGTACGTGAATCATAAGCTCCATTATGAGACACAGACAAGTGTCATACATTCCTTCACAGTATCCGTAATTGCAAAGAGAATATTCTGTAAATTAAAACAGAATGAAAAACTGTTAAATGAGGAACTATTACTACACAAAAAATTCAGTTACACGAAAATTCAGACATACACTCAGTATAGTCAAAATATATGTTCATATTTGCGAAATTGTTACCAGCTGGTATAAGTTAGAAACAATAAAGATTGCAAATATCTCAGGCTAAAAGAATAATGGACAGTAAACGCTCACCAGTTGCCTGTTCATGTCGCCGCCGTCACTATGTTCTCGTTCGCCAACCGCGACGGAAGTGTCTGAATAGTGACGGCCTACCCTTCCAAATATACTGGCAGCTCGTGCGGAAACTGTTAGGTAAGAGCGAGAGCCACAGCAGTTGGGAAAGTACTGCAGACGAACGCTGCTTCACTTTCTGACATCAGGGCCTCGCGACTGTCGCACGTAGATGACGTACGGAGCGGAGGCCGTACAAGAAACTGTTACTCACGCAAACCTCAAGCAAACATACAGCTCGACCTGCGTCCCGGCCTAGCATTGTACGGCAAAGTCGCTTTTAAGGCTATGGAGAAACAATATCCTAGATGTCACACTTGTTTTTGTAGAAGCTGGAATATTATTATTTTTATTTCTGTTATTATTATTTTAGACCCCAGTCTTCTGATTTGATGCGTCCCGCGACGAATTTTTTATTTGCGTCAACCCCCTCATTTCAGAGTAGCACTTGCACACTACGTCCTGAATTATTTTACTGACGTAATCAAATTTCTGTCTTCCCGTACTGTTATTAGCCTCTGTAGATCCCTCTAATATGGTTTCCCCACTGTCCACGATTCACTAAAAATATAATGCTGTGCCTCAAAATTATTTTCTCAGAAATTTCATTCTCAAATTAGGGAGATAGCTTGATACCTGGAATTCCCTCTTTGCCATCAAACGCCTTAAAAAGAGTTGATAGTTGTGCTGAGAAAATCTGCTCCATAACTATGAAGAAATAATACAGAATGTAATCGTATCCTGTACGCTCTTCTCTCGCTTACGGCTTCAAACTGGTTTTTTTTGCTAGTATTTAAAATTATAGAAAACTTAGTGCAGTGAGCGAAAGTCATAACATTAATTGTCATCTCATTAATCCGACACGCTTTACTTTGAAAATTTTCCCTTTCCACGATTGGGATCTCTCTTGAAGTGACAAACTCTCGTGTTTCACGGACGTGTATTCCTAGGTGTTATCTCTTTTAATTGCTCTCCGCCGGACTGCATTTAGTCCTCATCTCTGTTTCTTCAATTACTATAACTCCAGTTTTCTTTTTAAACGGCCAGTATCTCTCTTTCTCAGCGAATACCGGAAAATGTTTTGAGGAATGCCTCCTTGTCGTCAGTACTTGCTGAGTACCTGTGTTATTAAAAATTACATGTTTGGAAGAGTTTGCTTTCTATTATCAGCCTTGCCTTCACCTCTGCAAAGCGCTTATTCCATTATTGTATGTTTGGCTACATACTGAACTTCTGCTTTCTTTTATGTCACTCCACAAATGTGGTATTTCCTCCCATACGGAAGAGGGTTATCGAAATATTTAATTATGACTGCTTAGATAATGTATTTCGCATATTATACAGCATAAAATTAATTTAATAAATAGGAACAAAATGAAGTCAGAAATCAAATTAGTTTCAAATGGTAGTTGTTGGTCTACCGTTTATTCTGGAATACGTTCCGTCGCGTGTTCGACCGGTATAAATATGTAGCGAACTTTCTCAGCTTAGCTATTGAACTTGCTACTATTTTTAAAACATTTAATGCTGAATGCTATGGGACTGTTCACATCTTGTTGATTATTAAGTAGCGAAGTTGCATGTAGTGCATATTTTCCGCTCTGCAACTCTGCTAACTGCAATTTTGGTTCATTGTGTTGTATTTAAATCGTAGTCATGGTCATATTTTCTTTGAACAAGTAACCAGGTATCATCGTATGCATTAGACGAAAATAGAAATAATTATGTCTCCGAATTTGTTAAAAATGAACGTACATACGGCAAACATGTAAGCTTATTGCCTCAAGCAGCGACGTAGGGAAAGCGCAGTGGTTAACTGGGTGGCTTAAACATAAGAGTGGTACTCTTGAAGATTTTTCAAATCTTGAAGCTAATTGGGCTGGCGGATGCAACTGTTTATTGACAGCAATTAAATGTCAAAAACTGTAGCGAAAAATGACGTTCACACATTTGACAATTACATAGATCGTTATTATAGTAAAATGATCAAAGAAAATGTAGTTCAGTTGTTTAGATCTGAACATAAATAAGCATGAACTAATCACAGATAAATTAAACTGATTGGTAAAACATATTCGCACCAATGTAATTGGCCCTGAAAGTACAAAAAATGGGAATTAAAATGGATATAAGAGGAATTTAGTTTGATGGCTGTGCAGGGTTAAGTGAAGAGCTGTATAAGTGTGCGGGAAGTACATCATCATGCAGCAGAACGACCAGCAGTACCAACAGGCAGTTTCGAATGACTGTGCCGATGTCGTCATCGCCAGCAAACAGCTCATAGTATGGGAACGGAAGGTTATAAAAATCACGAATATTTTTATGGTACGCTGTAGCGCTCACTATTATAGAAAGCTTTTTTTTAATGTCGAAATATGCATTATGACCGAATCATGTTCGTCATTAAAGGATTTCTCACGATTATTTTTCAGAATGGATTTTTTCCGAATGAATTTTTTCATGTTGGATATGTATCAGTTGTTTCGAGAACATTAAATAAGTTGCATTCCGCTCTTGATTTGGAATCACTAAATAAAATTAAATAACGTCTATAGTACGACTAGTGACGTCGATGTGTTCACCATTTGCAGTCTTAACACTATTTTTAATAGCTATTCAACGTACCGAGTGATAAATTTTCCGTTTGGGTGTAATAATTTCATCTTCGTGTTTCTCTAATTCTGAAATACCATTGTTACCATTATTTTTACTCCTATTCATCTGGTGGTGGCCATAAAAGTGATAGTGGTTATCTAGCCAAATGAAATAAAATGTGACAAAGGCTGAATTCTAAGGTTTATTAAGGTATCACCGTCACCAACTTCCTGCAGAGATACAAGTGTCCTCAACTCACGTTCCCTGTTTGTGTTTTAAAAATCTGTAGTAACTGTAAAAGCAACACTACAGATTAGTAATATCACACACAATACACACACACACACACACACACACACACACATACACACACACATACACACACGGACACACGCACTTACACAGGTGTACACATATATTTAAAGAGAGACGGACGGAGGGAGAGAGAAATACACGTTATTAGATCACAGAACTAGTGTTTGCATTTCGTTGTTATAAGAACAAAGAAAATATACTGTTTTGAATACGAATCGTTTACTCCATCTGAATATTATACATATTTAACAATAATTTAAATTTTTTCTTCTCTAAGTAGCACGCACGACGTAAACCATCCTGCTGGTGATAGTTCATTGTTTTCTCGTAAAATGTCTGGCTACAAGTATATGTAGAATTGCTGTGACGTGTGAGGTCAACGTCCAAGTGCCACAGCAGAACCGTTGCCATATTTTGTACTCTACGTAAATGCATGGCGACATAAGGTGATAGCAGAGCTCTGAGGCAGCTGTCGACAGAATATCTCCGTGAACTAAACTCATTTCACAGAAATTCATTTAGAAAAAATTACATCTAACAATAAGCCTAAATTTACTCATGTATTCGATATTACTGTCATACGCTCCAGTTAATTGCCTAGTTCCTCTACAGAATATCGAATAAGTAGTCTTCATTGAAATTAATAAGTCATAAGGTTTAAAATGGAACCTGCAGCACAAGCTGAAGTCACCTATGAAGGTATTTACGAATATCAGGCGGTATTATTTCTTCCATTACAATTCATTGTCGAAAAATATTGTATTTCACTTGCTGTTATGATATCTGGTAGCTATTATTTTCACATGTTTTTGTGCATTCAATTGCCTGTTCCAATTTAATAATGTATATTTTCTGTCGCTTTCACTTTCTTCAATTGAGAGATACTGCCAGATCTGTAGTTAACTCGTTCTTTCGATCTGTGTATGGCGTATTTGTAGGTTAGGGTAAATATTTTAGCGGCATTGGTCTGGGCCAAGAAGACTGACAGACAAAAGAGTGAATTGACGAACGGATAACTACTGGACTACTAAATGACGATCGTAGTTAGTGTCGGGGTATAATCACACTTTAACAGGATTGCTGCAAGAAGTAATTACTGTAATTTCAACCCTACTTGCCCAAACAGTGATGCGTACTAGAACTGCAACACCGTTAATTTTGGGGAGGCCATCTCAGTGAAGGCACTTCTTGTGTTGTTGATGGTCCCCAGTAGGTCTTAATAAAATAATATTCTTCCATTTTGTTTTGTTGATTAATGAATTCCATCGTTCAATTGTAAAACTCCATTTTGTCTATCTTTAGAGCTTCCTTGGCGTCGCGCCAAATCCTATTCGACGACGGGGAGAGAATCCACACTCCCCTAGCGACGAGTTGCGTGCTATGAAAATTATGCAACGCATTGCTTCGCATATTTGCTCATAAACATTTATTTACGGGCTTGCTTTGATTATTTCGCTGATACAGTTACATAATCTTTAAGGATGAGGATCGTCAGTCTTGCATTAATCATAGAGAAGGTGTTAGAACTGTCGCTACTCCTACGAACTAATTAGTGACCTGCAGCAGTCAGGGAGAATCTGACATCCAACCCCCGGGCAGGAAAATGAACACCGCTCATAGTTCATACAATGCTTCCAGCGGCCTCCTACTACATTCGCCGATAATCTCCACCAAAAACTATACACGATAGTACTTAGTACCTTGAAGCTTATCCGGAAACACATACACTATTTCACTTCAGTTTAACCTCAGCAAGCCCATATCGTGTAGTAAACAGGTCAGCCACGTGGTTTCATTATCGCCATGCTTCTACCCATAAATCATTTGTCTCGTCTTCAGCGGATACAGTCGCCAAGGAAACCGGATATAGCTGACTCAGAAGTCAACACCGGTGCACACAAACGCACTCTTGGATTCATGTAGGTTTTCAGTATTTCTAAAATTCCCTCGCTTATCACTGTGGATTGCTGACTAACGACTAACGCCAATTTTCCAGTGCCGCTGGAAGGATTCTGTCCCCTGAGACAAGATCTGGTGGCGACTGTGACGTTTATTTCATATTTTGAGACAGATGAAATATTTTTTATCGAGATGATAATGTCTACCCTTGCTACGGGTAGGATATTCAGCCATATTTATTGCACGTAGAGCAGATTTATGTGTCCCAAAAGTAAGTTGTTTTTATTGTTGTTCTGGTCTAGTTGGAAACAGCTCTCCGTATGATCAAATCTTTTGCAAGCCTCTCTATGTCTGCATAGATACCACAGTCTACATCGATATGGGCCTGGTTATTGCGCTCAATCCTCGCACTCCCTCTACTATTTTTATCCCCTATCTTCTTAGCGTTACCAAACTGTCGATCCCGTGACGCATCATATGTGTTCTATCAATGCGCCTTTGTTAGGGTGCTACAGTTCAGTTGGTAAAAACGGAACCCTTTCTTGTCCATCTGTATGTCTTTCTGACCGACAGTTAAAAAGAAGCAAAGGACAACTTCAAATGGCAAAGAGCAATGTTGTACAACCTTTATTCTGATTACAGGTTTCAGCAAACTGTTGCTATCACCAGATCTTCCGCACTGTGTTTCACAGAATTTTGACCTAACACAATTTATATCGTACATTTGATCAATATTCAGCGAAATGTAGTGCAGAGGATTTGATGATGATAACGTAGTTTGCTGAAACTGGTCATTGCAATAAAGGCTGTACAATAGCGATCTTGGCTGTTTGAAGTTGTACTTCTGTTTCTGTTTGAATCTAGATCGCCCCTAGCTTGACAATGTCAAGCATATACGATTGTTAAACACCCTTTTTCTCAGGAACGAGTAGACGTATAAAGCTGAAAGTTTTGTCACATGCTACGTGCTATGGTCCTTGTTAGTGTAAAAAACGTAAACTTCTAAGGTACTGTAACACTTAAATCGATCAGAAATAGGTTTATATTATGTAACTGTGTATCTACAACTATGGAATGTGTATCCGTTGTAATTTAAAGTCATTGATTTGTGACAGGAAATGTAGAGTTTTGTGAAAAATGCAAAATAATTTGTTAAAATTATAAATTATTATAATATGTGTATGTTTATAAAAATACAGTGGTTATTGATAGCTGGTTCATGCTTAGGTAACATGTATTTGTAATATGTAAAAGACGTAGGGAAGTCCCTACGCAACGGAAGTGGCATGGTGCGATGTAAAAGGTGGTTTTGGCGGTCGAACTGGGCGGCTCCTTGGTGTGAACGGTACGCAGTATGAGGCTAGCTGTAGCATGGTAGACTTCGACGGTGGTAAGAGAAGCAATTGGAAGCAGCTTTACAAAGGATTTTTGCCTCGGCTGTGGATCTGGCTATTTTTTGGTATTCTCGGCAAAAAGATTCAAATACGTTGGTAATCCGACTTCAAGAAGAGATTTTATAGAGCATTCGCACATCAAGGTCCGTTGAGTACAGTTAGCCGCCATGTCGCTTGCCACCAAAACTTCACCACTGATTTACTAACTTCATATATGGACATGGACCAGCTAAGGTTCTAATAATAATCCAAATGTTAGAAATCTGTATCCAGAACCATATTTTCTATCCTGATCACGGACCTATGCAGGGTCCTCACCTAAATGCTACTAAACCAGAGTATCCTGTTTTAAATGAACTATTCGGGAATTCAAGTGTTTCAGAGTAATTTTTTTGTCAAATGTAATAAGAGTTGTAAAAGTTGAAGTCAAAACAACAAAAGTGAAGTTTGATATGGTTTGGCAGAAGGCAAGAATACAGTGCCAGATTGTGTAAATATTATTGTCTAAAATACTTACTTACAAGTGATTGAAAAAGGCAAATAAATGAAGCTCATCTTAAACAATGTGTGGTCTTTATTTCTAACATTAATCGTTCCTTTTTTAAAGTTCATTCAGCTCAGTGTTGAATTTTTTGTCGCGAAAAGTGAATTATGAACTACTTCAAGTGAAGTGAAGGATTAGCTTTGTTTGAATTAGTCTTTTCAACTGAGATGATCATAAAGGTTGACTAGTGACACTATACTACTTTATGGGTCCCCATCATATCCTCCACATACTAGGAAGATAATTGCATTATTAATGCTGCTAAGGAAAACTGATATATGTAGATGAGTATAAACAGTGTATTTATGACATTATTTATCTTTATTTGTGTTTTTTTTTTCATCTCAGTTAAGATAGAAGCCCCTCATGTCCAGATTTAGTTCTGCACTACATGCAATAACATTTCAGTATTGGTTTAAGTAATGATCTTATTCAAAGGGAAATATCAACGAAAGTAATTTTAATAACCAATGCTCAATTTTCTTAAACGTATATTTCCAAATTAATGTGCCTAATTCTGTTGGCGAACGTACATTTTTTCATTCACATATGATTTTTACCACTTTCATTAACTCCCAAGATTAAAGTCCGTTTAGCTTTTCTGTTAATTTCACCATAATCAAAGTTACAGTCCGATACCGGTGCACATTAGATACAAGCGCGGTCAAAATTCGAAATCGTCTCCGAGGGTAACGTTAGCTTGTATCATGTCACACTTGTGTAATATACGCTGCAAGTTAGCGCTAAACGTGGCTTTTCCCGTGACAGAACTAAAGGTTGGGTAGTTAGGGAAGAGTGACGTATAACAGGCTAGCGTTACAGTACCAGTGTAAAAAACGGAAGCTTGTAAGGTACCCCTTCTGTGCAAGCCACATATCATTTCCTTACATCCAATATTGTATCTGCAAGTATCATGTAGCATTCAGTGAGTAAGGGTAAGAACATAGTTGAGTGGCAGGTCAAGAGTGAAGCGGTGCGTGAAGCTGCGCTGCTTCTAATAACGCATATAGCCCAGTGAGTTAACACATGATGGAGTGTCCAACACGCTGTACGCAGCTGCGAGACTTGACTCTTTGGTTGGTATTCAGCCCTGATTTCTTTGCATCGCAGCTCCAGTCGAGACGCTGCGCTCAAACTGAAAACAATGAAACTTGACAGTTTTCTTTTATTTGTGAGGGATCAGCGTGCTATTTGGGATCAGCAAACGAATGAACATCACAACAGGTACTCTAGATCGCTCGTGGAAGGAAAGAAGCAAGGAAAACAACTGCGCAGGAAAAAATATTTATTTTCCTGCATTATTTTCATAAATCTTAAGGTAATGAAGAACATTGTTTTTTAAATATCTAGGTATGTAATTATTCGAGACTGATGCATTTAGTAGGATTATCTCGAAAGTACACTTTAAGTGTGCCACGCAATAGCAGAGCTGCAGATGGTGTCCTTCTCTTTGTCTTGATTGTCGTTGTTCACGTCCACCAGTTTTATCTGTAGTTACCTCTGCGAGATGTCTTTCCAAACCTTCCATGTCAATAATGGTATTTTAAAGAACACAGACTGCTTTTTCTATGGAATCTGCAGTTTCCTGTTTTGTTTCAATACTTTTTGGCAGTATCAGCCATTTAGAGTACAGAATGATAAATGTGCATTCGATGCTTTTCCTTGCCCTTGAGTGTCTAGCACTGAAAATATTTTTGTCTAAGATTAAATTTAAGCAGCGTCTGGGGTTAGCAATGTAAGTAATAGAGGGTACGCTTCATCACCAAGAAACACAATAGGTGTTTTGATGTCTGTCCGTGGTAAGTAGCTATCCTCTGTAATGTTCAACTGACTATATCGTTCTGCTTTCCCGAGCCTCCAACATCAGATATACTGTAAAATCTGTACTGAGCGTCACAGACACCTTGCAACGCTATTGAATAAAACTTTTTATAATCATCAAACACTTGTTCCTGACAGTGAGTAAATAAGTCTCGCGTGTTTCACATCAATACTCCCGACACATTTACGAAAATTCAGAAGATCTGTAAACGCATGACCTGTACGAAGGAAAGGTTCTTTCGTAGGTTCAGGCATATATACTGGTCGTAAAAAATTCCATAATTCTTTCACCTGGTTACTCAACTCAAAGCGAACGACAGGCTTTTCAAGTGTGCTCCGGTAGCAAGGTGCCTGAAAAACAACAATGCTTGTACAGTTGATAGCAGAAATGCGTTTTCAATAGAACTGACCCTCGGTTAACCGTTCCTCAAGTTATTCGGACACCGAGAAGAGAAGCGAAGAAACAAGTGAAATAGCCGCCGCGCCCCCTTTTAACGTTACACCGGCCGATCCGCCACTCCCCATCAAAAACCTATGTGTAATGCTCTATTCAACAGACTTTTTTCTCGGTTGGCGGATATCAGTTCCTTCTTTCTGCGCTTTAGTGAGCTGAAAATATTTGTCTAAGTGAAAATGGGCGACAAAAGAATGGATGGTTAACCTAAGTTTAAACGTGAGAAAGTGGCTGCGTCGATGAAAACCCGTACGCAGGAGCTAAAAAACTTGGATAGTGGGTACTTACCCGAAGTATTAATAAAATTTGTTATAATTTATGGGTAGGGAGAAGTTTAATTCACAGCTGGGTAAGAACAGACATTCTTTTGTGGTGGATTCCCAGTGGAAAGTGGATTCCGAGAGGGTGCTTCCTCATTGACGAGTTCAAAAGAGCCCTAAAATGATCTTTTTGAAGAAGTTTCAGCTCTCGGTCCTGAAAGAACGTCGTAGAGGTACACAGATCACGGGACCATTTCCAAAAGAAAAGTCAATTGTAATTCACTCAAAATGGCGACGTGAAAACGTTCGCAGCAAGTGAAGTGTGGTTATAGCGCTGGACCGAGAGACATAGTAAGCCTATTCATCGTGTAATGGCAAGTGGAAAAAATTCTGCTTGCAACCGAGTTGCAGTAGAATTTATAATCAAATTCAAATAAATTATCGAAAGCGAAGGCTTTGGTCCAGAAAGGACCTACAACAAGGACGAGATTGGCCTAAACTCCTAAAAATTGTACCCCAAGTACTCGTTCCTAAAGTTGAATTCATTTACTGGTACCATTGAAAAATGTATAAAAACAAGGACCTACCAGTTGTCACTTCTATGATTAATCTACTAGTAACTGCATGTTTCCGACTATCGAGGAAAAGTGGTATCCGATGGGGCCTTAGTCCCGACTTTTCCGGATAACTTAGGGTCTACTGTCTTCCAAAAAACGGCTATAGTTAATATTTTCAAAAGATAACGTAGCGTTACGTTAACGTGTTTAAAAACATTTTCAAAATATATCTGTCTAAAATTTATGTAAATAACACAAAATATTTTATTCAAGTACAGCGAAATTTTTTGCCGTTATTTTCGGAACACGCACAAAATACTGCTTGCAAATATGATTTCAATTGCTTTCAAAAGAAACAGACAGTTTAACCATCATGTTCTTTATTTCTTTCAATTAAAGAAGTGCTTCATAAATGGAAAGGACTAAGGGATTACTACAGCAAGGAATTAAGAATAATGCAAAAAAATGCAACATGAAAGATTAGGCCAAAGAGCTGATCCTCTCTATAAAACGAATTGGCTGTACTTGATGGATATTGACTGTCCAAGAGGGCAGTTTAGAACAAGATCGTCAAAGGATAATTTGACAAGGCATGAACAGTCTTATGTAAGCACTGGAGTGGAATCGTCCACAGTAGCTGATGCAGAGGCGGGTAACAATAATGCTGATTCGTTGAATCCAAACGTAACATATGACGAGAACAAGGGCAGTTACAAGCCACAATGTAGTGGAAATAGCGTTGCCTGAACAAATACTGAAGAACTACCACCAGAAACAGCAAACACTAGTGCGAGAAATTAAAAGGATTGCTTTACTCTTTGTAATGAGTCTCCGAGAAAAAATACAGGTACGATGAAATACAAAGATTAGTGCAAGTAGGAGAAAAAAGTTTCATTTTTGGTAAAGAAGGAGAGAAAACAAAGAGGAACACAGTAATGACGAAGATTACAAGTTATTTTGAAATCATTCTCCCTCAGTAAAACTAGTTACTAGGGTAAGTAAATTAATATTCAGGAATGAATTGCAAAATCTCGTTCTGAAGTATGCCTATCATGCAGACAAAGATGTAAGACTTCAACAGCAAGCAGTTCATCTGTACTTGATTCAGAACGTCCTGATTCACGTGATTACTGTCGAGTAGCTGAAAATCGATCTTTGCCTCTCTTTGAGCAAACTCATCAAGATCTCACAGAAACGTAAAGTGGTGATATTTGGATTGATAATCCATACACCTTTTAACAAGTGTTAGTTGTAAGTGACAGAATTTTGTTTCTCCAGTAACTTAAACTGGATCGAATTGAAAATTCTATTAATAAATCAACATTTCTCTAGAACTGGTTCAATGTAGTAATCTTACTTCAGACGTTACATTTGCTAAGAAAGGGCATTATTACTTAAAAATTAATGCGTAACTATGCAATCTTACTTGTAAAATTAACTATTTAATCAAATTTCTCATGTTTGTAGGGCAATTCTGCCAATAAATGAATTTGTAATGAATTGAATGAAAGAGTAGTCTTAATTTTATCCTTGTGCCTAATTCTGTTTATCAGCTTTTAAATATGACTATTACCAGTACTACTAATGTTACCTACTTGTTTGTATTTTCCTTATTGTAATCAACACAGTGCGGAAAACATACCTTAAAGTAGTGAGTAGCTTGTCTTCAACTTCAGTTGGCTACTTTACAAAGTTAATGCACTTCGCTTGTATATTTGGTACAGTCAGTTTCAAGATGTATTGAAATGTGTTATAATCCACCCTTTTATAATGGAAAAAACGGTAAGGAAATTTCTTTAGTTGGTTCACGATTTCCAGAGTGGACAGCATGACTCCTAATCCCTAAAACCGATACCGCTTTCAGTCCACGACGCATGTAAAACATGTCGTCTTCGTTGTCAGAGCACATGGTCTTGACTGATGCCGCGATCCTCGCTGTTCCACTACAAGCATATGGAGCGCCATCTTTATTCAAAAAACGGGCAGCATCATGTGCCACTTGCCTCTAGACACGCCGCTCCACTGTGTTTTCACCTTAAGCTGTACTGCAGATCACACAGAGTCAGGAGTGATTTCACTTCCCACACTGGCTGAAGAAGCCGGTGTACCATATGGCGTTGCCAGTGGACGGTGGTGTAAGGCCTGTGGCTGGATATGAGAACGCCCGTTACGTCAGCAGCGAGGTACTTAGGGAAAGCACAGTATTCTCGCGAGAAACAAGTGACGTAGCTGAACAGATCTTTGCTAATAAAAGTTTATTTTCCTAATACAGATACTACGAGAAGCTTACAGATCATAAGTACTTTCTTACAACAATATTACAACGCCAGAAATCCATCATCTTAATAAAAAAATGAATAATGTTTAAGCTAATGAAAATCTACGGACGGGTACGAAATAGCACGAATGGAAGTACGAGCAACTGGATGGGTGCCGATAGCATTCCTTACTCTAGTTCTGTCCTGAGACAATGCTGTGAGGAAGGTGTTAGGCTTCAGTTAATTATCATTGCGTTGATGTTATAAGATTGTGGCGTTTCGTAAATAAACTTATCATAATGGTATTGCGAATAATATAGCTTCCCGCTTCATCACAAAAAGTAGAATTCCATTTTACGGAGAATCCGACGGTGCTGATACTGCTTCTGCGAGTAATATAAACTTCGAGAGCTTCTCGGCAAAACAAGTGAAAAGTATCCTACACGAGGGCTCAGATTTTTCTACGCCCATCCTTGTGATCAATGGTCCGTGGGGCTTCGTCCCTCACGTACCTAATAAATGAAACACCTGCAGCCGTCGTTTTGATGTTACTTTATTATACTGCAGCCAGCTTCGGTTAGCCAATACAGCTGAAGATGTTCTGTTCAGTCACACAAACTGGTTTCAGTATTAAAAAATAGCATCAAATCGACGACTGCAGATGTTTCATTTTACTACTCATTAAGATAGTCCAAAGACGGACTGTCTTAACCACCGTAAAACTCAAATGGAACAGCACGGCCAGCCTTTTACACCGTGCTCTACAAATTCACTGGCTACAGTGAGACATTTCTGGAAGGGGAAGGGGGGGGGGGAGGGGAAGGGGAGAGATTCTTGCTAGCTTCTAAGTCAATGCAGACGACAGATATAGTCTTTTATGTCACACATTTTGATACTCGCAAACTCACTCATCAAAACCTACAGCATACTTCCCCCTTTCCTACAATCATAAAATTTGGCGAGAAGCTAGGTTTTATAGTGAAACCAGAGTAATTCTGTAATATAACATACGAAGAAAATGAACCTTCTGTTACTTATTGCGTGACGATCTGTCTGTCCATCCGTCTGTTGCCAATTTTCTGAGGAACGGGTAGAAGTATCAGCCTGAAATTTATGTCACACACCAGGCTCTCTAGACCCTTGGCTGCGTAATAAATATAAGCTTCTAAGTCAGTGAAACGAAAAGATACGGCCATTTATCTCTCATATTTTGATATTCGTGGTGGTGGTTAGTGGTGGTTAGTGTTTAACGTCCCGTCGACAACGAGGTCATTAGAGACGGATCCCAAGCTCGGGTTAGGGAAGGATTGGGAAGGAAATCGGCCGTGCCCTTTCAAAGGAACCATCCCGGCATTTGCCTGAAACGATTTAGGGAAATCACGGAAAACCTAAATCAGGATGGTTGGAGACGGGATTGAACCGTCGTCCTCCCGAATGCGAGTCCAGTGTGCTTGAAATTCGTAAACTCACTCATCGAAACTTGTAGGGTACTTCCTCTTGAGCTGGAGTCATGAAAACTGGCGAGAAACAAGGCTTCACAGTGCAAGCAAGGGGAAGAAATCCGAAAATTGTTAATTAGTAATTATATCACATGAAACACTATTTCTTTGGCCATTTGTTATAGAAAGTCAAACTTGAAATTAAGACATTGTCTAAGGGCTTGGAATCCCTGGGACCGCTATTTTGCCACTATCAGTGACGATAACAGACAAAAATGGTAGAGATTCTCGATTCCCGGAATGGATGAACCGTCTACATACATAATTAAGGTCGGACGGAAACCTCAGTGCGCGAGTACTAGTCGCACCTGCCCATTTCTTTCTTTCTCTCTCTCTCTCTTCTTTTTACATTGTGTATGTCAAATTATGCGAGACATTTCTCATTGGCCCAAGTTGATAAAGTACCACTTTAGTAATTTGATCTAGTGATCAACCTTTCTTCTGTAGCACCACATTTCAGAAGCTTCTATTCACTTCCTTGAACTGATGTACAAGGCTTAACTGCAGACAAATACATTTCTTAAAAAAAAGACGCTCTAGAATTTATACGCTATACTAAAAATGCTTTTCAGAAATGCTTTTCATGCTATTGCCAGCCTACATTTTATATCATCTCTGCTTCCGTCATGATCAGTTAATTTGTTGCTCAAATAGTACGACTTATGTACAAGTTTTAATATCTCAGTTCTTATGTAGTTCCTTCTACATCGCCAGGCTTAATTTCACTATATTCGATTATATTCGTTTTACTTTTGTTGATGTCCACCTTCAAGAGCTAGTTCATTATGTTCAGCTGTTCTTCAAAGTCCTTTTCTGTATCTGACAGAGCTATCTTGTCATCGACAACGTTCAAACGGTTTTCTTTATTGTCTTTCAATTGTACCTGGTTGCAACTGCTGAAATTGTGGTGTCACCGCCAGACACCACACTTGCTAGGTGGTAGCCTTTAAATCGGCCGCGGTCCACTAGTATACGTCGAACCCGCGTGTCGCAACTGTCAGTGATTGCAGACCGAGCGCCGCCACACGGCAGGTCTAGACACACTTCCTAGCACTCGCCCCAGTTGTGCAGCCGACTTTGCTAGCGAAGCTACACTGACAAATACGCTCTCATTTGCCGAGACGATAGTTAGCATAGCCTTCAGCTACGTCAATTGCTACGACCTAGCAAGGCGCCAGTATCATTTAATATTTATCTATGGATGCCTGTACCGTCAGACCGATGTTCTCCAATTGTGGATTAAAGTTAAGTGTTCCAAGAGCTTCGTACTTTATTTATTAGACTCAACTCCTTTAATTGTTCCAGACCTCACGCCAGTCTGCGTGAGCTTAAACGCGTGCATTTCGGCCTCCTCTAGCAACACGGTGTTGGCTCTTCTGCCAACACACCAGAAATATTACGTTTCGAGCTAGTGTTGCCAAAGTCACTAAAGACGAGATTAGGATCGCTACGAAAACGAGTGGAGAAGGAAATCAATAATCTTCTTGTTAAAAGAAGAATCCCAACTTTTTCCTTATGCGATGTTTTCAAGACATGGATTACCTAAACGTGGGTAACTACGCAGGGATTTGAATGCCCCTTCTGCCGTTATAAGGGAAGGAAGAAAGCAGCCTCGTACCAGCAAAATCTGAATGACAATTTCGAACGCAACTGATGTTACAGTTTCTTGTGAAACGACAGCTAATCTTTCACTGTTCGCATAAGAATCCTGTAGAGTTTTTCATCTCCTCCGTGATCGACGAAACAGAATCGCATCGCTTCGAATATGATACTGGGAATAATCTGGAGCAGTTCTCGCTATCCCTGCGCTAAATGTTACTCACTAATGCTGGAAAATAATTTCTCCGGTGTTAGGATAACTGATGGGAAGGCTGCTGTCAAACATCGTCCACAAACGCTAATAACTCGCCATCGTTTTCGAGGCGCAAATGACTCGAGAGGTTGCTGTATTTGCCACTTTAAGCTATTGAAGAGCGTGGTTGCGTTAACCACAAACAATAGACCTTGTATGTAGAAAGACAAGAGAAAGCATAAAATAATACCGCCACCACACAACCACAGATAAAGAACACAGAATGTTACCGATAGTTAAATATTAACACATGGTGAGCAAGAGGAATGTCGGGACATTTCTTGGAGGACATCAACACCGTCAACCACACGATGGATATAGTGGCAGACCGTGTCTTTTCGCTCCTTGAAGTCGCTGTCCGCGGAAAATCAAAAGATTCTCTCAGCCACAGTGTTTACCAAAACCCCACCCATTCTTCCAGGTAGTCCACGCAGCATAGATATGTTTTTTTCTAGGACCTCTCAGCACCGAACGATAGCCTGTTCAGACACTAAAATCTTGACAGACGAACTGAGACTCATACGGAAAAATGTTAGGAGAAGACGGCTACGACTCGATCTATTCCACGAAAGACTCGTAAACAGAAGGTCCCAAAGGAGAACACGAAGAAGCTTACGTTTTCGGAATGTAATTGGCATTTCATCCGTCTTTGTAAAAATAATTTTTAAAATTTGAGGGTATTTCCCCAGTACGTGACTAGTATGCCAATCACTCTCCAGTACGTTCAGAATGTGGAATTCGTCCTTAACAGCAGACGACTACCTAGCTTTTATCACCTGACACCTAATTTCAAGCAACGGTATAGTACTAAGAGTTAGTGGTTTGCAGTAGCTAACTTGAAGCAGTTGTTACAGATAACTTTAAATTTAGGACAACCACAACTGATGTAATTATACATAACTCACAAATCCTGTTTCACAACTCTTATGTTGCATGGTGTATGTAATGCTATGTTATATGGTGTAGGGAGCATTACAGAATGCCTCAAAGTAACAGCTGGTGTAGTTCGGCAAAGTTATCAGCCTTCTTCGGTTGGAAAAAGCCATCATCATTGATGAATGTCCAGTTTGTATTAAAATCACGATGAACTGTGATTACTTGACGGATTGAAATATATACCTATGGACCTGTCTCACGCAAAGGACGATGCCCCTCGACAATATTACACTGTATGAATGTTGAATCAATTACGTATAGATGTAGTTGATTGTTTCTGGTATGACAGGAAGCTGGGAAATTGAAGGTACTGGCTGTTTTACAGTACAAATGTATTTTCATCATTTATTAATGGAAACCGAAATAGCACTTCACACATTACGAAAGCGAATTCACGCTGGCTAGTCACAACAGTTACGTCTTCTTACCTATTCATTACATCTGTCTCATATTCTATAACTAATGTACGACAATTGCCAAGAGTTCAGAAAGATAACAAACATTTCTACGACCGGACAGACAGCTCGTAATGTTGTGAAAAAGAATCTTAAAAAATTAGTGGCATATGGGAGTTCTGTACGCGGTTTTTCCTCGTGGCAACCCAACACAATCACTACTTTTCTACGACGACGTTGGTATTTGAGGCTGCTCTTTTTAATGCACTTTCGGGCTTGGACCGTTATATGTTTTTATTTTGCTTTCTTTCGCAGTTCAGTACACCTTTTTCCTGTTTTCATGCTTGATCTGTGTTCAGTTTTTGACGGGCTATCTACTGAGCCATCTTACGTCTGAATCTGAGGAGGAGCGATGGGGAATTTCTCTCTAAGTAAACTGACTGTATTTGCTGGTGATTTAATATTCAAAAATTTTCAAAATCAATTTATACCATTGTTTAGAATGCTATAAATGTTATCTGACTAAAATAAAACTATCATAACAGTAACAATCTTCGTCTGTATCGCACTAACATATTCGCTGAAAAAAGATTACGAACGAGGCCGAAGAACTTAGTCTTGTAGCCACTGCAGACGATGATGAATGGAGCTACTTTTCAGAGACCAACGACAAGAGCGACAGTATGGCTGCA
This sequence comes from Schistocerca cancellata, assembly GCF_023864275.1. Lineage (NCBI taxonomy): Eukaryota > Metazoa > Arthropoda > Insecta > Orthoptera > Acrididae > Schistocerca > Schistocerca cancellata. The sequence goes on from NC_064630.1 coordinate 618,077,694, forward strand.
GCAACTTCAAAACAAGCATTTTTATAGCAAAATTATTCAGTACACAATGAATCAAGGATTCCTTCCTTATAACCGCTCTTGAACCTCCATTAAAGATCCATTGACTGCATAAAGGAAACTGTAGGAAATTGATGAAGCAGATACGTCGACTGACTGAAGTCAGGCGGAAAATATTTAAGAGAGACGTAACGCGTACGGGTAGGTGTCTGTAAAACATACACAGTGTACAGATTAGTTTAACTGCATCAAGTGCGAAAGTTATAAAAACAAATTCACACAGATATTCCAACAGTGTAACAAGAATCACGTCGAAGTATCGAGCTGACACCCAATGCAAAGAGGGTACGAAGACTGGACATTCGCTCAGTTATCAGCAATTATATTTCAGACATTTATGGAATAATACATTCATCTACAGTACTGGCCATTAAAATTGCTACACCACGAAGATGACGTGCTACAGACGCGGAATTTAACCGACAAGAAGAAGATGCTGTGATATGCAAAGGATTAGCTTTACAGAGCATTCACACAAGGTTGGCGCCGGTGGCGACACCTACAACGTGCTGACATGAGGAAAGTTTCAAACCAATTTCTCATGCACAAACAGTAGCTGTCCGGCGTTTCCTGGTGAAACGTTGTTGTGATGCCTCGTGTAAAGAGGAGAAATTCGTACCATCACGTTTCCGACTTTAATAAAGATCGGATTGTAGCCTATCGCGATTGCGGTTTATCGTATCGCGACATTGCTGCTCGCGTTGGTCGAGATCCAGTGACTGCTAGCAGAATATGAAATCGGTGAGTTCAGGAGGGTAATACAGAACGCCGTGCTGGATCCCAGCGCCCACGTGTCACTAGCAGTCGAGATGACAGGCATCATATCCGCATGGCTGTAACGGATCGTGCAGCCACGTCTCGATCCCTGAGTCAACAGACGGGGACGTTTGCAAGACAACAACCATCTGTACGAACAGTTCGACGACGTTTGCAACAGCATGGACTAGCAGCTCGGAGACCATGGCGGCGGTTACCCTTGACGCTGCATTACAGACAGGACAGCGTGCGATGGTGTACTCAACGACGAACCTGGGTGCACGAATGGCAAAACGTCATTTGGAAGCGTGTATTCGTCATCGCCACACTGGCGTATCACCGGGCGTTATGGTACGGGGTGCCATTGGTTACACGTCTCGGAAACCTCTTGTTCGCACTGACGACACTTTGAACTGTGGACGTTTCAGATGTGTTAGGACCCGTGGCTCTACCCTTCATTCGATCCCTGCGAAACCTTACATTTTAGCAGGATAATTCACGACCGCATGTTTCACGTCTTGTACGAGCCTTTCTGGATACAGAAAATGTTCGACTGCTGCCCTGGCCAGCACATTCTCCAGATCTCTCACCAATTGAAAACGTCTGGTCAATGGTGGCCGAGCAACTGGCTCGTCACAATACGTCAGTCACTACTCTTGATGAACTGTGGCATCGTGTTGAAGCTGCATGTGCAGCTGTACCTGTACCTCTGTTTGACTCAAGCCCAGGCGTGTCAAGGTCGTTATTACGGCCAGAGGTGGTTGTTCTGGTTACTGATTTCTCAGGATCTATGCTCCCAAATTGCGTGAAAATGTAATCACATGTTTGTTTTAGTATAATATATCTGTCCCATGAATACTCGTTTATCATCTGCATTTCTTCTTGATGTAGCAATTGTAATGGTCAGTAGTGTATTTATCTTGTCCTCAGGCCTGTGATAGATGTGACAGTCAGCGAGGAACAGGATTCTGTTACGTTATTATACCGTTAGCAATCAGCTAGAAATCGATGCCATCACACAAAAAGAGAGGGAGAGTGAGTGAGAAAAGCAGATGTAAACGTGGCACGCTATTTGTCCAGAAAGTGGTTTTCGCTCTGCAGCGGAGTGTGCGCAGATATGAAACTTCCTTGCAGATTAAAACTGTGTTCCCGACCGAGACTCGAACTCGGGACCATTGCCTTTCGCGAGCAAGTGCTCTAGCATCTGAGCTACCGAAGCACGACTCACGCCCGCTACTTATAGCTTCAATGTTTTAAAAATTGAATTGAATTGAATTGGAAAAGAATTAAAAGTGTCTTGGCTTACAATTCACACAAATTCTGAAATATCTTCATCAGCAAGACATATTTATAGTTTACGTACACCATTAAAACCTACAGATTGTGACCAGTACTCTTGATCTAGTTAACTATCACTTTATATAGACGAACGTGTTTAGTACACAAAAGAGAAGAAGCTGACTGAGGAAGATGGTAGCCCATACTCAGCAATGTCTTCAGAAAGACCAACCGTTCACGGTCAAATTTGGGGCACATAAATAAGATGTGGTTGACATCAGCTTCCGACTCAGGATCGCACTCACATGCTGGTGAGCTGTAAACGTTGATCCGATGTAGATGTTGTGGGAAAGAGGCATGATTGAAGCGGAGTCTTATGATGGTAGAAATCGTGGATCGGTCCAGATGTGTCCTCATAAACCACGGCTGTGGAGGAATCCGAGGTTGTAGCACTGCGTAATAACCGCCTTTTGTCTGTTGAGAAACGTTCCACATTGGTGTCTTGCGTGATCCTTGACTTCACGTAAGTAGTCTGTATAAGGAAGGTGCAGATCCAGGACGGTGTGTAAGGTTGCCGCTTGTTTGGCTAATGCATCAGCTTCATCATTATAGAGGATACCAGAGTGGGAACGTACCCACAACAAATGGATCGTCTGGCCCGTGCGTGTGCTGCGAATATATTCAGATGTCACATCCAAGATATAACTGTTGGTTGTTTTGTTCCATCGACTGTACTGAATGTTTTGAAGAACGCTTTGCGAGTCAGATACTATCAATATCTTGGAGAAGGAAGTGCTAGAGACAAACTTAAGTGCTTCCAAAACTGCCACTGTCTCCGCCGTAAAAATAAAAGTGCTCGTAGGCAGTTTGAAGTTTTGCGGATGTGGATCTGAGGGCAGAAAAAAGCGCATCCTGTACACTCTTCTTGCGGAAATTTGGAGCCATCGGTATATACACAGAGAAAACCCGGCCATTGTGCTTGAACGAGAAGATTGAAGCCAACGTTGACATTAGTACTGTCCAGCCAGGTCGTACTTAAACAATGGACTGGGATCTGGGAGCAGAGCGTTTGAAGATCATATTAAAAAACAGGTAGATGCGCGGAACGCCGAATAGAATGTATGACAGGCGACCAAGTGTCAAAGCTGGCACAAACGGCTGGCACTTTATTCCTTCTGTGGGATGCAGTCCACAGTCGATAAATGCAGTCTCTACTTTGATAGACGGAACTGTCCATAATGGCCATGCCTTGAATGTAGAATTTGTCCGATAACATTTGGCGCCTAATGCTCAAGGGCATCTCCCCTGCTTCTATTAAAAGGGCGTTGGTGGGCGTCGATCGCATGGCTCCAAGACAGGTACGAATGGCTCTATATTGAAGAGTATCTAGTTTGGAGAGATGTATCTTTGACGCAGTGTGGTGGAATTGACAGCCATAGTCTAATCGAGATCGAATTATCCCTCGGTACATGGTGAGTAAAACACTCTGGTGCGCTCCCCACCAGACACGAGTGAGTGATCTGATTACATTTAAACCTTCTTCACACTTGGTAACGGTGGATCGGATGTGGGGCGCCCAGCTTAACCGAGAGTCAAAAATCATCCCCAGAAATCGAACGTGAGACTTTATTTGGAAGGTGTACTTGCCACATGTAACGTGATCTTCAGTGCGAGCTGTCGTCGACTTCGAGAAGGGAACGACTGCTGATTTCTCAGCCGAGATTTCCAGCCCATTGATAGAGAGCCACTCATCGATGTGTGCGATGGTTGTGGTTAGTGCCGTTTTGGCCTGAAGATATGAAGCAGCAGTAGAATAAACACATATATCATCAGCATACTGTAGGATTTTTGTGGGGAGGAGTAAGTATGCGTTCTAGGTCGTGCGCATATATACTGGAGATGACTTAAAAATGCACCTTGCGGCAAGCCCTGGGAGACATAAAAAGGTCCGATCATGGTACCTTCGAAACGGACGTAGATCGTTCTTTGAGTAATCAGGGTACTGATACCGTAGATCATCCGTGAAGGAATTCCGAATCCTGCCAGCTTGTCCAAGAGTATCGGTATTTGTACGTGATCATACGCACCCTTAACGTCAAGAAAAGCTCCCACTACTGTCTCTTTCGTTTGAAAGGCTGATGTGATATCCATATTAAGCAAAAACAGGTTATCCATGGTCCCTTTGCTTTTTATGAAGCCGTATTGACTCCGAGGCAACAAATTACTTTTTTCAAGCCACCATTCTAGTCTCCTTTTTACCATTCGTTCAAGTGTTTTTCAACACACGACGACAAGGCAATAGGTCTATAATTAGTACCGACATTTGGATCTTTACCACTTTTGAGAACTGAGATTATTACTTGCGTCTTCCATGTTGATATGAGGTCTTTCTTCATCCAGTACTGATTAAAAATGTTCAAGAGAAAGTCTTTCGCTTCTATAGGCAGGTGTGCAAGCATAGAGTAGTGTATATGATCAATGCCAGGGCAACTGTCGCTCGATACTTTAATAGCTTCGTTGAGTTCTTCTTTAGAGAAAGGACGAAGGAGAACATTATAGCGGTCTTCTTCAACAGGGAACCGATGGTTTAAAAAGGGCACCGTGGGAGGAGCGATTGTAGCTATGAATTCCTCTAACCAGGCCGTGGTAGCAGGAGGGGAGGAAGACAGTCTTCTTGTTCTAAAAGCTTTTATTTTATGCCAGATGCTTGCCATACTGGTTTCATTATTTAGGGACAGGCAAAATTTTTTTTCACCTGTCCTTCTTGGTTTTCTTCAGGAATTTGTTAACTCGCGCATTCACTTTTTGCACAGCCAAGAAGTTGTCCAATGAAGGATTCTGACGATAGGTTTTCAAGGCGAGTTGTCGCTTCGCAACTTCCAGAGAGCATTCAGAATTCCACCAAGGAGGAGAACGGTGCTTCATTACTGCAAACTCTTTTTTCTTAGGGATGCTGATGCCAGCTGCGACGTTCATAGCATTGAGTAAAACTGGGTAGGCATCTTCGTCCCGTAAGTCACGTCTCGTATTTGCGAGTGCCCGCTGAACCGTTTCCTTATAAGAGGCCCAATTGGCTTCCTTGATTTTCCACGGACTATTAGAGTAACATATGTGCGTAGTATCGACGTTGATGTTAACGTGAAACACTATTGGGAGATGATCGGATCCTATTGAATCCTTTTTAACGCACCAATTAGATATTTCAGTAAAGCAGGGGGTGCAAAGAGTTACATCAACTGCGGAGGGTCTACGGAGAGGCGAAGTTATCATTGTAGGAGAGCGATCGTTGAGTATCACTAGGTTATTATCTTCGATAACGCTTATCAAGGTCCTGCCGTTCCTGTCTGTCACGTCTCCTCCCCACGCTACATGGTGGTCATTCACGTCTCCAGCTACGATAAAGAGAGGACGAAGCTGACTTATTAATTGTCTCCAGTCATCTTCCACGATACTGTGGTGGGGAGCGTTATACAACGAGACAACTGTGAAGGTTTTGTGGGTAGTTCGTATCTCCACAGCAACTAATTCAAGGTTGGTGACAGGTACGTGTAACGGGTGTGGTCGATGCGGCAGCGAAGTTTTTACCAGTATAGCTACGCCGCCCCACCCATCGAGACGGTCTTCCCTTACTATAGAATAATTTTGAAAGCGAACAGTTCGTTCGAATTTGAACCAAGTTTAACATAACAGAACGATATCAGGCTGACTTACGAACAGTTCTCGTTGCAAGCTTTCTCTATTAGAATTAGCCGATCTCGCATTCCACTGCAATACTTTTAAAGCCGCCATAATTTAGGGAGAGAGAGATTGAAATATGCCAGTAACGAGGTTCCAGATATCGGAATTTGTTCATAGCACTATTTTGTCTCATGTTTTGCATGACAGTATCAATCACATTTATTATCTTATCTACAACTTCAGGATGACCTTGAGGCTGTCGTTGATTCGGCGCTTGTGAGGTTGCTAATCTGTGAGCAGCAGGCTGGTATGGATTTTGGCTGATAGGAGTGAATGAATGTTGCATGGGATATAACAGGCTGCGATACTGAGACCACTCACGAACGTTACTTTGGTTGTTTACTTGTGCCTGCCGCCGGGGAGGCCGGTAAGCGACGTGTGTCTGCTGGGGCACAGTTGCACACTGAGTTGCGTCCCCACTTCCGCGTTGTTGACTCTGCATGCTTGCGGCGGGCAGCGGCGGGAAGAGTTGTGCGTTTTGAAAGTCCGTAGAGCTCAAATTTCTTGGAGCAGGAATGATCGGAGCCGGCAAGTCATGTTGTTGAACCCCGTTGACGGATGCATAGGTTGGCATACGAGCAATAGACAGCGCATCCCTGAAGTCAATGTTGTTGAATGTAGCTAATTCTTGAACTCGTCGCCGTATATGGTATTCCGGGCAGGATCGGTCCGTGGATGCGTGTTGTTCCCCGCAATGAGCGCAAATAGTGATAGGTGAGACACAGGATTCAACATTATGTGGACCACTACATTTAATGCATCTCATCTGAGATCGACATTGTTTGCTGACGTGCCCGTAACGGAGACAATTAAAGCACCGCCTGACAGTTGGTACATAAAGGTCGACGGGACATCTTGTTCCGTGAATAGACACGGCTTACGGTAAGGTTTGAGAGTCGAAGGTTAACAAACAGGTCTGCAATTTAACGATTTGGTCTTTACCATATCTCTGCTTAAACCTCCAAACGTCTACAACAGGGAAGGGAGATTATATGACATCCAAAATCTCTGCTTCTTCAAGGTTGGTGTCTACTTTCCTGATTACTCCCAGCTTATGGACAACAAAGGAAGAAATGTAAGCTTCTATATATTTTGACCTTAATACCTCACTCGTAACTAGGAAATTAGCCTTGTCTGGCGTTTTCAGTTCCACCTTAACTTTTGTTTTTCCTGCTGAAGAGATGTTAAGTATAGAATTATTCACTTCTGGCAAGGAAATATGCAATAATTTCCCTAGTGCCATAGGGTGAAAGCTGCCTAAGTTTTTGTCCAAACATTCCATGTAAACTATGAATGGTCCCCTATCTGTACTTTTTAAAAGTTGAGAGACCTTGGAGTAGGTGCAGGTCCCACAGGAGGTGTGTTAGTTGCAGCATGTTGGTTAGGAGTGAGCCCAGAAGCAGTTGCTACAGGGGGGTCAGCTACATTTGAAACGTCAGTTACAGGTAAGAGTTGATTAGCGTCTGCTATGAAGGTTTTGGAATTTCTTAAATCCAGACTGTCCTCACTTTGTCGCTTGTTTCTCGTAGTGGAGAAGCTGGAGGAATCCTGTTCCGATAAATCCATATGCTCTTCTGCCAGCTGTATTCTAGATTCTCCCCGAACAACTGCTAACGAGTGGCTGATCACAGCCGTCGTGTTGTCCAATGTAGTTCCTGGAGGAGCTGGTAAGTGTGCTGCATCTGGATGTAGCCGATGGGCAGGTGGTTGTTGTTGATGTTGTCCCATAGGGGCGTCGAAGTCACCACCCACTTCTCCATACACCCCACCATACATGGCAGGGCTTGCCGTCACCGACAGTAGTGTTAGGAGTTAATGTGCCTAACAGAAAACCATACCAAAAGAAAGCTGTTACGCACGTGCATTAGTAGGTAAACACAAGCGTCACACGGAAGAGCCACCGCGTAGCATGTCTTAACACTTCCACATCTGCAAGCGAACTGTGGGATTGTGCTTTTGAGTGTCAATGTGGAATCCCATATTCAGATACTATGGTATGTAATGCAATTGCACAGAACATTTCTGATGTTCGTATAAGGGAACAGATTTTGAAACTAGTCAATCCCTCCCTTCAACAAGTGATGGGCATATTGGATCGGCAGGACACACTTGACTTTGCTCAAGAATCATTTGAAACTTCGCCAACCGTGTGTCAGGTTAACCGGCCCGCCGGGCGAGCTGCACGGAGCAGTAAACAGCCCTCGCGCCCAGCCGCGCTGCTGCCGCCAGGTTCGCAGCCACGTGAGCTGCTCTGGCAAGCAAATGCAGTGCTCAAATCATGTCCGCGGTGCACTACTAAACATTCGCGTGAGAATTGCCCGTCACGTCAAGCTATTTGCGTTGAGTGTAATAAAAAAGGACATGTTCAGAGTGTTTCCCAGAAAAAGCTCAGATCGGAAACTGAAAACCATTCCTTTGCTTCGCGCTGGAATCAGGATCTAACCAAGGATACCCAGGTTCGCGAAACTTCGCCCATGGAAATTCATGTCGTTAATTCCACTCTGCCCAGTGCCTCTCTCTCTCTAACAGTGTCTGTCCTCGTCCCACAAATCGTGTGCGTCAACATTGCCAGAACTCCCTTCAAGTCGCAAGTGATTTTGTACCAGTGTCAGTTCACGTTGCACGAGACAGTCGCTCTTGTTGTCAGCAGGACAATAAACTTTTTGTAGACTTGGACATTAGTGGCAAAGTAATACCATTCCAACTTGATACCGAAGCTGCAGTTTCACTGAAGACACTTACAAATTGCTGCGCACACCTCCATTGCGTGCCGCAAATGTTAACTAGCTTTTCCGGTCAAGAGATCTCTGTGTTAGGACAGTGCAGCCTTCTTGCAACATACAAAGGACAAACTTGTGTCATTTTACGTCCTTCATTCTTCTTCTGCAGTGAACTTGTTTGCTTTCGATTCATTTCAGTTGTTTAACTTGCCTATAGTCAATCACTGAACCAGACTGTACCTTCAGTGTTTCTCGTCTATGTGAAGAACTTGCAGTAGTTTTGCACCGGAACTCAGTTGCGCTAAGAACTATAAAGCACATTTGGAACTAAAAGTAAATGCGCAACCGAAATTTTTCAGAGTGCGCAATGTTCCCCACGCATTGCGTGATGAGGTTGCAAAAACATTACATGATCTGAAATCACAAGGGGTAATTGAACGTGTGCAGGCTTCTCTCTGGGCATCACCCTTAGTGATTTTGCAAAACCTTCGGGAAAATTGAGACTTTGTATGAACTTCAAGGCAACAGTGAATCCACAACTAGTGATTGCAGCTTTTCCTTTACCCCGACCGGAAGATATTTTTGACAAACAGTGCCCAGGCACATATTTTTCGAAGTTGGACGTAGCAGATGAGTACTTGCAAATACCGGTGGACGGTGGACGAAGAATCCCATTCCAGCGCGTTTTGTGGTTAACACGCATCTTGGGTTGTATCAGTTCAAATTACTGCCATTTGGGTGTGCATCCGCCCCTGCATTGTTCAGCAATTGTTTGTGCTTCGGTCCCTACTGCAGCAAACTGTCTGGACGATATTGTGATCTCCGGAAAGATGGAAGAAGAACATTAGGCCAATCTCAGAACATTATTTCACGTCTTGCGACAAAATGGTCTTCGCTTACGGAAGGACAAATGTGTGTTTTATGCTCTTGACTTGCCATACCTGGGCCATGTACTCAGTGCCCAAGGCATACATCCCAGTCTCACGCACCTCCGTGCCATACAAGACTTGCCTTCACCGCGGAATTTGAAGCAGCTACAGAGTGTGCTGGTAAAAATCAACTATTATCACAGATATGTGCTGCATGCCTCTTCCATTTCAGCTCCGCATCACCGCTTACACCGTAAAGGTGTTCCGTTTGTCTGGACGACGGAATGCGAATGCGCCTTTCGCTGGTTGAAATCCGCGTTGCTTTCCAATACTTGCCTTACGCCATTCGATCCCCGGAAGCCCCTTTTGTTGATGTTCGATGTATCGGATTTCGGAATCGGTGCTGCGCTTGCGCACAAAGATGGCTCGCATGATCCAAATTGCTCTCGTCTCTCCTCTGCGCAAAGAAATTATTCACAGATCGAGAAAGAAGCATTGGCTCTCGTATTTGGTGTTACAAAGTTTCATGACTTCTTGTATGGTTGTCATTTTACTATAATCACAGATCACAAACCTTTGACATCGCTTTTTCATCCGAACAAGCCTGTACCTCCACGTACAGTGCAGAAATTCATTCGCTGGTCTATTTTCCTCTCGCAGTACCGCTACGATATCTGGTATCGTTCCACTGCTAAGCACAAAAAGTCCGATGCGTTGTCCCGTTTGTCTGTTGCTGAGGATCGGGCATTCGATTCCTCCGAACTTGCTTGCATGTTCATTGATTCGGAAACCGATGACGTGGTCGAATCGTTTCCGATTGATTTTCGTCGTGTAGCTACAGCCACAACTGCCGACCCTGTCCTTACTACCGTTCTGCGTTTTGGGGTTTTGTTGCTACGCAATGACCCTTCTCAAAGTGACGGATCGGGGACACATTGGTTTGCCGACTTTTTGCTCACAAGGAGAGAATTTTTGTTCGACGTGGTGTTTTGCCGTTGCGTTCTGATAATGATTAGTCCAGGATCGTGGTACCACGTTCGTTACAGTCCTCTGTCTTAAAGCTTCTCCACCAAGGACATTGGGGTATAGTGATAACGAAACAACTTGCTCATCAGCCCTGTACTTGGTTCGGAATCGATGCCGCGATTACGAATATGTGCTCTTCTTGGATGGTGTGTGCCGAACAACAATCAGCACCACCGCAGAAATTCTTTGCGTGGCCAAAAGCCACTTTCCCTTGGCAATGCTTACACATCAGTTTTGCTGGTCCATTCTGGAATGCACGATGGTTGGTTGTGATAGATTCATTCAGTAATTTTCCTTTTGTTGTCCGGATGTCTTCCACGACACCGTCTGCCACCATCCAAGCGTTATATGCTATCTTTTGCATTGAAGGTTTTCCACACACAATTGTTTCTGACAATGGCCCACAATTCATGTCCGCAGAATTTCAGTCATTCTGCAAGGCCAATGGTATTCAATATCTGACGTCCGCGCCGTTTTCGCCACAGTCAAACGGTGCTGCTGAACGATTGGTCAGGACTTTCAAGTCACAGATGTTGAAGTTGAAAGAGTCGCATTCTCGGGAGGACGCGTTATTGCTCTTTTTGTTCTCGTATCGCTCTCAGCTCCGAGATGGTCGCTCACCGACTGAGTTCCTCCACGGTCGCCGCATCGGGTTCCTGTGCAGCGGCAGACATCTTCTTTTGCCCCAGGCGATGTTGTCTACTACCGCCACTATCGAGATTCATGGCGTTGGCTCGAAGGGCGCATTCTTCGCTACCTCGTACGCGCTATGTATCTGGTTTTTGAGGCGTCTGGTGAGGTGCGCCAGCATCTCAATCAGCTGCGCCTCTGTCGTCGCACGGGATCTGCCGCTCCCCGTCTGCTTTCAGCGACGGTGCCGTCCGGTCAGCGCCCTGGGGACCCATCTACTGGCTCGCCTCAGCCCCAGGTGTTACCGACGCTGCCCTCCATTTTGCCCCGTGGCGTCGCGCTGCCGCCGCCGCCTGTTCTCCCGCCGGCGACGCCCGCAGTGGACGCGTCGCTGCAGCCACTGGGCGCCTCCCTGGGTAACGCGCCGCCGATCGCTCCCCGTGACCAGTTGTTCCCCGACATGGAACTCTTGCCCGCTGCGGACCATATGTCGTCTTCGCCCGCCGGGTGCCCCGGCCCTATGGAGGTCGACCCTTCGGCCCCTCCTGTCTCCCTAGGGGCGCATACACCGCATGTTGGCGTGCACCCTGGAGTAGGTTTTCAGGCGATCCCTAGCTCCCCGCGGTCCGAATGGCAGGGTGCGGGTGGCACAGCCTCGCCTGTTGTTAGACTCCACACCCCGTCGCATACGTCAACATGGGGTCCTCCCCACGGCGGGTGGAGACCTTATACCACAACCGTACGCCGATTTTCCGGGGAGGAATGTAGTGTCACCGCCAGACAACAGACTTGCTAGGTGGTAGCCTTAAAATCGGCCGCAGTCCGTTAGTATACGTCGGACCCGCTTGACGCCACTATCAGTGATTGCAGACAGAGCGCCGCCACACGGCAGGTCTAGTCTAGAGAGACTCCCTAGCACTCGCCCCAGTCGTACAGCCGACTTTGCTAGCGATGGTTCACTGTCCACATACGCTCTCATTTGCAGAGACGACAGTTTAGCATAGCCGTCAGCTACGTCATTTGCTACGACCTAGCAAGGCGCCATATTCAGTTACTAAACTTACTTCAAGAATGAATTCTGAACAGATAATATTGTGAATCATGTACCGTCTAGAGTGACGTTCATCATTAATGGATTAAAGTTATGTATCAAACTAATCAATTCCGCTTTCTGAATTCTCATTCCTTGTCATGTTCCAGACCTCACGTCAGTATAGTTCTTGCCTCCTCACGCTAGCCTGCGTGAGCTAAATGCGTGCATTTCGGCCTCCACTCGTAATACGGTGTTGGCTCTTCTGCCAACACAAAAAACATCATACCGTGGGAGCAATTGATGAAAGAATGGTTTGTCGCAATGCAGATCCTCGTCAATTCAATTCAAGTTTTTAATTAATTTATTAATTATTACCCTTACATATATGTATTAAGCAATTGAGAACCGAAGAAAATGAAAGAATAATACGAAAATTGTCCCCTAATGATGTTTATTAAGAGAGTCAGCATACTTGGATCGACGTAGAAATGTAGATTATATCAATATCGAAAACTTGAGTGAGCATTCATCCATAATGAATGAGAAGCTGAGCTCAAAAAGGGGCTAAGGTGTTATTATCACACATAGTGGACTTTGGAAGGAAGATTTCCCATAAAATAAAAAATAAAAAAGATTATCTTGTGGAAGTGTTGTCTAAATTGACAGAGATTGAATCAGCTTCTGATTCCATGTTAGGGACGGCTGTTCTAGTTACTCCAGGTCTCACCAACTTGGTTTTATTTTTGGATAGGGTGTCACCTTATACCACAAGTCCAAACCTACGCAAGTACCATGATGGCACAACGTACGGAAACTAGTATCCCAGTCGGTTCAATCCGAGGCCAAAAGGTCCAGGTCGGGTAATGGATTCTGGGGGCCCTACACCATCATTTTAGGATCAGTCGGAGGATCGATCACCCCTCAAACTCAGATCGTAGGAGAAATATTTCTTTGGTACACTTAACGTGAACACCCTATTGAAAACTGGGAAACAAAAGAAACTGATCAAAACACTTGATGAACACAAAATCAAACTTCTAGCAGTCCAAGAAACAAGATTCACAACAGATGAAGTGTCAGCTATGGGCAATCACAGGATAATGAAAGGACGACCAGCCAAGAAGGTTAAGAAAAGAGAGAAAACGAAGAATGCAGTGTTAATTCTTGGAACGACCTTCTTCATTCATAATTCTGTAACTGAATCTATAGTAGAGTTCAGATCTCCATCTCCTAGACTGTCTATAGTAACTCTTGCAAGTGGAAACTAATTATACACTATATTCAATGCCCATGCGCCAATCAATGAAGGCAACAGATAGAGAGGGTAGAAGAATTTTTGTCACAACTGGAAGAAGAACTGTTCAGAAGCCCCAGACAAACATGCCAAGATCCTTATGTGGGGCTTCAATGCCCAGATTGGAAAAGAGAGAAAATTCCGGAATACTGTGGCAAATATGCACCTCACAGGAGGACAAAGAGAAACGGCGAATGATTGATTGATGTTTGTGAATAATTTGGAATGGAAATTATGTCCACCCAGTTTAAGAGGGCTCCAAAGCAGATGAAAACATGGCGATCACCTAATTCCATGTTAGGAGAATTTCAGATTGATCACGTAGCGACCACCAGCCCGAAGGATATAATGAACGTCAGAGTGCAGAAAGGTGCTAATTTTGATTTCGACCATTATCTGACAAGGGTCAAAGTGAAACCAATCCCTGGTAATCGGAGAAGGAAAACTCTCAGAATACAGAAGTACAGAATTGAAGAACTGAAAATCAATGAAGAAATAGTTGTGAAGTATCAGCAGGAACTTGACACGTCAAACTCCAACAAGTGGGACAAAATGGCTCAGAAGATTCATGAAACAGCGAAACAAACTATTTTCCTTGCTAAGAAAAAGAAACATACATGTTGGGTTTATGAATGTGAAGATGCCTTAGAGGGAGACGTTCTGAAGCTTGGAAGAAGTGGTGTTATACCAAACAAAACTTCAAATATTTCAAAACCCGAAGGAGGACGACAGGAAAAGTATTTAGGAACACCAAACGAATGTTTGAAAGAGATCAATTAAAGGAGCCAGAAGAGAATTTCCAGAAGAACAACACCAGAAGCTTTTATCAGACATTTAAATCAAAACTTAGAGGTTACTCATCACCCAACATCTGTTTCAAAATTGATCAAGGAAAACTGATTACGAACAACAAACAGAATTGTGAACACTTGGCTATATACTTCAAAGAGTTGCTCAACTGTGACCCACCACCAGAAAAATCAACCTTCCAGAAACCACAAAACAAACTTCCTGATTCCACACCACCAGATTAAAAGGAAATACAAGAGATCAACAGGGGGCTTGAAAAACAATGAAATGTCTGGCAAAGATTCAAATGCTGCAGAATCTTTTACCTCTCAAACATAGAATAGAACAACGAACAGATCAACAACTAGGTGAATATCAAGACGGCTTTAGGACAGGAAGATCGTGTGCAGATCAGATCTTTCCCATCAAAACCTTAATCAAAATAAAGACACTAGTAGCTGATAAAAAAGTGATCATGACGTCTGCGGACTTTAAAAAGGCGTACAACTCCGTAGATAGAGACACATCAATAGAAGTGCTGAAAGAATTTGGAATAGATGATAAGACAACGAGGCTTATTTAACAAACACCAACAAACACCCGATCAAAAAATTAAATTTTTAGGAGAACTGTCAGAGCCCTTTGAAATCAAAACAGGTTTGAGACAAGGTGACAGTCTCTCTCCGATCTTGTTCAACTGTGTTTAAGAAAAAGTTATCAGGGAATGGCGGAAAGAAATGAGTCAGTTCAGATTTACAAATGGAATCAGGCTAGGCCGCAAACAGTCTGGGGTTACATTTGAATGCCTCGCGTTTGCAGGTGATATAATGTTTTTTGCAGAGAATATGCAAATTGCAACTAAACAGATTGAACTCATCAAGGAAACAGCAGTGAAAACAGGATACCAAATATCTTTTAAGAAGACACAATATGTGAACATAAATGCCACTGATCCAGCCTGGACAACGAGGACCAAGTATAACGACATCAAAAGAGTTCAGAAGTTCCAGTACCTACGAGAGATTTTGAGTACAAACAACAATGAAAAGGCAGCAACTGAAGATCGGGCAAGAAAAATGGAAATAGCATTCAGATTGCGTCAGAACACATACAAATCTATATCACTCTCATACCAGGCCAAATTCCAACACTATAGCACAGTCGTCAAACCTGAATGTTTATTTGCACCTGAGACAATAGCCAGGAAGGGACTTCCAGGCTTGGAAAAGAAAGAAAGGAAACTAAAGGAAACTCCTTACAAAGATTCTTGGGTCCAGAAAAATATCAAATGAAGTTACGTTCCACCTAAGATCAAATCAAGAACTTTATCAACGATTTGAAAATATCACCACCACGATGAAGAAATGAAGACTGTCTTTCTATGGACATATTAAAAGAATGGAATCAGAGAGGCTCACCAACAAGATTCTTCTCTTCCAGGAGAACAGGAAGACACAAGATCCATGTGTGAAAGAAGTGCACTGGGATCTAGAAAAATGCGGGATCACGGCAGAAGAAATTGTGAACAGGCAGATATTTAGGAAAAAGGTTGCGGAGGTGAAGAATTTCTTCGAGGAGAAAACAAGAAGAATAAAGTATTCTCTGCAGAAGAGTGTGCACGAGTGAGTCAACAGATGAAGGAGTACTGGCGAAAAAGGAAGGAAGAGAAGTTTGGAAAGTGAGAGAAGTTGTCTAAATGAAGCCCATAGATGGCTGTAACGAAAAAATAAATAAATAATTATTAACTACTTTATTTTCCAAACTCCTAATCTGTGTTTTATATATGGTAGGACCTTGCATATTTAAAGGATGCCTTTTGACTTCCTTTTCGAAAAACTATGTTACATTATTCCTTTAATAACCTAGGGGAGTTTATTTCAGATTTTATCCCATGGTATAAAACGCTGATTTGAGTTTTATGTTCATTCTTTCTTGATTAGTGTAAGTTTATTTTATATCTACTTTGATGATCATGAACAGTGCTAAACGTTCAATAGTTAAGAAGATTATTTTTGATATGAGGAAGTTTTGCAATTGTTCGTAAGTGCTGCAGTTAAAACCCCAATGTTAGATACCGTTCCTTTCATTAGCCCGACTTTCCTCCGAAAGTCAAATGATATATCGCCAGGATACTTATGCGAACACTGAAAGATTCACTTTAGCTGTCGGTCGAAAGGAGTGCGTTTGTGTGCACCGGTGTTGATTTCTGATTCAGGTGAGTGTTGCCGTTGAAGACGACACATGTGATAAATGGGTAGAACCATGGAGGTAATGGAGCGACATGGCTGACCTGTTCACTACACGATATGGACTTGCTGAGGTTTAATGGAAGTCAAATAGAATGTGTGTTTCCGGATAAGCCTGAAGGGTGAGGTTTTTGTGTGCCTTTTGTTGCCTACTGTCTCTAAGTCCGATTGTGTATCGTTTTTGGTGGAGATAATCGGGGTATGCAGGCCGCTGGAAACATTGTGTGAAGTGCCAGCGGTGTTCATTTTCCTGCCCGGCGGGTCGGATGTCAGATTCTTCCTGACTGCTGCAGGCCAGTTATTAGGGCGTACGAGTAGCGACAATTTAACGCCTTCTCTATGATGAATGCAAGACTGTGGATCTTCAACCTTACTGATTATGTGACTGTATCAGCGCAGAGAGTCAAAGCAAGTTCGCAAATAAATGTTTATGAGTAAATGTGCGAAACAATGCGTTCTATAATTTGCATCGCGCGCCGCTCGTTGCTAAGGGAGTGTGGATTCTCTCCCAGTCCTCGAATAGGATTTGGCGAGACGCCAAGGAAGATCAGAAGACAAACTGGAGTTTTATTATTAAATGATGGGATTCATTCCGCAACAAAACAAAATGGAAATAGGCCATTTCATTAAGATCTACTAGCGACCATCAACAACACACGAAATGCCTTCACTGGGATAAGTACAGCGCAGATTGCCTCCCCAAAATTAACGCAGTGCAGTTGTTGTACGCGTCACTGATTGGAGCAAGTAGGGTTGAAAGTACAGTTATTACTTCTTGCAATAGCCCTGTTAAAGTGTGTGTGGTGTCACCGCCAGACACCACACTTGCTAGGTGGTAGCTTTAAATCGGCCGCGGTCCATTAGTACATGTCGGACCCGCGTGTCGCCACTGTCAGTGATCGCAGACCGAGCGCCACCACACGGCAGGTCGAGAGAGACTGACTAGCACTCGCCCCAGTTGTACGGACGACTTTGCTAGCGACTACACTGACGAAGCCTTTCTCTCATTAGCCGAGAGATAGTTAGAATAGCCTTCAGCTAAGTCCATGGCTACGACCTAGCAAGGCGCCATTAACCATTTCAAGAGAGAGTCTCATTTGTATCATCAAGAATGCTGTATACAAATGATGGATTAAAGTTAAGTATTCCAGCAGCTACGTACTTTTCTTTATAGCACTCATTACGTATCCTGTTTCAGACCTAACGCAAGCCTGCGTGAGTTGACGCGTGCGTTTCGGCCTCCTCTAAATTAATGTGCGTTGTGTTGGCTAATCTGCCGACACAACAGTGTGATTATACCCCGACACTAACTACGATTGTCATTGAGTAGTCCAGTAGTGATCCGTTCGTAAAATCACTATTTTGTCCGTCAATCTTCTCGGTCCAGAACAGTGCCGGTAAAATATTCACTCTACCTACAAATACGCGGTACACAGATTGAAAGAACGAGTTAACTGCAGCTCTGGCAGTATCTCACAATTGAAGAAAGCAAAAGTGACAGAAAATACACAGTATTGTATTGGGACAGGCAATAATCAATTGAAGGCATAACAACATACAAAAATAATAGTTAACAGATTTACACAACAGCAAGTGAAATATAAAATTTTTTGACAATGAATTGTAATGGAAGAAAAAAAAATACCGCCTGATGCTCATAAATACTTTTATAGGTGACTTCAATTTGTGCTGCACGTTCCAGAAAAATGGTTCACATGGCTCTGAGAACTATGGGACTTAACTGCTGAGGTCATCAGTCCCCTAGAACTTAGAACTACTTAAATCTAACTAACCTAAAGACATCACGCACAGCCATGCCCGAGGCAGGATTCGAACCTGCAACCGTAGCAGTCGCGCGGTTCGAGACTGTAGCGCCTAGAACCGCTCGGCCACCATGGTCGGCTGCACGTTCCATTTTAAACTTTATGGCTTATTAATTTCAATGACGACTACTAATTCGATATGCAGTACAGTAATCAGACACGTAACGGCTGCGTGTGACAGTAATATCCAATACACGAGTAAATTTAAACTTATTGTCAAATGTACTTTTTTCTAAATGAATTTGTGTGATATGTTTTAGTTTACGGAGATATTCTCTCGATAGCTGCCTCAGAGCTCTGCTATCATCATATGTCACCATGCATTTACGTAGGGTACAAAATATGGCAACGGTTCTGCTGTGACACTTGGTCGTTGACCTCACACGTCACAGGAATTCTACATATACTTGTAGTAAGAAATTTTACGAGAAAACAATGAACTATCACCAGCAGGATGGTTTACGTCGTGCGTGCTACTTAGAGAAGAAAAAAATTAAATTATTGTTAAATATGTATAATATTCAGATGCAGCATAAGATTCATTATCAAAACAGTATATTTTTCATGTTCTTTGAACAACGAATTACAAACACTACTTCTGTGATCTAATAACGTGTATTTATCTCTCCCTCCGTCTCTCTCTCTCTCTCTCTCTCTCTCTCTCTCTCTCTCTCTCTCTTTCTCAGCATATGTATACGCCTGTGCCTGTATATGTAAGTACGTATGTATGTGCGTGTGGGTGTGTGTGTTTAGTTACTACGGATTTTTAAAACACAAACAGTGAGCGTGAAATGAGGACGCCTGTATCTCTCTTGGAAGTTTGTGACCGTGATACCTATATAAATCTTAGGATTCAGTCTTTGTCAAATTTTGTGTAATATGGCTAGATAACCAGTATCAACTTTATGGCCACCACCAGATGAGTAGGAGTAGAATGGTAACAACGGTATTTCAGAATTAGAGGAACACGAAGCTGAACCTATTACACACAAACGGAAAATTTATCACTCGATACTTTTTATAGTTGTTAGAACATAGTAATAAGATTGCAAATGGTTAACACCGTCGTCACTAGTCTTCCTGTGGCCGTTATTCAAATTTATTTAATGATTCCAAATCAGGAGCGCAATGCATCTTATTTAATGTTCTGGAAACAAAAAAATTGTTCAAATGGCTCTGAGCACTATGGGACTTAACTTCTGAGGTCATCGGTCCCCTAGAACTTAGAACTACTTAAACCTAACTAACCTAAGGACATCACACACATCCACGCCCGAGGCAGATTCGAACCTGCGACTGTAGCGGTTGCGCGGCTCCAGACTGTAGCGCCTAGAACCGCTCGGCCACTCTGGCCGGTTTCTGGAAACACTCCCAAAAAATTCATTTTGAAAAATAATCGTGAGAAGTCCTTTCATGAGCAATGTGAATTTTGTCATAGTGCATACTTCGACATTTAAAATAAAGCTTTCTGTAATAGTGAGCACTACAGTCGTACCACAAAAAGGTTCGTTGCATTTATAACCTTCCGTTTGCATTCTATGGGCTGTTTGCTGGCAATGACGTCATCGGCACAGCCCTCCGGATACTGACTGTTTGTACTGATACATTCTGATGGACTTCCCGTACACTGATACAGCTCTTCACTTTACCTTTGACAGCCTCCATAACTAAATTCCATTTATATCCATTTTCGTTCTCATCTTTTATACTTTCAGGGTAATTTATATTGGTACCATTAGTTATAACATATCAGTTTATTTTATTAATTCACGCTTATTTATGTTCAGATCATAAAAATTTAACTACATTTTCTTTGATCATTTTACTATGATAATGGTATATGTAATTGTCAAATGTGTGAACGTCATTTTTCGCTACAGTTTTTGAATTTTAATTACTGTCAATAAATAGTTGCTTTCACCACCCCAATTAGCTTCAAGATGTGAAACATTTGCCTATTGATCAAGTATCTCTTTTATGTTTAAGCCATCCACTTAACCTCTACGTGTTCCCTATGTCACTCTTTGAGCCAATATGCTTACATGGTTGAAATGGCTCTAAGCACTATGGGACTTAACATTTGAGGTCAACAGTCCCCTAGACTTAGAACTACTTAAACCTAACTAACCTAAGGACATCATACACATCCATGCCCGAGGCAGGATTCGAAACTTCGACCGTAGCAGCCGCGAGGTTCCGGATTGAAGCGCCTAGAACCGCTCGACCACAGCGCCTGGCATGTTTACCTGTTTGCCATATGTACGTTCATCTTTACCAAATTGGGAGACATATTTATTCCTGTTTTCATCTAATACATACGATGATACCTGGTTACCTGTTCAAAGAAGATGTGACCATGAGAACGATTTAAATGTAACGAAATATAACCAAAATTGCAGTTAGCAGAGTTGCAGAGCGGAAAATATGCGCTACACGCTACTTTGCTATTTAATAAGCAACGAGAAGTGGACAGTCCTATAGCATTCAACATCAAATGTTTCAAGAATAGTAGCTAGTTAAAAAGCTAAGATGAGGAAGTTTGCTACATATTTATACCGGTCGAACACAGGATGGAACGTATTCCAGAATAAACGGTAGACCGACAAGGGCGTTTTCAAACTAATTCATTTCTGACTTTATTTTGTTCAATCCATTAAATTCATTTCATGATATATAACATGCGAAATACATTATTTGAGCAGTCCTAATTAAATATTTCGATAATCCTCTTCCGTGTGGGAGAAAATAGCATATTTGTAAAAATAGCATATTTGTTTTGTGAGAGAAAAGAAAGGAAGCAGAAGTTCAATATGTAGCCACGCATACAATTATGAAACACGCACTTTCCAGAGGCGAAGACAAGGCTGACAATAGAAAGAGCAAAACCTTTCAAAGACGTGATTTTTAATAGCATAGGTACTCAGTAAGGACTGACAACAAGGAGCCATTCCTCATAACATTTTCCGGTATTCGCTGAGAGAGAGATACTTGCCGTTTAAAAAGAAAACTGGAAGTTTAGTAATTGAAGAAGCAGAGATGAGGACTAATTGGAGTCCGACGGAGAGCAATTAAGAGAGATAACATCTAGAAACAGACGTCTGTAAAACACGAGAGTTTTCACTTCAGGTCAGAGACATAAACAATAAATTCGTGTAGAGATCTCAATTGCGTAACGGGAAAATTTTCAAAGTAAAGCGTGTCGTATTAATGAGATGGCAATCAATATAAAGACTTTCGCTCACTGCACTGAGTTTTCAGTAACTTTAAATACTACCAAAAAGCGTATTTGAAGCTGTAAGCGGGATAAGAACGTAGAGGATACGATTTTATTTGTATTATTTCTGCATAACTAGTTAGCAGATTTTCTCAGCATAACTGTCGACTCTTTTTAAGGCGTTTGATGGCAAAGAGAGCACTGCGAGTATCAAGCCATCGCCTTAATTTGAGGATGAATTTTCTGAGAACATAATTCTGAAGCACAGCATTCTATTGTAGTGAATTGCGGACAGATGGGAAATCCGTACTAGAGGGAGCTATAGAGGCTAAAAATGGTACGGAAAGACAGGAATTTGAATGCGTCAATGAAAGAATTCAGGACGTAGTGTGAAAGTGCTACTCTGAGATGAAGAGGTTAACGCAAATGAAAAATTCGTGGCGGCCCACATAAAAACTAATAAAAAATTCTGTTCCAGCTTCTACAAAAACAAGTGTGACGGCAACTAGGATACTGTTTCTCCAGAGCCTCAAAGGCGATTTTGCCACACAAAGCTAAGCCGGGACACAGATCGAGCTGTATGTTTGCTTTAGGTTTGAGTGAGTAACAGTTTCTCGTATGGCGTCAGCTTCGTTCGTCATCTATGTGGGACAGTCGTGAGGGTCTGATGTCAGAAAGTGAAGCTGTGTTCGTCTGCAGTCCTTTCCCAACTACTGTTGCTCTCGCTCTTATCTAACAGTTTCCGCAAGAGCTCACAGTATATTTGGAAGGGTAGGCTGTCACTATTCAGACACTTCCGTTGCGGTTGGCGAACGAGAACATAGTGACGGCGGCGACATGAACAGGCAATTGGTGAGTATTTACTGTCCATTGCTCTCTTGACGTGAGACATTTGCAATCACTATTGTTTCTGACTTATACCACCTCGTAACAGTTCCGCAAAGATTAACATATAATTCCACTATGCTGAGTGTATGTCTACAATTTCGTGTAAATGCGAACTTTTTTCTGTAGTAATAATTTCTCAGTTAATACTTTCTCATTCTGGTTTATATTACAGGATATTCTCTTTGCAATCATGAATACTGTGTATTACAATTGCTGCTTATGACTGCTGTACTTTTACATTCGTTTTTAAACAGCTCACATTTTCGTGCTGCGATTTTTTTGTTAAAATTGTGGAGGCGTTCTCTCTTCTGTCTCCAAGACATCTTAGTGATCTGATAATTTCCGTATTACTTCTACACAAGTAGAAAGACGCACCTGTATTTACATTACATAAATTTGGAACGTATTCACGTCGAATACATCGCTGATACACGCACAAGCTTTACAAGAAGAAAGAGAGAGAGATAATAAACGGGTAATAATTTCTGATTCGTGTTATGGTCTATTACAATAAAATATTTGACAGTTGTTTATTAGGCCTACTTTCCTGGCATGAAGTGTAGATTTTTCGTATTTGATTTAACTTTTGATAGTATATAAATATTGCGAAACAAATACCTCTACGTCAATACCGGGAGGAATATTAAGCTTTAATTCCCGTCGACGAGTATGTCACTAGAGAAGGTGCACATATTCGGATTTTGTGAGCCCGGCCTAAAGAAGTTTCCCTTGTTTTCTGCACAGCAGCACTCCTGGAAGTGGTCTAGGCAAATTAGAGAAATCACAGGTGGCTGGATGGACCGGGATGTGCGTTGCACTCCTCTCAATGTTACCGCTCGTCGTCTAACTCCGACTTTACACTATCGTTGTTTTTAATTTTACTTGTCCACTAAGAGAGTTTATGAAAATCAGAGTCGGTGACAGTAAGACACTATACTTTGCACTAAAACAAACACACCTCCTCTTTAATGGCCTACATTGTGGAATTAGTGTCTTAATGGAAATTATGAAGTCATGTAAATGTTGCGCTTTCTTTCTCGCAGTTAGTAACTATTTTGCAAAAGTAAGTAATATGGTAGTTTAGATGTAATATGAATTGTATCTGTGTAGTAGTGATCACAGAAACTCATAGAACTTAAAATTTTTCGAAACTGCATCTCGAAGAAACTGACTTATTCAACACCTTTATCATCTCTTTTCGTGGAAGAATGCTTGCACCCACGGCTATACGAAGAGGTAGTGATAAGCAGATTATTTCGCTGAACCTTTGACCAATTCAGTAGTTGCAAAGCACGAATAGCATCCACAAAATTTGTACCACTCAGGATATTCATCATCTCTCACCCTTCTGAATGCGATGTACTTTCTCCAAGTTCCCGCGAAACATTTTTGCCTAGCGTTCCAGTAATATATATTTCTTTGACATAATATTAAATGGATTGCGTTCTACTAAGAGTAACGTCCAGCAAACTCGGAACTACAGTTTTGTCTCTTAGAGTCGTTCTGAACTGTAGTCAAATACATTTCTGCTGTTTAATCAAGAACACTGCCATTACCCGTCAAAGAACCGCCGCTGAGATCGACACTATAGATCGGTTGTTCTTGCTTCATGTTTGTGGTTTCGAAGTGCCTGTACCATTACTCAACGAGATTCGCAGAACAAGAGCAGGAATAGATCGCTATAGTAAACGCTATTACCACAACACACGCATACAGGTTTCACAAGTTACGTGTTCTTACGTCACCAGCAGCAATAGCATTTCATTATTCCACAACTCTTTGGTATGAAATGAATGCACTAACCTACAGCTGCCAGTTTCTGCGTTATTTCGTTACCTTGACAGATATTGCAGAAGCAACCTTTTATTCTTTTTACTACGCTCTTTAACTATTATAGTGTTTCAGTAAAGACCACAATTGAATCTCTAGCAATATGTGAAGAAAAACCATTGTGTCAAGTTACTGACGCAGTAATTAATTGCTGAAAAAGCTAAATCAGTTGAAATCCGTAAACTGACTGTAATTCTGTAGTGACGAAATTTACAGATCCAACTTACACAGATTTTTTTGAATTTGAAAAATGTTACTTCAACAACCTAAAATAAAGATTGCAATAACAATCTTTCATCTTTAAAATCTCTAACATCACGCTGTTACTAGGTCCTTTTGTTGATTTGTGCCTAGAACGCCACAGATGCAGTTGGTTCTGATATCAGGCTCTGCTGGCCAGGTGCAAAAAGGCATCCGAAGCTGACAGGAACCTCTCGTTGTCCACAGGTGGTCTTGGCTGTGCTGCTGACACTGGTGCTGTGTTTCGCGATGCTGAAGGCGAACCCGGTAGCTGACCCGCGACACCACCACAGGGGTGGTGGCCACGACTATGGATACGGACATCACCACCATGACTGGCACCGTCCACACCATAGGCACCACCCGCACCACGGACGTCACCACGACTACCATTGAGAACAAGTGACGGCTCCTTGGTTATTTATGCATAAGAGACTTACAGGCTTAGAGTGATAACGACCACGAGTGCTTTTTCTTGTGGTGAAAATAGCATACGGGAGATGTAGAATGTATATTTGAGTATTTATTGACTATTTTAATCTGAAGGATTAGCACTGACAATGTTTTCATTGAACTATTTCATAACATTCAAGTGTTTAGTTGTTTCCGTGTCCTACTACCCTCATAGATCTGTTGTTATGCATTCTGCGTTTAACAAACTGGTCACTTTTAGTGCCATGTCAAGAAAAAATTCATAGTATAATAATATAAAAAAGGATTGGATTAATCTGAAAGTAATGTTCACTAAATTTCCGTATCTTATCACACACCCATTGATGATTCAGTCGATAAGTTCTTGATGAGCTACAGTTTACATCGTTGTCTCTAGATTTATTGGTGCAATACATTGGTCTATGTTTATTTAAGAATTTATTATTTTAATGCAATTCCTTTTTTCCATTTGTGAACTGGAGACGTATTGTAAAACATTCAGTTTAGGTTAATCTTTATGTATAATAAAGAAATTCTATGCAATAAATCACATTCGAAAACTTGAGTACATCTGTTAACCGGATTTACTTTTCTATGTCAAAAGTCCTTTAAGATCAATTATTTTTCATTACGCTCTACGATTACAGATATATTCTGATTTTAAGAATAAACAGCCAACACCACTACACCAAATTGCTCCTCTGTCACAGTTAATTACTCCCCTGGAGACATTCATTTATTTCAAATCTAAACCATACTGTGGGAGCAAAAAATGATTGATTGGCAGATTATTACAGCATACAAGAAAGAACGATTTGTAGCAAAGCTACTCCTAATCAACTCAGTTGTAGTTTTCAATTAACTGATTAACAAATAATTGTTACAAATATTTATCTTCTACCTTTGTTAAAATGTAAACTTCATGTCTATCACCATCAGCTTTGTGTTAACGTATAGAAAATTCAAGAAAATATGAGACAAACGTATTTATTAACGTTTTCGATGGATGTACTTACAAGGGAACATCCCCATCGCACCCCCCTCAGATTTAGTTACAAGTTGGCACAGGGATAGGCCTTGAAAAACTGAACACAGATCAATCGAGAAAACAGGAAGAAGTTGTGTGGAACTATGAAAAAAATAAACAAAATATTCAAACTGAGTAGTCCATGCGCAAGATAGGCAACATCAAGGAACGTGTCAGGTTACGGGCGCCGTGGTCCCGTGGTTAGCGTGAGCAGCTACGGAACGAGAGATCCTTGGTTCAAATCTTCTCTCGAGTGAAAAGTTTAACGTTTTATTTTCAGACAATTATCAAAGTTCAGGCACTCACACATAATCAACTTCGCTCCCCAAAATTCCAGGACATGTTCAGATTTGCTTGGACATATGCAGGATTTGACGGTCTACACACGGAAACATTTGAAAACGTAAAAAACATGTTTTGACAGAGCACAGGGAAAACTGTGCGACTGTGAAACTGTTGCATTCATTTGTTGCAGGTTACGTGACAAACTCTTGTGTTTTCATCACTTTTTTGGGAGTGATTATCACATCCACAAGAGAACCTAAATCGGGCAAGGTAGAAGAATCCTTTTACCCATTCGCCAAGTGTGCAAGTTAGATGGCTCGACAACATATTCCTTTCATGTGACGCACATGCCGTCACCAGTGTCGTATACAATATATCAGACGTGTTTTCCTGTGGAGGAATCGTTTGACCTATGACCTTGCGATCAAATGTTTTCGGTCCCTATTGGAGAGGCACGTCCTTTCGTCTACTAATCGCACGGTTTTGCGGTGCGGTCGCAAAACACAGACACTAAAGTTATTACAGTGAACAGGGACGTCAATGAATGAACGGACAGATCGTAACTTTGCGAAAATGAAGAAAGTAAAATTTTCACTCGAAGGAAGACTCGAACCAAGGACCTCACGTTCCACAGCGGCTCTCTCTAACCACGGGACCACGGCGCTCCTCAGCTCACATTGTCCTAGATGTTGCTTATCTTGCGCATGGACTAGTCAGTTTGTATATTTTGGTTATTTTTTCATAGTTCCACACAACTTCTTCCTGCTTTCTCGATTTATCTGTGTTCAGTTTTTCAAGGCCTATCCCTGTGCCAACTTACAACTAAATCTGAGGGGGGTGCGATGGGGAGGTTCCCTTGTTAGTACGATGTTTGCTGAAGAAGTCAGAATATTTGGGATTTCACAGAAGTATAAATTATAACAATACCAAGAAAATGAGTCAGTATTCTTCCATAATGAGTCATATGTTGAACTTAGAACAGGACAAGGTGTTATTATTACTCATAGTAGAGCTATGGAAATAAGGTTTTCCAGAAAACAGAAAAGACAAAAAAGTAATCGCAGTTCTAAAGCGTGACGTCAAATGACACGAGTTCCATTTATTATTATTATTATTATTATTATATTTTACGTAATCTACCATACTCCTATGTGTTGTGCAAGCAATACTACATTGCATATAACTTTTTAAAATAAATATATCTTTGTAATTTTTTTGATCTCGTAGGGATTATTGGAGAGTTTTATTCCATGGTAGAAATTGCTGTTTTGACTTATTCAGTTTGTATCATGTTCCATGGTTGCAGAGAGTTTAATATTTAGGAATTAACAAGGTCATTTCTGATGTGCGTAACCGACTGGTACCTTTCTCATTTTTGTAGCTAAAATCCCGAATGATGTGAACAGCTCTTGCCTTGAGTTCGATTTCTTCATATGGTTATTATTCACTTACTTTAGTTTGAAAATAATGTTTTGTATTTCTTTCCAAGAAAAGAAACTCATAGTTAAAAACTGAGTGTAAATATGACACTGGATACTACACACTGATGAACCTTAATTTAATGTCTAATTTCCTAGTCGCTGGCAAAGCTCTAATCCCTCAGCTTTATTGTAGGAGTGTAGGAAGGCAAGTACTTCTATTTTTAATAACCAGAAAGTTTTCAGATTTTGCTAGTAATTTCATAGTGTAAGTGTCAGTGTCTTTAATTTATCATAATGTGTTTGTTCCTCGAATTCCAATGACGTCTCGCTACTGAAGGTAGAAGTGATCTGTTTTAGATTAAGAGTTTGATCCGCCAGAACCTAGAAAGCACGTACGCTTTTCCTGACGTCGGTGAACACTGATGGGTTAAGCAACCAGCAGCGGTCAAAGCACCGTTTCTATTTCAGAACTGTAGAGGAGGAAACCATCATCGAAGGCCGACGATCAATTGGTTTCAGAATTTGCCGTAGGTATATACATTATCGTATTAAAATTCTAAGAAATCACAATATTCGTGTCTTCTATATTCGGTACGTGCTAAAGTATAAAAACAGTCACTGCCGGATTACCTATTTCCCACTCATATTTCTGAAGAGATAGTGAGATTCCTCATAATACACTACTAGCCATCAGAACTGCAACTCTAGGAAGGATAAGAAATGACCCAATTATGCTTGATGTAGGTATTAAGTTTTGTAGAAAGATTAATGTTATATTTGTGGTTGGCTCGGAGATGTATTGGGCGGAAATTTAGTACAAAGAGCAAAAATGACTTATATGGCTGTGCATCTTGTCGAAATGAGCCTGGGTGGCAGAAACGGATAACATCATTCCATGCTAATTCTGCTCTCTGACAGAGTTAATAAATCATAGTGACCGGCGATTTGTGGCGTGCTAATTTCTGGGAAGTCTGTGACCAGACGTTTTCAGTGGGTGGGATATCTGGAGAACGTGTCGGAAAGCGTAAGAGCCGGAAACAGTTTCTATCGAGATAGATCATGGACGGCACAGACGACGTGCGGTCTTGAGTTGTTGAAAGGTAACTTATGGGAGACTCGAATATAAGACACAGCCATGTCAGAAATGTAGTGACAGCTGTGCATATATGTAGTCCTCACGCATTGGACCGTTGAGACCCTGCCTGATCCTATGACCGTCCTGAACGCGTCAATCCTGTATTCGCTTGACAGTTGTGTCCTGGAAAACGCGAAAACATGGCCTGGAACCTCGCAAAGCCACTATCCTGCCGCTGTCGAATGACGACACATGTTGGTACCCCTTTCTCCTTCTTCCACTAAGGGAAACAAGTTGTTCTCAGAGCCATCATACAAACGAGATTCCTGTTCCAGAACCTTGCTGTGTAACCTATCCTTATAATCACAATACGGATGGCGTTACTCTTGGCTGCTAATCATTTGGTGACGTTTGAGAATACTATACCGGGCACAACGGTGGGCTACACTGAAGCACATGAGCTCATGACAAAGAAATATTCTCTCACACACGCGTAGTAGCATTTTGTCCATGTATGTGATTCTGAGGATATGGTTATCGACTTGTCGTTTTCTTCCACTGGCTTCTACAGTGAACTATTGATATCTCGTCAGTGTTATAAACATGTCTTCGATAAAGACAGAAGCTGAAACAATTAATTAAAATTTTTTCCAAGGTCGCGACGGTTTTCTTTTTTTTTTTTTTTTTTTTTTTTTCTTTTCCTGGCGCTCAAAGACATGGGTGGGAGCAAACTGGGCAGCGGTCGCTAGCCGAGGCCAGGCCACCATGTCCCGTTGCCTTCCCCGCTCTCCCCCATCCCGCCCCCTTCCAGGAACCAAGGAAACAGTAGGGAATGAGGAGTAGATGTACAAAGCGAATCAATGATGTTCTGTTTTTATTCTTTTTTTATTTCGTATTGAATTTTCTTCCATTTTTGTATTTTATTTTTTATATTTTGCAATACTTTTAATAGCACCAAGCGTAGCAGGAAAGCGACATCGTAAGTAGGAAACAGCGGCTAATAGGCACACATATTGGTACTATCGACTTATAGTTTTTCAGAGAACATTCCAATGACGAGAGAATAACCTGTACTAAGAGTGGAAAAGGCATGGACCATCTGTTCACTGCAGTAACACACAGAAGTCTGGGGTGGGTTAGGAAAGACACTACAATGGAAGTTGGAGAAAAACTGTCTGTATTTGGGATTGTGGACCACAGCATAATGTCGTTCATTAAGGAAGCGCCAAAAATCAAGGACGTTTTCCTCTCCTTCAGCAAACAAGTAGTGTACTGCGTGTCCACAAATCGATTACGTGGAATTTGTCTTCATTTATGGAAGTACCCCGAGTACGGAAACAGGAGCAGGTGAGGAAGTATCTAATGAGAAGTCGTCCGAGTAATTAAGGCCAGCATCTGTTGCACGAAGGAGCAGATAACTGTCACCGATCCGCACACCAGGCGATCCTCGTTCCTGTTCAGAACATCACAGGCGACACAGAACTGGCTTACTCGGTTTCCATTGACCTAATGGAACCATGCTGACTGGACGTCATAAGGAGCGCACACCGATGGCCAGACGACACGCCAGTTAACGTTAGGACGCTTCCGCTCAACCACGTTCGATGACCTGCTCCGCAGAAGGAAGCCGTAGATCGTTCTCGTGTACATCACGAGTATTGGCAATATCGCAGTATGGAAATAATTCACTTCGAGGAAAAAATGACAGAATTAAAATAAGGGGGGAGGAACGTTCTAAAGCTGGATGGGGGCTGAAATTGTGGTGCAAGGGCCTCCAGCAACAGGATAATAAGGCATGTGGGACAACAGCATCACAGAGCCATTTGAGAGCTGGAAAAGAGAGCTATCGCTCTGTCAAGGACATGACACAGACTAAACCACCCCTGTACCACAGTTGGGTGAAAGTCTCGTATCGTATCGTGGACAGCAAGCAGTGGTAAACATATGAACCCAGTCCCACTACCATGCTGCGGGCCATGGACGGCGGAATGGGGAATGTCTGTGCCACATGGAGGATGCTTGACGCCAAATATACATTTACACATTGTGTCCAATGCAGAAGATCAAGGATCCGTAATCTATGACCTTGGAGCCCAATTCGTAGTTGGGACAGTAGGTGCCGGCAGCTGAAGGCAGTCGTGCACCTAAGATCACCAGACCATTTGCTGAATCGAGTCTTAAGCATTCGACAGTAGCAGCTATACCCAAAGGAGCAGCGCTGTCGGCAGAAAGCCCCGGACTTATACACATAGCGCTCGATTTGCGGACATTAAGGCAGCTACTAGAAGGCTGACCTCTGCATCGTTACTAAGAACGAGGACGAGGTCGTCTACATAAGTACTGAAACTGAATACAGTGACTACAGACACATTCGAAACGGGAGTTGACGGAGGCCGCAGAGCGACGATTAAATGGAGAAAGCACACAGCACTGAACAGAGTGGGCAGCCCTGACACGCCAAATGACGAAACAAGATGGGAGCATTGAGATGGCCAGTGTAGACTTCAAGAGACGTCCCTCAGAGAAGGAGACCCATTATGAGGTCGACGGTAATATAAGGGTTTCCTTTATTGCGGAGCACCCATTTCCAGGTATTCGTGATCGACCCGATCTAACGCCTGGTGCAGTCAAGAGCGACCCAAAGTCCAAACACGCGACGAGCGTTGAAAGGTCTCTGCTGGATTCCTTTCATGTTAATTTCTTAAATCTGTTGTCATTTACGGCATAAATTCCTCTTCTAAATTTACTGTGGCGTTTCTGACTATCTGGGAGGAGACTGAGTAGTGGAACGTGTTACTTTTACACATAAACAAGAACGATCTGTCACACTACTACACTTTAAAACACAGTTTATATGTAATTCATGTCACACAGTCTCATACGGAACCTACATCCGCTTTCTTTTATATACTGTATATGATAAGATACTGTCATCCCCCTTCCCTTCTGTGTGAGAGGTTGAATGAGCAAATGTATTTCTAGTTGCATGCTTGAGGGTAGCAGACAAGCCTGTCTGCTAGAGAACAGTAAGACCGACGTCGGAACAGGTAGCTACGCTTTCTAAAAGCAAAGAGGTTTCTATCCTTAGTATGGTCCTGTCCGTCCCTTGTCATGTTGGTATAGGAAGCTGCCCCTCTGGCCACTTCCGTTTGTATTTGTGAGCCACCCTCAGGAAGGGACCAGGTCAGTCTGTCCGTGGCGAGCGTCTGAACTGGTAAGATCTCCGGCTAAGCGCGTGTCTGCTAAGTCCGTAGGACAATGGATTTCTTAAGTTCAGCCTAACTGAAAATTTAATCACCTTTACTTCAGGTTTAGCTCTAAAATATCTAATGTTATCTTAAATTGCAACGCAGTGTAATTCGAGTGTGAAGTTCAGAATATATTCCGGTAGTTGCTTTGTCAATACTTTATGAGTAAAGTGGAACCACGTGTTGATCAGTAACTCAAAACTAGCATCATCAATCTTCAATGCGAATGTGCGTGAGATTATAACGTCTCGTCTTGACAATATTTTTCAATATAGCAACTTTTCTTTATGTTCAACCGACGTGGGGTGTACTTTGTGAGACATGTACCACGTGCTCATACAATGGTTTGACCCATCAGGTTAATAGTAAGACGATAGTAACCAGTTTGAGGTTTTTCTTTTGTAAATTGCTTTTGGATCTAATTTATTTTAATTATCAAAATTATTGTGGAGTTACACTCTTTGTGTAAACCAAGTTGACCACGTGAAGCATGTGGTGTAATCATCAAAGTAGCCCTCAGATACTCTTTTCGGGAAGATTTCACAGGGAGTTAGTATGAATTTAGTATACCAGTGTGTGGTAATTACATGACGGACAGGATTGTGCTACGAACGTAACTTCTTTGGGTGAAAATTGAATCGGTTGGTTGTGGTAAATTTCCTCTTGCATATGCTTCAACGTTCTTCGTGTGTTATTTTATGAAAGCAGTGTTGTATGCAGTCTCACAATCTTGGCTCAATATTTGATGTGTTCCGTAAGATTACAATCTCACATTTTCACAATCCTAAATAAGGCACCAGCTTAGTTATGAATCGAGTTTAATATGCTGAAATTTCAATGACCAATGTTAAAATAAATTTCCAAATATAAACTGATTTATTTCTTTTTATTTAAATTCTCTTTTTTATATACATATCACCGGTTGTCGTATGACTATTAAAAGATTATAATTTATGTTAGTCTGGTTGGGAATTTGGTAAGCTACACTGGATACCTGGTGAAACAGTTGCTCAGTAATGCAAGGTTAACTTCCCCAGACAGCTCACAGCTTTTAACCCACTTTTATGGTCTTGACTATCAGCACCGCTTTCAAAGCAAATTAAAGCAACAACGTTACAGCGTGACCAAGAGCGATTATGTCTCGGTAGTGACAGACGGCAGTGTTAATATTATAGGCATCTCCCAGAGGGCTTTGTTCAGGGTAAACCACCTATCAGGCCGTCCGTTTAAGTCACGCAGCCAACAGCCGGATAAAGATCTTAGTGTTGCTGTTGAGCAACATGAGAGGGCGGTAGTTACATATCCGTGATGTCCACAGAGGCTTGTGGATGTCATTGATGATGATGAGCCTGTCGAGGAAACCTTCTGGGATCAGCACGATAGGCGACACAAGCTCCTGACAAATTTCCGTTCACACTGGTGCAAGTAGGGAACGAAATGTCGGATAAAACAAAACTCTAGTGGTAGTCCATTAGGGCTGGGCGACTTGTTCATAGAACCTACCTGGATAGCATCATGGACTCGGTCCTCCTTGGCGTCAGCAAGCATATTCATCATTGCATGAACGTGCTTCCAAGATTCCACATTGTTGAGGTGCTGGACAATTGTGGCTGGTGTCGCAAACGAAGAGTACCCTGGCAGTTCGTCTTTTGGCGCATGGGTGGGGATGAAAGCGCCTCCCATGATTAAGGCATCCTGCTGACCCAGGAGGAGAGGCGCGATTGCTTCGGAGAAGAAACTGGAACGATCACGGTGGACACCCAAACTAGATGGTCGTTGACGATTCTGACGTCACTAAACGTGAGACCTTTTGTATCCCACCTGGATAGGAGACGCGTGGGTCTGCTCTAGTGAACTGCTTCTGTAATACGAGGTGCATTCAAGTTCTAAGGCCTCCAACTTTTTTTTCTAATTAACTACTCACCCGAAATCGATGAAACTGGCGTTACCTCTCGACGTAATCGCCCTGCAGACGTACACATTTTTCACAACGCAGACGCTATGATTACATGGCAGCGGCGAAGGTTTCTTTAGGAGGCTGTTTTGACCACTGGAAAATCGCTGAGGCAATAGCAGCACGGCTGGTGAATGTGCGGCCACAGAGAGTGTCTTTCATTGTTGGAAAAAGCCAAAAGTCACTAGGAGCCAGGTCAGGTGAGTAGGGAGCATGAGGAATCACTTCAAAGTTGTTATCACGAAGAAACAGTTGCGTAACGTTAGCTCGATGTGCGGGTGCATTGTCTTGGTGAAACAGCACACGCGCAGCCCTTCCCAGACGATTTTGATGCAGTGCAGGAAGGAATTTGTTCTTCAAAACATTTTCGTAGGATGCACCTGTTACCGTAGTGCCCTTTGGAACGCAATGGGTAAGGATTACGCCCTCGCTGTCCCAGAACATGGACACCATCATTTTTTCAGCACTGGCAGTTACCCGAAATTTTTTTGGTGGCGGTGAATCTGTAGGCTTCCATTGAGCTGACTGGCGCTTTGTTTCTGGTTTGAAAAATGGCATCCACGTCTCATCCATTGTCACAACCGACGAAAAGAAAGTCCCATTCGTGTTGTCGTTGTGCGTCAACATTTCTCGGCAACATGCCACACGGGCAGCTCTGTGGTCGTCCGTCAGCATTCGTGGCACCCACCTGGATGACACTTTTCGCATTTTCAGGTCGTCATGCAGGATTGTGTGCACAGAACCCACAGAAATGCCAACTCAGGAGGCGATCTGTTCAACAGTCATTCGGCGATCCCCCAAAACAATTCTCTCACTTTCTCGATCATGTCGTCAGACCGGTTTTTGCGAGCCCAAGGTTGTTTCGGTTTGTTGTCACACGATGTTCTGCCTTCATTAAATTGTCGCACCCACGAACCACATGTCTCCTTCAACTGTCGATGAATTTCAATTGGTTTCACACCACGCAAATTCAGAAAACGAATGATTGCATGCTGTTCAAGTAAGGAAAACGTTGCCATTTTAAGTATTTAAAACAGTTCTCATTCTCGCCGCTGGCGGTAAAATTCCATCTGCCGTACGGTGCTCCCATCTCTGGGACGTATTGACAATGAATGCTGCCTCAGTTTAAAACAATGCGCATGTTTCTATCTCTTTCCAGTCCTGAGAAAAAAAAATCGGAGTCCTTAGAACTTGAATGCACCTCGTATAGGACGAGAGAGAAGGAAGCGAGTAGGAGCAGGTTAGGTGAAGCACTTCGGTACTGCAAGTAACTTTAACAATTTTAATAGAGTGAAAACACAAGTAAATATCTAATACATACATAACTTTGGCTACGATGAGCACATAGGTGTGAAGCCGTAGTCAATATCTAATCCTGTGAATTTAGCGATACTTTTCTGTATAATCTCAAAGCTAAGAAATACTCGTTGCTTTCCGAACTTTAACTGAACGTAACTAATACAAAGTCTCAATAGCAAGCTAGCTCTGTCGGTAGTAGAAGCGATATTCCAGGCCGTCTGGTCTTGATAATAAAGGGAGTACAAATCAAGACGGCACTCGCTGTGTTCGGCGTAGTTAGTATTCTCTCGTAGTGACAACTTACTAGAGCGTGCACCTGGGTTGTGGCATCGTAACTATCGACGCCACATGACCGACATCTCTGGCATCAGGGATACAGGCAACTGAATGAGTAATAAGTCATATAAGAGAATCACCAGCCCAGTACCAGTAGAGGAAGCATTGGAGACGTGTGCCATAAAGCTAAGGGGAGCACAATAGTCTGCAAGATGCACCGTCTACAGGAGCGCAACGTCAACGTCCACAGCATACAGCACATTATGGAGTAACGGAATTTTATGCCGAACATGAATGTTATTGACAGACTGCAGACTCCTAACTAAGGTACGAGCATATGGGATTGGTTCCCAAATATGTGAGTGGCTCGAAGACTTCTTAAGTAATTGAACCCAGTACGTTGTCCTCGATGGTGAGTGTTCATCAGAGGTGAGGGTATCATCTGGAGTGCCCCAGGGAAGTGTGGTGGGTCCGCTGTTGTTTTCTATCTACATAAATGATCTTTTGGATAGGGTGGATAGCAAGGTGCGGCTGTTTGCTGATGATGCTGTGGTGTACGCGAAGGTATTGCCGTTGAGTGACTAGGAGGATACAAGATGACTTGGAAAGGATTTGAAGGATTTGTGATTGGTGTAAAGAATGGAAGCTAACTCTAAATATAGATAAATGTAAATTAATGCAGATGAATAGGAAAAAGAATCCCGTAATGTTTGTAAACACCATTAGTAGCGTAGCGCTTGACACAGTCACGTCGATTAAATATTTGGGCGTAACATTGCAGAGCGATATGAAGTGGGACAAGCATGTAATGGCAGTTGTAGGGAAGGTGCATAGCCGTCTTCGGTTCATTGGTAGAATTTTGGGAAGATGTGGTTCATGTGTAAAGCAGACCACTTATAAAACACTAATACGACATATTCTTCAGTACTGCTCGAGCGTTTGGGATACCTATCAGGTCGGATTGAGGGAGGACATAGAAGCAATTCAGAGGCAGGCAGCTAGATTTGTTACTGGTAGGTTTAATCATCACGCGAGTGTTACGGAAATGCTTCAGGAACTCGGGTGGGAGTCTTTGGAGGAAAGGAGGCGTTCTTTTCGTGAATCGCTTCTGAGGACATTTAGAGAACCAGCATGTGAGGCTCACTGCAGTACAATTTTACTGCCGCCAACTTATATTTCGCGGAAAGACCACAAAGATAAGATAAGGGAGATTAGGGCTTGTACAGAGGCATATAGGCAGTCATTTTTCCCTCGTTCTGTTTGGGAGTGGAATAGGGAGAGAAGATGCTAGTTATGGTACGAGATACCCTCCGCCACGCACCATATGGTGGATTGCGGAGTATGTATGTAGATGTAGATGTAGATGTAGATGTAGACATTGACTGGGGCTATGCAATAAGTTTGAAAAGCTGCCGTCTCCGGGAGGGTGGGTGACACAGACACAAACGGAGCAGGGGGAGGTGCCCATTAGGCCCCCATCGAAGGCCACATTACTGTAACTGGGAGGGAGCCAACCCCACGAAAGGGGTTCCATTCTCCTCGTCGGCCGCTCAGAAGACAGTCATCTCACCGGCCAAGTCAATCGGACACTATCAGAGGTGCGCCGACAGGTTGCGTCAGATACAGAAAGAGGGCCAATTGTATCAGACATAGGTGGAGGAAGAATGGTGTCCGAATGTGGAAAATGACTGGACAAGCAGGTGGGAAGAGACCACGTGTCGTCGTGCCAGGGCGTCATAAGGCAGCACATCATCTGTAGGAGGGTCCTCATCCTGTGCGTAATGGAATGGCACAGCCAGGCGTGCTGCGAGGTGCATTCAAGTTCTAAGGCCTCCGATTTTTTTTCTGCAGACTGGAAAGAGATAGAAACATGTGCATTGTTTTAAAATGAGGCCGCGTTCATTGTCAATACGTCCCAGAGATGGCAGCTCCGTACGGCAGATGGAATTTTACCGCTAGCGGCGAGAATGAGAACTGTTTTAAATACTTAAAATGGCGACGTTTTCTTTACTTGAACAGCGTGCAATCATTCGTTTTCTAAATTTGCGTGGTGTGAAACCAATTGAAATTCATCGACAGTTGAAGCAGACATGTGGTGATGGAGTTATGGATGTGTCGAAAGTGCTTTCGTGGGTGCGACAGTTTAATGAAGGCAGAACATCGTGTGACAACAAACCGAAACAACCTCGGGCTCACACAAGCCGGTCTGATGACACATCAAGAAAGTGGAGGGAATTGTTTTGGGGGATCACCAAATGACTGTTGAACAGATCGCCTCCTGAGTTGGCATTTCTGTGGGTTCTGTGCACACAATCCTGCATGACGACCTGAAAATGCGAAAAGTGTCATCCAGGTGGGTGCCACGAATGCTGACGGACGACCACATGGCTGCCCGTGTGGCATGTTGCCGAGCAATGTTGACGTGCAACGACAGCAGGAATGGGACTTTCTTTTCGTCGGTTGCGACAATGGATGACACGTGGATGCCATTTTTCAATCCAGAAACAAAGCGCCATTCAGCTCAATGGAAGCACACACATTCACCGCCACCAAAAAAATTTCGGGTAACCGCCAGTGCTGAAAAAGTGATGGTGTCCATGTTCTGGGACAGCGAGGGCGTAATCCTTACTCATTGCGTTCCAAAGGGCACTACGGTAACAGGTGCATCCTACGAAAATGTTTTGAAGAACAAATTCCTTCCTGCACTGCAACAAAAACATCCAGGAAGGGCTGCGTGTGTGCTGTTTCACCAAGACAACGCACCCGCCCGTCGAGCTAACGTTGCGCAACAGTTTCTTCGTGATAAAAACTTTGAAGTGATTCCTCACGCTCCCTACTCACCTGACCTGGCTCCTAGTGACTTTTGGCTTTTTCCAACATTGAAAGACACTCTCTGTGGCCGCACATTCACCAGCCATGCTGCTATTGTCTCAGCGATTTCGCAGTGGTCAAAACAGACTCCTAAAGAAGCCTTCGCCGCTGCCATGGAATCATGGCGTCAGCGTTGTGAAAAATGTGTACGTCTGCAGGGCGATTACGTCGAGAAGTAACGCTAGTTTCGTCGTTTTCGGGTGAGTAGTTAATTAGAAAAAAAATCGGAGGCCTTAGAACTTGAATGCACCTCGTACTAGGGAAAACAACCCAGATATATTGAGGAAGGGCTGGGAAGGAGCTCGGACACTCACCGTGGTACAAAGCCTTATTAACACACACACACACACACACACACACACATATATACATATATATATATATATATATATATATATATATATATATATATATATATATATATATATATATATACAAAAACAGTGACAAATCCAGGACAGGCATTGAACAATTGAGGACACATAATTAAAGCCTGATGTTAAGAATGAGAAAACGAACGGCAATCTGTCTGCAGTATGACTCACATTCTTTGGCATAAGATAGCCTCTACCGTTTCCAAGGATTGCATGAAGGCCATTCAGTTACCTAGAGCCGGTAACTCCAGGCTCAAAGCGGACCGTTCTAAATACTTAAGTTCTTGGCCGCAAAGATCGTTTTTTAAAGTAAATAAAATAACAGGGAAACACAATACCTCTGATCAGAATCAGCTATAGGTTTTAAGTAATAATACTTGGAAAAGTATGTCACACTGCGCCAATAAATTACATACGAATGACAGATTGAGATTTAAGCTTAAATTCGACTTGCTGGCCAATTGATTACAAAAATGCAAAAAAATCGTTCAAAAGGCGATACCAGTGGATCAGTATAGTGCCCATTATTTTTATCATTAAGTCTCAATGTTGTGTCTGCTGTTATCTCCCACAGCAACTATCATTTATACACTGACGACCTTCAGTTATAACTAAGTGCAACCCCAACAAATTTGTGCACAATCACGCAGAACGTAAATCCTAACTTACTTGCTTTATCAGAATGAGTTCAGAACATAGGTTGGAAGCTAAATCCATGAAAAGGCAAGCAATCTTAGTCGCCCACAAAAGACTTATTACTGCTCAATTCGGAGACTCTCTTCCACCATTAGTCCTACATTGCACAAGAATCACAATTTCATCTTCTGCAAAAAATTGGGGATCATTCTGGATCATCAGCTAGACTGCACTGAACACACAACCACAGTCTGGAAGAAAGTGTCAGCATCACTTCATTCGTTACGTAAATATAAAAAAGTATTTCCCCTTGAACTTAAAAATAAAATTGTAGAGTCACTAACACTCACCATCCGTGATTATTGTGATACTATACCTCACAGACTTTCGTATGAGACCTCACGTCGGTTGGAACTGGGGGTGAATGCTTGTGTGCGATACATCTGTAATGTATGTTACCTTGACTATATCTTTCCTGCCTTTGAACATGACTACGTGCCAGTAAGCGTAGAGATTATCATACCCTTTGTTTGTTGTATCGTCTTCTCATTGTCAATCATATTTAACTTCAACCGTTACACTACCGCCTGAACGACACAGCCGAAACACTATGTCCCAAACCAGTAAAATCCTGTCTGTACCACTTCACAACGGCGCCATGAACCATACACCATTTTCTGTCTCAGGTACCCGACTTT
This sequence comes from Schistocerca cancellata, assembly GCF_023864275.1. Taxonomy (NCBI): domain Eukaryota; kingdom Metazoa; phylum Arthropoda; class Insecta; order Orthoptera; family Acrididae; genus Schistocerca; species Schistocerca cancellata. The sequence continues at coordinate 618,117,721 of NC_064630.1, forward strand.
GGAAGAATCTTCCTCAAAACGGTAGAGAAATTAACATCCTTTGAAACTTCAAAAGACAGCTAATGGCGCATCTTCTACCTCGAGCGCTATCTCTTCTAGCAGCTCACTCTCATCAGCCATCCCTCCCCATCAGTTTTTCACTCCCCTTATCTAGTGTGTTACCTACTGAAATCAGCTTCTTTCCTGGCAATAACATTCACTTTGATTTCAGTCGTCTCCTCTTTCATTATCCTTACCACTTCTACTATCAAACAAGGCTCAAAAATGCAAATTAATCAACATCATTCTGAGTGCCTCCAATATTATATTATTATTGTTATAATTTCTATTAATGTTATTATTACTGCAAATTACAACTTTTGTTTCAAATTTCAGTGGATGCTTCAGGGTGAAAAAGTACCTAAACTGGCGTGGGAAAAGTGCAGGCGATTTGTTACTTCACAGAACAACAATCTTTTGTTGCACAGCTACAAAAAATACTAATAGAATTTAGGTAATTATTCCAGAATTCCTTCAGCTGAACCAATGGATGATTGATCAGTTAATTTAAACGAACAAAATGCACCAATTTAGGAAGGACCAACAAGCAAGTAGCACATTTAAGTATATCTCAGACGTGCACTTAGCGCTGGGCAAACAATGACAGTAATGATTCGAAAGCTTACAATTACAATATTTGGCAGGCCAAAGGGGTGCTTAACATTAATGAACATAATTACAGAAGTGTAGTAGCATAGATTTACACATGTCTGGTATCAACACAAATATCTAATATTGGTCAATAACAGTAGCCGGTTGGGCATATACAAGACACTACGTGGAAAAATAACAAAAATACCACTAAAAAAATTGAGCATTACACCAATATTAAAACCATTACCTTAAAAACGAAACTTGAAACGGGAAAAAATTGAAGGTGTAGGTATGTCAGGCCAGGCCCGAGTAAGACGGCTTAGAATAACGGGCACTACTGGTTAAATTAACAACCGGTTCCTGCGAGACAGAATATCAACTTACGAGGGATGTCGTAGCAAGCCAGGAGGCCGTAACGTCTCAGAGGCTACGGCGAGAGGGGAAGCAGCGAGCCGACCGCGCGATCCTACAAAGCCGACGCGGACGGACTACGCCCGATGAACAGGCGGGTAACGAATAACTCCACGGACAACGCCTCCAAACGCTGCTAACAGCCTGGGAGGCCGAGAGTAAACCAGCAAACATGAAATATCCATAGAACGTAAGAAAATGCTCACACTAAGACAAGAAGCTCAATGTGTGCATGGATTCAAGACCCAACCAAACCTTACGGATAACAACAAGAATTGTGCAATAAAAATTACTAAAAGCATTAACCGGTAAATCTTACAACAAGATATAAAAAGTTAATGTAATAACCAGGAAATCACATGGTACTCAAACACATTAACTTACTGTAAGTGACTTAAAAGGTAACAGGCAAATCTTGAGGGCTAACACTCAAATAACTACAGTGGTAATTATATTTTGAACAGTATATACTAATCTTATTGAAAGGCGCAAAATCTCACCAGGGTTATAAACTTAGTTACCCAAATGAGCCAAGATTGACTGGGCCGCTATCGTTCGCTCAGCATGACCGTTGTCAACAGTCGCTGCATTAGTCAGGGTAGTAACAACTGCCAGAACAAGAAAGACTCAACTTCGAACTCAGTGGTGACTAACATACGTGACGGCTTAGAACATATGACAATTAATTTCAGACGCACCTGACAAATAAGCAGTTATTGAACAAGTTGTAATTAAACGAAATTTTATAACACACAAATTTGGTGTTCAGACAATTTCAAACTGAGGCAATAAAGGATGAGTGTAACACTTGAGACAGAATGATGGAGAACCACAGTCAATCAGTTCAGCGTACCGGGAGCAACTTCACTATGGGACCACATGTGTTACTCAAGTAAGAAGTACCTAACACCCAAAGGACAGAACAGACAGCACCAGAAAGTTAACAGCACTCCAACACCGACATCAGCAACTATGCTGGTTAACCCAGGGTAGACCGGCTGCGTCGACATTGGGCCCGAGCATTGTCGACCAGCAACACACTATCGACCACAAGCCAGTTACACAGTCAGGCGCCCGTAAGGTCCGTGTACAGCTCACCGTACATCACATGCGCCTCGTGTCTCTCTCCTTGATTGCGACGTATTAACTACCGATGGGGTCAACCAGCTGCTCCCAGGAACTACAGCCAACGACTCAAGTAACAGGCAGCCGAAGCGCCACCCGTCGACCAGACAGAGACTGAAAGTGCCGATAGGCAAAGATGTAAAAAGATAGGACGAGCCAACTCGACTCGCTGTTGGCAATGTAAATATTATTATTGAGTTTGTTAGACATTAACTAATTAATATCATTCTTAATTCCTCCATTGTTTCACCATCATCATTAGTACTACTATTATTTTCAAGTATTATTTTCATTAACATTGCAGATTACTATTATTTTGATTATTATATAATTTTTTGTATGTGTTGTTCCCTGTAAGATAGAAGAGAGAACCTTAAGGCCCTGAACTGATCAGCTACATAAGCAATAAATAAATAAATAAATATGTACAGTGTCTACACTAGGGAGATTAAATTGAAGGCTATATTATAGAAGTGGAACAGTACGTAGACGAAGATGAGATGGGAGATACCACGACGAGAATTTGAACACTGAAAGACCTAAGCCGAAACAAGGCCCCGGGAGTAGGCTAAATTCTGTCGGAACTGCCAATAGCCTTCGGAGAGCCAGCCATGACAAAGCTCTTCCACTTGATGTGCAAGATATATAAGACCGTCACATTTCAAGAAGAATGTGATAATTCCAATTCCAAAGAAAGCAGTTGCTCACAGGTCTGAATATTACCGAACAGTCAGTTTAATAAGTCTCGCTTACAAACGCTAACACGAATTTTATACAGAAGAATGGAAAAACTGGTAGAAGACGCCTTCGGGGGGGATCAGTTTGGATTCGGATGAATGTGGAAACACGCAGGGTATTACTGACCCTATGACCTACCTTAGAAGATAGGTTAAGAAAACCCAAACCGATGTTCATAGCACTTACAGACTTAGAAAAAGCTTTGGACAGTGCTGACTGGAATACTATATCTAAAATTCTACAGTTAGCAGAAATAAAACACAGGGAGCGACATGTACAGAAACCAGACGGCAGTTCTGTACGTTGAGCAAACAGCAAAGGAAACAAACAAAAAATTGGAGTAGGAATTAAAGTTGAGGGAGAAGAAATAAAAATTTGAGATATGTCGCCGGCCACTGCGGCCGAGCGGTTCTAGGCGCTTCAGTCCGCAACCACGCTGCTGCTACGGTCGCAGGTTCGAATCCTGCCTCGGGCATGGATATGTGTGATGTCCTTCGGTTAGTTAGGCTTAAGTAGTTCTAAGTCTAGGGGACAGATGACCTCAGATGTTAAGTCCCTTAGTGTTTAGAGCCATTTGAACCATTTGAGATTTGTCGGTGACACTGTAATTCTGTCAGAGACAGCAAAGAGGATGGAAGATCAGTTGAACGGAATGGAGACTGTCTTTGAAGGAGTATATAGGATGAACACCAACAAAAGAAAGTATAGGTACTGGAATGTAGACGAATTACATCAGATGATGCTGAGAGAATTAGATTGGGAAATAAGACACTTAAAGTGGACTCGCATTCGGGAGGACGACGGTTCAATCCCGCGTCCGGCCATCCTGATTTAGGGTTTCCGTGATTTCCCTAAATCACTACAGGCAAATGCCGGGATGGTTCCTCTGAAAGTGCACGGCCGACTTCCTTCCTCATCCTTCCCTAATCCGATGAGACCGATGACCTCGCTGTCTGGTCTCCTTCCCCAAAGAACCCAACCCAACCCCTACTTAACGCAGTAGCTCAGTTTTGCTATTTGGGCAGCAAAATAACTGATGCCGACTGAAGTAGAGAGGTTTGCGGCACAGTGACAAGCGACTACACGAAAGTGAAGAATGCAAAAGCAGAAAAGCCTGTGAGACGACATCAACCAATAGCCCGCTGACAAAGACCACATCACAACAGGAGCGGCCTCTATCCGAAGCGAATAGAAGCGACGCTTTTGCCAGCCTCGGTCGAACATTAGTAGACCGGCACTAGCAGAACCAGATTAGAAACCACGAAGTAGAAGACGAACACTAGTAGAGCCATCATCCTAACTGTTATACTGAGACTTGTGCCTTATATTAATTGCTTGTATGGACGTTGTATAAAGAGAGCATTGATTATTTACATGTCGTCCATCACTTGTGACACCATTGTAAACCAAAGTTAAGTATTGTCATTCTAATTTATTGTAATAAAAACCTTTAATGTGATTTGCTTGATTTGTTGTATAACTAACCGAGAAAGCAGCATCCTTTAGGAACCCTATAAGAGACAAGTGGGCAGGAACCAACACAGAGGAAATAAAATATAGACTGTCATTCGTAAGAAAAGCGTTTCTGAAGAAAAGTTTGGGTACATGAATACAGATTTAAGTTTTAGGAAGTCTTATCTGAAAGTATTTGTTTGAAGTGAAGCGCTGTATAGAAATGAAACTTGGATAATAAACACTTTAGACAAGAAGAGAATAGAAGCTTTTGAAATGTGACGTTACAGAAGAATGCTGAAGACTAAATGGGTAGATCAGGCAACTAATCAGGAGGTACTGAATAGAACTGGCCAGCAAAGAAATTTGTCGTACAACCTGAATAAAAGAAGGGATCGATTGATAGGAGACATTCTGAGACATCAAGGGATCACCAGTTTAGTACTGGAGGAAAATGTGTGGGGGTGTCAAAATCGTAGAGGGAGACTAGGAGATGAGTACAGTTAGCAAATTCAGAAGGATGTAAGTTGCAATAGTTCTGGCATCAGAGAATGTTTATCTGTTTACCATTCTCTTTCTTTCTTTCTCTCTCTCTCCCTCCCTCCCTCTCTCTCTCTCTCTCTCTTTCTCTCTCTCTCTCTCCGTGTGTGTGTGTGTGTGTGTGTGTGTGTGTGTGTGTGTGTGTGTGTGTCTGTGTGTGTGTGTGTGTATGTGTGTGTGTGTCTGTGTGTTTTTATTGATTTTATTGATTTATGAATTTGCTATCGCTTTTATCTTTAGAGCACATCGGTGACATTGATATCTAAATTAATAGTAGGATTCACAGTCTCGGTCACATTTTATTATGTCTGAGCAGATAACAGCTTCGGATTTTATAAGCAACCCCAGATTTATATGAGTAAAATAATAATAAAAGTATTTCAAATTTTACATGAATATTAATTTATACACATGTAAGCTTTATCAAGTGACTGGAGGTATGCACGTCAAACGTACTTACTTAAGGTGAACGCATCATTGCCACTTTGGCCGGTAATCAATGAGACTGGAAGATTCCAGTCTCCCCAGGAGTATCTTTGTTAATGTACTGGATGAAACAGGATCTCAAAAATAATCACGACAGCTCCCCTAATGATCAATGTGGATTTTATCGACATTATTACAATTTTTCATAAGAGAGTGCAATCTGACAGTATCTATAAGAAGTTTTCTGCCTATCATAATATTTCAGTCTCATTCTATGAGCTGTTTATCGGCGACTACAGTATCGGAATAGCCCGCAGGAAACTGATGAAATGTCTGGACTAATGGACGTCCTATTGCGTGATGATAGACTGCCCGTACATTGAGTCAGCTGACATCTCGAACAGCCACGATATCATAATACCAATTTTTTTAAATATTTTTTTGCGTCCTTCGTACTTTCAAGCACTAGTCATTAGTAATACAACTTATAATACAGCAGTATTTTATAAGTACATAATTCGTGCCATTGTTATATTCAGACCTCAACTACTGCACTTCATTATCTTACATCTTTTTACCGAAATAAATATTATACGTTACTGTATGCGCCCCCCCCCCCTCCCCCACGAACCATGGACCTTGCCGTTGGTGGGGAGGCTTGCGTGCCTCAGCGATACAGATAGCCGTACCGTAGGTACAACCACAACGGAGGGGTATCTGTTGAGAGGCCAGACAAACTTGTGGTTCCTGAAGAGGGGCAGCAGCCTTTTCAGTAGTTGCAAGGGCAACAGTCTGGATGATTGACTGATCTGGCCTTGTAACAATAACGGCCTTGCTGTGCTGGTACTGCAAACGGCTGAAAGCAAGGGGAAACTACGGCCGTAATTTTTCCCGAGGGCATGCAGCTTTACTGTATGATTAAATGATGATGGCGTTCTCTTGGGTAAAATATTCCGGAGGTAAAATAGTCCCCCATTCGGATCTCCGGGCGGGGACTACTCAAGAGGATGTCGTTATCAGCAGAAAGAAAACTGGCGTTCTACGGATCGGAGCGTGGAATGTCATATCCTTTAATCGGGCAGGTAGGTTAGAAAATTTAAAAAGAGAAATGGATAGGTTAAAGTTAGATATAGTGGGAATTAGTGAAGTTCGGTGGCAGGAGGAACAAGGCTTCTGGTCAGGTGAATACAGGGTTATAAACACAAAGTCAAATAGGGGTAATGCAGGAGTAGGTTTAATAATGAATAGGAAAATAGGAATGCGGGTAAGCTACTACAAACAGCATAGTGAACGCATTATTGTGGCCAAGATAGATACGAAGCCCACACCCACTACAGTAGTACAAGTTTATATGCCAACTAGCTCTGCAGATGACGAAGAAATTGAAGAAATGTGTGATGAAATAAAAGAAATTATTCAGATAGTGAAGGGAGACGAAAATTTAATAGTCATGGGTGACTGGAATTCGAGTGTAGGAAAAGGGAGAGAAGGAAACGTAGTAGGTGAATATGGATTGGGGCTAAGAAATGAAAGAGGAAGCCGCCTGGTAGAATTTTGCACAGAGCACAACTTAATCATAGCTAACACTTGGTTTAAGAATCACGATAGAAGGTTGTATACATGGAAGAACCCTGGAGACACTAAAAGGTATCAGATAGATTATATAATGGTAAGACAGAGATTTAGGAACCAGGTTTTATATTGTAAGACATTCCCAGGGGCAGGTGTGGACTCTGACCACAATCTATTGGTTATGACCTGTAGATTAAAACTGAAGAAACTGCAAAAAGGTGGGAATTTAAGGAGATGGGACCTGGATAAACTGAAAGAACCAGAGGTTGTACAGAGTTTCAGGGAGAGCATAAGGGAACAATTGACAGGAATGGGGGAAAGAAATACAGTAGAAGAAGAATGGGTAGCTTTGAGGGATGAAGTAGTAAAGGCAGCAGAGGATCAAGTAGGTAAAAAGACGAGGGCTAGTAGAAATCCTTGGGTGACAGAAGAAATATTGAATTTAATTGATGAAAGGAGAAAATATAAAAATGCAGTAAATGAAACAGGCAAAAAGGAATACAAACGTCTCAAAAATGAGATCGACAGGAAGTGCAAAATGGCTAAGCAGGGATGGCTAGAGGACAAATGCAAGGATGTAGAGGCGTATCTCACTAGGGGTAAGATAGATACTGCCTACAGGAAAATTAAAGAGACTTTTGGAGATAAGAGAATCACTTGTATGAACATCAAGAGCTCAGATGGAAACCCAGTTCTAAGCAAAGAAGGGAAAGCAGAAAGGTGGAAGGAGTATATAGAGGGTCTATACAAGGGCGATGCACTTGAGGACAATATTATGGAAATGGAAGAGGATGTAGATGAAGATGAAATGGGAGATACGATACTGCGTGAAGAGTTTGACAGAGCACTGAAAGCCCTGAGTCGAAACAAGGCCCCCAGAGTAGACAACATTCCATTGGAACTACTGACAGCCTTGGGAGAGCCAGTCCTGACAAAACTCTACCATCTGGTGAGCAAGATGTATGAAACAGGCGAAATACCCTAAGACTTCAAGAAGAATATAATAATTCCAATCCCAAAGAAAGCAGGTGTTGACAGATGTGAAAATTACCGAACAATCAGTTTAATAAGCCACAGCTGCAAAATACTAACACGAATTCTTTACAGACGAATGGAGAAACTAGTAGAAGCCGACCTTGGGGAAGATCAGTTTGGATTCCGTAGAAATACTGGAACACGTGAGGCAATACTGACCTTACGACTTATCTTAGAAGAAAGATTAAGGAAAGGCAAACCTACGTTTCTAGCATTTGTAGACATAGAGAAAGCTTTTGACAATGTTGACTGGAATACTCTCTTTCAAATTATAAAGATGGCAGGGGTTAAATACAGGGAGCGAAAGGCTATTTACAATTTGTACAGAAACCAGATGGCAGTTATAAGAGACGAGGGACATGAAAGGCAAGCAGTGGTTGGGAAGGGAGTGAGACAGGGTTGTAGCCTCTCCCCGATGTTATTCAATCTGTATATTGAGCAAGCAGTAAAGGAAACAAAAGAAAAATTCGGGGCAGGTATTAAAATCCATGGAGAAGAAATAAAAACTTTGAGGTTCGCCGATGACATCGTAATTCTTTCAGAGACAGCAAAGGACTTGGAAGAGCAGTTGAACGGAATGGATGGTGTCTTGAAGGGAGGATATAAGATGAACATCAACAAAAACAAAACGAGAATAATGGAATGTTGACGAATTAAGTCGGGTGATGTTGAGGGTATTAGATTAGGAAATGAGACACTTAAAGTATTAAAGGAGTTTTGCTATTTGGGGAGCAAAATAACTGATGATGGTCGAAGTAGAGAGGATATAAAATGTAGACTGGCAATGGCAAGGAAAGCGTTTCTGAAGAAGAGAAATTTGTTAACATCGAGTATAGATTTAAGTGTCAGGAAGTCATTTCTGAAAGTATTTGTATGGAGTGTAGCCATGTATGGAAGTGAAACATGGACGATAAATAGTTTGGACAAGAAGAGAATAGAAGCTTTCGAAATGTGGTGCTACAGAATAATGCTGAAGATTAGATGGGTAGATCACATAACTAATGAGGAAGTATTGAATAGGATTGGGGAGAAGAGAAGTTTGTGGCACAACTTGACCAGAAGAAGGGATCGGTTGGTAGGACATGTTCTGAGGCATCAAGGGATCACCAATTTAGTATTGGAGGGCAGCGTGGAGGGTAAAAATCGTAGAGGAAGATCAAGAGATGAATACACCAAGCAGATTCAGAAGGATGTAGGTTGCAGTAGGTACTGGGAGATGAAGAAGCTTGCACAGGATAGAGTAGCATGGAGAGCTGCATCAAACCAGTCTCAGGACTGAAGACCACAACAACAACTGTATGAGCGTCACTTTTCGCTACGCCTTCTGACAGCGAATTACTCTCAATAAGTATTTGCTTTCAGCAGTGTCATTATCCAATATTTTAAACATTACCCATTTGTTAAGTAGCAAGTATATTGTTAAGCATTTCATGTATTGATTACGCGTTCTCTGTCTTGTGAAGTAGCTAGTTTCCTTTACTGTCGTTTGTATGCAGTAGGATTATGTTCATGTTTCTCAAATTCTGAGGAATGTTTATTTTTATTTTATGCCTATCGTAGATATTATGACGGCTTGTTGTGTTCTCAAATAAAATAAAATATTACCAATACTGCGAATTCTACGATTTACAATTAATGAAGATGGCGGGTAGTAGAACTGCAGAACAGAAAGAGAGCACCACACGCAACTTACCCATTTAATGACCAACAAGTTGTGCTACAAAGCTTAAGCGTCTGTCATAAAATTCCTTAAAGAGAGAAGATACTTCATAAGTTACCTTGAGGAGGAGGAGGATATTAGTGTTTAACGTCCCGTCGACAACGAGGTCATTAGAGACGGAGCGCAAGCTCGGGTGAGGGAAGGATGGGGAAGGAAATCGGCCGTGCCCTTTCAAAGGAACCATCCCGGCATTTGCCTGAAGCGATTTAGGGAAATCACTGAAAACCTAAATCGGGATGGCCGGAGACGGGATTGAACCGTCGTCCTCCCGAATGCGAGTCCAGTGTGCTAACCACTGCGCCACCTCGCTTGAGCAAGTGTGCAATGTAGATATACCGATCGGACCCAGAACTACATGTATTTTAAAACGAGCGGCGCATCACAACAACTATCACTCAAAACTATTTTGACTAGGGAATTCTCATTGTCGCTATTCATTCATTTTTCACATCAGCTGTTTAGTCTGTGAAATACATAACATGAGCAAGCCAAATTAAACATTGCACTACCACTCTTCCGTATGTGACAAAATAGCGTATTTGTGGGGTGAGAGAAAACAGAGGAAGGTAAAGAACTTCAGTACGTAGCCATCTCAGACGAAAATTAAAAGAACTGTTTTTCAGAGACGAAGAAAACACTAAAAAGAGCATAATCTTAAAAACAGGTATTTTGAGTAGCATATGTATTCAAATCGTACTGAGAACAACAGAGCATTCCGGATATTATTTTCCGGTATTCGTTAAAATAAAGATAATTGCAGTGAATGTGAAATGTGGTGCTACACAAGAATGCTGAAGATTGGTTGGGAAATTCACGAAACTAATGAGGTACTGAATAGAATTGGGGAGAGAATAAATTTGTGGCACAACCTGACGAGGAAAGGATCGGTTGATACGGACATCAATGGATCGCCAGTTTAGTACATCTACATCTACATTTATACTCCGCAAGCCTCCCAACTGTGTGTGGCGGAGGGCACTTGACGTGCCACTGTCATTACCTCCCTTTCCTGTTCCAGTCCCGTATGGTTCGCGGGAAGAGCGACTGCCGTAAAGCCTCGGTGCGCGCTCGAATCTCTCTAATTTTACATTCGTGATCTCCGCGGGAGGTATAAGTAGGGGGAAGCAATATATTCGATACCTCATCCAGAAACGCACCCTCTCGAAACCTGGACAGCAAGCAACACCGCGATACAGAGCGCCTCTCTTGCAGAGTCTGCCACTTGAGTTTGCTAAACATCTCCGTAACGTTATCATGCTTACCAAATAAGCCCGTGACGAAACGCGCCGCTCTTTTTTCGATATTCTCTATTTCCTCTGTCAACCCGACCTGGTACGGATCCCACGCTGATGAGCAATACTCAAGTACAAGTCGAACGAGAGTTTTGTAAGCCACCTCCTTTGTGGATGAACTATATTTTCTACGGATTCTACCAATGAATCTCAACCTGGCACCCGCCTTACCTACAATTAATTTTATACGATCATTCCACTTAAAATCGTTCCGTACGCATACTCCCAGATATTTTACAGAAGTAAATGCTAACAGTGTTTGTTCCGCTATCATATAATCATACAATAAAGGATTCTTCTTTCTATGTAATCGCAATACATTACATTTTGTAGGGAAGCAGCCTACTCACGCCATAGTAACTTCACATCAGTCTTTCCATTGTGTGCCAGCCTAGTCCACTGTAACTAGCTCTGACGTCATAAATGTTGCGCAATACTTAAAAAATCAAGTAAATAAACTAAAATGTTTCTAGTATGTCAGGAGTAATACCAAATTAATATGTGTTGAATATCAGTTCGATAACTTTAACCATTTTCGAAATTTGGACATTTCTCTGTAAAAATCATTGGCGCAACAGAAAAGAGCTAGAGACTTCAAAATTTATAATTAGATTCTTTTTTCATAATAATTTAATAAAAACAGTACTTTGGATTTCACAAATTAAGATTTTAGTTGAAATTCATGATTTTATGGTTTTTGTCTTAAAAATTAAGGAAGCAAGATAGATTAAGTAGGCTAATAAATAAGGCTAGTATGTTTATATTTAAGTAGAATGGAGATCCGCTATAACCATAAAGATGTGAGAAGTTTCATCTGAATAACTATAGAACTATAGTGATAGCGTATCTCCGAAGGGCAAGTTCAGAGCTCGTCTACTGCGTGTAGTGTAATTAAATTAATTCTCTCGCCCAAAATATTTTACTTACCCACGTCAGACTTTTATTATAATTACTTACCTGTGTGCTGAATGCACATTTAAATTGAGAGCTTCATCTGCCATCAGCAAAAGAAGCTATGATTTATGCAATGACTTAAAGTGGTGCATTACCAGCCCAGCGGCTAGTTGGGAGAGCCGATTTGATCAGGCGTTCCCTTAGCCGTCCGCACCGCGGCTTTATATGTAAGAACGCTGCGCGAGGAAGGAAGCCCCCAGTTCTCTCCAGACGCTGAATAGCACACCATCTGTGTCGGGAGCCGCGTCGCGTCCGTATCATTGCTATATACAGCCTCGGATGCCGTAATAAGTTACTCGGGATACGCGTAACCATGAAATCATTTTCGAGTGAAGTGTTAATTCTGGGATGACTTTAATAATCTATCTTCAGTTTGCGTATGTCGTATTTTCACGTGCCGTCGCGGGACAAACATTCTACCATTATTTAGCGTGGCGTTTGGTGAACATTATCATCAAATTATGGCGAGCATTCATTTAAACATTTAATTTGGACAGTTATAGTTGCATCAGCGCATTAGACTCTAATCTGCTCTGTTAGTTAGATTGTGTGGATTCTTTTGTTTTCATCTGTGACTTTCAGAATATACTCAACTGTTTTAGAAAATCGTTTTTTGATTATGAATCCCAGTCAACCTCCTAATTTCTCAGAGCTATAAGCTGTAGCTATAAGTGCATTTCTCAGATGAAGTGGGTACTAGGAACTCTAATTACAGGCTTCACGTTTTGTTAATCACTTTCTGGTTGCCAAAACTGTAGTTAGAGAGCCAGTGTTCAGAACGGCGAAAGACAGCATAAATAACATTCTGAATAATAGGAAATGTTTCTACATTCAAACAAGGATACAACAGTAAATTTTACCACCTGCCGCCCCACATATGGTGCATCGGCCGGGAAATGCATTCTTTACTGCAGTAACAATTCTACATTATAAAAACAAAAAATTTCACCACCTGCCGCCCCACAATTTGTTTATGTTAAAGGTCAGTTGCCACTCCCTGCACGATCCGCTGCAGATATTCCAGCATTTCGCTGCAATTTTCTAATGCTGCTACTATTCTGTATACTACAGCATCATCCGCGAAAAGCCGCATGGAACTTCCGACACTACCTACTAGGTCATTTATATATATATTGTGAAAAACTATGGTCCCGTAAAACTCCCCTGTGGCACGCCAGAGGTTACCTTAACGTCTGTAGACGTCTCTCCATTGATAACAACATGCTGTGTTCTGTTTGCTAAAAACTCTTCAGCCACACAGCTGGTCTGATATTCCGTAGGCTCTTACTTTGTTTGTCAGGCGACAGTGCGGAACTGTATCGAACACCTTCCGGAAGTCAAGGAAAATGGCATCTACCTGTGAGCCTGTATCTAATATTTCCTGGGTCTCGTGAACAAATAAAGTGAGTTGGGCCTCAAACGATCGCTGTTTCCGGTATCCATGTTGCTTCCTACACAGCAGATTCTGGGTTTCCAGAAATGACATGATACGCGACCAGAAAACATGTTCTAAAATTCTACAACAGATCAATGTCAGAGATATAGGCTTATAGTTTTGCGCATCTGCTCCACGACCCTTCTTGAAAACTGGGATTACCTGTGCTCTTTTCCAATCATTTGGAATCTTCCTTTCCTCTAGAGACTTGCGGTACACGGTTGTTAGAAGGGGGGCAAGTTCTTTCGCGTACTCGGTGTAGAATCGAATTGGTATCCCGTCGGGTCCAGAGGACTTTCCTCTTTAGAATGAGTTCAGTTACTTTTCTATTCCTTGGACACTTATTTCGATGTCAGCCATTTTTTCGTTCGTGCGAGGATTTAGAGAAGGAACTGCAGTGCGGTCTTCCTCTGTGAAACAGCTTTGGAGAAAGGTGTTTAGTATTTCAGCTTTACGCGTGTCATCCTCTGTTTCAATGCCATCATCATCCCAGAGTGTCTGGATATGCTCTTTGGATCTACTCACTTATCTAACGTAAGACCAGAACTTACTAGGATTTTCTGTCAATTCGGTACTTAGAATTTTACTTTCGAATTCACTGAACGCTTCACGCATAGCCCTCCTTACGCTAACTTTGACATCGTTTAGCTTCTGCTTGTCTGAGAGGTTTTGGCTGCGTTTAAACTTGCAGTGAAGCTCTCTTTGCTTTCGCAGTAGTTTCCTAACCTTGTTGTTGAACCGCGGTGGGTTTTTCCCGTCCCTCACAGTTGTACTCGGCACATACCTGTCTAAAACGCATTTTACGATTGCCTTGAACTTTTTCACACTCAACATTGTCAGTGTCGGAACAGAAATTTTGGTTTTGATTTTTAGGTAGTCTGAAATCTGCCTCCTATTACTCTTGCTAAACAGATAAACCTTCCTCCCTTTTTTTATATTCCTATTTACTTCCATATTCTGCGCTTTCAGAGTCGAAAAGTTCGGGTCTGTTTGTTATCAGTAGGTCCAAGATGTTATCTCCACGAGTCGGTTCTCTGTTTAATTGCTCGAGGTAATTTTCGGATGTGCACTCAGTATAATGTCACTCGATTCTCTGTCCCTACCACCCGTCCTAAACATCTGAGTGTCCCAGTCTATATCTGGTAAATTGAAATCTCCGCCTAAGACAATAAGATGCTGAGGAAATTGATGTGAAATGTATTCCAAATTTTCTCTCAGTTGTTCTGCCACTAATGCTGCTGAGTCGGGAGGTCGGTAAAAGGAGCCAACTATTAACCTAGCTCGGTTGTTGAGCGTAACCTCCACCCATAATAATTCACAGGAACTATCCATTTCTATTTCACTACAGGATAAACTACTAATAACAGTGACAAACACGCCACCACCGGTTGCATACAATCTATCCTTTCTAAACACCGTCTGTGCCTTTGTAAAAATTTCGGCAGAATTTATCTCTGGCTTCAGCCAGCTTTCCGTACCTATAACGATTTCAGCTTCGGTGCTTTCTATCAGCGCTTGAAGTTCCGGTACTTTACCAACGCACCTTCGACAGTTTACAATTACAATACCGATTGCTGCTTGGTCCACGCATGTCCTGACTTTGCCCTGCACCCTTCTTCGCTGTTGCCCTTTCTGTACTTGCCTGAGGCCATCTAACCTAAAAAAACGGCCCAGTCGACGCCACACGACCCCTGCTACCCGTGTAGCCGCCTGCTGGGTGTAGTGGACTCCTGACCTATCCAGCGGAACCCGAAACCCCACCACCCTATGGCGCAAGTCGAGGAATTTGCAGCCCAAAGGTTGCAGAACCGTCTCAGCCTCTGATTCAGACCCTCCACTCGGTTCTGTACCAAAGGTCCGTAGTCAGTCCTGTCGACGATGCTGCAGATGGTGATCTCTGCTTTCATCCCGCTAGCGAGACTGGCAATCTTCATCAAATCAGATAGCCGCCAGAACCCAGAGAGGATTTCCTCCGATCCATAGCGACACACATCATTGGTGCTGACATGAGCGACCACCTGCAGATGGGTGCACACTGTACCCTTCATGGCATCCGGAAGGACCCTTTCCACATCTGGAATGACTCCCCCCCGGTATGCACACAAAGTGCACATTGGTTTTCTTCCCCTCCCTTGCAGCCATATCCCTAAATGGCCGCATTACGCGCCTGACGTTGGAGCTCCCAACTACCAGTAATCCCACCCTCTGCGACCGCCCGGATCTTGCAGACTGAGGGACAACCTCTGGAACAGGACAAGCAGCCATGTTCGGCGGAAGATCAGTATCAGCCTGAGACAGAGCCTGAAACCGGTTCGTCAGACAAACTGGAGAGGCCTTCCGTTCAGCCCTCCGGAATGTCTTTCACCCCCTGCCACACCTCGAGACGACCTTCCACTTTACCACAGGTGAGGGGTTAGCGTCAATGTGGCAGTATCCCGGGCAGCCACAGCCATAGTCCAATTGGGGGATGTGTGGGACGAGCTGGCCGTCCCCGACAAACCCCCGTCCGGACCCCCACAGTGATGCCCATTGGCAACAGCCTCAAGCTGTGACGGAAGCCAACACTGCCTGAAGATGGGAACGAAGGGATGCCAACTCAGCCTGCATCCTAACACAACAGTCGCAGTCCCTATCCATGCTAAATACTGTTGTGCAAAGAACGTCTGAACTAATCTACAGAGAGCACAAACAATTCGACACAAAATTTAAACGGGCAAGATTGCCTAGTAAATGCAGTAATGCTGCTACTTGCGCACTGCTGACACACTACTCGGCGGCAGAAGGACACTACGCGATTTTACACTAAATAGGTACTAAAACGCGATGCTACAACTCTCAAATACTGTAATACGCCCGAAATTTATGAATTAAACTATGCAGGTACCCAAAAACACGCAAAGAAATTAAGAATTAAACTATGTAACAAATAAGTGAGCTAAGAGTATACGACTTGCCGCTGGCAGCTGCTTATCCAACGGCGGCAGGGAGCACACTAGTACTGGAGGCAAATGTATGTGTGTGTGAGGGGGGGGGGGGGAGAGGGGGGGGGGGAATTGTAGAGGGAGCCCAAGAGGCAAGAGATGAAACCAGTCAGTAGATTCAGAAGGATTTACGTTGCAGTAATTATTCGGATGAAGAAGCTTTCACAGAGCGGAATAGGGTGGAGATCTGCATCAAATCAGTCTTCAGACGGAACACCGTAGCAACAACAACAATAATAATAACGGCAACAAATTGCAATGGAAAAATAGCTAAAGGTGATTTCAGAGGCAGAGATAAAGATTGAAGTCTGACGGAGGGTAGCTGAAATAGACCTCTACGAGACTTCTAACGGGGAAATTTTTTTAAGAAAAGTCTTTCGGAATAATGAGATGAAATTCGATAGAAGCGTTTATGAAAACTACACTTTACTACAGTTCTTACAGTTGTGAGTAATTTCAGATACTAATAACAAACACATATAATGTGAAGTGCTGGGGAATAATGTCAAATATACCATAAAAAAATCATCATTCAAAGAACTAGGTGCGTAACGATAGCCAAGATGCACTTTCTCCTGAGTGTTAAAGAAGAATTCCACGTACGACATATGGGCGAGTACTTGAGGCATGTGTGTGTGTGTGTGTGTGTGTGTGTGTGTGTGTGTGTGTGTGTAGGGACACGTGGTGGTGATGGTGGAGGGGAAGAGAGGCGGGAGAGGGGGATAAAAATTGTAGAGAGAATACAAGCAGATATAGAAGGTTAGAAGTTGTAGCAGTTATCCGGAGATGGAGAAGGTTGCACATGACATGGTAATATGAAGATCTGCTTGAAACCACAATAACAACAACAACAACTTGGAGTGGAAAAAAAAGCTGAAGTTGATTGAAGAGGAGATTGAAGAAGAGATAAAGATTGACAAGTTTTAAGTGATAGTTGTTGCTACGCACCGATTGTTTTCAAATACATGTAGATCTGGATTCAATCGGTATGGCTACATTGCTCACTTACTCGACATTGAAATATCTTCTCCTTTTAAGATATTTTGTGGCAGATGCTCAAGCCTTCTTGCACAACTTAATCACTAAACGGGAAAGTTTCATGTGGTGCCCTCTTTTCGTTCTGCAGTACTGCTGTCCGCTATCTTTATTAACTGTAGGTCGTAGAACTCGTAATCTTGGTAATATTTGATTTTCTTTTAGAATATAACACTCCAAACTAGACGTTTCCTTTACTTTACGGAAGTAGCCGCTTCTTATATGTTGACGGTCCATTCGTTATCTGGGGTGGGACAGCCCCAACTGCCTGGCGTCAGAAAGCGAAGCCTTGTGCGCCTGCAGCATTTTCCACTATCTAAACTACCGTTATTATCGCTCTCATCTAATAGTTTCCTCAAGAGCTCCCAGTATATATGGATGCGTAGGTCGGAAGTACCTCAGACCTGTTGCGGTTGTTGGAGCACCCGAACGTAGCGACGGCGGCGAAATGAACAGGCAACTGGTGAGCATTTACCGCTTATTGTTCTCTCAATGTGAGACATTACCCATCTCGCAACAGTTTCCCGTATATTAAGACTTATGTAGAGGAGAGTGAGCCCTTGTCTATAATTTCTTGCAACTCTAAAAATTACTGCGCAGTACGACTTGGAGAGATTATTTATTCTGTTTTACATAACAGGCTGTTTTCTTTGCAGTAATGGAAACTGAGAAACAAAAATCAATTAGCTCTCTGAAACATAATTAATAGACCTCTTCATTCGTTTGTTAAAAAACAATCTTTCTCGTCTTGCAGTTTCGTTACTTTAACTCCTAGGAGCGTTTAGTCATCTACACGAAACACATCTTCTGTGGACGTCAGTTTTCATTCGCGTCTCCCATGTAGAAAAACGCACTAGCAGCTCCTGTAAAAACTCAACGTATCTTCATATCAAGATTATTCTTTTTTCTATTTTCTTTTGTATTGTTGTGTTTGTACTCTGTGACGTGAACACTTAATTAAGTGAATATTAACCAATTTCACAAACAGAAGGCAGAATTGTCTCTTTAATTTTTTATGTTTTCATTATCATTTCAAGGAGAGGGCGTTGGTCCGTTCCGTAACCATAGGAATTTAACAGAACTACTGGCGCTATTTCATTGGCCATCCTAAACCCCGTCATCCTGTTTAGTAAAAATGTTATATTTCTCTTGGCAGCAGCTCGAATGGTATGTTGAGGTGTGGTCGTACCATTATTTTGGTAATGCTTGATCTCTTTTGTTACTGTTGTTTTCACGTCTTATGATTCTGAAGCCTGTATCTTAAATACATGACCTCAGAAACATCTTCTTAGTTGCTTGAATTCGTAATTCGGCTTCTTTTCTTAGAATACAGTTTTCACTTTCACACATAGGAGAAAAGATTACGGGCCAAGTTGTGCAGTTTTGGTGTTGTCTCTTCCTACATCTACGTCTACATAGACATTCCGCAAGCCACTGTACAGAGATTGGCGGAGGGTACCCTGTTCCACTACTCCTCGTTTCCTTTCCTCTTCTAATTGCAAACAGAGCGAGGACAAAACGACTGTACATGTGCTTCCGTATGAGTCCTAATTTCTCGTATCTTTTGCTCGTGGTCCTTAAGCGAAATATATGTTGACGGCAATAGAATCGTTCTAAAGTCAGCTTCAAATGCTTGTTCTCTGAATTTTCTCATCAGTGTTCCTCATAAAGAATGTCGCCTCCCTTGAGGGATAACCGTTTGAGTTCCAGAAGAGTCTTCGTAATCCCAGACACTCGAGCAATACTCAAGAAATGGTATCGCTAGTGTCCTGTATGCGGTCTCCTTTAGATATGAATCACACTTCCTCAAAATTCTCCCAATAAACCGAAATCGACCATTCGCATTTCCTAACACAATCCTCACATGCTCGTTGCATTTCGTATCGCTTTGCAACATTACGCCGCAATATTTAAACAACGTGACTGTATGAAGTAAAGTAATTGCTGTATCCCAACGCTGCGGATTTCTTTTTCCTACTCATCTGCATTGTTGTTGTTGTGGTCATCAGTCCTGAGACTGGTTTGATGCAGCTCTTCATGCTACTCTATCATGTGCAAGCTTCTTCATCTCCCAGTACCTACTGCAACCTACATCCTTCTGAATCTGCTTAGTGTATTCATCTCTGGGTCTCCCCCTATGATTTTTACCCTCCACGCTGCCCTCAAATACTAAATTGGTGATCCCTTGATGCCTCAGAACATGTCCTACCAACCGATCCCTTCTTCTGGTCAAGTTGCGCCACAAACTTCTGTTCTCCCCAATCCTATTCAATACTTCCTCATTAGTTATGTGATCTACCCATCTAATCTTCAGCATTCTTCTGTAGCACCACATTTCGAAAGCTTCTATTCTCTTCTTGTCCAAACTATTTACCGTCCATGTTTCACTTCCACACATGGCTACACTCCATACAAATACTTTCAGAAATGACTTCCTGACACTTAAATCTATACTCGATGTTAACAAATTTCTCTTCTTCAGAAACGCTTTCCTTGCCATTGCCAGTCTACATTTTATATCCTCTCTACTTCTACCATCATCAGTTATTTTGCTCCCCAAATAGCAAAACTCCTTTACTACTTTAAGTGTCTCATTTCCTAATCTAATACCCTCAACATCACCCGACTTAATTCGACTACATTCCATTATTCTCGTTTTGTTTTTGTTGATGTTCATCTTATATCCCTCCTTCAAGACACCATCCATTGCGTTCAACTGCTCTTCCAAGTCCTTTGCTGTCTCTGACAGAATTACAATGTCATCGGCGAACCTCAAACTTTTTATTTCTTCTCCATGGATTTTAATACCTACCCCGAATTTTTCTTTTGTTTCCTTTACTGCTTGCTCAATATACAGATTGAATAACATCGGGGAGAGGCTACAATCCTGTCTTACTCCCTTCCCAACCACTGCTTCCCTTTCATGTCCCTCGACTCTTATAACTGCCATCTGGTTTCTGTACAAATTGTAAATAGCCTTTCGCTCCCTGTATTTTACCCCTGCCACCTTTAGAATTTGAAAGAGAGTATTCCAGTCAACATTGTCAAAAGCTTTCTCTAAGTCTACAAATGCTAGAAATGTAGGTTTGCCTTTCCTTAATCTTTCTTCTAAGATAAGTCGTAAGGTCATTATTGCCTCACGTGTTCCAGTATTTCTACGGAATCCAAACTGATCTTCCCCGAGGTCGGCTTCTACTAGTTTTTCCATTCGTCTGTAAAGAATTCGTGTTAGTATTTTGCAGCTGTGGCTTATTAAACTGATTGTTCGGTAATTTTCACATCTGTCAACACCTGCTTTCTTTGGGATTGGAATTATTATAGTCTTCTTGAAGTCTGAGGGTATTTCGCCTGTTTCATACATCTTGCTCACCAGATGGTAGAGTTTTGTCAGGACTGGCTCACCCAAGGCTGTCAGTAGTTCCAATGGAATGTTGTCTACTCCGGGGGCCTTGTTTCGACTCAGGGCTTTCAGTGCTCTGACAAACTCTTCACGCAGTATCGTATCTCCCATTTCATCTTCATCTACATCCTCTTCCATTTCCATAGTATTGTCCTCAAGTGCATCGCCCTTGTATAGACCTTCTATATACTCCTTCCACCTTTCTGCTTTCCCTTCTTTGCTTAGAACTGGGTTTCCATCTGAGCTCTTGATGTTCATACAAGTGGTTCTCTTATCTCCAAAAGTCTCTTTAATTTTCCTGTATGCAGTATCTATCTTACCCCTAGTGAGATACGCCTCTACATCCTTACATTTGTCCTCTAGCCATCCCTGCTTAGCCATCTTGCACTTCCTGTCGATCTCATTTTTGAGACGTTTGTATTCCTTTTTGCCTGCTTCATTTACTGCATTTTTATATTTTCTCCTTTCATCAATTAAATTCAATATTTCTTCTGTTACCCAAGGATTTCTACTAGCCCTCGTCTTTTTACCTACTTGATCCTCTGCTGCCTTCACTACTTCATCCCTCAAAGCTGCCTATTCTTCTTCCACTGTATTTCTTTCCCCCATTCCTGTCAATTGTTCCCTTATTCTCTCCCTGAAACTCTGTACAACCTCTGGTTCTTTCAGTTTATCCAGGTCCCATCTTCTTAAATTCCCACCTTTTTGTAGTTTCCTCAGTTTTAATCTACAGGTCATAACCAATAGATTGTGGTCAGAGTCCACATCTGCCCCTGGAAATGTCTTACAATTTAAAACCTGGTTCCTAAATCTCTGTCTTACCATTATATAATCTATCTGATATCTTTTAGTGTCTCCAGGGTTCTTCCATGTATACAACCTTCTATCATGATTCTTAAACCAAGTGTTAGCTATGATTAAGTTGTGCTCTGTGCAAAATTCTACCAGGCGGCTTCCTCTTTCATTTCTTAGCCCCAATCCATATTCGCCTACTACGTTTCCTTCTCTCCCTTTTCCTACACTCGAATTCCAGTCACCAATGACTATTAAATTTTCGTCTCCCTTCACTGTCTGAATAATTTCTTTTATTTCATCATACATTTCTTCAATTTCTTCGTCATCTGCAGAGCTAGTTGGCATATAAACTTGTACTACTGTAGTAGGTGTGGGCTTCGTATCTATCTTGGCCACAATAATGCGTTCACTATGCTGTTTGTAGTAGCTTACCCGCATTCCTATTTTCCTATTCATTATTAAACCTACTCCTGCATTAACTTACATATTTCTATATTTGGAGCACTCTGTTATTCATGAGACCAATTAGAAATTTTGACTTAGACATCTTGTATCCTCCTATAGTCTCTGTACTTCGTCACCTTCCCGTACGCCACAGCATCATCAGCAAATAACCTTAGATCGCCGCCCGTCAAGTCCGCCAGATAATTCATGCATATATATATATATATATATATATATATATATATATATATATATATATATATATATATAATGGAGTGATCCGATCACACTTCCCTGGGGCACTTCTTTCCTCACAGTTCTGCCGAGGTACGTCCTTATATCATGCGATCTACAATGCTAAAGACACTTTCAAATGATTGTAAAAAAAATTGCTTGCATTGAGGTTGTGCACTACAAGTTTATATGTATGGAAACATCAGTTCAAGAAATTATTTGTGCAGTGTTCACTAATCTTCAGTGTGTGAACTGTTAGCCACACGGAACACGTCCACTATCTGGTCCACTTCGCCCCGCGCTTGCCCTAAAGTGTTGGCATCGGTGTCAGTCACAGCTGCACTGACACGTCCTCACAAGTCTTGTGGTGAAGCGGAGGCCTGAAAACACTGTCTTTGGTGTAACACCACAGGTAAAACTCACACCGCGTCAGGCCCAGAGGACGTGGGCGCTATGCCAGCAACTGTAGAGTGCCATCCGATTCTAGACGGACTCATCGTCGTAGTAGCTCAGTATACAAGAACTCTGGACATCGATGTGAAAGTGCAGTGCAGTATCATCCTGTTGAAAAATGAAGTTGTCACTGTCCACCTGCAACTGCGGCATGAACTGCACAAAACACCTTCTCCATTGGTCTGGCAGACATGTTGAAGGAGGTCACTGTAACAAAAATCATCTTGCTGTTTCCATGTATACCATCGTATAATACTTGCCTCGATACACGTATTTGTTACAAACGTCTTTTAAGTGTGTAAATTATTTTGAAAAATCCTGTAAACCATTTTAAGGTTTCCTTTCTGTATATTTTGGACCACATTTGAATTAGTTTGTACACTGATGTTTCTGCCCCGAGACATTTAAACGAATTTACATGATGCTGTCGTTCATATCTATTCTTTTCACTTCTTACATGTTCCCCTTGCTTTACTAGCTGATCTAGTCGTTCGAAACTTTTGAAAAAGATTAGACAATTTAACTACAATTTCTTGTACAGCGCTTTCACTGTCTTCTAGAAGAACATGTTCGCCTGAAAATAAAATACTCTTAATACATTTGTTCCTTTACGTGAACATCCTCTTTGGGTTATAGAATTCCATTCTTCCAAAGATTTGGGTGAGAGACCACACCCTCTTTTATAAACCCGGGTTTACACCCAATAAATCATAGTTTATAATCATTTTGGTGTTATCATATAGTGATTTAACGTCGTTCAAAAAATTTAGAAGTACGTTGTACTCAGTTCCGATTATTCCATCATTCATACCTCAGCGTAGGGTTTCTCATACTCTAGGAAGAGCAGGAATCGTGGCTTGTTGACTCTCTTCTCTTTTCTGTCAGTTGTTTTGGAACAAATATTTTTGCACCGAGCCTGCCTTTGCGTGACCCGCACTGATCCACTCGTAAAAATGTTTCTGCTACCGATTAGAGTTTAATTTTAATGATAGATGACTAGATTGTATATGGAACATTTAAAAAGGAGATTCCCCAATATCCTTAAAGTTTTTACTACTATCCGTTACTCAATAAATTACCTCAAACTCGAAATATCATTCATGAAGTACACAAATCGCTCTTTCCGTTTAATGCTGACGTCTTAACATAATTACCAGATTTATTTCATCCCTCCCTGTAGTCTGCCTCTCCATGCTCTCCTTGTAAATAGTTTCGAAATCTGTATTCCGACATATGTAATTAGTGATTAACGTTGTCAGTTACATAAACAGGTTTTTTTTCATTTGAGGGCTACTTGGCTCTAAGAATAGGACAATGTGTAACGACTTTAACAACTGCAAATATTTCGGATGGATCTGATTGTTGCTCGTCAGTGAACCGAAATTGGTTGTCAATAAAGAAAATTTGCGATCTTGACGTAGTATTTCTATCTACACATATTTTAAATAAAAATGCGTATTTCCCCATTGAAAATGTGAAAGAACTCCATCTTTCATACTCAGATGATTTGTGTAGCATGATTCATCTTTCTTGGCAAATAGCTGCTTGCAGTACTGTAGCCATGCCATTCCTGGAATTATAGCAATCTTTGTTTTGTTGTTGATTTCACCATGCAAATTTTTGACATTGAATTCAAATTTGTGTTCCAGTTCAGTCATATTCTACTTTCGTCACTGTCTGTGTCTGCTTGTCAAGTTAGTTTGCAGAGTACCGCTCTTCGCTCTTTATACTGTATCAGGTCTACTACTTTCTTCCCTTTAAACCACGTCAGCTATAGTTTCTTTCTTTATCATTACACCTAGCTTGGATTTACCTTTCCATAGTTTCAGAGATGTTATTTTCGAAATTTTTGTGTCAATAGTATTTCCTTTGCAGTCATAATTAACTTTTACTTTAACTTATTCCACTGTCATATTGTATCCTTTGTTCTACCTGTGACATGATACTTCATGCCAATATGATACAGATGCCTGATCCCAAATTATTCTAATAGCTTGCCGTTAAAAGTTAGGCTTTAATTTCCTGGAATGTTCGTTTTTCTTAAGTAACGTCGCAGGAACCTTAATCTTCTATCCCAGTAAAATACGGGCATTATCAGCTTCAGCTCCTACAAATACTCTTGTATTATGGAAATACGCTAACTATTTCTCATCAGCTATCATGTACTCGATAAAAAACACTTATTCCCCCATTCTGACAAAGTTTACTTACGGATGTCTTTATGTCGATAAAAGGCAGCAGTGACCTGGGTTCGATACCCGATAATGCTAGAGAGGACTGGACCGCGGTGCGCTCGTACTCGGGATGTAAACTGAGGAGTTTCCTGACTGAGACTGGAACGTCTACAACAGCCGGCAGTGCGATGTGCTGATCCCATGCCCCCCGCAACCGCGCCGCATCCGGTGATGAATGACTGAGGCTGAGACGTCGATCGGAATTCGGGACCCGATCGCAGGGTTTCCTTTCTCCTTTTCATAATACAATAATCTGGCATCAGTTCCAGTTCACTTTCTCTCCATGTGATCCAGTGATAGGAGATACAGTATTTTTACCGAATGTTGATTTTCAAATCAGTAGATATCATAAGATACTCATTTTCCTGCAGGTCCTTCAGTGACCGCTGCAGGTGCTTATAAAATGGGTGCATACTCCTCAACTATGTTGCAGTGCTATCTCTGTGTATATATTTCAGAGTTATTATTCTGTCACTAATACTACAGTATCCGAAGACACTAGGCTTCAATATCTTAAGCAATATTACACGTTCTACAAACGAAGCTATATTAACCTTTTTCCACCCCACAATATACGAAGACATATTCTCCCGTCTCTTGTGAAACTCTGGTTCTATCTTCTTTGCTGAAACAACCAATCTGTCAACTACTTAACCTAGTTTATTATATCTTTAAAGTTTACCTTTGTATCTCTCTTCCTCTCTTCCCTTCTATCTATGCTAGAGTGTGCCGGACGCATGTGGGGCCAAGGCGCCTGACTTACACGTGATTACCCGCTTGGTTCAGTGCCCGGAAGGATTGAATTTAAGGGGGCCGGCCCGACGTCTAGTTATTATGTTAAAATTGCGCAACAGATAACGCGGGGGAGATCTCAAGCAACCAAATGCCACGCTCTAACATGATCTATAAGGACTCCACTTTGTTGATAACTTTGCTCTCTACACAGGACTGGGGTTTGTAATGACCACTAAATCCATGACATCGAGTTTATAAGACACTTATTATCTATATTCCCAGTACCTTTACAAACTTAATAATAGCAGCAAACAAAGCCAAGTCGAATAACTTGTAGTTTTGTCTCGCACTGAAGATGCTTAAACTAACAGGCATCTCGTTCCTACTTAAGCACTGGGAAAGAGGATGGAACTACGTTGCTGCCCTTGTGGTCCTTTTGCTGGGACAGTAATCGGAATTCGCACCCAAGATTACTACTTGGACCGAATAACAAAAATTCTTTTGGCGGGAAAATTATTCACACGCTCAACCTATTCTTTATTAAAGTAGTTAGGACGTGCTGCTTGCAAATAGGGGTTAAAAGGATCAGTGAACAAAATTGATGAGATGGCCTAAAAGAAATTACGTCACACGCTTAGAACCTTAAGTAACTCACACGAAACACACGCATCTCCTACCAGGTCTCACACGGTATCGTCATCTAAATTATTCATCAGCCGTTACCACCACGTGTTAACTAGGTAGGGTGAGGCGCAAGGTTACTTTAACATTGCAAAACGCTGCTTCTAAAAGTGAAACTATACGACTGTTTTAGAGCTATTGCTGCTCTCGTGTGCTGAAGGCACCAAGTGAGTGCAGCACTATAAATGGATAACCCGAGCCCCCATGCTCACCTCTGGGAAAAGAAGCCCTAACTGAAAACTTTAATTGTACAGGCAAAATTTCTCTAAAACTGAATGAATGGCCATAACGACACGATAACTAATTCTGTACTGAAAAAGAGCGGATTAATAACATTGTAACACATAATACCTCATCCCACGTTGAAACTGGCGGCAAAGACGGAGATCGCCCACGATTCCGTCCGCTCAGTTCAGCCGCTACCCAAAGAGTGACCCTATCATGGCGGCTCTCGACGGTCGTTCCCCTTCCATGGAAGGGAGAGGAATCTGTTACCAACCCCGAACCACCCCCTGGCAAACAAGTGCATCATCGCTGTCTTTCCTCCAGGCTTAGGTTGGCATTAAACCGACCAATAGGGTGACCACACCTCTGCCTTGGCACTGCCAACAGACGAACTCTTAATACAAACCCCAAAGATAATTAACCCAAAGCAACGTAGAGGGATTAAGGAAAAGAAGTGCATTTATGTAATTATGAATTAAATAAACAGTTAGTCCACTTCTTCACTCGAGTTAAACTAAAAAAATGTGTTGAAAGTATATTCAGTATAATGCAACAAAAAACTAATTGTAAAGAGATGGAACCAACTGTTTATCTCGATCTAGTAGAATGTGATTGATGTCCCTAATGTTCCAGGTCACAATGGTCGCTGCACTTGCTAGTTTGTGCGTTGTCCGCCACCCATGCTGTCATCAGATAAGCCCGTCTGGCCTGTTCCTTGGTTTTCTGAGTGAGTCCCTTTTTTCTCCATAGTGGACAGCAGTCTCTTTCTAGACATGTGGTCGGGCTGCCAAATTACGGTCTCCTGACATGCTTTATTTTTCTTTCTCAGTTTTCTCCTTTTCTCCTTTGCAGAAAAGTCATAGTTAAGGCACTGGCAACTCGCCTTTCGGCCTCTCCCGTCTGCTACACTCCTAATGATGGAGTCCACTGTCCAGGAGCTGGGGCGTTTTCCATTTTCGTGATCGCGGGAGGAGGGTTTGCTTGCAGAGCTACTAAAGGATCACAGAGGTTTTAACCGAAGATTTAGTGTCTACTTGGCACTGGCTGTGACTTTCTGAACCACACCTGCATGCAACCGCTGTTTCTTTGCCTGCTTTTCGTCCCAAATGTAGCTCTACTCAATTTCTCAGCTTTTAAAGACTGCCGAAACTGAGTTAATACGCATGTATTTCTTACTTTATGACTCCGCAGGATAATAAAATCTTTATAATATTATACAAAGTTTATATAGACATCTGTTGGAATAAACTTAGACCACTATGTAGTGATGCCTAGTGCCGTCGAAAACTAGGAATCTGACACGAATATTGGTAATTTATTATTATGTATTCCTCTTCCTGCTTCCAGTCGCACTTCTAGGTGAGGTACGGTCGTTTTTACGACAGCGGTTATCATGCACATAGAGTGTCAACTATGTTTCATATTTATTAGACATAGCATAACTATGTAAAAATTTAAGACGTTTTCTTCTTACGCTTTCAGTCTCGCCACTCTGAATGCTAGGGGGGACTCACTCTCAGAGCACACAGACAGAATCTCATACACCAACCAAATTCGCGAATGGCAGTAGCTCAGTAGCTATAGTTTTCTTGGAATCAAAAACATATCCACCCACTCCTCGGGAACATACCACATGATCATTATAGACAGAGACACATTTTACTTATTGTTTCCAAATCCCTTCATTACCTAGAACAATAAAAAATTTGAGATTGTTACATGAAGTGTCGTAGTGCAAGGAGCAAAACGATCGCATTTGATTTTACAGTCATTATGTCCACGTTACATCACAAATTTCCTTTTGATAATGTCTCATTTACGGCGAACTGTTTAGACATGGAGCCATTTTTCGGATAGGTCAAAAATGGAAAACGAATTTGGATTTGTTTCCTTCAAAGGAATCACCCTATAATTCTCTGTACGTGGTGGAGGGATTCGACGGGAATTCTAAACTTTAGGGCCGGATAGTGATTTGAATGATCGTCGTTCCATGCTCCAGACCTCCAGTCAGCTAAATCCCTAAGGGTCCCAAAAACCCGTAGCCATAACCTTCCACGATGACGAAGTCCAGCGGGCTCTCTTCGACTAACATGGAGAACTGGTGTGGTCCCAAACTGTCTATTGTTGTTTCGTTCCAGCGTTTGCGTATACCACCTAAGTTCCAATAACAATCACAATTCTCTTAAAAAAAATTTTGCTTCCGCGTCGTAACGTGAAACGAAATACGAGGTGCATTCAAGATCTAACGCCTCCGATTTTTTTCCCCCGGACTGGAAAGAGATAGAAACATGCGCATTGTTTTAAAATGAGGCCACGTTCATTGTCAATACGTCCCAGAGATGGCAGCACCGTATGGCAGCGAGGGCGTAATCCTTACCCATTGCGTTCCAAAGGGCACTACGGTAACAGGTGCATCCTACGAAAATGTTTTGAAGAACAAATTCCTTCCTGCACTGCAACAAAAACGTCCGGGAAGGGCAGCGCGTGTGCTGTTTCACCAAGACAACGCACCCGCACATCGAGCTAACGTTACGCGACAGTTTCTTCGCGATTACAACTTTGAAGTGATTCCTCATGCTCCCTACTCACCTGACCTGGCTCCTAGTGACTTTTCGCTTTTTCCAACAATGAAAGACACTCTCCGTGGCCGCACATTCACCAGCCGTGCTGCTATTGCCTCAGCGATTTTCCAGTGATCAAAACAGACTCCTAAAGAAGCTTTCGCCGCTGCCATGGAATCATGGCGTCAGCGTTGTGAAAAATGTGTACGTCTGCAGGGCGATTACGTCGAGAAGTAACGCCAGTTTCATCGATTTCGGGTGAGTAGTTAATTAGAAAAAAAGTCGGAGGCCTTAGAACTTGAATGCACCTCGTATAACACAGAGCCTATTCGTGTGGTTTTATGGATCTCTGTGAGCAATTTAATTAGCTACCCATCGAGGACAGACCTTTCGGTAGCCTAAGTTATCAGTGACAGACTCGTACAAAACTTTTAGAGAAATATGTGGGAATTGTTCGTAAAAATGACAGTGAATCTTCTGTTTACACGAACTGATTCGTCAATTTCCTTCACAAATTCATTACTCGCAACAGAAGGGAGAAGAGACCTCTCTTCATCATGAAAGTATTAAAATTCGAACCCACTACCGCACAACACTTTCACTCATAACGTTTGGAACGTATGCGGGGCACAGTTTGCTATGAATGTTTGTTGCTGAAACATTTTGCGCCGAAAGAAATCTGATTACTCCTCGCACTTCGCAGGATTTTTTTTTTATTGCAGCGTTCCTGTTATGAGGTCAGAAGCTTGAACGTGGCAGGGCAGTTATTAAATTTAAAAAAAGGAAATGCAAAGGGGTTAGTGAAGTGAAAAGCAAAGAAGACAACGATTTCTGGTCATATGAGTATATGGTAATATCAGCAGCAGCAGTAAATGGTATAACAGGAGTAAGATTCGTTATGAATAGGAAGGTAGGGCAGAGAGTGTTACTGCGAACAGTTCAGTTACAGTGTTGTTCTCATCAGAATCGACGGCAGACCAACATCGACAACGATTGTCGTGGTATCTATGCTGACGTCGAAAGCTGAAGGTGAAGAGACGGAGAAGTATATCAGGATATGGCAGCAAGAGAGGGGAAGAAAACCAGTGTGCACTCCGTGTGCATACCGGGGGGAGTCATTCCAGATGTGGAAAGGGTCCTTCCGGATGCCACGAAGGGTACAGGGTGCACCCATCTGCAGGAGGTCGCTCATGTCGGCACCAACGATATGTGTCGCTATGGATCGGAGGAAATCCTCTCTGGCTTCCGGCGGCTATCTGATTTGGTGAAGACTGCCAGTCTCGCTAGCGGGATGAAAGCAGAGCTCACCATCTGCAGCATCGTCGACAGGACTGACTACGGACCTTTGGTACAGAGCCGAGTGGAGGGTCTGAATCAGAGGCTGAGACGGTTCTGCGACCGTGTGGGCTGCAGATTCTTCGACTTGCGCCATAGGGTGGTGGGTTTACGGGTTCCGCTGGATAGGTCAGGAGTCCACTACACGCAGTAAGCGGCTACACGGGTAGCAGGGGTTGTGTGGCGTAGAGTGGGCGGTTTTTCAGGTTAGATGGCCTCGGGCAAGTACAGAAAGGGCAACAGCCTCATAGGGTGCGGGGCAAAGTCAGGACATGCGGGGACCAAGCAGCAATCGGTATTGTAATTGTAAACTGCCGAAGCTGCGTTGGTAAAGTAGCCGAACTTCAAGCGCCGATAGAAAGCACCGAAGCTGAAATCGTTATAGGTACAGAAAGCTGGCTGAAGCCAGAGATAAATTCTGCCGAAATTTTTACAAAGGCACAGACGGTGTTTAGAAAGGATAGATTGCATACAACCGGTGGTGGCGTGTTTGTCGCTGTTAGTAGTAGTTTATCCTGTAGTGAGGTAGAAGTGGATAGTTCCTGTGAATTATTATGGGTGGAGGTTACGCTCAACAACCGAGCTAGGTTAATAGTTGGCTCCTTTTACCGACCTCCCGACTCAGCACCATTAGTGGCAGAACAACTGAGAGAAAATTTGGAATACATTTCACATCAATTTCCTCAGCATCTTATTGTCTTAGGTGGAGATTTCAATTTACCAGATATAGACTGGGACACTCAGATGTTTAGGACGGGTGGTAGGGACAGAGAATCGAGTGACATTATACTGAGTGCACGATCCGAAATTTACCTCGCGCAGTTAAACAGAGAACCGACTCGTGGAGATAACATTTTGGACCTACTGATAACAAACAGACCCGAACTTTTCGACTCTGTAAGTGTAGAACAGGGAATCAGTGATCATAAGGCCGTTGCAGCATCCCTGAATATGGAAGTTAATAGGAATATAAAATAGGGTGGAAGGTTTATCTGTTTAGCAAGAGCAATAGAAGGCAGATTTCAGACTACCTAACAATCAAAACCAAAATTTCTGTTCCGACACTGACAATGTTGAGTGTTTATGGAAAAAGTTCAAGGCAATCGTAAAATGCGTTTTAGACAGGTACGTGCCGATTAAAACTTTGAGGGACGGGAGAAACCCACCGCGGCTCAACAACAAAGTTAGGAAACTACTGCGAAAGCAAAGAGAGCCTCACTGCAAGTTTGAACGCAGCCAAAACCTCTCAGACAAACAGAAGCTAAACGATGTCAAAGTTAGCGTAAGGAGGGCTATGCGTGAAGCGTTCAGTGAATTCGAAAGTAAAATTTTATGTACCGACTTGACAGAAAATCCTACGATGTTCTGGTCTTACGTTAAATCAGTAAGTGGCTCGAAACAGCATATCCAGACACTCCGGGATGATGATGGCACTGAAACAGAGGATGACACGCGTAAAGCTGAAATACTAAACACCTTTTTCCAAAGCTGCTTCACAGAGGAAGACCGAACGGCAGTTCCTTCTCTAAATGCTCGCACAACGGAAAATGGCTGACATCGAAATAAGTGTCCACGGAATAGAAAAGCAACTGGAATCACTCAACAGAGGAAAGTCCACTGGACCTGACGGGATACCAATTCGATTCTACACAGAGTACGCAAAAGAATTTGCCCCCCTTCTAACAGCCGAGTACCGCAAGTCTCTAGAGGAACGGAGGGTTCCAAATGATTGGAAAAGAGCAAAGGTAGTCGCAGTCTTCAAGAAGGGTCGTCGAGCAGATGCGCAAAACTATAGACCTATATCTCTGACGTCGATCTGTTGTAGAATTTTAGAACATGTTTTTTGCTCGCATAGCATGTCGTTTTTGGAAACCCAGAATCTACTCGGTAGGAACCAACATGGATTCCGGAAACAGCGAACGTGTGAGACCCAACTCACTTTATTTGTTCATGAGACCCAGAAAATATTAGATACAGGCTCACAGGTAGATGCTATTTTCCTTGACTTCCGGAAGGCATTCTATACAGTTCCGCACTGTCGCCTGATAAACAAAGTAAGAGCCTACGGAATATCAGACCAGCTGTGTGGCTGAAGAGTTTTTAGCAAACAGAACACAGCATGTTGTTATCAATGGAGAGACGTCTACAGACGTTAAGGTAACCTCTGGCGTGCCACAGGGGAGTTTTACGGGACCATAGTTTTTCACAATATATATATAAATGACCTAGTAGATAGAGTCGGAAGTTCCATGCGGCTTTTCGCGGAAGATGCTGTAGTATACAGAGAAGTTGCAGCATTAGAAAGTTGTAGCGAAATGCAGGAAGATCTGCAGCGGATAGGCACTTGGTGCAAGGAGTGGCAACTGACCCTTAACATACATAAATGTAATGTATTGCGAATACATAGAAAGAAGGATTCTTTATTGTATGATTATATGATAGCGGATCAAACACTGGTAGCAGTTACCTCTGTAAAATATCTGGGAGTATGCGTGTTGTTGTTGTGGTCTTCAGTCCTGAGACTGGTTTGATGCAGCTCTCCATGCTACTCTATCCTGTGCAAGCGTCTTCATCTCCCAGTATCCACTGCAACCTACATCCTTCTGAATCTGCTTAGTGTATTCATCGGAGTATGCGTACGGAACGATTTTAAGTGGAATGATCACATAAAATCAATTGTTGGTAAGGTGGGTACCAGGTTAAGATTCATTGGGAGAGTCCTTAGAAAATGTAGTCCATCAACAAAGAAGATGGCTTACAAAACACTCGTTCGACCTATATTGAGTATTGCTCATCAGTGTGGGATCCGTACCAGATCGGGTTGACGGATGAGATATAGAAGATCCAAAGAAGAGCGGCGCGTTTCGTCACAGGGTTATTTGGTAACCGTGATACCGTTACGGAGATATTTAGGAAACTCAAGTGGCAGACTCTTCAAGAGAGGCGCTCTGCATCGCGGTGTAGCTTGCTGTCCAGGTTTCGAGAGGGTGCGTTTCTGGATGAGGTATCGAATATATTGCTTTCCCCTACTTATACCTCCCGAGGAGATCACGAATGTAAAATTAGAGAGATTCGACGCGCACGGAGGCTTTGCGGCAGTAGTTCTTCCCGCGAACCATACGCGACTGGAACAGAAAAGGGAGGTAATGACAGTGGCACGTAAAGTGCCCTCCGCCACACATCGTTGGGTGTCTTGAGGAGTATAAATGTAGATGTAGATGTAGACATTTACAGGAAAATGCAGTACGAAAAGAGAGATGAAAATCTAATAGTCATGGGGGACTGGTAAACAGTTATAGAGGAAGGAGTATAAAAAAGGTTAAAGGAGAATATGAGATTTGGACAACGGATGAGAGAGGAGAAATACTAATTAATTTCTGTAATAAATTTCACCTAGCAATAGGGACTACTCTGTTCAAGAATAATAAGAAGAGGAGGTGTACTTGGAAAAGGCCGAGCGATACGGGAAGATTTCCGTTAGATTATATTATGGCCAAGCAGAGATTCCGAAGTCAGTTACTGGATTGTAAGGCGTACCCAGGAGCAGATATAGACTTAGATCAGAATGTACTAGCGGTGAAGAGTAGGCTGAAGTTTAAGAGTTTAGTCAGCAACAATCAATACGCAAAGAAATGCGATTCGGAAGAACTGAAGAACTACAAGATACGCATAAAGTTCTCTAAGGCTATAGATACAGCAGTAACGAATAGCTCTGTTGGCAGTACAGTTGAACAGGAACTGAGATCTGTAGAAAGAGAACTACAGCAGTAGGAAAGAAAAACAAAAGAAGGTGACTGCGAAGAAACCATGGATAAAAGTTGATTGACGAAAGAAGGAAGTAAAAAAATGTTCATGGAAATACAGGAAAACAGGAGTACAAGCACCTTTGGAATGAAACAAATGGGAAGTGTAGGGAAGCTAACAGGAAATGGCTACATGAGAAATGTAGAGAAATCGAAAAAGAAATCATTGTCGGAAGGAGTGACTCAGCATATATGAAAGTTGAAACAACCTTCCTTGAAATTAAAAGCAACGTTAATAGAGCAACCGCAGTTCCACTGGTAAATTCAGAGGAGAGTGTGGATAAGCGGAAAGAGTACATTGAAGGCCTCAACGAACGGGAAGATTTGTCTGATGTGATAGAAGAAGAAACAGGGATCCACTGTTAGGATCAGAATGTAAGAGATCTTTGGAGGTCTTAAGATCAACTAAGGCAAAAGGGATTGATAATATTCCATCAGAATTTCTAAAATCATTGGGGTAAGTGGTAACAAAACGACTATTCACTTTGGTGTGTAGAAGTGTATGAGTTGGCGACATAGCATCTGACTTTCGGAAAAATGTCATCGACGCTATTTCGAAAACAGCGACAGCGGTGAAGTACGAGAATTGTCGCACAAGCAGCTTAACAGCTTATACGTCCGAAGTTGCTGACAAGAACAATTTACAGAAGAATGGAAAATAAAACTGAGAATGTGTTAGATAAGAGTTTGGCTTTAGGAAAAGTAAAGGCAGCAGAGAGGCAATTCTTATGCTGCGGTTGATAACGGAGGCAAGACTAAAGAAAAATCATGATACATTCATAGTGTTTGTCGTCCTGGAAAAAGCGTTCGACATTGTAAAATGTTCTAAAATCAGAGAAACACATGGCAAAGCTATAGGGAGAGACGGATAAAATACATCTACAAGAACCAAGAAGGAACGATTGGAGTCTAAGACCAAGACGGAATTGCTCGGTTTAACAAGGGTGTTAGACACGGATGTAGTCTTTCGCCGGTACTGTTCAATCTGTGCATCGAAGCATAAATGATGGAAATAAAAGAAAGATTCAGGAGTTGGATTAAAATTCAAGATAAAGAGATATCAATGACACAATTCTTGATGGCATTGCTTCCCTGAGTGAAAGTGAAGAAGAATTAAATAATCTGCTGAATGGAATGAACAGTCTAATGAGTACAGAATATGGACTGAGAGTAAATCGGAGAAAGACGAAACTAATGAGAAGTAGCAGAGATAAGAACAGCAAGAAATTTAACATCAGGACTGATGGTCACTATGTAGACGAAGTTAAGGAATTTTACTACCTAGGCAGCAAAATAACCAATGGCGAACCGAGCAAGGAGGACATCTAAAGCAGACTATAGCTGGCAAGAAGGGCATTCCTAGCCAAGAAAGTCTACTAATATCAAACATAGGTCCTAATTTGAGGAACAAATTTCTGGGAATATACGTTTGGAGCACAGCTATGTACCATAGTGAAACATGGACTGTGGGAAAATCGGAACAGAATGGAATCGAAGCATTTGAGATACGGTGCTACTACAGAGGAATGTTGAATGTTAGATGGATTGATAAGGTATGGAATGAGGAGGTTCTGCGCAGAATCGGAGAGGAAAAGAATATGTGGAAAACACTGACTAAGAGAAAGGACAAGATGACACGACATCTATTAAAATATCAGGGAGTGACTTCCTTGGTACTAGAGGGAATTGTAGAGGACATAGCTGTAGAGGAAGACAGAGATTGAAATATACCCAGCAAATAATTGAGAACGTATTTTGCAAGTGCTACTCTCGGACGAAGAGGCTGGTACAGGAGAGGAATTCGTGGCGAGGCGAATCAAGTCAGTCGGAATGCTGACGACTGAAAAAAAAAAGCGGTTGCTTCTGGCATGATGCCTGCACTTGTTGTTTGGCTTCTTCGTATCATTTTTGTACAGGTGCTGTGAAGTACATGAGCACGGCTTTTTCTGTATGCATGCTATTGTTGACTATAGCAAATAATGCAATAAGTATAACCTTCTGAAGAGGGGGACTAAGTGCTCGTAACCGGCTAAGAAATTAAATTCCTTTTATGTAAATGGTTGCTCATTGCTTCGATGTATACGTTATTTTATGTTTGAAGTAACGGATGTTTTTCACAGTGAACCTGGTTCTGGAACCGGATTCTACTGCAGCTCTATAAGACAACCTCTGAATCTGACAGGAACCTCTCATTGTCCAACAGGTGGTCTCGGCTGTGCTGCTGACGCTGGCGCTGTGTTTCGTGACGCTGCAGGCGAACCCGGTGGCTGACCCGCATCATCACCACTATTGGAACTATGATGGTGACTACGGATACCACAACTATTGGTACCACACTCACCCCTATTGGTGGCATCACCCATACCAACATTGGTGGTGATGGTGACTACAGATAATGACACAGCCACCACAACAGGCACCAACACGACCATTGCTGAGATAAAGTTACTGTGGCTCCTTCGTTATTTCTACATAATACCTTAATCTAACGATGATAGCGACGATGTGTGCGTTTTCTTTGACTTTCTATCGAAAATAGCAAGAATGTGAGAATTAGGATTCATATTTGAGTATTTACTGTTTGAAACTAAATATTTAGCATGAAAACTATATTAACTGATCTGGTTCAAGCTATAGTTAACTCGGAACATTCAAATATTTGATGTTTCCGTATCCTGTTGGTTCTCAGTTATGTTGTTCCACTTTCAATGTGTATGTACTTTGAGGCGATGTTGGTGTGCTATTGGAAGAAATTCATACCATATTAGTGCAAAAAGAAATAGATTAATCTGAAAGGCATGTCCACTAAGTTTCTGTTTCAGATCATGCACCAGCTGATTAATCAATTGTTACATTTTACGTATCTGCCACTACGTTAGTCGATGAAATACATTACTTTATGTTTATTCGATAAGACATACCTTTAAAGCAATTAGTTTTATTCCATTTATCAATATAAGACAAATTGTAAGAATTTAAGTTTAGATTAATCTATGTAAACATTTTATCTATGTAATAAACCACGTTCTAAAACTCGAATGTGAAGGAAAAAATGCAATTTATTTTCCGTGTCAAAAGCACTTCACAATCAATCTTGTTTCATTGTCAGCTGTGGTACGTTCTGTCCATTATTGTGACGTATGAACAGACAACAAAGACACTCGAAATTGTTCCTAGATTACAGTTAATTACATTTCAATTGAATCACTGATTGCATAAACAGCATCAGTCCATGCTTGTTGATATTGAGAACAACAGAAAAATAAGTTTATGGGCCTGAGTATTCCATTTTCTTTGACAGCTCTATATTACTTTCAACGGCACAGTATCTGCTGATGTCCAGACACTATTTTCAATTGTGTAATGATTAGACTATATAATGATTTAAATACGCAAAGTTCGTGGAGGTGTGCTGTTTCTGAAATCAGTTTGTTGCCAGAAATGTAAGTCTGTGTTATTCAGCAGTTTCTTTATAAATTTATTAAGTTCAATACAAAAATTGTTATTATTAGGCTACATAAGTTTCTGAAGATCAGCTACATTATTTCTCATTACCAAAATTCTTATTTTATGTGTACATAACACATTCTGAACAACTACTTTTAAGTACAAATTACAATCAGCTAAATAGCAATCTTAGTGAAATATTGCTTGTACCCATGACTATTATTCACTGTCAGGCCCTCTGCTGTCTACTGAAGGCCAGTTCTAGGGAGCTCTGTAAAAGGATAGGTGCTCTTCAGGGATATACGGCTCCAATTTCTTGAGGTCAGCTATTTTCTTCTCACTTAGTGGTACACATTTTTCGTATGCTGCAGCCGTCCGTAGAGTTACTGTTGTTTTGAAATCAAGAAGTAAACGAAAAGTGTGCGTCACCAGGCTTTCAATGTGTGGTTTTGCAATGACGTTCCCACTACACTCACTGTTGTATTCAAATTCCAAGAATTCTGAAACGGTGAAGGATTGTTTCTCATTCCATGTGAGCACTTTGCTGTTCACTGTTTCCAAAGACAAGGCATTGCGTTTGTAAAATTTAGGCCACCATTTTTTGAAAGCCAGTACAATCTCTGTTGAAACAACTTTAACCTGGTATTTGTTAAAGGTATTTGCAGCAATAATAAGTTGTACAAATCGTATGATGCTATAAATCCTATCGACAGCTCAAATTTTCCTCTTAATCACTGCAAAGTCCCTGTCACAGGGTAAGAATGAATGGCCTCTGACCGGGAAATAATGATAAATTCTGAGTAAACGCTGAGATGCTGCAACTGCTATGAGGAACCTGACCATAGTATTATTCTTATTCTGCTCTGGGCAGCCATCTGAAAATATATCCAGGTATTTTATGTTGGGAGGCAACTTGTTTCGTATGTAATCCAGCAGAAACGTGCAGACTTCATAGGGACCCTTCTTTGCTACACCTTCGTGATAAATGTAGAATGTTGCATATCCTGTCTTCAGGTTGTGGATATTGAATACATTAACATTGAGTTGGCGAAGGTAGAAAACTTCCTGAACTGGAATGGTAGGAAGGGACAGATTTTGCATAAAATGTATGGCAATACCTGTAACATCCTTGTCTTTTTGACACAATACTTGTACTCCCCGAATGCGAGCAGAAAACTTTGCAGCCCTGCGTTTATGAACCATCATTTCTGCAGCGGCAACCCTCTTAGCCTTTTCATTCAGTGTTTTGTTTCGTAATTTATTTTGAAGCGCTTCACAAATACCACATGTGTCAAATTGTGGTCGACCAAATGTAAGTGATAAACGTTCTTTGAATATTTTTAAATAAAATTCGTACTTAATATTACTTGCTTGGGGATGTCGTAATCTGAACTGCTCATGCATGATTTTGACATTAAGTTGGCTATTTAAATAACGCTGTTCTCTTGTACCATAGTGAGTATTTTTTGGGGATAGGAATTTATGTGATCAATTATCAAACTTATTTCTGCACCACCGATTTGATTTTCCGATTCATTTTTACCCGTGTGGTCACTAAGCGACTTTCCACAAGCAAACAGATTGCTTGTCCTCCTTACCCTTTGGTTTGTGACACCATGGATACTTAAGAAACCTTTCCTGCATACCTCTGATCGTCCAGTGCTGCAATTAATAAAATACTGAAAATTGTTGCATCTTGGTTTGCAGTTGCCTCCTTTTGGTACTCTTCTTCGTCTTCTGGAAATATTACCTAAGTAATCAGCCCTTGGAGATAAGAATCTTGTGCGTTCTTTGATATCACGTTGTAGAAAAGTGAAAATACTTCATTTCTTTCCTCTTCAGGAATTCTTCCAAAGCAGTTTCTATGACATCTACAAAATTACACAGATATTTCAGTCACGCAATAAATCATTAGTTTACTATTTTACCGACGTATAACCTCCCGTATTAG
Source organism: Schistocerca cancellata (assembly GCF_023864275.1). Classification (NCBI taxonomy): domain Eukaryota; kingdom Metazoa; phylum Arthropoda; class Insecta; order Orthoptera; family Acrididae; genus Schistocerca; species Schistocerca cancellata. Next base: position 618,157,368 of record NC_064630.1, read on the forward strand.
AACATTACTTACTTGCAGTCCACACCATTGCTTTTCATTTAAACTAACTTTCCAATGTAGTTTTTGTACACTAAAGCTTTAATTCGCGACCTTTTTATGATTTCACGCTGCTACTCAACATTCTTTGCACCTTTTTTCCTCTTTCTACTTTCACCACCATCATGTACATCCATATCTTCCCTGTTTAACACTGCTGTGCTTCACAAAGAAAAACCGTGCGAACACGACATGGTATTACACAACAGGCTAGCCAACGTTGGCTGCAGAAATAGCACTAGTCCTGGACAAGTGTTCTTTCTCTTCTCACTCATAACGTCGGGATCTTGTTTGTCCCATTACGAATGATGGACAAATGTTTCTGCATTCATTCGATAGAGGGAGCGCCATAACATGGAAATCAGCTCTTAACTCAATTTAACCAAAATGTGGACAAGTGTTGTTTCTGCAACCAGCGATTCAATTATTCCCAGCAGTTTCAAAAATAACCCCACAATGTGGGAGCAGCAATGAATGAATGATTGATAGCTTATTATAGAATATAGGAAAGAATGGTTTGTTGGTACATAATTCCTGTAAATTAATTTGTAGTATTTAAACAATATACATAATATTGTTATACACTGAATCGCTCAAGAAACTGATATAGGCATATGTATTCAAATACAGATATATGTAAACAGATAGAATACGGCGCTGCTGTCAGCAACTCCTATATGAGACAAAAAATGTTTGGCGCGGTTGTTAGATCGGTTACTGCTGCTATCAAGATGTAAGTGAGTTTGAACGTTGTGTTATAGTATATACGGACGAGCGATGGGACACACCACCACCGAGATAGCGATGTATTGGGTATTTTCCTATACGACCATTTTGCGAATGTACCGTGAATATCAGGTATCCTAAAACATCAAATCTCCGACATCGATGCGTACGGAACAAGATCCTGGAAGAACGGGACCAACGATGACTGAAGAGAATCGTTCAAAGTCACAGAAGTGCAACCCTTCTGCAAATTGTTGCAGATTTCAGTGCTGGGCCATCAATAAGTGTCAGTGTGCGAACCATTCAACGAAACATCATCGATATGGCTTTCAGAGCCGAAGACCTACTCGTGTATCCTTGATGACTACAGGACACAAAGCTTTACGCCTTGCCTGGGTCCGTCAACATCGACACTAGCCTATTGATGACTAGAAACATGTTGCCTGGTCGGTCTAGTCTCGTTTCAGATTGTATCGAGCGGACGGACGTGTACGGGTATGGGGACAACATTATAAATCCATGGACCCTGCATGTCAGGAGGGTATTGTTCAAGCTGATGGAGGCTCTGTAATGGTGTGGAACTTGTGCAGGTGGAGTGATATGGGAGCCCTGATACGTCTAGATACGATTCTGACAGGTGTCACATACGTAAGCATCCTGTCTGATCACCTGCATCCGTTCATGTCCGTTGTGCATTCCGACGGACATTTCAAGGAGGACAATGCGACACCCCATACGTCCAGAATTGCTACAGAGTGGCTAAAGCAACACTCTTCTGAGTTTAAACACTTGCGCTGCCCGCCAGACCTCCCCCCCCCCCCCCCTAAGACATCAAATATGCGTCATCGGTGCGGCGCTGCGGTGGGAAAAAGATCCTGCAAGTACGGGATCAACGACGACTGAAGACATTATTGGACATGAACATTGAACAGGATGCCTAGCAACGTGCTGTTCGTGAGAGATCCCCAGCCCCTCGTACTCTTACAGGTTTATGGACGGCCCTGCAGGACTGAAGGTGTCATTTCCCTCCAGCACTACTGCCGACATTAGTCGGGTCTATGCCACGTCGTGTTGTGGCACTTCTGCTTGCTCGCGGGGGCGCTACACGATATTAGGCATATTTACCAATTTCTCTGACTTTTCAGTGTATATAATGTTCGTCCTTAACGAAAATGTGACCTCCATGACCAGGCAATGAAGAACAATGGTTTAAGGTCTAGAATACAAAACGCGAGGAAAACCTGAAAATTATTAATATTTCTAGCAACTGTTTTGCTTAGGATGAACATTGCTAAAAGAGACACACAAGTAAATTATGTAACAATGATTGCGGATGTGGTGCATCTAATTGCAGATGTTCAGTGATGTACACAGCTAATCTCTTTGGCGGTTACTATCAAGATCATCGTACAACTACACTATCAGAAGCGGGCAGAGGCATCATTATGTTGTAAAGGTGGAATACTTCAACTTCAGTAGCAAGTGTGGACCTGCAGAACATGACAAAATGCTTCTGTATCAGTATATTTACATTAAAACAATGGATTAAAAGTGAGATGCAATGGAACATATGGCGCAACTATGTAGTAAGGCATATCTGAAAACACTCAGCTACCACAGGACTACTTGAATGTCGTATTGTTGTTCCTACGTTTACACCTAGAGGAAACGCATCAATTCATCGTCTCCTCGACTGATGTGTTATTATCGACCAAGGAGTTAGATTAAAGTAGTCTGTATGTATGTCCGATACAGAGAAGATCGTAACAGTTGCAGAACTGACTGGAAATGCATAGATAATATTTCAGTAGACACAACAATAAATTTAGAAGTTAGACCGATCCTTTTATCTACTCTAAAGAAATTTCACTTTTGCCACAATATTGGGGCTGTAATATGCTCTGTGTTGAAACACAGACAAAAATAGCATCATATGACGGAATGAATCTGAAGGTAGTCGTTTTGTGTTTAGCGTCGCTGGCTCTCGATCATGGAGACCCGTGGTCGATTCCCGGTGCAGTCACGAATTTTCTCTCCTCGGGACTAAGTGCGTATGCTGTCCCCAGAATTACCTTCCATGATATTAAATAAGCCCTGTATGGTATATAATATTAAAAATAATTTATATTTGATAGTTATAACAGTTTTATTGTTCCTTTTCCAAATTATTGAGATAGTAGATCGTGTACATTTAGATTTACTTCTGTCAGTTTAATGATTTCACGCAAGTGTACATGCTGTCTCATTTTTCACTTTCACTACGACGTACTCGGTTTTTAGCTGCCATCGGCAGCAGTTTAGGAAATTTAAAAAGGGAGATGGATAGGTTAATGTTAGATATAGTGGGAATTAGTGAAGTTCGGTGGCAGGAAGAACAAGAATTCTTGCCAAGTGAATACAGGGTTATAAATACAAAATTAAATAGGGGTAATGCAGGAGTAGGTTTAATAATTAATAAAAATATAGGAATGCGGGTAAGCTACTTCAAACAGCGTAGTGAACACATTATTGTGGCCAAGATAGATACGAAGCCCACGCCTACCACAGTAGTACTAGTTTATATGCCAAATAGCCCCGCAGATGACGAAGAGATTGATGAAATGTATGATGAAATAAAAGAAATTATTCAGATAGTGAAGGGGGACGAAAATTTAATAGTCATGGGTGACTGGCATTCGATAGTAGGAAAAGGAAGAGAAGGAAACGTAGTAGATGAATATGGAATGGGGGTAAGGAATTAGAGAGGAAGCCGCCTGGTAGAATTTTGCACAGAGCATAACTTAATCGTAGCTAAAACTTGGTTCAAGAATCATGAAAGAAGGTTGAATACATGGAAGAAACCTGGAGATACAGCAAGGTTTCAAATCAATTATATAATGGTAAGACAGAGATGTGGGAACCAGGTTTTAAATTGTAAGACATTTCCAGGGGCAGATGTGGACTCTGACCACAATATACCGGTTATGAACTGTAGATTAAAACTGAGGAAACTGCAAAAAGGTGGGAATTTAAGGAGGTGGGACGTGGATAAACTGACAGAGCCAGAGGTTGTAGAGAGTTTCAGGGAGAGCATTAGGGAACGATTGACTAGAACGAGGCAAAGAAATATAGTAGAAGAAGAATGGGTAACTTTGAGAGATGAAACAGTGAAGGCAGCAGAGGATCAAGTAGATAAAAAGACGAGGGCTAATAGAAATCCTTGGGTAACAGAAGAGATATTAAATTTAAATGATGAAAGGAGAAAATATAAAAATGCAGTAAATTAAGCAGGCAAAAAGTAGTACAAACGTCCCAAAAATGAGAGCGACAGGAAGAGCAAAATGGCTATGCAGGGATATCTAGAGGACAAATGTAATGATGTGGAGGCGTATATCACTAGGGGTCAGATAGATACTGCCTACAGGAAAATTAAAGAGACCTTTGGAAAAAAGAGAACCACTTGTATGAATATCAAGAGCTCAGATGGAAACCCAGTTCTAAGAAAAGAAAGGAAAGCAGAAAGGTGGAAGGATTATATAGAAGGTCTATACAAGGGCGATGTTCTTGAGGACAATATTATGGAAATGGAAGAGGATGTAGATGAAGATGAAATGGGAGATACGATACTGCGTGAAGAGTTTGACAGAGCCCTGGAAGACCTAAGTCGAAACAAGGCCACGGGAGTAGACAACATTCCATTAGAACTACTGATAGCCTTGGGAGAGCCAGCCCTGACAAAACTCCATATGGTGAGCAAGTTTTATGAGACAGGAGAAGTACCCTCAGACCTCAAGAAGAATATAATAATTCCAAACCCAAAGAAAGCAGGTGCTGACAGATGTGAAAATTACCGAACTTCGGGAGGGGTAATGTCTGAAATGTGGTATTCTCAGCGTGCTCTTAACACAATGGAGATTGGAATATAAAATTTCGAAACGATCTCCGAAATTTAATGTCCCATGCGTCTAGCTCCATCTGCCATCCCGTGTTCGAGGCCTAATAATTCTCATCGTGTGGCCACAATCACGGCGAACACAGTTTCACATGAATTACCTGAGTACAAATGGCAGCCCCGCCAATGCACTGCCGTTTTGTACATTGTGTACGCGATACTGCGGCCATCTGTACTTGTGCATATCCCAATTTTATCACCACATAATTGTAAAATACGGAAACAATGCGCTTTTTTCAACAGGTGTGGTTTTCATTGGATCGATTTATTCCCTAAATCTGTAGGTTTAGTGTATGAGTCTTTCAAATCTGCCCTTGTACCTCACTCATTCATATTGTTCATACCATTTTTAAGCCTTTCGATTCATCGTGAAGCAGGGAAGAGAAGTTGATAGCTGTTTAAACTTCTACAGCGTAATCATCCGGTAACGAACGTCTTAATGGACCGCAAATTCTTCTCCTCCTCGAACAGCACTGGCTATTCGTGTTTGAGCTTTTAACACAGCTTGATAATAGATTTAGTACTGATTTTAACCATTTTTTGAAATATCTAACATCGCCGTTTCCCTTAATCTTTAGCATGAGTTACCAAGCATATAACCCGTCTTCATAGCCGATGTTGCTGAAGCTCTCGTGTGCTGCGTTGCACTCTCTTCCGTCTTTCATCATCGTCATCATCATCATCAACACAAACAAAAGACCATTTTAATTGAATCAACTGTGGGTTCTTGGCGAAATATTGTTGATTAATTATGCAAACACTGGTTTTAGCCTTGTTTCTCAATTTATTGTTAATGTTATTGCAGAACCTAGGTTTCCGGTTATAAGCCCATTAATGTAATTGAAAATGGGCTTATCACCCGAAACCTAGGTTGTGTAATAACATTAATAATAACTTGTGAAACAAGGCTAAAAATAGTGTTTACTTAGTTAACAACATAAGACTATACATGCTAAATTATATTCAGCTATACTGCACAAATACACGTATTATTCGCACGTATTCCCAAGAAAATGGGCCAGTGTGCATGGATGGAGAAGAAGCTTTCTGTTAGGCAGTTGAACTCGCCCGTGTCAAATCTCAGCCAAACATGCCTTATGATACTTAAATATTTTTTTTAGCCAGCGTATATCCATCACATCGGATACAACACATCTTATGCTGTAGTCCTCCAGAATACTGGTGTTATTGATGTGGTCCTAGAACTGTGGCAGATTTTGATGCCAGTGAGGCCAGACACCGCATGTGCCATCGCCGTAACCAGAAAAGCAACGAGAGTTTCCAGGAATCTCTACAAACAGAGTGACGCTAAAGGGCTTCCCGTCGTACCGCCGCTCAAGTTGTCTGGCCTATTTTGTGTGGAAAGCTAGGAGAGTACTTCGACCATATCAGCAACATCTACGAGTACATAAACGTAACGATGGGGAGACAAAGGTGCCTTTCCGTTCCTTGACATCATTGTCGGACGAAAAGCTTGTGGTTGTCACAGTCATAGCACGGATAGTTATACACGGATCAATATCTGCACGCTACCAGCTACTACCAACCAGCTCAGAAGAGTTCTGTTCTTATGAATTTCGAGCATCGAGTTTCAGACGCGAGAAACCTGGAAAGTTACTGAAGTTCTTACGAATAGCGTTCAAAGAAGACGACTGCTACTGTTGACCAATTTCGCAAGCTGTTTCACTAAAACTCGCTAGCAGAATTCCGCCGACTAGGACAGAAAGAGGCTTGCAGTTTTGCCCTTCTGTGGCTCAGCGACATTTAAGTTTAGCGGGATCTTAAATATGTATAAAGATAATGCAGTCTTGAGGCGTACATCTAAATTTCAACAGCTCATGATGCCTGTGAAAGCTGAGGCGCTAGAACGCGTGGCATGTACAATACACGTGCGTGGGTGTGGGCAGTTTTATGTCAGATTGTGCTCCCTCACGAAAGACTCTGCAAATAACGTAAAAAGTGTGTTGCTGTGTATTGCTGCTGCAAATCTGTCATAATATTTACCCACTTACCATAAGCCTTCGGCGATAAGTAAAGAAAATCCACCGGCCGGTGTGGCCGAGCGGTTCCAGGCGCTTCAGGCTGGAACCGCGCAACCGCTACGGTCGCAGGTTCGAATCCTACCTCGAGCATGGATGCGTGTGATGTCCTTAGGTTAGTTAGGTTTAAGTAGTTCTACGTTCTAGGGGACTGATGACCACAGATGTCAAGTCCCATAGTGCTCAGAGCCATTTGAACCATTTTGAAAGAACATCCCTCGTCCACCTAACATTCAATTCGAAGCCTACACTTTCAGCACATTTCCATTTCATTTGCATTCTTGTCGTAAAGATCAACTTCGATCCATTTCATGGTGATTTGGTTTGTTTTCCTGCCAATCAGAATAATTCCCATAATACATCTCGCCAATGCTCGCTTAGAAGCGTGTGCCTCAGTCTTTTTCCCGATGGGGCACACTTAAGTACGTTTGAAACTTTCGCGATAGAACTGCACATGATTTATTTTCCCAAACGCAAAAAGGAAAACACGTAAAATATATACAATACATGTTTTTATTAACACACTCTATTAAAAACCCTTACTGACGATTTCCTGCAAGCTGGGTTACTCGAAGAAACGATTAGGCGATAATTTATTTTATGTTTTGCATATTTTACCTGCAGAAAAATAGGAGACATTGAGAATCACGCGACTCCCTTGGCATGTATTCGTAACACATAAATGAGTCGCGCGACAGCGGTTGAGAAACGCTGCTTTAGAAAACCTGCATTTCAAAATGATTTCTAAACCAGAATTCTATGTCTCACCCCAACAAGTGGGAATACTAATACACACTGATTATGAAATTCCATTATCAGGCACTTAGGAAGTACAGCTCTCATATACACTACTGGCTACTAAAATTGCTACACCACGAAGATGACGTGCTACAGACGCGAAATTTATGCGACAGGAAGAAGATGCTGTGATAAGCAAATGATTAGCTTTTCAGAGCATTCACACAAGGTTGCCGCACCGAGCGGGGTGGCGCAGTGGTTAGACACTGGACTCGCATTCGGGAGGACGACGGTTCAGTCCCGCGTCCGGCCATCCTGATTTTGGTTTTCCGTGATTTCCCTAAATCACTCCAGGCAAATGCCGCGATGGTTCCTCTGAAAGGGCACAGCCGACTTCCTTCCCCATCCTTCCCTAATCTGATGAGACCGATGACCACGCTGTCTGGTCTCCTTCCCCAAACCAACCAACCAAGGTTGGCGCCGCTGGCGACACCTACAACGTGCTGACATGAGGAAAGTTTCCAACCGATTTCTCATACACAAACAGCAGTTGACCGGCGTTGCCTGGTGAAACGTTGTTGCGATGCCTGGTGTAAGGAGGAGAAATGCGTACCATCACGTTTCCGACTTTGATAAAGGTCGGATTCTGGCCTATCGCGATTGCAGTTTATCGCATCGCGACATTGCTGCTCTAGTTGGTCGAGATCCAATGACTGTTAGCATAATATAGAATCGGTGGGTTCAGGAAGGTAATACGGAACGCCGTGCTGGATCCCAACGGCCTAGTATCACTAGCATCTTATCCGCATGGCTGTAACGGATCGTGCAACCACGTCTCGATCCCTGAGTCAACAGATGGGGACCTTTGTAAGACAACAACCATCTGCACGAACAGTTCGACGACGTTTTCAGCAGTATGGACTATCAGCTCGGAGACCATGGCTGCGGTTACCCTTGACGCTGCATCACAGACAGGAGCGCCTGCGATGGTGTGCTCAACGACGAACCTGTGTGCACGAATGGCAAAACGTCATTTTTCGGATGAATCCAGGTTCTGTTTACAGCATCATGAGGGTCGCATCCGTGTTTGGTGACATCGCGGTGAACGCACATTTGACGCGTGTATTCGTCATCGCCATACTGGCGTATCACCCGGCGAGTTGTTTTGGGGTGCCATCGGTTACACGTCTCGGTCACCTTTTCAGATGGTTCAAATGGCTCTGAGCACTATGGGACTTAACATCTGAGGTCATCAGTCCCGTAGAACTTAGAACTACTTAAACATAGTAACCTAAGGACATCACACACATCCATGCCCGAGGCAGGATTCGAACCTGCGACCGTAGCGGTTGCGCGGTTCCAGACTGAAGCGCCTAGAACCGCTTGGCCACACCGGCCGGCTACGGTCACCTCTTGTTCGCATTGACGGCACTTTCGGCACTTTGAACAGTGAACGTTACATTTAAGATGTCTTACGACCCGTAGCTCTACCCTTAATTCGATCCCTGCGAAACCCTACGTTTTAGCAGGATAAAGCACGACCGCATGTTGCAGGTCCTGTACGGGCCTTTCTGGATACAGAAAATGTTCGACTGCTGCCCTGGTCAGCACATTATCCAGATCTCTCACCAATTGAAAACGTCTGGTCAATGGTGGCCGAGCAATTGGCTCGTCACAATACGCCAGTCACTACTCTTGATGAACTCTGGTATCGTGTTGAAGCTGCATGGGCAGCTGTACCTGTACACGCTATCCAAGCTCTGTTTGACTCAATGCCCAGGAGTATCAAAGCCGTTATTACGGCCAGAGGTGGTTGTTGTGGGTACTGATTTCTCAGTATCTATGCACCCAAATTGCGTGAAAATGTAATCACATGGCACTTCTAGTATAATATATTTGTCCAATGAGTACCCGTTTATCATCTGCATTTCTTCTTGGTGTAGCAATTTTAATGGTCAGTAGTGTATTAACACACTTACTGACGATTTCCTAAAAGGTGGATTACTCGAAGAAACGATTTGGCGATAACTTCTTTTATGTTCTACACATTTTATCTGCAGAAAAATGGGAGACGTTGAGAATCACGCGACTCACTTGACATGTATTCGTGACACATAAATGTGTCTTGCGACAGCGGTTGAGTAAAGCTAGTTTAGAAAACCTGCATTTTAAAATGATTTCTAAACCAGAATTCTGTGTCTCACCCCAACAAGTCGGAAATACTAATACATACTGATTATGAAGTTCCGTTATCAGGCACTTAGGAAGTACAGCTCTGATATATTTTTACTCTTCTGTGTATTTCTACTCCTATCGATATAGACAGTGTCTTCCACTACACTAAATAACAAATAGAAAATATTAATACAGACTGATTGTGAAGTGTAAGTGTTAGGCAAGTAGGAAGTATAGATATGAAATTTTTTTGCCCTCCTTTATGTTTCTACTTCTGTAGATATAGGCAGTGTCATCCGCTACACTAATACAAAATAATAGATATCGTTGTATGATGATGTTTTTAATTAGAATAATTTTCATTTATACTACGAGGATTGCCCAGAAAGTAATGCACCGCATTTTTTTCTTCGACAATTCTTTATTGAACATAATGAGAATTACACACACGAAAGACTGGTGTTTTATCTACACACCCTTTTTTTCGCGTAGTCTGAATCCCATTCCGTGGCCTTCCGCCAGCGCAGGGCGGGTATGCCCTGACGTGGAGCTCCGCGGAACCGTCTTTTGATGACCTCGCCCTCTGTTCCCAGCGACTAACTGTCCTGGCGGCGGAGCCACTGCTTCGCTGTGTGAATCACCTCCTCATCATCTTCAGAAAGTCTTCCACGAATGGCTTCTGTCATTGCGAATGACAACATAACCTCGCCGCAATATGTTAGGTGTAAATGGAAATGTCGTGTGGCTAGGGCCTTCCGTCGGGTATACAGCCTAGTGAAAGTCTTTCGATTTGATGCCACTTCGGCGACTTGAGTGTCGATGAGATGAGATGATGATGATGAGGACAAACCCAGCCCCGAAGCGGAGAAATCTCCGACCCAGTCGGGAAACGAACCCGGGCCCCTTGGCATGACATTCCGGCGCGCTGACCACTCAGCTACCGGGACGGCAGCCGTTGACGGTCTCCCCGACCGCTGCAAATCGCGGAGCACCTCCGAACCGCCTTCTGATGACCTCGCCCTCCGTGCCCAGCGACTAACTGTACTTCTGTCGACCGCAGATGCTCCATAGTTTGCACAAGCGTTTGTGAATGTTCCCAACAGTTTCTTTCTCTGCAGTGAGAAATTCAACAATGGCACGTTGCTCGTAACATACATCACCTACAAACTATCCTGCAGCTACTCTATCTGTCAGAAATGACGGAAACATGGCGTGCTCACTCAGGAAACTTCAAATAATACATAAGTAACGTTTCGCATTCGGCTAATAAAAAAATGCATTACTTTCAGGGCAACCCTCGTAGATGAGTACCCAGCGTTTCTGGGTATGTATTTATTCTTCTCCTCCCCTCTCTCTCCCTCTCTTCCACACCTCTCTGTTCATTGTCTCCTGCCCCTTTCCCTGTCCACCTGTTCCTCCCCCTCCCACTCTCTGTCTGCTCCACCCCCTCTCTCCATTTGCCCCTTCCCCATCTCTCTATCTCCTCCCAGTCCTATTGAAGCCAATCCCCTCTTTAGATCACTCCCTTCTCCAGCCTCCCTCTGTCCGTCCCTACCCCCTCTTCCTGCCCACCTACTTCTTCCCCGTCCCACTATTCATCTCCTCCTCGCTCTCCTCTCTGTCCATCTCCTTTTTTTTACTATTCTCTGTCCATCTCCTCCTCTTTCTATTCTTTGTCGACCTGCTTCCCTCTCTCTGTCCATCTTCTCCTCCCCTCTCTTTGCCCATCTCTTCTTTACCCTGTCTGTGTACATATCCTCTTTCCTTTCTCTGCCCTTTCCTCCTCGCGCTCATTCTGTGCATCTTCTGCTTCCCCTGCTCTCTCCAAGTTACCGTCCCCCCTCTCCAGTATTTCTCTCCCTCAAAGTATTCCTTTCCAAATGGTACGTAATATGTGTTTCAAATTTGAATAAAATCGATCCAGGGGTTTAGGACTAGCTTCTTACATAAGGCTTTGCCCCCCTATGCACATGTCACATATATTCCACATTTATTTAACATATTCATACATATTTGTACACATATCTCACATGTATGTCTCGTGAACTTCGCCCTGCAGTCTCGTTTCCACGCAGCTCTATGTTTATGAGGTCATATCTCCGGAACCACGGGTCGCACAACGATATAATTCAGCAGGTACATTCAGTGGTATATGTGGATGATGTTTGCGAAGTGTGTTGCGAATAGAGTAAGTAATAAATATGTAATAAAAGAAAACGTCATGAACGATGTGAAAGTTCTTCATGCATCTCAGTGTATCTCCTGAACTATGAGTCGTACAGAGATATAATTTCGCAAGTACATTCATTGGGATATTTGAATACTGTTTGCAAAATGTGTCACTAATACACTTCATAGTAAAGAAGTAAACCAATAATACGTCATTTTTAATACGGTAGTTTTGATGCTTGAATACCGAAAATATAGAAAGTGTACAACTTTGCTTCTGCCGTTTTTTCCCCCAACATTTGAGGCTTTAATAAAAACAATTGGTTACATATGTATCATTCAAAGTATTTTCCATCGCTGGCCATCACTTTCCCCCCATCTTTCGGGCAGTGTACGAATCCCGCGTCGAAGAAACTGATCATCTTTCGAAGCGATCCACGAATCGATCCAATTTGTGACTTCTGCATGAGATCGGAAGTGTTGGTCAGCCATGCCATGCGCCATTGATCTGAACAGGTGATAGTCAGAGAGAGCAATGTTTGGAGAATGCGGTGGGTGGGGTAGGACTTCCGATTTAAACGTTTCCAAGTACGTTTTGATCTCTTTTGCAACGTGGGGTCGAGCGTTGTATTGCGGCCGTTTGTCTTTTAATGCTCTGCTCGGAAGCATTAACTGCGTTCGATAACGTGCACCTGTGATTGTTTCACTTGATTTTAACACCTCATAGTACACGACGCCGAGCTCGTCCCACCAAATGCAGAGCTGGAGCTGTGAATATTTGGTTTGGCCGTCGACGTGGAAGCATGGCCGGGATATCCCCATTGCTTTTTTGCGTTTACGGTTATCGTAATGAATCCATTTTTCTTCCTCGGTCACAATACGATCCAGAAATCCCTTCCGTTTTTCCCTCTCAAGCAACTGTTCACAAACACACAATCGCCGTTTAACGTCTCTTAGTTTCAGCTCACACGGGGCCCAAGTTCCTTCTTTCTGCACCATGCCCATAGCGTTGAGACGTTTTGAAATGGCTTGCTGTGCCACTCCCACTAATCGTGACTGTTGTGTTGGCAGAAGAGCCAACACCGTGTTACGAATGGAGGCCGAAATGCACGCGTATTAGCTCACACAGGCTGGCGTGAGGAGGGAAGAACTATACTGACGTGAGGTCTGGAACATAGCAAGGAATCAGAATTCAGAAAGCGGACGTAATTAATTTGATACTTAACTTTAATCCATTAATGATGAACGTCGCTCTTGACGGTACATGATTCACAATTTTATCTGTTCAGAATAGTAACTGATTATGGCGCCTTGCTAGGTCGTAGCAAATGACGTAGCTGAAGATATGCTAAACTGTCGTCTCGGCAAATGAGAGCGTATGTAGGTAGTGAACCATCGCTAGCAAAGTCGGCTGTACAACTGGGGCGAGTGCTAGGGAGTCTCTCTAGACTAGACCTGCCGTGTGGCGGCGCTCGGTCTGCAATCACTGATAGTGGCGACACGCGGGTCCGACGGATACTAACGGACCGCGGCCGATTTAAAGGCTACCACCTAGCAAGTGTGGTGTCTGGCGGTGACACCACAGTGACAGTTCTTCTTCAGTTTGACGCGAGTCTTCACTCAGCAATGTCTCCAATTCTGCATCTTCTCTCTATCACCACTATGCCGGTCTACGCCGTTAAAATCACCGTTCTTGAAGCGCTGAAACCACTTGCGACACGTTCTTTCGCTAACAGCGTCCTTACCATACGAACTTGAGAGTATTCGATGATACTCAGTAACATATTCCTCAAATGACGAGAATTAGGCTCGTAAACTGACATTTTCCATCAAAAACAACTTTATGATGTAGACACAAATCGACTAATGTTTGAATGAGGTTGTGTTGACCGAGGCCCAACTAACTGACTGACGTCTGCGATCTGCTTCTTTCGACCGCTACTTACCGTTGTCGCCACCTATCGACAAACAGCAGAAGCAAAGTTGTACACCTTTGTAGTAAGGGTCAAAAATTTTCCTTTCATCAGTTCAAAACTTGTTCAAATGGCTCTCAGCACTATGGGACTTAACTTCTGACGCCATCAGTCCCCTAGAACTACTTAAACCTAACTAATCTAAGGACATCATACAGATCCATGCCCGAGGCAGGACACGAACCTGTGTCCGTAGCGCCTAGAACCGCTCGGCCACCCCGGCCGGCTTTCATCAGTTTGCAGGGGTTGTTAGAGAGAAAAAGTTTAGTAAAGGTTTGAAATTATGTGCAAAGTTTGTTGCTAGTAAAAAAGTGCTCTCATTGCCAAACAGTCTGGCTATCTGTGCGTCGCGAGCTACGTTACGTTTCCATCTCTGCCTCCACTCCTTTGATAGTTTGATGGTTCTCACCCTTAAGCGATTCTCTCCGGCCTGTAAGTAATTGTGTAGCAAGTTTGGTTCGGATCAGTGCTGTGTTTTAGGAGGATATGTGAAAAGGAGGTTATAACTTGAAAACTGATTAAAAAAAAGCAAGGGTTTTGGGACGTAGGAGAATTAAATCAAACGATTCTGAAGGAATTAGATTCGAAAATGAGACTTTAAAAATAGTAGACGAGTTTTAGTATTTGGACCGTAAGATACCTAGCGATGGGCAATATAGAGAGGATACAAAATGTAGACTGGCACTCGCAAGAACATCGCTTCTAAAGAAGATAAATATGTAAGTGTTGGAAAATCGTTCCTGAAACTATTTGTCTGGAGTGGAGGCTTGTACGGAAGTGAAACGTGAGGACAGGCAGCTGAGACAAGAACAGAATAGAAGCCTTTCAAATATCGTTATACAGAAGAATGGTGAAGATTAGATGAGTAGATGAAGTAACTAATGAGGAAGTGATAGAATTAGGGAGAGAAAAAAATTTGTCGCATAATTTAAGTAAAATAAAGGATCCTTTGGTAGGACACTTTCTGAGACGTTATGGGATTGTCAGTTTGAAACTGGAGGGTAATGTGAATTGTAAAACTGTAGAAAGCTATCAAAAGATAAATACAATAATCAGAGCCAAATGGATGTAGCTTGCAGTAGTTATTCGGAGATAAAGACGCTTGCACAGGTTGGGAATGTGGGGAGCTGCATTAAACCTGACTTTGGAATGAAGTGGACTTAACAACGACAAAAACAACAAAAAACGGAAGAGTAAGGCTATATGCCGCTTTCCACCGTAGTATACATTAACGGCTACCGTATACTGACAAAAAAATAGGAAACATATCACGAGAAAGCATTCAATTGTCACTGTTATTAGATCATGTGTGAGAGATACCGAATTAGTATTTTAAAATTGAGTTTATTACAATTTTCAGTTGGTGCGTAAAGATTCGCAATCAAAACAGTTAGCAGTGTTTCAAAAAAGATACAAAACCTGAATTTCTATGATCGGATAATGTTTATCTGCTTCACACTACAGGTACTCAATATGATAACTTCGTATATGCTGTTAAAAATAGCTCTAGTAATAGCCAACATCCTTGCATTACTGTGTCCTCAAATCTGAATTTCATCTGTCGAGATTAAGTGACGTCGCAGCCACAACAAATTTTACCATGGGTTCGTAGCCGATTAAATTTTGTCTGAATAGTTCTTCCACATCTGCACTAGTTCTTATTCATTTGGTATCTACTAGAGCAGCCTCGAGACCCTATTATCAAGCTCTCATGCACATTTGAACAACTTAAGCAGCCACCGTGCTGTAAGTACGCTGCATTTCTTTCTCATCTGTTTTCTCAAATCCAGACGGCTTCTTCATAGCCGGCAATGTCGGTCGGGGAAAATTCAATTCCTACATAGATAATAATTTGCCTCTGCTGGATACAGTTAAGAAACATGCTTTCCTATGCAGGCATCTCCTCATAGGAGTTTTTTTTTTCTATCTCCAGAAGGCCTACGATACCACATGGACGCATAACATCATGGACAGCTCATTCAGAGGGGCTTCAGAATTATTACCTATGATTCACACCGACATCGCACTAATTCAGATATCAAATGAGGAACTCATTTCAGGGTGTTATGAGCAGAAGAACGCAGTACCACTAGAAGGTGTACGTAGCGCCACTCTCTTCTCTTTTGTCACTACCAGTAAAATGGCTAAGATAATTGAACCGTACTGTGCTCTATAAATGCGGACGATTTTGCTACATCTAGTATTTCACCAGGTAGACATCAGCTTCAGCCTATGGCACCAGGTAAGATGGCGTATGGCTGTTGCATTGAACAGAGATTATGTTGTAAAATAGGATTTTGTAGCCTAAGGAGTGGAGAATAGCATGTTATATTGGAATACCGAATAAAACCAATCCGCTTTCAGAATAAATATATGGTGCATAACTTACTGAGCGCCATTCGTTTATTTGTAACCTATTGCTTTTTAAAGGTACTTAATTTCTACAGATTAGAAACAGAAAGAAAAATAGCACTAGAACCTGCAATGCGGACAAGGAATGAAAGAGGAAGCCACCAGTTATAACTTCGAGCACGGCATAGTTTAATCTTCGGCAGCACTTCGTTTATGAATCATGAAAGATGACCGTTATAATGGAAGAGACCTGGAGAAAACTGAAAGGTTTCAGATAGATTGTCCATTGGTAACAAATAGATTTCGGACCCAGGATCTAAACTATGAAAAATTTCCACTTGCACTTGTTGACCCTGAAAATAATTTATTGGTTATGAACTGCAGATTTATTTTTGAATCATCAGTATGTATTCCAATCTCTGTTTTCCTCTACAGTTTTTACCCTCTACAGCTCCCTCTAGTAGCGTTTAAGTGAGTCCCTGATGTCTTAGAACATACCCTATTAACACGACATTTGTTCTTGTCAGTGTCTTCCATACAGTCCTTTCCTTGCCCATTCTTCAGAGAACCTTCTCCCTCCTTACTTTATCAGTCCACCAAATTTCAACATTGTTTTGTAGTATCACATCTAAAATGCTTCGAATATCTTTCATTCCGATTTTCTAACAGTTTATGAGTCACTATCATACAATGCTGTGCTCGAAACGTACATTCACAGAAATTTCTTCCTCAGATTAAGGCCGCTGTTTGTACTAGTCTCCTGGCACAAAATGCCGTTTTTGCCTGTGTTAGCATCTTTTTTACATCCTCCTTCTTCTGTCCATCCATCATGGGTTGTTTTGCTGCCTAGCTAGCAGAGTTTTTAACTTCGTCTATTTCTTGGTACCCAATTTTGATGCTGAGTTTCTCGCTGTTCTCATTTCTACTACTTCTCATTACTTCTGCCATTCTTCGAGTTACTCACAGTCCATATCCTGTACCCATTAGACTGTTCATTCCACTCAATGTATCCCTTAATTATTCTTCTCTGTCATTGAGGATGGCAATATCATCAGTACATCTTATCACTGGTGTCCTTCCACCTCGAAATTTAATCCCACCTTTGAACTTTTCTTTTATTTACATCATTGCTTTTCTATGTATACTTTCAACAGGAGGGGCGAAAGGACTGCTTTCCTCTGTAGAACGAAACACCATTCCCAGTTGCAAATTTTTACTTTCTATTCATTCGAGGACTAGCTTCGGTCCCAGACCCATTTACAAATCATCATAACATAGTCGAAAATGGCATTTCCAAAAATGTCAAAAATGTGCAATGAACATTTAAGTGCAAACAGATATATTCGGAAATGCTATTTTCTTCCGGATTAGCCTCTTAAAATTCAGCCTGCTCTTCTTCATTATTAAATTGTGATCAGAGTCTATATCTGCGTCTGGGTACTCCTTACGACCCAGTATCTGATTTCAGAATCTCTGCCTGACCATGATGTAATCAAACTGAAATCTTCCCGTATATCCCGGCCTTTTCCAAGTATACCACTAGTCTTATGGTTCTTGAAATTAGTATTCGCAGTTATTAACTGACATTTATTATAGAACTCGATTAGCGTTCCTCCTCTCTCATTACTACTACCCAGCCCACATTATCCAGTAACCCTTCATTCTGCTCCTTCTCCTACAACTAGCCGGCCGGTGTGGCCATGCGGTTCTAAGCGCTTCAGTCTAGAACTGCGTGACCGCTACGGTCGCAGGTTCGAATCCTACCTCGGGCATGGATGTGTGTGATGTCCTTAGGTTTAATTAGTTCTGAGTTCTAGGCGACTGATGACCTCAGAAGTTAAGTCCCATAGTGCTCAGAACCATTTGAACCTACAACTTCATTCCAGACCCCATGACTATTAGCTATTAGATTTTCGTCTACCCTTATGTGCTGGATAACCCGTTCAATATCCTCATATACTTTTCCTGTCTCTCCACTTTTTGCTTAGCATGTATACGTAAACTGTTACTGTCGATGTTGGTTTTCTGCCGATTCCGATGCGAACAGTCCTATCACTGAACTGTTCCCAGTAGCATACTCTTTGGCCTGTCTTCCTATCTATAACGTATCCTACTGCCGTTGTACCATTTTCTACTGCTGTAAATATTACCCTACACTCATCTGACCAGAAATCTACGTCTTCTTTCCATTTCACTTCACTCGCGCATGCTACATCTATATTGATCTTCAATACGTCTCTCTTCACATTTTATAGCTTCCCTACCAGATTGAAACTCCTGATATTTCTCGCCCCGACCCGTACATCGCTATCCTTTCGTTGGTTATTCAATCTTCTTCTCGGTCACCTCCTCCTTGGCAGCCACCCTTCTCCCCAGAGATCCGAATGGAGGACTAGTCTTTTTCCAATTTAGAGATCTTCCTGACATTTTTTCCATTACAGACAACTTGTCATGTGGATACACATTATGTGTCTCCAATGCGACGGTTTCCATTGCCTTCTGCATTTTAATGCTGTTGATAGTTGCTAATTCTTCCGCCTTTTAGGGCAGCTTCGCACCGCAAGATGAAGAGAGTGCCGTGCACCTCTGTATGCTGCTACACCCTCTTCGACAAGACCTTTGCCAGAACGAGTGAGACTTCTTATGCTGGAAGTCTTTGACCACCATTACTGTCAACTGCTGTGAACTGCAGATTGAAACTGAAGAAATTGCAAAAGGTGGGCAAATTAAGGAGAAGTCGCCCTGAAAAGTTGAGAGAACTAGAGGTGCTTGAAACTCCGGAAGGGATCTCAAGGGAATGATTGCTGAAACAGCAACAAAAAATGACTGATTAGCTTTAAGAGGAGAAGTATTGAAGGAAGTAGAGATAGAAATAGGTAAAAAGTCATGACCCAGCAGATTTCCTCGGATGCTACAGCAGATATTGAATTGATGAAAGAAGAAATTATAAAAATGCAGCACACTAAGCATGCGAAGGGAAATACAGATCTCTAAAAAATAAGATTCACAGACAGTCAAACTGGCTAAACAGGAACGGCTTGAGGACAAAAGGAAGAAGTACGTATCAATAGGATAAAGCTAGATACCGCCTATAGGAAAATGAAAGAGGCAGAAGATTTATATGAATATAAAGAACCCAATTGGGAAACCAGTTCTAAGCAAAGACGGGAATTCTGAAAGGTGGAGGAAGAGGGACTACACAGGGGAAAGGTACTTGAAGTTAGCGTTATGGGAAAGTAAGAGGAGGGTGAGATGGGTCATATGGTACTGCGAGAAAAATTTGACAGAGCATTGATAGATCTGAGTCTACCTTATCTGCAAAATGTGTGGGGCGGGGGAAAAGCCATCAGACTTTAAGAAAAACATAAAATCCCAATTCAAAAATGGCTCTGAGCACTATGGGACTTAACATCTATGGTCATCAGTCCCCTAGAACTTAGAACTACCTAAACCTAACTAACCTAAGGACATCAAACAACACCCAGTCATCACGAAGCAGAGAAAATCCCTGACACCACCGGGAATCGAACCCGGGAACCCGGGCGCGGGAAGCGAGAACGCTACCGCACGACCACGAGCTGCGGACCACAACTCAAATGAAGGCAGCTACTGACAAGTATCAATATTATCGAAATATGTTTCATAAGTCAGGGTTCACATGTTTATATAACATTTTACACTTGGAGAAAACTCTTGGAAGTGGTGGTTGGAAGAAATCCTGACAAGAGAGTGACAAATTGTTTCAGCTAATCTCAGATACTATTCAGTCCGTACACTGGGCAAGCTTTATAGGAAACCGAAGAAAGATCTGGACAGGGAACTGAAGTTCAAGGAGAAGAAATAATAAGAAAATGAGCTTTGCCGATATCATTATATTCTGTGAGATACAGAAAAAGGAATTGAAAGAGTAATTGAACGAAACTGACAGTTTCTTAAAATGTGAATAGAAGATGAAAATAGGCAAAAGTAATATAAGGGTAATGATATGTAGTCGAATTAAATCATGCTATTGTGAGGGAATTAGATTAGGAAACGAGACATTAAAGTACTGAAGAGGTTTCATATTTGGACAGTAAAATAATTGGCGATGGCGGACATAGTGAGGATATAAAATCTAGACTGGCATTGGCAACAACATCGTTTCTGAAGAAGAGAAACTTGTTAACATCGAATATAGGAAATCTTTCGTAAATGTACTTGTCTGGAGTGTAGCCTTATACGGAAGCGAAACGTGGAAGAAAAGCAGCTGAGCAAAGAAGAGAATAGAAGCCTTTGAAGTACCGATCTACAGAAGCATGCTGAAGATTAGACGGATAGATTACGTAACTGATGAGGAAGTAATAGCATTGGGGAGACAAAACGTTTGCGACCTAATATGAATGAAATAAAGAATCAGTTGGTAGGACGCATTCTGAGACATTATGTAATTGTCAGTTTGGTACTGCACCGTAGTATGAGAGGTAACACTTCTAGAGACAGACCAAGAGATGAACATGATAAGCGGGTTCAAATGGATGTCGGTTACAGCAATTTTTCGTAAATGGGGAGGTTTGCGTAGGATAGGGAACTGTGGACTGAAGGCCACAGTAATACCAACTTCTTTACTTTTGATTATTCGTGTACAGAAACCAATCACAGTCTTTCAGCCCCGTGGACCACGTCCGGTGCTTCTTTCTTGTCCAGCTACAAACCTTCGAGGTTGTTTGGACAGGCCAGAAAGTGTTTCATGTCTTGCACAGCACACGAAATGCACTCGTCATCATCCACGTTACTATGACCTCACCAGATCATGTGTGCTTTTCACCGCGGCCACCGCTCTTCTTATGTCCTCATTTCTTCCAATTTGTTGTAGAGTCGCCATGCACTACCTGTGCCTCTGGATAGTCAGGTGATAATTCTTCAGCGGCCGTGTTTACAGGGTGTTTCAAAAATGACCGGTATATTTGAAACGGCAATAAAAACTAAACGAGCAGCGACAGAAATACACCGTTTGTTGCAATATGCTTGGGACAACAGTACTTTTTCAGGCGGAGAAACTTTCGAAATTACAGTAGTTACAATTTTCAACAACAGATGGCGCTGCAAGTGATGTGAAAGATATAGAAGACAACGCAGTCTGTGGGTGCGCCATTCTGTACGTCGTCTTTCTGCTGTAAGCGTGTGCTGTTCACAACGTGCAAGTGTGCTGTAGACAACATGGTTTGTTCCTTAGAACAGAGGATTTTTCTGGTGTTGGAATTCCACCGCCTAGAACACAGTGTTGTTGCAACACGAAGTTTTCAACGGAGGTTTAATGTAACCAAAGGACCGAAAAGCGATACAATAAAGGATCTGTTTGAAAAATTTCAACGGACTGGGAACGTGACGGATGAACGTGCTGGAAAGGTAGGGCGACCGCGTACGGCAACCACAGAGGGCAACGCGCAGCTAGTGCAGCAGGTGATCCAACAGCGGCCTCGGGTTTCCGTTCGCCGTGTTGCAGCTGCGGTCCAAATGACGCCAACGTCCACGTATCGTCTCATGCGCCAGAGTTTACACCTCTATCCATACAAAATTCAAACGCGGCAACCCCTCAGCGCCGCTACCATTGCTGCACGAGAGACATTCGCTAACGATATAGTGCACAGGATTGATGACGGCGATATGCATGTGGGCAGCATTTGGTTTACTGACGAAGCTTATTTTTACCTGGACGGCTTCATCAATAAACAGAACTGGCGCATATGGGGAACCGAAAAGCCCCATGTTGCAATCCAATCGTCCCTGCATCCTCAAAAAGTACTGGTCTGGGCCGCCATTTCTTCCAAAGGAATCATTGGCCCATTTTTCAGATCCGAAACGATTACTGCATCACGCTATCTGGACATTCTTCGTGAATTTGTGGCGGTACAAACTGCCTTAGACGACACTGCGAACACCTCGTGGTTTATGCAAGATGGTGCCCGGCCACATCTCACGGCCGACGTCTTTAATTTCCTGAATGAATATTTCGATGATCGTGTGATTGCTTTGGGCTATCCGAAACATACAGGAGGCGGCGTGGATTGGCCTCCCTATTCGCCAGACGTGAACCCCTGTGACTTCTTTCTGTGGGGACACTTGAAAGACCAGGTGTACCGCCAGAATCCAGAAACAATTGAACAGCTGAAGCAGTACATCTCGCATGTGAATCCATTCCGCCAGACACGTTGTCAAAGGTTTCGGGTAATTTCATTCAGAGACTACGCCATATTATTGCTAAGCATGGTGGATATGTGGAAAATATCGTACTATAGAGTTTCCCAGACCGCAGCGCCATCTGTTGTTGAAAATTGTAACTACTGTAATTTCGAAAGTTTGTCTGCCTGAAAATGTACTGTTGTCCCAAGCATATTGCAACAAACGGTGTATTTCTATCGCTGCTCGTTTAGTTTTTATTGCCATTTCAAATATACCGGTCATTTTTGAAACACCCTGTAAGAACATTTTACGGGGTCTCAGTCGTCCAACCTCGCATACGACGCCAAAGAGATGATAGCGATCACTGATGGTTTGTCTGAGCCTCTCTGTGAATTCATGAGGCGTTCTTCGTGAGCTGGAAATTACATGACCTGCAGCTCTGTAAAACTTTCGTAGAGACGTGGGTTTCATACATCCAGTTGTTATTCATGTTTTATCAAGGATTATGTCCACCTTTTCCACGTGAGTTGAACAGTCCTAACCAGGCAGCCGTATTCTGCTGTGAGAAGCATAGTGCTCAAATGGTGATTCTCAAGATAGTAGGTTTGCTCCTCATCGGAATCTGATGGAATTGCTTCACTAATGGACGCTCTACGGCATCCTGATGGACATCTCGTATACTGAGACGCCTCCTGACGTTACTTTGGACAGCCACGACCTCATAATGACTATATTTCTTTTGCATATGTTATTGTATCCGCACTTTTCGTTAGAGCTACTACTTTCAATATGCAACTGTTTTTTATCTAATAAATGCATTCTCTTTTGTATTCACAACTTAGCCATCTAGTAATTTTTTTAGGACATTTGAATGAAAAATATGTTATGGGTAACTTTATTGCTGTTACATTTCGCTACGCTATCTGGCAACCACATACTCTCGTTAAATATTAGCATCCACCAGAAAAATTAGCTCCAGTGGTTTAAATATTATTCCATTATAGTGTTATAGCTCCACGTATATTGTGAAGCTGTTTAGTTAATGACTAAGCGTTATGTGCTTCGCTGCCTAAGCTTTCTTGTTTGCCATTTGCATGCTGTAGGTTTATAGTCATGTTTAACAAGTTTTTAGATTTATGTCTTTTTAGATTTCTCTTACAGATTCGATGATGTCTGTTTATCTGCTCAAAGAAAATAAATTGTGAACAAGACTAGGAATTCTGCGACTTACAAATAATGCAGACTAGATTTATTAGTACTGCATAACAGAAACAGTGCGCCACATATAACTATGCCCTTTAAAGAACAACAAGTTGTGGAACAAACCTTATGCACATACCATAAAATTTCTGAAAGGCAGAGGATAGTTTGAGAGTTCTGCTAAGTGTGCGATGGACTTACACCGAGTCTCCTCACAACTTTATGTATCTGACAAGAGCGGTGGACCACTAAAATCGTTATATAAAACCACTCGGACTTCTGAATTCTCATTGTGGCAATTGACTCATTTTTAGAACTGTTTAGCACTTGAATACGTTATGAAAGGGCATGCTGAAATCTAGTGTCTTGGAACTTTTTATGTGAAAACTCTTTAAGCTTTTAAGATAAAGCAAAGTTTATTAATACTCTACATCTTTATTCTTCATGTCAACATATTTATTTCTCAACATACTAACCTGGCGGCGATCACATACCTCCCAAAAAGAGATCACTTTGTTGATAGTGTCACTGCAGGCTGTCTTACTTTGTTAACGAAGCTACGACCTCACCTCTGCTAGCACCGCTTCCTCACTATGAAAGTGAAGTCCTCAAAGGTATTCTTTATGTATCGGAAACAGGTAATAATCGTAGTGGGTCAAGTCGGGACTGTGTGGAGTATGATCGATAACAGGTCCGGGGAATTCAAGGACGTTTTTGTGTAAGTGCAGTGGAGCTTCAGTGCTTTGAAAAATGAAATTGTCGCTATCCTTCATTGATTGCAGCACCAAATGCGCAAAATGCCTTCTCCGTTGGTCTACCAGACATGTTGATGGAGATCACTGTCACAAAAAACTATTGCAGTTATTTCGTATTAACTATACAATACCTTACCTCAATATAAACACTTTCTTACAGTTACTTGAACGTGTCTAGATCATATGGAATACCAGTGTCAGCCATTTATAGTGTCATCCTTCTTCATATTTCGAACCACGTCTGAACTGGTTTTGTACTATGTTATATCTGCCCCGAAATATTTAAAAGAATTTACCTGTTCTATTAGCTTACCTTTTATCACTGTTTTTACTCTTCTTATTTGTTTCCCTATCAACGCATTTCTTTTGTTTTATTTACAATGAATATATCCATTCGATAAGTTTGTAAAATAATATTCAGTTTAACCACAATTTTTTTTTTATTTTTCGTGAAGCGCATTCACTATTTGCTAGGAGAACATGGATGTCTGTAGCTAAAATAATGTTTACAAATTTGTTGCTTTACTTCTGCATCCTCGTGCGGTATTTAGAAACGCTCCCTTCTAAGTTTTTGTTTAACAACATTCAATAAATTTAGAGACATCTTATCATAGGTCTTCTCATAATCTAGGAAGAGCAGAAATAGTGGTTTGTTGTTCTCTTTCCTGTCGGTTGTTTTAGAAGAAATGCATCTGCTCTTACATAACACGCCTCGTTCCATTCGTAAAAATGTTTCTGCTGGTGGCTGGAGTTTCCTTTTAATGACAGATGAATAGCTTTTATAGGCAGAATTAAAAAAATATACTCCTACAATTACATCTCGGTTCTTGTATACAATTATAATACCTCCGTTCGTCTAGAATTTTCATCAGATACTAATTATCATTCAGGAACTGCACAATCCTCTGTTTCCATTTAATATCGACATTTTTTTCAATTTACAGATTTATTCCATCTCTCCTTACAGCCTTCTTGTTCCTGGTCTCCTTTAAAATACACTCCTGGAAATGGAAAAAAGAACACATTGACACCGGTGTGTCAGACCCACCATACTTGCTCCGGACACTGCGAGAGGGCTGTACAAGCAATGATCACACGCACGGCACAGCGGACACACCAGGAACCGCGGTGTTGGCCGTCGAATGGCGCTAGCTGCGTAGCATTTGTGCACCGCCGCCGTCAGTGTCAGCCAGTTTGCCGTGGCATACGGAGCTCCATCGCAGTCTTTAACACTGGTAGCATGCCGCGACAGCGTGGACGTGAACCGTATGTGCAGTTGACGGACTTTGAGCGAGGGCGTATAGTGGGCATGCGGGAGGCCGGGTGGACGTACCGCCGAATTGCTCAACACGTGGGGCGTGAGGTCTCCACAGTACATCGATGTTGTCGCCAGTGGTCGGCGGAAGGTACACGTGCCCTTCGACCTGGGACCGGACCGCAGCGACGCACGGATGCACGCCAAGACCGTAGGATCCTACGCAGTGCCGTAGGGGACCGCACCGCCACTTCCCAGCAAATTAGGGACACTGTTGCTCCTGGGGTATCGGCGAGGACCATTCGCAACCGTCTCCATGAAGCTGGGCTACGGTCCCGCACACCGTTAGGCCGTCTTCCGCTCACGCCCCAACATCGTGCAGCCCGCCTCCAGTGGTGTCGCGATAGGCGTGAATGGAGGGACGAATGGAGACGTGTCGTCTTCAGCGATGAGAGTCGCTTCTGCCTTGGTGCCAATGATGGTCGTATGCGTGTTTGGCGCCGTGCAGGTGAGCGCCACAATCAGGACTGCATACGACCGAGGCATACAGGGCCAACACCCGGCATCATGGTGTGGGGAGCGATCTCCTACACTGGCCGTACACCACTGGTGATCGTCGAGGGGACACTGAATGGTGCACGGTACATCCAAACCGTCATCGAACCCATCGTTCTACCATTCCTAGACCGGCAAGGGAACTTGCTGTTCCAACAGGACAATGCACGTCCGCATGTATCCCGTGCCACCCAACGTGCTCTAGAAGGTGTAAGTCAACTACCCTGGCTAGCAAGATCTCCGGATCTGTCCCCCATTGAGCATGTTTGGGACTGGATGCAGCGTCGTCTCACGCCGTCTGCACGTCCAGCACGAACGCTGGTCCAACTGAGGCGCCAGGTGGAAATGGCATGGCAAGCCGTTCCACAGGACTACATCCAGCATCTCTACGATCGTCTCCATGGGAGAATAGCAGCGTGCATTGCTGCGAAAGGTGGATATACACTGTACTAGTGCCGACATTGTGCATGCTCTGTTGCCCGTGTCTATGTGCCTGTGGTTCTGTCAGTGTGATCATGTGATGTATCTGACCCCAGGAATGTGTCAATAAAGTTTCCCTTTCCTGGGACAATGAATTCACGGTGTTCTTATTTCAATTTCCAGGAGTGTAATTCCCAAGCCCTTCATCTGATTGTAAGGTATTCTCCAATATTCACAAGATCTGTGTACTGAGGCGCATCTTCCTTGGCAAACGGCTGTTTATAATATAGTAACCAGGTCCTTCAAGGAGTTATATCACTCTTTGCTTTATCGTTGATTTCACTACGCAGAATCTTGACACGGAATCCAAGCTCTTTATCTCGAGTAAAATTATATTCTATTCTATCGTAAATTACTTTCCAGATATCTCCGTCTAGTAAGTTCACGAACTACCGCTCTTTGCTTTTTATACTGTACCAGGTCTTCGACTCTCTTCGCATTAATCCAAGTCAGAATCCAAGGCAGACCCAGTTTCCTTTTTCCATTAAACCTTAATTGAATTCATCATTTTTGCCACAGTTTTTGTGTCCAAAGTGTTCTATTGGCAGTCTTAATTAACGTTTCCTTTAACTTATTCCACTCCTGTTATTAATCCCATGTTGTACATCTGACAAAATTCTCCATTCTCATTTGATAAAGATGTATGATTCCAGATTTTTCTGGGTCAAAAATTGGTCTGTTATTTTCCTTATTTGTTTATTTTTTCATCACGAATCTCCTAGGACGCTTAATCTAGGACCCCGGTCAAATACGTTCTGCATCACCTTCAGGTCCTGTAAATACTCTTGTATCACGTTGATGTTGTTAAACTTTCTCCTTAGTTATTGTGTATTCTGTAACAGAAACACATCCCAGTTCTGGTTGCTGTTATGGGAATCAGCATGTGTTAATAAATCTTAAACGTATGTTCTGAAATCAAGACGCTGGTGTCCGTTCCAGTTCAAAATTTGCTCTCCACGTGACCCAGTGACAGAAAGTATAATTTCTAAACCAAAACTTGCTTTTTTAAAGGACTGGCTATTATCACATCCTTCGACGTTCCATATTTGGCTGTATAACATCTCTGTTTCTACTTTTTGTCCCTTTGTTGGTGCATACTCTCCAGCGACTTTCCCATGCTACAGTCTACTTTTAAATTTCAAAGTTATTATTCTGTCACTGATGCACCGTATACTAAGACCCTTCGCGTTAATCTCTTATGTAATATTTTATCTTGGTAATTGTCATTATTTGTAGAAGGTTTGTCCGTTCCCATGTTGTCATCCGGTACATTCGTCTGCCCCTTTTATTCGGTTTTCCAGTTGAGTTGCTTTCTCATCCCCCCGCCCCCTATGAGGACACCAGCCACTCAACATGCTCGCCTGACCAGCTACATTTTGTCTATCGGGGTATTTTCCCTTAATCGAAAACTCACAGCCTAAGGCACTAGGAATTTTCCTCCTCCTTGTCCCTTCTACCACACTCATAATGACGGAGTGTTTGCCCAGAAGCTATGCGGTTTTCACCTTTGTGGAGTCAACGGGCTATGTGCAGAGATAGCCTGTTCAGATTCGATTAACTCTATGTCCTGATGGCGTAGTGTTTAACGCCTCAGTTTAGTACGTAGGAGACCTTGGGTTCAGCTCCTGGGTGGGCACACATTTTCACTCGTCGCTGATTCCGCATTAAGTCCCGACGCAGCCGATATCATTCGTTCCTTCCATTTCCTTTCTCCCTCCTCCACATTCAATTCATATAAGAGCTTTTTGTGCCTTCTGGGTGTTGGCTGTGACCCTCGGAACCACACCAATCTGTAGATCCGTGATTGCTTGCTTATTTTTCTTGCCAAATGCAGACCCACCTCAGTTTCTCACGATTTAAAGACAGAGAGACTGAGACAATAGGTATTTATTTTTTTCTTTATGCTCCTGGAGTGTTATAAACTGTTATACAGAAGTTATACAGAATTCTGTTCGAATACTCTTGGACCGCTAAGTACTGACGACTTCCACGAGTGAGCATAGTGGCATCGAAAACCAGTCATTACAGACAGTTAGAGAGACAATTCACCTATTGCATATTATCAAGATTTAAGTGAGTTTGAACGATGTTTGAACAGTCGGCGCATGAGCGATGGGACAAAACATCTCCGAGGTAGTGGTGAGGTGGGGATTTTCCCGTACAATCATTTCACGAGAGTATCGTGAATATCAGGGATCCGGTAAAACATCAAATCTCCGACATCGCTGCGGTGGGAAAAAAGACCCTTCGAGAACTGGACAGACGACGACTGAAGAGAAGCGTTCAGCGTGACAGAAGTGCAACCCTTCCTCAGATTGCTACAGATTTTAGTGTTGGGCCATCAACAAGTGTCAACGTGCGAACCAGTAAACGAAACATCTTCGATATGGGCTTTCGGAGCTGAAGGCCCACTCGCTTTTCCTTGATGACTGCACGACACAAAGGTTTACGCCTCGCCTGGTCCCGTCAACACCGACAGTAGACTGTTGATGACAGGAAATATGTTGGTTGGTCGGACGAGTCTTGTTTCAAACTGAATCCAGCGGATGGACGTGTACGGTGGGACTCCACATCCTTTTTGTAGTCTTTTGTGGGTGCTAAATTTTAATTATATTAGTTATTATTATATTTTCTCTTACGACTACTATTATCATTATCTGGATCATAATTAGGATGATGTTGACTACTCTCATTTCTGATGCTGTTAACAAAATTTTCCGGATTATTTGGTTTGTTGGAATAGCTATTACACCCATTTCCGTTACCATAATCGCTCCCATTTCTAATTCCCTTCCCACTGTTTCCGTTAAATTCATGATAGTCATTCCCATTGGTACGATACCTTTTCCATACTGATTCCCTTTCGAACCATTACCATCCCCATTTTTGCTAAACAGTTTCATATTTTCCTGTATGAGATCAATAAAATCTACTACAGACAGAAAATATTCCAAATCAGTCTCTGGTGTATCAATTAAGTCTTCTCTAATATCAATGAGTACTTTTGCTTTTAAAATACGAATGATCTCTCTAGATGCATCACCCTATCTAGTTTTATTAACATATTTCTCAAAGTATTCTTTTTATGATCATAATATTCTGGATTATAAACCTCTTTACGAAATTTCTCTTGTTTACTAAACGACCAAAATTTATTAATGAATTTTCACTCAAACTTCTCAAAAGAATTACAGGAATCAGCAGTGTCATTTGCCCGCAAAGCTGCCTCTCCCACAATACGAGAAATCACAAATTTTGTGTCATTCGTTCCATGTTCTTGGAAATATATTCCTAAAGCTTTTAACAAAGATTACTGGGTGGAGAAAATCTTTTTCCGGGGAGTGCGTTTGAAACTGTCGGTCCTATTTTTAGGACACATAATGCTTGTCAACTATGTATTGAATCATTTTCTACGCACTGTCTATTACTTTTCCCTTCAGTTGATTCACAAGACCCCATTGAATCATTAGTATTGTTATTTGTTTTTATAGGTAACACCCCTTTCACTTCTAACGGATGTTTCGTCTACCAACGAGTCTAACTTTTTATTAATTTCCTTCTGCCGCTTAGGTAGTTCTGAAATCACTTTATCTTTAATCTTATAAAATTCCTCCTGAAATCAATCGACATCGTCTGATGGTTTAGCAGTGGACACTTTATTTACTCATTCTGAAGCTACACATTCTACTTTTTGATTTATTTCTCCGCTCTTTGCCTCCAACCTATCAGAAACCTTTTATTTCCACTTCTGAGCTTGTGTAGTTACTATTCTCAATCTAGTTCTGATTAGTTGACTCTATATCGTCGATTCTTTCAGTCAATGACTCTATAGTTTTACTTAGACTAGATGGTTTCGTTGTAGCTTGTCTACTGATATAGTTGACTTACTACATTAGGCATATTTTCATATTTTTTTATTGATATTACCTAACCTTTGGTTCATAAGTGCTAGATGGTAAAAGATTTTCTTATCTTGCTCATCCCTTTCCTTATCTTTCTGTTTTCTCCACTCTTACTTTTCTCGTTCACCCTGTTTTCTTTGTACATACTTCTCTCGTTATTTCTGTCTTTCCCGTTTTTCATTCTGTGCTAACTTCATTAAAATTAACGTTAACGCATTAAGGTTAGTTCGCTAATTACTTATTACCTCCGAATTATCTGCGTTATCAGTTGATTTAGGAATCATACCATCATCTACACCATCTAATTGGTAATCAACTACTTCAGAATTCACATTGGGTTGTTCTAAACTCATCTGATCAGTAGTTGAATTATGCGACTCACTATTATCTGCAGACATTATTAAGGATGTCGGAATTTGTTCCGTTTCTGTCTCATTATTGTCACCAATACTCCCAACTGAACCCATTCCAGCTGTCTTGTCATCTATCATACACTTACGTTTCTTAATCATGTCCTAAATAATAATTCACAGTTATTGGGTAAAACCAATCGTCACACGTTATAGGTACACATACATATTCTATTATCACTTGGCAAATTACTGTTAATCTACAAAAAACTCTCCCCTTTTTTACACTAGTTACACTACAGATATACTGGATAGAGTAGCATGGAGAGCTGCATCACACCAGTCTCAGGACTGAAGACCACACCAACAACAACATACTGATCCAGTACACATGGAGATGATAAAATCGAATGATCTCCCTTGTGTCGGCCGGCCACAAGTAGCTGGGACTCCTGCAGTGTTGGAACGTGCGCCGACTCTCATGCGATATAATGACGGATCACAATCGAACACCAAGCTGCTCAGCTGGATGTCTGTTGGTATTGCTGACACACTCGTCCAGCATTTGGGAGACTCAAAGGTGTGTCTCCACTGCACTCATCGCCACGTGACACAAAGCAAAGAGCAACGAAGGACCAGTCTGTGTGGAGTTGCTTGCTCATTACGAGGGTGATCGTGATAATTTTCGTCGAACATCTTTACGGCCGATAAATCATGGGTTCATCATTTCGGTTTGGCGCTACACCACCTCTCCTCAGAAGAAAAAGTTCAAAGGCGAACCCTCCGCCGGTAAACTCATGGCGACGGTTTTCTGGAACTCTGAAGCGGTTATTCTGTTTTATGTCCTCCCTGATTGTCGAACGATCAACTCTAAACTGTGTTATTCTACACTACGTCAACGTGGCGTGTGTGTAGCCACAAAAAGGCAAGGTCTCACACAAGTCTGCGCGCCCGAGAGTAGTACACGAAACTTCATTGGAGTGTTTTCCTTCATCCGCGCTACAGCACTGATTTCGCACATTTCGACTAGGATTTGTTTGAGCCAATGAAGAGTGCACACCGCTGGTGGCAGTACATGAATGATGAGGAGGGTATTGATACAGCAAGACGTTGCCTCCGGTGTCGACCTGTAGAGTGGTACCTTAGGGGCACACAGACCTTTCCGGTAAGATGGCGTATGGCTGTCGCACTGAACACAGACTATGTCGAAAAATAGGATTTTGTAGCCAAAAGAGTGGAGAATAGCATGTATTATTGGAATACTGAATAAAACCAATCTGCTTTCAGAAAAAATATGTGTTGTATTACTTACTGAGCGCCATTCGTATATTTGCAATCTATTGCTTTTTAAAGGTACTTACATTCTACAGATTAGAAGGAGAAAGTATAATAGCACTGTAACCAGCAATGTGGTCAAGGAATGAAAGAGGAATCCGCCTGTTAGAACTTTGCACACGGCGTAGTTTAATCATCGGTAACACTTGGTTTATGAATCATGAAAGAAGATGGTGTTAACGGAAGAGACCTTGCGACAACTGGAAGGTTTCAGATGGATGGTACATTCGTAATAAATAGATCTAGGAACCATAAATTAAACTATGAAACATTTCCACTTGCACTTGTTGAACCTGAATATAATTAATTGGTTATGAACTGCAGACTTATTTTTGAATCATCAGTATGTATTCCAATCTCTGTTCTCCTCTACAGTTTTTACCCTCTACAGATCCCTCTATTAGCGTGCAAGTGAGTCCCTGATGTCTTAGAACATGCCCTGTTAACACGACATTTGTTCTTGTCAGTGTCTTCCATACAGTCCTTTCCTTGCCCATTCTTCAGAGAATCTTCTCTCCTTACTTTATCAGTTCACCAAATTTCAACATTGTTTTGTAGCACCACATCTAAAATGCTTCGAATCTCTTCCATTCAGATTTCCTCACAGTCCATCGGTCACTACCATACAATGCTGTGCTCCAAACGTACAGTCTCAGAAATTTTTTTCCTCAGATTAAGGCCGCTGTTGGTACTTGTACCTTGGCACGGAATGCCGTTTTTGCCTGTGCTAGTATCTTTCTTACATCCTCCTTATTCTGTCCATCATGGGTTGTTTTGCTGCCTAGCTAGCAGAGTTTTTAACTTCAACTGTTTCTTGATATCCCGTTTGATGTTGAGTTTCTCGCCGTTCTCATTTTTACTAGTTCTTACTACTTTCGTCTTTCATCGATTTACTCACAGTCCATATCCTGTACCCATTAGACTGTTCATTCCATTCAGTGCATCCTCTAGTTCTTCTTCACTTTCACTGAGAATAGCTATATCATCTATAAATCTTACCACTGGTATTCTTCCACCTCGAAATTTAATCCCAAGTTTCAACAGTTCTTTTATTTCCATCATTGTTTCTTCTATGTATACATTGAACAATGGGGTCGAAAGGACTACATTCCTCAGTAGAACAAAACACCAATCCCAGTTGCAAATTTTTACTTTTTATTCATACGATGACTAGTTTCGGGCCGAGACCCATTTTCATATCATCATAACGTAGTTGAAAATGACATTTCCGAAGATGTTATCATGATTTGAAAATGGGTCTCGGCCTGAAACTCGTCAGAGAATTATTAAAAAGTAAAAAATTGGCAACTGGGAATGATTGACCGAAGTTGTTGACCCAAGATACTATAACATGCTGGAGGTTAGTAGACTACATTTCTGTAGTACACCCCTTTCAGTCAGAGTACTTCGTTCTTTGTGTTCGACACTTATTGTCCCCTTTTGGTTCTTGTACATATTTTATATCACTTTCTTTCCTTATACCTTCTCACTATTTTCCTCTGAATTTCGAACATATTGCACCATCTGACACTGTCGAACTCCCTTTAAATCCTATGAATGCATCTTGATTCTGATCATTCTTGCTTCCAATGTCAAATGTCACATCAAAACTGCGTCTCTTGTGCCTTTGCGTTTCCTAAAGCCAAACTGGTCGCCACATAATATATCCTCAGTTTTCATTTCCATTCTTCTGTGTTTTATTATTGTCAGCAACTTGTATGAACAAGCTATGAAGCTCATTGTGCAAAAATTCTGGCACTTGTTGCCTCTTACGGCCTTCGGAAGTGTGTGGACTACGTATTCCCGAAAGTCTGATGGTATACCGCCAGTCTCATACATTCTACATACCAACACTATAGTCCTCCCCAAATGATCTTAGATACTCCGACGGAATGTTGTCCATCCTTTTCACCTCATTTGATCTTAAGTATTCAAAAGCTCTTTTAAATTCTGATTTCTTCACTGGATCCCCTATTTCTTCCCTGCCTACTATTGTTTATTCTTCTGTTACGTGATCAGAGAAGTCCTCCCCCTCATAGAGCCGTTGAATGTCCTGTTTCCACTTATTCGAGCTCTTCTCTGCAGTTCCCATTCCACACGCTATGTTATTGTCTTTGCTTTTAATTTCAGAGAAGGTTGTTTTGACTTTTCTATGCGCTGAGTCAGTCCTTCCGATAATCATTTCATTTTCAGTTTCTTCGCCTTTTCATGTAGCCATTTCATCATAGTTTCCCGGACTTACTATTTATTTCATTGCGAGTTGCCTTGTATTTCTGTGTGCCTGAATTTTCTTGAACGTTTTTGTACTTTCTTCTATCGTCGATCAGTTTGTAACAGCAATATCGATTTTGAGTAATTGGTACAGAGTATTTATGTCCAGATAACTATGACGTTTTTATTCTTTACGCGTTAAGTTCTTTGAATTGTTGGATACAAATGGAAATTTATGATGTATAATTTGTTTAACTTAACAGTGTACTTAAATAATGAAACTCTATTAAATATGTGTGTTTGTTAAAACAAAATTGTATGTAAATAACTAGTTAATACTTAGGAAAATCATATGATGTAACTTAAAAGGCGTAGGGAACCCCCTCCATTACGGCAAGGGCTTGGCGTGCAAGAAAAGGTGGAAGTGGCGGCCAATCTTGGCGGCAAGCGAGAGAGCAAGGTAGGCAGTCAGTGGCCAGCAGTCGCATGGTCAATACCGCAGGTGCCAAGTAAGGCGTTCTGTAGCCAAATCTATAATGGATTGTCCTCGGATGTGGTTCCGGCTGTAAAAAGGATGCTCTCGTATTTGGAAAAGTTCTAAAGGTGATGCATACGGCACCAAGAAGAATTAAATAAAGCTTACAACCACCAGAAGGAGACCTGATAGCCACCACGTGCTTGCCAACTTAGGAAAACAGATATGTATGTCAGTATGAACCAGTGTGCTTGTGTGTGCTTTTGCAACAATAATCAGTGTTGCAAAATAAGTGTTTAAACTTTGAACTGCTCTCTTCATGATACTAAGTGGCGTCCTATCCTAATAGTGCTAAGAACCGAGTATCCTAATTATGAAGAAACGCTAATTTGTTTCCATTTAAATGTGCCTAAAGTCAGTTTTAAGACATATAAAAGTTGCTCGTTAAATCATTTGTTTCACAGATAAAAAGAGAGGCACATAATATTTAACTGATGAAACTACACTCCT
Organism: Schistocerca cancellata; assembly: GCF_023864275.1. Classification (NCBI taxonomy): domain Eukaryota; kingdom Metazoa; phylum Arthropoda; class Insecta; order Orthoptera; family Acrididae; genus Schistocerca; species Schistocerca cancellata. The sequence continues at coordinate 618,192,694 of NC_064630.1, forward strand.
GGAAATTGAAATAAGAACACCGTGAATTCATTGTCCCAGGAAGGGGAAACATTATTGACACATTCCTGGGGTCAGATACATCACATGATCACACTGACAGAACCACAGGCACATAGACACAGGCAACAGAGCATGCACAATGTCGGCACTAGTACAGTGTATGTCCACCTTTCGCAGCAATGCACGCTGCTATTCTCCCATGGAGACGATCGTAGAGATGCTGGATGTAGTCCTGTGGAATGGCTTGCCATGCCATTTCCACCTGGCGCCTCAGTTGGACCAGCGTTCGTGCTGGACGTGCAGACCGCGTGAGACGACGCTTCATCCAGTCCCAAACATGCTCAATGGGGGACAGATCCGGAGATCTTGCTGGGCCAGGGTAGTTGACTTACACCTTCTAGAGCACGTTGGGTGGCACGGGATACATGCGGACGTGCATTGTCCTGTTGGAACAGCAAGTTCCCTTGCCGGTCTAGGAATGGTAGAACGATGGGTTCGATGACGGTTTGGATGTACCGTGCACTATTCAGTGTCCCCTCGACGATCACCAGTGGTGTACGGCCAGTGTAGGAGATCGCTCCCCACACCATGATGCCGGGTGTTGGCCCTGTGTGCCTCGGTCGTATGCAGTCCTGATTGTGGCGCTCACCTGCACGGCGCCAAACACGCATACGACCATCATTGGCACCAAGGCAGAAGCGACTCTCATCGCTGAAGACGACACGTCTCCATTCGTCCCTCCATTCACGCCTGTCGCGACACCACTGGAGGCGGGCTGCACGATGTTGGGGCGTGAGCGGAAGACGGCCTAACGGTGTGCGGGACCGTAGCCCAGCTTCATGGAGACGGTTGCGAATGGTCCTCGCCGATACCCCAGGAGCAACAGTGTCCCTAATTTGCTGGGAAGTGGCGGTGCGGTCCCCTACGGCACTGCGTAGGATCCTACGGTTTTGGCGTGCATCCGTGCGTCGCTGCGGTCCGGTCCCAGGTCGACGGCCACGTGCACCTTCCGCCGACCACTGGCGACAACATCGATGTACTGTGGAGACCTCACGCCCGACGTGGTGAGCAATTCGGCGGTACGTCCACCCGGCCTCCCCCATGCCCACTATACGCCCTCTCTCAAAGTCCGTCAACTGCACATACGGTTCACGTCCACGCTGTCGCGGCATGCTACCAGTGTTAAAGACTGCGATGGAGCTCCGTATGCCACGGCAAACTGGCTGACACTGACGGCGGCGGTGCACAAATGCTGCGCAGCTAGCGCCATTCGACGGCCAACACCGCGGTTCCTGGTGTGTCCGCTGTGCCGTGCGTGTGATCATTGCTTGTACAGCCCTCTCGCAGTGTCCGGAGCAAGTATGGTGGGTCTGACACACCGGTGTCAATGTGTTCTTTTTTCCAATTCCAGGAGTGTATTAATTTGCTATGAACTTCTTTAATTTGAAAATGCCAATGTTTTAGTATTAATGAACATAAATGTGATTAGTTGAAGTCACTTGCTTCACAAGTAGTGTTATGAGGCACTTAAATTTGATCCTGTTTGAAACTTAACTTGAATTTATTTCCAAAGATTAATAAGAATATTGCTAGCGTAAATTGTTTTAAAGCATTGAGGGCTAAATAATCTTAAGTGGACTTGTAGTTCAGCATTTATGTGATGCAAAGCGTTCCTGAAATGTGAGCATAGTTACTTATAAAGAAAGGGACAGTCTAAGGGCCCCCATTTTAATCTTTACTGGCAGGAGAAAGTCAAATTTAATCTGGGTTTTGCAAGTGAATCTGAAACATTGCCACAGTGGTATGAATATGAAATTGTGTTATTTCAGTGTCATATTATTGCATTTGTGACGTGTATATGTATGTTAGTTAAACTTGAACTCTTGTCAGGTACTACTTAGTCTCGTGTTGTCTTTGAGAACAATTTTTTGCGATAAATTAGTGAAAGGTTTAAGTGATGATTGTAGTTAACAGGGGTAAAGTTTCGTTTACACTTCTGTGATTGCTAACCTACGCTGTTGATAACTACTGCTACACACTGTGTAGTTCTTCTGGTAGCTGTAGGCGTTCATTGCACTTTACAAAGAAAAAATTTCTGAAAGCTCGTTTTGCAATAGTATATATAAATCCACTGAGAATAATTTTTGCACATTATTATGCCTAATTAGGCTGGCAACCGTTTTTTGTTTCATTTAAGTAAATTTTCACTGCTTTCATTACTTTCTAAATTATAGTCTTTCTGCTTTTTACTAATTGCCACCCTTACGAAATTCACGTTCGATTCCCTCTGTCCGTTAGGTTAATGCATGGTCAAACTTCTCAATTCCCACCAAAGGGTAACGCTTGCTGCATGTTAAGGTCATATTTGGCATGTTACATTCTGCGGTAGCGTTATACTTGGATTCCCTGTGACAGGACTAGAAGTTCGGTTACTAGGAAACAGGTAGCACACGTTGCGCCAGTAGCGTTATAAGCTGAAGTATTTCTTCTATTATCTCTGGTTTATTTATAGTTACCATCCTAGTACCTATGTTTTCCTTTCCAACTTCCGTGATTGCCCTTTTTTTTTTTAAGAATTCCACTCACCTTCAACTGTACTGCCTACTAAACTATTCATTATCGCTGTACCTATAGCGTGGGAAAGCTTCAAGTGCACTTCAGTCCTTAGTGCTTCCGTATCCCGTTTCTTTGCGCAATGTTTCTTCCTGACTAGCCTCTTACTTCAGCCTTCTCTTCACCATTGTTAATTTGTGATCTGAGTCTATGTCTACTCCTGGTTACACCTTACAAGCCAATATCTGCTTTCGGAATCTCTACCGGACCATGATGTAATCAAACTGAACTTTCCGTATATCAAGGGCTTTTCCTATTTTACCACCTAGTCTTGTGGTTCTTGAATAAAGTACACGGTATTACTATCTGAAACTTATTATAGAACTCAGTTAGTGTTGCTCCTCTCTCATTACTGCTACCAAGCCCAAATTATTCAGTAACCCTTTATTGTGCTCCTTCTCCCACAACTGCATTCGAGTCCCCCATTACTATTAGTTGTTAGATTTTGTACTGGATTATGCATTCAGTATCCTCACATACTTTTCCGATCTCTCTACATTCTGCTTGGCATGTGTGCCTGAACTTTTGCTGTCGGTGTTGGTTTGCTATCGATTCTGATGAGAACAACCCTATCACTGAACGCACAGTACATCTATATTGAGTCTCAATATTCCTCTTTTTAGATTTTCTTGCTTCCACACCGCGTTGGAACTCCTGATATTTCTCGCCCCTACTCGTAGAACGTTATCCTTTCGTTGGTTATTCAATCTTTTTCTCATGGTCACCTCTTTGGCAGTCCCCCCTCCCCCAACTCCCCCTCTCTCCCCCCCCCCCCCCCAGGAGATCCGAACGGAGATCTAGTGCGGAATTTTTTCCAAAGGAAAGATCGTCATGACACTTTTTCCATCACAGACAACATGTCTTGTTGATACACGTTATGTGTCTCCAATCCGATGGTTTCCATTGCGTTCTGCAACCCATTGCTGCTGACCATTGCTAATTTTTCCATCCTTTTTATTATTTTAATAAATGTGTGTGAAAATTAATCAAGTTCTGTTTAAAGTTGGTCACCTTCAATCTGCTATTCTAAGCGTGCAAGTGGCATTTCTATCATCTGACCTAACGGCAGAAGGTAAACACGCCACGATAAGACCACGAGACATATTGCTGACACTCGCCTACTTCGTTACAGCGAAAAGTCAAATAATCTGATGGTGTGTGTACCGAAGGTCTTACACTACGCTCACCACAGAACCTTTAGGGAATGATTGCTGAAACATGGTAAGGAATACAATAAACAACGACTGATTAGCTTTAAGGGAAGAAGTTGTGAAGGCAGCACAGAAACATATAGGTCGAATGTCAAGACCCAGCAGAAACCCTTGGATGCCACAGCAGATACTGAATTCATGAAAGAAGAATATATAAAAATGCAGCAAACTAAATATGCGAAGGGAAATACAGACGTCTAAAAAATGATATCCATAAAAAGTCAAACGGGCTAAACAAGAATGGCTAGAGGACAAATGGAAGAAGCACGAATCACTAGGAGAAAGGTAGATACTACCTATAGGAAAACGAAAGAGGCAGAAGATCTATACGAATATCAATAGATCAAATGGAAAACCAGTACTGATCAAAGACGGGAAATCTGAAAGGTGGAAGGAGAGGACTATACAAGGGAAAGGTACTTGAAAGTACTTGTAGCATTATGGAGAAGTAAGAGGAGGGTGAGTTGGGATATATGGTAACGCAAGAAAAATTTGACACAGCATTGATAGATTTGAGTCTACCTAATATGCATAATATGTGGAGCTGAGAAAATACCCCCACGATTTAAGAACAATATTCAAATTTCAAAGAAGGAAGGCGCTGACAGATGTGAATATTACCGAAATATCTGTTTAATAAGTCAGGGTTCCAAAATACACACGAATTCATTGCAGGTCAATTGAAGAATTGGTAGAAGCCGAGGTTAGGGAAGATCGGTTTGGGTTCCCGAGAAATGTCGTGCAAGCGAGACAATAGCGACTTTACAATCTATCTCTAAAGACAGATTAAACAAAGGTACACATGTTTATAGCATTTCATACTTGGAGAAAACTCTTGATATTGGCGGCTGGATAAAATACATGGAGATAAAAGCTATATACAGCTTGTACGGGTACCAGACGGTAGTCGTAAGAGTCAAAGGACATGAAAGAGAAGCGGTGTTGAGAACCGAGTGACAAAGTGTTTTAACTTATCCCCGATGTTATTTAGTCCATACGCTGTGCAAGCAGTAAAGCAAACCAAAGGAAGATCTGAACAGGAAATTGAACTTCAGGGAGAAGAAATAATTTAAAAAAAATATATTTGTCGATATCATTATATTCTTAAAAAGGGGATATAAGATAAAAACAGACAAAAAACGTACAAAGGTAATGAAATGTAGCCGAATTATATCAGGCTATTCTGAGGGAATTAGATAAGGAAACGAGACACTAAAAAGTACTATATAGGTTTCGATATTTGGCGAATGGCCGACATAGTGAGGATATAAAATGTATGCTGGCACTGGCAACAACAGCGTTACTGAAGAAATGAAATTTATTGACGTCAAATATAAACATTAGTGTTAGGAAATTTTTCGTGAAGTTATTTGTATGGAGTGTAACCTTATACAGAAGCAAAACGTGGAAGATAAGCTGATGAGCCAAGAACAGAATAGGAGCCTTTGAAATATCGTTTTACAGAATTAGACGGATAGATTAGACGGATAGATCACGTAACTAATGAGGAAGTAATAGAATTGGGGAGACAAAACATTTGTGGCCTAATATGACTAAAATAAACGATCCGTTGGTAGGATACATTCTGAAACTTTATGGAATTATCAGTTTTGTACGGTACGGTAGTGCGAGAGGTAAAAGTTGTGGAGAGAGACCAAGTGATGAATACAATCAGCAAGTTCTAATGGATGATGGTTACAGCAATTTTTCGGAGATCAAATCATTTTAGTTTGGTTTTTCATGTCCAGAAACCAATCATAGTCTTTCAGGTCATTGGGCTACATCCAGGGTTTCTCTCTTGTCCAGCCACAAACCTTCGAAGTTGTTTGTGTAGGGACGGTTTGGACAGGCCAGAAGGTGTTTCATGTCTTGCACAGCACAAACATCGCACTTGTCATCATCCACGTTACCAGGACTTCACCTGATCATTTGTGTTTTCACTGGGGCCACCACTCTTCTTATGTCCTCCACGTCTTCCAGTTTGTCGCAGAGCCGCCGTGTACTACCTGCGTCGGTGGATAGTCAGATGATGGTTCTTCAGTGGCCGTGTTTCACAATATTTTACGAGATCTCTTGTCGTCTGGGTTCACAAGCCATGAAAAATAGAAGATGTCGTTTACTGATGGTTTGTGCCTTTCTGTGAATTCGAGAGATATTATTTGTGAGCTGTTACTCGCAAAACCAGCAACTCTATAAAGCTGTAGTGATGGCGTGGGTTTCATACACTCTGTTGTTATTCCAAATGTTTCATTAAGTCTTATGTCGACCTCTTCCGCGTGAGTTGATCTGGTGCATACTGGGCAAGCGTTTTCAGCTGCAGAGAAGCATAGAGCTTATGGGATGGGTCTCAAGACAGATGAATTTTCACCCCATTTCTACCCGTTTCCCTATAATATTATTTCTGGAGGCCACCTTCTGACGGATATCTTCACAGTAGTGTCAATATGTCGCAGATGTATCCAGCGTCACATGCAGATAGGTTTTATGCTCAGTGTGATTAGGTGTTGGCTGGTCTTAGTGTACAGAAGGATTATAGAACGCTTCCGTGGGCCATTCTATACCTTTGGTTTCTCGACCGGCTCTTCCTTTCATCGAACGATGAAAAATTGTCTCTTTTCTAAGAGAGAATCGACGACCTTGACAAAATGATTATCTCTCAGTTCGTTGTAGAATTTCTGGAAGAACAATGTTTGGTTGATTAACATATGCGGAGCTGAAGTCGACCAGTGTTAGCCCAGTGATCCTTTTATTTTCGTTACCTTCTTCTATACATTCTGTCAGGTGCAAAATAAGGTTGGTGCATGATCTAGCAGGTCTAAAACCAAAGTTTCAGATCGACAGATTCTGCATGCTGTTCAGACTGAGTCTCTCACACAATTTGTACAGAGTACAAAGAAGTGATATGGGTCGGTAACACTGAAACGTCCCCTTAGAAAAATTAATGGATTACTGTGCTGATAAACCTCTTACGTTATTTGATTTTCAAACAGCTGAGCAGAGCTGAACGTACTCAGACATTTCTCTCTTCACGTATTCTGATCAACACTAAACTGACACACAATATTTTTAGCGCAACGCAATCTGATTTCCAACAATCCCTACAAAAGAATGGCCCTGACTAACAATAACCTATTCCTTTCATGAATCACTTACCTCACAAAAATCTTCGTTAATCGAACTACTGCAATACAGTGAGCGCCAATGCTGCCAGCTAAATAAAAGATTCTAACTACTGAAGGCACTAACTACTGATAGGCATAGTTAGAAAATGAAAGATTTTGAAGAGAACAAACAATGTATTTACCTTAATAATGTTCAAAAGTCATCATATATATATCAGTTCATGATATCCAATATTACAAATTTACTCTTTTTGATGGACACATGTCCAGATCGTCCGTTCTCAAAATTCTGCCATCGCTCTTCCCACATCCACCACTTCTGGCGGCTCACCTCCAGCTGCGCAACGCTACGCACTGTTCACATCCATCTGCCCAACACTACAATAGCAAATATTCCAACAATGCCAACCAGCCACAGACTGCACACAGCACAGTCAGTAATTTTCATATAGAGCGCTACGTGGCGTTACCAACATAAAAACCTAAATAGCCTACATACAACTCTTTGGCGAGACTGGAACCTTCCCAGCCTTCAGCAGCGCCACTATCCTTGCCCTTCTTGACGATATCATAAATATCGCGGCAATGGTTGGAAAGCCGCAGGATCCACACTTTGGCGCCCAGGCAAAAATGTTTGATCTTCCTCGTGCAAATATAATAATTCACCGCAGCCGCCTTACCGTTTTTTACAGTGCTGAGGCCCTGGTTGAGTTCTTTGTTTGTGAAAGGCACTCACAACGTATGAGTTTCCGAATGTAGGACCGTGCTGTTCTTTACTGGACTTCCCACTCAAAAGTGCTTGTGTGCCACTTGGTTGGGTGTTACCTCAGCAGGCTGTCCGGAGCTTTTGAATCACCGCTAAGCTATTTGATAAGATTCCAGGCTATTTTCGTGCTTTGTGTAATGCGTCTCAAATTTTTTTTCTCGCGTGATTTAGCATTTCCATCAGTGCTCTGCCGCATATTATGGTTTGCTAAACGGTCTTTCTGATACAGTTTGTCTTTCTGATAAAGTTTCTCACTATTTAGCAAGGAATTTCTAAGTCTGTGTGACAGGTTCATGTTGAAGTGCTGTCTGCAGCCTCGTTGTAAGTGTTGTCTTGAAATTCTTTGCAATGTTTTTAGATATAGGCCTGGTGATTTTCATATGGAGGATTGAGTTCCAAAATGTCTTTGACAAGTTCCTCCCGAAAATATGTCCATTTGGCCTTCCTGAAGATAAATCTTCGGCGGAAGGCTACCGTAGTGCTCTTAACTGCGTCATGCATCTGTATCCCAGTTGGTCTCTGCTGGGTTCGAGGAATGTGCCGATATACGGACATTTTTGTGTGTTATCAGGGTTGTAGCCATATTTCCATATTTTACTCGAAAAGTAGCGTGGAAGTTTTCTGTGATGAAGGGTAGAATGGACCACTTATGTCTGTTCCCTCGCCCAGCAGGTGCCCGATCTCAGTTGTTTCGTTGTAGCCCTAGTTGATGTTGTGGCAATTGAAACTTCCTACAGTGATTTGGCATTTTGGTTGTTAAAACTTTTTGGCGGTGAGAAAGCAGATTTTTTTCTTGGGGTTTCGTACACAGATGTGACAGTGATATTTGCACTTTCGATTGTTAGTATTGCAAATGTCGTTATTTGTGATTGTAGCGTCAGAGGTCACGATCATATCTGGAATAATGAATATGGCACTGCCATAATTGGGATGTGGTGCTTCGACAGCTAGTACTATTTCTTGTATTTCAGGTATTTTTCCTTCTCTGCAACAACACGAGAAACTGAGGCTCTGTGCCGTTTTCCAGCGCAGTATACAATGACTATTTTTGTACACAGAAAAAAAGTTACGAAAAGACATTCAACCGCCACCAACAGAATATGATCAGATCATTCATGCGATATAAAGAAGAAATATTTTTAATTTTTGTTTAGTGCAATTTTCAGTCGGAGAGTGAAGATTCATAATGAGCACAGCTAGCAATGCGTTGAACAAGGAAATTTAAGAAGAATTACTCTGTCTCTCTCTCTCTCTCTCGCCCTTTGTGTGTGTGTGTGTGTGTGTGTGTGTGTGTGTGCGTGTGTCTGGCGAGTTTTTGAAAAGACAATTAAAGAGCAAAGAGTAAGGTCGCTTTTATCTTCGAAAGTGATCGATGGTCTTGGTACCTAACTGAAAAGTAGAATTTCTAGTCTTGGCCATATTTTATTTTATTTGAGCAGACAACTGCCTTATAGGCATCATCAGATGTACAGGAGTAAAATAATAAAAATGGTCCAAAATCTGTGAAACGTGAATATAAACCAGTACACACAAACGGAAGATCTGTCACGCCATAAAAGACATGTACGTTCAAACGTAGAGATAAGGCTGCTTATGTTGATCACTTTGTTTGCAATAATGCGGATTTTATCACAGAGCGCACTTCGACATTTTTACTTTCTGTAACAGAGCGCGCTTTGGCGGTTTCGTGCCTACAGTTCATTCCATGAGCTGTTTGCCAATCACTGTAGGCTGTCTTACTTTGTTGACGAAACTACTACCTCACCTCTGCTTGCGCCGCTTCATCAGTATGAAAGTGAAGTCTTCAAAGGTATTCTTTACATTTCGGAAACGTAAAAATCGAACTGGTTCAAGTCGGGACTGTTTGGAGGAAGATCGATGACAGCGAAGTCAAGGCGACGGATTGCTGGAGACGTCGCAGTGCTCGTGCATCGTCTGGCATTGTCGTGCTGAATACGTGGCTACTCGAAGTGTGGACGAACTCTAAAAATTTGTGTTTTGAGGGTCTCCCAATACTCCTGCTTAGTTCCGCTAGACACCGCCACGTTGCATCCTACACATCGGAGCCATCTACCGGAGAGGGGCTAAACTTGCGTCAACGAAGCGAGGAAGGCGACCGAGTAATATACATGTCATTTAATACCTCATCCGATATGGAGCACTGAATATAAAATGAGAGGCACCACGCGCTCGGATTAGCATTCAAAAGTAAAGATTGCTATACACTCTCCCTCATGTGACCGAATAGCGCATTTTGTGTAATGAAAGAAAACTAGTAAGGCAAAAAAAAATCTTCACTATGTAGGCCTTGCAAAGACAAGAACAACATTAAAATTAGCAAAATCTTGGAAACAGGGAATTTTTCGTAAAATAGGTATTCAGCAAGATTTAGGAATAAGACAAAATTCTTCAACTATTTTCCGGTATTCCTTAAAACAAAGACACTTGCCACGATAAAAGAAGGCCGAAGAAAAAGTGAGAAGTAAAGATGAAGACTGACTGTAGCCCGAAGGAGTGTTGGTAAGGGACTTGTACATCTACAGATAACTACCTGAAAACGCATAAAGAGAACAGCGTAATTCAAGTTTCAAGTGGGGAGACATAAAAAATACATTCATGCAACGTACCAGGAAAAATTTTCAAAGAAATGTGTGTCTGAATAATGAGATATTATTCACTAAAATGCGTGTATGACATCCTGGCTTTCGTTCAGTTGAGTGAGACGTGAATAGTTGCAGTTATTAGCAACATGGGCATTTGATATCAGGATATGGAGAAGAATCTTAATCATACAATCAAACATACAAAATTACAACAAAAAAAGCAGTTGTACAATGATTGCTACGATTTCGACAGTGCCTCAAAGAGAAATTCCACGTACGACCCATGAGTGAAACACATATCAACGTACATTTTTGCGGAAATACCAGCTATTAGTATGGAGTTGACACCTTTGGTCATCTACATAGGACAGTCGCGGGAACCTGATGTCATAAAGTCGATCCGTGTGCGTCTGCAGTGTTTCCCATTGTCTGAACGACTGTTACTCTCGCTCTCGTCTAATAGCTTCCTCAAGAGCTCACAGTATATTTGGAAGGTTAGGCCGATAGCGCTCAGACACTTCTGTTGCGGTCGGCGTACGAGAACATAGTGAGATAGTGACGACGGCGAAATGAACAGGCATCTGGTGAGCATTTATCGCCTATTGTTTTCTCAATGTGAGACGTTCCCACCCAGGGTAGTTTGCGAATAATACCTCCTCGTAACATTTTCACAAATTTAAACATACAGAGCCTATGGTTTACATTTTCTTGTAACTATGAAAATTACCGTGTAATACGCGTTAGAGAGATTGTTCATTTTGTTTTGCATTACAGGGCATTCTCTTTTAGTGGAAAACGTGTGACAAAAATTAATGGTTCTTTCTAACATAATTAAGGGAGCTTTACATTCGTTGGTAAACAATTAACGTTTTTAGGGCTGCAGTGTCGTCAGTAAAATTCTTAGATGAGTTTCGTCTTTTATACGAAAGAAATCTACAGTGGACGTAAGTTTCCAGTCGTGCCCTTACAGTTTTCATGTTACCCCTCGTGTAGAAAGACGCACTTGCAATGTACTTGTGAAATACTAAACACATATTTACATCCACATGATTCTTTTTCCTACTTCTTCATGACTAGTTGTGTTCGCACTTTGCGACATGAAAACGTCGCTAAGCGAATAGTAACCTACATCATTAAAAAAAGTAGTTTTAATAGCAGAATATTAGGTAGGAGTGGGTGCTAGCTCGTTAAAAAAAATAAAAGAGAGATAGAGAGAGAGAGAGAGAGATAGAGAGAGAGAAAAAGAAAAAGAAAGAGATTTAACATCTCTTGATTCAACGTCTTATATCCCGCCTTCGAGTTTGGTTAAAATATGTCATATAAGACGCTCAGGTGGTATCTTTTCATGTGGTCATCCCTGATCCCTCCCGTAACTGTTGGTTTGACGCCTAGTTTCTGTCTTACCTTTTGACTTCGGATATGTCTCTTAATGTTAATCCAAGAAGTGACGTCAGGAATGTCATATGAGCTGCTTCATTTCCTTGTTGTTCTCTTTGTCTTAGAATCCATTTTTCACTGTTTACCCAATACCGCGTATGGAGTCTTAATATTGTCTGTTTCGTCACAGTTCTGCTAAAGTGTCTCATTATACTGGGTTTTGCAAAATATTCTAGACATTTCCAAGTGACTGTAAAAAAAGTTTGACTCGAGGTTGGGTACTACACGATTATATGAAGGGCTTATTTCAGTAGTAGTACAAGTCCATTTTTGCTCACTGTGAGGTACAGTGTCCTAAAGTTAAATGAGCGCTGAAAAATATGCAGTTGAGATACCATAAATATTCAAGCACATGGCTTCTTGCAAGACATGAACCTTCCTTTCTTTCTGTTTGTTTGGATCATTAATTTCAGAAGCATTATAGGCAGAAAAGTGGAGGTAATGGATTTGTACCACTATTGAAATAATCGCTTTATATTTATGGCAACAGCATCACTAGAAGTTACTTGCGCAATGTTCACAAATCTTCAGTATGTGAACAGTAACCACGCATCACACGTTCATTCTGTAGTTCAATTAGGCCTGCAGTAGGCCTAAAATGCTTACATCAGTGTCACAGCCTCCCTGATACGTCGTCGTAAGTCTGCGATGTAATCGTAGAGATAAAAATCATGTCATGTTGGGTCTGGAAAGCTCATGGACATCTTTGTGGAAGTGCAGTGGAGCTTCAGTCTTTTTAAAAGTGAAATTATTACTATCCACCTGTGATTGTTTCACGAACTACGCGTAATGCTTTCTCCGTTGGTCTGGAGGACATGTTGATGGAGATCATTGAAAATAAAATGTCTAGATCATGTGAAATACCCCTGTCAACCATTCATAATGTTATATTTCTCCGTATTTTGAATCTCATATGAATTCTTTATGTACTTTGGTATATCTGCCCCGAAATATTTAAACGAATTTACTTGTTCTATTATTTTACCGTATAGCACAATTTTTACTCTTCTTACATGTTTCCGTTTCATTGCAAATCTTTTGATTTACTTAAAATAAATGTAGCCATTCGATAAGTTTGTAAAACATTATTCAGTTTAATCACATTTCCTTGTAACACGCATTCTCTGTCTACTAGGAGAACCTGGGCGTCTGTAAAGATACATTGTATCCTGGCTCTTGTGAAACTTTTGTTTCTTCTTCGCTTCTGAGACCACAAATGTGTCAATTGCTTAATTTCGTTTCCTATGTTCCAGGTCGCAATTGCCATTGTTTGTAGTGGTTGTCATCAGATACATTCGTCTGGCCCTCTTATTTGGTTGCTGTTTTCCCCGTAGGAGGACGCCAGCCGGTCGCTGGGGTAGTCATGTGGTGGAACTGCCCTCTTACGGTCGCCTGACCGTCCAGATTTTTCTATCAGAGTTTCCTCCCTTAGTCTAAAACTCACAGTTAAGACGCTGGGAATTTGACTTTCACCCTGCCTCGCTTGCTACACGCATTAAAGGCGTGCTTTGTCCAGAAGCTGTGAAGTTTCCGCCTTTGCGTTTAGTGGCAGTAGAGTTTGCTCACTGAGCTGCTGAGCTATCACAGAGGCCTTACCAGAAGTTTTTGGTTATATGAAAGGGTGGTGTCTGTTCTTTAAGACGTGTCCACAAGAACAGACAACATGAAGTCATATAATGGAATCGCCACGATGGGCCTTGAATCCACAACCTTTGGTACTACGTTCGATCTCCAGCGGGAATCGAAAATTAGCGAGCATAGAGGAAATGGACGGGAACTGCGGATAGGTGGCCCTAGGTGGCCCTAGGTGGCCCTAGGTGGGAGTGTGTCAGCCGGGTAATGTGCCGGGACAGTCCGCACAGGTGCGATTACCACTGTGTCCGGGTGGTGCAGTGGTTAACGTCACTGCCTGGTAAGCAGGACAACGCTGGTTCTGGTCCTGGTTCGGCACACATTTTGACTTTTCGGTGTTGATTCCGCATAAAATTCCGATGCACCTGATACTGTTCGTTCCTTCAATTTCCTTTCTCCGTCCTCCACCCTCAGTTCAAGTAAGAGCTTTTTGTGTCTACTGGGCATTGGCTATGACACTTGGACCATGACCCTTGGAACGATACCAATTCTTAGCCCCTTTTTTACTTGCTTACTTTTGGTGTCAAATGCAGCCCTGCCTCAACTTCTCAGGATTTTAGGACATGGGGACTGTGTTAATACACTACTGGCCATTAAAATTGCTACACCAAGAAGAAATGCAGATGATAAACGGGTATTCATTGGACAAATATATTGTAGTAGAACTGACATTTGGTTACATTTTCACGCAATTTGAGTGCATAGATCCTGAGAAATCAGTACCCAGAACAACCACCTCTGGCCGCAATAACGGCATTGAGCTCGGATGGCGTGTACAGGTACAGCTGCCCACGCAGCTTCAACACGATACCACAGTTCATCAAGAGTAGTGACTGGCCTATAGTGACGAGCCAGTCGCTCGGCCACCACTGACCAGACATTTCCAATTGATGAGAGATCTGGAGAATGTGCTGGCCAGGGCAGCAGTCGAACATTTTCTGTATCCAGAAAGGCCCGTACAGGACCTGCAACATGCAGTAGTGCATTATCCTGCTGAAATGTAGGGTTTCGCAGGGATCGAATGAAGGGAAGAGCCACTGTTCAAAGCGCCGTCAATGCGAATAAGACGTGACCGAGACGTGAAACCAATGGCACCCCGTACCATCACGCCGGGTGATACGCCAATATGGCGATGACGAATACACGCTTCCAATGTGCGTTCACCGCGATGTCGCCAAACACGGATGCGACCATCATGATGCTGTAAACAGAACCTGGATTCAGCCGAAAAAATGACGTTTTGCCATTCCTGCAACCAGATTCGTCGTGGAGTACACCATCGCACACGCTCCTGTCTGTGATGCAGCGTCAAGGGCAACCGCAGCCGTGGTCCCAGACCTGATAGTCCGTACTGCTGTAAACGTCGTCCAACTGTTCGTGCAGGTGGTTGTTGTCTTGCTAACGTCCCCATCTGTTAACTCAGGGATCGAGACCTGGCTGCACGATCTGTCACAGCCATGCGGATAAGATGCCTGTCATCTCGACTGCTAGTGATACGAGGCCGTTAGGATCCAGCACGGCGTTCCGTATTACCCTCCTGAACCCACCGATTCCATATTCTGCTAACAGTCATTGGAATTCGACCAACGCGAGCAGCAATATCGCGATACGATAAACCGCAATCGCAATAGGCTACAATCCGACCTTTATCAAAGTCGGAAACATGATGGTACGCATTTCTCCTCCTTACACGAAGCATCACCAGGCAACGCCGGTCAAAGGCTGTTTGTGTATGACAAATCGGTTGGAAACTTTCCTCATGTCAACATGTTGTAGGTGTCGCCACCGGCGCCAACCTAGTGTGGATGCTCTGAAAAGCTAATCATTTGCATATCACAGCATCTTCTTCCTGTCGGTTAAATTTCGCTTCTGTAGCACGTCATCTTTGTGGTTTAGCAATTTCAATGGCCAGTAGTGTACTTATTTACTTATTTCTTTATAACTCTGGAATGTTATAAGTAATTATAATATTCAAAAACTGTACAGTTCGAATACTCTTGGACCGCTAAGTGCTGATGGCCGCCACGAGTCAGCCTTGAGGTATCGAAAACTGGTCATTATAGACAGAGATAAAATTCACCTATTGTTTACAATTCCTGTCATTTTGTAGAACAATACAACGTTTAGTAATTGTTGACCGTAACACAAAGAGTCGTAGCGTAAAGAGCAAACATTATCTTAATAACGCAGTGTGTATGAAATTTGTCTTCGATAAGAAAGGAAAGTATATTAACATTTAATGTGTCAGTGACGACTTGATGATTAGACACGGAGGACGTATTTCGGACAGGGCAAGGATGAGAAAGGAAACTGGCTTTGTTTACTTCAATGAGCCACACAATTACTCACCTTATGCTGTTTAGCAAAATCACGGGATTTCTAAATGTTTACGGCCGGATGGGCATTAGAATGATCGTCATTCCACGCTCTATAAATATAACCAGCAAACCCCTCGGCATCCCAAGAAAACCGTAACCATAGCCTTCCTCGATGACAAAGTCTGACAGGCTTTCTTGAATCTGCATGTAGAATTCGTATGACCCTGAACAATGGACTGTCGTTTCGTTCCGTCGTTTACGTACACCACACAAGTTTAGTCACTTCACAGTAATCTTCGAAAAAACTTTCTTCTTCCGCGTCGTAGCGCGAAAGGAAATCGGAGCCAAATTGTTTGGTTTTGTGGAACTCCGTAAGCAGTACAAACATAAATACAGGTCTTTTAAATCGGAAGTGTGGGCCAAATGGTTGCACGAAAAATTCGAAGAAATCGACAAAATAATTGTTGTCGGAAGGACTGTTTCAGCATACAGAAAAGTCAAAACAACCTTCGGTGAAGTAAAAAAGCAAGGATGTTAACATTAAGAGTACAATGAGAATTACACTGTTAAATGCAGAGGAGAGAGCGGATAGGTCGAAAGAGTACATTGAAGGCCTCTATGAGAGGTAATACTCGTCTCATGACGAAAGAAAATAAGAAACAGGAGTTGATATAGAAGAGATAGGGGATCCAGTATTAGAATTAGAATTTAAAACAGCTTTGGAAAACTCAAGGTCCAATGATGCTAAGGCAACGAAAAACATTCCATCAGTATTTCCAAACGCAACAAAACGACTATTCACTTTGGTGTGTAGAATGTTTGTGTCCGGCGATATGTCGTCTGACTTGAGGAAAAACTTAATCCACACAATTCCCAATACTGAAAAACTCAATAACGTGTGAATTGTCGCACAAACAGCTTTACACGTCATGCATCAAAGCTTCTGAAAAGAATAACATCCCGAAGAGTGGAAAAGAAAATTGAAAATGTGTTAGATGATGATCTGTATGGCTTTAGGAAAGGGACAAGTATCAGACTGGCAGTTCTGGCGTTGAGATTGCTAATGGAAGCAAGACTAAAGAAAAGTCAAGACACGTTCATAGGATTTGTCGACCTGGAAAAAGCGCTCGAAAAATCTAAAATCGTGCAAGATGTTCGAAATTCTGAGAAAAATATGGGTAAGCTGTAGGGAGAGAAGGGTAATGTATAAGAAGTACAAGAGATAAGAGGAAAAAACAAGTGTGGAATACCGAGAACGAAGTGCTCGCATTAAAATGGTGTAAGACAGGAATGTGGTCTTCCTCCTGATGGGAATAACATAAAGATTCAGGAGTGGAACTAAAATTCAAGGGAAAGGATATCAATGACACGATTCGCTGATGACATTATTATCCTGAGTGAAAGTGAAGAAGAATTACATGTTCTGATGAATGGAATGAACAGTCCAATAATTACAGAATATGGATTGAGAGTAAATAGAAGAAAGATGAAACCAATGAGAAATAGCAGAAATGAGAGCCGCGAGAAACTGAAAATCACGATTCATGGTTACGAAGTAGATGAAGTTAACGAATTCTGCTATCTAGGCAGCAAAATAACCAAAGACGGAGAGAGCAATGAGAACATCAAAAGCAGACTAACACTGGTAAATATCGGATTCCTGGCCAAGAGAAGTCTAGAAGCATCATACGTAGGCCTTAATTTCAGGCAGAAATTTCTGAGAATGGGCGTTTGGAGCGTAGTATTGTACGATAGTGAGACATGAACTGCGGGAAAAGCGGAAAAGAAGAGAATCTAAGTATTTGATATGTCGTGCTACAGAAGAACGTTGCAAATTAGGTGGACTGTTAAGGTAAGGAATGAGAGATTCCCCGGATAATCGACTTGGAAAGGAATAGATGGGAAATACTGACCAGGAGACAGGATGGTTAGACATCTGATAAGACATCAGGGAATGAGTTTTTCCCTTACAGAGGAAGCTGTAAGGGGAAAAACTATAGAAGAAGACAGACTGGAAAGCATCCTGCAAATAATTGATGATGTAGGTTACAAGTGCTACTCTGAGATGAAGAGGTTGGCGCAGGAGAGCATGAAGCATGAAATATGTGTTTATATTTTCTTTAGCGGAGCAAGTTGCAATTAAGCTCGTATTCTTCATGAGTACATCGTAACATATGTCACTGAATCAGTGATATTCAGCTCTGCAGTTTCATGATCATTCAAGTCTCTTTATCATTTACTAACGTTCTCAACGCAAAAATGTAATCACTATTTTGTTAATTAAGTGAAAAATAATAAAAAAAACTAACATTAATCTTACGGCTGAATTTCTCGTCGCTAGGGGCGCTTGCGTCCTCAAATGGTAACAATTTTCACAGGCGTGAGTGTTGCGACTGTAATGTTAAACTGCGGTATATTGCTGACTCATAATAACGTCCGACTTCGCACTACTAACAACGCTCTACAGCTTTTACAGGATTGCAATTGGTGCTAGTTGGACCATCCTCCATACAGCCCTGACCTAGCCTTTAGCAACTTCCATATCTTATAGCACCTGCAAACTTTTTTTGTGGTCAAAGAATTACACAAAGATGACGAGCTCAAAGAACATGGTTGATAACACAAGCGGCAACGTTTTGTGAGGAAGGTGTAGAAAAACTTGTGGCGCGCTATGAGAAGTGCCTACAAAATTGTGGAAGAGCACCTGTAGTTTATTTCTAACAAAGACCTATTTACTGTGTGTGCTCGTTTTGTGTTTATTACCAAATGGGACTTACTTTCTGGACGCGCCTCGTATAATATTTCATTAATTAACCGCGAGTTGCTGCTCTCCTTTTCTCTAGGAGTGTTTCTGAATGAGATTCATGCAATAGTTAACTGGATGTAACGGCATTATACAGGCTATATTTAATGCTCCAGAAAGATAGGGGATAAACGAAACAAAGGTTAACTATATTTTCAACCTAACTCAAGCGTTTGGCCTTTACCACATAGTACGCTCTGAAAACTGTATTCTTATTAATTTCTGTATTTGGAATTTATGGTAGAAGTGACAAGTACACATGAAACACATCACACATTGACTGATAGTGCACATACTTATAACTGGATGAAGTTTCCAGCCTAACTTTCTAATTATTAGCAACTGTTAAATATTCCAATGGCAATGTGGAAAATAACAAGGTATTTAGCTTGCGTGGAAATGGACTGCAGCATGTCTCGAAACAGGAAAGCTCTACATAGTGAAGGGAAAACGAATTTTTTCGGGGCAACAGTAATACATTGTTAGAAAGCGTGTGAACTCTAAATCCGTCACAAACCATAATGTTACGACATATGGGCGAACAAGCCTGAAATGTTTCAGATCTTTATCCCTTCAGAACTTAAGAGAGAATCGAGAAGTAGAAAGTAGAAAGAGAAAAACAATTTCTTTTAAATATTATACGTAGGACAGGGAATGTCTAATACAAAAATCCCTGTATCCCAATATGAACGCTTGTGGTTTGATGCGCCCGACATCTTCCGTCTCTTCCTTCAGGTTTCTGGGATTAAAAAGTGATATGGTAGAAAGAGCTGTTTAGTAAATAATGTATCCTCCACAAGTTAATTAAACTTACCATACATATTTAGCGAAACCAGATATCCAAATACGAACGCACTTTTCACTTGCGGGGTTTCGTTCCTTTCGACCGCTACCAGCACGTGAAAAAACTCTCAAAATTTCGTTTATTTTGTGACAAGTGAAAAGTCATACGATAGCAGCGACGTAACTTTGTTCAAATGCCACCTAACTGATAGCACAAGGATAATAAACAGGAAAACAATAAAGAAAACGCTTGTAATTTTTCCTCCTATCTATGTAATTATGTAGTTATGTAGTTCTCAATTCGTTCGAGCAATCAATCATTCATAATAGGAAACACAGTCATAACTCAGTCACTCAAAATGATTCAGAAATTTTACTTGTTCGAATGAAACCAGGCGATGATTCTTCTTCTCTGCAGGCTCGTGCTTTGCGGCAGTCTGCTAATCTGTACAAATAAAATGCCTCGTATTTTTGGGAGCGTTATATAATCAGTCGGGAAACCTCAGATCAAGCGGATATTTGGCTTTGACGAAGTTTAACCTTCCGAAGAAGTAATGGAGCTCTTGGATTATTAAATGCAGGTTCGTATCCAGTCTTTCGGAAGTTCCCTTCTGATTAACAACTACGCAATATATCGATGAATATCATTAATTCTCAAATGTCAAATCATCTAAATTGTTACACACCTTTTGTATGAAGGAGCAATATATATATATATATATATATATATATATATATATATATATATATATATATATATTCCCCTTTTAATCGTACAATTTCGTGCTAATCGGCACGAAGACAATCTCGGAAGCTTTCTTCTAACAACCACCAGAGAGAGAGTACTGCAAAGAATAATTATGCGCTCATGGCATCGCTATTGTATGAAACTACTTTGCGCATGGATTCTGCGAGTATGAAGATAGAAAATTAGTGAACGTCATTCAAGGGTAGAATT
Source organism: Schistocerca cancellata (assembly GCF_023864275.1). Lineage (NCBI taxonomy): Eukaryota > Metazoa > Arthropoda > Insecta > Orthoptera > Acrididae > Schistocerca > Schistocerca cancellata. The sequence goes on from NC_064630.1 coordinate 618,212,940, forward strand.
GTATCAGAATAATTCATCGAATATAAAGAGATATTACACGCTACAGCCTACGGAGGTATGAGGCATTTACATAGGGCAGTTTTTCTTATGAAAGTCATTTGTTGTGGTTCGACTAAGGCTTTGGAAAAGAAACTGCACACAAACTTCACTGTAATGAAATACCGTAAAGTACACAACGGGTTGTTATATGTTTAATATCAAGAAAGTTCTTTACTGTGCATCTCGTTGTGGTACCGGATAATGCTGTTGCTCTACACGACAACCGCTGAAGTTGACAGGAAACTCTCTTTGTCCAACAGGTGGTCTCGGCTGTGCTGCTGACGCTGGCGCTGTGTTTCGCGACGCTGCAGGCGAGCCCGGTGGCTGACCCGCATCATAACCATTGGTACTGGGATAACCCCCACCCGGACTATGGGTCGAACCACCCCTACGGGTGGTGACTGTCACTACGGATACCGACACCGACACCACTGTGACTACTACTGAGACAAAGTTATTCTGCCTCCTATTTCTGAATAATACACTTTCTGGCTAAAGACTATAACGACCACACATGCATTTTCTTTGACTCTTTGCCCTGGTCGCAGCACGGATATATTGTTCGACTTTCAATGTGTGTGTCCTTCGATGAGATTGCAAGAATTTCATAGCAATATTAGAGTGAAAAGAAATGAATTAATCTGAAAGCAGTGCCCACTTAGTTATTGTTTCAGATCATGCAACCACTGATGAATGATGAATCAATTGCTACATTTTACATAGATTAGCCAATGGAATTCATTTCTGTATATTTATTCGGAAATCTATTGCCTTAAATTAACTAGTTTTTTACGTTTATCAGTTGAAGACATACTCTAAACGTCGAGTTTAGGTTAGACTACGTAAAAATATCTATGCAATAAATCTCACTTGCAATCTTGAACCTAACAGAAAAAACTTTATTCTCCCTGTCAAAAATGCTTTACAATCAGTCTCGTTTATTGTCATCTATGGTAACTTCTACACTCTACTGTGAAGTATGAACAGACAACAATTGCACCTGACTTTTCTCCTAGATGACATTTAATTACATTTCAATTACTCCTGCAGCTTCACGGATAACACCTTAATGGAGCAATAATGAATGGTTGATTGACATATAATTATCGCATATAGGAAAGAGTTATTTGTTCCAGTACAATTCCACAAAAATCGTTTCCAGTTTTAAATAAATTTACAAAAAAATGATGGTTCAAATGGCTGTGAGTGCTATGGGACTTAACAGCTGAGGTCATCAGTCTCCTAGAACTTAGAACTACTTAAACCTAACTAACCTAAGGACATGACATACATCCATGCCCGAGGCAGGATTCGAGCCTGCGACCGTAGTGGTTGCGCGGTTCTAGACTGAAGCGCCTAGAACCGCTCGGCCACACCAGCTGGCATTAATTTACATTCTGTTGTTATGTATAATAATTTCCAGCTCTACTGAAATATGCTTTCCATGGTCAGGCTATGAAGGACAATGATTTAAAGCCATTAATATTAAACAAATGTGACAAATACTTGAAAATTCGTAATGTTTCTTGGAGTTGTCGTGTTTAGAATGAACATTACTAAAAGAGACACACAGATCAACTGTTTAACAACGGCTTCGAAGGAGGTTTATCTAATTGTAGTTGTCCAGTGCCGTAGGTAAGAAATCTTTGATTTTTAGCGATTGCAATCAAGAGTATTGTGCAAATTCATCATCAGGAAATATCATAGATATCATTATGTTATAAATGTGGAGTGCTTCACATAATACGCGTAAATCAGATAAATATGCCAGCCGCGGTGGCCGTGCGGTTCTAGGCGCTTCAGTCCGGAACCGCGGGACTGCTATGGTCGCAGGTTCGAACCCTGCCTCGGGCGTGGATGCGTGTGATGTCCTTAGGTTAGTTTGGTTTAAGTAGTTCTAAGATCTAGGGGACTAACGACCTAAGATGTTAAGTCCCATAGTGCTCAGAGCCATTTGAACCATTAAGATAAGTATGACAGCATTTCTGTAGTAGTACAGTGGCAATAAATCAATGGAACGAAAGTAGAATGCAATGGAAAATGTGACCTACTGTGTTCTAAGGCAAATATAAAACAACATTCACGTACCACAGTATTTCTTACATTTACATTTACAACTAACTCACCAATTCATCGTCATCTTGCACTGATGTTGTACTTACATTAAAGCACTGTGTACATCTGTCCGCTACAGAGAAGACGGTAACAGTTGTAGAACTATCTGGAAATGGATAGCTTGTATTCCAGGAGATACAACAATAAATTAGAGTTAAGTCACAACTCTTTACCTACATCATTAAGGCAATTGCACGTTTACTGCACTGCACAATGAGTTGGAATAGAGGCAAAAACAATGACATACGAGTGAACGCTCCTGCAATTTGTAGTCTTCTGGTCAGCGCTGTTGACTCTCGATCACGGAGGCCCGGCTTCGGTTTCCGGCCGGGTCAGGGATCTTCACTGCTCGGGACAAGGTGTGTGTGTGTGTGTGTGTGTGTGTGTGTGTGTGTGTGTGTGTTGCACACCGAAGGTATCTGATTTTACTTTTGATTTCCTGGCATTTTTTCTGCCGCCATTTAATCATGCATTTCCTGCACTTGCTATGTAGTTCATTCCTAAGTAAGTTACATTGCTGTGTTCCTGTCCTTCCCGGAACATTTTGTAATTTACTTTGCGTTTTAGAAAACTTTTTTCTCTCTTCTACATCTACATCTACATGAATATTCTGCAAATCACATGTAAGTGAGTGGCAGAGAGTTCATCGAACCACCTTAACAATTCTCTATTATTCCAATCTCATATAGTGCGCGGAAAGAACGAACACCTATATTTTTCCGTACGACCTCTGATTTCCCTTATTTTATAATAACGATCGTTTCTCCCTATCTATGTCGGTGTCAACAAAATATTTTCACATTCGGTGAAAAAAGTTAGCGATTGTAATTTCATGAGAAAATTCGGTCGCAACGAAAAATCGCTTTGTATTAATGAAGTCCACCCCAAATCCTGTATAATTTCAGTGACACTCTCTCCCCTATTTTGCAATAATACAAAACATGCTGCTCTTTTTGAACTTTTTCGATGTTCTCCGTCAATCCTATCTGGTAAGGATCCCACACCGCGCAGCAGTATTCTAAAACAGGACGGACCAGCATAATGTACGCAGTCTCCTTAGTGCGTCTGTTACATTTTCTAAGTGTCCTGCCAATAAAACGCAGTCTTTGATTAGCCTTCAGCGTAACATTTTCTGTGTTCCTTCCAATTTAAGTTGCTCGTAACTGCAGTTCCCAGGTATTTAATTGAATTTGCCGCCTTTGATTCAACTGATTTATCGTGTAACCAAAGTTTAACGAATTCCTTTTAGCACTCGTGTTGATAACCTCACACTTTTCGTTATTTAGGGACAATTGCCAATTTTTGCACAATACAGATGTCTTTTCTAAATCGTTTTGCAATTTTTTTGATCTTCTGATGACTTAACTAGTTGATAAATGGCAGTGTCGTCTGCAAACAACCTAAGACGGCTGCTCAGATTGTCTCCCAAGTCATTTATATAGATAAGGAACTGCAAAGGGCCAATAACGCTATCATGGGGAACGCCAGAAATCACTTCTGTTTTACTCAATGACTTTCCATCAATTAGTACGAACTGTGACCTCTCTGACAGGAAATCATGAATCCAGCCACATAACTGAGACGATATTGCATAATCATGAAATTTCACTATAAGCCGCTTGTGTGGTACAGTGTCAAAAGCCTTCTGGATATCCAGAAATGCCAAATCAATTTGAAATCCCTTGTCAATAGCACTCAACACTTCACATGAGTAAAGAGCTAGTTGTGTTTCACAAGAACGATATTTCCTAAGCCCATCTTCACTGTGTGTCAATAGACCATTTTCGTCGAGGTAATTCCAAAATCCTGCTGCATATCGACGTTAATGATATGGGCCTGTAATTCAGTCGATTACTCCTACTACCTTTCTTGAATATTGGTGTGACCTGTGGTGTCGGTCATTACAGTCAGTAAATTTTGTTAATCTTTGACCTGACGTAGATTGCAAGATCCTTTACAGTGTCCCTAGCTTTTCCAAGGTTAGGCGACCCACTAATAATGACTATGAACTGGTGGCGAAGAGTTCTCGGGCTTCCAGCCGGGTGGCGGTGTCTTCAAACTGCGACGTTTCGACGAGTGACATACTCATCATCTTCTGGCGAAGTGCCGAGACTTTGCGGATGCCGGTCCCTTTATACTTGCGGTGTGCCCCCCACCACCTGGCCGCGGGAGGCTGGGTCCAGAGGAGCCGGCGGGCGAGGTGGAGGGGGAAGCGGGTGCGCCGTTCGTGTCTCCGTCAGAGCATTGTGATCGCGTCTCGTGAGCTGGACGGTTCTTGTTGCGTTCCTGGCGTATTGCGGCTAATGCTGGATTCCAGGCCGCGCTCAGTTGATAGCCTTCGTCCCTGTTCACAAGATTCTCGTGGACCCGTATTTCTATTGATTCTTTAATGACGCTATCCCAATAGCTCCCGGCTCGGCACAGCACCCTGGTGTTTTCGAAGTCAAAGGTGTGGTTTTCTTTGATGCTATGTTCCGCTATAGCAGATTTCTCTATCTGTCCAAGTCGAACATGCCTGATGTGTTCTTCGCACCTTTTAGAGCTGCAGCGCTGCGTTTGACCAATGTACTGCACACCACATTCGCAGGTGTGTTTAGTTTGACTGGGTCTTTAGCTGAGCCCAGCAGCTCTTTCGTCTTCGGAGGTGGTCGGAAGACGGTATTTATGTTAGATTTTCTTAATAGCCTCCCGATTTTGGCCGATGTGGGCCCCAAATATGGGAGAACGGCGAGTCTCTTGTTCACTTCCTCTTCCTCAAATTTGTCAGCCTGTCTCCTCTTTAAGGCCCTGTCAATCTGTGTTTCACTGTACCCGTTTTTCCGAAATACCTCTCTTAGGTGGTGTAATTCGTCTGAGAGGCTTTCTTTGTCACAGATGACGTGCGCCCTATGTACCAAGGTGGTCAGTACTGACTGGCGTTGCGCCGGATGGTGGCAGCTGGTTGCATGGAGGTACAGGTCTGTGTGCGTCTTTTTTCTATATACTGAATGGCCCAGCCTGCCATCCGCTTTCTTCCTGATCAGTATGTCCAGGAATGGAATACAGCCATTCTCTTCTACTTCCATCGTGAAGGTGATATTTTCATGTATGCCGTTTAGATGGTCCATAAACTCCTCCAGTGCCTGCCTGCCATGCTGCTAGATCACGAAAGTGTCGTCCACATAGCGGAAGAAGTGCCTGGGTTTACGGTGAGCAGTTCGTAGTGCCACCTCCTCAAAGTGTTCCATATAAAGATTCGCGATCCCTGGAGCAAGGGGAGATCCCATGGCCACTCCATCCACTTGTTCATAATGCTCTCCATTGCACTTGAAGTAGGTGGTCGTAAGTGCATATTCAAAGAGCTTCACTGTTTCAGGCTCGAAGTGTTGATTAAGGAGCGCCAAGGCGTCTTGTAGCGGTACTCTTGTGAACAAGGAGGTGACGTCGAAGCTCACGAGTAGGTCATCACTCTGTATTCGGATGTCCTTCAGTATTCTAACGAAATCCGCGGAGTTTTTCACGTGATGACTGCAGTGTCCAACCAGTGGTTTCAATAGTGTCGCCAGGTATTTGGCCAGTCCATAACTGTGCGAGTTGATAGTGTCCAGAATCGGCCGTAGAGGCACCCCATCTTTGTGGATCTTGGGCAATCCATACAGGCGCGGTGTCGTTGGCGCTCTGGGATACAGCCGTTTCTGCACTGCCTCTGGTAGATCTGAGTCCTTCAGTAGCGCCACGGTTTTCCTGGTCATCGTCGATGTAGGGTCCTTGTTGAGTTTCCTGTAGGCTGGGTCTTGCAGCAGAGAGCAGATTTTCTGTTGGTAGTCGACTGTGCGAATCAGCACCGTCGCATTTCCCTTGTCCGAGAACTCTTCGCCAGCTGTATACGCCGGGAAAGCATACATTCACATTTACTATGAACTGGTGTTCATCTAAGCTTGTTGTTCTGAGTGTGATGGCCTTATCGTTGTGCACAGTGGCCAAATTCTAAGACCATTTAAGAAATCGGAGAAAAGAATCAGTATTGAACTAGCTGGTCTTATACATGATTTTTTTTGGATCGAGTGTTGCACTTTGTCTCCTCGACCCCGACCTAGATCTGGGACCCAACTTTTACTTTAACGCTTATCGCGTATGTCGCTTTTGGTTTCTTTTGATATTCTGCAGTTAGGGCGGCACAGTGGCTGTCAAATTCGTGGTAGCGATACTTTGTTCTGTAATAGATTCTGATTTCATTTGATTTGTACACGGGTAGGGCTAGTCGAACACGACCTAGAAAACCAAGCAATTCTTAGCCAGTGGAATTCAATGGAATTGGAGGAATTCGCGTCTGCATCTTCTGTGACATCGGCGTCAGCGCAGGTGCAATACCTGGAACTAGGAAGATACATGGACAGACGAGCAGCGTGAAACTAACGAAGCTTGTGAAAGAGTGCCGACCATTGCACAAAGCAACTCGAATCTCGGAAACGTGGGATTTCCGTGCAAAACAAATGCTGGTAAATGACGACGCAGATAGGGAAAAAAAATGGTTCAAATGGCTCTGAGCACTATGGGACTTAACAGCTATGGTCATCAGTCCCCTAGAACTTAGAACTACTTAAACCTAACTAACCTAAGGACATCACACAACACTCAGTCATCACGAGGCAGAGAAAATCTCTGAGACCACCGGGAATCGAACCCGGGAACCCGGGCGCGTGAAGCAAGAACGCTACCGCACGACCACGAGCTGCGGACACAGATAGGAAAGAAATGCCAAAACATAGATTGGGTAGTTTAAAGAAAGCCTGCCAAACTCTCGGCCATTTCAAAGGAACGTGGTGTTCATCAGCAGCAGCCGCCTGAACGGAGATGTAATTGAGAAAGAATTACCAGTCACAAGGCTCGGTACAACTTTCGCAAAGTTTGAATTGGAATCAAGAAATTATAATCGGCCTCTGCTGAGCATTATAAAAGCTCCGCTGCTGGCAGCAACTAGTTTTCAAATCTTCGTAGATCCATAGTTGAAATGGAGGACAGTGGGACGGCAGCTGGCATAAATTTGTACAGGGTGAAAAGTATTTTAACCGACAAACTCTGGGACATCAAAACAAATATTTTTCCCTAATGTCATTTTTTCCTGTGAGGAGTATTTAAACCGGTAGAGGAAGATTTCTCTGGCAGCAAATTAACTGAACCAACAAACACATTTCCATTTTTTATGACCAAGGGACAACACATTAACACAACCCAATTTCAATTACAGTAAATTTTCAAAAATGCCTCCATTGACACGTAAACAAAGGTTACACCGTCGAATCATGTTCTGTCTGACACGAGCAAAAACCCCAGGAGTATCCTGAATTGTTCCTGCTGCTGCTACTATCCGGGCAACCAGATCCTCTTCTGATGCAACAGGAGTTGCGTAAACAAGGCTCCGCATCTCTCCCTACACAAAAAAGTCCAGAAGGAACATATCTGGGGATTGAGCAGGCCATGGTACAGGACCATCTCTGCCAATCCACGTTTAAGGGAACCATTGGTCTAGGAATCGACGCACACGACGACTGAAATGTGCTGGCGCCCCGTCGTGTTGGAACCGCATGTGTTTTCTTGTACGGAGCGGGACGTCTTCCAGCAATTCTGGCAATGTTCTGGCGAGAAAATTGTAATAGTTCCTGCCATTTAATGGTCTAGGTAGGAGATATGGCCCAATTAAACAGTCCCCAACAACACCGACCCACGCATTAACGAAGAACCGAACTTGATGAGCGCTAGTAACTGTGGCATGTGGGTTATCCTCACTCCAAACATGCGAATTGTGCATGTTGAAGACTCCATCACGCCCAAACGTTGCTTCATTGGTAAACAACACAGAGAAAGGGTGCAAAAAAGGGCAGATCGTTTTGTATTATCGCGTAACAGGGGAGAGAGTGTGGCAGATATGATACGCGAATTGGGATGGAAGTCATTACAGCAAAGACGTTTTTCGTCGCGGCGAGATCTGTTTACGAAATTTCAGTTACCAACTTTCTCTTCCGAATGTGAAAATATTTTGTTGAGCCCCACCTACATAGATAGGAATAATCATCAAAATAAAATAAGATCAATCAGAGCTCGAACAGAAAGGTTTACGTGTTCGTTTTTCCCGCGCGCTGTTCGGGAGTGGAATAGTAGAGAGATAGTATGATTCTGGTTCGATGAACCCTCTGCCAAGCACTTAAATGTGAATTGCAGAGTAGTCATGTAGATGTAGATGTAGATGTAGATATAGATGTAGGATGGAAAGTAGGATGCATTTCACACTGTTCCAGGTACCACTGCAAAAACTGCTCTGGGTGGATAATGAACTGGTTCCAGGTTGTGGACACGCTGTAAGTGAAATGGACGTAACAATTTCTCTTGAAGGACTGTTCTTACATTCGTCTGATTCATCCCCATGTTACGTGCAATTGCACGAGTGCTGATTGAAGGATCCCGCTTCACATGCTGCAAGACAGCTTCCTCAAATTGCAGCGTTCTTACCGGGCGACGGTGTCCCTGTCCAGGTAATCCGCTAAATGACCCGGTCTCATGCAGACGTTGGTACAAAGCAGCAAAGGTCGTATGATGCGGGATACGGAGATTAGGATATTGTTGTTGAGAAACCCACTGTGCATCTCGTTCGCTGTGATGCGCTACGTAGTAAGCACCAACCATATCAGTGTTCTCACTCGGGGTGTATCGCTCCATTAGTAACCAGAGACAATGCACTACTACACTGGTGGACAGCAGTTTCCTAGAACTGAACAGTGTAATACGCCCTCTAACAACTGAAGAGCGTAATATGGCCTCCACCGGTTTAAATAATCCTCATAGGAAAAACTGACATTAGGGAAAAGTATTTGTTTTGATGTCCTCTTTACCCTCCCACAGTTTGTCAGTTTAAATACTTTTCACCCTGAGAAATTCCTTCCAGCTGTATTTAAGGTGTCGATTTTATTTTGGCATCTAGTTTCAACGTTGTAACAACGTCATCTTCAGGCCGACACACATGTTGACGTCAACTGCGTGCGGCTGATACTAGAAGTCAGTGGTGAGATACGGACGTGTACCGTGTGGAAGGTGGTTGAGTTACTAACCACCTTCCTCAGCTTTACTGGCTTGTGCCAGGTGCTCTGTCCACTCGTGGTTGCAACTTCGTCTCCTTGCACAGTAGTCCATCACACGAGATAAATTCCTGTTGCTTGCTGTACTGTTTCCACTGCTTGCTATACTGACCCACCCCTCATCGCAGTCTGTACTGTCTGCCACCCAGCTAGGTCTTCACCTATAGTTCGCTTAAAATTACTTGATAGTTGACGACTGTTACTTGGCGCTACATGGTTGCTGCATCGGTTACTGGTAGGTTAAAGGAGAGAAGGAAACACGGCTGGTCACCTCACAAGTGCTGAAACGCTGTTCGTGTACTGCGCGGCAGTGTTGGAGGCTGCTGGCTTTAGGTATGGCGAGGAAACGAAATGCTCTGTCCACAGCCGATATTAAACGACCATTGACTAAACTGCAGCAGAAAATACGTTTGGTAGCCCTGAATTCACATCGTGTCCTATCCTAACAACAATCTCTTGATGTGCAATGTAACCGAGAAAAGGACGCTCAGCAACCTGCGGCAGAACTACTTGTTAATCACCCTCTCTTTGCTCACAGCGATTGAAACTTACTTGTACGAGCAAACTCAAAGCAGAAAACGAATTCGGTTGCAGTGCAAAACGCGAACTGTAACTTGTCGCTTTTGCTACACGAGCTGACACGATACCGATCGATGAGCAGTCATGTTTGGAACTCATTACAGGTTATAGGCGACACAAGGAGATTCCAAAAGAAAGAAGAATGATAGGAAGAAACGAGAAAACAAAAAAGTCAATACGATAATGAAAATGATGCAACAAAAGGTTAAAAATATAAAAGAAATTAGATTGAGCCCAATTAACTGAAAATAATAACTAGTCTTTTGGCGAAGATTTAAATAAGAAAAAAAGGTGTTACCTGCCGATATTTGAACCCATCTCATATTACAGGGCAGATTGTGACGTTACTGTTGTGCTACCGAAACCATTCAGATTAGTTCGTTATATTTATTGCGTCTTGTGTGCCTCAGCGATACAGATAGCCGTACCATAGGTGCAACCGCAACAGAGGGATATCTGTTGAGAGGCCAGACAAACGTGTGGTTCCTGAAGAGGGGTAGCAGCTTTTTCAGTAGTTGCAGGGGCTACAGTCTGGATGATTGACTGATCTGGCCTTGTAATGTTAACAAAAACGGACTTGCTGTGCTGGTACTACGAATGCCTGAAACCAAGGGGAAACTACAGCCTTAATATTTCCCGAGGCCTGGACTATATAGATATTATGGAAATGGAAGAGAACGTAGATGAAGATGAAATGGGGGATATGATATTGCATGAAGAATTTGACAGAGCACTGTAAGACCTAAGTCGAAACAAAGCCCCGGGAATTGACGACATCTCATTAGAATTAGTGATAGCCTTGGGAGATCCAGCCCTGACAAAACTCTACCATCTGGTGGGAAAGATGTATGAGGCAGGCGAAATACCCTCAGACTTCAAAAACAATATAATAACTAATAAATAAAAAGCACTAGTTTCCTTTCGTTCTGCAGTATTAATTTTATTGTTAACCGTTTTTCGGCTTACAAGGTCATCTTGAGACATTTACTGAGTATTGTCACCAAAGAAGAGAAATTACACGTCTGGATTGGAGCAGAAACATACAGTAAGTAACATCTTTGACGGTGTGGTACTAATGCAATTAAAAAGTAAAAAACTGAACACTAAACAAATAAAAACAGAGTAGACAGGAAAAACTTTAGCACAAAATAGGAACAGCATGCCTACATACGAGTAACAGTTTCTATCAATGAAAACCAATAAAATAAAATAAAATTAGTATCTGACAAAGCTACTTCAGGAGGTATAAAATATGAAGAGTGGTACACAAACAAATTAAAAGACGAAACAATTAACTGTGTAACCACAGAATATACAAGGAACTTAAGCAACATGAGTAAGATAAACAGAAATGAATAAATGCAGGAAAATGGAGGAGTGTGAGGGAACATACAGTAAACGCATTCTTTGAGAGTGTGGTGATGCTGCATTTTAAAAGGTATAAAGGCTGAACAATACACAAATACAAAAGGAGCAAAAAGGAGAAACATTAACATTATACTCAAAACAGGACTATGTAACCTTTTGCATTAAATAAATGAACCAAGCAAAATAAAAACAATATTTGATGAGTCAACTAAAAGAGGTATTCAACATGGAAAGTAGTATAAGCACCAGTTAAAAGAAAGCCTTACAATTGAAACTACAGTCTTCCATATATATTTTAGTTCAAAGCATCATGCAGCTGTTGCTCGGCTGCCTGTAGCAACATCTTTTTCAAATTCTCCTTATGTCTTAACTCATACATGTGCTAATTAAATTTACTAAGCTTACCCTCAAAATCCTCTCTGGCTTCATTATGGCTTTTAGAAATTACGCTCAACTTCTGACGGAAAGCTATGCACTGTCTGCTTCTTGTTCCGCAATCCCAGTACCTGCTGAAGTTGTTAAAAAGTCTCTGCCTTGTGCAGTGCCTCTGTGCAGTGTAGAAATGACTTTATCTCTCCTGACAGTTACAATCTCTTTTAACAACTGTTTATCTGACCAAATCCGAAGGCAGCCAATGATTAGAGATCCTGTATAAATGCTAACATATCCTCTGCCGATCTACCGGAAAATGGAGGACTCAGGTCACAACTGTTGGTTCTACTTCTAGTTGCTGCGACTTGAATAGTTCTGTCTTACCATTTTTCCCTGCTATCTTATTATTTGCAAACATATTCCCTGCTCTCAACTGAGATACCTAATTAACCAATGACTGCATAGCTTCGTCAGTGGGGCCACCTTGTGTCTCTAATTTTGCCACTGCAATACACTTCCTCACCTTTACGAAGCTAGTACTAACAGTTCAACAATAATATGGATAGAACATTTCATAGCTTCTCATACCACCATATGCACTTCATCTGTGTAATCATGATCCATTTGTACACTCTATATTGCCTTTCCATGTATCCAAAATGACTAATGTAAAACAAAGGACTGCCGCAGACTCAGTAGAAGAGGCATCACGCGGGTTCTAGCCATTCGTCCCTACAATTACCTTTAAACTGGTGGTGGTGGTGGTGGTGGTGACAATGCGCCTTGAGATGCAGTAGAAACACTGATGACCAGAAGACTTACTTACCTTTAAGGGCTTCAGCAGTTGCCCTGTATTCCCAGCGTACTTGATCATGGCAGTCTTCCTCTTCCAGATTTCTCTTCCTCATCATTCCAATTACTCCTGCTCTCCATATTAATCTCGTCTGTCCATGCCTCCTCCTCCTCCCTGGCGGCGACCATTCAAGGATTACTATTGGGCTTCGTCCTTGCTCTATTTGTCACTCCTGGCCATACCATTCATGTGCTCTATTCTCAATTCTTTGCACGACTGGTCGTTCCATACCCGTCTCCCAAATTTATTCGTTCCTTTTCCACTCTGTCCAGAATGTCCAGGCTGCTATCCATCTCTACTGCCTGTACTCTGCTTCTCTGTCACTCCCCCCAAGTCCATCCTTCTGCATAGTTCTGTTAGTATACATTCCACTACTGTCTGAAGATCCTCTTCTTTGTTTCTTTTGCCACTGCCTACCTCCCCAGAACTCCATTTAGAATTTTAATTACTCCTCTTGCCTGCTGGATCCTGCTTTTCACATCTGCTTCACAGTTTCCCAAGGAATGGATAGTCGATCCTCAGTACTTAAATTGCTTTACAACTCTAGTACTTCCTAGCGGCAGTACTATATTTCCTTTACATCTTCTGCCACTACTAGGCATTTTATTTTGCTATTTATTCTAAGCCCGCCTCGCTCAAATGCTTCCGTTAACTTCTTTATCATAAATTTCACATCCTTCCTTCATTCAGTACCTGACTATTGACGAATAATAATGAATAGATAGTACCAAGTGTCAATGTAAACCATCCATTACCGTGCGGTTGGCCCCGGCGGAGGTTCGAGTCCTCCCTCGGGCAAGGGTGTGTGTGTTTGTCCTTCGGATAATTTAGGTTAAGTAGTGTGTAAGCTTAGGGACTGATGACCTTAGCAGTTAAGTCCCATAAGATTTCACACACATTTTGAAGAAACCAGCCATTGGGGAGCTCTAAGCCACAGAGGTTGCCGTCTCTTTAAACGAGTAAATTTTTAAGAACGCTCTGTAAATGAAGCCCATGTGAAAATATCTCATTTTGTGGAGAATGAATCAATGTACAAACACAATAAATTGTAAAAGGAAATCCTATATCTCTGCATGAATTATTCCACCATTCCAATACATACAGTATACACCATGCTGGAAAGGAAATCCCATATCTCTGCATGACTGATTCCACCATTCCAATATATACTGCGTACATATTTTAAACAATATCAGTGACACACTGCAGCCCTATCCAAGTCCTATCAATGTTTGGAATGCCTCATTCAAATTCTTCCCTATTTTAACTGCTGCGTACGATTGCTACTATATTCTTCGAATTAGGGATATCTGCTGTGCTTCTACACCTATTTACTCCATCGCTTTCGACAGCCTTGTGATGGATACGGAGTCACATGCTTTCTTTAAATCCTGACATTTCAAATACACCTTCTTCTTTATTTGCCTAAAGTTGAAAAAGTGATCCATGCACAATCGCCCAAAACTTGCCAGTTCCTAGCGCATCTTTCCCTCAATCTCATTCTCCAACACTGTTTTCAGGAAGTCCCTAAAAAGTGTGCCGATAGAAGCCATAATACTAACGCCCATATAACTATTTACGTGCGTCTTTATTTCTTTCTCATACAGAGCAGAGATGTATGATACACACTACTCTCTTGGTATTTCCTGTCTCTCCACAATCTGACTCTAGGCGCTGTTTACACGGCACATATTATTCGCAAAAGCTCCCTCTAGCTTTACCCCCATGGTGCTTCTTTCCAGTTAGATATGTATACCAGGTTTGGGTAAAACCGATCAATTAGTTTAGGAAGAGATTTTGAATAGATATACACTCCTGGAAATTGAAATAAGAACACCATGAATTCATTGTCCCAGGAAGGGGATACTTTATTGACACATTCCTCGGGTCAGATACATCACATGATCACACTGACAGAACCACAGGCACATACACACAGGCAACAGAGCATGCACAATGTCGGCACTAGTACAGTGTATATCCACCTTTCACAGCAATGCAGGCTGCTATTCTCCCATGGAGACGATCGTAGAGATGCTGGATGTAGTCCTGTGGAACGGCTTGCCATGCCATTTCCACCTGGCGCCTCAGTTGGACCAGCGTTCGTGCTGGACGTGCAGACCGCGTGAGACGACGCTTCATCCAGTCCCAAACATGCTCAATGGGGGACAGATCCGGAGATCTTGCTGGCCAGGGTAGTTGACTTACACCTTCTAGAGCACGTTGGGTGGCACGGGATACATGCGGACGTGCATTTTCCTGTTGGAACAGCAAGTTCCCTTGCCGGTCTAGGAATGGTAGAACGATGGGTTCGATGACGGTTTGGATGTACCGTGCACTATTCAGTGTCCCCTCGACGATTACCAGTGGTGTACGGCCAGTGTAGGAGATCGCTCCCCACACCATGATGCCGGGTGTTGGCCCTGTGTGCCTCGGTCGTATGCAGTCCTGATTGTGGCGCTCACCTGCACGGCGCCAAACACGCATACGACCATCATTGGCACCAAGGCAGAAGCGACTCTCATCGCTGAAGACGACACGTCTCCATTCGTCCCTCCATTCACGCCTGTCGCGACACCACTGGAGGCGGGCTGCACGATGTTGGGGCGTGAGCGGAAGACGGCCTAACGGTGTGCGGGACCGTAGCCCAGCTTCATGGAGACGGTTGCGAATGGTCCTCGCCGATACCCCAGGAGCAACAGTGTCCCTAATTTACTGGGAAGTGGCGGTGCGGTCCCCTACGGCACTGCGTAGGATCCTACGGTCTTGGCGTGCATCCGTGCGTCGCTGCGGTCCGGTCCCAGGTCGACGGGCACGTGCACCTTCCGCCGACCACTGGTGACAACATCGATGTACTGTGGAGACCTCACGCCCCACGTGTTGAGCAGTTCGGCGGTACGTCCACCCCGCATGCCCACTATACGCCCTCGCTCAAAGTCCGTCAACTGCACATACGGTTCACGTCCACGCTGTCGCGGCATGCTACCAGTGTTAAAGACTGCGATGGAGCTCCGTATGCCACGGCAAACTGGCTGACACTGACGGCGGCGGTGCACAAATGCTGCGCAGCTAGCGCCATTCGACGGCCAACACCGCGGTTCCTGGTGTGTCCGCTGTGCCGTGCGTGTGATCATTGCTTGTACAGCCCTCTCGCAGTGTCCGGAGCAAGTATGGTGGGTCTGACACACCGGTGTCAATGTGTTCTTTTTTCCATTTCCAGGAGTGTACATACACACTCAAAACATACATACATCCATTTTTATTAGATACAGGGATATATACTTATAATACAAATATCTGTCATTCTAGATCAATTAGAAAACACGTTTACTATATGTACAGGTGACAGCCAACAGTTGTTTGGTATCTGATCATGTTCCATAGTCCTGACAGATTCAGTACCGTTGTTGGTGTCCTGTTGCTAGTACTTACACTAGGTGTGTTTCGTGCAACGACTTGATGGATTTTAAGTAGGGACTGGAGAACAGGATATCGTGTATTCATTGCTTTCAGAGCTTTCGATTATTTTACAGTCAATAAAAAATACAGTTGTTCAGAGTGTATTTGAATGTCTTTTGGAATTGGAGAGGGATCCGTTTTAGCAGAAATAACAATAATGAAAGACAATTTAATATGTTGTAATATAGCTGTTAATGACATAAAGGTATTGTTCTTCCTATAGGTACCTTAATGACTGTGGACGTATGTTTTTTTTCAGTTTCCTCTTCATATCTTATTTTATGCTGATTGATGACAGTTGTGTAATATTAATATTGTGTGACTTGTTGCTTTTGAACCACTTTCTTGACATTGCTTGTTGTTATCATTTGATAAAATTTATAGCTTTAACATCTGCTATTAGTCTGCGAACAGTATCTTTCAAAAGGTAGACACGTAAATTATGTTTAATACCTTTGCTGAGAAGTTTCATTTCTTTTTCAGTGAATTTTCTAATGTTGGTTGCGGGTACAAAAAATTGGCTAGGTGTGAGTAGCACTTACGCACTGAGGGTTTCGTACAAACTTAATTATGTACGTGGACAGTTCAGCGTCTCCGGAATCAGGAGCCTCGACCATTTTTGAGTGTTACTAATACTGGCAAGATATTGAGGCCAAGGCTTCCAAGATTTTTAGAATATTTTAATTTCAATAATGTAAAAGTGACAAGTTATCCAGGAGGCAGGCAATCATTCTATAATAATCAATATTTCTCTATTCAGGCAGACAGGATGGCAACGGTAAAAGTCAAACATGAGGTAAACAATTACGATATTGCTCATACGATTCGTTCCGGAATCTGTCTCTTTCAGCCGACAAAATGAGTAACAGTCACATCGTTCTCATCTAATAACATCTCCGCTGCAGTAGATCGCTTTCGTTTTTATCTTACATATACCTCTTTGGAAACATCTAGCAAATTGCCGTTAGAGCTCCAATTTGTTGAGTCTGGTCTGTACGCTGAATAATCGCATCATGTAGGGTGTTTAGCGTGCTCATAATTAATCAAGTGTAGTCGTTACTTTATATGCCAGAAGAAATTGATCACCTATGACGCGGCTACTGCGTTTCTTCGTTTACAATAGGTAAAACGGGATTCAAATAACTGTCCAGCAGGCACCTAGCTTTAGGTCTTCTGTGGTTTAAAAAAGGTCACTCCAGGAAAATTCCGCTATGATTCTTTTGAAAATCCGTCGAAATCTGCAATGACGTCGTGTATTGGACACCGACCTGTACTCCTCCTTTTGGATGCGACGGAGGAAAGTCACGAATAGTCTTCACTGTTGTCCGAACCAGGGGCTCTGCCACAGTGTTTACTAACGAAGACAAGTTTACTTTACCTCAAGCTGATATAAACTCAGATTACTATGATAGATCCATTCATAGTAATCTGCGTTTATACCAGCTTGAGGTCCATTCATACGTGGCTGAGTTACAGTACTGAGTGTCTGGAAACTGTATCGTTTTCTTAAACGGTATAAAGTTTCTAGCAGTGCAAAAAATTAGGCAGGTTCACCTAGCCCACACACGGAGACATTAGGAAATGTGAAATAAATATTTCGTCAGTGTCTAAGCATGAAGGATACAGTACATTCACAACGACCTGCTATCTCGGGAGACAGCGATCAGAAACCTCAGCTTCCGTGATAGCACTGGAGGATAACAAATGGTTAATAGATCTTCTATAGTCCTATGCTGTCGTCAAACAATTGTCAAACTGCATCAGAGATTTCACGAAGCGTTTTGTTTAATAATAAAAAGTGATAGGGGAACGGACTCCCACGGAACCCGTCTCAGGAAACGCTCGGCGACCGGTTTTTGGCCAGTGCGTCTGCAGTATTGAGGTCAGTTAATATGTACGTTTTGATCGGCGTCTGTGAATACCCGAGGCCGACACGTGCTGTGACCCGGCCCGATTTGGTTCCGACTCAAAAGTGACATAGAGATGCAAGTGACCAAAACAAAACTCCGCTCCACAAATAGCAGGCCCATTGACGTCATAGCTACGTCCTTTTACTCGCCAAGCAAATCTGGTTTACCAGCAGTGCACAGATCCTATGAAATTAATCGCAAAGTCATCAGCAGCAAATCAGTAGACAATAAAACAACCAGAGTTCAATACCATTAGCGCCAAACTGTCGAGCATATTTATTTGAAAACATCGATTTCCAAAAGTAATCCCATCTGCATTCACCTGAAAAATATTATGCCAAGCCATACACAGAGCTTGATCACTTATACTGCGCTATGTAAACACAACATAACAGATTCTGCCATTATGTAAATTAATTTTTATACGATTTTGCTTTCGACGTTACACACGATTTTGACACTATTAAACTGAATTTGTCTATTTCTTACGTCATTTGTAGCTATGCAACACCTTAATATGTACTGAATAAGTACTGTATTTCAATTTCCATAGTATAGCAAAAATGAGATATTACTTAAATACCAATAAGGTAAGTTTTAGCGCCAAGAATACGCCTGCGATTGTGAACGAAACAATACGCACGCTCATTTCAGCAGAAAGAATTCAGAAGAAAGTTTTACGGCAACGTACTCTACGAAATTTATGTAAACAGCTGCTGCATTTACGCTGCACCAATCTTGACGACACAAATTATTTCTTCAGTTCGACGTCCTGCATACTGAAGACTTTACACTACTGCTATTAATATATTTGTTCGCCGTTCAGTTTTGTATAAATATTTTTGCTATTTTCCAGGAACTATGCTAGTTGCCAATTCTTTTTACAGATGTGCGTATTTATATTGCCAGCTTTTATATACAGGGTGTTTCAAAAATGACCGGTATATTTGAAACGGCAATAAAAACTAAACGAGCAGCGATAGAAAGACACCGTTTGTTGCAATATGCTTGGGACAACAGTACATTTTCAGGCAAACAAACTTTCGAAATTACAGTAGTTACAATTTTCAACAACAGATGGCGCTGCGGTTTGGGAAACTCTATAGTACGATATTTTCCACATATCCACCATGCGGAGCAATAATATGGCGTAGTCTCTGAATGAAATTACCCGAAACCTTTGACAACGTGTCTGGCGGAATGGCTTCACATGCAGATGAGATGTACTGCTTCAGCTGTTCAATTGTTTCTGGATTCTGGCGGTACACCTGGTCTTTCAAGTCTCCCCACAGAAAGAAGTCACAGGCGTTCATGTCTGGCGAATAGGGAGGCCAATCCACGCCGCCTCCTGTATGTTTCGGATAGCCCAAAGCAATCACACGATCATCGAAATATTCATTCAGGAAATTAAAGACGTCGGCCGTGCGATATGGCCGGGCACCATCTTGCATAAACCACGAGGTGTTCGCAGTGTCGTCTAAGGCATTGGGGGGTACCGCCACAAATTCACGAAGAATGTCCAGATAGCGTGTTGCAGTAATCGTTTCGGATCTGAAAAATGGGCCAATGATTCCTTTGGAAGAAATGGCGGCCCAGACCAGTACTTTTTGAGGATGCAACATGGGGCTTTTCGGTTCCCCATATGCGCCAGTTCTGTTTATTGACGAAGCCGTCCAGGTAAAAATATGCTTCGTCGGTAAACCAAATGCTGCCCACATGCATATCGCCGTCATCAATCCTGTGCACTATATCGTTAGCGAATGTCTCTCGTGCAGCAATGGTAGCGGCGCTGAGGGGTTGCCGCGTTTGAATTTTGTATGGATAGAGGTGTAAACTCTGGCGCATGAGGCGATACGTGGACGTTGGCGTCATTTGGACCGCAGCTGCAACACGGCGAACGGAAACCCGAGGCCACTGTTGGATCACCTGCTGCACTAGCTGTGCGTTGCCCTCTGTGGTTGCCGTACACGGTCGCCCTACCTTTCCAGCACGTTCATCCGTCACGTTCCAAGTCCGTTGAAATTTTTCAAACAGATCCTTTATTGTATCGCTTTTCGGTCCTTTGGTTACATTAAACCTCCGTTGAAAACCTCGTCTTGTTGCAACAACACTGTGTTCTAGGCGGTGGAATTCCAACACCAGAAAAATCCTCTGTTCTATGCAATAAACCATGTTGTCTACAGCACACTTGCACGTTGTGAACAGCACACGCTTACAGCAGATAGACGACGTACAGAATGGCGCACCCACAGACTGCGTTGTCTTCTGTATCTTTCACATCACTTGCAGCGCCATCTGTTGTTGAAAATTGTAACTACTGTAATTTCGAAAGTTTGTCCGCCTGAAAATGTACTGTTGTCCCAAGCATATTGCAACAAACGGTGTATTTCTATCGCTGCTCGTTTAGTTTTTATTGCCGTTTCAAATATACCGGTCATTTTTGAAACACCCTGTATTTGTATTGCTATTTGCATATGTACATAATAATATGACGCAACACAGATATTTTACGTGATGTTTTTCCCATGCTCATACAAATTCTATTGGTACCTTGTTATCATGTTTCCTTCATTATTCAGCATTTTATTAGGTGGCGACGTGCCCGGTAAGGAGAATCTTGCAGGTCGGTTCTTTTACTTTATTTTAGGCCTTGCACATTTTTCTGTTTTCATATGGATGTACACGAAAACAACAACTGGAAGAGACAACATTTACTTCGACATGTGTCCAGTGGATCACATCCCTTGGGTAGTCTGACCGCTGCAAACTGTAACTCAAACTTTTTTTTCATAATAAGAATTTGTGTATTTTGGTATATAGATTCTATGTATCTTATGTTCATTTATTTCTGATGCTATTTTGTCTTTACTAATACCAGGTAATGTGTTATTTTTATGATACTATGCTGAAATGTATGCCTTTGTCTGATGAATTATTATTACATTTCTTGTTAGACCGTCACTCTTTGCACTTCATATGTTGCCATGTTTCATTTATGCCCAGTCTTATACTCTGATTTGCTATATCTCTTGTACTTGCTGATGTCACTGGTTTACTTCATTTCACCTATGTAGATTTAAGAAATCAATGTACCCTGTAACTCCTGGCCATTACATGTTCTCATTCATTTTGTATATTTTGCAGAACCAGTGTACCAAAGTCTCACTGTATTCAAACGAGACATTATGCTCATAAACAGAAGCACATGAAAGTGCAGGAAATGCAGCACACAGAAAGCATGACATAAGCAGCTTATATGGAAACCTAAACATCATTGAAACACCGGTAACACTACGCACACTGATTCCTGGCAGGCCTTTATGAACATTTTCCTATTGGTGTATTAGGTAAATTAGATTGTCTATAAAGATTTACGATTGATGATATTTTCTGCACATTTTGTGTTCATATGTAAACACTGTTAAGTTATTTACTAAGTGTTCATGGCATGTACTGCACCAAATTTTATGGAATAATGATGGAATATTGACGTTTAATGAGTGATCATGCCATGAGATGCACTTCAATGACGAGGATTATATTGATACAGTGATGATTTTTCTTAAAGGTATTCTATGATGACATCATATCCGACTATTCCTTCGAGGTGTGTTGTAACTGCAATCCAGTTACACTATTTTGTGTGGTCTATGGCATGGATACCCTAGGTTCGTGTTTAGGGTACAGGAGTGAATCCAGCAACGACACGCAAATTGAAAATATAAACGATATTTCATTACGGAAGTCATCATCTACTCTAAATCCTGTAGGTTCAGTGCTGGCCACAGAATTTGCAACACCATATAAGATGTGTTAAAGTGGCATGAAATGTACAGTATGCTTGGAAACAAAAATGGTAAGCAGTTAAGCGCAGCTACACTGAACGTTACAGAGTATCGCCACCAGTATTCTGCATACAAGGATAAGCAGCAGGTTTTCTTTTCAGAAATCATGGACTGCAGAACCTGCGGTGTATCGTTTCGCGACATCGCTGCTTGCACCCCTCACGCGAACACGATTAACGGCCGATCGATGACTCATTTGGAATTGTACAGCGTCATCACCTACCTTTAGTCACGACATGGGTTTGATTGCAGCAAGAGATATGACGTAACGGAAAAAGTGGCAACATCTGGAGCATCAATGTCAATTAGCACGGCGACCGTTGTTGTAGCTTCCCTTGACGTGGTAACAGAGAGAGTCGCACCGGCTGGAGTGCTAGCACCGGCAATAATGAACTTGGAGTGGCACGACGTTGTCTTTCCAGGTGAGACCACGTATGTACACAGGATGGGAAGGGGGTTATCAGTTTGTGGACGCTCCGAGGAACATGAACTATCATTGTCATACGGATTTCCCCCATTATGATGGTGTGATGCCCCATCAGATACAAAGCACGAGCATTTCTGTTTGACAGCAGGTAACGTGGACATTAGACACTACTTTTCGGACGTGTAAACGCCGGTGACTGCATCCCGTCGCCGGGTGGAAACTCCTAACCTTTCAACAAGATATCGCAAGACAACGTGTTTCTCGTGCTTTCTTGCCCTTTCTCTTTACAGAAGGTGTTCGACGGTAACCGTGGCTGACACGTTCTCCGGATCTCTCGCACAATGAAAAGATGTGTTCATAGGCTGCCAAGAGGCAAACAAGCCACTGCTCCTCAGCTGCTACCATTTATGAATCCTGACATAGAGTTAAAGCAGCATGGGATGATGTATCCGTATCTGTCATCCAACTCGATGCTCAGCCATGTTAGAGTCATTTTTGCCGCATGGGATTAGCCGAGCGGTCTGAGGCGCTACAGTCATGGACTGTGCGGCTGGTCCTGGCGGAGGTTCGAGTCCTCCCTCGGGTATGGGTGTGTGTGTTTGTCCTTAAGATAATTTAGTTTAAGTAGTGTGTAAGCTTAGAGACTGATGACCTTAGCAGTTAAGTCCCATAAGATTTCACACACATTTGAACATTTTTAGAGCCATATGTTGCAGTTCTGCAGACTTAATTTCATACCTAGTATTCCCCCAAACCACCTGGAAATTCAATCACATTCTTTTCTACAATGCCGTACACACGCGTTTAGTAGAAAAGCTTCTTTTGCTAGCTTTCTCGATCTTGCAATTCTGATGGCTAGCATTGTATTTCGAGGAACCTCACTACATCGTTAAAAATAAGAGGATAAAATTCATAATGAGACATCTTTTGTAGAAAAAGCCGTGGTTTTATACTATAATTCATGTAACATGAATATTGTGATTTGTTACTATTTTTCCAGGATAACGGTTATGACTCGGAATACAGTAGCTTCTGAGTTTACAAGAGATGAATATTGTGATTTGTTACTACACTCTAAGAATAAAAAGGAAGGAGCATCACGAACGAATTATCTGAATTGGACGGAAATCGGTAAATGGGATATTCCTGTGCATACAAACAAATGATTACAACTTCAAAAAAATTGGATGATTTATTCAGTAAAAAAGCTTCACAAATTGAGCAAGTCAGAATCGCTTTAGTCCACCTCTGCCAAACTGGCGGGTTAGGACGTAAAAATCCCGAGATGGTTGGAGGACCCTGTCCATAACGCTGCAAATTTTCTCAATTGGGGACAGATCCGGTGACCTTGCTCAGTACGAAGGAAATCTGTCGAAACTCTCGCCGTGTACAGCCAGGCATCATGTAAGAGTGATGCGGATGACAACCGAAGGGGTCCTGATATGAAATGAAACAAGAGGCAGATTGATCTCCCACCACTATTCCGGGCGTCTACAGAAAGGTCTTTGTTAGTCATCGAAGTGGGATTCATTGCTGAATACAGTTCTGCTCCACTCAATGAAATTCCAGTCCGATGTGAACAAAAGCCTTTGCTAACCTCTGGAATATCAAATGTTTGCTCTTAAGCCCACCGGCATAAGAATAGCGCCTCTTGTTTCCTTTTCAGTTAAATGAGTTTGTCGGAGTTAACACCTTCGAATATTACCTGTCATCATACGAAAAGAAGACTGATGATTAATGTACTGTTAACTAAGCCATTAGAGATGAAACAAAAGTTCATCAGTAACAGCCCGTGTCACTACGTTTATTATCGATTCTCATTGTTACCTATGGAACTCATCTCAGGGACATAAGCACAAAATATGAACACTGTTCGGGAGGATGAATGCTGTATTCTCTAATCGGCTACGCTGATTTTGGTTTTCTGTCGTTTCCTTGAACTGCTTCAGGCAAATACTGGGATGTCTCCTACCGTAAAAGCACAATCAACAACTATTCGCTTTCCTGGCAAACTAGCTCTGTAAGCATGTGTATGCTTCCATATGTGAATTATCGTGTTCCTGGTCTTAAACTGTGATACCAGAACGCGTCCAGCATAGCTGAAAAAGTAATCCACAGACGTATAAAACTACTTTTACTGCAGAATGGGCGAAGAAAGGAAGATAAGGGAGACACTGACAAGAAGAAGGAATAGGATTATAGAAGATGTATTAAGGTATAACTTCCATGGTAATGGAGGGAGAGAGCTAAAAAAAAGGAGTGCTCAGAATTGTAGACAACGCTAGTCAGAGGAAAGTCAGTGTCGGAATGAATCTAAAAAGCATGAAAAGTCAAATACCGAGATAATGCTAGAGCTATGGCAGTGTCGAAACGGAAAGGAGACAACGGAGCAAAGCGATTACGTAGCTGGCCCATCGCGTATGCAGTGGCCAGCGAGAGTCTAAATTTATAATTTGTCTATTCTGTAACCATTACACTACACTGTGTACCATTGTATTGACGAGATCCGTAATTAAATTACAGATGAATACGAAACATTGTTCTGACTTTATTTTGACGTTTTCACGATAATCTACCGCTCGGATCCGAACAGCGAGCACAGAAATTTCATGTTTTTCGTTGATAAAGCATGCTTTTTTCCTTTGAATTCAATGCAGTGTATTATACATGTAGTTGACAAGGCTGTCACTGATAATATTTTATGGCGTAGAGTGAACCTTATGCGAATATAGCTCATATGCATAAAGTTTTTATATCACCTCTCTCTCTCTCCCTCTCTCTCTCTGATTGTTACATTATTCCGGTATCACAGAACTGATAATCTGTGTGTGGTCCACTTTCTCTCTCTACATAACCTACACAAGCAAGCCAGTATACGGTGCATGGTGGAGGCTACTTTTTACCACTGGTATTCCATTCCCTGAATAAAAACTTCAGTCTGCAGCGGATTGTGCGCTGATAAGGAATTTCCTAGCAGATTAAAACTGTGTGCTGGACCGAGACTCGAAGTGGAAACCTTTGCAAAGGCAGAGGCGAAGGTCCCGTGTTCGAGTCTCAGTCCGGCACACAGTTTTAATCTGCCAGAAAATTTCATCCGTTTCCTATTCCACTCGCAAATGGACCGAAGGGAAAATGACTGTCTGTATATCTCCACGTGAGGCCTCATTTCTCTTGTCTTCGCGGTCCTTGCACGAAATGTAAGTTGATGGCGGTAGAATAGTTTTGCATTCATCCGCAAATGCCTGTTCTCCAAATTTTCTCAGAAGTGTTCTGCTGAAAGAACTTTGTCTGCCTCCCAGATATTCGTATTTGAATTCTCGAAGCAAAGCGGTAATATTCGCGTGTTGATCGAACCTATTGTTAACAAATATAGCAGTATGCATCTGAATTTCTTCGATGGCTTCCTTTAATCCGACCTGTTGGGGTCCAAAAATCTCGAGCAATACTCAATAGTAGTCGCACTAGCGAATTATACGTGATCTGTTTCCAACATTCTCACAATTCACTGAGGTCGACCGTTTGACTTCGCTGCTACCAAACTTACGTCCTTGTTTCATTACATATCACTTTATGACTTTATGCTTGGATATTTAATCGACACCTCTGTGTCAAGCAGCACACCACTATACTGTATTCGAATATTATAGGACTGTTTTCGATACTCATCTGCACTGACTTATATTTTTCTACTGCTAGAGCAAGCTGCAATTCATTATACCAAATACAAATTCTGTTCAAAGCATCCCATGTCCTCCTATAATCACTCAACAACGACTCTTTCCTGTGCATGACAGCGTCATTGTCAACCATCGAAGATTGCTGCTCACCGTGTCCTTCAGTTCATTTGTGTACATCGAAAACAAGTCTGTCCTATCACACATCCCTGAGGCACTCCTGACTTGTCTCTGATGAACATTCCTCTTCCAGGACTACGTGCTGGGTTCTGTCACTTAAGAAGTCTTAGAGTCATTTCTCACGCTGGGAACATCGTCCACAGTCTGCAGTGGGGCAGTGTAGCAAACGCTTTCAGGAAATCAAGGAATGTTGAACCTGCTCTTTACCCATGAATCGTGCGTAAGAAAAGGGCAAGAGGTTTCGCACGAGAGACGCTTTCGCACAGGCCATGCTTTCTAAATGCACGCTGATTTGTTGATAAAAGCCTTCCTGTCTAAAGCAAATTTATTATATTGGAATACGTCCAGCAAAATAATTGAGGACGTAGATTGCGTGTGCTGTTCTCAGATAAAGACGTTGGCACAGGAGACGAATTCATGGCGGGTCGCATCAAACCCGTCAGAAGACAGATGACTCAAAAACAAAATTATATTCGCTGAGATACTGATACACCTTGTGCGATTATGCTTAGCAATCTGTAAACTACAGAAGCCTTCTATTTAGGAGATGAGCTACTTCCGCGTTCCAATGACGCCGTATCGTAAAAGGGCTAGGTGACCGGTTTTGGAAAACGTGACTGTGACTCTGAAGGTCGCCTGACACGCACGTTCTTGTCGTGGTCGCAGAGCCTTCGAGGCCAACGCAGCCCACGAACCGGTTAAGTTCCTACGTTTGTGAAATACTTACGAGAACACGTGACCTCGAGCACCAATAGCCGTGCGTGTGAGCAACTACCATTTATCATCTTCCCCCTCTTAACATTTTGCACGTAATTCTCACAGAATTCCTGGAATCGACTTCGAGCGTGACGTCTTATTTTGGCAGTTCCAAAATTATAAAAGCGTTCCTCCACCACACGACCACCAGATGGGGCGCAAATATTCCAGCCTCAGCTACATCCAGTCGAGATGAATGAAAGAACTCTTTTGTCTGTCGTAGGCATTGAGGTCATCGAAAACTGACTAATGGATCGCAACTGCATAAATGTGAGCAGAAAATTTTTAGAACTCTCGTAAAAAGTACGACGCTGTCCTTCAGCAGAGCAAATCTAGGGAAATAATGAAAAACGTAACAACTGCCAAAAGATTCCTCGAACTCTGCATCTCTGAGCTCCTGTATAGTGTTCTATCCACAGTCCTATATACACTGAAGCGCTTAAGAAGCTGGTACAGGCAAGAGTATCCGAATACTGAGATATGTAAATAGAAAGAATATGCCGCTGCTGTCGGCAACGTCTATGCAAGACAACAAGTGTCTGGCGCAGTTGTTATAAGGGTTACTGCTGCTACAACGGCAGGTTATCGAGACTTAAGTGAGTCTGAAAGTGGTGTTATAGTTGGCGCACGACCGATGGGACACAGCATCTCCGAGGTAACAATGAAGTAGGGATTTTCCCGTATGATCATTTCACGAACGTACCGTGAATATCAGGAGTTCGGCAAAACATCAAATCTCCGACATCGCTGCGGCCGGAGAAATATCCTGCAACAACGGGACTAATGACGACTGAAGAGAACGTTCAGCGTGACAGAAGTGCAACCCTTCCGCAAAAGTCCGCAGCTCGTGGGCGTGCGGTAGCGTTCTCGCTTTCCGCGCCCGGGTTCCCGGGTTCGATTCCGGGCGCGGTCAGGGATTTTCTCTGCCTCGTGATGACTGGGTGTTGTGTGATGTCCTTAGGTTAGTTAGGTTTAAGTAGTTCTAGGTTCTAGGGGACTGATGACCACAGATGTTAAGTCTCATAGTGCTCAGAGCCATTTTGAACCTTCCGCAAAATTCTGCAGATTTCAATGCTGGGCCATCAACAAGTGTCAGCGTGCGAACCATTCAACGAAACATCATCGATATGTACTTTCGGAGCCGAAGGCCCACTCGTGTAGCCTTGATGACTACATGACAGAAATTTGATGCCTCGCTTAGGCTCGTCTTCACCGAAATTGGACTGTTGATGATTGGAAACATGCTGTCTTATAGGACGAGTCTTGTTTCAAATTGTATAGAAAAGATGGACGGGTACGGGTCTGCAAATAACCTTATGAATCCATGGACCCTCCATATCAGTAGGGGACTGATCAAGCTGGTGGAGGCCCTGTGAAGGTAGGGACCGTGCGCAGTTGCAGTGATATGGAACCAATGATGCGTCTAGATACGTCTCTGACTGGTGACACATACGTAAGAATCCTATCTGATCACCTGCACCGACTCATGTCTATTGTGCATTCCGCCAGAATTGGGCAATTCCAGCAAGACAATGCGACACCCTACATGTCCATAATTGCTAAAGAGTGGCTCCAGGAACACTCTTCCGAGTTTAAACACTTCCGATGGCCACCGATCTCCCCAGACATGAACATTATTAAGCATATCTGGGATACCTTGCGACGTGCTGTTCAGAAGAGAACTCCACACCCTCACAATCTTACGGATTTATGGACAGCCCTGCACGATTCACGCTCTCAGTTCCCTCCAGCGCCACTTCAGACATTAGTCGAGCCCATGCCAGGTCGTGCTGCGTACTCATGGGGGGCCTTCACGATATTAGGCAGGTGTACCAGTTTCTTTGGCTTTTCAGTGTAGTATTAAGATAACAGCTCCGCGAACCACTGTCCCACCACCAGTACAAGAGGTTCTACAGACGTTTGCCCTGTTACACTAAATGTAAGCAAACACAGAACTCTGGCGTGAGTCTTGTGTTTGTGTTTGTGCCTGAAGCTCATGAGTCAGTATTCCGCTGTTGTGGCAGTCAAATAACTTGCACTTAGAGCTATCGACACAATGTATGCGACAATCGAAACAGTGGTATAGTTCATAGCGAACGTCGCGAAACCATTACAACAGATTTGATTATATGCTGAAGAGTATCCACATCATGCTGGTTATCCACTAATATCTTGGCCAGAAATTGTAAAAGGAGTTCTAGGAACAGGAAGCGTCGAGAATAAAATAAGCCAAGGAGAAAAAAGAGCAACTGATGGAAGAAATGAAACTAATATTTAAGAGCGATGACATAATGCAAATGTCACTAAGAGACATCTCGGAAGTACGAGAGGGATGAACGAAACGAATGTTCTGCGAACAGTACATTCCACCGCATATCATCCCCTGCAAATTTAGTTGCATTTACATCTTCATGGCAATGACTTCCAAAATCGGTTGCATTTCTCCGAATGTTATTTACGAAGAGTGCAAGGTGATGCAGCATTTGTACGCAGAATCTTGTTTCAGTAAGAATCATTGTCAAATCAGTCTTCGCCATATGCACTAACAGTCAATCGGAAATCCACTCTTATTCAAGGAAGTGGATAAAAACAACGCTCTGGGTATATCAAAGTTTGATGCGTGTTTTTCAAGAGCCGCATCATTGTTCCCTGTTCTCTTGATGGGAATATAAATACACTCAAGGATATCGAGTTCCTTTAGGAATTACATTTTAATGTGCTGCTGCCGCAGCTATTGGAAGATGTCCCGCTAGTAATGAGGCAATCAGTGTGGTATCATTACAGCGGATGTTCCTGCCATTCCGTACATATAATGACAGACCCCCTTAAGAGAACATATGGAGGCCGTGGGAAATGTTGTTCTGGAAATGCAAAATGCTCTGCACACTTTACTGAACTTATCACTTGTACACTTTTGTCTGTGACGAAAATTAAAACAAGAGGTCTCTTAGGAAACACGACGACTCCCTTATAACACGTGTCTGTGCTGCCGTTAACTGGAATAATATTCAGAGTGCCACATGGTTTCTCCAGACTCACTTTATAGGGTGCAGTAATGCTCAAGGCCATCATTTTGAGCACTTGGTATATTTATGTAGTCATCGCTTTTTTAGCTTGATCAGATAAGTGCCTTAAGGCCCTTCTTACAGCTGACCATGACTAACGCAAGCCAAAGGTATTGCAAAAACAAGCACAGGAATAATAATAATAACAAAAACAATAATCGACGCTAATAATGACAATAACAATAATAATAAGGAGCAATTCGAAAGGTACAGATGGCTTAGGTCATTTTAAGCCGTTTTCGGTGTTATATGAAGTGGAAAGAATAAAGAATGAGGGAAAGTTTGAAATGACTGTGACAAAGGCTGTCAGGAAATAACAGAATTTAAATAAATACGTTGTAACGTGGGGGAGGAAAACGTCGTGTGGCAGGGGGACAGACGAGAATGAGCTGCCGACTAGTATAAGGGAGAGATGACTATTTTGATAGAAGGTGAACAATTAACTGTCTTTTGAAGTTTTGAAGGAATTTAATTTCTCTAATTTTTGTAGGAACATTATCCCAAAGTCATGTTCCTGATACAGAAAATGATTTAGAGGGCATGATAGTGTTATGTGATGGCGCACAGAGATTTTACTGTGTTGAGAACATAGCAGTGAAAGGGTTGAAGCTAAGATGGAAAGCAGTTATTGAGAAGACGATAGAGGAGACATCGAGTATAGTAACTCACACGCTTACCGGCACGCAGCAGTTATAATTGTTCGTATGGCAGAAACGGTGTACGTCACAAATGTATCTCACGCAAGCATTCTTGCCTGCGTGAACTTACGCACGGTAGTCCTTAGAGAATAGCATCACAATAGTCAAGTCTGGGGAGTATTAGTGACTCTACGAACTTCTTTTTATGCTCGAAAGGAAATACTTTTTTATATACACTCCTGGAAATTGAAATAAGAACACCGTGAATTCATTGTCCCAGGAAGGGGATACTTTATTGACACATTCCTCGGGTCAGATACATCACATGATCACACTGACAGAACCACAGGCACATACACACAGGCAACAGAGCATGCACAATGTCGGCACTAGTACAGTGTATATCCACCTTTCGCAGCAATGCAGGCTGCTATTCTCCCATGGAGACGATCGTAGAGATGCTGGATGTAGTCCTGTGGAACGGCTTGCCATGCCATTTCCACCTGGCGCCTCAGTTGGACCAGCGTTCGTGCTGGACGTGCAGACCGCGTGAGACGACGCTTCATCCAGTCCCAAACATGCTCAATGGGGGACAGATCCGGAGATCTTGCTGGCCAGGGTAGTTGACTTACACCTTCTAGAGCACGTTGGGTGGCACGGGATACATGCGGACGTGCATTGTCCTGTTGGAACAGCAAGTTCCCTTGCCGGTCTAGGAATGGTAGAACGATGGGTTCGATGACGGTTTGGATGTACCGTTCACTATTCAGTGTCCCCTCGACGATCACCAGTGGTGTACGGCCAGTGTAGGAGATCGCTCCCCACACCATGATGCCGGGTGTTGGCCCTGCGTGCCTCGGTCGTATGCAGTCCTGATTGTGGCGCTCACCTGCACGGCGCCAAACACGCATACGACCATCATTGGCACCAAGGCAGAGGCGACTCTCATCGCTGAAGACGACACGTCTCCATTCGTCCCTCCATTCACGCCTGTCGCGACACCACTGGAGGCGGGCTGCACGATGTTGCGGCGTGAGCGGAAGACGGCCTAACGGTGTGCGGGACCGTAGCCCAGCTTCATGGAGACGGTTGCGAATGGTCCTCGCCGATACCCCAGGAGCAACAGTGTCCCTAATTTGCTGGGAAGTGGCGGTGCGGTCCCCTACGGCACTGCGTAGGATCCTATGGTCTTGGCGTGCATCCGTGCGTCGCTGCAGTCCGGTCCCAGGTCGACGGGCACGTGCACCTTCCGCCGACCACTGGTGACAACATCGATGTACTGTGGAGACCTCACGCCCCACGTGTTGAGCAATTCGGCGGTACGTCCACCCGGCCTGCCGCATGCCCACTATACGCCCTCGCTCAAAGTCCGTCAACTGCACATACGGTTCACGTCCACGCTGTCGTGGCATGCTACCAGTGTTAAAGACTGCGATGGAGCTCCGTATGCCACGGCAAACTGGCTGACACTGACCGCGGCGGTGCACAAATGCTGCGCAGCTAGCGCCATTCGACGGCCAACACCGCGGTTCCTGGTGTGTCCGCTGTGCCATGCGTGTGATCATTGCTTGTACAGCCCTCTCGCAGTGTCCGGAGCAAGTATGGTGGGTCTGACACACCGGTGTCAATGTGTTCTTTTTTCCATTTCCAGGAGTGTATTTGTGTAGTGAATCACGGACGCTAATGCCTTCTTACAGACTGTAGTTTTGTGTTCAGTCTAGTCTAAGTGATGGTCAAGAATTAACCGCAAGTTCTGTTCAGACGAGGAAAAGGTTATATTGTGCCATTTAGTGTTAGTGGTGGAAGAGATGCCCTGAACTGCGTCGTAATAAGTCTTTACTACCTTACGAGAAGTGGGCGACTAATATTGGTTGTGTTTTAGATGCTTCAAGCTTCTGCACGCACTCACATAAGACAAGTAAATACATGCTGGATGGCTGTGCACAAGTTTGTTGAACATGCACGGATATAATACTGAAGGCCGTCGGCGTATAGGTGATTTTTCAGTGGGAGAGAGGAGGTGACACATCATTAACATGTAAGGAGAAAAGTCATGTTCCCAATATTGATCCTCGTGGGAACCTTAAACTACATCCTTCATTTCGACCTTTTACTTGCAATAATTACACACAGTGGACAGTGGGTGGGTTGTAAAGTATGAGTGGAACCACTTGAAGAAAGACTTTGACCTGTGAGATTAGCAACTAGAATGTCAAACTCAACAATGTCGAAAGCTTTGTTGAATTCCAAGAATCACATAATAGTCGCTTGTTGTTCGTCCGTACCTCGTTTCAGCTGTCGGTCGCTTTTACAAGAGCGGTCATCGTGCCGCGATTTTGCCGGAACCCGGAATAAAATGGTTCAAATGGCTCTGAACACTATGGGACTCAACTTCTGAGGTGATTAGTCCCCTAGAACTTAGAACTACTTAAACCTAACTAGCCTAAGGACATCACAACACCCATGCTCGAGGCAGGATTCGAACCTGCGACCGTAGCGGTCTCGCTGTTCCAGACTGCAGCGCCTAGAACCGCACGGCCACTTCGGCCGGCAGAAGCCGCATAGTATTCATCTAAAAGATTATTTGATGTTAAACAAGAGCCTTCGATACGTTGGAAGAATGCAAATCGACCTTGCAATAGAAAAAGAAAAGCAATCTCGATGTGGAAATTTGGCGACCATAAAAGAAAATTACTTGTGAACTTCAGGAAATTCGACATTCTATACGCTACAACTTGGCGAAAACCACACCACGCTATACACTACTGGCGATTAAAAATGCTACCCCACGAAGATGACGTGCTACAGACGCGAAATTTAACCGACAGGAAGAAGATGCTGTGATATGCAAATTATTAGCTTTTCAGAGCATTCACACAAGGTTGGCGCCGGTGGCGACACCTACAACGTGCTGACTTGAGGAAAGTTTTCAACCGATTTCTCATACATAAACAGCAGTTGACCGGCGTTGCGTTGTGAAACGTTGTTGTGATGCCTCGTGTAAGGAGGAGAAATGCCTACCATCACGTTTCCGACTTTGATAAAGGTCGGATTGTAGCATATCGCGATTGCGGTTTATCGTATCGCGACATTGCTTCTCTCGTTGGTCAAGATCCAATGACTGTTAGCGGAATATGGAATCTGTGGGCTCAGGAGGGTAATACGGAACGCCGTGCTGGATCCCAACGCCTCGTTTCACTAGCAGTCGAGATGACAGGCATCCTATCCGCATGGCTGTAACGGATCGTGCAGCCACGTCTCCATCCCTGAGTCAACAGATGGGGACGTTTGCAAGACAACAACCATCTGCACGAACAGTTCGACGACGTTTGCAGCAGCATGGACTCTCACATCGGTGACCATGGCTGCGGTTACTCTAGACGGTGTATCACGGAAAGGAGCGCCTGCGATGGTGTACTCAACGACGAACCTGGGTGCACGAATGGCAAAACGTCATTTTTTCGGATGAGTCCAGGTTCTGTTTACAGCATCATGATGGTCGCATCCGTGTTAGGCGACATCGAGGTGAACGCACATTGGAAGCGTGTATTCGTCATCGCCATACTGGCGTATCACCCGGCGTGATGGTATGGTGTGCTATTGGTTACAGGTTGAAAGACGTATACATTGCCAGCGATGGGCGAGGCATGACAGAATCTCTGACCAGAGAATACTTTATCGTTAGCTGTTGCTAGTTTGCGCTTGACCGCGCGAGTTGACAGTTGTAGTAGCGAGTGGGTAGCAGTCCACAGTAGTCGTTAGTCCGTGCTAGTCGGCGGGAGTCGGCATGCGTCGGCTGTGTGCTTTGGTCGCGACTCTGGTCAAGACTCTGGAGGATGAGTATTGTTGTAGAAGGTAAAGGAGCAGCCTTGCGCATATTTAATAATGTATGTTAATTGTAATTTAATTTATTCAAAGAAATGCCCCAATGATAATTTTTATAATATAAAGCAAATCTTTTAAAGAAAAGCATTCATTTTAATTTAAAGAATTTCAAATGCATGATCATTCCTTCCAATAATAAATAAATAAATAAATAAATAAATTGCACGAAGCTGTGTCGAATAATGATTATTTTAGAGCGGATATAATCGCAGTTTTATTGAGGTAAGAATTTTTGCTTTTTATTCAGAATACAGGGCCGAAGGTCAGCGCTGCTGTCCTTATAAAATTTATCAGGTTACAGAAACTTTTTTATTTTTGGGTTTAGGAATTTTTCTATTTCGAACCTGACATTTAAATGAGAAAAGAATTTTGTGGGAATAGTAAGTGTGAATGCTTTGTTTGCATAGAGACTATAAATCGGAGCCAAGTTTTGATCAGAGCTCAGAATAATTAAAAATTCATTTAAATAATATTTTGTGTGGGGAGTTTACATTTGGCTCACATTTCAATTTTCATTTAAAACATTTTTGCGGGGAAGTTATACTTGCCGACATCCGTCCAGGATCGTATTTCTTTGAGAGTCTTCTGAAAAGTAGCCAGATATCTGCTCTTATTTACTAAAATATAATCAGCATTTGGCGCAACGCTTTTACTAATTTTGTGACTTTCTTTCCACAGATCATCGGCAATTCGTTGCTCTCTGTTGTATTTGTGTTTGTTGCTTTATGCACTGTGCTTATTTCATTTGTGAATAATTGTGACTATTGTAAAAATGCTGTAAAAGACTGAGAATAGTGCATCGCGAAGTATAATGAGTGAAATAACCGAGTTAAACAACTTGACCGATAGTTCTTGCGACATGCAGTGTAATGATGACAATCATCCATTTTCAGACAATCAGTGCGTACCGACCACTAATAATGATTTTGATCTTAATGATCAACAGTCGAATTCAATTGTGTCCCCTGTTAATTTGACGACAATTTATGACGTGGGGCGTTCTGTTGCAATGAGCGCTGCCCAGCTTAACACAACCGGTTTGCAAAATTCACGTGACGAACGAACAAATTTGTCTAATGAAACCGAACAGAGTAATCATAATGCGTCGGATTTATTTAATTCCGATTTAGTGATCAACAGTGTACATCAGATTGGGAAACATTTTCGAGAATCACAAAATGACCAAATGGTCACACAAAACGTGACAATTGCTGGTACACTATCAAACAACACAGAGAATAGAAATGCTAATTTTGGTTCGGATCAAATTGTGGCATTGTTGCTACAAATAAATAAGCAACTTAGTGAAAATTAGATCCAAACAACAGAATGAAGATAACAGACAACTTAAGGAAGATCTCAAACAACAGCTTAATGAAAATAACGAAAATCTCAAACAACAGTTAAATGAAAAATTAGACAACAATTCTAGACAGCTTAGTGAACAGATCAAACAACTTAATGAAAAACATGACAGCCTTAATGAAAAATTAGACAACAATTCCAGACAGCTTAGTGAGCAGATTACAGCCGTTGCCGCGCAGTGTCATGATACTAAGGAACAGTTACGCGAGGAAATTGAGGCTTGTTCAAGGAAAAGTAGCGAAGAAATTAAATCTGTTGCTCACGAATTAAGGGAAATGCAAACAGCTACAACAGAAACACTTAGAGAGGAAATTAATGCAGTCGGTAAACAATGCTCTGAAAAAGCAACACAATTACGCGACGAGTTTAAATTAATGACAGCAGAACTTTCGCGCACAATGGACGAAAAGATAGACGCGAAATTCGACCAACAGAACACTCAAATTGACGAGCGCTTTAATCACCACATACAAAACAGTGATACGCGTTCCCGCAAATTTATACAGGATCAGAAGTAATGGAAACAATCACAGCACAGAGACAAGAAGACAAAAGTAAATTGTTCGCGAAGGCGAAAACATACGTGGACAGCAATATTGCTGCAGTGTCCGATGAAATTCATACCATCAAACAGTCGAACACAGAATTACGTGACGAAATTTCCGATCTTAAATCGAAAACAGACACATACACAACAGATTTTCAAACAGTGACCGACAGACTCGAACAATTAGAACTAACACAGAATTCCGATGTCGTCAAAGCTGACGTTAAAAAATTGAACGAAACCACACGTAAATTACAAAAACAGATTAATACTTCTGACACTAAAAACGATAATCAGGTAAAAATACTGACTGAAAAATGTGATGAATTGGCCAGTCGTATTGACGTTATTGAAAGTAATAAT
Organism: Schistocerca cancellata; assembly: GCF_023864275.1. Taxonomy (NCBI): domain Eukaryota; kingdom Metazoa; phylum Arthropoda; class Insecta; order Orthoptera; family Acrididae; genus Schistocerca; species Schistocerca cancellata. The sequence goes on from NC_064630.1 coordinate 618,249,489, forward strand.
GACAGCAAATCAGACGATACTTCACCGATTTCGTTTAACCAAACACCTGAATTCCAAAATTTACAGCAAACAATCAATGAGATCGATTCGTCTAATAACACATTACGTAGAAAATTGTCAAGTTTACAGTAAGAGGTAACAGAGATAAAAAATATTTCAGTTAATAACACATCACAGCAGACGCCACTTTGCGAACATTTGTCAGACTCACGCAGCGCGTATAATTTAGGTAATCTTCAGATAGTACGTGAGTTAGATTCAGAACAGTCACAGTCAAACAGATTCTCTTACAATCCTGAACCTGTTTCATCATACAGAGACGATAATTTTGATTACAAACATTTTATGTCACTGAGAAAATTTTAAGTGTTTAAAAATGATAGAACACAGATTCACCCACTGGATTGGATACAACAATTTAGCTTTGCTTTTCCACCGACTTGGCCCGTAACGCATAAACTTGAATTTATTTGCAGTTTTTTGGAAGGCGAACCGGCAACTCGTATGAGACCGATCGCGAGACAATGCTATTCGGTAGAAGAGTTTCAGAATGCTTTTCTATCAGCGTATTGGTCGAAGACGACACAGCGCGGAATTAAAGATCAACTAATCAGTTTACCGAATTATGAGAATACAAATTTTCCCAGTGTCACGCAATTTTTTGAGCATATGGTCCAACAAAACCAGTACTTAAATGAGCCATATAGTGAATCTGCAATCATTCAATTATGTATTTCTGGATTGTCACGATCATTAAGAGTGTCACTTTTAACGGGTCAGCAAAAAGAAAATATTTCGGCATTCAGGGATCTGCTGCAGCTTTTAGAAGTGCAGCAATCAGATTATTCCTTCGTAAACAAAAATTTTTCATATAACAACCAAGGCCAGCAAGCTTACAGTAATTACGATCAATCACGTAATTTCAATAGTAAAAGTTACAGACGCTTTAGGAACGACAACCACGAGAACTTTAATAGCAGACAAAATTTTAATTATCAGTATCGTCAAAATTATCAGCAGCAGGAACCATATTTTAGTAACAATAGAGGTTTTTCACAACAACAGCAACAAAACCAGCCGGTTAGCATACCTAACCAACAATGTAATGCACAAGGTCAATCTAACTTTAATGTCTCGCCGCGTGGACGTATAGTCCCTGGTACTACAAATAGTAACGCACGGCAGCAAAGGAACAACCACGTACAGAAAACACAGTATTTCAATTCCTATCGCAATGCACCGTATAGGAATGACTATTACGACAGACGTAAAAACGATGAGCACAATTATCAACATATATTTAATAACAGTCGGTCTTACCAGCAACAAAATGATCAGCAACAACATATTCTCATGAATGAACCCGACAGTAGATATCATCCAGAGCGTAATACGTCTGGAAGAAATAATAGAACAGTTCAAATAGTTGAAATGCCACAAAATCGTCCTGACAATAATAACACGTCAGATAGAATTTGACTAAATACAGTAGAGGTTGCATCTTCCAGCAACGTAAGCAATACTTCAGATACACAGAATGTTGTTCACGAAAATGTAATTACTTTTGACGATATCCGAGACACTCTTTTGCAGGAAAGACCAGCTGTTCAGAAAACTATTTCACATCCTGTCATCGAAATTAAAATTGGTTCATCGAAATTTTCAGCAGTAATCGATTCCGGATCACCTATGTCAGTAATAAATGAAGAAACTTTCAACGAGTGTAGCAAACAGAATACCTATCCTACATTACCACTAGGCAAAACGAAAATAAAAGGAGCAGTATCGAGTAAAGGAGTAGATGTTAAATTACAGACGCATCTATCATTTTGTATTGCAGGTCACACTTTTCACTCAAATTTTTGGATTGTTCCTTTATTGACAACAGACGTTATTTTAGGCACGAACTTTCTGGTTCAACACGACGCAGTTATTGATTTTCAAAATTCTTATTTAATGTTGAAAGATGAAAATGTACAATTGGCCTTAGACTTTCAGCACTCATTATCTCCAGAAGAACAAACAATTAATCGCACAGAGGTCATTTCTGCATCACGTAACATAGACTGTAATTCCACATTGTTCACAGATACGTACGTACATAACTATAATACTCCAGACGAAGCTGACTACGACGTAATACAGATAATTTCTGATAAAGTTAAACAAAGCAGTGCAAATACAGACGACGAACGCACTCAACTACACAAAATTCTTTTACAGTAAGCTCCAGTTTTCGACAACATTCCTGGTACTATGTCCGGTTTTATGTATGAATTTCAAGTCAAACAGCACGACACATTTAAAGCAAAGCATTATCCCATTCCATATATCCACAGAGAACAAGTTAAAAAAGAATTGCAAGATATGCTCGACCAAGGAATTATTGAACCGGCAGTTAGTTCAAATGGTTCAAATGGCTCTGAGCACTATGGGACTCAACATCTTAGGTCATAAGTCCCCTAGAACTTAGAACTACTTAAACCTAACTAACCTAAGGACATCACACACAACCATGCCCGAGGCAGGATTCGAACCTGCGACCGTAGCAGTCCCGCGGTTCCGGACTGCAGCGCCTGAACGAACCGGAAGTTCGTCCGTACATAAACCCGCTCCATATTGTGAAGAAAAAGGATGGCTCACTTCGCCTCGTACTTGATTCACGTCACATCAATGACATAATTATTAACGAAACAGATCGACCACAGACACTGGAAGAACTACTACAGAAATTTCACAGTACTGCTATTTATTCTACATTAGATCTGAAATCGGGATTTTGGAAAATTCAGCTCCATCCGAACTGCAGAAAGTACACAGCTTTTCTTTGTTTTGGTGACTGTTATCAATTTTGTAAATTACCGTTCGGCTTAACTATTTCTTCAGCAGCTTTTATTCGCGGTTTGAATACAATACTTCCGACAGAACTTAAAGACAGAATCACGACGTACGTAGACGACATACTCATTGCAGAAGCTAACTGGTCTGAACACAATCTGATTCTTGAACAACTATTGCAAACTTTTCATGCGCAAGGACTCACAGTTAATCTCAGTAAATCGCACTTTGGTAAAACTTCTATAAAATTTCTTGGACACGTTATTTCAGCAGAAGGCATTGCGCCTGACCCGGAAAAACTTCAAGCTCTACGTGACATTACTGTTCCTACGACGAAGAAACAACTACGCAGTTTTTTGGGCTTAATTAACTTTTTTCGCAAATTTATTCATTACTCTGCTTTGGACACACCTAGATTATGGCAATTGACAGGAAAAAACACTATTTGGTCCTGGGATAAGCAAGCACATTCTGAATTTGTGAACCTGAAAGAAGCCTTGTTGAATGCTCCACTTTTATCGCACCCAGATCTTACCAGAAATTTTTCCATTGCTACCGACAGTTCTAACACCGCTTTAGGCGTACACATTTTTCAGGAAATTGAAGAAGATGGTTCTACAGTAATTAAAAACATCGCATTTGCAAGTCGCATTTTATGACCTGCTGAACGTAATTATTCTGTTACAGAACTGGAAACATTATGTGTTGTTTGGGCTTTTACGAGATTTAGGCATTTTCTTTATGGAAGACATACCACCGTTTACACAGACCACAGAGCGATACAATTTTTACTTTCGGCTAAGTTTACACGTGATAGATTAAGCAGATGGAAACCTTATCTACAGGAATTTAATTTTACAATAGTTCACATTCCCGGCACACAAAATGTTGTAGCAGACGCACTATCTCGTTCTCTTGCCAACAATCAGCAAGACATCACAACCAACTTCTGCAAAGCAAATTTCAGCGTTATGTACATTCAACAAGTCGCATTTGAAAATTTTATTTCATCGTCATAACAGGACATAGCACAAGAGCAAAGTAAAGACAACGTGTGGAAAGAGATTAAACACCTCTGGCAAGATAAGAATAATGTTACGATTAGAAACCATTACACTGTACGCAATGACATTCTGTTTCGCCGCTCTCATCCTGACAGCAACAACTGGTCATTATGCGTCCCTGACGAACTGGTTAACAAATTAATCTGGTATACTCATTTAAGTTATGCACATTACGGAGCTAGAAAATGTTTTCTTATACTGGGACAGAACTGTTATTTTACGAACATGGAGAAAAGTATTCGACCAGTTTTAGCGTCATGTAAAATTTGCCAGAAAGCTAAGTCAGACACAACTTCACATATTCCTCCATTATATCCCATTGTACCTCTTAAATTAAGACATATGGCCGCTGTAGATATTTTTGGTCCGATTCCCAGAACTAATAGAGGTTATTGCTACATCTTTGTCGCTGTTGAACTCACTTCAAAATTTGTTACCTTCACTCCGTTACGCAAAGCTACTGCTAAAACTGTTTCGAAAGCATTTGTAAAACATTTTCTAGTTCATGTAGGGCATGTGATGAAAGTAATTTCCGACAATGGATCACAATTTCGATCTGCTATATGGACACGTATGTTACGAGCTAGAAACATTTCTCTGATATATATATCCAGGTACCATGCTTCTTCGAAACCTTGTGAACGCTTAATGAAAGAAATTGGTAAACTGTGTAGAATTTACTGCCATAAGAAACATATTGATTGGGACACACACATACACACATTCCAAGATGTAATTAATTCCATACCAAATGAATCCACTATGCTACCTCCGTCTGTTATACTGAAAAATGTTGAACCACCAAACAAAATTAAAGAATTAGTAACCTTTCCTACATCTCGTCGACTACGACACCATGAAATAATTGACATTGCGCTAAACAACATCAAACGTGCCGCAGAGCGCCGGAGAAGACAGCAAAAACAGGTTTGTATACGCCGTGACTTTCACGTTGGACAGAAGATATTAGTACATACACACTATTTATCCAACAGAATAAAAGGTAGGTGCAATAAATTTGAACTTCTATATGCAGGTCCATATCGGATTCGCAGCATTCCTCACCCCAATGTTGTACACGTCGAAACTTTGAGAACCAGAAAATGCAAAGGAAACCACCACGTCTCCAACATCAAACCCTTTATTGAGTGAAGATACTTTATGGTTTATCACATTGTAATGCCATTTCCTATTTTTTTTTATGACCGCTTATGCAATTATACTCACATGACTACTTACTGATGATTATCGTATTTTTTCTTGGCAAGTGCCCAGCAAGGTAAGATTAGCAGGTCGCTTTTCTTGTCATTATACACCTTAGACCGTGCATATTTTCCATTTTTTATGTATGTATGATTGTTTTCCTGTTTGTTTGTATGCACTATGAAATAGTTAAAATATGGCAAACACCAATTGACTTTGACATTTTTGCCTTATGATATCTCAACATCGTGACTACCTTTTTTTTTTTTTTTTTTTTTTTTTTTTTTTTTTTTTTTTTTTTTTTTTTTGCTGCTGCATTATGATATTCTGTGTACATTTTGCTTTTGAACACTGTCTATGTTTCTGACATATTACGTTTTCTGTCATGTTATGCTGTATGCTCAGTTATGTTACTATAAACCAGTTTTATCTAATGGGTATATGATTTAAATGCAAGACATTAATCTTTGTTCATCATTTTCAGAAAGAAATAACGTGTAAAGGAAATAAATTAAACAGAAATGGGAATTTTACCTACGTAATAAACGAAAGAAGATGAAAAAACCTTATGAGGAAGAGTAAATAGATCAGCATTAACAAGAATATACTATATACATCGTAAAATAGCAGTCTTATCTAATTTTTTTTTCTTTCAGAATACGAGGCGATTGATGCAGGCTGTCAGACAGAACTACATATCTTAGTTTTAGTGATGAAATATGCTAGAAATATGGATTAGTTGTATAATGAGTAATGAAGTGATTATTTTTTTGCTGATGATAATGAATGCTGATGAATAATGATGAAGAATATGCTACTATGGATAATGAAGTTTTTCTTTACAGGTGATGATAATAATGGAATTATGAGAATGAAGTGATGGATAATGAAGTTTTTTTCTTTACAGATGAGGATGATGTTGAAGTTTGTGTATTTATGCTATGTAGTTATTTAAGTATTTGTTGCAGTTCGTTTTGACAGTATGTATTATATTGCATAGTAAGATGAATGAAGGTTTTGGAAGGGACAGCTATGGAACACATCTTTATACAGATTTCACTACCTATTAATTCGAAGTTCACTACTTTTCAGCATAGTATGCGTTTCTTCTTTCTGCTCAATAATCCATTTTGTATTTTTTCCAGGAGAAGCTTTTCATGATACTTACTAAACCTGTTACTTATTAAACCTGTACTAGTACTTGCATTTATTTTTACCCAGTTGTGTCTATAATTTATAAATGTGATCACATATACTGCCTTGTTTCATAACCTTGCTACAACTGACTCATGACGAATGACGTTACACATCTTCATTTGCAGCAACAACTCAAAAGCAAACAAAGTAATTACCAGTCCCAAATAATGCTACTAGTTTAAGATAATTCTGAATAATACTGATCAGCTCTGAATAGTATGTCACTTCAGTAATGACTTCTTCATGATACAAAAAAATAATGCTTTGTAACCGGCCAATAAATGCCACTGTTTATTGTAATAAGATTACTTATGATGCCCATGATTATTAATTATGTATAAATGCTATGACAGTAATTAACTCATTTTCAATAATGACTTCTTAATAATACAAAAAAAATGATTCTTTGAAACTGGCCAACGAATGCCACTGTTTCTTATGTTTTAAATTTGTATTATGTCATTTTTATGCTATATATATGAATACTAGTAGCTTGATGCTACACTCAATAGCTCTTGTTTTGAATGATGACTTCTGTTGGTTTGTAACTGGCCATTGAGTGCCACTGTTCACTGTAATCAGATGATTTATGAACATTATTCTGTAATACTTCATACACGGTACGGAAATGTTCAGTAACTGGGCGATGAGTGACACCAATTACTCAAATCAGTTGTTAGACTAGTGTAATTCTCAATGAAGACTACTATATGACTTAATGTCCTTCACCTTCTGACCTAATTACCAAAAATTACTGCAATATCCGTTTGTCCTGTCTATCCTCATGATCATGGAGCACTATATTTGGTTTTTGCACTAATTCTACGTTGGTGTACTTTACAAGAACGTGGTGTTGACACGACATGCTGTCCGCCACCTTGAGCGATGGAGATGTTATAATAGTCCCACTGTTTGGTGTACCTAATGTACTACCAAAATGATAACATGAATATTACTACGACAGTTCAGTGTCATGGCTACACTGATTAATACTTCAAGGAAAAGAACTTCAGATTGTCTCACTTGGTGTTGTGCTTCTGTAGAAAGATATGGACTTTCAATGCAGCTGCGTGCAACCTAAAGTGCTACAACCATGACGCAATCCTTCCCATTCCTGTCCTAATTCTTGTAACATCGTAAAGAAAAGTATATACAGTACATGCACATTTGTGTCATTTGTTAGTATGTTTTATATTCATTGCCTATACATTTTGTAATTTCCTGATATGTTCTGAACTACAGTGCGGGTGCACTTTTGTAATTTGTTAACATGATTTGTACTCATTGCATGTACATTTTGTGATTTGCTGATATGTTCTGAACTACAGTGCGTATGCACTTTTGCCATTTGTTAATATGTTTTGTACTCATTCTGTCTACATTTTGTCATTGCTTGATATGTTCTGTACTCAGTGCATGTGCACTATATTTTACTTCATGTTCGGGACCTATATATCTGTATATATTATGTGATTGTAAACTTAGTTAATTAAGAAAAATTTGTTGCTCATGGTAAGTCCAATTGACTCACCATCGCTGCCAAATTTTTGCCCCCCAGTGGAGGGTTCTGAAAGACGTATACATTGCCAGCGATGGGCGAGGCATGACAGAATCTCTGACCAGAGAGTAGTTTATCGTTAGCTGTTGCTAGTTTGCGCTTGACCGCGCGAGTTGACAGTTGTAGTAGCGAGTGGGTAGCAGTCCACAGTAGTCGTTAGTCCGTGCTAGTCGGCGGGAGTCGGCATGCGTCGGATGTGTACTTTGGTCGCGACTCTGGTCAGGACTGTGGGAATGAGTATTGTTGTAGAAGGTAAAGGAGCAGCCTTGCGCATATTTAATAATGTATGTTAATTGTAGTTTAATTTATTCAAAGAAATGCCCCAATAATAATTTTTATAATATAAAGCAACTCTTTTAAAGAAAAGCATTCATTTTAATTTAAAGAATTTCAAATGCGTGATCATTCCTTCCAATAATAAATAAATAAATAAATAAATAAATTGCACGAAGCTGTGTCGAATAATGATTATTTTAGAGCGGATATAATCGTAGTTTTATTGAGGTAAGAATTTTTGCTTTTTATTCAGAATACAGGGCCGAAGGTCAGCGCTGCTGTCCTTATAAAATTTATCAGGTTACAGAAACTTTTTTGTTATTTTTGGGTTTAGGAATTTTTCTATTTCGATCCTGACATTTAAATGAGAAAAGAATTTTGTGGGAATAGTAAGTGTGAATGCTTTGTTTGCATAGAGACTATAAGTCGGAGCCAAGTTTTGATCAGAGCTCAGAATAATTAAAAATTCATTTAAATAATATTTTGTGTGGGGATTTTACATTTGGCTCACATTTCAATTTTCATTTAAAACATTTTTTCGGGGAGGTTACAAGGTCTCTGTCACCTCTCGTTCGCATTGACGGCACTTTGAACAGTGGGCGTTACATTTAAGATGTGTTACGAACCGTGGCTCTACCCTTCATTCGATCCCTGCGAAACCCTACATTTCATCAGGATAATGCACGACCGCATGTTGCAGGTCCTGTACGGGCCTTTCTGGATACAGAAAATGTTCGACTGCTGCCCTGGCCAGCACACTCGCCAGATCTCTCACCAATTGAAAACGTCTGCTCAATATTGGCCGTGCAACTGGCTCGTCACAATACGCCAGTCACTACTCTTGATGAACTGTGGTATCATGTTGAAGCTGCATGGGTAGCTGTGCCTGTACACGCCATCCGAGCTCTGTTTGACTCAATGCTCAGGCGTATCAAGGCCGTTATTACGGCCAGAGGTGGTTGTTCTGGGTACTGATTTCTCAGGATCTAGGACCCAAATTGCGTGAAAATATAATCACATGTCAGTTCTAGTGTAATATATTTGCCCAACGAATACCCGTTTATCATCTGCTTTTCATCTTGATGTACCAATTTTAATGGCCAGTAGTGTATGTTTTCATTCTATGTGTATTTGGAGTGGCCTGTCTTTGGTGCCTCACCGTCACAGTGCGTCACACACTTTCAGTGATGAAATGGGCTTCTTTGCAGCAAAGCATGGGCAGTGCAGCTTCGTCTGGGACACCATGGAATGTGAGGATGGCGGCCAACATTGCGGCCTCCATTGGCGCTACGGCAGAGAGAAGCGCATCGACAACACTGGGCTCAGGAACGCCGTCTCTTCAGACGATTTATGGTTCTCCGTACTTCTCGGTGGAAAACGAACATCATCAGACTGCCCTTGACGTCGTCATGTGGGGCAGCACCTGCTATGATGTTATGGAGTTCAAATGGTTCAAATGGCTCTCAGCACTATGGGACTTAACTTCTGAGGTCATCAGTCCCCTAGAGGACTGTAGCGATCGCGCGGTTCCAGACTGTAGCGCCTAGAACCGCTCGGTCACCCCGGCCGGCAGGTATGGAGTAACGTTGTGCTCTCGACGTGATGACCTCTGATCCCTAATGCCGGTAATTAGCACAACATCCGTTAAATCATCATTATATTAAGACCGTGTCGTTTCTTCGAGGTCTCCGTCGCGTCATCACTCAACAAGACAAAGCAGAGACTGCGTGTTGCCTCTGCTGTTCTGACCTACCTCGACAGAGAGAGAGAAAAAGTATTTGTTTGCTATCCACTAAGGTGGCTCTCCATATCTATCACCTTCTACAAACACCTTACCATGGGTTGCTGGGAGACCAGCACTCCGCTACTTGCTAGGCACTGCGGTTGATGAATTCTACGAAGGAGTTGAAGTGGCATGGAATGACATACCCGTATCTCCCATCCAAGCTCTGTTGGACCGATGTCGGTCCGGAAGAGAGCCGTTGTCGTACTAAAGCTACTTCTAAATTTCGTACCCTGTTCACCCTAATAATCTACAAATTTAATCATGTATTGTTCGTACTGCACTGTATACATGCAATAAGTAAAACTTCGTTATTTTCTATACTCCCTAGCGTCGCCATTGCAATGGCAAGAAAGGTAATATTTCTCAGAGCAGCTTCATTGGCCATTAGTGATATATACTGAAGCGCCAAAGGAAATGGTAAAGGCATGCGTATTCAAATACAGAGATATGCAAACATGCAGAATACGGAGCTGTGGTCAGCAACGCCTATATAGTGTCTGGCGCAGCATTTCGACCTGTTACGGCTGCTACGATGGCAGATTATCAAGATTTAAGTGACTGAGCGTGGTGTCATAGTCGGCGCACGAGCGATGGGACTCAGTATCTCCGACATAGCTATGAAGTGGGGATTTTCCCCTGCGACAATTTCACGAGTGTACCGTGAATATCACGAATCCGGCCAAACATCCAATCTTCGACATCTGTGCAGCGGGAGGAAGATCCTGCAAGAACGGGTCCAACGATGACTGAAGGGAATTGTTCAACGTGACAGAAGAGCAGTCCTACCACAAATTGTTGCAGATTTCAATGCTGGGCCATCAACAAGTGTGAAACGTCCCCTCAGAAAAATTATGAATGACAGTGCTGGAAAAACTCTTACGTTATTTCATACAGAGTACTCTGAAAGTACTCAGACAGTTCTCTCTTTACTTATTCTAATAATCACTAAACTGACACACAATATTTTTTTAGTGCAACGCAGTCTGACTTTCAATACTCCCTACAAAAGAATGGCCCTGACTAACAATAACCTCTACCTTTCATGAATCAGTTACGTCAGAAATATCTTCGTTACTCGAACTACTACAATACAGAGAGCCCGAGTACTGCCAGCTAAATAAAAGATTCTAACTACTGAAGGAATAGTTAGCAAACGTAAGATCGTTATAGAGAACGAACAATGTATTTACCTTAATAGTGTTCAAAAGTCGTAATATATATATACTTTATCGCGAATGGACCCAGAAGGATCACGCAAAGCTTTCTGACGTCGTTTCTTCCATACTTCTTTCACTCGTTCTCCATGTTTTCTTTTTCTTTCTTCTGTCCATTTTGTTCCTGGTCTCTTTAGTGCTTCCTTCTCCGACAATACAATCCACTTTTCCACCTTATTTCTAAAAGTTTTTCTATCTTTGACATCTTTAAGTTCAATATTTGCTTTTTGTAAATCTAATTTTACTTGGCTAATCCATGGTGTTGTTGATTTGACTTTTTCTATGTAAGTGAGAATTCTGTTGGTGAGTCGTGTGGGGGGAAGTCTAGTGACATGTCCATAAAATTTTAATCTTCGCCTTTTTATGTCTGCTGCCAGGTTTGATATAGTTTCTGTGGTTCTTCTTGATTGTATCCGGTATCCTTCTTCTGTTAATTTTGGACCTAAAATCTTTCTCATAATTTTGCGTTCTTCTTTTAGTATTTTTTCTAAGTCACATTTTGTGTGGAGTGTGAGCGTTTCACTAGCATATAGTGCTGCTGGCTTAATTACAGTAGTGTCTGATTTTTGTGTTCGAGGAGATGCATTTTTTATTGTATATTTCATGTGTCATACCATATGCTCTCTTCATTTTCTGTTGTCTGATCTTCTGTGTAACTTTCTCTCCTCCGGTTGGCTCCAAAATTTCACCTAGGTATTTAAAATGTTTTACTCTATTTATTTTTCCATATTTTGTGTTCAAACTGTGTATATGGAATTTCGTACAGAAAAATTCTGTCTTTTGAAACGAAATTTGTAAACCTACTTTATCCGCGCATTCCTTAAGGATCTCTATTTGTTTGGTGGCGATTTCTTCATCATCTGCAAGTATGGCCAAGTCGTCCGCGAATGCTAAACAAGATACCTCCACGTTGTCTTTGGTTCTACCAAGATGGATTGGTTTCCAGTAGGATTGATTTTTTAATTCTTTTTCCCATTCCTTAATGACTTTATCCAGGACTATATTAAACAGAAGTGGAGATAGCCCGTCACCTTGACGTACTCCAGTTTTTATGAGAAAAGGTTCAGAGATTTCTCCCCTGAATTTAACTTTAGATACAGTGTCTGTCAGTGATTCTTTGATAAGCCTTAGTGTTTTGGAGTCAAGTCCAAGTTCCTCTAAAATGTTAAACAAAGATTGCCGGTGAATTGAGTCATAGGCTTTCTTAAAATCTACAAATGTACAAATTATGGGGGCATTTCTAATTGCTTTGTGTTTTAATATTGTCTTTAAATTAAATATTTGTTCTATGCATGAGCGACCGGGGCGGAAGCCTGCTTGATAATCACTAATTTGGCGTTCCAGCTGCTCTTGTGTTCTTTTCAGCAGGCATGTTGAGAGAATTTTGTAGGTGACTTGTAAAAGGGAGATTCCTCTGTAGTTATTGACATTTGTTCTCTCTCCTTTTTTATGTAACGGGTGAATAAGGGCACATTTCCAATCCTCTGGTAATTTTTCTGTTTCCCATATTTTTGTTATTATTTTTGTGAGCTCTTGCAACGTCTTTGGTCCTAGGTTTTTTAATAGCTCTGCAACAATGCCATCTTCGCCAGATGTTCTATTATTTTTTAAGTTTTTAATGTGACATTTGATTTCTTCCTGTGTTGGTGGTAATGAATCCGGTTGAGCGTTGGCACTGATTTCTTTGGGAAACCTTAAACTAGGTTCTGGGCAATTTAGTAGGTTAGAAAAATATTGAGCCAATACTTGACAGTTTTCCTGGTTTGTTAGGGCTAATTTACCAACTGGTTTTCTGAAACATAAATTTTGAGGGATATATCCTCGTATTTTATCTGCGAAAGTTCTGTAGAAGTCTCTTGTATTATATTTTTGGAAATTTTCTTCTATGGCATCCAGTTGTGCCTTTGTGTACTTCCTTTTTGCTTGCCTAATAGATTTTGAAACCTGTTTTCTAACCTCGTTAAATAAATGTAGACTTTCTTGTGATTTTTTACTGTTATATTCTTGAAATGCCTTTTTTCTCCTTTCCAATGCATTTTCACAGTCTGAATCCCACCAAGGGTGTTTGAATATCTTTTTCAAGGGAATAGTTTCCTTAGCTATTCGCGTGATTTTAGAATGAGATTCTTCGCATGTGTTTGCCTTTTCCTTCTCCCATTCTTCTTTTACTTTAGATTCTTTAATCTTCTTGGTGTCATATTTCTGTATTTCTGTTTTCTTCTGATGACTTCTTCGTGCTGTAAACTTGATTTTAATTCTAGTTAGATAATGGTCTGAATCAATGTTTGCTCCTCTGCGTACTTGGACGTCGTAAATTTCTTTTTGTACTGGGTATGAAATCGCCACATGATCTATTTGAAACTCGCCAATTTGTTGTATAGGAGATCTCCATGTCTTTTGTTTTCTTGGACATTTTCTTAGAGATGTTGACATTATCTTCAGGTTATTCTGCTTACATAGTTCGACGAGCCTTGTACCATTTTTATTGGTAAATTTATGTGCAGGATATTTGCCTACGGTTTTTTGGTGGATTTTCTCTCTACCAATTTGGGCATTAAAATCGCCGAGTAGAACTTTTGTATCATCTTTTGGAATCTTGGCCATTATATTCTCCAAATTTTCCCAGAACTTTTCTGTTTCTATGGGGTTTTTCTTGTTGTCTCCGTTTGTGGGAGCATGAACATTAACCATTGTGTATGTTTTGTTGGCACATTGTAAGCGCATCGTCATTATCCTATTATTTACGGGAGTAACTTCCTTGATGGAGCTGAGCACGCTCTTGTGTATGATAAACGCCATCCCGTGATGGGGGGCTCCTCTTCCGATTCGTTTATCCGTCTTGCTCTTAAAGATGCGATAGTTGCCATAATCTGATGTTTCTTCATCTGTAAAACGTGTCTCCTGTAAAGCTAGTATTACTATCTTTTGCTTTTCAAGTTCTGTTGAAAGGTTTAGAAGTTTTCCTGGTTGGATTAATGTATTTATGTTAAAGATTCCAATGTATGTAGGTGTTTTAAGTGGAAGTTTGCCAGAGAGCTCCGACTTTCTCTGATGATGTAATCGTGTAAGTCCAGGTTCCCCAGAATCCGAATTCCTGGTTGCCATCTGTTGATGGGTGGATTGGTTACCACCTGGGGTAATGTTGTTATTACTTGCACGAGTCATACTTGCTTGTAATCAAGTTGGTCCAGTGTTTCCACTGGGTGTTTAGAACCAGGGATTGTTAGTTCCTGGCGCATTATGACCAGCCGCACATTGTGTGAAGAGACGCTGACCAGGATGCCGATGGTTCCCACTTCAGACGCGTCCTGGATTTGGGTGTTGACAGTGCTTATTGTAATGGCGGCACTTACTCGCCATGACACAGCAACGTCTTCGGGTTCTGTGGTTTTTGAATGAGTGTGACTCTTGCCAAAAGTCACCCTCCCACACCCTCGTGATGCTGCCGTCTCGGTCCGGGACTGCTTATTTGGGTTTCCCCTTATTCGCAGCTGTCCACCATATCTGATGGATCGTTCGCTATCCGCCACCTGCGACCCGCCCTGTACCTGAGGCTCGGCTAGGGTATATATATAATTTTTCCAATGAAACAAATTTCCTTTTTCTGATGGACATACGTCCAGATCGTCCGCTCAAAACTCTGGCATCTCTCTCCCCACATCCACCACAGCTGGCGGCTCACCTCCAACTGCCCAACGCTATGCTCTATTCACATCCCACTGACCAACATTACACAAGCAAATATTCCAACAATGAGTCCAACCAGCAACAGACTGCACACAGAGCAGTCAGCGATTCTTATACAGAGCACTACGTGACGTTACCAACATAAAAAGCCTAAACAGTCTACTTACAAGTGTTAGCGTGCGAATCATTCAACGAAACATCATCGATAAGGGCTTTCGGGGCCAAAGGTCCACTTCTGTACCCTTGATGACTGCGCAAGAGAAAGCTTTACGCTTGGCCTGGACCTGTCAACACCGACACTGGATTGTTGATGACTGGAAACATGTTGGCTGCACGGACCAGTTTCGTTTCAAATTGCATCGACCGGATGGACATGTAAGGGTAAGGAGAAGACCTCATGAATCCTTGGACCCTGCATGTCAGCAGGGGACTGTTCAAGCTGGTGGAGACTGTGTAATGGGTTGGGGCGTGTTCAGTTGGAGTGATATGGGACCCCTGATACGTCTAGATACGACTTTGACAGGTGACACGTACGTAAGAATTCTGTCTGATTACCTGCAGCCATTCATGTCCATTGTGCATTCCGCTGGGCTTGGGCAATTATAGCAGGACAATGCGACACCCCACACGTCCAGAATTGCTACAGAGTGACTTCAGGAGCACTCTTCAGAGTTTAAACATTTCATCTGGCCACCAAACTCGCCAGACATGAACGTTATTGAGCATATCTGGGATGCCTTGCAACGCGCTGTGTTCCTCCGCCTTTTACTCTTACGGATTTATGGACTGCCCTGCAGGAGTCATTATGTCAGTTCCTTCCAGGACTATTTCAGATAATAGCCGAGTCCATGCTACGTCGTGTTGCGGCACTTCTGCATTCTCGTGGGGGCCTACACTGTATTAGGCAGGTGTACCAGTTTCATTAGCTCTTCAGTGTATTTATCAGGACAACCGGACCGTATGCAAAAAGCATCAGAGACAGCAAAGGACCTGGAAGAGCAGTTTAACGGAATGGACAGTGTCTTGAAAGGAAGATATAAGATAAACATCAACTAAAGCCAGACGAGAATAACGGAATGTAGTCAAATTAAATTGGGTGATGCTGAGGGAATTAGATTCGGAAATGAACTGCTTGGGAAGCAAAACAACTGATGATGGTCTAAGTAGAGAGACTGGCAACAGCAAGGAAAGCCTTTCTGAGGAAGAGAAAATTGTTAATATCGAGTATAGATTTAAGTGTCAGGAAGTCGTTTCTGAAAGTATTTGTATGAAAGGTAACCGTGCATGGACGATAAATAGTTTAGACAAGAAGAGAATAGAAGCTTTCGAAATGTGGTGCTACAGAAGAATGCTGAAGATCAGATGGGTAGATCACATAACTAATGAGGAGGTACTGAATATAATTGGGAAGAAGAGAAATTTGTGGCACAAATTGACTAGAAGAAGGGATCGGTTGGTAGGACATGTTCTCAGGCATCAAACGATCACCAATTTAGTATTGGAGGGCAACGTGGAGGGTAAAAATCGCAGAGGGAGGCCAAGAGATGAATACACTAAACAGATTCAGAAGGATGAAGGTTGTAGTAGGTACTGGGAGATGAAGGAGCTTGTACAGGATAGAGTAGCATGGAGAGCTGCACCAAACCAGTCTCTGGACTGGAGACCACAACAACAACAAAATTAATGATGTTAACACTATTTCCGTTTTCTCTTTATTTAGACACCACATTTTTGTATCCTGATCTAAAGATGAGTGTCTAAAGGGTTGAAACAAGTAATGACTGTTTTCTGTATTGTGATATTGGCCAAATACAGAAATTAATAAAATCTACAACATTGCAAAATGGAAAAACTGTTGTAACAAGTTCACCGGCTGACAACACATGCTTTTCCATAAGAAGAAGAGCGGCAGGCAGTCATTTAATAACCTACCACGATCACTGGGCGGCCAACAAGTCGACGGTAGATGGTAATTATGTCATCATTTCTGGCTACTTTTTACGTTTCTATTATCGGAGAATGGGGGTAGCGTCCTCAACTTCCATGACTGTTCTAAATTTTAGGATACAGAACATGTATTCATTATACAGATTGGTAGTACTTTCAAGAGAAGAAAGTCAGCTGGAACAGCTAACACCGAATAAAATGATTTAAAAATACTGAGACATGTCAGTTCTACAAGTCATCAATGTGATTTATCGTTAAAACTGCTTTTGTACAACATCGGTATGTGAGATTTGAAGAATCTGAAGACACAATATCTTATAACAGACAATTGTGACCAGTAGATAACTGAATCGTAATTGACGTTTTATTTGACGACACTCTAAAGATTTCCCTCAAACAATTTATGTCGAATAGCTGCAGTGTCATAAATTAATCCCTTATTCGTTATCGAAATTCAAATGTGGAGTTTCAATGAAGTGATTAAAGCATAGCGAAATGAAATAGACAACAATTATCTGAAAAAAGGTATTACTGTGGCTTTAGATATTGTACTACTGCGGAGAGGATATATCGAAATTAATGAAACTTGTTCACATATTGCCCTGATCAAGCATGTCTACTGCTCCGTTCCGCCACATTTGCATCCCTGCGACGAATAAGGGAAGATACCATAGTATGACAGAACAGTTCCAGATACTGTAAGATGGGCATGTCATTTGATATTTGTAAGTTATCGGTATGCACGTCAGTCTTGTTGTGCAATCTTTCCCTCTGCGCAGTCTGATAGATTCTTAGTTGAAGTGTGGTACCTGCTGGGCGTATCCGGTAGTGCTGTGTTGACTTGTAATTGTATCTGTTAGACGAAGAAAGATTTAGTTTAAAGGACAGAAAAGATGAATAAGATGTACATACTGAAACGCGAGAAGGATATAAACTTTGAATGCTGTTTCTTTTTTGTGGACGTTTGATTTAAGACTGTAGCACTGGGCAGCTACTTTGTCTCAGTCATTACTGTCAGCTAGTTAACTTCGTTCGCTTGCTCATAACTGAGAGGAAGACCACCCGATTTCCGTGAGTCATGAGTTAATGTATCAGCTGATTAAATTGTTTGGTTTTTATAGAAATTTTCTGTTAATATCATTGTTTTCTTTATCAAGCATAGTATTGTTCAGACCATCGTTACGTGTGAAGATCAAGCGAAGTTTTTCTCTGTCATGTTGAATACATACTTCATTCCAAAATCGTTGTGTTGGTATATCATATCATAGGAGTAGTTACTCTCCCCATCCCACTGTTTAAAGGGTATTTATCATTACTACTAGTAGTGATTCTCCAGCAGAAGGAGGTTGTTACTCATTAATCTGAAGATGACCACAGTAGTGGTCGAAACCGGTCACCATAACACATAAACTGTGATCAAGACTGTTTTTAATAGTAAATATTTGTAACACATTGATCACTGTCACTCCCATAATGAATTCAAAAGTAATTAATTTATCATTATGCTTTACCACATCGCTGCCTGCTTGCTGTTTACTGTTGTGCTTTAGTGTAATCTGCGACAATGTTGTCAAGACGCGAGGTATGTGGAAATTCTGATTTGGGCCAGATAGTTGTTTTACTTCAGTTGCGCATTTAATATAAAGGCAAGTTATATTGAGAACAGTTACAGTTCACTTCAGATTCGGTTCTGTTTAGTTAAAGGTTAGCATACGAGCTTAAGTTGGATAACAGTTCGTTGGTACATTGTTTTGGACATACGCAGACATTTTGTAGAGTGGGAGGTAAATTTGAGTTACATTTCATACAGGAAAACATAGAGGGGAGCTTACACTATTTAGGAAAATATGATTTTCAAAGTATAGGAAGTATTAATACACACCACCTGACAAACAAAATGTTCAATTAACACATTTTGTGTTGGAGTGTATTTATGAAAAAAATATAAATAGCGAACGAATATGGTGGAAAATGAACTAATATACGACCACCAGGGTTCTTTACTGTTGTTCAAGTTGAGTATTGTTACCAGATCTGACGAAAAGCTTCAGATGTTCAGCAATCACTGTGAAGAAGCAGATGCCGCGTACTCGTGTGAAAAAACGTTATCAGCATTTGACATGTAGAAATGGCTCCATTATGGGTCTCCATTTGGCCAGCTGGTCGATTCGTGCAACATACATATTTGTGGTGCACTAGGAGGCGACAGTCGCCCGATGATGGACTGCTCGGGAACGCTGCATTGCGCACCAATCCCATCGTAACCTCTTCACATCTTCCCTCTTCCCATATCCGAGATCATTGTATGTCATCAAGCACCATTGGGCGTAGCCTAGCAACAGCCGAAATAGGGAATTACCGTCCTAGGCTGCCGTTAACATCGTAGCACAAATGGATGTAACTGGAGAGGTACTGTTAGCGGGAAACACTGACTGCTAATGAGTGACGTCACTACTCTGAATGAGGAGTATGACGGCGACCTGGCGAGCCGTTCAATACTTCTAATGTTTTGAAGAGGCACAGCAGTGTTTCTCCTGGTGTTACTGTATGGAAAGCCATCGACCAAGGTTCGTAGTGACGGCACAACATTACGTCACTGACATCCTGAGTCACTGTGTGTTATCTCACATGCGACAGTGTCGCGAACCCATTTTTCAACACATGGCACGTGTCCCTCAAAACCAGTACTTCTCAACCTTTCTTAGACCAATAACCCTGCGCTCAGTCAGACATTAGCAAGTACCCCCGTCTACCCCCCTCGCCACCCGACCGTCTGTTGCTCCCCCCACCCCCTGCCCCACTTTACACCAACTTTAACACTCAACTAAACTGTAGAATGAAACACTTTTTTTGGAACACTTTTATTTTTAAAATGATAAAACGTAAATAATATTCGGTTTGTGTGTCTGTGTGTGTTAGAATGAATGAAGAAAGCATTCGTGATGCATCACAAGTGCTACCTACAACTTCTCAGTAAAGAAAGCTAACTATGCACGTTGAGTACTGAATCGTTCGAACAAGACACAGCCTGGGCAAAAGCACCACAGGCGTAAAGATGCGAACTGGTACCATTGCCACAGAGACTCGCCACTTGCACGAGTTCCACCAGTGCCACGGTTGGCACTGAAGATGAAGATATCAACTTCGCCTCGGCCAACTGCCGGTCGAGTACAATCCGCCAATGACCGGACAACAAAGGACAGAGACCTACTCGGAAGACAGTGTAACCTCCCCACAGAAATATTTAAATTTAGTAACCAAGAACCAAGTGTAACATCCGCACAAAAATAATAATTAAATGAATTTTGTATATTGTAACCTCTGAACAAAATTGGCTCCCATTTATAATCTCTGTGCAGAAATGCATTCACATTTAATGTAACCACAAAATTCAATTGCTAAACCCGGAAATAATAAAAAAAAATTCAGTAACCTGGTAAATTTTATGACGACAGCAATGCTGCGCCTCGGCCCTGTATTCTGAATAAAAAAGGAAAAATTCTTACCTCAGTAAAAACTGTGAATATATCTGCTCTTACGTAAAAACTTTTCGGCACAGCTTCGTGCAATGCTGGGCTATATATATTTTTTTTGATTCTTGGAAGGAATGATCATGGATTGGAAATATTCTTTAAATTGAAATGAATGCTTTTCTTAAAAAATTACTTTATATTATAAAAATTATTATTGGGGCATTTTTTAAAAGAAATTAATGACAGTTAATATACATTACTAGATATGCGCAAGGCTGCTTCTTTATCTTCTACACTAATACTCGTCCTCCAGAGTCCCGTCCAGAGCAGACTGCCGACACGCGCAGGCACGCGCCGACTACAGTCGACTACTGCAGACAACTACTGACTACTGCCGACTAGCGACAAGCAACAACTAACTACATACTACTCTCTGGTCAGAGACTCTGCCATGCCTCGCCCATCGCCGGCAACGCATACAACAGAAGAGCAAGTCTCGCCCGCTTGGTGATAGATCATCGTCCAAGACTGACTTCGACAGGGAAAGTCGTTCAGTGAACTCTTAGAAGGGAACAAACAGTCGTAAATTGCATTTGTCGTGTACTGTGAAGTTTACCGATGATTATTAGCACTTAGCTATTGAGGTCATTTTTGTGTTATATTATAATCAATGTTGCAGACTTAATAATTCAACGAGTCACTAAGATAAGTAAACCTATTTAACTCATTTGTGTGACTTTGTTACTAATTTGTTGTAGTGTTGAAGAACCTTCGTTCTCCTATCCTGTTACCAGACATAGCTGTGTAATAGTGGCTGTGAGAAATTGTATTAGGGGTGTACTATACCAGAAGCCGTTTCACGAACTCACAAACTCGGCCTACCGTAACAACAGTGGCAACTCGGCCTTCACAGCAGTAGCGACAAGGCCTTTACAAAACTGGCGACTAGGGTTTACAAAAGTGAGGACACACATTCGTTTCAAAAAATGCTTCCCCTACATTATTCCTCTCCATTGCGACACTTGCTTGAGTTTCACACTGCAACCCCATTTAAAACCAAACTAGTTCCCATGTGTGCACTATACTTACAGTTCGTAAATTACTTCATTGCTGTCCGCGGCTCGTGGTCTCGCGGTAGCGTTATCGCTTCCCCTGCAGGGGGTCCCGGGTTCGATTTCCGACGGGGCCAGGGATTTTCTCTGCCTCGAGATGACTGGGTGTTGTGTGTCTTTCATCATAATTTCATCCACATTCACTCGCAAGTCGCCGTAGTGGCGTTACAGAGCTTGTGGAGCGGCGGCCGAACCGCCCCGCGAAGTTCTCCCTGCCACCAATGCCATACACTCATATATACTTCATTGCTGCCCTCCCTACTTCTAAACTGGTAGAAATTGGCGGACTTCAGGCTGTTTATGCCTTGTGTCTAATCATTCTAATAATAATAATAATAATAAAACTGTACACAACACTATAGTAATCCTTACGTAGTTACTGCTGTGTCGTGCTGTCAATTAATTCATTTATCTGTTTCGAAGAGAGCAATGAAGCAATTCCTGGATTACTGCAGATACTGTCTACAACTTAGACATTTTCTTGAGATATTTAGCATTTGCTACGTATGTGTCTCACAAGACAAAGCGCGACGTATATTTTTAGTCGGCGAACTATGTGAGAAACCTGTAACCTCCACCGCATTAATGTTACTATCTGAGAAAAAGTTACTATTGATAATTTATATAATCAGTATTAGAGCCTCCCAAGATTATGGAAGCAGTAACGATCTTTTCAAAATAATTTAGTTTCATGACTAAAACAGAATCAAATCGATAGTTTTTACCCCTCAGAAAACTTCACTTTACCCCACAGGGGGTAATTACACTCAGGTTGGGAATAACTGCTATAAACTGTATGATATTAATAGAATCTTCCGTTGGTTCTTGGTAGAACAACATTATAATAAATGTAAAGCACTGGATTTGGGTATCTTGCTTTCAACGGAAGTGTCTCAAAATCACGCATACAGTTTATAATAAATGTAAAGCACCAGTTTGCTTTTGTTCTACAATATTACAGACATGTCTGAAGATGGCCTTGTACGCCGAAAACCGGTTAACAATAAAAGTAATATTGTAGAACAAAAGCAAACTGGTGCTTTATATTTATTATAAACTGTATGCGTGATTTTGAGACACTTCCGTTGCAAGCAAGATCCCCAAATCCGTCCCAAATAGAAGATGGTACAACTATCTTGGACGTCGACTCCATCTCAGTGTCAATTTCCAGGATACCAAGGACCAGTTACAAAAGATGTGAATCAGCCTCCCTCAGGAGAGGATACAGAGGCCCTACGACACTCCTTCTAACCGAAACAGTGCGTGCATGCAGGTCAGCGAGAGTGCAATGTCATACTGATAGTGCGATTATTTTGTCAACTTCTTTGAAAATTTGACTAGATTTAATCACTGAAATAACCACATATACACGCTCAACCCATAAAGTTTCATTTCGGTTTCTCCGTCTCATCGGCGTGCTTCACTTTTGTCGTCAGACACTGTATGTTGTTTCAAGCAAAAGTTAACATTTTATGCCAAACAGTACCTCATTTATAACACTTGCGAATCTGTCGGTCATAACATTGTTCTTTACTCGGTGATGCTTCTTCTTCAACATGTGCTTCTGTATTCTTTGCATTCATTAACCTTTAAAAGTCTGTTTTACAGGAATTCGGAATTTCATTCGTGGTAAAACAGAAACATCTGCGTATTGTAATATTATTTTTATTGACTTATGGCCCCATGAGCTGGGTTTATTTACATACTACTATGTCCTCAAACGTTCGTTGTGATTGTTGCGATCGTCGGTTCGAAGGAAATAACGGCTCTTTGGCTGCAATTATTTGGGGAACGTAGTCTTACCTTAACAGCGGTTTTAGATATCGAAAGGTGAGTTAACACTTTGGTTGAAGAGAAGAGCTACAGTGTGAAAAAAGCTTCCCCAGACATTTTAGGGCTTAAACGGTAAATAACAAAATGGCTTTCAATAACAACACTGATCAAAGTAGGTGGTGGGGCTTGCAGACGAATTAAGAGATCTGGGAGTCTTTTCGTGTGGCATGTATATTTACAAATGCACGGTGTGGGGCAGCGGTTTCCCACTTAAAAAACTTCGTTAGGTTTTGTGAGTTATCAAGCATCCGCATGAAGCTTACTCGAGGCATGCTGCCACAGGCACCAAATTTTATGCTTAGTTACCGTTAATAGCATGGGACAGTAGAATTTAATGGACGTGTATAATCTGAGTGTAGACCAGACGTTGTAGAAGATGTCATGTACGATTCTAGCAATTCTCAACTGAGTTTTTAAATTGTTAAAATTCATGGTGAACCTTCAGCTGCCTTTGTTCTGCACAACTCGCTGTAGTTTCAGTCAAATGACCATTATCAAGCTAAGCTTGCATAAATTGCAGCTTAGCTTGATAATGATCATTTGACAGAAACTAGTAGCGAATTGTACAAAATAAAGGACAGGTTCAGGTTAACCATGAATTTTAACAATTACTTGGTGGCTGAATATCAACACCTGCAAACATAAATGAATTTTTAAATACCATTTCAAAGTGTCCTCAAATTATGTCTTACTGTATATGCGTATATTAGAACCAGGAAGGGAAAAAAATTCCGTACAGTTGACCAGTTTTTTACTGCCTCTCAGAGAAATAAAACGAGGCATAGCGGAACACCTACCTTGCTCCCTTGCTTGCTGTTTCCAGAGATGGATAATGAGGGCTCTTCTTGGAGGTATTCAATTTGCTCGTGAAGGAAACCAAGCAGAAAGTAGGAAAGGGAATATAAGAGAAGGGTGTAGAAATATAAACTTTTGGCTTCCGATGGTATTGTGTTTGTGTCAAATACGACAAAGTGCTTGGAAGAGGCGTTGAATTGAATGGACAGTGTAATAAAATGGAACACCTACAGCGGTCCTTGTGATGTCATTTATTATAAGTACACAAATTTTGGTGCTTCATTGCACCATTCTCAGGCCTTAAGTGACGCTGAGGGTGTTAACACCATCCGTATACACGATTCATCAGTGGCCTGAAGATGGTGCAATGAAGCACCGCAACTGGTAGCCATATAATAAAAGACATCATATGGATGACTTTGGGTGTTAAATTTTATTACACAAGTGAACGAACGAAGTCCCTCAGATCTCCAACCACAAGGGTAGACATGAAAAACAAAATGAACAGTGTTGTGAAAGGGCGGTAAAAGATGAACATCAACAAAAGTCAAACAAGGGTAACTGAATGAAGTCGAAATAAATCAGGCAATGCTGAGGGATATA
The DNA here is from genome assembly GCF_023864275.1 of Schistocerca cancellata. NCBI lineage: Eukaryota > Metazoa > Arthropoda > Insecta > Orthoptera > Acrididae > Schistocerca > Schistocerca cancellata. The sequence goes on from NC_064630.1 coordinate 618,274,075, forward strand.
GGTTATCAGTAAAAGTAGTAGATGAGTTTTGCTGTTTGGACAGGAAAAAGCAGACTTCGACCGATCTAGTTAGAATATAAAAAGTAGATGGGAAACCGCAATAAATTTGTTTTGTATTAAAAAAGTATTTGTTAACTTCAAATACAAATCTAAGTGTCAGGAAGTCTTTTCTGAGATGTTTGGCTGGAGTGTAGGCTTGCATGGAAAGTAAAAAGTGGACGATGAACCGTTTAGATAAGAAGAGAGTAGAAGTTTTTGAAATATAATGCCAAAGAAGAACGCTGAAAATTAGGTGGATATATAGAATAACAAATGAGGAGGTACTGAATCTAATTGGGAAGAAAAGAGTTAACTTATTGAAGGGATCGGTTGATGTGACACTTTGAAGGAATCAACGAATTGTCAGTTTGGTAGTGGAGGGAAGTATGAGAGGAAAAATTGTGGAGGATGATCAAGGCTGGACTACATAAAGTAGATTAAGTGGGTCTAGGTTGCAGTAGTGCCCCAAAGATCAAGAGTTGCAGAGAACGGACTATGAAGCATGGAGACCTGTATCAAACTATTCTTCAGACTGAAGACCACAATAACAACAACACAACGTGTTGGGCACCTAGAAGTCGCATTATCAATATACAGTAAAAGCAGATCATATTTGTGTACTGAACTGCATATTATTATTTCTGGTGTTGTCCTATTACGATGTATTGTGCTAATATGGCCTTCCATTTTTCCGCCTTGAACGCTGTACAGACAGACCAAACACCAACATTCCGTCACAGGTGTATCACTGGTTCCGTCTGCAACACTCCAATTGTTAAGATATATATTCGTCTCTTGCTGGACTGTGTTATCATCTGAAGACTGACAGCTCATCTCTGTCCTATACTCTTCTACTTCATTAAAAATCTCTGCATTATACGAGAGTTATGAGCAAACACAGAATTTTGTATAAGAAACTGAATTCAGTTTATAGTTTATGAAGAAGGATTAGCTTTTGTCCATGAAAAACAGTCGCTTGGTTTCTGATCTGGATCTATGACAATTATGCTCCTATCATGCGCAAGTCAGAAAGTTTTACACGCATTTACTGTAATTAAAGGCACTTCATTAAAGTTATCTCGAACAGAAGCGGACATAGAACGCATCCGTGAGGAAGATATTACGCTGCGGAGGGATGGTTGTTCATCTGATACTTTTACAACAATTGTAACGTCCCTAGGAAGTGACCCTTTTCAGTTACAAAGTAATACTAAACAAAGATAGCTACGTTATTAATACTTTACAACGTTGTTTAGGAGTTATTGTTTGGGATTTTCTTAAAACAAATCAGTATTGTTGCTCTTTGGCAATGTTGTAGTACATGGGCACATCAGTATACTTTAGCGCTATGCGACGTTTTAACACTGAGAAAAAGCAGTTACCGTCCTTCACAAAAACAAGGAGGATTTGTAACAATTTCTGTTCACTAGTTACAGTAGGACGGATCACCACCGAAATGACTTATTCTGGTCTCTACGTCTTAGTGCCAGCAGAGAGCAGATCCCGAAAGTGTGTTTACTGCCAAGAAGAAATCAACGACATCAAGGTAACGAGATAATTAATTTCCTCCCTTAGTCAGACTGCTTTCTTGTAAATTCTAGCCCAGAGCTTTCAAAAAATAGGAATGTGACACAGCAAGAGAACGTTTCTATAATCCCCGCCCTAACCAATCAAATTTTCTGTGTTACAAAAAAAGTGCTCGACCGCCACAGATTGTATTCCCAATACTTCAGAATACCTCGTGCAAAGATAAACGTTATTGATTCATCAGCTGAAGGTCCCTGTTGAAACATAGTACCGTTGGACAACTTCAACACTTCCTGCCCTATGCTCCATAGTTTGTGTAAATTTTCTCTGCATTTATCTGTTGAACAAAAGACGTACACTTAGACCTTTATTCTTGATCGGTCATTAGTAATCTATTTCGACCTAAAAAAGAAGATATGCTGTTTTATTACTATTGTGTGGTTATCGCAATCAATGATTTTCTAATCGTGAGCGGCTGCATTGAGCCTTTATACTGGCTCTTGCGTTTTAGAGAATCCTCTGGTCGAGAGAGTGTTTGTCACTAAAAAGGAGTGAAACTTAGTTTCAAACATTCCACGAACGAAAGTACACTTAGCATCATTTTAGTATTGAAACATTACCAGTAGTTATAAAAATAAAGAGAAGGGGCAGTACGAATTAGTACTTGATTACATATGTGCCACGCTACTCAAGTTATTATCCATGCATCACTTTAAATTTTGCAGTTGTCGAAAAAATAGCCACTCGTTTGCGTTCGAAGAAAGACACGAGACTGTTGCATATTCGCTTCCGAAAAATTTCAAGAACCCAGGTTTTTTTGATAAGACATTATAATTAATGAATTTTTCAAGTGTGAGATTGCTCTAAATAAAATGTTCAGCCGTTATAAAATTGTGTGTGTGTTAAAATTACTGGTCTCTTTCTGTAGCAAAATCAAAAATTCTAAAGTGGACACGAAGTGGATTTGAAGCTGAAACAGTGCACTTGTTCCTGCAACAGTAACCACTTTCGACGGGTCATCGAATTCGAAAGTTAAAACTTAAAGAGGTTCCCAAGTTAGTTTTACCGCGCCCGGGAAACGAACGTTAAATATCTATAAACTAGAGCTTCAAGAAGAAATTCTGTAGTTATAGATTTCGATTAGTACAGTACGTGTTTTTGTTGCCTACAGGTACTTGAGGGAGAAAGTTGTCTATATTTTCATGCTCTAGAAACTGATAAATATGCTCATCTTGCAGGTCTTTCTGCCATCGTGAGTTAAACTGGATTCAAATGAGACATCAGATTCCCGGTGAAATCTGCAAGTCAGCCTGATCTACAGAGCCGAAAATTAACGGTCATTATTACACATATACTTAGAGCTTGCACCGGAAGGTGCCATAACAGGCAGAAGGTGCGACGTGAGTCAGCCTGTTCACACTTTAGCTCTAAAGGAGGGCGTTGTAGTCGTTACTTCTGAGAAGGTAGATTTTACCACACCGTAGTGGTTTTCCGATACCTTGTTTGTCTATTAGCTTTTGCCAACAGCAAAGTATCTCGACAGGGACTTTACTGTCGGCAAGATATTTCTTCAGTTGACTTTAATACTCCTATCATAACGTTGACTTCCTAGTTTTCACTGTTGCTAAACGGCCCTTCCACGAGAAAAACCAAATGTTTGCTTGGACTATAGTAAATTTCGAGCAGTGAGTTGGCACGACCCCGTAACTTACGTCATTGGTCGTCCAGTAATTAACCCATACACTATCAGAATTTTTTCTCTTCTTTTCTTATTGAAAGTTACATTTATATTACATCATCAGTATGTATCATGCTGTACATCATTATCCAGTTCAGCAATCACTGAATAACAATAACGGCAAATGGCTGATGTTGATCAGTACGACGGAATAATTCGAACTAAATTGAAGCTGCTGCCGAATACGTACAATGTGAAAGTGAAAGGAATATTCAGAGCTTCATGGAGTAAAGTTCGAGTGATCGAAAACAACGATAAGTGTGATGAGCATATCACGCGAATGCAAATGAACGATTAGGAGAATTTTATTTATCAGAGTAGTTACATATTTCACATAGAGATTCCAGCGTAGAAGCCCGGCAGATGATTTCCGTATTTGTTTAAGTAATCTGGTTGAGTTTCACAAATATAAAATACAGTGGACAGTCAGTATAAACGTCGTCCACTCTTTTCGCTCTACACAGTTGAATCATATCATAGTAAAAAAACTCTCTCTCTCAGACGGAAAAGAAGATGACTATTACGTTAAAACATTTTATCATTATAAAAAATAACCAGTCCATGCGGTAGCAACTTTGTTTACAAAATTTTTGTGTTGCTGCTGAATCGCTCAGTAAGAATGTCATAAAAAGATTATTTAGATTTTGAGTATTACAGAGACGATGCGATACGTATGGAAGTTGACTCAACAACTTTTAACTGTGTCATATTATTACAGCATATATACGGTACTGCGATTTTATTCATGGATTAAGAGGAATTTACTCAGGGTGGTGTTGGTCAGGTGTAAATTCCCGAGCGTTTATTTAAAGAAAGTAATTAGGGTCGTTTTGGGATCCATTGGCTCTAAGCACTATGGGACTTAACACCTGAGGTCATCAGTCCACTAAAACTTAGAACTACTTTAACCTAACTAACCTAAGGACATCACACACATCCACGCCCGAGGCAGGATTCGAACCTGCGACGGTAGCAGTCGCGCGGTTCTGGACTGAAGCGCCTAGAACCGCTCGGCTACAATGGCTGGCTGGAATAGAAGGATAAACTTTAAAGAGATAAAAAATTGTACTGACAACATATAACCATTTGCAATACTTATTAAAGTATAAGAGGTAACATTTTTGTTGTAATAATATTCCAACTATTTACAACACTTTTTTATAAACAAAATTTTTCATATGGTTATCCGAGCTATACATTTACAAATGTTTCGATTTTCCTACTCGGCAGCAAGCTTCGTATAGTTGACCGTGGGAGAAGCAAGAGTGATTGCAGTCTTTTAAATTGAAACGGCAGCTCAGTGGAGTCCAGTGATACTCTGGGGATAAATAGCATGTCTTTTGTACTTTCCACTCTTAAGTTCGGCTTCGATGATGTTATTCTATAGTTGTTTGACGATCATCCTTGTTCCATTACATAGTTTCTTTCTTCACCGGGACTTTTCTTTTGAATATGAAAGTTGATATCGTCGACACTGTTATATGCAGGTTCCACAATTTCTCTTCCAAATAGCCAGTCCGGATTGGTACAGTTGTCAACAATATTTCTATAAATTTGGTCCATGGGTTTCTGTTCAGCAGTGGTTATGTTGCAGAAATCACTGCTGAGTCCAATGAGGCCGATCGTCTAGTCAGTGGGATATGTGCCTTCGCTACTTGTAAAATGTGTTGAGCAAAATGTGCAGTTGTTTCATCTTTCGATAGTTCAACTCTCATATTTTTTGTTAGTCGCAGCATTTGTATGTGCGGCCAGAGATGTGATTTTGTTTAAGCATACATAGATCTCGTCTGCTAGTGTTGACTTAGGGATAGCGAAGTGTTTGTCGAAAATCTCCTGAGAATAAAAGTAGAGCTCCTTCCATTACCTCCGATTTTCTTCGTAAGCCTCGTAATGTTCTGTCCATGGCTTCGAGTGATTTATGTGCCACTGTGCATTCGTCTCAGAAGATAATTTTAGCTTGCTTTAAAAGTCCACACCGTCCTAATGCCTTTGAGATTTTACGTACCGGGAAGCAAGTGTGATGCGTTGCTTAGCACGTATTTCAGACATCAGCAGATTTCTTAGAATAGTTTTCCCGGTGCCGCCTGGTACGTCCAAGTAAATAATTCAACAGTGTTGTCGATCGGGTCCATGACGAAGTTCGTTTTTTTCGCTGTTCTTTTTGTCTTCGTCGTTTCGCTTCAGAACTGGCAAGATCTCCTCCTCTTTTGAGACTGGGTATTGTCTAAAATATAAATGAGATCAAATTTTCACCAACAAATACAGTAAATACACTTTTCACACTTTATGTTCGATTTATATTCAGTTTTCGGTTCATCCGTCACTGATAGAAGCCGACGTTCGAACCCACCGCGGGTCTTGCTTTATGAACCCCTATCAATGGGTTACATCGAGTATAGATTTAAATGTCAGGAAGTCGTTTCTGAAAGTATTTGTATGGAGTGTAGACATGCATGGAAGTGGAACATGGACAATAAATAGTTTGGACAAGAAGAGAATAGAAGCTTCCGAGATGTGGTGCTACAGAAGAATGCTGAAGATTAGGTGGGTAGATAACGTAACTAATGAGGAGGTATTGAATAGGATTGGGGAGAAGAGAAGTTTGTGGCACAACTTGACTAGAAGAAGGGATCGGTTGGTAGGACATGTCCTGAGGCATCAAGGGATCACAAATTTAGCATTGGAGGGCAGCGTTGAGGGTAAATATCGTAGAGGGAGACCAAGAGATGAATACACTAAGCAGATTCAGAAGGATGTAGGCTACAGTAGGTACTGGGAGATGAAGAAACTTGCACAGAATAGAGTAGCATGGAGAGCTGCATCAAACCAGTCTCAGGACTGAAGACCACAACAACAACAAATCAATGGATAACCCCCCATGAACCATGTACCATGCCGTTGGTGGGGACGCTTGCGTGCCTCAACGATACAGATAGCCGTACCGTAGGTGCAACCACAACGGAGGGGTATCTGTTGAGAGGCGAGACAAACGTGTGGTTCCTGAAGAGGGGCAGCAGCCTTTTCAGTAGTTGCAGGGGCAACAGTCTGGATGACTGACTGATCTGGCCTTGTAACACTAACCAAAACCGCCTTGCTGTGCTGGTACTGCGAACGGCTGAAAGCAAGGGGAAACTACAGCCGTAATTTTTCCCGAGGGCATGCAGCTTTACTGTATGATTAAATTATGATGGTGTCCTCTTGGGTAAAATATTCCGGAGGTAAAATAGTCCGCCATTCGGATCTCCGGGCGGGGACTACTCAAGGGGACGTCGTTATCAGGAGAAAAGAAACTGGCGTTCTACGGAACGGAGCGTGGAATGTCAGATCCCTTAATCAGGCAGGTAGGTTAGAAAATTTAAAAAGGGAAACGGATAGGTTAAAGTTAGATATAGTGGGAATTAGTGAAGTTCGGTGGCAGGAGGAACAAGACTTTTGGTCAGGTGAATACAGGGTTATAAATACAAAATCAAATAGGGGTAATGCAGGAGTAGGTTTAATAATGAATAAAAAAAATAGGAGTACGGGTAAGCTACTACAAACAGCGTAGTGAACGCATTATTGTGGCCAAGATAGACACGAACCCCACGTCTACTACAGTAGTACAAGTTTATATGCCAACTAGCTCTGCAGATGACGAAGAAGTTGATGAAATGTATGATGAGATAAAAGAAATTATTCAGGTAGTGAAGGGAGACGAAAATTTAATAGACATGAGTAACTGGAATTCGAGAGTAGGAAACATAATAGGTGAATATGGATTGGGGCTAAGAAATGAAAGAGGAAGCCACCTGGTAGAATTTTGCGCAGAGCATAACTTAATCATAGTCAACACTTGGTTCAAGAAACATGAAAGAAGGTTGTATACACGGAAGAATCCTGGAGATACTAAAAGGTGTCAGATACATTATATAATAGTAAGACAGAGATTTGGGAACCATGTTTTAAATTGTAAGACATTTCCAGGGGCAGACGTGGACTCTGACCACAGTCTATTGGTTATGAACTGTAGATTAAAACTGAAGAAACTGCAAAAAGGTGGAAATTTAAGGAGATGGGACCTGGATAAACTGAATGAACCAGAGGTTCTACAGAGTTTCAGGGAGAGGATAAGGGAACAATTGACAGGAATGGGGGAAAGAAATACAGTAGAAGAAGAATGGGTAGCTTTGAGGGATGAAATAGAGAAGGCAGCAGAGGATCAAATAGGTAAAAAGACGAGGGCTAGTTGGAACCCTTGGGTAACAGAAGGAATATTGAATTTAATTGATGAAAGGAGAAAATATAAAAATGCAGTAAATGAAGCGGGCAAAAAGGAATACAAACGTCTCAAAAATGATATTGATAGGAAGTGCAAAATGGCTAAGCAGGGATGGCTAGAGGACAAATTTAAGGATGTAGAGACTTATCTCACTAGGGGTAAGATAGATACTGCCTACAGGAAAATTAAAGAGACCTTTGGAGAAAGGAGAACCACTTGCATAAATATCAAGAGCTTTGATGGAAACCCAGTTCTAAGCAAAGAGAGGAAAGCAGAAAGGTGGAAGGAGTATATAGAGGGTCTATACAAGGGCGATGTACTTGAGGACAATGTTATGGAAATGGAAGAGGATTTAGATGAAGATATAATGGGAGATATGATACTGCGTGAAGAGTTTGACAGAGCACTGAAAGACCTGAGTCGGAACAAGAACCCCAGAGTAGTCAACATTCCATTAGAACTACTGACAGCCTTGGGAGAGCCAGTCCTGACAAAACTCTACCATCGGGTGAGCAAGATGTATGAGACAGGCGAAATTACCTCAGACTTCAAGAAGAATATAATAATTCCAATCCCAAAGAAATCAGGTGTTGACAGATGTGAAAATTACCGAATTATCAGTTTAATAAGTCACAGCTGCAAAATACTAACGCGAATTCTTTACAGACGAATGGAAAAACTGATAGATGCCGATCTCGGGGAAGATCAGTTTGGATTCCGTAAAAATGTTGGATCACGTGAGGCAATACTGACCCTACGACTTATCTTAGAAGAAAGATTAAGGAAAGGAAAACCTACGTTTCTAGCATTTGTAGACTTAGAGAAAGCTTTTGACAATGTTGATTGGAATACTCTCTTTCAAATTCTGAAGGTGGCAGGGGTAAAATACAGGGAGTGAAATGCTACTTACAATTTGTACAGAAAGCAGATGGCAGTTATAAGAGTCGAGGGACATGAAAGAGAAGCGGTGGTTGGGAAGGGAGTGAGACAGGGTTGTAGCCTCTCCCCGCAGTTATTCAATCTGTATATTGAGTAAGCAGTAAAGGAAACAAAAGAAAAATTCGGAGTAGGTATTAAAATCCATGGAGAAGAAATAAAAAGTTTGAGATGACATTGTAATTCTGTCAGAGACAGCATAGGACTTGGAAGAGCAGTTGAACGGAATCTACAGTGTCTTGAAAGGAGGATATAAGATGAACATCAACAAAAGCAAAACGAGGATAATAGATTGTAGTCGAATTAAGTCGGGTGATGCTGATGGAATTAGATTAGGATATGAGATACTTAAAGTAGTAAAGGAGATTTGCTATTTGGGGAGCAAAATAACTGATGATGGTCGAAGTAGAGAGGATATAAAATGTAGACTGGCAATGGCAAGGAAAGCGTTTCTGAAGAAGAAAAATTTGTTGACATCGAGTATAGATTTAAATGTCAGGAAGTCGTTTCTGAAAGTATTTGTATGGAATGTTGCCATGTATGGAAGTGAAACGTGGACGATAAATAGTTTAGACAAGAAGAGAATAGAAGCTTTCGAAATGTGGTGCTACAGAAGAATGATGAAGATTAGATGGGTAGATCACATAACTAATGAGGAGGTATTGAATAGAATTGGGGAGAAGACGAGCTTGTGGCACAACTTGACTAGAAGAAGGGATCGGGTGGTTGGAGGTGTTCTGAGACATCAAGGGATCACCAATTTAGTATTGGAGGGCTGTGTGGAGGGTAAAAAAATCGTAGATGGAGACCAACAGATGAATACACTAAGCATATTCAGAAGGATGTAGGCTACAATAGGTACTGGGAGATGAAGAAACCTGCACAGAATAGAGTAGCATGGAAAACTGCATCAAACCAGTCTCAGGACTGAACACCACAACAACAACATCATCAATGGGTAGCCCCAACAGTGATGAATTTCAGAAGATACCAAAAAGGCTTCGAACGGTTCACAGCGTTCCAGAACATTCCACAGCATTCGAGAGTGTTCTGGAATGTTCCACAATGATTTGGGATGTTCCGGGATATTCCCGAATACTCTGGAATGTTCTTGAATATTCCAAACAATTCACGAACATTCCAGAACATCCCGGATCATTGTGGAACATTCCGAATCATCCTGGAATGTTGTTAAATGCTCTAGAATACTCTCGAATGCTGTAGAATGCTCTCGAATTCTCTCGAATGTTCTCGAATACTCTCGAATGTTCTGGAGTATTCTAAAAATTGCTAAAAGGCGTAACTTCGCAGCCTTTATATCTTCAAAAGCACACCCTTCAGGTCAAAACAGGAACCTTCTTCATGGATGTGGGACAGAGAGCTACCACACCATATGACTCCCTTGATCGTACCGGTACTCATTTCTGAGTTTTAGCTGCACATGTATTGTCTTCCTATCAATTTCAAACCATGCAGTTTGCATTTGCGATACAAATAATAGCAAATCTGAATCTTATATTTGCTCAAGAAATATATCTCGAATACTGAAACTGCAAAAGAAAATTGGCAGATAAATGCGTACTGCATAGCAAACAGTCTTCTCGACCATTATTTCGCAAACTAAAAATCCCTCCATATACATTTAGGAAATTATAATCTTCCTACACAGCAGACAAAAATTGTTTGAGGAAAATCATTTTAACCACACATGAGAAACAAAAATAAATTTATGGTACCCACACACACAGTCGAAATTACATGCGCCGACTCCACAGTATACGGGGATGACAATATATAACAAGTTAATATGCAAAAACATATTTCATATGAAGTCAGAAATTTTAAAAATGAGGATATTGCAGATTCTGTGGCAGAAATACTACTGTTTATAGAAGAATTCATAGATGATGAAATAAGAGTCTGAGCTGTTCTGTATTTATGGTGAAATTTTACCGAAATTTTGACGTGTCTCATGTACCTTAACCAAATGTACGTTATGAGACAAATAAACCACAATTCACAACTCGCTACCTACGTGCGCTTAGATCGAAATTCGGCGTGCTATGAGTTAGGAGGAGGTGCTTCTCTCACAAAAGACGCAAAAGTAGTGTCACATACTTTATAGTTACATAAACGTTTTCCTTATCTTATGCTTAGGAGTATCAACAACGCGTCTACACAAATGACATTTGAGGGGCAAATGGTTCAAATGGCTCTGAGCACTATGGGACTTAACATCTGAGGTCATCAGTCCCCTAGAACTTAGAACTACTTAAACCTAACTAACCTAAGGTTATCACAAACATCCATGCCCGAGGCAGGATTCGAACATGCGACCGTAGCGGCAGCGCGGTTCCAGACTGAAGCGCCTAGAACCGATATGAGGGTCAGAACCACTTTGTTATCGACTGTATCAAGAGACATATCAGTCGTATTCTCCCGTATTTACACACATTTCTCGTACACTGAGATATCGCAGTAATGAATAAGAGAACGGGAAGAAAGTAGGTAAATGAGAAAGTGTAGATGCTATTTCGCGCACAGAAAAAGTACAGAACGGATTAATCAGAACCACACAGTCTGAGAAAATTTGGATACATCAGTACAGACACCGTAGCGTGTTGGCAAGGTGTTGAACAAAGTCTACCAGTAACACCAGGTAAGAAGGGCGCCACGCTGGAAGGACATGTGTTACAAAGTACACATCACGGACTGGGAATGGCGTGAACGTTAGACGATTACATCTCTAGAGATGTATACAGATGTAATACACAAAACAGTGAATATTGAGGGTGATGGGTGTAAAGGGTATACTGTAAACAGTTTATGAGGATGTTGTTGTTGTTGTTGTTTTTGTTGTTGTTGTCTCGGTTTTCTGTCCGAAGCCTGGTTTGGTGCAGCTTTTCAACCTGGTATATCCTGGGAAATCCTTTTCATCTCCGAATAGGTACTACAATCTACATCCGTTTGAATCTGTTTACTGTATATTTTAATCGCTCGTTCACATTTGCCCTGTTACACAAATAAATAATCGCTGTTGGCTCAGGACGTGTCCTATCAACAATGCCTTCTTTCAGTCAAGTTGACCGATAAACTTTTTCCCAAATTTGATTCAGCACTTCCTCATTACTTAGTCGTCCTACTCACTTAACGTTCAGCGTTCTTCTGAAGCACTACATCTCAAAAGCTGTATTGTCATCGTTTCAATTGCATATAGCTCACGTCCTGATTAGTTGAAAAAAATGCCAAAAAGGTATGGTATTGTTAAAAAGGGTAGGGGTCAACATCAAGTGTTTCGCAAGTGAGCGGAGCGAAAGTGAAAGTTTGAGCTCAGGGCACCCTAGGAAACGATCATCACATTGGACAAACTGGCGCAATATATCTTATAATTAAATTATCCTTAAGACATTTAAGTCTCATCTTTACCTACGATAGTGATAATAATAATAATTCGTGCAGCAATGTTGACCATAGTGCTGTGGTGGTGTAATGGCCAGCATTTCTGATCCGGGTTCGAGTCCCGGCTATGTTACAAATGTTAATTGATTTCTTCAGCTTGACGAACTCTCAGGAGTACTAAATATTCGACACGATGCCGTAATCCGATTGTGAAAAACTCTCTGTTCTACTTATTTGATTAACATCATAGTTATTCCTTTTAGGAAAGGTTACTCGTTGGTACCTCCAGAAATATACTTCAGCATCCAGTATCCTCTAGTACAGCACGGCTAACGTTAGAATCACATAATAATCCTCCGGAAGATATGGTGCGAATTTTTTAGCGATACGATGAAAAACGGCGGGAACAATGAACTGCAGCTAGAAGTAAAAAAACACTAACCAGCTCAGCAAGAGTTTCCATCGGTTTGGGCAATTTGTTTCGTGTTACGTAAAGCTTCATCCTCAATGGTTCTTGTACATCCTATCTTTGGTATACGAAGATGAAGTCGTAGCTCAATCTGCACCAATGCTATCCTAAATTTCATATTGTTCCCTTACATGACGTTGTCGTAGCTCAACTGAGTCACGGAAAATCCTCCTGCACAACATGTAATTGCGTAAATACGCTTTCGGGGCGTTGTATTGTATTGTATTGTATTGTATTGTATGGAACAGGGGACCTAGAAACGACATGGAGGCTTCGTCCATACCGTAGCCCTCAGTGGTTCACAACCGCACAACAGGCTACAGCAGTCCAAGCACCCCACCGCCGCCCCACACTGAACCCAGGGTTATTGTGCGGTTCGGCACCCAGTGGACTCCCTCCCCCGGTAGCGTGTCAGACCTGACGGGTGTAACCCCAATGTTTGCGTGGTAGAGTAATTATGGTGTACACGCACATGTAGTTAGTGTTTGTGCACCAAATGCCGAGCCGGCCGGAGTCGCCGAGCGGTTAAAGGCGCTACAGTCTGGAACCGCACGACCGCTACGGTCGCAGGTTCGAATCCTGCCTCGGGCATGGATGTGTGTGATTTCCTTAGGTTAGTTACGTTTAAGTAGTTCTAAGTTCTAGGGGACTTATGACCACAGCAGACCACACAGTCCCATAGTGCTCAGAGCCATTTTTGAACCAGTGTGTGTGTGTGTTGGGGTTTATGGGCGCTCAACATCGAGGTCATCAGCGCCCTGACACACATTAAAAGGAACGAATGTGGAGAGACCTAATAAAACTGAAAAACACATTCAAAGAAAGCAGGAAAAGAGGGAAATTACTACATAAGGAAGTAAAACCTAAGGGAAGGGAAAACATAGAAACAAGAATGACACAGGAAAGTGTCATTGGCTGGCCACTTACATAAAAGATGGGCGAGCTTGTCACACAGTGAGCAAATTAAAATCCTCTCCCTAAAATCTTTGTAAAAACATTTGACAAGGCACAGAACTTTAAAACTTTAACCACATTCGTCCGAGTGTTGCCTAAAAGAGTTGGTAGGTCCGCTGGCAAATCAGCCGAGGCCCGCTGGTCAGAGAATAAAACACAATCCAATAAAATGTGGCTCACAGTGACCTGGACGCCGCAAGCACCACACAATGGAGGGTCTTCTCGCCGGAGCAGGAAGCCATGCGTCATAGGGCTATGGCCTATTCGAAGCCGAGTGAGGAGAACCTCGTCCCGTCGATGAGACTGAAAGGAAGTACACCACACACGCGTTGTGGGCTTGACTAGACGGAGCTTATTGTCAGTCACTTCCAGCCACTCATCCTCCCACCGACACATGACTCGGGAGCTCAACAGCGAGGTGAGTGCGTGCAACGGGATAGCACACTGACATACGTGTGGATCAAGACACGCCTCCTTGGCTGCGAGATCTGCCCTTTCATTCCCAGCAATGCCGACATGCCCCGGAACCCAGCAGAAAGCTACAACCTTCCCCAGTCGCTGTAGTCGGAGGAGGGCATCCTGGATGGTCTGGACTACTTTATCCGCCGGATACAAATGGTTCAATGATTGAAGGGCACTGAGTGAATCGGAACAGACAAGAAATTTAAGAGAGGAAGAAAGTCTCATCGGCTCCAGTGCCCGCAAGATCGCAGACAATTCTGCATCAAAGACAGTAAAAGTCTGAGGCAGGCGGACCTTGAGGACACGATCCGGAAAAACAACTGAGCAACCCACGGAATCCCCTTGTTTCGACCCATCCGTAAAAACAGCTACATAGTCGTGGTGCTCAGATAAAATAGCAGAAAATGCTGCATTAAAAACGGTGGCAGGAGTGCAATCTCTCTTGTACTGCAATAAATCTAAAATCACACGTGGCCTCTTCAGTAACCAGGGTGGCAGACGGTTAAAACCCAGGATTTGGGGCTGTACAGACTCCACACCGAGGGACTCAAGCACACGGTGCACTCTGATCCCAAACGGCAACGTAGCCCGGGGACGGCTGGAAAAATGGCGATCCAGAGGTGGATGGGCAACAAGATGGTGAGCAGGCGAGCTGGGAGCTGCAAGAAACTTACAAGCCTGGCGCACCAGCAGGAGCTGCCGCCGGATGGTAAGTGGCGGTTCGCCAACCTCAGCACAGAGGCTGGGTACGGGACTGGTCCGATAAGCACCCGTAGCCAGTCGAATCCCAGCATGGTGAACAGCGTCAAGGATCCGCAAATAAGACGGCCTCGCTGACCCATATACTGTGCAGCCATAGTCCAGCCGTGAGCGCACGAAAGCTCGATAAAACTGAAGGAGACGCGCCCTGTCCGCTCCCCAAGACCTGTAGCTGAGGCACTTGAGGATGTTCAGTGCCTTCAGTGTTCTGGCTTTCAAGTCACGTAGGTGTGGCAACCATGACAACCTGGAGTCAAAAATTAGGCCCAAAAACCGCACTGTGTCTCCAAACTGTAGGACAGTATCCCCCATATGCAAGGCAGGCAACGTAATAAGACGACGAGAGCGATTAAAATGAACACAAACACACTTATCGGCAGAAAACCTAAAACCCGTCTTTGCAGCCCACTCCTCTAACCGCCGCACCGTTAGTTGCAATTGATGGCTCGCGGATGCAACACTAGAGGAAGAACAGAAAACAGCAAAGTCGTCCACAAACAAGGAGCACTGTACTGGACTCCTCACTGTAGACGTTATACTGTTGATTGCTATGGCAAAGAGGGTAACGCTTAAAACACTGCCCTGGGGGACACCGTTCTCTTGCTCAAAGCGATCAGACAGTGTGTTACCAACACGGGTCCGAAAAAACCGCTGAGACAGGAAAGACCGAATGAAAATAGGGAGGCGGCCACGAAAGCCCCATTGACGCAGTTGTGCAAGAATACAGTGTCGCCAAGTAGTATCATACGCCTTACTGATATCAAAGAAGATACCGATACAGTGATGCTGACGGAGGAAAGCCTGCTGAATAGCCGCCTCGAGGAGGGTCAGGTTGTCGACTGTGGATCGAAATTTTCGGAATCCACACTGAAAGCGGCTAAGGAGCTGTCTGGTCTCTAGCAGCCAGACCAGACGACGGTTAACCATCCGTTCCAGAGTCTTTCCGACACAGCTTGTCAAGGCGATACTACGATAACTACTGGGACATGTGCGGTCCTTACCTGGTTTGAGGAGAGGGATGAGGATTGCCTCCCTCCACGAGGTTGGGAACACTCCTGTGTGCCATATGAGATTAAAACATTCAAGGAGGATTTCCTTTGACGCCGCTGGCAGATGTCTAAGCATGGAGTACCGGATGCGGTCGTAACCTGGTGCAGTGTCAGAAGTCTCAGTAAGAGCCGACTCAAGTTCCCACATGGAGAAAGGGGAGTTGTAGGCCTCAGAACCGTTCGACCGAAAGTTCAAATTCGCTCTTTCGACAGTCGCACGGTAGCGACGAAACGCTGGATCCTGGGTTGCAGTGGCAGCACTTTGTGCAAAATGCTCTGCCAGCGACTGGGCTATGGCGCTGGGTGTCGTTTGGAGGCATCCCTGGTTCAGGACTGCAGCTATTGGTAAACGGCTGTGTTTACCGGAAATCCTCCGGATGGCTTCCCATACCTTTGTGGAACAAGTGGAACGGTTGATGGAGTCCAGAAACTTATGCCATGACCTTTTCTTGCTCTCTTTAATGACACGGCGTGCCCTGGCTCTCGCGATACGAAAAGCGGTAAGATTGACCGCTGTTGGGCGGCATTTAAATCGGCGAAGAGCCGCACGCCTGTCACGGATGGCTGAACGGCACTCTTCTGTCCACCAAGGCACAAGGCGCCGCTTAAGAGTGCCAGAAGACTGTGGTATGGACAGGTCAGCAGCATGGTGGATCACAAGCGTGATGTGATCCACCCATTCCTGTACGCTGTTGTGGCGGTCAAAGACAGCCAACCGAGTGAACAGTGGCCAGTTAGCCCTGCCAATCACCCACGATGGTGGCCGCTGCTCCAGCAATACACCATCCAGGAGATGAATGCGGATAGGGAAGTGATCGCTGGAATGTAGGTCGTCAGTGACCTCCCAGTGAATGGAGTCAGTGAGGGTTGGAGAGCAGAAAGATAGGTCAATGGCTGAGAATGACCCTGTAGCACTAGAGAAATGAGTCGGAGTACCTGTGTTGAGGATGCACAACACTTGAGATGTTAGGAGGCTCTCTAAAATTCGACCTCGAGCGCAAATAGAAGTGGAGCCCCACAGGACATGATGGGCATTGAAGTCTCCCAGGAGGAGAAACGGGCGTGGGAGTTGGTCGATAAGATTTGTGAGAGCCTCTAAGTTCACTGCATCCAGAGGGGGTAAATAAAGGGAGCAAACGGTAAGCCTCCGACCGGAATAAATTGCAACTGCAACTGCTTGCAGGTCAGTATCCAGGGGGAGAGCAGAGGAGTGGTGGTCATTATCGACAAACACGGCGACTCCGCCTTTGGCCCTGTCTCCAGTCAGGTCATCTTTGCGATACAACCTATAGCCCCTGAGTACAGGAGCATCAGATTGTTTTAGATGTGTTTCCTGTAAACACAAGCACAGGGTGCGTTGCCGTGCTAGGAGGTGCAGTTCCTCCACATGTGCCCGGAATCCATTCATGTTCCACTGAACAATGGGAGCCATCTATCGGGGCGGGAGTACCTTCAGTCGCACTTTCTGTCGGGGAGGAGAACCCACAACAGGTGGAGGCTCAGTTTTGGGGAGAGACGATTGCCCCAGTCTGACATCTACCTCCATCGCCTCAGAAGAGGAGTCGAGAGAGACGTCAGAGAGAATGACATCCACATCAGCAGACTGTACAACTTCAGTCTCCTTTAGCGGGCGAGTCTTCACCTTTGGCTTGTGCTTCGATTTTCTGGCCTGAGGTGGCATTGGAGCCAAAACCTCAGAAGCAGTAGGGGGTGTAGAAGCGCTAGGCATTGCACAAGACTGGACCTGGGAAGGGGCAGGAAGTTCCATGACGTCAGCTACCACGGCCTGGTCAGAAGGCCGGGGAGGAGCAGCAGGCTTCACAGGAACAACAGCAGCACATGTACATTGACAAACACAGGTGCTAGTGCTGACAGTAGCAACCTCCGTTTGTGTAGCGGCATCAGTTTTCAAGACTGGCTGTTTCAGAACGGAGGAAAAGGAAGCAGCGAACGTGGGCGGCTGCAGGGACTTGTAAATTTTCTTTGCCTCACCGTACGGGATGCGTTTGGTGGTTTTAAGTTCCTGGATCTTCCGTTCCTCAAGGAAAACTCTACATTCCCTACTCCACACAGGGTGATCCCCAGAGCAGTTGACACACTTGGGAGGAGAGGAGCAATCAACTCCCTCATGAGCGGCTTTACCACATTTCCCGCAAGTGGCTTCCCCTTTACAGCCGAGAGTAGTGTGGCCAAA
The DNA here is from genome assembly GCF_023864275.1 of Schistocerca cancellata. Classification (NCBI taxonomy): domain Eukaryota; kingdom Metazoa; phylum Arthropoda; class Insecta; order Orthoptera; family Acrididae; genus Schistocerca; species Schistocerca cancellata. The sequence continues at coordinate 618,291,859 of NC_064630.1, forward strand.
GTGTTGGCATTTAAAACACCGCATGGGATTGGGGTAATAAGGCCGTACACTGAGACGTAGGAAACCTGCCTTCACATGCTCTGGCAATTTGGTGCTGTTAAACGTAAGAATAAATGAGTCAGTTTTTATGAGAGCACCATCCACCCGTTTCATAACGTGTTGCACGTCGACAATTCCTTCCCGGGACCATTCAGACTTCAGTTCGTCTTGGGGGATGTCGACGAGATCTCTGCAAGTCACAACACCCTTGCTGTAGTTCAAGGTGCTGTGAAATTCAGTCTCTATCGCAAACTCCCCAAGAAATTGTGCCTTCTGAAGGTTCTGGATTTGCTGGAAGCTAGATGTTTCAACCAGCAAGGTGCCATTGCGCAAGCGCTTTACAGACTTTAACGTGCCAGCAATACCCTCTAAGCCCTTCTGTATATAAAATGGCGAAACTTTTTCAAAACTCCCATCTTTTCTTTTAATTATGAGAAACACATTCTGAGAAGCAGAATGCGTTCTGTTACTAGTACCTGAATTAGGAGGACTGGCTACACGAGCCCTCTTGTTAGATTGGGTGTTAGAACCTACCAGCGGCCCACCCTTTCCGCTGGGAGGAAAAGAAGAAAAGTTCGAGGGTTCCATCTCGATCCCACGAGCAGCTAGGGAACTAAAGGTCCGCTCAGACAGAGCCCCGCATGCCTGAGTAAGCCCTATACAACTGGGGTGTGGCAGGTGCCCCAGAGGTTGCCCGCTTGCGACTGTTCCACCTCAACAGCCATGCATCTCATAGGCGCGGAGCACACCGGAAGATTGAGGGTTTTTTTATAGAGGTTTGTTCCATCCTCGCGATCCGGGCGGTCAAGCCAAGATCCCCATTCCCTGAGACACACAACGTTCCACCGCCGCGCCGCACGGTGGTCGCTGAAGTGTACTCAGAGCTTACGGTGACGGGGGACAGGTGGCGCTTACCAGTCCCCAGCTCAGGAACCCCGGGGTCGCCAAGCCCGTACCCAGCAAATGAATGCTGAGCCCCTGGGGGCATTTTTGAACCAAATGCCGACATAGTGTAACTGAGGCGGAATAAGGGGAACCAGACCGCATTCGACGAGGCAGATGGAAAACCGCCTTAACAACCATCCACAGCCTGGCTGGCACACCGGACCTCGACACTAATCCGCTGGGCGGATTCGTGCAGGGGACCGGCACGTCTTCCCGCCCGGAAAGCAGTGCATTAGACCGCACGGTTAACAGGGCGGGCTTTCGGGGCGTCACACCTGCACAAATTCATTGGGAATAAATAATAATCCTCAACATACGATTTTATTCAGCCATTTTCTTCTGATTGCGAATATTATACGACAGGTGGAATCATAACCATGACAGTCTTCTACTATTGATAAATTTGTTAAGATCAATGCGTAGATCGAATAACTGCCACCTCTGTATGGTAAATCACGTCGAGACAATTTTTTTTTTTTCTTCGTTCTTCCTGACTTCATCCTGAGTTGGAGCTAAGATGATCCGGCCTAGTGCTATGTCCGCTCCCCGCTAATATTAGAAACCAGCACACAGCAGTGGGAAATACGTTGTCGTCGGTAAATTCCCGATAAATGTAAATACCGTGTGACTAGGGCCTCCCGTCGGGTAGACCGTTCGCCGGGTGCAAGTCATTCGATTTGACGCCAGTTCATCGACTTGTGCGTCGATGGGGATAAAATGATGATAATTATGAGACTTTTTTCCACTAGCTGCTTATTTTTTATGACCCACCGTCTAATTTCTTATGGTGGGTCGTATGTTGCCACTTAGCCGCTGTGACTGAATCCGAGGTCCGGTGCCACTGAAAGGAACACCACCCGCCTCCCGTCCCCACTCACACCGTTTCCCGTGTCCCGCCACGTGGAAGCGGGCTCTATTTGTTTACATCCATTTGATATCTTTTTTGTGCAGCATTAGAGAAACTTATAACTAATACAAAATCAAGTGAGATATTAATAAGCAAAACGAAATTATAGAATTAGGACAACACAACACCCAGACCCTGAAGGGAGAAAACCTCCGACCCAGCCAAACAAAACGAAATTAATGAATTAGGACAACACAACACCCAGACCCTGAAGGGAGAAAACCTCCGACCCAGCCAAACAAAACGAAATTAAAGAATTAGGACAACACAACACCCAGACTCTGAAGGGAGAAAACCTCCGACCCAGCCGGGAATCGAACCTGGGCCCTTAGGATTGACATTCCGTCGCGCTGACCACTCAGTTACCGGCGTCGGACAATTCCCGATCTTTGTCCACGTTAATGACTGCGAGACGAGAACGAGCGCGTGACGGAACCGTTGAGTGTCTGCGAGGACGGGCTTCACCGACTGCGTACTTCGCGACTCTCGGAATAATTGTGCAAAGCTAGCTGCTTGCTGACCTTCACGTTCCGAACTTGTCGCGCTATAAACGACACACACGTTACCCGTTCCAGACGAGGCTCACAGTTGGGCCGACCGTTCTGCTTGCGACTACCTTCTGAAATATGAACAGGTTTCTGGTATGTCTTCGCGAGCCGACAGACTGTAAGCAATTTCCAGTATTTATGAATTTCCGTCAGGATTTCTAAGTCCCGCACACCGTCAGGAAAATCGGCATCCTTTCGGTAAAATAATGCGCTAAGCTATAAACAGTAAATTTAGGTAGAAGTTAAGGTAACTCTGTTTCAAGCAAATATTCGGCGTCATAAATTTTATTCCATTAGTAGCACCAGAGATTTCGAGGATTTCCACGAATATGACTTGTCACATTCAGTAACCCCACATACATTTTGTCAGTAATGATTCTTAGTCTTCATATTATTCATCCATAACGAAGTCACTTTTCTTGCTTCATCCAATAAAACAACAAACACGTAAGTTGAATGTCAACTATCTTCTATTCTACTATACAAATCTGTATTGCTAGATACGTAAATTTCATGCATCTCTGTATATGCGTAAATCCAGCCACTCTATTCATTTCTTTTCTGTACTGTCTGTACAGATGGAATTATCTACACTACTGCCCATTAAAATTGCTCCACCCAAGGAAGATGACATGCTACAGACGCGAAATTTAACCGACGTCCTGTGATATGCAAATGATTAGCTTTTCGGAGCATTCACACAAGGTTGGCGCCGGTGGCGACACATACAACGTGCTAACATGACAGTTTCCATCCGATTTCCCATACACAAACAGCAGTTGACCGGCGTTGCCTGATGAAAGGTTGTTGTGATGCGTCGTGTAAGAAGGAGAAATGCGTACCATCACGTTTCCTACTTTAATAAAGGTCGGATTGTAGCATATCGCGATTGCGGTTTATCGTATCGCGACAATGCACCTCGCTTAGTCGAGATCCAATTACTGTTGGCAGAATGTGGAATCGGTGGGTTCAGGAGGGTAATACTGGAACGCCGCACTGCATCCCAACGGCCTCGTATCACTAGCAGTCGAGATGACAGGCATCTTATCCGCATGGCTGTAACGGATCGTGCAGCCACGTCTCGATCCCTGAGTCAATAGATGGGGACGTTTGCAAGACAACAACCATCTGCACGAACAGTTCGACGACGTTTGCAGTAGCATGGACTATCAGCTCAGAGACCATGGCTATGGTTACCCTTGTCGCTGCATCACAGACAGGAGCGCCTGCGATGGTGTACTCAACGACGAACCTGGGTGCACGAATGGCAAAACGTCATTTTCTCGGATGAATCCAGGTTCAGTTTACAGCATCATGATGGTCGCATCCGTGTTTGGCGACATCGCGGTGAACGCACATTGGAAGCGTGTATTCGTCATCGCCATACTGGCTTATCACCTGGCGTAATGGTATGGGATGCCATTGGTTACAAGTCTCGGTCACTTCTTCTTCGCATTGACGGCACTTTGAACAGTGGACGTTACATTTCAGATGTGTCACGACCCGAGGATCTACCCTTCATTCGATCCTTACGAAACCCTACACTTCAGCATGATAATGCACGACCGCATGTTGCAGGTCCTGTACGGGCCTAACTGGATACAGAAAATGTTCCACTGCTGCCCTGGCCTGCACATTCTCCAGATCTCTCATCAACTGAAAACGTCTGGTCAATGGTAGCCGAGCAACTGGCTCGTCACAATAGGCCAGTCACTATTCTTGATGAACTGTAGTATCGTGTTGAAGCTGCATGGGCAGCTGTACCTGTACACGCCATCCAAGCTCTGTTTGATTCAATGTCCAGGCGTATCAAGGCCGTTATAACGGCCAGAGGTGGTTGCTCTGGTTACTGATTTCTCAGTATCTATGCACCCAAATTGCGTGAAAACGTAATCACATGTAAGTAATAGTATAATATATTTGTCCAATGAATACCCGTTTCTCATCTGCAATTCTTCTTGGTGTAGCAATTTTAATGGCCAGTAGTGTATTTATGGTTCCTCAAAAATATGACACATTTATCAGACTTGATTCCTTCCTCGTGTTTACAAAAGAAATCTTGTAAGTGTCTGCTCCGTAGTTCGAAGATTTTTCTTCTTCCGATAACGATTGATATGGAGGTTATTTATTTCGTTGGCCAGGAGAAGTCTACTAGTACCAAACATAGGTTCAAATTTCGGGAAAAATATTCTGAGATTCTACGTTTGGAGCACAGCGTCGTATGGTAGTGAAATATGGACTGTGGGAGAACCGGCGCAGAGGACAAACGAAGTTTTTGTCACACCTCCTGTTGCAAAAAAGTGCCTGTTGCTCCAAACTAATAGAGGGACCTGTCAGAGAACAGTAATGTAATTTAGGTATCACTGGCGATTATATCTGTGCTGAAAAATAAAGGATAAACATATATTCCGTATACATTAAAGGCATTCATTTAACTATTGTTTTAAGACGTGTGGCGAATGAAAATTACAGTTGCGACACTCTTACGAACAAGTGCTATATTTGTACTCATGTTTCACAATAATTTTCATTTACATCTCTTCTCATATTCCTAAGAGATACTGAATGCAAGTACTTTATTCGTTGTTGGAATTTTCATTGCTGTATTTAGTTAGTTTCTTGTATAAAAATATATTTTAATAATTTGATAAACGTCGTTTTAAGGTCCACTTGCCGGACGATCAACCAGAAATAAAACTCGGATTTTATTAGAGAGGGAGCTGGAACTAAGTGTGGGCGAGAATGCCGAAAGAAGTCGTTTGTGGGTTTACGAGGGAAGACTCAGTATTCTCCTGAAATAACTATGATCAGTGGACGATAATGATGATATTTGGTTCGTCGGGCCATCAACTATGCTGTTATCAGCGCTCATACAAATCCCCAGTCTCTTTGCTTTCCAGACTCACCACTTTCCCGAATAAGTAAAAGAAGAATGAGGTGACATACACCCAATCCCTGGGTGGAGGAAATCCACGACTCGGCCGGGAATCGAACAGGTGACCCTTTGACCCAGAGGCAGCAACATTAGGCACAAGACCACGAGTTACAGATAATCAGTGGCCGGATATTTGACTCAACTCCGGTAGAACACCAGTGTACTGTCTTAAAACCATTCGCATCCGTTGTCACCGTGAGTGTCGGCCACACTGGAAGATTTTTCCTTAGTAGTAGCCTTGGGAGGGGGTTGCACTCAGCTTCGTGAGGACAGCCGTGTAGCTACTCTACCGATTGGTAGAGGTTTGAGGGTCAAGAAACCGGACAAAGACCGGGAGAGCCGTGTTCTGTCTCCACTCCCCTCCACCCGCCATACCGCATCCAATAACGCTAGAGGATGACACGGCGTTCGGTAGTGACCGATTGACCCATCTAGGACCAGAACACGGAACTTCACTTACTTTTACCTTTTACTATAATAAGCGTGAGATTGCACCTAGACAGTTTCTCTAAAGCCAACACTGCAGGTATTTCATCTCTCGTGTTTAACGTGGGCAATAATGTTTGATGTGCAAACGATACCGAAAGGTTTGCTATGTGAGTGCACTGAAAGTACATTTTCTTCTGAGAAACTACACTTCCCCAGTCCTCTCACTGTGAATGACAATATGGCATTTGTCTTGGTGCTATCAAATTAATAAAGTCGTTTCATCTTGTAATGCTGTAAAGTTTCAGGGCTAAATACTTCAAGAACGGCATTGAGTCTTTAACAGCTGATATTCTGAATCCAGAAAACTTAACATTCTTCCCTTCCATACGACAGGAACTTCGATCTCGCTAAGGACGTGTGGCTAAATCTGCCGTGTACATCTGACCTCAGAGATCATTCAAAACTGTAACAAAATCAACAAGGTTCTTGTCAAGTTAGTGGTAGACATAGTATGTTTTTGATTTTACAAGTTTCTGCCAGACCTTTTATCAGAAGAAACTGCTAAGAGAAGCGTTCCATGGGGCCAGAAGTTACAGTTTAAAAACATTTTATCTATAATGCCAAGCTTCTTTTTGCATTACTGCCAGAGATTTCATTAATTCGGTGTTGCAACATTCTTTCCGTGTGGTTCAATCAGGACGACCTGTGCCCAGTCCACCTTCCAGACTAACATATCCAACAGGATTTGTGCCACTGAAGTCCATCCAGTGTTATAAGAAAAGTATTTCTGTACATATCTGAGGCGTATAACGACTTCCTGTAAGCTTACGGATTCAGACGAAACGACTGTTATATTTCCACAAATGGAAATGAAGTCCCATGCTTCTTGACAGAGCGTAGGGGAACGATGCGGGAGACACATAACACCGTACTAGGCAAGGTGCTAATGGAGGTGGTTTCCTGTTGCCTTCCTCCGACCGTAATAGGGACGAATGATGATGAAGACGACACACCAAGACACAGTCATCTCGAGGCAGGTGAAAATTCCTTACCCCACCCAGAATATAACCCGGGACCCCGTGCTCGGAAAGCGAGAATGTTACCGCGAGACCACTAGCGGGGACTTTATTCCACAGCTAGTCAACATAATTATAAATTTTATGTTCGGAAACTAGGAATTTGAAAGAGCGTGTAAATATAGGATGGTGTTAACGACAATGTTACACTACGCAGCCCGTATTTAACTGAAATTACTAACAATCCACTGTAAATTTGTGTGGTACACCACTCTTAGAACTCTGTGTTTCCCAATTGTTTTCTGGCGCAAATACAGACAAAAATTAAAAGATGTCATAAAATATGTCATATCATGCAGAAAGTCCCCAGTCTGTGTCTTTCACCAACCGCACTAAGCTATTTGAAGATCAAATAATCTTTCGAAATTATAATAAGTATGCTAATGAATGTAATACAGGAAAGTTATTTTTAAAAAACTTAAGAGAAATTTTAAGATATGTGACTGCTTTTCTTCTTTCTTTTTCCATGTTACTCGAATTTGAGGCCTTCCCAGTGTGGAACAGTTCATATACACTCCTGGAAATGGAAAAAAGAACACATTGACACCGGTGTGTCAGACCCACCATACTTGCTCCGGACACTGCGAGAGGGCTGTACAAGCAAAGATCACACGCACGGCACAGCGGACACACCAGGAACCGCGGTGTTGGCCGCCGAATGGCGCTAGCTGCGCAGCATTTGTGCACCGCCGCCGTCAGTGTCAGCCAGTTTGCCGTGGCATACGGAGCTCCATCGCAGTCTTTAACACTGGTAGCATGCCGCGACAGCGTGGACGTGAACCGTATGTGCAGTTGACGGACTTTGAGCGAGGGCGTATAGTGGGCATGCGGGAGGCCGGGTGGACGTACCGCCGAATTGCTCAACACGTGGGGCGTGAGGTCTCCACAGTACATCGATGTTGTCGCCAGTGGTCGGCGGAAGGTGCACGTGCCCGTCGACCTGGGACCGGACCGCAGCGACGCACGGATCCACGCCAAGACCGTAGGATCCTACGCAGTGCCGTAGGGGACCGCACCGCCACTTCCCAGCAAATTAGGGACACTGTTGCTCCTGGGGTATCGGCGAGGACCATTCGCAACCGTCTCCATGTAGCTGGGCTACGGTCCCGCACACCGTTAGGCCGTCTTCCGCTCACGCCCCAACATCGTGCAGCCCGCCTCCAGTGGTGTCGCGACAGGCGTGAATGGAGGGACGAATGGAGACGTGTCGTCTTCAGCGATGAGAGTCGCTTCTGCCTTGGTGCCAATGATGGTCGTATGCGTGTTTGGCGCCGTGCAGGTGAGCGCCACAATCAGGACTGCATACGACCGAGGCACACAGGGCCAACACCCGGCATCATGGTGTACGGAGCGATCTCCTTCACTGGCCGTACACCACTGGTGATCGTCGAGGGGACACTGAATAGTGCACGGTACATCCAAACCGTCATCGAACCCATCGTTCTACCATTACTAGACCGGCAAGGGAACTTACTGTTGCAACAGGACAATGCACGTCCGCATGTATCCCGTGCCACCCAACGTGCTCTAGAAGGTGGAAGTCAACTACCCTGGCCAGCAAGATCTCCGGATCTGTCCCCCATTGAGCATGTTTGGGACTGGATGAAGCGTCGTCTCACGCGGTCTGCACGTCCAGCACGAACGCTGGTCCAACTGAGGCGCCAGGTGGATATGGCATGGCAAGCCGTTCCACAGGACTACATCCAGCATCTCTACGATCGTCTCCATGGGAGAATAGCAGCCTGCATTGCTGCGAAAGGTGGATATACACTGCACTAGTGCCGACATTGTGCATGCTCTGTTGCCTGTGTCTATGTGCCTGTGGTTCTGTCAGTGTGATCATGTGATGTATCTGACCCCAGGAATGTGTCAATAAAGTTTCCCCTTCCTGGGACAATGAATTCACGGTGTTCTTATTTCAATTTCCAGGAGTGTATATTTATAAACGACATTAAATAACTGTAATCTCTCTTCTTCTACACACTTCAGGTACTCTAGTCCTAAAATGTCTTCAGAATACAGCGTCACGATTTCTTTCAGGTTTTCGTCGCCGCTGCGTTGTTGCTGGTGGTAGCCATATGCTTATCACCAGCGAAGGCTGTGGCTGTCGCAGCACCATTGACCACCTCACCAGCGAACACTACAACACCATGGACCACCACACCACGGACCGCCACACCATCATCGTCGGGAGACTAACTAATGGCTGCTGTAGCATTGTCATTCACATGCGTTTCATCACTCTGGTGATCAGAACTACCTTTCTGATGGCCACATTTTTGTTGGCTAGGCAATACGATGTATTTGTACCAATTGGTTATTGTTTACAATAAATAATTACAAATCAAAGTTGTCTATTATATGAAATTGGTCATGCAAAATTCATTAGACTGCTTCAGTGCTTTTCAGAATGTGAGGTTACAAGAGCGTTTCCACAGTAGAGGATTCAGTTTGAAGTGCAGAACTACTGTACATTTCCATAAATTTGCATAGCTACACGATATTTTTGACGTTTTAATCAACACTGAAATCATAATTTTATGTGCTATTGTGACCGGTGTTTTCTGCTTGAGTTACTAATTCGTCAGTCGTCGCTTGAGTTAACTGATTCAGTCAGAAGAAATTCAGATGATGATTTGCACTTTATAATTTGAACTAACAACTACTAATACACTCCACATAGTAATTACAAAAGTTACTTCAAAATATCTTTGGCATGAGTGGCGTAGATTTCATATGTTTGACGAGACAATTGAAGAGTTTTCGAGGATATGTTGCATATTCTATTAACTTTCTTGTCAATGAAAGAGATGTTCACAGTTTTAACGTGCGCGTCGCTACAGCACCTGAAGTGTAGGGTGTACTCTCCAACCAGTTTGATACAAATACACTAAAGCGCCAGAGAAACTGGTATAGGTATGCGTATTCAGATACAGAGATACTTAAACAAGCAGAATACAGCGCTGCGGTCGGCAAAGCCTTGTAGCGTTGCTCTTGGGGGACGAAAAGAAAAAGAATTGATATTTTATTTATTTTTTTTTTTTTTTGAAAAATGTAGAAAATGTGATTACTTTGGTGGGCCACTTGGCAACAGAATCAGGGATTGATTACTCTATTATAATAGTATACGTTGACCGTTAAATACCTGAATAAGAGCAGCATATTGATGTATATATATATATTTGAGATCGCTCGGAAGAAACATTATCATTTCTGTGCATTTTTATAGTCGCGATGTAGTCATACCCGGATCAACACTAAGGGACCAGAAGATTTATAGACTTTAAAAGAAATGCAACACTACACAATTAAAAAAAAAGGAGTTGGTTCAGAAATAATAGGAAAACGATAATGTTCCTTCTGCCTCATGCTGCATTCGGCCCATCAGCGTGATCGTATTTCTGGTGATGAAGTAACACAAAAATAATTATCATACAGGTAAATAAGGAGATTGAATCATCAAGGTTAATTTACTAAAATAAGCACACTTATCTTTAACACACGTTTTTTAATGCTACGTACCTTTTCATATTAAATTACAATAGATGACCATTGTGGTTAGATACTTTATACATAACAGTAAAAATGTCCTCTTGACGCTGTCTGTTCGATATCAATTACAAGAAACTACATGTTTTCTGTTTGGAAAAAATAACAATTAGCATATTCACTCAATACTTTCACATAGAATATAAAATACAGTTGCGGAACGCAGCAAGTCCGCGTCCGCCTCTCATGAAATACAAGCAGTAAAAGGTGAGGCGCCAAAAACCTCATTTGTCTTGAAACAACAGAATTCTTTTTTTACACCATTAATCGATACATTTACATAGAGATTTACTGCCACTGCGCAAGAACGGCAAAGATAAAGAATAATAGATTTTGTCGCTGCTATGCGATGGTTCATTTCTTTTACTTTACAATTGTTCGATAACTTTAGGCCATCAGGCGTTTACTATTGAGCGTATATTAATGTTTGTGAGGCAAAATTACTAATATTACACTGCCTCCCATGAGGAGGGAAGGAATACCGAAGGTATTACTTTCATCCTCATGCACATTGGAATATTTGTAATTTTCGGGTGTAACATACAGGTTATTAAAAATTTCATTTCACATTCATTTCATAATAAAAGAATTAACGCTTCAATTTGTAATTACTGACGATGGATCATTGTGAATTTGTTCTGTGTGTCTATCAGTGTTTGCATGGATTCAGTCTTTCTTGATGATTCTTAAAATTAAGGCTATAAGTACACATATTTACAAACTTTATAAGGAAATAGAGTCACACTTCATTTTTCAACGTTGCAAAAGTAATTTGACTATCACTACTGGTACACAACTTTCTGTTTTGACTGTATTCATTATATTGTCATCGTCTTGTCGATTGACTGCCTTGTCCGTTGTCACACTTAATTATAGATTTATTTTCGTCGGACATACACTATTTATGATAGACTTGGATTGTAGAGCGGCCACTGGTGATGGCTTCGACAAGGAAGTCCATATCTTTCACTTTCAGGGCTCGAGTGTGGCTCTCCGAATTATTTCACATATGAAACAGATAAAATATCTTATATTAGAATAGCTTACAAAACTAATTTTATATACATATGGGATGGGATTTAGGAAGGATCGGATCCTTTGACGTATTTTCGTGTGCTTATTTTCATTCGTATCGTGACCTTTCGTTAAAGTTTACATTTCAACAGTGTTCAGAGGTGACCTTGTGACTTGTCTCTGTGTACAATCAGTCATTATACTAATTACGCTAACTTCTCTATCTTAGAGTCTCTCGGAAGATTTAGGATACATACAAAATGCTTTCAGTACTGGGTGTGAATGTTTTTGCTACAGAATGTAGCGCACAGCAACTGTGTTGGTGGTTGAACGTTTACATTATTTCGTCACGTGGTGGCTGTCCGCCTCCACTGTTGCGAGCAATCTTGAAATTCAGTCTGTGCGCGCGCACGTGACCGGAGCTTTCTTGCAGAGCGTTGATTTCGCGCTTGAGGTGCCGTGCGTCGCTTTTGTTCGGCGGATCGTGGCTTTGTGCTTTTTAGATTGCTGGAGGGAGCTTCTGCCACCGAAACTGCCTCATATCACTTCCTGCCCACTATCCAGTTACGGATTCACAGGTAAGTGGTAGCTACCGCTGCAATTGCATGTGTGGAATGATACTGATTATTACACACTGCACACATCAATGAATTTTTCACACATATGGTGCAGTAGAATATTGCCACTGAAAATCGTCGAACTTTAAAACTTCACTTGCACTGTGGTGAGCGTCTGCGTGAACGGTGTATTAAAAGAAATTCTCGCTTCATAACATCACACGGTGTTTACAAGTTGATTTACATACTAATATTTACAAGAGTTCATTTAAATCGAGAATTAATCTAATTGACCACTTTGAATCAGAACAATTGTTTCTTAATTAGTCTTTTTTTTATTTATGCCTACGGTCACAGGTAGGCTATTATAAGTCCTTTTTCTTTGACCAAATCCATTCCAATCTCCTTTACAAATTAATTTCATTCATAGTAATCTTTATCACGCTTGCTTATTCATTTTGTAGGCCCAATACATTTTTTTTTAAATTGCTCGTCTTATTTAGTGACTTGTGAAGGGAGCTTCATTTATGTCAAAGTTTCTCTCGTATGTGCTTGTCTTTAAAGAAAGTTCGAGGACAGATTTGAAAATAGCAATTCCGCCTCGGGATTTCGTGTAGAAATACAAACAGTCGTAAAAGAAAAGTGGGCAAAGCGGGCCTACTCACAGATCATCGACAGAATTTAAATTACTCCTCTAACGGGTCGAAAATTTAATTTACATTACGCATTACAAAAGCAATATGCGCGTCGCGAACCTACTCATTTTTATATGTAGTGCCTCACTTCCTAACACACGTGCATCTTTACAAGTTGATCCTGACGAGCGGATAGGATCAAGGATCTTAAAGGATTTGCACTTAGGAAAGGGATTCAATAATCACATAATCACAGAGAAAACAATAAATATTGCAGTGCGCACTTAAAATAAAATCTATCACTTCAAGCATGTATATCTAATATGTATCTTGCTGCAGCTTGCTTACTACTCTTTGCTCATTTCTTAGACTAAGTCAAGTTTATGCATTACGCACTTGGGTATTAATTATCATTTGTATATATAAGCCTCTCACTAGAGTGTTGTTGTTTGCTGCTGTCGCGACCTGTGAAGCTTGGGCGAGATTCTTATTCTATTTGCTGCTAGCTTGTGAATTTGCAGTATCGCTAATGCTCAATAGTACCGTGAAGTTGGCATAATAAATCATGTTACTCATATGTTCTTTTACTCAGCTTGTTTATAGTCTGGACTCATCTTACTTTGCGTTATATAATAAACTTCCTTTTTATTCCATCACGCTTTTACTTAAGGTTAACGTCAGGCCTTTTTTAGAACAATTGCACTGCGTTATCAATCTGTTCATGCTTAATCCTAGGTATCTGTTTACTTCAAAGAGATGTTATTTCATCGCTGGCACAGCACTGTGCTGGAAGTTACAAGTTAAATCTACCGACTGTTTTGCGCTAACAGGTGGTGCCTTATTTACGTCACATTTGAAAATAGGGAATAACCTCATGGAATCGAATCTTTTCACATAACTTTCCTCTTTTGTCTGGACATTTAAGTATTTCCTTTTAAAACAGGTCATTAACTTGTCCTCGATTAAATTTCACTTACTAATACTAAGCACATATAATCATCATTTTCATATTACTATTTAGTGAGAGAAGTGCATTATTCGCACCTTCCTGCTAATTCTCAAATTACTATTTAGCGAGAGAAGTGCATTATTCGCTCCTTCCTCTTTCCTCATTTTAGTACCTCGGGGCTAATTAATACCTCTCGAGTACATCATTTTTCTTACATACAAACTTATAACTAAAATTGAAAATCGCCTCTAGGACATGTCCTCCTGTTTACATAAAGATTATTCATGTAAATACTTGTCTTCAACTTATTCTGTATTTTATTTTCCAGACACGTTGTTTTGATACATAAGGTTTCCTTTTAGCACCGGTTAACGTCCGTAGTCAGTTCAGTTCAGTTCAGTTCTTGTCACTCATTGGTTAATCCTGATCTCCAATACCTTAGAATTTTCTTACAGCTTAAATTAACTTAATTCCTGGCGTTATAAAATTTTATTAAATCATGATGGTGGAACAATCCTTTGATTTTATTCGTGGCAGGGTCAGATAACAAATAGCTACCAATGTGTGGTTTCCTCATTATCACAAAGGGACCTTCATAAATGTGTTGCCACTTACGATTCTTCTTTAACAACAAGGATGGTTTAAAGTGAGTCCTGACTAATACCTTTTCTCCTTCTTTGAAATCTATAACTCTGTTTACCTTCTTATCAAATGCCTTTTTTCGGAGGTTAGCATACGTTGTCAATGATATGAGAGCTTGCCTGATTTTTGCGTCTAGGTCCAATTCGTTGTCTTGTAACTTTGGAAGGGGGTCTATCCATTCATTCCTTTCTTTTGATCATGACATTAATTCATGTGGCGTGAATCCGGTCGACAGATGAGGAAGGTGGTTTACAATCTGTTTGAAAGGTGTTACGAAGTCTACCCACTTAGATTGTTTATTCGGAATGTACGTCCTTATAAATCTGTTAAATTCTTTGAAGATTCTTTTTGTCGGATTCGATTGCGGTCGAAACAGGGATATCAAAATTTGTTTGATTCCATGGCGAGCAAGAAATGCACGCCACGGGCGTGATGTGAAATTTGAAGCATTATCAGACAAGATTGATTCTGGAACCCCGAATCGTGGGAAATAGTCATTTTCAATGCGACGAATTATTGGATTTGCACAAGAAGATTTTACTGCGTACAGTCTTATGTGCTTAGAAAAATTGTCCAGGATTGCTTCTAAGTATTTAGCGCCTCCCCTACCGGTGGGTAGTGGACCTTTCAAATCAATACTAAGAAGCTGGTTTGGCCTTTCAGCAATTATTGGATTTAGTGGGATTGAAGTGGAAATGTTTAAGGATTTTGCCTTTTGACAGATGACACAGTTTCTCAATAATTTATGGATTCTCTGGTGTAGATTCGGAACATAACAGTAAGTCGAGATTTTCCTTTTACATTTTTCTGGTCCGTAGAGACCCCATGAAATGTGAGTGTACCACAGAAGATGTTCAATGAAATTTCGAGGGATGCAAACACACCACCTCTCAGATGACTCAGACGTCTTATGAAATAGTACTTCGTTATGAACTTTATAAAACTTGGACAACTTATGGGCTGGATTTTCGTGAAGAATTTGTATAACCTTTTTCCATTTTGGATCTGTATTTTGAAGAATCTGAATCTGCCTACATAACTGAAGAAAATACTTTCTGTGAATTGGATCTTTCATTAACAAAACTTTATAAGTAGACATTTGTTCCACCAGTTCGCTGGTTTCTGGTAAGCCCTCAGGTGAGCGAGAAAGTGCGTCTGCTATAACATTATCTTTACCTTTTATATATACAATGTCAAAGTCATATTCCTGCAGGAATAAGCACCATCGAATAAGACGAGGGTGTTGCAACTTGCATGTAAGGAGGAATGATAAGGATTGATGGTCTGAATAGACTTTAATTTTTCTTCCATAGATATAATAGTTAAATCGCCTAAAAGCCCATATTACGGCAAGTGCCTCCAACTCCGTAACCGAGTAAGACTTCTCACACTCTGATAACACTCGACTCGCAAAGCTAATCACTTGGATTTGCTCGTGTCCATTTACTAATTGAATCTGAAAAAGACAAGCGCCGATACCCACAAAGGAAGCGTCTGCAGTAATACAAAATTCCTTATCCATCTGAGGATGATGGAGAATGTTACTGTTAACCAGACTGTCTTTAATTTTCTTAAATCCGTCTTGGCATTCCGGCGTCCAATTCCAATGTGAATTCTTTTTTAAAAGGTTGTGAAGAGCTGGATTGTTCAGTACCTGATTGGGAACAAAACGTCTGAAAAATGACGTAAGACCGATAAATCCTCTCAGTTGCCTTTTTGTAACAGGGGTTGGAAAGTTTTTTATAGCAGACAATTTTTCCGGGTCGGGTTTAATTCCTTCAGGGGTGATGATGTGTCCTAAAAATTTAATTTCACTTTTTCCAAACTTGGATTTCTTAAGATTTGCTGTAACACCATACTCTCTGAATCGTTGAAATACCTTTTGCAGAAGGGCCACATGATCTTCCCAATTTCTCGATGCTACAAGAACGTCATCCACATAGACTGTTACCTCGTCTAAAAGTTCAGGACCCAGTACATAGTCAAGGGCAGAAATAAAAATTCCGGAACTCACATTTAGTCCAAACGGTACAACTTTGAAATGGTAAGATCTACCTGCAAATATAAACGCAGTGTACTTCCTAGACTCCTGCGCAAGTTTTACTTGCCAGTAACTGCTTTTCAAATCAAGGGTGCTCAAATACTTAACTCCATGAAACTTCTGCAGATGCTCTTCAAGAGCCTCTGGTCTCGTTCTTAAGGGTACTATAATTTTATTGATTAATCTGGCATCTAGGACTAGCCTTACGCTACCATCTGATTTTAGTACAGACAATAAAGGACTCGAATAAGGTGAATGAGATACTTCTATCACATTCCAGCGTAACATTTTCCTGATCTCGCACTTGACAGCTTCTCGTCTCGCATATGGAATGGAATAGTTTGTTCTACAGTAGGTTGAATGGGGCAGGACATCCATTCGATATTCAAAGCCTTTTATTAGTCCAGGTTTCTTAGAAAATACTTGAACGTAATCTGTTAACAAATTGTAAAGCTCATTCTTCTGTTGTTTGGATAATTCAGTGGACTCACTAGCTTTACCGTATAATTCATTCTGACCGGGAATTAGGTCTTTACACTCATCGTCATTAACACTTTCAGGATCTGTCACGTCTTCTGTCTGACTGTACTGTTGTCTTTTAGTCCATGGCCGTACTGCTATCCGAAGCACCCCAAAGTTTGTCTTCACCTTACTTCTTAACAAATTTACAGTTACTTGTTGCTGGCTCGCTACTAGAGTACAGATTCCACACTCGATGTCAATTTTAGCTTTCGTCTGCCTCAAGAATTCCATACCCAGGATACATGGCACTGATAGGTTTTTAACAATAAGAAAAATGCACGTTACTGAAATAGACTCTATCTGGATTTGAAGCTGAGTCTGAAGATTTACACGTTGTGTTAGTGGACCAATTGCTCCCGATACGGTGCAACCTTGAATTGGAAGTGATAAAACTTTGCATACAGAGGATATTTGCTTAAATAAACATAAAGATAAGACATTTATATTAGCTCCTGTATCTACAATGGCTGTTACTGGTATGTTGGCAATTGATACGCTTATGGAAGCTTGAACTTGTTCGTCCCATACGTCATCATTGTCTTTCGTCTCAGTGTCTGCTACTAGATCATCCCGTAAGTTTGTCTCTTTGTCATACCTAATTGCTTTAATTTCGTGTGGACTAAGGGACAGGGTGCCCCCATTCAAACCTTCAGCATCCTCTAGGCGGCTCAAAGGTGCTGCTTTTAATTTTCCGCTCGACGCTTACTTTCCTGCTGATTTATATTTCTTAAAGTTTCTTCCGTCTGGAACTGGTGTTGGTTTTGTGTTACGAACTCGGTTGGAAATGGATCTTGTTGTCCTGGCGTATTCGCTTGCGCATAATAAATTTGCGTATTATGCGGGCGTTTAGGCTTCAGACTTCCCGAAGGTCCGTTCGCTTGTTGCGTGAAGTGTATATTTTGTGGCTGAAAGGTATTTTGCTGTGGCTTGTGTTGATTGTAACCGTTACTGAAAGGTGTACGTTGGTCTCCACCTTGATTATTCCATTTATTTCTTTTCCACTGACGATTTGAATCGTAAGACTGATCGTTTTGATAATTACCGTTGATCGGTTGCGTGTGTCCATATTGCTGGGGCTGTGTGTTATAATGTGCATTTTCGTACTGAGGTGGTAACGAATTATATATTGGATTGTATCTCTGGCCGTTATTGTACTTATTTTTGTATTTGCTGTTGGAGTACGTAGTGTGTTTATTTTTGAAACCGTTGTGGCGTTGGTACTGGCTGTCGCTGTGACGCGCTTTCGCTCGGCCACCATTGTTGCCTGCATATTCTGTATTGTGCTGGCCGCCTGCACTGAAGTGAGCGTTGCCAACATCAACTCTAGCGTCCTCGTAAATCAGATCTAACGAGTCTAACACAGATAGGAAAGTGTCCGTATCGTCCTCAGACACGTTTACTAACTTTTCTCTGATCGCAATAGGTAGCTTAGTTTTTAGAATCATAATAACGTCTTTGGCGGTGATCGGCGAATCCCAGAACTTGATTTACGCTAAATACTTTTCAAAATACCTTCTCAAACTGCCGCGCTTACTGTTAAACACTTCGGCGTTGTAAACCTCTTTTCTCAGGCGCTGCTGCACACGAGAACTCCAGAATTTAGCTAAAAACATCTCTTCAAACTCTTTGTAACTCTTACAAGAGTCGACCATTTCGGTTCCCCATAAGGCAGCATCGCCTACGATAAATCCACTAACGAATTGAATTCGCTGGCGGTCACTCCAGCTATTCGGGAAAATTCCTGAAAAATTTCGGAGGAACACTATAGGATGAATTTCTCTTTTCTGTGGGTGAAAGGTCGGAAAAATACGATGTTTGATCACGCTTTCCTCATCAAACTGACGAAAGTGGGTGGGCTGGTACTCTGGTTAACTTGTGCTTCTATAGAACTATGAGTTTGAGCGTTATCAAATGGTGAACGGTAATGTACCTGCTGTTGTTCATTACTTCGTGGTGAATTATTCCAGTCTCCTAACACGGGAGGTGGGGAATTTTCAACTTGACATTTTAGTGTACGAACTTCATCAACTATCTGTTGACGCCATTCAGGTAAATCTTGAGCTAACGTTCGTCTTATCTGGCCTAATTCTGACATCACCGTGTCTCCTGTTTTTCCAGGGGCCGCCAATATTTCAAATGTCACGTTTTTGACAGTTTCCCTGAGTTCGTTCTTGACCTTGTTTTCTATGAATCCGTCTTTATTTTTAATCCACTCTTGGTAATGGTCAGACAATGCTTCAGCATGTGCCTTAACAGTATTCTTTATTTGATCCTCTACATTAAGAGTCTCGATCTGTTTGGAAAGATCATCAACAACATTCTCGATCGTGTCTACTGCGGTTTTAACTCCTTTGACCTCATCAGAGATTGCAGTATAATCTTCTTTTAAGGTCGCAGCTTGTTTTTGATATTCCATCACATTTGAATTTATTTCTCCCTTGGCTGCTTCGATTTTTTCATCTAACCGTTTTGAAATATCCTCTATTTTTGACTCTACTTGTGTGTCAATTTCTAGCCTCATGGTCGTGATCTGACTACTGATTTGGCTTTGGACATTACCCAACAGGGTATTTAAATCAGCTGTTATGTCTGCCTTTAGTTCGGCCTTTACCGAATTTAACCGTGTATTTAGGTCATTTATCTCCGTTTGCAGATCTGTTTTTACTGAATTTATGTCTGTTTTTACCGAATTTATGTCTGTCTTTACTGAATTTATGTCTGCTTTTACTGAGTTGCACAGATTTGTAAGGACCTGATTTTTATTATGCCGTCTTTCGGCCTTCTCTTTTTCTTCGCGGGCCTTTTCATCTAATCTTTCCTGTTTTTGGCTTTCGAACTTGCGTTCCATTATTGCTTCGATCATTGCAGCCAAGTCATTTTTTTCAAAAGCAGGAATAGTTTGCACACTAGGACCAGCTTCTAAAACTTCGGTCGAGGCTGTTTCTGCCTCCGCTCGTGTACCTATCGCGCGTGATCGTAATGGATAGTGAGGTCCATTCGCATCACCGCTGTCGTCTGGTTTTGTTTGTGTCCGCTGTTTACCGTCAGCCATGTTCATGAATTATTTGTCAAACGTCAAAATGCTACAGATATTGTTTGTCACTGCCGTCAGTCGTTTGTCTGTGACGTAGTGCTATGGCTTACTGGGACCTAAGATGAAATTTAAACTCTGGGTAACAACTGACGTTCATTTACGCCAAGAAGACAAGATGGTACCTACTAATTACAAACAAATGAAATATCACACGTTTTACCCGTTTTGAGCGTAATTATCCGCCATACCGTAATTTTTTTTATGCACTGACAACAATGATACACTTTCACTGAATTTAACTACATAAGAATGGACTATGGACAAATTGAAATAAAGCTGTTTCAAGGCAAGGAAAGACAGGTTTACGTTCTGATCAACTCGAAAGATGCTACGTCACTACGAAAGCTTGGCTACTGCGTATAAAAATTTCACTTACTATGGCTGTCTTGATGGTGATACAGATGAATACTCGCGTTTTTTTTTGGTAATTTCATCAATCGTTCTTCTGAATTAATTAAAAGGTTTTCCCACTTCTCTTTCTCGGTTGAATTGCATCCACATGAAAAAATGAAACAATTATTAGAATAAGCACTGAAAAATTTTTAAACACATAAATGAAATGATTTTTTGATCGAGTCCCTGTTCGGGCGCCAAGTGTAGCGTTGCTCTTTGGGGACGAAAAGAAAAAGAATTGATATTTTATTTATTTATTTATTTTTTTTTTTTGAAAAATGTAGAAAATGTGAATACTTTGGTGGGCCACTTGGCAACAGAATCAGGGATTGATTACTCTATTATAATAGTATACGTTGACCGTTAAATACCTGAATAAGAGCAGCATATTGATGTATATATATATATTTGAGATCGCTCGGAAGAAACATTATCATTTCTGTGCATTTTTATAGTCGCGATGTAGTCATACCCGGATCAACACTAAGGGACCAGAAGATTTATAGACTTTTAAAGAAATGCAACACTACACAATTAAAAAAAAAAGGAGTTGGTTCAGAAATAATAGGAAAACGATAATGTACCTTCTGCCTCATGCTGCATTCGGCCCATCAGCGTGATCGTATTTCTGGTGATGAAGTAACACAAAAATAATTATCATACAGGTAAATAAGGAGATTGAATCATCAAGGTTAATTTACTAAAATAAGCACACTTATCTTTGACACACGTTTTTTAATGCTACGTACCTTTTCATATTAAATTACAATAGATGACCATTGTGGTTAGATACTTTATACATAACAGTAAAAATGTCCTCTTGACGCTGTCTGTTCGATATCAGTTACAAGAAACTACATGTTTTCTGTTTGGAAAAAATAACAATTAGCATATTCACTCAATACTTTCACATAGAATATAAAATACAGTTGCGGAACGCAGCAAGTCCGCGTCCGCCTCTCATGAAATACAAACAGTAAAAGGTGAGGCGCCAAAAACCTCATTTGTCTTGAAACAACAGAATTCTTTTTTTACACCATTAATCGATACATGTACATAGAGATTTACTGGCACTGCGCAAGAACGGCAAAGATAAAGAATAATAGATTTTGTCGCTGCTATGCGATGGTTCATTTCTTTTACTTTACAATTGTTCGATAACTTTAGGCCATCAGGCGTTTACTATTGAGCGTATATTAATGTTTGTGAGGCGAAAATTACTAATATTACAGCCTATATAAGACAACAAGTCTCTGGCGCAGTTGTTAGATCTGTTACTGCTGCTATATGGCAGGTTGTCAAGATTTAAGTGAGTTTGAACGTGATGCTATAGTCGGCGCACGAGCGATGGGACACAGCATCTCCGAGGCAGCGATGAAATATGGATTTTCCCGTACGACCATTTCACGAGTACACCTTCAATATCAGGAATCCAGTAAAACATCAAATTTCCGACATCATTGCGATCGGAAAAAGATCCTGCAAGAAAGGGACCAACGGCGACTGAAGACAACGTTTAGCGTGACAGAAACGCAACCCTATCCCAAATTGCGGCACATTTCAGTGTTCGGCCATCAACAAGTGTCAGTGGGAGAACCATTCAAGGAAACATCATCGATATGGGCTTTCGGAGCCTACTGCACGACACAAAGCTTTACGCCTCACCTGGGCCCGTCGACACCGACAATGGACTGTTGAATACTGGAAATATGTTGGGTGTTCGCACTAGTCTCGTTTCAAATTTAATCAAGCAGATAGACGTGTACGGGTATGGAGACAAACTAGTGAATCCATGGACCCTGGATGTCAGCAGGGGACTGTTCAAGTTCGTGGAGGCTCTGTAAT
The DNA here is from genome assembly GCF_023864275.1 of Schistocerca cancellata. NCBI lineage: Eukaryota > Metazoa > Arthropoda > Insecta > Orthoptera > Acrididae > Schistocerca > Schistocerca cancellata. The sequence continues at coordinate 618,313,979 of NC_064630.1, forward strand.
GGTGTGATCGTGTGGAACGTGTGCATCTGGGATGATATTGAATCCCTGATACGTCTAGATACGACTCTGACAGAGACACGTACGTAAGAATCCTGTCTGATCACCTGCGTCCATTCATGTCCATTGTGCATTCCAACGGACTTGGGATATTCCAGCAGGACAATGCGACACCCCACACGTCCAGAATTGCTACAGAGTGGCTCCAGGAACACTCTTCTGAGTTTAAACACTTCCGCTGGCAGCCAGGCACTCCAGACGCGAACATTATTGAGCATATCTGGGTTACATTGCAACTTACTGTTCAGAAGAGATCTTCAATCGCTCGTTCTCTTACGTATCTGTGCACAGCTCTGCAGGATTCCTGGTGTTTGTTCCATCCAGCAGTACTTCAGACATTAGTCGAGTCCATGCCACGTCGTGTTGCGTCACTTTCGCGTGTTCACAGGGGCCCTACATGATATTGGGTAGATGTCCCAGTTTCTTTGATTCTTCAGTGTAGTACGTAATTCATCAGTACCATGAAGTGGTGGTTAGCAAGGACTGATATAAGAAGGTATTTATAAGAATCACTGCTAAGGAGGACAGCGTGTGGGCAATGATGTTTGAATGATAAATAATGATAGCAAATTGCATTATAACTTCCCATGTCAGTAGACAGAGGACAGTCGATCTGGTGACAGATATGTTCCTTATATTATTGAAGAAACATTAGTGAAATCTGCAGAGCAGTGCCACTGCAAGTGCGTCACCGACAGAGAAGCAGTATGAAAACAAAATAAAAACAAAAAAATCACTCACAAGCACACGCAATGCAAAAGTAATATTTCAAACGCGTTCCGAGGGTGTATACCTTAATCGTTGGGCTTATCTTCACACAAGAATCTCCGTTGCACAGAAAGCATTTACAAACACTCATCCATGTGAAATTCTCACAGTAGTGTCATTGCACAAAGGTAGAAAAGGCAAAATTACGCTTGTAGCCGTATCGTAACGTTGACTTCAGTCCACCAGCACCTGAATTTCTGAAAATTAATCAGATTATACCAAGCATGAACACTGTTACCGACCCAGTGTTTGAAGTTTGTGTGCTCCACCTGTCTTCCAGAAAGAAAACATGTTCGGATGTCAACACATGCGCTGCATATTTCCTCCACATACGAACCCCATGTGGAAAGGAAGTCTGTACTCGATTGAATGTCTTACGAGACAGTATAAGCGCTATAGGAAGTCCCAGTATAATGATGCTTTTCGGACTTCAATAGATACATCATCGCGTGAAACATCAGGGTAAGAAATCAAGGTTTACCGCCCATAGCTACAGTATTTGCGCAGCGAAATAAACCACACCACGGAAAATCAGTTATTCGTTTTTTCGCCAAGAAGAATGGAACCAATAAAGGACAAAGCTGATTTTGATTTACCCCTTGGACTGCTATTAACGACAGCTTGGTCTGATGCTTTAGGTATTGAAGGGGACCACACCGTGGTTCAGGTCGAAAAAATCGATTTTCGGTTTTCATTATATTTCGATAGATTTAGGTTTTATATAAGTACTCTGAAAATTATTTTTTGAAAAAAAATTTTTTCGAGCATTTAAAGAGGATTTTCCTATCAACTGTGTTTATGTGCCATGCCCACTTTTTTGTCACTCACTTTTCTGCATATACAGGGTGGTCAAAAAATGTGTGAAATGCTAGTAGGGATTTTACAGGGCAGGTTATACTGAGACATAAATGTTAAGAAAGAAATTCTATACGTTGCTCCGTTTCCGAGTTATTTAGCATTGAATTTAGCCAATCGGGGCGTCGCGCGCTCGCAGTCAAGCGGCTTGCCAGGGGCGGTGTTGCCCAAAGAGTGCTTTTGTCTCGTTAGCCGAAACTTGAATTTACGCGTGCGACGATCTGATTGGCTAACTTCAATGCTAAATAACTCGGAAACGGCGCAACGTATCGAATTTCTTTCTTAACATTTATGTCTCAGTACAACCTGCCCTGTAACATCCCTACAAGCATTTCACACATTTTTTGACCACCCTGTATTTTAGATTTTTATCTCCACTACATTGCACGTTAGGGATTTTTGTTTTACTCCCGAGTGTGTTGGCTATCCTTGGAATTCAACGGTCGGTATTCTTTTGTTTCTGCTGTTTGACCGGACAGGGTCGGTTAACTAAAACTGGAATAGAAAACTTCAGGTATACTATGGGCAGGCAATTAGGAGAAATAAAGAAAATCTGAAGGCAATGAAGAGAGATGTTTGGGCCATATTCTTCCATAAGTCCTCTACTGATGATAAGCCATTTTCAGAGACTTGGTTCATCCTTACCTTCTAAGGAAATGTCTGCATGGGTAGACACAGAACCCAAATGAATGTTTCCACAGCATAATTTGGAACCGCCTTCCTAAAACTGTATTTGTAGGCATGCATACAATGGAACAAGGAGTTCATGATGCTGTTATTACATTCAGTTGTGGTAATATTGGAAAGTGTTGGGTACTGAAAAAGCTGGGAATTAATCCTGGTGAAAATATGATCGATGGGCTGCAACATTGCGACAAAATGAGGATAGCCGATGCAGACAGGTCTACATCTAATATGGCCAAGAAAGCAAGACAAACATCCAGGAAGGTGAAAAAGAAGCTGGAAGACCTGCTAGAGGCCAAGGAAGGGCCATCAGATGCAGCAGCACAGTAAGTAACAAATTTCAAAAGTTTTTTCTTTACAGTCAATTTCCTGCAAAGTAAAATTTTCAGTACAAATGCCCCATTATATCAGAAACTGTCATAGATAAATGAATGAAATTTTCAGAGACTCTGCATAACATAAAAAGCCCCCTCTGTGACTGCATTCATTAATATTCCCACATTAGAAAGTTCACAAAAAATATTTTCTGCACAAAAAACTTAGTATCTTTTGTTAATAAATTAAAAAAGTATTTCTTAAAAACTATAAAATGGATAAAGTAGATTTTAGTACAGTTGACTCTATTAGTATCATGTAACATACAGTAAAAATATTAAGGTCCTGCATCAAATAGTTTTTTTCAGAAATGGGTCAAATGCTTGCCTAAATTAACTTGGGTTAGATAGGCAGGGAGTGGTTCCCTTAAGAAATATTTTTTTCAGTGACGGATGAGGTTGGAAGTTGGAGGAGTGTTCTCGGTGCTAAACTTCCCTCCTGAAACCCTTAACTTTATTTGGTCTATACCTACATCTACATGATTACTCTGCTGTTCACAATTAAGTGCCTGAAAAACGGTTCATCGAACCGCTTTTAAGCAACTTCTGTACCGTTCCACTCTCGAACAGCGCGCGAGAACACTTACATCTTTCCGTGAAAGCTTTGATTTCTGTTATTTTATTATGACGATCATTTCTCCCTATGTAGGTGGGCGCCAGCAAAATATTTTCACACTCTGAGCAGAAAGTTGGTGATTGAAATTTCATGAGAAGTTCCTGCCATAACGAAAACCGCCTCTGTATTAATAACTGTCACCCCAATCCGTGTATCATATCCGTGGCACTCTACATCTCCATCTACACCATACTCTGTAAGCTTCCTAATCGCGTGTGGTGGAGGGTAATTTTTGTACTACTAACTGAGGCATCCAACCCTGTTCCACTCGTGAACAGCGCGTGGGAATAATGATGGTCGGTAAGCCTCTGTATTGGCTCTAATTTCTCGAATTTTCGCCTGGTGGACATTACGCGAGACGTATGTGGGGGTAAGTAATGTACAATCCGACTCTTCCCGGAAAGTGCTCTCTCGAAATTGCATTAGTAAATCTCTCCGTGAAGCACAACACCTGTCTTGTAACGTCTGTCAATGGCATTTGTTGAGCATCTCCGTAACGCTCTTCTGCCGACTAAACGATCCCGTCACGAAGCGCGCCGCTCTTCGTTGGATTTTCTCTATCTCTTCTACCAGCCAAAGTTTTTGGGGATTCCAGACAGATGAACATTACTCGAGAATTGGTCAAAGAAGCACCATATAAGCCACTTCCTTCGTGGACGATTTACACTTCCTTGGGAGTCTTCCTATGAATCTGAGTCTAAAATTTGTTTTTCCCGCTATTTGTTTTAGGTGTTCACTCCACTTCAGATAGCTCTGGATAGTTACTCCTAGATATTTTACAGCAGATACAGTTTCCAGTTGCCTGTAATCAATAAAGTAGCTATTTAGTACTGGATTTCTTTTCCCATCCATTCGCAAGGTGTTACACTTATTTACTTTCAGGGTCAACTGCCAGAGCCTGCACAATCCGTCAGTTCTCTGGAGGTTATCTGTTACTATCTTCTGGCGTTGCTTCTTTGTTATAGACAATCGCATCATCTGCGAACAGCGACCATATATATATACTACATCTATACTCCGCGAGCCACCTTACGGTGTGTGGCGGAGGGTACTTATTGTACCACTATATGATCCCCCCTTCCCTGTTCCATTCACGAATTGTGCGTGGGAAGAACGACTGCTTGTAAGTCTCCGTATTTGCTCTAATTTCTCGGATCTTTTCGTTGTGATCATTACGCGAGATATATGTGGGCGGTAGTAATATGTTTCCCATCTCTTCCCGGAATGTGCTCTCTCGTAATTTCGATAATAAACCTCTCCGTATTGCGTAACGCCTTTCTTGAAGTGTCCGCCACTGGAGCTTGTTCAGCATCTCCGTAACGCTCTCTCGCTGACTAAATGTCCCCATGACGAATCGCGCTGCTTTTCGCTGGATCATGTCTATCTCTTCTATTAATCCAACCTGGTAAGGGTCCCATACTGATGAGCAATACTCAAGAATCGGACGAACAAGCGTTTTGTAAGCTACTTCTTTCGTCGATGAGTCACATTTTCTTAGAATTCTTCCTATGAATCTCAACCTGGCGCCTGCTTTTCCCACTATTTGTTTTATGTGATCATTCCACTTCAGATCGCTCCGGATAGTAACTCCTAAGTATTTTACGGTCGTTACCGCTTCCAATGATTTACCACCTATGGCATAATCGTACTGGAATGGATTTCTGCCCCTATGTATGCGCATTATATTACATTTATCTACGTTTAGGGAAAGCTGCCAGCTGTCGCACCATGCATTAATCCTCTGCAGGTCTTCCTGGAGTACGTACGAGTCTTCTGATGTTGCTACTTTCTTGTAGACAACCGTGTCATCTGCAAATAGCCTCACGGAGCTACCGATGTTGTCAACTAAGTCATTTATGTATATTGTAAACAATAAAGGTCCTATCACGCTTCCTTGCGGTACTCCCGAAATTACCTCTACATCTGCAGATTTTGAACCGTTAAGAATGACATGTTGTGTTCTTTCTTCTAGGAAATCCTGAATCCAATCACAAACCTGGTCCGATATTCCGTAAGCTCGTATTTTTTTCACTAAACGTAAGTGCGGAACCGTATCAAATGCCTTCCTGAAGTCCAGGAATACGGCATCAATCTGCTCGCCAGTGTCTACGGCACTGTGAATTTCTTGGGCAAATAGGGCGAGCTGAGTTTCACATGATCTCTGTTTGCGGAATCCATGTTGGTTATGATGAAGGAGATTTGTATTATCTAAGAACGTCATAATACGAGAACACAAAACATGTTCCATTATTCTACAACAGATTGACGTAAGCGAAATAGGCCTATAATTATTCGCATCTGATTTATGACCCTTCTTGAAAATGGGAACGACCTGCGCTTTCTTCCAGTCGCTAGGTACTTTACGTTCTTCCAGCGATCTACGATAAATTGCTGATAGAAAGGGGGCAAGTTCTTTAGCATAATCACTGTAGAATCTTAAGGGTATCTCGTCTGGTCCGGATGCTTTTCCGCTACTAAGTGATAGCAGTTGTTTTTCAATTCCGATATCGTTTATTTCAATATTTTCCATTTTGGCGTCCGTGCGACGGCTGAAGTCAGGGACCGTTTTACGATTTTCCGCAGTAAACATTAACGGTCCTATCACACTTCGTTGGCTGGGTTCAAATGGCTCTGAGCACTATGGGACTTAACTGCTGTGGTCATCAGTCCCCTAGAACTTAGAACTACCTAAACCTAACTAACCTAAGGATGTCACACACATCCATGCCCGAAGCAGGGTCCGAACCTGCGACCGCAGCGGTCGCGCGGTTCCAGACTGTATCGCCTAGAACCGCTCGGTCACTCAGATCGGCCCACTTCGTTGGAGTATTCTGTCCACTTTATCCCAATCCTGGGGTGAGAGAGTTGCCGCCAGTGAAAAATGCACATCAATTAAAACGGGACTAACATAATTCAAGTCTCTGCGTATTTGCTGACTTCTTTCATGGAGAAGTGCTTGGATGGCCCTTTGGTAGATTCTCCTTGCTTTCACTGTCTGCACATGGTGGCTAATTCTGGTGAATCTGGGAATAACTTCATTATCACGACACCGGGACAGAAAGGCCAAATCGCTTAGTAATTTACCTTTTCTTCTGCGAAGATTCTCCAGTCTTCTGACGGTGGTATAAACCTCTTGCCCATACAGGCGTTTTATGTAAGCCTGCAGGCTTTCGTGGCCATTGCCTCTGAAGCTAAATCTTCTGAGTTACTAGGCAGAGTCATGTTTCGTCTAAAATGATCGACGTTTCGACCCCTCTGCTAGGATCATCCACAGGATCTTCTGGTGTCCACTACTGCTAGAGCACTGTCAGAGACAAGTGTAGCGTCCTCTTATAAAGGGGGAGTTTTCACGCGATCGTGCTGAAGAAGTGATAGTATTGGTTAAATTCATATGGCTACCATCGGTGGGCCATAGTTTATTTACTTACCTACAATAATCACTCGACGACCAATGAGTCGACAGTAGATGGTAGTTTGTGTCATCATTTGTGGCTACGTATTACATTTCCATTAACGGAGAACGGGTGTGTCGTCCTCAGCTTCCAAGATTGTTTTGAAATTTAGGACATAGAACATGTATCTAGCTTACGGATTGATAGTACTTACAAGAGAAGAACCGCAATTCGAACAGCTTACACCGAATAACAATGATTTTAAAATATTGAGATGTGTTCGTTCTACAGCTCGTCAAAGTCATTTATCGCTAAAACTGCTTTTGTACAAAATCAGTATGTGAGAGTTAAAGAATCTGAAGATACAATACCTTGCAAGAGACAATTGTGACCAGCAGATACATGAATCTTAACTGACGTTTTATTTGCGGAAACGCTAAATATTTCCCTTAAGCATTTTATGTCGAGTTGCTGCTTTGTCATACGTTAACCCCTTGTTTGTTATCGAAATTCAAATGTGGAGTTTCAATGAAGTGAATAAAACATAGCTGAATGAAACAACTACCAGTTATCTGAATAAAGGTATCACTGCGGCTTTCGATATTGCACTACTGCGGAGAGGATATATCGAAATTGATGAAACGTGTTCACATGTTGCCCTGATCAAGCATGTCTACTGCTCCTTTTGCTACATTTGCAGCCCTATGACGAATAAGGGAAGATAGTATGACAGCATAGTTACTGCTATTGTAAGGCGGGCAAGTCATTTTGATTTTTGTAAGTTATCAGTGTACACGTGAGAGAGAGAGAGAGAGAGAGAGAGAGAGACGGAGAGAGAGAGGGAGAGAGAGAACAAGTGATGTTACTGTTAAACAATCTTTGTTCTTGTTGTGGCGCAGAGTTTGCTTCTGAGCAGACTGATACATTCTTAGTTGAAGCGTGGTAAGTGATGGACGTATCCAGTAGTGCTGTGTTGGATGGTGATTGTATCTGTAAAATGAAGAGAGATTTATTGTAAAGGTCAGCAAAGCTGGATATGATGTATATATTGAAAGAGGAAAAAAATATAAATTCTGATTTTTTTTTAAAGTTTGAGGTAAGACTGCAGCATTGTGCAGCTAGTTTGTCTCAATGATTACTGTCGGCTAATTAAATTTGTTCACTTGCTTAGAGCTGAGAGAAAGACCACCGACCACCCCACTTCCCTGAGCCATGCATTAACACATCAACTGATTAAACTGTTGTATTTTATGGAAATTAACTGTTAATATTGTACTCTTTTTAAAACATTGTTAACTTTGTTAACTACAGTATTGGTCAGACCAACGTTACGTGTGAACATCACGCGAAGTTTTTCTCTGTCATTTTGAGTACATACTGCATTCCAAAATCGTTTTCTTTATCATTTCATTCGAATAGTTACTCTCCACATACCACTGTTTAAAAAAGATATCTCATTACGCATTATCACACTGAACCATGTGGCATGCAATAGTTTGAATACGGTTTGGAAATTTTATTTAAAAAGTGAAAATCTAGCTTAGCCACTGCCTTCTTGCTGTTTGCTGTTATGCTATAGAGTAATCGGTAACAATGTTTTCAAGACGCGAGGTAAGTGGAAATTCTGATTATGGCCAGATAATTGTTTTACATCAGTTAAGCGTTTAACATAAAGCCAAGTTGTATTGAGACCAGTAACAGTTCAGTTCAATTCAAATTAGATTGTGTTTAGTTAAAGGTTAGCGTACGAGTTTAAGTTGGATAACAGTTTGTTGCTACATAGTTTTGTAATACGTAGACATTTTATAGAGCGGAAGGTAAATTTGGGTTAAATTTCATATAGGAGAACATAGAGGGGAACTTACACTATTTAGGAAAATATGACTTTCTAAGTATAGGAAGTATTAATACACACTACATGACAAACAAAATGTTCAGTAATGCATTTTGTGTTAGAGTGCACTTATGAAAAAAATTGTAAATAACGAAAGAAAATAGCGGAAAATCAACTAATACATTTTTACACAAGCCCGACGATCACCAGGGTTCATTACTGTTGTTCACTTTGAGTACTGTTACCAGACGTAGCGAAAAGCTTCATATGTTGAACAATCAATGTGAAGACGCAGGTGCCGCGTACTCATTGAGAATGCGTTACCAGCATTTGAGAGAATGAAAGGGACGTCGTTCTGAGTCTCCATTTGGCCAGCTGGTCAAGTCGTGCAACATATATACTTGTGGCGCACTAGGATGCGACAGTCGCCCGATGTTGGACTGCTCGGCAACGTGACGGCTGGCATACTCGTACCCAGTGTTCCGGTCACCCTCGTCTTACCACCACAAAGCAAGAACACCGTATTGTGCACCAGGCGCGACGTAACCTCTTCACATCTCCCCTCTTCCCATATCCGAGGACATTCCTTGTCATCGAGCACCATTGGTTGTAGCCTAGAAACAGCCGAACTAGGGAATTATCGTCATAGGTTGCCGTTAACATCGCAGCACCAATGGCTACGACTGGAATGGTGCTGTTAGAGGAACACACGACTCCTACTGACTGACGTCACTACACCGGATGATGAGTATGGCGGCGACCTGGCGAGACGTTCCATACTTCTAATATTTGCTTTGGAGAGGCACAGCGTTGTTCCTCATGGCGTCATGGAATGGATGGAATGCCATAGAGTATGACTTCAGAGCGTGGTTACCAGTGACGGCACAATAATACGTCACTGACATCATGCGTCCTCGTGTGTTACCTCCCACACGACAGTAACGTGATGCCACTTTCAACACATGGTACGTGTCCCAATAAACCAGTCGTTCCCAAAATTTATTAGACCATTACCCCTGAGTTCAATCAGACATTAGATATTCAATAACAACACAGGGATCAATGTAGGTGGTGGCATGTATATTTACAAATGCGCGGTGCAGGGCAGAAGTCTCCTACTTAAAAAACTTAGATTGATTATGTGAGTTATCAAGCATCTGCATAATGCTTACTCGACGCATGCTGCCACGGGCACCATATTTTATGCCTAGTGGCCGTGAAGCAGAAAAGTGGAAGGAGTATATAGAGAGTCTATACAGGGGCGATGTACTTGGGGGCAATATTATGGAAATGGAAGATGAAATTGGAGTTTTTGAATTTGACAGAACACTGAAAGACCTAAGTCGAAACAAGGCGTAGGAGTAGACAACATTCCATTAGAATTACTGATAGCCTTGCGAGAGCCAGCCATGACAAAACTTTTCTGGTGAGCACAATGTCTGAGACAGATAAAATACCCTGAGCCTTCAAGAAGAATATAATAATTCCAATTGCAAAGAAATCAAGTGCTGACAGTTGTGAAAATTACCGAACTATCAGTTTAGTAAGTTATGGTTGCAAAACACTAACACGAATTCCTTACAAACGAATGGAAAAACGTTGAAGCAATCTCGGGGAGGATCTGTTTGGATTCCATAGAAATGTTGGAACACGTGAGGCAATACTAACCCTACGACTTATCTTAGAAGATAGGTTAAGGAAAGGTAAACCTACATTTCTAGCATTTGCAGACATAGAGAAAGCTTTTGATAATGTTGACTGGAATACTTTCAAATTACGATGGTGGCAGGGATCAAATACAGGAAACGAAACGCTATTTACAATTTGCGCAGATGCCAGACGGCAGTTATAAGAGTCGAGGGGCATGGAAGGTAAGCAGTGGTTGAGAAGGAAGGGAGACAGGGTTTTAACCTATCACCGATGTTCTTCAACATGTATATTGAGCAAGCAGTAAAGGAAACAAAAGAAAAATTTGGAGTAGGAATTAAAATACATGGAGAAGAATTAAAAACTTTGACGTTTGCCGACGACATTGTAATTCTGTCAGAGACAGCATATGACCTGAAAGAGTAACTGAACGGAATGGACAGTGACTTGAAAGAAGGATATAAGATGAACATCAACAAAAGCAAAACGAGGATAATGAAATGTAGTCAAATTAAATCAGGTGATGCTGAGGGAATGACATTAGGAAATGAGACACTTAAAGTAGTAAATGAGGTTTGCTGTTTGGAGATCAAAATAAGTGATGACGGTCGAAGCAGAGAGGATATAAAATGTAGACTGACAATGGCAAAGAAAGCTTTTCTGAAGATGAGAAATTTGTTAACATCGCCTATAAATTTAAGTGTCAGGAAGTCTTTTCTGAAGGTATTTGTACGGAGTGTACCAGTGTATGGAAGTGAAGCATGGACGATATACAGTGTAGACAAGAAGAGAACAGAAGATTTCGAAATGTGGTGCTACAGGAGAATGCTGGGGATTCGATGGCTAGATCGCGTAACTAATTCAGAGGTACTGAATAGAGTTGGGGAAAAGAGGAATTTGTGGCACAACTTGACTAGAAGAAGGGATCGGTTGGTAGGACTCATTCTAAGGCGTCAAGGGATCATGAATTTAGCACTGGAGTGAAGGGTGTAGTGTAAAACTTGTAGAGGAAGACCAAGAGACGGGTACACTAAACAGATTAAGGAGGATGTAATTCTTGAGTTTCTCCCGGCGTATTTGATAATCAAAATATCCACGGGTATGCTGCCGGTCTATAGTGTCCAACGGGCACAATATTTCGGCGATCAAACATGTGGTGAACTGACGGACTGAGCTCCTGTGAACGTGCCGGCACGGAGATCCGTACGCTATGGCTGCTCAGAGGGAACTGGGTTTGGTCGCGGCGGCGGCCGATTTAAATACCCTCCGCCCGCGGCGCGCTCCCTCCGCCGTCCGCGCCCAGCGCCACGGTCGCGCGGTGGAACAGATTGCGACGGCGTCTGAGATGACGTCGGTGTGATGGCTCTGTCCGCCGTGGTCGTCACAACTATACGTCTGCTCGATTTACTCTCGATTAAAAACCAAACCCAGTTCCCTCTGAGCAGCCATAGCGTACGGATCTCCGTGCCGGCACGTTCACAGGAGCTCAGTCCGTCAGTTCACCTGATGATGGCGACATGTTTGATAGCCGAAATATTGTGCCCGTTGGACACTATAGACCGGCAGCATACCCGTGGATATTTTGATTATCAAATACGCCGGGAGAAACTCAAGAATCACATCATACACCTTTACGGGGAGGAGATGTATCGCAGCATGAAGAAATTTGAAAAGTTGCGCCACCGTAGATGTCGTTTGCTAAGTACTCTTGCCTTTCTAAAGAGATGTCGTTCCGAGAATGTTGTTCCAAATTTTGCTAAGGTTATGCATCACATCGATTCTGCAGCAGCTAAAAGAATCAAGAAACGAGCCAGCCTCGCATTGGTACGTGAGAGAGTGCAATTCACCCGCCGGAGCCTTGAGTTTATCTCACAGGAATTACTCAAACTACATTTGCAACTAGCTAGTAAGTTCACTTCTTGTTCCTGGGATTGGATTGATGGTGTCACCTGGGTGTCAGCTGATTCCGCCCATAAGAAGGCTACAGGACGTCAAACAGCTAAGTTCTCACGTCTCCTTGACAAACCATCCCTGCAAGTTCCGTGCAAGACTGTCATCAATTTGAGTGGCATGGTGTTGAGTGATGATGCGGTCTCGGTTTTGCAGAGAGGTCTCAACTTCGCTCCCACCCCCAAGTTCACTCCGGTCGCAGAAATTGTTAGTGCTGTTGAACAGGTTGCAGCTCGACTTCCGCCAGAATCAGCCGAGGAAATACGTCGTGAAACTTGTCGTGCGTTGACGAAATCCAAGCCGATGAAGTCAAATATCAGCAGTAAAGAGAGGGCGGCCATTCGTGATCTGAGGGAGCGCTCTGAAATTGTTGTCTTACCAGCTGACAAAGGCAATGCTACAGTTGTTGTCTCCCATAAGGACTACACTGATAAGATGCAGAGCCTGCTAAATGACGATTCCTACCGGAAGATCAGCGTTGACCCTACAAAGAAGGTGGAGAACAAGACGAGGACGCTTCTCAAAGACGCAGATTTACCGGAGGGTGACACTAAGAAATTGTTACCCCAAGGTCCGGTACCGCCTAGACTATATGGACTCCCGAAGGTTCACAAAGAGGGGGTACCATTACGCCCCATTGTCAGCAACATCAGGGCACCTACATATTTGTTGGCCAAATACCTGACGGGAATATTAAGTCCTTATGTGGGTAAATGCCCTCATCACATCCGTAATTCCGTGGATTTTGTTAAACGCCTTGATAGCTTCAGGTTGGATGAGTCAGATATCATGGTGAGTTTTGATGTCGTTTCCTTGTTTACGAGGGTACCCTTGCGAGAGTCACTAGAATTGATTAGTCAGAAGTTTGATGAGAAGACCACTGAACTTTTTAGGCATGTCTTGACTTCCACGTATTTTCTTTTTAATGGAGAATACTACGAACAAACGGAGGGAGTCGCCATGGGTAGCCCACTCTCACCGGTGGTAGCGAATTTGTACATGGAGAACTTCGAGGAGGAAGCCCTGTCGTCATCCGTATGGAAACCTACTTGCTTTTTCCGTTACGTGGACGACACGTTCGTCATCTGGCCACATGGTATGGATAAACTCCTTGACTTCCTTACACATCTAAACTCCATACACCCCAACATCAAATTCACTATGGAGACTGAAACGGAGGGTAAATTACCTTTCCTTGACGTCTTGGTCAAGAGAAGGGCTGACGGCGCCCTAGGTCATGGGGTGTATCGGAAGGCTACGCACACTGATCTGTATTTGCATGCAGACAGCTGCCATCACCCTTCACAGAGGAATGGGGTACTTAAAACTCTAGTACATAGGGCGCGCACTATCTCTGACGCAGAGAGTCTACCCCAGGAATTGGAACATCTGAGAACTGTATTTCGAAAAAATGGGTACTCAGAGTGGCAGATTCAACGTGCTCTCCGCCCACCCACTGCAGCACAACCTGTTGAGATGGATGAAGTCACGAGGGAGGAGGTAGGCATTGCATTTATTCCATACACAGGCGCACTCTCGGGGAAAATCGCCCGCATTCTGAAGAAACACCGGGTCGGAACTGTGTTTTGTCCTCCAAATAAAACTCGTGCACTGGTGGGGAGCGCCAAAGATGACCTCGGTTTGAGGAAGGCCGGCGTGTACCAGATTCCGTGTCAATATGGCAAGTCGTATATTGGTCAGACGATGCGTACCGTCGAGGATCGATGCCGTGAACACCAGAGGCACACTCGACTGATGTATCCGAGCAAGTCGGCGGTCGCTGAACATTGTTTGTCGGAAAATCACGCCATGGAGTATGACCGCACGAGGATTCTGGTACAGACGTCGAGATACTGGGACAGCGTTGTTAGAGAGGCCATCGAAATTCGCACCAATGACGACCTCATAAACCGGGACTGTGGCTATAGTCTTAGCAAGGCTTGGGAACCAGCGATCGGGTCAATCAAGAGTAAATCGAGCAGACGTATAGTTGTGACGACCACGGCGGACAGAGCCATCACACCGACGTCATCTCAGACGCCGTCGCAATCTGTTCCACCGCGCGACCGTGGCGCTGGGCGCGGACGGCGGAGGGAGCGCGCTGCGGGCGGAGGGTATTTAAATCGGCCGCCGCCGCGACCAAACCCAGTTCCCTCTGAGCAGCCATAGCGTACGGATCTCCGTGCCGGCACGTTCACAGGAGCTCAGTCCGTCAGTTCACCTGATGATGGCGACATGTTTGATCGCCGAAATATTGTGCCCGTTGGACACTATAGACCGGCAGCATACCCGTGGATATTTTGATTAAGGAGGATGTAGGTTCCAGTAGTTATTCGGAGATGAAGAGGCTTGCACAGAATAGAGTAACATGGAGAGCTGCATCAAACCAGTCTCTGACCGAATACCACAACAACAACAACACACCGTTAACAGCAATGGGCAGCAGAACATTGTATTAATGAAACGGATATGGATGAAGAAAAAATTATCCAGTTTCCATCTACATAACGAATGGATTTCTTTCCATTAGACTAGGAGGTCTTCTTGTGGAGCCACAAAGATTGACAGACCGTTATAATAAGAGCACACAACCATAAGTTTTGTTCGTTCTTATGCTACAGTAGTCCAACAGGCCACCTTTAGTACAAATTAAAATAATGGTAGTGTATAATCTGAGTGTTGGGCAGACATTGTAGAAGGTGTTGTGTACGATTCTAGCAACTCTCACCCGAATTTTTTAATTGGTAATATTCATTGTGAACCTCCAGCTGTCCTTTATCCTGCACAATTCGCTACTAGTTTCAGTCAAATGACCATATCAAGCGAAGCTGGCATGAACGTGTGTGTTAGAACCAGGAAGGGAAAAAATTCCCTACGGTTGACCAGTTTTTGACTGCCTCTCAGAGAAATAAACGGGCGCGTATCAGAATACCTGGCTTGCTCACTTGCTTGCTGTTTCCAGAGATGGATAATGAGGGCTCTTCTGGTGGTATTCAGTTTGTTCGTTGAGCAAGCTGTGAAGGAAACCAAGGAGAACATAGGAAAGGGAATCTAAGTGAATGGTGTAGAAATATAAACTTTTAGACTTGCGATGGTATTGTATTTCTGTCAAATACGACAAAGGGCTTCGAAGAGCAGTTGAACGAAATGGGCAGCTTATGTAATGGAACACCTACAGCCGTCCTTGTGATGTCATTTTTTATATGGCTACCAGTTTTGGTGCGCCATTGCACCACCTTCAGGCCTTAACTGACGCTGAAGGTGCCAACACCATCCGTATACATGATTCATCAATGACCAACATCTACAACTGGTTTTCGCCGACTGGCTGCAACAGCGATGTTATCTCTCCAACCACAACTATCAGCAACAATTGGAGAGACATCATCGCTATTACAGGTAGTCTGTGAAAAACAGCTAGAAGTATTGGCCACTGATGAATCGTTTATACGGATGATGTTATCTCCATCTGCGTCTTTTATGTCCTGAAGATGGTGCACTGAAGCTCTGAAACTGGGAGTCATATAGTAAAAGGCATAATAAGGATAACTGTAGGTGTTCCATTTTATTATACAAGTGAATGGTCGAAGCCCCTCAGATCTCCAATCACAGACATAAAAACCGAATGGACAGTATCTTCAAAGGAGGGTATAAGATGAACATCAATAAAAGTGAAGCAAAGATAACTGAATGTAGTCGAAATAAATCAGGCAACGAGGAGGGAAAAAGATTAGTAGTAAAAGCAGTAGATGAGCTTTGATACTTGGATAGGAAAAAGTTGACAAGGGCTGTTCTAGAAGGTAGGAGACGAAGTACTGGCAGAAGTGAAGCTGTGAGGAGGGAGCGTGAGTCGTGCTTGGGTAGCTCAGATGGTAGAGCACTTTCCCGCGAAAGTTCGTGTCTCGGTCCGGAATACAGTTTAAATCTGCCAGGGAGTTTCGGGTGTTCTACTTAGAATACAAAAAGCAGATGGGCAACAGCAACAAATTTATTTCTGTACAAGAAGTATCTGTTAACTTCAAATATAAATCTAAGTGTCAGGAAGTCTTTACTGAGATATTTGGCCGGAATGTAACATTGAATGGAAGCAAAGAGTGGACGATAAACCGTTTACATAAGAAGAGAGTAGAAGTTTTTGAAATGTAACGCTGAAGAAGAATGCTGAAAATTAGTTGGACATGTAGAATAACGATTGAGGAGGTACTGAAGCTAACGAAACTTATAGAATGGATCGGCTGATAGGACAAGGCATCAACGAATTGTCAATTTGGTAATGGAGAGATGTATGAGAGTAAAAAATGTGGAGGATGATCAAGGCTTGACTACATATAGTGGATTAAGTGGGTGTAGGTTGCATCAGTGATGCAGAGATCAAGAATTAAAGAGAATAGACTATGAAGCATCGAAACATGCATCAAACTACTGTTTAGGCTTAAGAACACAACAACAACAACAACAACCTGTTGGGCACGTAGAAGTCGCATTATCAATATACAGTAAGGGTAGATCATATTTGTGTACGGAACTGTACATTATTATTTATGGTGTTACCCTATTACGGTCTATTGTGCTAATATGACCTTCCATTTTTCCGTCGTGAAACGCTGGGTAGATAGACCAACCACCGACATTCCGTCACAAGTGTATCATTGGTTCTGTCTGTAACACTCCAATCGTTAAAATATATATTCATCTGATGCTGGAGTACGTGATCACCTGAGAACTGACAGCTCTTCTCAATCCCATACACTCCTTGTCCTCTACTTCATTATCTCCGTTATATGAGAGTTTATGAACAAAACGTACACCACTGGCCATCAAAATTGCTACACCAAGAAGAAATGCAGATGATAAACGGGTATTCATTGGACAAATAATTTATACTAGAACTGACATGTGATTACATTTTCACGCTATTTGGGTGCATAGATCCTGAGAAATCAGTACCCAGAACAATCACCTCTGGCCATAATAACGGCCGTGATACGCCTGGGCATTGAGTCAAACATAGCTTGGATGGCGTGTACAGGTACAGCTGCCCATGCAGCTTCAACACGATACCACAGTTCATCAAGGATAGTGACTGGCGTATTGTGACGAACCAGTTGCTAACCACCACTGACCAGACATTTTCAATTGGTGAGAGATCTGGATAATGTGCTGGCCAGGGCAGCAGTCGAACATTTTCTGTATCCAGAAAGGCCCCTACAGGACCTGCAACATGCGGTCGTGCATTATCCTGCTGAAATGTAGGTTTTCGCAGGGATCGAATGAAGGGTAGAGCCACGGGTCGTAACACATCTGAAATGTAACGTCCACTGTTCAAAGTGACGTCAATCCGATCAAGAGGTGACCGAGACGTGTAACCAATGGCACCCCACACCTTCATACCGGGTGATACGCCAGTATGGCGATGACGAATACACGCTTCCAATGTGCGTTCACCGCGCTGTCGCCAAACACGGATGCGACCATCATGATGCTGTAAACAGAACCTGGATCCATCCGAAAAAATGACGTTTTGCCATTCGTGCACCCAGGTTCGTCGTTGGCGCTCCTGTCTGTGATGCAGCGTCAAGGGTAGCCGCAGCCATGGTCTCCGAGCTGATAGTCCATGCCGCTGCAAATGTTCGTGCAGATGATTGTTGTCTTGCAAACGTCCCCATCTGTGGACTCAGGTATCGAGACGTGGCTGCACGATCCGTTACAGCTATGCGGATAAGATGCCTGTAATCTCGACTGCTAGTGATACGAGGCCGTTTGGATCCAGCACGGCGTTCCGTATTACCTTCGTGAACCCACCGATTCCATATTCTGCTAACAGTCATTGGATCTCGACCAACGCGAGCAGCAATGTCACGATACGATAAACCGCAATCGCGATAGGCTACAATCCGACCTTTATCAAAGTCGGAAACATGATGGTACGCATTTCTCCTCTTTACACGAGGCATCACAACAACGTTTCACCCTGCAACGCCGGTCAACTGCTGTTTGAGTATGAGAAATCGGTTGGAATCTTTCCTCAAGTCAGCACGTTGTAGGTGTCGCCACCGGCGCCAACCTTGTGTGAATGTTCTGAAAAGCTAACCATTTGCATCTTCTTCCTGTCAGTTAAATTTCGGGACTGTAGCACGTCATCTTCGTGGTGTAGCAATTTTAACGGCCAGTAGTGTAGAATACTGTGTAAGAAGCTGAATTATTATGATTTATTGCAGTTAACAAACAGTTTATTGTTTATAAAGAAGGATTTGTTTCGGTCCATGAAAAACAGTTGCTGTGTTTCTGATCTGGATGTTACAATTATGCTTCTATCATTCGCAAGGAAATAAGTATTACAACAACTTAATGCAGTTAAAGGTACTTCATTAAAGTTATGTCAAACAGAAGCAGCCATACAATGGATATGCGAGGAAGATATTCAGCTGTGGATGGACGGTTGTTCAAATGGTTCAAATGGCTCTGAGCTCTATGGGACTTAATATCCGAGGTTATCAGTCCACTAGCAAATGGCTCTGAGCACTATGGGACTTAACATCTGTGGTCGTCACTCCCCTAGAACTTAGAACTACTTAAACCTAACTAACCTAAGGACATCACACACATTCATGCCCGAGGCAGGATTCGAACCTGCGACCGTAGCAGTCGCGTGGTTCCGGACTGAAGCGCCTCGAACCGCTCGATCGCAAGGGCCCGCGACGGTTGTTCATCTGATAGTTTACAAAAGTTGTAACGTCCTTAGGCGGTGATCCTTTTCGATTACACAGTGATACTAAATAAAGATAGATGCGTTATTAATATTTTACAACATTGTTTAGGAATTTTGTGTTTGGGTATTTTTTTAAAACAAATTCGTATTGTTGCTCTTTGGTATTGTTTTAGTAGTTGGACACATCTGTATGCTTTAGCGCTATGCGACATTTTAACATTGAGGAAACGCAGTTATCGTTCTTCACGTAAACAAGGAGGATTTATAACAATTTCTGTTTACTAGTTACAGTAGGACGGATCACCGCCGAAATTACTTGTTCTAGTCTCTACGTCTAGTGCCAGCAGAGAGCAGATCCCGACAGCATGTTTACCGCCAAGAAGAAATCAACGACAACGAGGTAACGAGGTAATTAATTTCATCCCTTAGTCCGACTGCTTTCTCGTAAATTGCACCCCAAGCTTCCGACAAAGAGGAATGTGACACAGCAAGAGAACTTTTCTGTAATTCACGCATTAACCAATCAAATTTTCTCTGTTAAAAAAAATGGGCGTCAGCCCCAGAGTGTTTTTTCAGTACTTCAGAATATCTCGTGCAAAGAGGAACGTTATTGATTCATCAGCTGAAGATCCCTGTTGAAACATAGAAGGGTTGGCCAACTTCAAGCGTTTCCTTCCTTTCTGCCCAATGCTCCACAGTTTGTGTAAATTTTCTTTGCATTAACCTATTGAACATAGAAGTACACTTAGACTTTTAATCTTGGACGGTCATTAGGAACCTCTTTCGGCCCGACACAGAAGATGAGCTGTTTTATTACTACTGTGTGACTACCGTAATCATGGATTTTCTAATCGTGAGCGGATGCATTGAGCCTTTATACTGATCTTGCTCTTGTCTGCAGTAAGTAATTGTAATTGCTCTTGCGTTTTACAGAATACTCTGGTCGCGAGAGCGTTTGTGACAAGAAACGAATGAAACTTCGTTTCAAACATTCCAGAGACAAAAGTACATTTACCGTCATTTTAATACTGAAACATTACCAGTAGTTATAAAAGGAAAGAAAAGGGGCAATATGCATTAATCGTGTGGTAATAAAGACCCAGTGTTTGGTTACAACACTGCCGTGCTATTCAAATCGTTATCCAAGTATCATTTTAATTTTTGCAGTATTCGAAAAAATAGCAACACTTTTGTGTTCAAAGAAAAACAATAGACTGTTGCTTATTCGCTTCTGAAGCATTTCAAGAACCCAGGTTTTTGTGATGAAATATTACAATTAATGAATTTTTGAGGTATGACACTATCGTCTATCAAAATGTTCAGCCATTTTAAACAACTGACAGAATGGAAGTGCTAAAATTACTGGTTTCTTTTTGTTACAAAATCCCAAATTCTAAATTGGACACGGAGTTAATATGAAGCTGAAACAGTGAACTAGTTCCTGCAACAGTAAATAGTTTCGACGGTTCATCGAATTCGAAAGTTAAAAGTTAAGAGGTCCCCAAGTTAGTTCTATCCGCGTTTGGGAAACGAACGTTAAATATCTCTAGATTACAGTTTGAAGAAGAAAATTCTGTAGCTATAGATTTCGATTAGTACAGAACGTGTTTTTTGTTGTCTATGCATACTTGAGGGATAAAGTTGTCTATATTTTCTTGCTCTAGAAACCGATAAATGTTGTCATCTTACAAGTCTTCTTGCCTTCGAGAGTTAAACTAGATTCAAGTGAGGCGTAAGATTCCCGGTGACGTTTGCAAATTAACCTGATTTACAGAGCCGGAAATTAACGCTCGCTGTTACACAAGTACTTACAGCTTCCACTGGAAGGCGCCATAGTAGGCAGAACGTGTGACGTGCGTCAGCCTGTTCACACTTCAGCTCTAAAGGAGGGCGCTGTTGTCACTACTTCTGAGAAGATGGCGCTTTACCAGACCGCACAGGTTTGCCGATGTCTTTTTTGTCTATTAGCTTTTGGCAACAGCAACGTATCTCGACTGGGACTTTACTGCAGGCACGATATTTCTTTGACCTTAATACGCGTACCACAACACTGACTTTTTAGTTTCCATTGTTTCTAAACGGTGCTTCCACGATAAAATCCAAATATCTGTGTGAACTATAGTAAATTTAGAGAAGTATGTTGGCATGACCCCTGGACTGGTAGTGCAGTAATTAACTGATACATTATCAGAATATTTTCTCCTCTTTTGGAAATGAGAGTTACATTTATAACATATCACCAGTACGCGTCATGATGTACATTGTTATCCAATTCAGCAATCATCGAATATCAATAACGGCAGATTGTTGATGTTGATCAGAACGCCGGATTAGCTGCGTACTAAACTGACGAATACTTAGAACATGCGAGCGAAAGGAATATTGCAGAGCTACCTGGTGTAAAGTTCGAGTGATTGGAAAGAAACGATAAGTGTGATGAGCATACCACGCGAACGCAAATGGACGATTAGGAGAATTTTTTATGATTAATATATATATATATATATATATATATATATATATATATCAGCAGAGTAGTTACATACTTCACCCACAGATTCCAGCGTAGAGGTTATTTCAGTAAAATCTGACTGGTTTTCACAAATATAAAATAAAGCGGACAACCAGTAAAACGTCGTGTGGATGTATGGTCCACACGTTTCGCCTTACACAACTTTATCGTATCTTAGTAAAAAACGCTCTCTCAGTCGGTAAAGAGATGACTAATCGGTCAAAACATTTTATCATTACAAAATAATGACCAGTTCATGAATTACTGCGGTAGCAATTTTCCTCTTCTAAATTTTTGTGTTGCTGCTGAATCACTAAGTATAAATGTCATAGAAAGGTTATTTAGATTTTTAGTATTACGGAGATGATGGGATACGTATGGAAGTTAGTGGCTGACTCAACACGTTTTATGCAGAGTGTTTAAAAAAATGAGCCACATTATTACAGCGTACGTACGGTACTAGGATTTTATTTACGGATTGAGAGGGATTTAGAGTGGTGTGTGGTCAGATGTAAATCCTCGAGCGGTTATTTAAAGAAAGCAGGCAGGGTCGTTTTAGTATTCTTTGGTGACAGAGTCATTGTGTGTACCCTTGACGACTAACAATAAGAGATACTATTTAGTAATAATCTCTGCGCTTCAATTACTACGCTATTGGGAAATGCTGGCCTTTCAAGTACACAAAATTTGTCATTTCTACAACCGACCGCCACATCACTCTCGCCATCGTAACGTTTCAAAATTGCTTGCTTAGTGACGCATTGATCAAGAACGTCTGCTAGTTTGTCCTCCCCGTTTAACTGACCAAAATCCTCGAAATTCTGAACACGGACACATTCCAAACCAATGGTGTACACCACACTTACAGACTACGCACGCACATTACAGAAGCTTACGACCCGTACACGTGCGCAAGTCTGTGGGTAATCATGTGAGTGGTCTGTTACGAGTTTGTGACTCGTTAGAGTCAATTGAAAGGTGTGTATCACTACACCGAGCACCTCTTGTAGCTTCTGAGTATCATGGTACTATGGTACTAGTTCCTCTAATGATGTGAGACACTTTTTTTCAAAAACAAAATGGCACAGAGCGCTATGGGACTTAGAACTACTTAAACCTAACTAACCTAAGGACATCACACATATCCATGCCCGAGGCAGCATTCGAACCTGCGACCGTAGCGGTTGCGCGGTTCCAGACTGTAGCGCCTAGAACCGCTCGGCCACTCCTGCTGGCACTTTTTTTCACACCTCGTTTATTTGTCTCTGCGTTTTTGTCTAGGTAACCAGTCTAAGTTGAAAAATGCTGTTAAGGAAGGTTCGCCGATTGTGCTTGTGAACAGAAGCGATATCTTCATAAGGTTTACTGACGATGACGACTCTTTATGTGGACGCTGTCTTTGTCTTCATCTCTCTGTGTAAGTTACTGAATATGGAAATGCACACCATACTGGTAAAAAAAAATGTAAGTAGGCTGTTTAGGTTTTTTTATTGGTAACTCCATGTAGCGCTCTGTATGAAAATCGCTGGCTGTGCTGTGTGCAGTCTGTGGTTGGTTTGCATTGTTGTTGGCTATTGTAGTGTTAGGTAGCTGGATGTTAACAGCGCGTAGCGTTGCGCAGTTGGAGGTGAGCCGCCAGCAGTGGTGGATGTGGGGAAGTGAGATGGCGGATTTTTGAGAGCAGATAATCTGGACGTGTTTCCATCAGGAACAGTACATTTGTAAGAATGGATGTCATGAACTGCTATATATATTATGACTATTAAGGTAAATACATTGATTGTTCTCTATTAAAATATTTCATTTGCTAACTATGCTTATCAGTAGTTAGTGCCTTCCGTAGTTTGAATCTTTTATTTAGCTGGTAGTAGTGGCGCTTGCTGTATTGCAGTAGTTCGAGTAACGAAGATTTTTGTGAGGTAAGTGATTTGTGAAAGGTATAGGTTAATGTTAGTCAGGGCCATTCTTTTGTAGGGATTATTGAAAGTCAGATTGCGTTGCGCTAAAAAAAATATTGTGTGTCAGTTTAAGCACAGTCATGTATAATTTTTCTAAGGGGACGTCGCATCTGGCAACCCTGCCAGGATACCTCGCTGGAATCTTCTGATTTTTACTTGTAGTTTGTGTAATTAGTGTAGATTTTGTTTATTGCTAGCCCATAATTGTAGAGAGAATCTGCTTTGTAGTTGCAGTCTTTCATTGTTGTACAGTAAAACAGTTGTGGCACGCATGTAGATTTGCACTAAGTATTTCACAGCTGCGCTTGCAATTAAATAGATATTATTTTCAATGCTATGCTAATGTGGTTTCTTATTTTTGCTCTTCAAATTGTGCTTATCTGTGTTATCGTGTGAAATATTGTGACAATAATGGCGTGTAAAAAACGTAACACTCGGCTCCAAAGTAAACTGAGAAATAATAGTGACAACAAGCATAGGTTATCAGCACCACTGTGTAATGAATTAACAGACATTCGAAGTAGTAATTTGGTAATTGTGCATAGGAAAATGGAGTGGGCGGTAAGTAATGGTGTAGACAATGAAACAAGTAGTGAACATAGAAGCATTATCGATCGATCGGTCGGCAACAACTCACCTCAGGAGTCCGAAATGACGGAACACAATATTGCAAATACTATAGACTCAGGTTTTGGGTCCTCACCGCTTTCTCAAATGTGTCAAGACACATTTTCTGCTTGTCAAAATGTGAATGTTGCCGGTGAAACTGCACTGCCAAAAAGCACAGAGAAACAGATTCGAGACACTAATACATTATTATTGCAATCAATGCAACAAATGGAACAAAATCACAGACAAACACAGCAAAAGCTTCAAAAGTTAGACACAATGGAACAAAATCAGAGACAAACACAGCAAAAGCTTCAAAAGTTAGACACAATTCTTGAACAAACACGTGAAGATTTAACCACTGAGTTACATAACATTGAATCGAAATGTCAAAAAGTCTGTAATGATGTAAAAACACAAATTTGTGAGCATTTTCAACCTATTTTTTCGCGGCATGAAAATACATTACAGAATCACGAAGCTTCCATAAAAGAACTACAAATTATTGTTCATGAAAATCATGAGACCTTGCAAGCTAAAATTGACTCAGTTGCATCTACCGATTCGGTTACACAACTTGCAAAAGCTCAGGAAAACTTAAAGGACACAGTACATACTCTGAAAATTGGTTCAGAAAGACACATGAAGGAAATTAGTTCATTATCAGAGAAAGTAGTTGAACTTGCGGATCAGCTAAATAATTTATCTACGGAGGTAGATGATGATCTGAATGACACAAAACCGGTAGTCTTTAATGACACAGAAGAGTGCGAACAAATTAGGAAATTCAAAGAAAATCAGAATCAAATTAATACACAACACTAAAGAGAAATCCGGGAAGTACAAGATCAGCTGACACAAGTGATACAAGAATTACGTATTTCAGAGGACACTCGCACTCCAATATGGGAAGAGGGACATTGAAATACGGAACAGCCACTAAATCATAAGACAGGGCACTTCAGAAATTATGAAAGACATTGGCAAGGTACACCGAATTTTGAGATGGAACCGCCGAAACGAAGTAACAACGACCGATATGCGACTCGCCGACATGATGATTTTGACTATAAGGTGTTTATTACTACACATAAATTCTAAACATTTAGGAATTCCGGCAACGACATTCATCCACAAGCGTGGCTTCATCAATTTTCTCATTGTTTTCCTCCCAAATGGTCATTAGAACATACATTAGAATGTATGTGTGGCTACTTAGAGAATGAACCAGCTGTAAGAATGCGATCGGTCATTCACGATTGTCACAGTGAAGGAGAATTTTATCATGCCTTCCTCTCAGCATTTTGGTCTCAAGCTACACATGACCGAGTAAAACATAGCATCATAATGATGAAACATTTCGAACAATCTGAATTTTCCAGTCTTGTGAAATATTTTGAAGACATGTTGCACAAGAATCAATACCTGTGAAACCCTTACAGCCCCTCAGAACTCATCCGCATTT
Organism: Schistocerca cancellata; assembly: GCF_023864275.1. Taxonomy (NCBI): domain Eukaryota; kingdom Metazoa; phylum Arthropoda; class Insecta; order Orthoptera; family Acrididae; genus Schistocerca; species Schistocerca cancellata. Next base: position 618,339,409 of record NC_064630.1, read on the forward strand.
GCTTAATCAAATTGCATGAACATTTACGACATACTATTTTGGCAGGAGTTGCAAAGACGACGTGGAAGCTTTTCAGGGACTGTTACAAGAAATGGAAATCGACACTGACAATCGCAGAACGCGAAAACAGGAGCACAACAATTACAGGTCACATCCATCACAATTCCGTGATGAAAGAAATAATAACTGGACACAACAAGGCTATTCTTATAACGCAAATCGTGACCAAAACCGACACCACCCGTATGACAACCGTTGGCAGAGTAGTAATAGTTACAGAGAAAAATCGCATTTCCATAGTAATGACTATCACAGAGACGACCAGAGAAACAGACAATATGGGAACCAAATTAATTATTATCAAGGGAGACAGAAGAACTTCAGTTCAGCGTGCAGTTATGATTCCAGGAGAAATTCTCCACCACATGACCGACAAACAAGAAACTATGTAAACTACCGACAAAACGACAAACCTGAATTCCATCCGAATTGGCGGGATTCAAACAGGGCAGGGCCCTCTCGAGAAGGTGAATTTTTAGAAGTTAGGTTCCCTAACCCCAACAACGATGCGCGCCAACAAATAGACAGACAATGACTCGCACGGCAGGCAGCCACGTGCGCCAGCTGGCTCAGAGAAAAATAACATTGACGCTAACCTTGAGAAAAATTCCAGTATTCTTTACCAACGTACACCGCATGATAGTTGCGTTCAAGTTGAAAGTCTGAGTACTATGAAGAGTAAAGGATTGCACCACATTTCACATGTAAAACCGTTTATTGAGAGATAACCTGTTTTTTAACTTAGTCTTTGCTATAAAATTTTTCAATTCACATTACTATTATGCTTTTGACTTAAGAAACTGTTACCATGCAACAATGTTTGAAGTTAAATATCCAGTCAAGAACCAAGAGAACTTATTTAAACAGAAATTACGAATGCATTGTTATAGTGAACAGAAGACATAGTGTTGTTATTTGTAGATTCTTGCTGGTTAGTTGTACGATTATTTAACGCCTATCAGGCTTACATACTTAGAACATATACTGCTAATGAGATTTTAATGCAACATTTTGGTTTACTTGAAAAGATACTCTTTATTTGAAGTACATTCGGTGAGATTAAAGATGACTTAGCACTTGGTTTCTTTGATAGCTACACGATTATATCACGATGCTACTAATATGTGACACAATTTACGTTGTTGCTTTTGCGGTGTATCTGTTTTATATCTGCACAGTTTTTCTGAATTCTTCTGGAAAGTAAAATATGTTTTAATAGTAACTTTTGTGATATGGGTACAATGAGACAGCCTTTTCTGTAGCACAACAATACGTTACATTATAGTACTTTCTTGATGATGGTAAGGTACGTAATAACTACGATATCGATACGCAAAGCATTTCACTTTCGTTTATGATGAGGTAAGTACATTGACTTCAGCAGAACTTTGCTTACAGAGGACTTTAACTACGACACTTCCACAAAATTATCTTACAGCAAGATGCACATTTAGCGCTACAGGACACGCATTTGAGTGATTAATTTTTTATTTAACCATTTATTTTTAAAGATTTTTGAATTACAAAATAAGTTTTCCGTGATACATTTCTTCCATTGCTGTAATCTGTAAAACCTGAGGGTATAATTACATTAATCCTCAGGGCGATACACGCTTACTTTGTCTACCATGTGTTTGGTAAGCACAAGGAGCCCTGGCTAATATGGTATTTGATTATACAACTTTACACATCGGTACCATATTTCTCTAACACATAAATTACACAGCTATCTGATCATTTAACTGAGAGAGACAAACATTTTTTTACTACATGAGTGACAGATGTTTACGTAATTACACAGTTGGATAACATCATACCTATGAAACTGTATTGTGTATGTACTTTATGAGCTCTTCATATTTTTTCAGAACTATTGTGATACTATGAGAGCTTTGAATGATGTATTTGGTATGAGATCATGATTTTTAAAGTACGTTTGAGGTAGATGACACTATTTAAATGAGCAGAGAATTTGTTTTAGGTTTTGACATAATTGCAGAAAGCTACGACGTTTTTGAGATTTGACTGAGGTGTTATGATGTTATTATTACGACGACGATGTGTATTATGCTGTTCAGGTATGTTTATGATCAATAAGCTGATGCTATATGAGGAATTTGATTATGCTACGTATTTATTATGATGAAATATTGAAGAAGTGTCGACAAATATTTATATGTGTAATGAGGTAAGGAATAATGAGTAGAGGCTAGGAACTCTGATTTGTGAAAAAGGATGTTGGAAGCCGAGAATCGTACTTTAAGAGTTATGAAATGTGTGTATATGCGTGAATGTATCACTATGCTGGCGAAAATTTTTTGGACACTGTTATATTTACAGGATTTTGTTTCTACAGATTTGCAACGCAAATTCTCGACCTGTGAAATTTTTATATGAGACTGTCACTGTAGTGCAAACTGGTGTCGTAAATATTTCGGTAAGAAAGTTAAGTAGCCTTCACATAATGCGTCATGGGCACCTAGCTGCGTGACAGTCACCTGGAAAAAAGTCATTAGTGTGTGCCTTTTAGGGGCACAGGTGAAAAAAAAAGAGGCCATTTTCCATGCTATTGATATTCCTTTGTAGAAAGCATCGCAAATACGACACACTCAAACTTGAAAACATATGATTACACTGTGGAGCTCTTAATTTATGAGATTTACTAAAATACCTAATGAAATGATGAGAAACATTTTACATCTATTGTCTTTCTAGTTGAGAGATTGCTTATTTTGTTTAATATCTAGTTTCTAGCTGTGCTGCAGCATTGGTTAATATAAAATTTTATAGATGTACTAATATAAATATTTTCTGTCTACAGATCCAGTAAATAATAATTTTGTGTTATACTTCCAAAAAAATGAGGGAGCACAAAAAGACATTTCCCTTCACAGGAACTGCATACATAATTTTCTTTTCAAGTACTTGGTAATTTATTTCATAGAATAAGTTTTTGTGGTGCACCACTTTAATTATATAGACATTAAAATGTGAATAGACATCTCCTTTATCAGCATTGTTGTCTTTAGTGTACTATTTTTTTCTGCTTGAGCTTTGGCATGTTTAGATATTAGTTATTGCATTTGCAGCTGCTGTTTTCCAGGCATAATGTTACTGAATTTGACTTTATATTACTGTGTTAAGCCAGTTTTACTACGGATTTATTTTTCTTGTTTGCTATGCATTGCCTTATATTAGCTGTAATATTGAATTTGCATTGCTAATTTATGCTGCTTGCTTTGCAAATCTGCATTTTTTTGTCATTGCTGTTTGTGTAATTGTTTTGTGCTGCTGCATTGCCTCGTTCCTTAGTTTAGCACCTGAGCTCAGTAGATTTAAGTTAGCTTAAGATGGGGTAGGCTATATGAGTTGTGATGAATCAGAAGAAGTACATTGAGAAGCTATAAGAAGATGGTTTGGCCAAAAAGGTATTTTGAAAGAGGATATGAACAAAAAAGGAGGGTTTAGGGACAACAGGTTTAGGTAGGGTTTTCTTGGAAATGAATGATGAGGTAAGATAATGGAAAATAAATAATGAGGTAAGAAATATGTGAACATATAAATACAGAAAGCACGTTTGGATAGGATTTTTTTGGTGGAAACAAATGAAATAAGACGAAAGATGTATGGAATGAAGTTTTAGGTTGGACTGCAGTACCAAATGTTACACTGAAAACAAACCCTGCCTTTTCCTCTTGTGTTATTTTGCTATGTGTTTGTGTTCTCTTGTATATTGGTGTTTTTCCTGTCTTTATGTGTTTAGCTGATATGAATTATGTTGTGGAATTTTTCTAATAATATGTTATTTTCTTTGTAAAGTTGCTCAGACATTATTTATTCTGTTTTGTTTTAATGCTCATGTGTGAAGTTGATGTTTCAAAGTTATTCTGATCTTTTGTGTATTTGCTTATGTCATAATTCCAGTAACAGTGATGTATATGTTTATTTCTATTGTTTTGTAAAGCCTGTATTACTACAAATGTATCTGTATTATTATGTTTTTAATGGTGTATTTTGTACCTTTGTTATTGTATTCTTATGTTATAAAATTGTAATTGACACCATTTCATCAAATGAAGTAACTTGTAAGTTACATTTCACTGCACACGTTTCTGTTAGTATACGGACAATACGTGAGAAGTAGGGACTGATAGTGTTTGGAGTTGTGTTAATAATTCAGCAAGGAACTGATTAACATCATTGCTGGTTCTAAGGACAATTCCAAAAATTTTGTGATTGCACAAGTGGTAGTTCATGGACTTGCTGTATTGTCCACAAGACTCTTTGATGGTGATTGTGCACCTGCACAGTCGCAAAGGATGGCTGCTAGCCATCTCTACAAGGACTACAGTGGGTCTGCATCTTTGATGGCCCGCCAATTTCTACAAGGACTGCAGTGGGTCTGTACCTCTGGTGGCCCACCAATACCATACTCTCTACCAAGTCTATAGTGGGTCTGCTCTATTATGACCTACCTACCAATATTCTTTAAAACTTCGACTGACTCTGTGGTGGGTTTGCTCTGTTGTGGACCATTACCTGTCTGCATGTCAAGAGTCAGCACTGTCTTTCTGTTGGAAGGACAACACTACTTCTTCAAGACTGCATGGAAATCCACTACTTCCGTGTGCATTTTGTTTTACTGCTCAGACTTTGAGAAAAACACTGCAATTTTACTGTGATGAAAGATCAGGACTGTCTTTATGGACTGTGAGAAAATTTTAGCCTTTGACCAACATTGCATCGATAGGTGTGTGCATTTCATTTCTTTGTTATTGTAATTATGAAAAATTTTTTCAAATCTGTATTGGCCACTGCCCAAAACAATTTGTAAATTTTTTTGTGGGGAGCATGGGGGCTATGTAAGTAGGCTGTTTAGGTTTTTTTATTGGTAACGCCATGTAGCGCTCTGTATGAAAATCACTGGCTGTGCTGTGTGCAGTCTGTGGCTGGTTTGCATTGTTGTTGGCTATTGTAGTGTTGGGCAGCTGGATGTTAACAGCGCGTAGCGTTGCGCAGTTGGAGGTGAGCCGCCATCAGTGGTGGATGTGGGGAAGTGAGATGGTGGATTTTTGAGAGCGGATAATCTGGACGTGTGTCCATCAGAAACTTTACATTCGTAAGAATGGATGTCATGAACTGCTATATATATTATGACTATTAAGATAAATACATTGAGTGTTCTATATTAAAATCATTCATTTGCTAACTATGCCTATCAGTAGTTAGTGCCTTCCGTAGTTTGAATCTTTTATTTAGCTGGCAGTGGTGGCGCTCGCTGTATTGCAGTAGTTCGAGTAATGAAGATTTTTGTGAGGTAAGTGATTTGTGAAAGGTATAGGCTAATGTTAGTCAGGGCCATTCTTTTGTAGGGATTATTGAAAGTCAGATTGCATTGCGCTAAAAAAAATATTGTGTGTCAGTTTAAGCACAGTCATGTATAATTTTTCTAAGGGGACGTTACATTAACAACGGGTGTGCATCTTTGGTTCAACATCATCTACTGCTACTTGGACGGGAGGCACACTTACATTGTTGCACTGAGTATTTCACCCTTCATCGGGCGCAGGGGCACATTGGCTGGCATGTTAAAGAGCAGGAAATGCATCTCACATGCAGTCCACTGAACATATCTGGAGTTAGGTTGCTGGATAAATCACTCGTTATGGTCTATTAGCTGAGGAATCCGGCTTCGCTCAGGCAGTTGGTATGAGAATTTTTGGCAGTTGGAATTAAAGGATAAACGTTAAAGTACAAAAGGTGAAAAAAATTATGGTAAATATATTCTAACTATTTACAACACTTGTGAACGTATAAGAAGTAAACACTTTTTGTTGACAATATATTCTATTTACGATAGTTGTTCATAAGCAACGTTTTCCATTTTGTTAACTGGGGTACATATTTACAATTTTTTTGGAATTTCCCGCAAGAGAGAAAGCTTTTTTTAGTTGATCATGAAGACGCAGGAGTCTTGGACGTTGATAGCACAATACTTTAAAGTTCGTCGATGCGATTTGTTAATCGTAAAAGTGCATGCTAATTTGATCTGCAGTGCTAGTTAGCATATAGACTTATACTACTGTCGTAGGCGTGGGCTTCATGTCTATCTTGGACACAACAACGCGTTCGCTCTGCTGTTTGTAGTAGCTTACCCGCATTCCTATTGTTTTGTTCATTATTAAACCTACTCATGCATTACCCCTATTTGATTTTGTATTTATAACCCTGTATTCACCTGACCTTCTGTCTTGTTCCTTCTGCCACCGAACTTCACTAATTCCCACCATATCTAACTTTAACCTATCCATTTCCCTTTTTAAATTTTCTAACCTACCTGCCCGATTAAGGGATCTGACATTCCACGCTCCGATCCCTACAACGCCAGTTTTCTTTCTCCTGATAACGACGTCCTCCTCAGTAGTCCCCGAGATTCGAAAGGGGGACTATTTTACCTCCGGAATATTTTACCCAAGAGGACGCCATCATCATTTATCCATACAGCAAAGCAGCATGCCCTCGGGAAAAATTACGGCCGTAGTTTCCCCTTGCTTTCAGCCGTTCGCAGTACCAGCAGAGCAAGGCCGTTTTGGTTAGTGTTACAAGGCCAGATCAGTCAACCATCCAGACTGTTGCCCCTGCAACTACTGAAAAGGCTGTGCCATTGTGCTTTCGTCCCAGAGGATAATTTCAACTTGCTTTAAAAGTTCACGCCATCCTGATGCCCCTGAGATTTTTACACCGCGAAGCAGGTCTCATATGTTGTTTAGCACGTGTTTATGTCATCAGTAGATTTCTTATAAATGTAATCTGGGTGCCGCCTGGTTCGTCCAAGTAAGTAATTCCGCCAGGGTAGTCGTCAGTCGGGTCCATGATAAATTTCGTTTTTTCGCTGTTCTTCTTTTACTTGAGAACTGGCAAGATCTCCTCCTCTTTTACGGCTGGGTATTGTCTAAAATATAAATCACATCAACTTTTCATTAACAAATACAGTAAATACGCTTTATACATTTTATTTTCAATTTATATTCAGTTTTCGGTTCCTCCCTTCGTCACTGGTAGGACCTGTCATTCGAACCCACTACGGGTCTTGCTTTATATACCCCTACCAATGGATGGCCCTACCAATAGTGAATTCCAGAATATATCAAAAACGCTTGGAATGGTCCACAACGTTCCAGAACACTCCACTGGAGAGTGTTCTGGAATGTTAGGCAATGATTTGGGATGTTCCGTAATATTACCGAAGATTCTAGAATCTTCCCGAATGTTCCAGACAATTCCAGAACGTCCTGGAATATTGTTAAATATTCCGGATCTTTCTGGAATGTTGTGGAATGCTCCCGAATACGTTAGGATGTTATGGAATGTTCTCGAATACTCTCGAACGTTCTGGGATGTCCTCGAATACTCTCGAATGTTCTGTAATGTTCTAGAAATTTCTAAAGAGCGAAACTTCCGAGCCTTTATGTATTCAAAAACACGCCCTTCACGTAAAAACAGGAACCTTCTTCATGGATTTGGATAGAGAGCTACCACACCATATAGCTCCCTTCATCGTCCCAGGACTCGTTCGTGAGTTGTAGCGGCACACTTATTGACTTCCTACCAATTGCGAACTATGCGGTTTTGCATTTGCTGTTGTAAGTAGGCTGTTTATGTTTTCTTATTGGCAACGTTACGTAGCGCTCTGTATGAAAATAACTGGCTGTGCTGTGTGCAGTCTGTGGCTAGTTTGCATTGTTGTCTGCCATTGTAGTGTTGGGCAGCTGGATGTGAACAGCGCGTAGCGTGGCGCAGTTGGAGGTGAGCCGCCAGCAGTGGTGGATGTGGGGAGAGAAATGGCAGAGTTTTGAAATTTGTAAGACTGGATGTCATGAACTGATATATATATTATGACTATTAAGGTAAATACATTGTTTGTTCTCTATTGAAATCTTTCATTTGCTAACTATGCCTATCAGTAGTTAGTGCCTTCCGTAGTTTGAATCTTTTATTTACCTGGCAGTAGTGGCGCTCGCTGTATTGCAGTAGTTCGAGTAACGAAGATTTTTGTGAGGTAAGTGATTTGTGAAAGGTATAGGTTAATGTCAGTCAGGGCCATTATTTAGTAGGGATTATTGAAAGTCAGATTGCGTTGAGCTAAAAAATATTGTGTGTCAGTTTAAGCACAGTCATGTATAATTTTTCTAAGGGGACGTTTCATATGTCGACCCTTAGACCAGGATACCTCACTGGAATCTTGTGATTTTTTTCTTGTAGTTTGTGTAATTAGTGTAGATTTTGTTTATTGCTAGCGCGTAATTGTAGAGAGAATCTCTTTTGTAGTTGCAGCCTTTCATTGTTGTACAGTAAAACAGTTGTGGCATGCATGTAGATTTGTACCAGATATTCGCAGCTGCGCTTGCAATTAACGAGATATTATTTTCAGTGCTATGTTAATGTGTTCTCTTATTGTTGCTCTTCAAATTGTGTTTTTCTGTGTTGTCGTGTGAAATATTGTGACAATAATGGCGTGTGAAAAACGTAATACTAGGCTCCAAAGTAAACTGAGAAATGACAGTGAAGACGAAAGCAGTGTGTTAACGCCACCATGTAATGAATTAACTAATATTCAAAGTAGTAATTTGGTAACTGTGCATAGGGAAATGGAGCGGGCATCAAATAATGGTGTAGACAGTGAAACAGGTAGTGAACAGGGAAGCATTGTCGATCGATCGGTCGGCAACAGCTCGCCTCAGGAATCGGGAATGACTGAACACAATATTACAAATACTGTAGACTCAGGTTTTGGGTTCTCACCGTTTTCTCAAATGAATAAAGACACATTTTCCGCTTGTCAAAATGTGAATGTTGCCGGTGCAAATTCACTGCCGAAAAGCACTGAGGAACATGTTTCAGACACGAGTGCATTGTTATTACAATTAATGCAACAAATGGGACAAAAGCTTCAAAAGTCATAATATATACAGCAGTTCATGACATCCAGTCTTACAAATTTCAAAACTCCGCCATTTCTCTCCCCACATCCACCACTGCTGGCGGCTCACCTCCAACTGCGCCACGCTACGCGCTGTTCACATTCAGCTGCCCAACACTACAATGGCAGACAACTATGCAAACTAGCCACAGACTACACACAGCACAGCCAGTGATTTTCGTACAGAGCGCTACGTAACGTTGCCAATAAGAAAACATAAACAGCCTACTTACACTGTTTAAATACTAGCACATTGCACTGACTTGAAAACACGAAAAGTTGCTTATCATAGTAATTCTGAATCTGGTATTAGATATGGTATAATTTTCTGGGGAAGTTCAAGTAATCTATATCGAATACTGAAACTGCTAGGAAAATTGTCAGACACGTGTGTGCTGCATAGCAATCAGATTCTTCTAGCCCATTATTTCGGAAACTAAAAATCCTAACCGTTCCCTCCATATACATTTATGAAATTATAATCTTCCTACACAGCAGTCAAAGATTATTCGAGGAGAATAATTTTAACCGCACATATAAAACGAGAATTAAAAATAATTTCATGCTACCCACACACACACAAGTTGAAATGGTATGAGCGGACAACACAGTGTATGGGAATGACGATATACGAGAAGTTAATGGGCAAAAACATATTTACCATGAATCCAGAAATTTTAAAAACGAGGCTACAGCAGATTCTGTGGGAGAATTCAATAGAAGAATTCATAGAGGGCGAAATGATTACTAGAGCAGGAGGTAATTAAGTGTTAAATTTTATTGTATGTATATATAACAAAATTGTAGTATTATAATGCTGTTAACATCAGCAGTTCTGTATATACAGTGAAATTATACCGCTATTTTGACGGGTCTCCTGTACCTGAATCAAATGATGTAGATTATGTACGTTATGAGATAAATAAACCACAATTCAAGAAATCACAGTTCACTGCCTGCTCGTGCTTAGATTGAACTGCGACAGTGTAGCATGAGCTACGAGGAAGTGCTTCTCTCAAAAACGACGCAAAAGACGTGTCACATACTTTATAGTCATACAAACGTTTTCCTTATGTTGTGCTTAGGGGTCAGGACCACCTTGTTATCGACTTTATCAAGAGACATATCAGTTGTATGCTCCCGTATTTACACACATTTTTCGTACACTGAGATATCGCAATAATGAATAAGAGAACTGGAAGAAAGTAGGTAAATGAGAAAAGCACCAATCCCTTTTAGACAAGCGAAATATTTTCTGACAGTGTATATGCTATTTAGTGCACAGAAAAAGTATAGAATGGATTAATCAGAAACACGCAGTCTGAGATAATTTGGATACATCAGTACAGATGGACGATCACAGCTAAGAGCAAAGGCCAAACAAATAAATTCGTAGTGTGTAAGTAAGGTGTTGAATCAAGTCTACCAGAAACACCAGGTTAGAAGGGATACACGTTGGAATGACATGTGCTACACTCCTGGAAATTGAAATAAGAACACCTTGAATTCATTGTCCCAGGAAGGGGAAACTTTATTGACACATTCCTCGGGTCAGATACATCACATGATCACACTGACAGAACCACAGGCACATAGACACAGGCATCAGAGCATGCACAATGTCGGCACTAGTACAGTGTATATCCACCTTTCGCAGCAATGCAGGCTGCTATTCTCCCATGGAGACGATCGTAGAGATGCTGGATGTAGTCCTGTGGAACGGCTTGCCATGCCATTTCCACCTGGCGCCTCAGTTGGACCAGCGTTCGTGCTGGCCGTGCAGACCGCGTGAGACGACGCTTCATTCAGTCCCAAACATGCTCAATGGGGGACAGATCCGGAGATCTTGCTGGCCAAGGTAGTTGACTTACACCTTCTAGAGCACGTTGGGTGGCACGGGATACATGCGGACGTGCATTGTCCTGTTGGAACAGCAAGTTCCCTTTCCGGTCTAGGAATGGTAGAACGATGGGTTCGATGACGGTTTGGATGTACCGTGCACTATTCAGTGTCCCCTCGACGATCACCAGTGGTGTACGGCCAGTGTAGGAGATCGCTCCCCACACCATGATGCCGGGTGTTGGCCCTGTGTGCCTCGGTCGTATGCACTCCTGATTGTGGCGCTCACCTGCACGGCGCCAAACACGCATACGACCATCATTGGCACCAAGGCAGAAGCGACTCTCATCGCTGAAGACGACACGTCTCCATTCGTCCCTCCATTCACGCCTGCCGCGACACCACTGGAGGCGGGCTGCACGATGTTGGGGCGTGAGCGGAAGACGGCCTAACGGTGTGCGGGACCGTAGCCCAGCTTCATGGAGACGGTTGCGAATGGTCCTCGCCGATACCCCAGAAGCAACAGTGTCCCTAATTTGCTGGGAAGTGGCGGTGCAGTCCCCTACGGCACTGCGTAGGACCCTACGGTCTTGGCGTGCATCCGTGCGTCGCTCGATCCGGTCCCAGGTCGACGGGCACGTGCACCTTCCGCCGACCACTGGCGACAACATCGATGTACTGTGGAGACCTCACGCCCCACGTGTTGAGCAATTCGGCGGTACGTCCACCCGGCCTCCCGCATGCCCACTATACGCCCTCGCTCAAAGTCCGTCAACTGCACATACGGTTCACGTCCACGCTGTCGCGGCATGCTACCAGTGTTAAAGACTGCGATGGAGCTCCGTATGCCACGGCAAACTGGCTGACACTGACGGCGGCGGTGCACAAATGCTGCGCAGCTAGCGCCATTCGACGGCCAACACCGCGGTTCCTGGTGTGTCCGCTGTGCCGTGCGTGTGATCATTGCTTGTACAGCCCTCTCGCAGTGTCCGGAGCAAGTATGGTGGGTCTGACACACCGGTGTCAATGTGTTCTTTTTTCCATTTCCAGGAGTGTATAAAGTATGCGTCATGGGCTGGGAATGGCTTGAACGTTAGCGGATTACATCTTTAGAGAAGTATACGAATTGTAATACACAAAATAATTTATTATTGAAGGCTCTGGGCGTAAATGGCACACTGTAAACAGTTTATGAGTAATTTGTTGTTGGTGTTGCGGTCTTCTGTCCGAAGTATGGTTTGATGCAGCTTTTCAAGCTGGTATATCCTGAGAAATCCTCTTCATGTCGGAAGAACTACTACAATCTACATCCATTTGAATATGTTTACTGTACTGATGACTAGTTCTCTTCCAACAATTTTAATAGCTCGTCCACACTTGCCTCTATTATCCATATAAATAATAGTTGTTGCCCCAGGAGATATGCCGGCCGGTGTGGCCGTGCGGTTCTAGGCCTTTCCGTCTGGCACCGCGTGACCGCTACGGTCGCAGGTTCGAATCCTGCCTCGGGCATGGATGTGTGTGATGTCTTTAGGTTAGTTAGGTTTAATTAGTTCTAAGTTCCAGGCGACTGATGACCTCAGAAGATAAGTCGCATAGTGCTCAGAGCCATTTGCACCAGCCCAGGACATATCCTATTAACCGATGCCCTCTTTCAGTCAAGTTGTTCCATAAACGTTTTTCCCAAATTTGATTCAGCACTTCCTCATTAGTTAGTCGTCCTACTCACGTAACGTTCAGCCTTCTTCTGAAGCACTACATCTCAAAAGCTCTATTCTCTTCGTTTGAATTGCATATCGCTCACGTTCTAATTAGTTGGAAAAAAAGGTATTTTTGAAAAGGGTAGGTGTCAACATCCAATGTTTTGCTAGCGAGCGAAGTGAAAGTGAAAATTTGGGCTCAGAGCACCCTGGCGAAACGTTCATCACATTAGACAAACTAGCGCAATATATCTTGTAATTAAAATTTTCCCGTGACGTGTAAGTCTCATCTTCATCTACGATCATGTTAATAATAATGGTTCGTGGAGCGGTCGTGTGATGGTCAGCATTTCCACCTAGTAAGCAATAAAACACGGGTTCGAGTCCCGGTTGTGGTACAAATTTTAATTCATTTCTTTTGCTTCCATCATTATCGTTGCGCAGTAGAGTCGCTTGACGAACTCTTAACAGTATTAAATATGCCGTAATCCGATTGTTGAAATTCGCTGTACTGTTTATTTGAGGAACAACATACTTTTCCTTTAAAGGAAAATTCCACGTTGGTACTACTCGAAATATACTTCAACATGCAGTATCCCCTAATAAAGTACAGCTAACATTAGAATCACATCATAATCCTCGAGAAGACACGGCACGAATTTTTTTAGCGATGCAATGAAAAACGAAGGGAACAATGAACCGCAGCCAGTAGGAAAAAAAAAAACCACTAACCACCACAGCAAGACGTTACGTCGTTTTGGGCAATTTGCTTCGCTCTGCGTGAATCTTCATTGTGAATGGTTGTTGTACACCTTACCATTGGAACACGAAAGATGAAGTCGTGTTAGCTCCATCTCTACAACTTCTATTCTAAATGTCACGTTGTTCCCTTACACCACGTTGGTGTAGTGCAACCGAGTCACGGAAAACCCTCCTGCACAACACGTGACTGCGTAAATACGTCTTCGGGACATTACACCTGCGCAAATTCATTGGGAATAAATAGTAATGCTGAACTCATGGTTTGATTCAGAGACGTATGATGAATGCTTCATTCGATCGGAGATAAGTGACATCCATTTTATTCAGGTTGCTGTCAGAAATAGGGTCATGTGAATATTATACGACAAGTGGAATAATAACCACGACAGATTCTTATATTATTAATAAAGCTGTTAAGATCAATACGTATACCGAACAACTGGCGCTTCTGTATGATACGTCATGTACCGAGAAAAGAATTTCTTTTCGTTTGTTCTTCGTGATATCACCTTGGAAATAAGAATGTCCGACCGAGTGCTATGGTCGCTCCCCGCTAATGTTAGAAGCCAACGCATGTCAGTGGGCAGTACGTTCTGTCGGTGAATTCCCAATGTTTGTCCAGTTCAATGGCTGGGCGCTGAGAACGAGTGCATGACGTCGGAACCGTTGAGTGTGTGCGAGGAGCGCTTTCACCGAATGTGTACTTCGCGACTCTCGGAATAATTCTGCGAAGCTGGCTGGTTGCTGACCTCTATTTTCCAAACTTGTCGCACTATAAAAGACACCCGCGTTCCAGACGATGCTCACAGTTGTGTCGACCGTTCTGCTTGCGACTACCTGCTGAAATATGAACAGGTTTCTGGTAAGTCTTCGTCGAGCTGTAAGCAATTTCCGATATTTATTAATTTCCATATGTCAAATCAGCATTTCTAAGTGCTCATACTGTCATGAAAATCGGTATCTCATCGGTAAAATATTGCGCTAAGTTATAAACAGTAAATGTAGCTAGAAGTTAATGTAACTCTGCCACAAACAAATATTTGGCGTCTTAAACTGTACTCCATTAGTAGCACCGCAGACTGAAGTTTTTCACGTTAATTTTTCCGCTGCTATGACGTCATATTCAGTAATCGCCATACATTCTGTCAGAGGCGAATATTATTTTTCATATTGTTCATTCAGTAAGCAAGTCACTTTTCTTGCTTCCTCCTATAAAAGAACGAACACATAAGTTTAGTGTCAACTGTCTTCTATTCTACTTTTTCAATACGTGTTACTAGATACGTAAATTTCATGCCCCTCTGTAGATGTGTAAATCTAGCCACACTATTCATTTCTTTTCAGTGCAGTCTGTAGAGGTGGTATTACATCTACGTCTACATCAACATCCATACTCCGCAAGCCACCTGACGGTGTGTGGTGGAGGGTACTATGAGTACCTCTATCGGTTCTCCCTTCTGTTCCAGTATCGTATTGTTCGTGGAATGAAAGATTGTCGTATGTCTCTGAGTGGGCTCTAATCTCTCTGATGTTATCCTCAAGGTCTCTTCGCGAGATACTCGTAGGAGGGAGCAAAATACTGCTTGACTCCTCGGTGAAAGTACGTTCTCGAAACTTCAACAAAAGCCCGTACTGAGCTACTGAGCGTCTCTCTTGCTGACACTGGAGTTTATCTATCATCTCCGTAACGCTTTCGCTATTACTAAATGATCCTGTGCATGGTTTCACAATAACATGATAAATTCATCAGACGTGATTCCTTCCTCGTATTAACAAAAGGAAATTTGTAACTGTCTTCTCCATGCTTCGAAGATTTTGCTCCTTCCGTATATATGATTCGTATGGAGATTATTTATTTTGCTGGTCAACAGAAGTCTCCAAGTACCAAACAAAGGTTCAAATTTGTGGAAAAAAAATTCTGAGAATGTACATTTGGAGCACAGCATCATATGGTAGTGGGAAAACCGGTACAGAACGGAATCGAAGCGTTTGACACACCCCCTGTTGGAAGATAAGCCCTGTAGCTCAAAACTGACAGAGGCGCCATCAGAGAAAAGTAATCTGACTTAGCTTCCTCTCGCGATCATATCAGTACTGAAAAATTAAGGCTAAACATATATTCCTTATGCTTTAATAGCATACATTTCAATATTGTTTCTAGACGTGTGGTGCCTGAAAATTAAAGTTGTGACTTTCTTACGAACAGATGTTATATTTGCACTCACGTTTGATAGTAATTTCCTTTCTCAGCAGTTTTCATCTTCATAAAGTGACTGAATGCAGTTAGTTTATTCGTTGTTAGAATTTCCTTTATTTCTTTTTTAGTGAGCTTTTGGTGCGAACATGTATTGGAACAATTTGATTAATCTCCGTTTAACGTACCCGTTGCCGGACAAACAACCAGAAAGTAAACTCTGAGATTATTAGAGACGGAGCTGGAACTCGGTTTGGGCGAGAATGACGAAGGAAGTCGTCTGTGGTTCTACTAAGGAAGACTCAGCATTGTCCTGAAATAACTACGATCAGTAAACGGGCATTTGACTCAGCTCCTCTAGGACACCACTATAGTACTATCTTCACCGTCCACCTACGTAGTCATTGTGGATGACTGCCATACGGGCAGATTTTTCCTTGGTGGGAGGCGTGGCACGGTGGGTGCACTCACCTTCGTGAAGACAACTGAGCAGGTACTCGACCGATTAGCAGAGGTTCCAAGGTCGAGAAACCGGTCAAAGACCGAGAGAGCAGTGTTCTGTCTATACGCCCCTACACCCTCCATGCCACATCGAATAACGCCATTGCCAGAGGGTGAGACGGCGGTCGGTCGGGACCGACTGACGCGTCTAGTTCCACAACGTGGAACTTAACCTACTTTTACCTTTTACTGTCTTAACCAAGAGATTTCACTTAGACAGGTTCACTAAAACCAACACTGCTTGTCTTTTACATCTAGAGTTTAATGGGGGAAATAATTTTTCGTGTGCAAACGATATTTTAAGATTTTCTACGTGAGTGCACTGTAAGTACATTTTCTTCTAAGAAACTACACTTCTCCTGTCCTTTCGCTGTGAATGACTGTATGGCTATCAAATTCATGAAGTCGTTCCACGTTGTAATGCTGTGAAGTTTCAAGGTTAATTATTTCAAAAACGTCATTGACGTCTTTAAGTAACAGGTGATTTTCTAAAACCAGAAAACTTACATTCCTCTAGTCGCACGTATCTGATGACAAATCTTTTTACGTATGAACATCCACAAGTAAATGTGTGTTACCTTCAACATCATTATAGTTGAGAACATCCAGCATCTCTAACCCCGAAGACAGGTTTTCCTTTCTCCCTTCTCGCTGATTCTTATCTGCTGTGAATTGTTAGAAATGACAGACTACTAATTGCAAGAACATTGTAATCAGCCGTAATTCTTCCCTTCCTTACGACAGGAACTTTGATCTCGTAAAGGAGTCGCTAAGGATGTGTGGCTAAGTCAGCCGTGTACATCTGACTTCAGATATTATTGAAAACTGCAACAAAATCAACAAGGTTATTGTCAAAAGAATGTAGACATACGATTTTTGATTTTACAACTTTCTCCCAAATCCTTTACCAGAAGAAACTGCTAAGAGAAGCGTTCAATGAGGCCAGAAAATGCAACTTAACCACAGCAGCTTCAAGCATTTGATCTGTAATGCCAAGCTGTGTTTTAGCATTGTTCTTTTAGATTTCATTTATTCTATCATCCAACATTCTTTCCATGTGGTTCAATCCGGACGACCTGTGCCCAGTCCACCTTCCAGACTAACATATCCATCTGAATTTGTCCCACTAAAGTCCATTGAGTGCTATAAAAAAAGTATTTCCTTACATACTTGAAGAGTGTAACGAATCTTATGATGAACTTCCTATATTGTATTGTATTGTATGTTAACCGGGGACCTAGAAACGACAGAGAGGCTCCGTCCCCGCCGCAGCCGCAGTGATCCACAACCCCACGACGACTACCGCAGTCCACTTCACCACTCCGCCGCCTCACACCGAACCCAGGGTTACTGTGCGGTTCGGCCCCCGGTGGACCCCCCCATGGAACGTCTCACACCAGACGAGTGTAATCGCTATATTTGCGTGTTAGAGTAATGGTGGGGTACGCGTACGTGGAGAGCTTGTTTGCGCAGCAATCGCCGACATAGTGTAACTGTGGTGGAATAAGGGGAACCAGCCCGCATTCACTTAGGCAGATGGAAAACCGCCTAAAAACCATCCACAGACTGGCCGGTTCACCGAACCTCGAACCAAATCCGCCGGGCCAGGCTCTCCTTCCCGCCCGGAAAGTCGTGCGTCTGACCGCACGGCCAACCGGGAGGGCCGAACTTCCTATTCCTATAAGCTTATGAGTTCAAACGAAAGGACTAATGTATTTCCACAAAAGGCCAACATGATTATAAATGACATGTTCGGCAACCAGAAATTTCTAAGAGCGTGTAAATATAAAACGGTGTTAATGATAATATTACACTATGCAGTCTGTATTTAAGTGAAATAACTAACAATACACTGTAAATTTCTGTGGTCCACAACTTCTAGAACTCTGCGATGTGTTTTCTGACGGAAATACAGGCAAAAATTATAAATTCTCCTCAGAATATGTAATATCATGTAGAAAGTCCACAGTCGATGTCTTTTACCAACCTCACTAAGTTACTCGTAATATTTGAAGATCAACTAATATCTGGAAATTTTAATAAGTATACTGGTGAGTGTAATACTGGATAGCTTTTTTTAAAAAAGAATTTAAGAGAAATTTTAAGAGATGTAACTGTTTTTCTTCTTTCTTTTTCTATTTTACTCGAAGTTCAGCCCTTCTCGGTGTGAATCAGTTGATATATATTTGTAAACGACATTAAATAACTGTACTCTATCTCTCTCCACGCACTACAGGTACTCCGGTCCTAAAATGTGTTCAGGCTATAGCGTCACGCTTTTCCTTCAGGTCTTTGTAGGCGCAGCGTTGTTGCTGGTCGTAGCCATATTCTCCTCACCAGCGGAGGCTGTAGCTGTAGCAGCACCGCAGTTCGGACACCATGGACCACCACACCACGGACCACCACATCATGGACCACCACATCATGGACCACCACACCATGGACCACCACACCATGGGCCTCCTCACCATGGGCCACCACACCATGGACCTCCTCACCACGGCCCTCCTCACCATCATGGCTGAGTGATTGACCAATAGCTGCAGTCACAGTGTCATTCACCTGCATTTCAACATTCCGATGATCAGAAGTACCTTGCTCATAGCCACATAATTCTTGGCTAGGCAATACGATGTATGTGTACAAATTGATTATTGTTTACAATAAATAATTATAAATCAGAGTTATCTTTTATGTGAAATTGATCACGCAAAATGCATTATGTTGCTTTAGTGCTTTTTAGAATGTGAGTTTATTAATGCATTTTTACAATAGAGGGTTCATTATGAAGTACAGAGCTACATTTCTATAAATTTGTATAGCTATACGAAATCTCTAACGTTTCAATCCAACATAAAATTCACAAAGAAGTGTGCATAAGGAGCATTCAGTAAGAAGTTGCTGGACTCGTTTGAAAAGAAGTGATAGCAGTTGGTAGAACAGCTGCAGTTAGTGGAAGGAAGAGGAATTTTGTGTGCTCTTGTTGCTGGCGTTTTCTATTTTGAGTTCCTCATTCGTCAGTCGCAAGAGTTAACAGATTCAGTCAGTAGAAATTCGGACGATGATGTGGACTTTATGAGTTGTGAAACCTTCCCTTAGAAATATTAATGAATTACTGTGCTGATAAACCCCTTAAATTATTTGATTTTCAAACAGCTGAGCAGAACTGGACGTACTCAGACATTTCGCTCTTTACTTATTCTGATCAACATTAAACTGACACACAATATTTTTAGCGCAACGCAATCTGACTTTCAAAAACCCCTACAAAAGAATGGCCCTGCCTAACCGTAACCGCCCGCATCTCGTGGTCGTGCGGTAGCGTTCTCGCTTCCCACGCCCGGGTTCCCGGGTTCGATTCCCGGCGGGGTCAGGGATTTTCTCTGACTCGTGAAGACTGGGTGTTGTGTGCTGTCCTTAGGTTAGTTAGGTTTAAGTAGTTCTAAGTTCTAGGGGACTTATGACCACAGCAGTTGAGTCCCATAGTGCTCAGAGCCATTTGAACTAACCGTAACCTAAACCTTTCATGAATCACTCACCTCACAAAAATCTTCGTTACTCGAAATACAATGACAGATATTCAAGATTTAAGTGAGTTTGAACGTGGTGTTATAGTGGGCGCACGAAAAATGGGACACAGCAGCTCCGAGGTAGCAGTGGAGTGGGGTCTTTCCCGTACGACCATTTCACCGTGAATACCAGGAAACGGGTAAAACATCGAATCTCCGACGTCGCTGCGACTACATAAAGAGCCTGCAAGAATGTGACTAACGACAACTGAAGAGAACGTTCAGTGTGACAGAAGTGCAATCCTTGCACAAATTGCTACACATTCAGTGCTGGGCCATCAACAAGTGTCAGCATGCAGATCATTCAACGAAACATCATAGAGATGGGATTTCGGAGCCGAGGGCCCAATCGTGTATCTTTATGACTGCACGACACAAAGCTTAGCTTTACGCCTCACGTGGGCCAGTCATCATCGACATTGGACTGTTGGTGACTGGAAATATGTTGCCTGGTCGGACGAGTCTCGTTCCAAATTGTATAGAGCGGATGGAAGTGTACGGGTGTGGAGACAACTTCATGAATCCATGGACCCTGCATTTCACCAGGGAACTGTTCACGCTAGTAGAGACTCTGTAATGGTGTGGGGCGTGTGCAGTTGGAGTGATATGGGACCCCTGATACGTCTAGATACGACTCTGGTGACAAGTACGTAAGCTTTCTGTCTGATCGCCTGCACACATTCATGCCAATTGTGCATTCCGGACGGACTTGGGCAATTCCAGCAGGACCACACAGGTCCAGAATTGCTACAGAGTGGCTCCAGGAATCCTCTCCTGAGTTGAAACACTTCCGCTGGCCACCAGGCTCCCTAGACATGAACATTATTGTGCATATCTGGTATACCTAGCAACGCGCTGTTCAGAAGAGGTCTTCACCCTCTCGTACTCTTATGGATTTGTGGACAGCTCATCACGATCCATGGTATCAGCTCCATCCAGCACTGTTTCAGACATTAGTAGAGACCATTCCACGTCATGTTGCTGTACTTCTGCGTGCTCCCGGGGGCCCTACACTATATTAGGCAGGTGGACCAGTTTCTTTGACTCTTCAGTGTAGTATGTGATTCATCAGTACCATGAGGTGGTGGTTAGTAAGGAATGATATAAGGAAATATTTATAGGAATCGCTGCTAAGGATGACGGCGAGTGGGGAATGACCAATAATGATAACAAATTGCATTATAATTTCCCATGCCAGAATACAGATGACAGTCCATCTGGTGACAGATATGTTCCTTGTATTATTGAAGAAACATCAGTGAATTGCGCAGAGCAGTGCCTCTGCAAGTGCATCACCGACAAAAAAGCGTTATGAAAACAAAAGAAAAAGAAAAAAACACGCACAATCGCACTCAGTGCAAAAGCAATAATTCAACGCGTTTCGAGGTTGTACACATTCATCGTTGGACATATCTAAACACAAGAATCTTCATTGCATGGAAATCATTTACAGACCCTCGTCCATGTGAATTTCTTACAGTAGTGTCATTGCACAAAGGTAAGAAAGGCAAAACTACATAAAAATAGATATATATTGGCAATTTCACTTGTAGCCATATCCTAATGTTGGCTTCAGTCCATCAGCACCTGTATTTCCTGAAAATTAATCATATTACGCCTATTATGAACATTGTTACCGACCCAGTGTTTGAAATCTGTGTGATCGACTTGTCTTCCAGAAAGAAAACATGTTCGGATGTCAACACATGCGCTGCATATTTCCTCTACATACGATACCCCATGCCCAATGAAACTCAGTACTCGATAAAATGCCTCACAAGATAATATCAAGGCTACAGGAAGTTCCCATTATAATAGTGCTTTTCGGAATTTAATAGATACACCATTGCGTGAAATATCCGTTTGTTTGTCAGCTGTCTGACCGGAAATCAAGGTAAGAAATCAAGGTTTCCCGCCCATTGCTATCGTACTTACGCAATGAGATAAACCCCACCACGGGACATCAGCTATTCGTTCTTTCGCCAAGAAGAGTGGAACCAATACAGAATAAAGCTGATTTTTATATTACCCCACGGACTGATAGTAACGACAGGCGCTGGAAATAATCTAGGGGTCTGATGATTTCGGTAGCGAAGAAATATTTTTTTCAGTGACGGATGAAGAAGTTGGAAGAGTGTTGTCGGTGTTAAAATTCCCTCCTGAACCTCTTAACGTTATGTGGTCTAAATCTACATCTACATGATTACTCTGCAATTCACAATTAAGTGCCTGGAAGAGGGTTCAAGTTCGTTCACATAATGTTTGAAGAAACTTGTAGGTATGTCATCTGATCCTGACGCTTTTCCGCTACTAAGCGATTGTGGCTGTTTATCTATTCCGCAATCGGTTATCTCAATATCTGCCATTTCGACGTTCGTACGGCGATTGAAAGGAGGGACAATGTTACGATTTTCCGCGGTGAAACAATATCGGAAGACCAAAGTTAGTATTTCGGCCTTCCCTCTGTTACCTTCCGTTTCGGTGCCAATATAATCACTGAGTGAAGAATAGATGATTTTGACCCACTTACTGATTTTATATTCGACCAAAACCTCTTATGGTTTTCACTCAGATTGGTTGATAAAGCTTCACTTTCATAGTCATCTCTCGTTGCTCTCTGTACGCTCATTTTCGCTTCGTTCACTTTTTGTTTACCAGCTAGTTTTTTACTTCTCTTGACTCTGAGATGAAGTTCTCTTCCTTTACGTAACAATTTTATAACACGGTCATTAAATCATGGCAGCTCATTCCCATCCCTTAAGACCTTATTCGAAACATATTTTTCTGCCTTCTTTGAACATTTTCGATATCCTCCGTCAATACTGTCTGATGCAGTTAGCACACCACATAGCAATACACTAGACGGTGGGCAAGCCTAGTGTACGCAGTCTCCTTAGATAACCTCTTACACTTTCTAAGTGTTCTGCCACAGTCACAGTCTTTGGTTTGCTTTTGGCGCAACATTATCTATGTGATTGTCCCAGTTTCAGTTATTCGTAATTGTAATCGCTAAGTATTTGGCTGTGTTTACAGCCTTTAGGTTTGCTTGATTCATGGTGTAACCGAAATTTAGCGGATTCCTTTGAGTACTCATGCGAATGACACACAGTTTTCATTATTTTGAGTCAACTGCTACTTTTTTCACCTTATGAATATCTTGTCTCAATCATTTTGCAATTACTTTTGATCATCTGGCGATTTTATAACACGCTAAATGGCAGTTTTATTTGCAAACAATATAAGAAAGCTACTTAGATTGTCTCCTAAATCATTTCTGTAGATCAGGAACTACAGAGGGTCTTTAACACTCCCGTGGGGAACGCCAGATATTTTTTCTGTTTTTCTCTATGACATTCCGTCAGTTATTACGAACTGTGGCCTTTCTGTCAGGAAATCACGGTCAGCCGACTAAAATACACTCCTGGAAATGGAAAAAAGAACGCATTGACACCGGTGTGTCAGACCCACCATACTTGCTCCGGACACTGCGAGAGGGCTGTACAAGCAATGATCACACGCACGGCACAGCGGACACACCAGGAACCGCGGTGTTGGCCGTCGAATGGCGCTAGCTGCGCAGCATTTGTGCACCGCCGCCGTCAGTGTCAGCCAGTTTGCCGTGGCATACGGAGCTCCATCGCAGTCTTTAACACTGGTAGCATGCCGCGACAGTGTGGACGTGAACCGTATGTGCAGTTGACGGACTTTGAGCGAGGGCGTATAGTGGGCATGCGGGAGGCCGGGTGGACGTACCGCCGAATTGCTCAACACGTGGGGCGTGACGTCTCCACAGTACATCGATGTTGTCGCCAGTGGTCGGCGGAAGGTGCACGTGCCCGTCGACCTGGGACCGGACCGCAGCGACGCACGGATGCACGCCAAGACCGTAGGATCCTACGCAGTGCCGTAGGGGACCGCACCGCCCACTTCCCAGCAAATTAGGGACACTGTTGCTCCTGGGGTATCGGCGAGGACCATTCGCAACCGTCTCCATGAAGCTGGGCTACGGTCCCGCACACCGTTAGGCCGTCTTCCGCTCACGCCCCAACATCGTGCAGCCCGCCTCCAGTGGTGTCGCGACAGGCGTGAATGGAGGGACGAATGGATACGTGTCGTCTTCAGCGATGAGACTCGGTTCTGCCTTGGTGCCAATGATGGTCGTATGCGTGTTTGGCGCCGTGCAGGTGAGCGCCACAATCAGGACTGCATACGACCGAGGCACACAGGGCCAACACCCGGCATCATGGTGTGGGGAGCGATCTCCTACACTGGCCGTACACCACTGGTGATCGTCGAGGGGACACTGAATAGTGCACGGTACATCCAAACCGTCATCGAACCCATCGTTCTACCATTCCTAGACCGGCAAGGGAACTTGCTGTTCCAACAGGACAATGCACGTCCGCATGTATCCCGTGCCACCCAACGTGCTCTAGAAGGTGTAAGTCAACTACCCTGGCCAGCAAGATCTCCGGATCTGTCCCCCATTGAGCATGTTTGGGACTGGATGAAGCGTCGTCTCACGCGGTCTGCACGTCCAGCACGAACGCTGGTCCAACTGAGGCGCCAGGTGGAAATGGCATGGCAAGTCGTTCCACAGGACTACATCCAGCATCTCTACGATCGTCTCCATGGGAGAATAGCAGCCTGCATTGCTGCGAAAGGTGGATATACACTGTACTAATGCCGACATTGTGCATGCTCTGTTGCCTGTGTCTATGTGCCTGTGGTTCTGTCAGTGTGATCGTGTGATGTATCTGACCCCAGGAATGTGTCAATAAAGTTTCCCCTTCCTGGGACAATGAATTCACGGTGTTCTTATTTCAATTTCCAGGAGTGTAATTGTGGAAGTTTACGTAGTTTGATGTATTTTACTTGTAGTTAGCTAAGAAAACAAGACCTTAGGAACTTTACATTGATCATTGTAGAACTGAGTAACACTGAGCAAAATATTCTTAGAAACCTTTCGCGTTTGAAGTAAAGTAAGCTAAATAGGTAGCTGAATGTCTGTAGCATGGCATTTTTGTGCGAACTTTCTGTTACTTCGTTAGAGTTACACAAAAACTGTAAACTTTCACCAATAACCAGAACTCTAGCTACTGTTTTCGAATCATGACGACTGTGGTACATAGCAAGTCGTTTCATCGAGACGAATGTAACAGGGGGTTGGGGAGAGGGAGGGGGATGGGGGAAGGAAGTTTAAATGCCCCATTGAGCGCGAAATCATTTGAGATTGAGCAAAAATGGCTCTGAGCACTATGCGACTTAACTTCTGAGGTCATCAGTCGCCTAGAACTTAGAACTAATTAAACCTAACTAACCTAAGGACATCACACACATCCATGTCCGAGGCAGGATTCGAACCTGCGACAGGAGCGGTCGCTCGGCTCCAGACTGAGACTGAGCACAAGCTTGGATTATGAAAGAACGGCGGAGGAAATCGGCGGTGCCCTTTGGAAAGGAACCAGCCCGGCACTTGCTTGGAGTGATTTAGTGAAATGACTGAAATCCTAAATCTGGATGAACAGACGGGTTTTTGGAACTTCGTCTTCCCGTCCACGACTCTAGTGCGCTAGCCACTGCGTTACCCTGTTCGGTACGTAGCAGGTAGCAGGGAAGGTACCGAGGAATGTGTCAAGGCCCCCTCCTGTAGCAGAACTGACTGCCAGAATCTTAGTGAGTGAGCAACCTTCCAACCGTCCGCTTCAGGGAAAATTTGCAGACGGTACGTAGAATATGGCCAGTCTATGGTGGGGGAGGGTCGAGAAATACTGCCAGAAGTTGAGAGAAAGGCCTTTAGGAAGGTAGTTTCCTTTTAAATGTTGACAGTACTTTTAGCTAGACTGCACTGAAGAGAATTACCATTAGTTATTTAACCAGGTAAAATCTTCACACAATCCTAACGCTGTTTAGAAGCCTAAGGTAGATAGAAACGTTAGAAGAGGTGATGTGCCCGAGTGATGTTTACGCTGTGGTATTATGTATTTCGTAAGTTCACAAGATCAGCGGAGTACGATCGAACTTGGTCCGTGAAGCATAACCTAGGTAATATAAGTAGACATTACGGTCTGCAAGGTAGCTCCGTCCAATCAACTTATATTGGAAATCAACGGGCGTCTCGGTCAACGGAACACTGAAATGGAGAAATAAAATCGGGCGCTCATTTGTTGAAAGAGTGGAGGCTTAAGGAAGAAATAATTGTTATCTCCACAAAATTTCATTTCATTCAAATTTCGGAAATGCATGGGTCTGTTCTGTTTTGACAAGAAAAACTAAACACGTCCACTTTTTCCCGCATCTGTGGCAGAATCTTATACCACCACTGGCAGAAAAAAAGCAATTCCTGAAAATATCGTAACCTGCAAACAGACGTAGTGCACTTTGTAACTCCGACACATAATGAAATATGTCCACAGTCTTAGCTACAAG
Organism: Schistocerca cancellata; assembly: GCF_023864275.1. Lineage (NCBI taxonomy): Eukaryota > Metazoa > Arthropoda > Insecta > Orthoptera > Acrididae > Schistocerca > Schistocerca cancellata. The sequence goes on from NC_064630.1 coordinate 618,365,443, forward strand.
GAGCGTATCCGCATAACAAAACTTCTGGTAGAGCCAATACGTTTCATATTCACTCTACAGGAAAACATCATTTGAATCTTCACCAGAAAAACTTCCTGTCACGTCCACCAGAATACTGTACATAATCCCAGAATAGTTTGTTAAATATTTAGACTGCTGTCGTTAGGACGGAATAAAGCAAATAAGTGTAAGAATACTACAACGCTTTCTTGAATGGAAATGTAATTAAAAATTATTCAGAACCGTTTCTTATATAAGGGGAAAGTATACAGACACTTTCCAGCAAATTACAGAATATTCAGTCTTCACAATCAAGTTATATAGTCCTAAACTGCAGTAAATGTTTGCGACTTTGTCTGCAGCCCTTACTAGATTACCCAAAGGTATATTTTCATTAATAATTTATATTTCTCTGGCGTCTCTAAACGTTAACTGGCGTTGAATATCCGGTGTGGCGCGTGTTTACACTTCTGCTACAGCTTAAGTCATTACAAAGTGTTCTGCCACTAGCAGCTAGATGAAACAAGTGTAGTATTTCTTGGCGGTCTGCAATTTTAAGGAGTTTAATTTTAAAAGGACGGACAAATCGAGCATTGGTTACCCTCCTTTAACTAATTTAAAGAATGAAACATTGTTAATTTTCAGTATAAGCTGTTGGCATATACATACGTTAGCGTTAAAACTTTGTTGTGAATGCAACTTCTAAATTGTGCCACCGATAGAAACCAGTGATTGGGTTTCACTACTACACGGATGTATTTGCATCGCAGTCAGTGCTTACCGTGACATTAGGCGCAATGCTAAAGGCACTGAGTTCACACGATAGAGACCCGAGGTTCAAAACCCCGATATAACTTTTCCGTTGTTTCCAACATCGGATATGAGGAATGCCGGGATGGTGCCTTTTGATTGAAGACGATCGATTACCTTCTCTTACTTGCTCTGTCTTCGCAGACTTCGTCGTCAACGAGGTTTTAGACGATAATGTTTCTCCTTCGATCAATGAGTCTATTTCTAATCACGTACAGGCTAAGAGTTAAATTCATTTGAGGTATGAGCTGTTTAGGAATACTGAATGACGCAGGTTCTATAAAGTTTTGTGACTTATATTGACGGGAATTGCCGGTCGGGGTGGCCGAGCGGTTCTAGGCGCTACCGTCTGGAACCGCGCGAATGCTACGGTCGCAGGTTCGAAACCTGCCTCGAGCATGTGTGTGTGTGATGTCCTTAGGTTAGTTAGGTTTAAGTAATTCTAAGTTCTAGGGGACTGATGACCTCAGAAATTAAGTCCCATAGTGCTCAGAGTAATTTTTTTTTTTGACGGGTATCCACCTCAAAGAATTTGCACAGGTAGTTTAGGATCATCCCGCACATGGACGTCGCAGTAATTTTTCCAACACTCGTCAAGATTCTAGAACAGCTATTTTTCAAATATGGTTCGGATAGGTTGGATAATGTGTCCTGCCTCAAGAACTTCGCAATATTGACAGGATATGAACCAGATTATTCTATCCTTAACTATTGGTGGTTATCCACTTGGTAGTTTTAAGACACACTCCTGTGATAACTAAATGCTGAGCTTATTTCAGTAGCATATGCGAAATGTATCTATCATATTGTGTGTGTGAATATGGGTGCCACCTTTTTGATTCAACGAATTAAATTCTCATATGATAAATTTACAGCATTGACACTGAAAATTAAAAAGATATAAAACTAAGGAAGCCACAACGCTCGAGAAAATCTTCTTTAATCTGAACAAAAATAACCAACAAAATGCCACATTAATGCTCCTCAAATTGGAGGAAGGGGAAAAAACACCAAAAACACTTATTCAGCTCTGATGACACTTCGCTGCATACAGAATTTTACAGATGATCATGTTAATGAATTTATTACATTACTTTCATAATTTCTATTTCCGAATGTAGACTGGTATAACTAGAGTTGAACAAATTGTGTTTTGTTAGCTACATGTTTTACGTTGATTGGATAAAGTGTAACTCAGACTGGATGCAAACGAGCTATTTACTATCGCGAGTTCGCAGTGTCATTTTCTGTCGCGTTTCAGCATTACATGTGGAACAATAGAGAATACACGTTAATGCGGCGAGAGACCTGTGCTCGCCCGCCACTCTTGCATCGCAGAGATCTTTCCGATCGGCGCGAAGCAGCAGTCGTGGGCAAATGGGACACAGCACACAAGGGTTCTTAACTCCAGCAACGGCTGGCGCCAGTCTGCCTTGTACTTGTTCATCGAAAGGGTGAAAAAGTATCCTTAAATATATGACACATGCCGCTAGGAGCTATCGTGACATGATTAGGAAGAGAGTCTCACGGTTTCAAGTGGTATACTGTTTTGTGAGGAATTTACTTCGAAACCGCATCAGGAGAGAAATGATGTAGCTAAACATCACTGTAAACTATTTTGTGTTTTTGTTCTACAACTGGCGTTTTTACTCGAATGTGATCATTTAAAACTTGGAATAGCTCTTTGCTCCGTCGGGAGAACTCTTTTGTCTCAATGAACAAAACTTCACTCAACACCAACAGTTTAAAATAAATTGTGTTACCTTAGCCGCTTCAAAGTAATCAATGATTTATTGTATTTCTGCCACGAAATACATAATTGTCCACATTTCAGTAGTGATATAAACTGAATAGTCTTTGACATTCGGGAATAAATTGATTCACTATTCACAATGGCTGCTACCGGCCAAAATTAGATACATTTGTCTTGCCGTGGTACTTTGCGAGGATTGTCTACAAAGGGATCAGTGAAAACATTCCCTCTAGTGTTGCGTGAACTTACTTTTGGGTTATGGCATTTCACTGTCCACATCACTTAGCAAGCTTTTCAAATCCCCTGGCATTTTCTAACCACCTTACTTCTGTGACTTTCGGTAAGTGCTGGAATTCCCACACATATTTACAAACAACCATATTTTACAAACTGTTCTGTGGTCGATTCTGTATTGATAATGCAGTTTAACTACCCAGATACAAGACGAACAGTTGATGCTACAGCGTCCATCAAACGACTGTACTTGCATTCTAAAATAAAGAGTTTACTTTCATCTTGTCTTAAATCCATAAACAGTGTTACGAATGCTCCTTTCAGAAGCCGTGAGTGAAAAACCTCGTGTTGAGTTTCTTAATGTGTTGATAAACGAAAAAAGTAAACGTGCCTGCTTTCTTGCAGACTCATTGGATTCTAATCCAGTACTGCAGCGCGATTATCGATGAGGGGCTGTCGTGTGTGCACTGAATCGATTTTTGACACAGCAATCTCGCAGCGAACAAGCGTGGTTAATGCTCGTTTGCATCAAGTCTCAGGGTCAGTATGCGACTTGATGAATGTGCGGAGTCTCCACAACCTCCCTCAAATCGGCCTGCCCTCCGATCTACAGTTAGCGCATCATGCCATATGAAGTGCATAATTCATAGCTCTGTGACTGCACGTGGTGCTCTGTTGTACACCAGTTACTTTGAGAAAGTGGCGTGGACGTCTTTTCGACCTTGAAATTTCACATTTTTTTCTCGTAGGAATTGACGGACTAAACTAGGAGGACACAATAATAGCACGAAATCACTGCCGTATAAAACAAGTGATATAACTTCCCGTAAAGAGAAGTTGAAATCAAAAGATCTCGATAAACATAGTATTTCCCCTTGCTCTCGGGTACATTCAATGCACAGAGAGTCGCAAACAGGCATTGTAGATATTCGTGAGAATTCTCTTATGAATAAAAACAAATATGCTCTAGATTGCAGAAGGGGGTAGATGCCCCCTTCTTCTCACCCCCATCCCACCTACACCCTTTCGGTCACCTATGACACCGTGTAATGCGAGTGGAAGTCAATGACTCAGTGGACATCGGGTTTTCTGAACATTTTCGAAAACTCTCTTATGAAACTTCGTGTTATTAGTGCACCGAGCAAAACAACAAAAGCAATTTTTTGTAAGGGAACGTTTTGGAGATGCATTTTGCCTTAGGCAACACACTGCGTTGTGGTTTTGTTTTCCCCAAGAATTTTCCGTACTTTTTGTGCTATCTTCAGTAGAATTATTAGTTTTTTTCTTTCTGACATGAAGCTATTGGTTTTGCTGATAATTGTAGATCTGCTACATAGTTTACAGTATATCATAGTTTTCTGGTGTTATTGTGTTTTCTTTTCTTTGTTCGTGTCGAGGTAATACGATTTGTTTTGCTGTTACCATTACACATGCATGTTCTAATATCTGTTTGCCAAGCACTGCGTTTCCATCCTAGGACGAACAGATCTCAGGAAATGTATGTGTAACGAAAACAGCGGAAGAAATAAGCATGTTACCTCGACACAAAGGAACGAACAGCACAACACCATGAAACTCTGACGAGATGTAAGTTATGAGTACTTCTAAAGGTACCAGTTTAAAGTATAAATAGCTTAATGTAAGAAAGAAAATAAATAAATAAACCCACTGAAGACAGCACAAAAACCGCTGAAACATATCTGGATGAAAAGCAAACTACAAAACGGTGTCTTGCATAAGGCGGATTTCCTCTCCAACTCTTCTTAGCAATTACGGAAATAACCACTGGAACAGTCACAAGATCTTTATGAAATATTTTATTGTGGAAACGAAATATCAAGTAGTTTTATTTCTCAGCGTAATCTTCCTAAAATGGTGCAAATGGCTGTGAGCACGATGAGACTTAACATCTGAGGTCATTCAGTCCCCTAGAACTTAGAACTACTTAAACCTAACTAACCTAAGGACATCACACACATCCATGCCCGAGGCAGGATTCGAACTTGCAACCGTAGCGGTAGCGCTGTTCCAGACTGAAGCGCTTGGTACCGCTCGACCACACCGGCCGGCAATCTTCCTAGAACTCTGTGCAGCTGATCCAACTCTTGACTAGCTTTGCTATATGGCACCTATTCACTCTTTCGCCGGCTCCACAGCCTCATCATCTGCCGAAAGTATGAATGATCCTTCATCGGATCAAAAAGCTGAAATTCAGCTGGGGCTAGGTCGGGATTTTACGGTGGATGATCACCAGCTCAAAAACTAGGTTTCTGTACGATGCGGGTTGTTTTCCCAGCTGTATGAAGGCAAGCATTTTCCTGCAGCAAAATCTCAAGTTCTAATATGATGTATTACAATCCTGAATGAAAGTATATTCTTCCCAGAAAAAAAAGTGTTACATTATTATTGAACGCCCCGCGTGTTGTTACAAATAAAACGTAGTGGCTCAGCAGTAGTGGCACTTGGAACAAAATTTGACTCTCCGCCATTTTGTCGAAAAGCGACATTTTTCATTACTACTAATTAATTAAAACAAACAGAACCGTTACCGGTTTCGAAACGACAGTTTCATCTTCAGGTGCCTGTTCATTTTTATATTAGCTACATTTTTCATTACTACTAATTAATTAAAACAAACAGAACCGTTACCGGTTTCGAAACGACAGTTTCATCTTCAGGTGCCTGTTCATTTTTATATTTCATTTATTGTTATTCACAATAGTTGTTGAGAGAAAATAGCCAGCAACTGCTGGTTTCTGTTTCCCTGTTTGTTAGAAGCAATTTGTAAGAACTTTATTGGCCTTGATATCAGTGCGTTTCCTGCTATGGCACTTAAAATGTTCGCAATAAAGTATTTATTTTCTAATTTGTCTCATTATTGTTTGCAGTGATGCGGTAATCAGCATAACTCTGTGGTATGCAAACAACTTCTCAATTTTCAGTGTTCCGTACCTTAATTGGTAAAAACAGAACTCTTGCTGGATGACTTTGTTGTTCGTCTCACTGTCCGTCTGTCTATCCGACGATTAAAAACCCTTTCTATTTGGGACGAGTGTGGGAAGCTGATATTTACATCCGGAACCGCGTTGCTGCTACAGTCCAAAGTACGAATCCTGCCTCGGGCAAGGATGTGAGTGATGTCCTCAGGTCGTCGAGCGACTAGGGCCTCCCGTCGGGTAGACCGTTCGCCGGGTGCAAGTCTTTCGATTTGACGCCACTTCGGTGACTTGCGCGTCTATGTGGGTGAAATGATGATGATTAGGACAACACAACACCCAGTCCCTGAACGGAGAAAATCTCCGACCCAGCCGGGAATCGAACCCAGGCCCTTAGGATTGACATTCTGTCTCGCTGACCACTCAGCTGCCGGGGGCATGTCCTGAGGTTAGTTAGGTTCACGTAGTTCGAAATCTAGAGAACTGTTGACCTCAGATATTAAGCCTCGTAGTCCTTAGAGCCATTTGAACCAGTTGATATTTATGTCGCATACCAAGGTCATACCACCGGTGTGGAAAATTAAGCTTCTACGTCAATGCAACCAAAAGACACGGCCGTGTATGACACATATTTTGATATCTCGCCAGTATCGATAAAAGCCAAATATCGGCGAAATTCTCGATTCCCGGGAGGAATGAACTGACTACATACATAAATGATTTTTTAAGGAGCCCTCGGTGCGCGAGTCGCTCTTAATCAGATTTCTTGGATACAAATCAGTTATGTAAAAACACATAAAGATAGTGTTTCTTCTTTCTCCTGACAGATGTCAGATATAGCACTTACATCGCTTCCCATTTACGCTCTTCATATGGCAACACAAAATGCAGATCACCTGATAAAGCACTTGAAAACGGTTCATTGCTGAAATCCGACTGACAGTGTGATAATAAATTTCTGTGCTCAAAATACACCAGAGGTGCAAATGGCAATACCTTATAATAAATTTGTAGCAGTGGCACTCGATATGGAAAACTTATTGACTTGACATCACATTAGCTATGAGAACATTGTGCAATAACTTGTTTGTCTATGCTATCTAACCACAGATTCTTTGGTTAGATCTTAAGAAAGGAAAAGGAAACATCACCGGCGTCTTCGAGGAAAAATTGCAAAATGTGTTCTCTGCAAAATGGCACCGCCATTGCTATAGGTCAAGAGGCACTTCGTTTTGCTCCAGAGGGTAGCCGTGGTTTACATTGGGCAACAACAGCATCTTGAGGCAATGTTTGTCAGCAGTGAGCGGCTACCAAGAACGTATGACGTCGAGAGAAAACAGCGCATCTCAAGAAGCTCTTAGACAGTTTTCCTTTAACTTACACAGACTTCTACAGACTACTGATGAATCAGCAGATGACACTAGAAAGTATAAAAGATCTGCTTGCTTCAGACATGCGTCACTTCTGTTTTAACAGTTTCGTTTTCAACTAACAGTAGCAAAATGATCAGAACTTTGGTACATGTTGCTTGCAAATGAAAATTAGTATTGTAGTTACCATTCTTAGTTTCAAGATAATCGCTAAAACTACATCGATATCAATAGTACCCTCATTTAATACTTACGCATCCTTTGTTTAACATTCCGCCTAACCTCTAATTTATTATGTTTTAATGTTTATTCTGTTGCTTTGTTGTTGTTGCTATAGTTTTCAGTGCAAAGACTGATTTGATACGGTTCTCCACGCTACTTAATCCTGTGCAAGCCTCTTCATCTCGGAGTAACTACTGCAACCTACACCCTTTTAATCTGCTTAGTGTATTCATCTCATTCTGGAAACATCCCCCAGGCTGTGGCTAAGCCATGTCTCCGCAATATCGTTTCTTTCAGGAGTGCTAGTCCTGCAAGGTTCGCAGGAGAGCTTCTGTAATGTTTGGAAGGTAGGAGATGAGGTACTGGCGGAAGTAAAGCTGTGAGGATACGAGGTGAGTCTTGCTTGAGTAGCTCAGTTGGTAGAGCATTTGCCCGCGAAAGGCAAAGGTCCCGAGTTAGAGTCTCGGTCCGGCACACAGTTTTAATCTGCCAAGAAGCTTCATATTCAACTCTCGTTCTCCCTCTACGATTTTTACCCTCCACGCTTCCCTCCAATACTACCTAAACTGGTGATCCCTTGATGCCGCAGAACGTATCCTATCAACCGATCCCTTCTTCTAGTGAAGCTGTGTCAAAAATTCCTCTTCTCCCCAGTTACATTCAGTGCCTCCTCATTAGTTACGTAATCTACCCATCCAGTCTTCAGCATTTTTCTGTAGCTGCACATTTCAAAAGCTTGTATTCTCTTCGTGTCTACACTCTTTATCGTCCATGTTTCTCTTCCATACAAGGATACGGTCCATATAATACTTTCAGATAGTTCTTCCTGACACTTAAATCTATACTCGATGTTAATAAATTTCTCTTCTTCAGAAATGCTTTCCTTGCCATCGCCAGTCTACATTTTATATCCTCTCTACATCGACAATCATCAGTTATTTTGCAGTCCAAATAGCAAAACTCATCTACTACTTTAAGTGTCTCATTTCCTAATCTAATTCCCTTAGTATCGCCTAATTTAATTTGACTACATTCCATTGTCTCTGTTTTACTTTTGTTGGTGTACATCTTATATCCTACTTTCAACACATTGTTCATTCCGTTCAACTGCTATTTCAAGTCCTTTGTTGTCTCTGTCAGAATTACAGTGTCATCGGCGAACAAGGTTTTTATTCCTTCTCCCTGGATTTTAATTCCTACTGATTGCTCAATATACAGATTGAATAACATGGGGCTTAGGCTACAACTCTCTCTGACTCCCTTCCCAACCACTGCTTCCCTTTCCTTCCCTTCGACGCTTAAAACTGCCATCTGGTTTCTGAACAAATTTTAAATAGCCTTGCACTCCCTGTATTTTACCCCTGCCATCCTCAAAATTTGAAAGTGAATATTCCAGTCAGCATTGTCAAAAGCTTTCTCAAAGTCTACAAATGCTATAAATGTAGTTTTGTCTTTACTTAAAATCTCTTCAAAGATGTGTCTACGGTCAGTATTTCCTATATTACTACAAAATACAAACTGATCTTCCCCGAGGTTGACTTCTACCAGTTTTTCCACTCGTCTGAATAGTATTCGTGTTAGTATTTTACAGCCGTGACTTATTAAACTAATAGTTCGGCAATTCACACACCTGTCAGCACTTGCTTTCTTTGGAATTGGAATTATTATATCCTGTTTGAAGTCCGAGGATATTCCGCCTTGCTCATACATCTTGCTCACCAGACGGAAGAGGCGGGGCCTTGTTACGTCTTTCAGTGCTCTGTCAAATTCTTCACGCAGTATCATATCTCCCATCTCATCTTCATCTACGTCCTCTTCCATTTCCATAACATTGCGCTCAAGTGCACCGCCCTGTACAGACCCTCTATATACTCCTCCCACCTTTCTGCTTTCCCTTCTTGGCTTAAGACTGGTTTTCCCTCTGAGCTCTTGATATTCATACAGATGGTTCTCTTTTCTACAAAAATCTCTTCAGTTTTCCTATAGGCGACATCTGTCTTATCCCTAGTGATATACGCTTCTACATCTTTACATGTATTCTCTAGCCATTCCTGCTTAGCCATTTTGCACTTCTACAAATGCTATAAGTGTAGGTTTGGCCGGCCGGTGTGGCCGAGCGGTTCTAGGCGCTTCAGTCTGGAACCGCGTGACCGCTACGGTCGCAGTTTCGAATCCTGCTTCGGGCATGGATGTGTGTGATGTCTGTGGTGTCACCGCCAGACACCACACTTGCTAGGTGGTAGCTTTAAATCGGCCGCGGTCCATTAGTACATGTTGGACCCGCGTGTCGCCACTGTCAGTACTTGCAGACCTAGCGCCACCACATGGCAGGTCTAGAAAGACGGACTAGCACTCGCCCCAGTTGTACGACGACTTTGCTAGCGACTACACTGACGAAGCCTTTCTCTCATTTGCCGAGAGACAGTTAGAATAGCCTTCAGCTAAGTCCATGACTACGACCTAGCAAGGCGCCATTAACCCTATCTGGAGAGAGTCTAATTTGTATCGTCAATAGCGATGTACCACAATGATGGAATAAAGATAAGTATTATACAAGCTACGTACTTTTCTTATTAGCATTCATTATTTATCCTGTTCCAGACTTCACGCCAGTCGGTGTGAGTTGACGCGTGCCCTTTCGGTAACCTCACCCTGTGTCTAGACTGTCTTGTCTAGACACAACAAAAGTTGGCGACGAGGATGGGATGAGGCTTTCGCGTTCATATTGCTCTGATTTAATTTGCTTGTGTCATGGCTTCGCCACAATCTCCAGATGTACTGTCCGAATTTTATCGCTTGCAGAATCAGCAGACGCAGGCGTTATTGGATGCCCTTGGGCAGCTCGTTCAGGGTCAACGTGCGCTGCAAAACGATGCGGCCGCCGCCGCTTCATCGCTACCGCAGCCACAACACGCAGTTGTACCGACTTTTAGGCCTTTTGATGCAACCCAGGAAAGCTGGACGGAGTGGTCACGCCAATTTGGATTCCATCTCGCCGCCTACAGAATTCAAGGTAATGAGCGGCAGCCGTTTTTGCTTTTGTGTGTAGGTGTGTCCACCTACCGTGTGATAGTGAAATTGTTTCCCCGACGCGACGTAGCAACTCTGTCCTACGAGGAAATTTTGTCTGCTTTAGATGCTTACTTCAAAGAAACAGTTAATGTAGTTGCAAAAAGGTATACGTTCTTTCGTACAAAACGTACGGCCGGTCAAACTAATCGGGAGTGGGTTGCAACTTTGCAAGGCCTTACTAGGGATTGTGCTTTTCAATGCGACTGTGGACTCCCTTATTCAGATACTATGGTACGTGATGCAATTGCACAGAACGTTTCTGATGTTTGCATACGGGAACAGATATTGAAACTAGTCAATCCCTCCCTTCAACAAGTGATAGACATATTGGATAGGCAAGACACACTTGACTTTGCTCAGGAATCATTTGAAACTTCGCCAGCTGTGTGTCGCATTAACCGGCCCGCCGGGCGCGCTGCAAGGAACTGTAAACAGCCTTCGCGCACGTCCGCAACTCCACGTGTCCCGCGAAAGCAAGCAAATGCAGTGCTGAAATAATGCCCGCGGTGTGCAACTAGACATTCGCCTGAGAATTGCCCGTCACGCCAAGCTATTTGCTTTTTCTGTAATAAGAAAGGACATGTTCAAAGTGTTTGCCAGAAAAAGCTTAGATCGGACACTACCACCCATTCCAGGCCCTTTGCTTCGCGCCGGAATCGAACCAAGGACACTCAGGCTCGGGAACCTTCGCCCATGGACATTCATGTAGTTAATGCCACTCCGCCCAGTGTTCCTCTCTCTAACAGTGACTGTGTTCGTCCCACAAACATCGACGGCAATCCCGTCACGTCGCAAGTGATTCTGTACCAGTGTCTGTTCAAGTTGCACAAAACAGTCGCTCTTGTCGTCAGCAGGACAATAAACTTTTTGTAGATTTGGACTGTGCCGGACAAGTGATACCGTTCCAGTTCGATACCGGAGCTGCAGTTTCATTGCTCAATCACGCTACGTACAAACAACTGGGCGCACCTCCTTTGCGTGCCGCAAAAGTTCAGCTCACTAGTTATTCAGGACAGCTTATCCCTGTGTTAGGACAGTGCAGCCTTCTTGCAACATACAAGGGACAAACAAAACTTGTGTCTTTTTACGTTCTTCGTTCGTCTGCTGCAGTGAACTTGTTTGGTTTAGATTTATTTCAATTGTTTAACTTGTCTATCGTAAATCAGGTCCTATCAGTGAACCAGACTGTGCCTTCTGCCAGTGTTTCTCGTCTATGTGACGAATTTGCAGACATTTTTGCACCGGGCCTTGGTTGCGCGAAGAACTATGCAGCACATTTGGAACTGAAAGTCGACGCGCAACCGAAATTTTTCAGATCGCGCAATGTTCCCCACGCATTGCGTGATGAGGTCGCAAGAACATTACACGATTTAGAGTCACAAGGTGTAATTGAACGTGTGCAGGCTTCTCTCTGGGCCTCACCCTTAGTAATTTTGCACAAACCTTCCGGAAAATTGAGACTTTGCGTGGACTTCAAGCCAACAGTAAATCCACAACTAGTGACTGCTACTTTTCCTTTGCCCCGCCCGGAAGATCTTTTTGACAAACTGTGCCCGGGAAAATATTTTTCAAAGTTGGACCTCGCAGATGCGTACTTGCAAATACCGGTGGACGAAGAATCCCAGCGCGTATTAGTGGTTAACACGCATCTTGGATTGTACAGATTCAAAAGACTGCCATTTGGGTGTGCATCCGCCCCTGCATTGTTTCAGCAATATTTACAAACTATTTGTGCGTCGGTCCCTACTGCAGCAAACTATCTGGACGATATAGTGATCTCCGGAAAGACAGAAGAAGAACATTTACAAAATCTCCGAACATTATTTCAGGTCTTGCAACAGAATGGTCTTCGTTTGAGGAAGGACAAATGTGTGTTTTTTGCTCGTGACTTGCCATATCTGGGACATGTCCTTAATGCCCAAGGCATACATCAGAGTCCAGAGCACCTCCGTGCCATACAGGACTTGCCTTCACCGCAAACTTTGAAGCAGCTACAGAGTGTGTTGGGAAAAATTAACTATTATCATAGACATATTCCGAATGCCTCTTCCATTTCAGCTCCGCTTCATCGCTTACGCCGTAAAGGTGTTCTGTTCGTCTGGTCGACGGAATGCGAACGCGCCTTTCGCCAATTGAAATCGGCGTTGCTTTCAAATACTTGCCTTACGCCATTCGATCCTTGTTGATGGTAGATGCCTCGGATTTCGGGATCGGTGCTGTGCTTGCGCACAAAGATGGTTCGCATGATCGCCCTATAGCCATTGCGTCGAAATTGCTGTCGTCTGCGCAAAGAAATTATTCCCAGATAGAGAAGGAAGCTTTGGCTCTCGTGTTTGGTGTTACTAAGTTTCATGATTTCTTGTATGGTCGTCAATTTACCATCATCACAGACCACAAACCTTTGACATCGCTTTTTCACCCGAACAAGCCTGTACCTCCACGTACAGCGCAGAAATTCATTCGCTGGTCTATTTTCCTCTCGCAGTACCGCTATGATATCTTGTATCGGTCCACTGCTAAGCACGGAAACGCCGATGCGTTGTCCCGTTTGCCTGTTGCTGAGGATAAAGCATTCGATTCTTCCGAACTTGCTTGCATGTTCATTGATGCGGAAAATGATTACGTGGTCGAATCGTTTCCGATTGATTTTCGTCGTGTAGCTACAGCCACAGCTGCTGACCCTGTCCTTGCTACCGTTTTGCGTTTTGTTACTACACAATGGCCCTTGTCACAGTCGCTGATCGAGGATCCGTTGGTTCGCAGATTTTTTGCTCACAAGGAGAGACTTTTTGTACGACGTGGTGTTTTGTTGTTGCGTTCTGATAATGATCAGTCTAGGGTCGTGGTCCCATGTTCGTTACAGCCCTCTGTTTTAAAGCTGCTCCACCAAGGACATTGGGGTATAGTGCGAACGAAACAACTTGCTCGTCAGCACTGTACTTGGTTCGGAATCGATGCTGTGATTGCGAATATGTGCTCTTCTTGCATGGCGTGTGCCGAACAACAATCCGCGCCACCGCGGAAATTCTTTGCATGGCCAAAAGCCACTTCCCCTTGGCAACGCTTACACATAGATTTTGCTGGTCCCTTCTGGAATGCTCGATGGTTGGTTGTTGTCGATTCCTTCAGTAATTTTCCATTTGTTGTCCGGATGTCTTCCACGACGTCCTCTGCCACCATCCAAGCGTTGTCTGCTATCTTTTGCGTGGACGGTCTTCCACAGACTATTGTTTCCGACAATGGCCCACAATTCATGTCCGCAGAATTTCAGTCATTCTGCAAGGCCAATGGTATTCAACATCTGACATCCGCGCCGTTTTCGCCTCAGTCAAACGGTGCCGCTGAACGATTGGTACGGACTTTCAAGTCACAGATGTTGAAATTGAAAGAGTCGCATTCTCGGGAGGTCGCGTTGTTGCTCTTTTTGTCTTCGTATCGCTCTCAGCCCCGCGATGGTCGCTCGCCGGCTGAGTTGCTTCACGGTCGTCCTCATCGCACCTTGATGTCTTTGTTGCATCCGCCGCATCAGGTTCCTGTGCAGCGGCAGACCCCTGCTTTTGCTCCTGGCGACGTTGTATTCTATCGCAACTATCGCGGTTCACGGCGTTGGTTCGCAGGGCGCATTCTTCGCTGCCTCGGCCGCGCGATATATTTGGTTTTGGGGGCCTCTGGTGAGGTGCGTCGGCATCTCAATCAGCTGCGCCTCTGTCGTCGCCTGGGTTCTGCCGCTCCCCGTCTGCTTTCAGCGACGGTGCCGACCGGTCAGCGCCCTGGGGACCCATCTACTGGCTCGCCTCATCCCCAGGCGTTACCGACGATGCCTTCCATTTTGCCCCATGGCGTCGCGCAGCCGCCGTCGCCGCCGCAGCCGCCGCCGGTGCAGCCAGCAGTGGACGCTTCGCTGCAGCCGCCGGACGCCTCCCTGGGTCACGCGCTGCCGATCGCTTCCCGTGACCAGCTGTCCTCCGCCATGGAACTCTTGCCCGCTCCGGACCACAGGGCGTCATCGCGCGTCGGATACCCCGACGCAATGGAGGTCGACCCTTCGGCCCCTCCTGTCTCATTACGGGCGCATGCGCCGCATGTTGACGTGCACCCTGGAGTAGGTTTCCAGGCGTTTCCTAGCTCCCCTCGGACCGAATGGCCGGGTGCGGGTGGCACAGCCTCGCCTGTTGCTAGGCTCCCCACCTCATCGCATACGTCAACATGGGGCCCTCCCCACGGCGGGCGGAAGCCTTATAACACGACCGTTCGCCGATTTGCGGGGGAGGAATGTGGTGTCACCGCCAGACACCACACTTGCTAGGTGGTAGCTTTAAATCGGCCGCGGTCCATTAGTACATGTTGGACCCGCGTGTCGCCACTGTCAGTACTTGCAGACCTAGCGCCACCACATGGCAAGTCTAGAAAGACGGACTAGCACTCGCCCCAGTTGTACGACGACTTTGCTAGCGACTACACTGTCGAAGCCTTTCTCTCATTTGCTGAGAGACAGTTAGAATAGCCTTCAGCTAAGTCCATGGCTACGACCTAGCAAGGCACCATTAACCATATCTGGAGAGAGTCTAATTTGTATCGTCAATAGCGATGTACCACAATGATGGAATAAAGATAAGTATTATACAAGCTACGTACTTTTCTTATTAGCATTCATTATTTATCCTGTTCCAGACTTCACGCCAGTCGATGTGAGTTGACGCGTGCCCTTTCGGTAACCTCACCCTGTGTCTAGACTGTCTTGTCTAGACACAACAATGTCCTTAGGTTAGTTAGGTTTAATTAGTTCTAAGTCCTAGGCGACTGATGACCTCAGAAGTTAAGTCGCATAGTGCTCAGAGCCATTTGAACCATTTTGTAGGTTTGTCCTTTCTTAACATCTCTTAAGTTATTTGAGACGTTTGTATTCCTTTTCGCCTCCTTTACTTACTCAATTTTTATATTTTCTCCTTTCATCAATTAATTTCAATATCTTTTATGTTACCCAAGAATTTCTACTAGCCCTTATCTTTTTACCTACTTGATCCTCTATTGCCGGCCACTGGTGGCCGGGTGTTCCGAGGCGCTTCAGTCTGGAACCGCGCGACTCTACGGTCGCAGGTTCGAATCCTGCCTTGGGCATGGATGTGTGTGATGTCCTTGCCTTGGGCATGGATGTGTGTGATGTCCTTAGGTTAGTTAGATTTAAGAAGTTCTGAGTTCTAGGGGACTGATGACCTCTGATGTTAAGTCCCATAGTGCTCAGAGCCATTTGAACCATTTTTTTGATCCTCTGCTGCCTTCACTATTTCATCTCTCAGAGCTACCCATTCTTCTTCTACTGTATTACTTTTCCCTGTTCTTGTCAATCGTTCCCTACCACTACCTATGAAACCCTCTACAACCTCTGGTTCTTTCAGTTTATTCAGGTCCCATTTTCTTAAATTCCTACCAGCACGATTAAGGGATCTCACATTCCACGCTCCGATCCGTAGAACGCCAATTTTGTTTCTCCTGATAACAATGACAGCAACGGAGGAAACCAGAAACATTTTTGCTGTGTATGTGGATTATGCCACCGGACAGAGCACGGCAAGAAAATGATTTTCAAGTTTTAAGGAGGATCGATTTGACATTACTGATTCTCCACATCAGGAAGACCTCGGGGTTTGATGAAGTCTTTAAACGTATGAATCCACAATGATTCAGATCAGTGTGCTCGAGAACTGGCAAATGTGATGTACTGTGATCACAAGACCATAGTGAGACATTTGCATGCGATGAGAAAGATTCAAAAACCGAATGTATGAGTACCGCATACTCTAAGTCAAAACCACAAATCTTGTACCGTTACTGGTGACGAGAAATAGTGCCTTCATGCTAACATAAGGACAGGATAGGACTGCCTGTGCCCAAACAAAGCAGTGCAATGACTGTTATTATTTGTCCTTTCCGATGGTTCTTATTACTTCTCAAGTTCACTGATTAATTCCTACTTATTATGATAGTGAATATATATCGTACTTCAAGAGATGATAACGTCAATAAATAAGCCCAATGAGTTCCAAGTTTGAAAGTTATGTGATAATAGAAACTCCATTCGTGAGTGTATTGTGTCTGTATTTTGAACTGTCTAGAGAAATACTATCTTTCTGAATTCGTTTTTTGCAACAAAACATGCTAACTTCTAGTTTCAGTACAGAGTTGCTCCAACGTTTATGAGCTTTCTACATTGATAAAACTGAAGTAAAATGGTACAAAATGTTCTAAATCCTCAGAAAAGTAGGTGGAAGCTACAGTGAAAGACGGGTGAAATACAATATCTACAAGAACCATAGGGGAAAGATAGGAAATGGAGACCAAGAATGAACTGCTCAGGTAAAAGAGGATGTAAGAATGGGATGCAGTCTTTGACCTCTACTGTTCAGTCTATCGACAGAAGAAACAACGACAGATATAAAAGAACGATAAAAGAGTGCGATTAAAATGAAAAGATATCAATGATAACAGTCGCTGATGACATTGCTGTATGACATTGCTGTACTCATTACATGTAAGGAAGGACTGCAGGACGTATAGAATAAAATGTATTGAAAGGAAAATGTAATGAGAAGTGGAAGAAATAAGATTAGCGATAAACTTAACATCAGAATTCGGGAGTACGAAGTAGAGGAAGTAAAGCAGTTCTGCTACCTTGGAATCAAAATAACATATGGTGGGCGAAGGAATGAGGACATAAAGGGCAGACTGGCAAAGGCAAAGAGGTCAATTTCTATCCAGAGAAGTCTATTAGTATTTAAAATTGGCGAATTGAGGAAGAATTCTCTGAGAATGTACCTCGGAGGAACAACGTTGTATGGAAGTCAGCCATGGGCTGTAGACAAACCTCAAATGAAGACAATCGTAGTGGAACATCCTGGCAGATTCAAGCTGTGTACCAGACTGGAATTAGAACCTGGGACCTTTGCCTTTCATGCCATGGCTTAGCCACAGCCCACGAGATTGTTTACAGAGCGAATTTTCACTCTTCGGCAGAGTGAGCGCTGATATGAAACTTTCTGGCGGATTAAAACTGTGCCACGGACTGGAATTTGAACGAGGAGCCGTTGCCTTCTGTGAAGTCAAGAAGAAGGGCAGGATGATAGGACCTGTGTTAAGACATTGGAGAATAATTTGCACGGAACTAAAGGGAGCTCTAGGAGAAGACAGTATCCTGTAAAGTATTCAATACGTAACTGAGGACGTTGGCTGCAATTGCTACTTCGCTATAAAGAAACTGGCAAATTTGAAGTATTCATTGCGAGCCACGTCAGAACAGTGAGAAGAACGATGGACAATACTCCTACAAAAGAAAAAAAGGAGAACTTGCCTAGAGTTTTAATTTTTTTCAACAAATGTCGATGAAAGGTTTAATAAGCGTATTTGTTCAGAAGAAATACCTAACGGTCCTCACTGAAAAAGTGCCATCGCATATGAGAAGCTGGATTTTCCACGAAAGATGAATTCATTGATGTCCTTCGCGAACATCTCCCTGTAGTAAGTGAATGGCTCAGGACGCATCGCCCTAAACTCATTAACAATCAACGAGCTACTTCAGTTAGCACCCATGCTCGAGTGCTTACATCAGATGACCATCACAAGGAGAAATATTATTCTCAAATTTACATACTGTTAATGAATATACCCCAATGAAATAGGATCATACTTTTGAGGGATTTAGTCCGCGCGGGGTAGCCACGCGGTCTAAGGCGCCTTGCTACTGTTCGCGCGACTCGCCCAGTCGGAGGTTCGAATCCTCCGTCGGGCATGGGTGTGTGTTGTCCTTAGCATAAGCTAGTTTAAGTTAGACTAAGTAGTGTGTAAGCCTAGGGGCCGATGACCTCAGCAGTTTGGTCCCATAGTAACTTACAACAAATTTCCAGTTTTCAAGAGAATGCCAAGGACAGTATCTTGTGGCCTAGTACCATTGGAAAGAAGGAGGAATAAGAGTAATTCCGATAGAACTGTGTTGGCATCTAAATTCTCGGAACTTGATCTTGTCATTACAATCATTTTCTTCCGAGAAAAGGACGAGTTCAAAACACTTTGGAAACACATCAGATAGAAATACTGGCAACTGATTAATTATGCTATTGCTTGCACCTGCTATTGCTTGCGCTATATGTTGATCACTAGAGCTTTGACAAAGATGATGATTGTTCTGATCATATGCTGATATCGGCTGTAATGTCGTTGTACGTCTCTCCAAAACGAATTAGACTGAGAAACCAAACATGCAAAAAAGGATCACAATGGCTTAAAGACGAGCAAGTGCTAACACAGTTTCGTCATATCCTCTTCCAGGTAAATTCCCCGGGGATACTGAAAAAGACTGATCGATGTTCAAGTCAGTACTTCTCTCATCTTTTAAAAGACAATGCTCCATTCGAAGGAGACTCCATTACTGGATCGATAAAAACGACCTTGAAAATCAATCTCATAGACCGAGAGAGGCAATTTCGCATTGCCAAGCAGAACGATCCCAATTCAGTCCTCAAGAAACTATGATACCTACCAGTGAAAGCTGAAGTTCAAAGAATAACTCGATTTTTAAAAACGAAAGGTGGAAAATAAAATCACTTGAAGTGAAGAAAGTAGCTGAAAGTAACAATATTTAGGCATTTTTGAGTGCAACGAAAATTGATTGTGGTCCAACTACTCAAGGCCAGAACTCATTACTATCCAAATATCACATTAGACTCCGCAAAGACGCTCACTCCATCAACTCTCACTGGAAAGAAATTTTCAGGAACTTCTAAACAAGGACACGTAGGTTGAGGTGAATACAGGGGATGGACAAAAATACGACAACACCAAAAACACAACACAGTACCATGCCTAACATGGCGTAAGAAGGCTGTTGGCATTCAAAAAAGTTTCCAGTCGTCTCGGAACGGATAAATGCAAGCCATGTATGGTTTTCAAGGGAATCTTAAACCATTCTTCCTATTATATGGTGGCAAGTTCAGGTAGTGATGATGGAAGTGGACAGCGACCACGTACGTACAAAGGACTGCTGATTGTCGTGCCCAGACGAGGTTTGACTGTTCATCTTCATGCTCACAAAATCAGTCCTGAACGATGCGAACTGTGTGATTAGAGGACCTGTCATCTTCTAACACAGTCTTTCAATGGGGAACGAAAATTGTACCACCCTGCCATGTTTTTCTCTTGTAAACGCGGTTATAAGTTGGAAAATATTTTAAACAAGACTCATGCGACCAAATAACATTCTTCCATTGCTCCACAGTAGAGGTTTTATGGCTTCACCACAACATTTTCCTGTTACAGGCATTTGCATCTCTGATGTATGGTTTTGGGATTCCAGCTCGCTCTGCAGTTCCTGACTTACGGAGCTCCTTTCGTTGTGTTTTGGTGCTGACAGGGCTGGCGAGTGCGACATTCAGTTCTGCAGTGACTTTCGCAGTAGTCGTCCTCCTGTTGTTCGTCACAATCCTCTTTAACTATCGTCTGTCACTTTCACTCAACACATGCTTTCGTCGCGTTTAGACTAAGCGGATGATGTGACTCTTGAGGTTTTCCCGGCGGATATGTTGTAAATAGTCTTCACGGGTTTGTCGCCGGATGACGTTGTGCAAATCCCACAATATTTCCTCGGAGCAACTGTCCGACATCATCAGATGGTTGAACCTCGCTGGTGGCTAGGTACGACTGACAAGATCCGCATGTCGACGCCGCTGTATATAGAGCACGTGCGTGAAGATTGCGCAGGCGGGGGATCCACGCATGCGCAAAAATTTGCAGACAGATGGCGCCAGACTCAAACGCTCTCTGCCGGGAAACGCAGAGGGGCCGTTCTGCGCGTGCGCTGACGCTGTGTTTACTAACAAGCTGCCAAAGTTATGACGGGTCTATTATCGAAAGCTCTTTGCTTTCTCGTCGTGATTTAACAGCAACCAATGCAGGGTTCCAGGGTGTACTCAATTGAAATCCCACATCCCTGTTGATAAGGTTATCAGCTGTACGGATATGTATTGCTTCCTTAATGACGCAATCCCAGAAGGAGGATGCTGGGGATAAAACTTCCGTCTTTTCATAAAACATGTGATGTCCTGTGTTCAGACACTGTTCTGCAATTGCCGACTTCTCCGATTGGCGTCGGCGAGTATGACGCTGATGTTCATCGCAACGTTCTTGTACTGTGCGACATGTCTGACCTATATATGCCGCCCCACACTGACAAGGAATCTTGTACACACCGCGTTTCCTCAGACCAAGATCATCCTTAACCGAACCTAACCGTTTCCTCAGTTTTGCAGATGGTCGGAAAACACACTTGATGTCATATCTTTCGAGGACTCTTCCGATTCTTGACGACATGGCACCAAAGAACGGCAAGAAGTCCAAGGTGGTGAGTGTCTTCATATCTTCATTCTGCTCCATAGATTGAACTCGCTTGGGCCTGAATGCATTACGTATCTGTCTCTCAGAATAACCGTTTTGACGGAATACTGTTTTCAAATGTTGCATCTCACTCGGCAGGCTTTCAGAGTCAGATACCACACGCGCTCTATGAACTAGCGTACGTAATGCACTACCGCATTGTGCTGGATGATGACAGCTTGTGGCCTGCAAATATAGATCTGTATGCGATGGCTTGTGGTATACGCTGCGTCCCAAGGTTCCATCTGCTTACCTTCGTATCAAAACATCAAGAAAAGGTAAAGTGCCATCTTTTTCCACTTCCATAGTGAAGTTAATATTCGGATGGAGCGAATTTAAATGTTGAAGAAACTTAGGTAGAGTATCCAGTCCGTGTGGCCACACCGCAAACGTATCGTCAACATACCGCAGAAAACAAGAGGGTTTGATGTTTATCCGCTTTCTGTGCGACGTAAATCTTCGATACGGCACCTCTTGAAGCACCAAACACGTCGGCTATGTTCGTTACGAAAGCACCCACCATACGAGCCCCAACAATTTGACCATGTTCGAATGCACTTATCTCCAATGTAATGCACGCACAACTACACACTGTTGTGACCTGGACTGATATGCGCAACTTGATGAGCACATTGCACAAGTGCCGTTCGTGGTCAAATACAGCGGTGCAACCTGCAGGTTTGGCTAGCGTCTTCATTTATGTTCAAGCACACATTTCTCACTCTGTTTCCATTTTTTGTCCAAAGCGTGTAAACTGTAGAATGACTGGTACACGTCGCTTATTTCACAAGTAAATGCAGGCAATACAAACTGGTGGGAGGTTGCTGAAATAATCTCACGTAACGAAGCGGATTCCTCTAGCTGTGGCAGGAAAGATTTCCTCAAGACTTCGGTGCCAGTCTTGGAAGGTTCCCGGAGCCCACTCGCCAAATGCTGAAGTAGCTGTTTCGTTGCGCAAATCGCTACGTGCGACCACAAGGTGTCTGAGCTCCCAAGTGCCTGGCTTCAGCTAAGACAAGTACCTATTCAGCATGCATGTCAACTAGAACCCCTTCTTCTCGATTCCCTGAAGCATGAAAAAATTCGTACTACGTCAAAGAAGTCAAAGAATTTCTGTCTATCCAATCCTGGGTACTGCCCCCCCCCCGCTCTCACAATCTCCTCCCCCCTCCCTTCCAGACACTGTGTGCGCTATGTCCACCAATAATAGCCGGCCGCGGTGGCTGAGCGGTTCTAGGAGTTTCAGTATGGAATCGCGCGACTGCTACTGTCGCAGGTTCGAATCCTGCGTCTGGCATGGATGTGTGTGTTGTCCTTAGGTTAGTTAGGTTTAAGTAGTTCTAAGTTCTAGTTCCATTGTGCTCACAGACATTTGAACTACTTGAACCATCAATAATAAATGACCCCTCTAACTCGGTAATTATCTAATACATGGTTTATGCATATTTTAGGCGACCCTTATGTAACTGCAATATAATCAGTAATACACTAATTCGCGTCTCAGTGTGATAGTGTTTCCGTTGTGCGCAGTGGCCAAATAATGAGTGGAATAATGCATAATATACAAATGCATTAATTGTGCTGTTGAGCTGCTAGCACTCGCACGTTTATTTCAGAGCTCAGACCACGTACTAACGCAGATAAGTTTCCATAGTCAATATAATTTGTCAAAGGCCTACTCCGTGTCAACTCGACGATATTCCATCTCTTCAGGAAGTCGAAGAGACTGTTCATCAGGTGAAGAACAACAGTGCATCTAGTAAAGACGGGATACTTGCAGAGTTCTCTAACTTACGAGATGTTTTGATTTTAGGTATGATCAAAAAGGGGAGTAAAGCCGACCGTGGCAAGAATCGTGGAATGTCTTCATGGACAATAGGGAAACCACTGCCTTCAAACGTCCAACATGGTGCCCAACAGTTTACGATAGCTCACAATACTTTGAACAGCAATGACGAAGACTGTGATCGGACAGACGGAAGCGCAGGAAAGAGAAGAAAAACCCGTTACAAACAATATGCAACAACCCGTGGTTGACATGGACGAAACATGCCACCACTGTAGCAAAATGTGGTTCCAGAGTAGGTCTCCTTAGACACTCACGAACTCGTAAAGACAATGAGGTACATTCGTTAGCGAGTCTTTGCCTTTGATGACATGGTGATGAAGCTGAAGTGCAAGCCTGGATGATGTAGTTTATAGGAAATTATGACGCATTTGAAGCTCTTTTCACTCCTCAGTCTATCACGGTAGCTTTTAAGGAAGGCGAGTTAATAACCAGTTTCCCACGGGTGCACCAGAAACAACGCAGAAACTCGTATGTAAAACTGATGGGACAGCAGATCGCCCGTGGTCTGTCTAAACGAAAGTCTGTCTAATGGAAAAATTCCAGTGTTTAGCTAAAGTGATTTAAGGAACCGATAAAAGTCCAAATCTCCATGGGCTGACTGTGATTTTAAGTACTTTTTTCCGGATCACTACTAATGTTCCTTGACACCCGTCCGCTACAGGGTCAGCGGGGCAGACTGCTAACCAAAGGAGCCCGGATTCGATTCCCTGCCGGGAAGGAGATTTTCTCCGTTTGGGAATTTGGTGCTGTGTAGTCCTTATTTTGACATGATCGTATCTGACACAAAAATCGTCTGTATGGCGTCACGTGATAAGTCTAAGCCTACGTAACTTCATACTAGGGTATGGCCTGACACAAGTGAATTGTCGGAGCACATTGTCGTATAGTGTTTCGGTTGATGTGATGACTGTATGAGCACGGACCGAAAGTCAGTTAAAAAAAATTAAAAGAAATCATCCCTACGCAAATACGCACGGACCAGTGTTACTCGACAAACAACCAAGAACACAATGAATGTGATTGGTATTTCTGGATATGGAAAACACATGTTTCGAGCTACGGGTATCCATATCACTTTGACCATACATCACAGGCGTGTATAACAGTGCCACAAAAAGCTTAGTAGGAAATCGGCTTTAATTACTTACGCCATATGAAGTAAGGACGTTTAAAATAGTTCCTATACTTCGTTTCTAGTTGATGCGATGTTCAGTAAGCGAAATTTATTTTATATATGACGACGCTCATTATATCAGTTTAAGTAAGCTGTGTAACTGCGCCACTTCTTGCAAATACAGTGCCTAACAAAAACAGTGAAACACCCAGAAGGGGTGTTGAAACTTCATGGATTGAGAAGATACATGATATTATTTCAGTGTCTACAAAATGGAGTCATACTTACAAATAACTTGCCAGTAAGGAAATAGTTGTCAGTACAATGTTGCAGCACCTCTGGCGTCTATGCACGCACTGACTCCGTTGGGAAGGGTGTTGTTTCCGCTCATGGGTCAAGCTGACCCACAACTCTTTTAACTCGTTCTCGGTATCCGGGATACTGCCAATGAGACCAAGTTGACGTGTGAACAGGTACCGCTGATATTGTACTGGAGGCAGCTCTGGGTCTCATGCTGGCCATACAATGTCATCATCACGCAGACAATTCATAGAGATACGTACTATGTGCTGGCGAGCATTGTCCTGCTGGAACATGGCACCACGATGCTGTCGTGTGAGACGTAACACACGAGGATGCAGAATGTCCGTCACGTGCCATTGTGCTGTCACAGTTCCCTCGATCACTACTAGCTGTGATCTGAAGTGATACACGATAGCTCGCTACACCATGAACTGTGAATTCAGGTGGAACACCGCTGGGCACCTCCAAAACATTGAAAGAAAGAGGTCTCTTCCCAGGTCGCCGCCATACATGATGACGATAGTTACCCGGGGTAGTGCAGAACCACAAGACACCTCCGAATACATGCCATTCATCAGCAGTCCATACTTCTCTATCATACCATCACTACAAACGCCGCCGTTTCTGTTGTGGGGTAAAAGGATGCCTACGAATGGAATGATATTTCTCTATATCGCCTGCTGTTAGGATTCAACCAATCGTGCGAGACGACAAGGAATGTTGTAGGGAGTCCGTTATTTGTCTTTAGACAGTAGGCACAGATATGAAGAGATTACGATGTACCTGGAGCAGGACACGACGATCCTCGTCAGGTGCGGTCCACCAGATCCTTGACAACCAGTATGCCTGCCCTTACGTTACCATGCAGCCCTGCATCGGGCCACTGTCACATCCGAATACCCCATAAATTTAGATATGTTCCATTCGATCAGCCGTCCAAATTTAGAACCACAATGAGGACCTTTTCAAGGTGTGTCAGGTTCTGATAATGCTATCTCAGACTAGTTCGTGGCATCTGCAAGTTCTTCGTAGTGATCAATCTAATATGACACTGTTCAACGCCGTTATACCTATCACAAAGAATTGCTACTCTAATCTTTTACATACGCGTCGATGGTCTGTATGTTTACAAATTAACATTGACATCTGATTACGTTTTCTGCGTACTTCTCTTTTTTGTCAGACAGTCTAGATTCTAATGTTCAACAGCTGCTAATCGACAAGTATAGGAACAATCATCTCATGAACTCAATGTAACCCGTCTCCACTGATACGCCAAAACATTATGACCATCGCCCACCGCGACTTATAGCGTTGCGGGTACTTGACGCGGCAAGGAAAGTATCTAACCCGGGCAGACACGGATAGGTGATCACCCAAGCGAAGATATGGGACGGAAATGGGGAAATCCATGGAGATATGCTGTTTTGACAAAGGACAGATTATTATTACGCGGAGCCTGTGAAAGGGTCTCTCGAAAACTGAAGCCCGTCGAATGTTCAGGTACAGTAGATAGTGGAGCTTCCATGCGGCTTTTCGCGGATAATGCTGTAGTATACAGAGAAGTTGCCGCATTAGAAAATTGTTGCGAAATGCAGGAAGATCTGCAGCGGATAGGCACTTGGTGCAGGGAGTGGCAACTGACCCTTAACATAGACAAATGTAATGTATTGCGAATGCATAGAGAGAAGGATCCTTTATTGTATGATTATATGATAGCGGAACAAACACTGGTAGCAGTTACTTCTGTAAAATATCTGGGAGTATGCGTACGGAACGATCTGAAGTGGAATGATCATATAAAATTAATTGTTGGTAAGGCGGGTGCCACGTTGAGATTCATTGGAAGAGTCCTTGGAAAATGTAGCTCATCAACAAAGGAGGTGGCTTACAAAACACTCGTTCGACCTACACTTTAGTATTGCTCATCAGTGTGGGATCCGTATCTGGTCGGGTTGACGGAGGAGATAGAGAAGATACAAAGAAGAGCGGCCAGTTTCGTCACAGGGTTATTTGGTAAGCATGATAGCGTTATGGAGATGTTTAGCAAACTCAAGTGGCAGACTCTGCAAGAGAGGCGCTCTGCATCGCGGTGTAGCTTGCTGTCCGGGTTGCGAAAGGTTGCGTTTCTGGATGAGGTATCGAATATATTGCTTCCCCCTACTTATACCTCCCGAGGAGATCACGAATGTAAAATTAGAGAAATTCGAGCGCGCACGGAGGCTTTCCGGCAGTCGTTCTTCCCGCGAACAATAGGCGACTGGAACAGGAAAGGGAGGTACTGACAGTGTCACGTAAAGTGCCATCCGCCACACACCGTTGGGAGGCTTGCGGAGTATAAATGTAAATGTAGATGTACTCTCGTGAGCATCTACAGAAAGAGGTAGAAGTATAGTGAAAATACGACTAGGCACTAAATGGTTCGACATCAAAGACTCTTCATGGAAGTGCGGTTCGGAGGCTTTTTCGCTCTGTAAAGTAGGATAGATGCTGATTTGTGGCATCTGTGCCGAAAGAGCACAATGCTGGTGCACGCACGAGTGTTTCGGAGCACATCGTCCATTGTACGTAACATGGTGCTCTGCACACAGACCATCGTACATGTTCACATGTTGACCCAACGATATCGTCAGTAGCGATTGCAGTCGGCACGGGAGCATCGGGATTCAACCGCTGGTTAATGGAAATGTGTCGGCTTTTCGGGTGAATCACAGTTTTGCTACGCTAGATCGTTGGTCGTCTCCACAAATGCCGTCATCGATGTAAACGGCAGCTCCAAACGTGCAGCGAGCTACGGACGCGGACCGGTGGGAGCAGTATTATGCTATGACATTATCCCGCGCTTGTATGCTGTGGTAGTAATCGAAGACACTTTGACAGTTGCGAACCACCTGCGCTCTTTCATGCTTGATGTGTTCTGGATGGCGATGTCATTTTTCAGCAGCATAATTGTCAGTGTCTTGGAGCCAGAACCGTGCTAAAGTAGTTTGAAGAGCATTATAGTGATCTCACGTTGATGTCGTAGCGACCAAATTCCCCTCATGCAAATAATATGGAACGAGAAATATATGATGTGAATAAACATTTAACGCCACATACCACCACAAACGTACCAACAAACTTTCGGATCCCTGATACGCAGAATCTGCGATGTATTTCGTTCAAAAGACGGACAAACAACTATTAAACTAGTGGTCATAATGTTTTCGCTCATAGGTGTATTTTATTTCTGAATCACACAGAGAGTGATAAAGAGATTTCGTAAACCTTATAATACACTCCTGGAAATGGAAAAAAGAACACATTGACACCGGTGTGTCAGACCCACCATACTTGCTCCGGACACTGCGAGAGGGCTGTACAAGCAATGATCACACGCACGGCACAGCGGACACACCAGGAACCGCGGTGTTGGCCGTCGAATGGCGCTATCTGCGCAGCATTTGTGCACCGCCGCCGTCAGTGTCAGCCAGTTTGCCGTGGCATACGGAGCTCCATCGCAGTCTTTAACACTGGTAGCATGCCGCGACAGCGTGGACGTGAACCGTATGTGCAGTTGACGGACTTTGAGCGAGGGCGTATAGTGGGCATGCGGGAGGCCGGGTGGACGTACCGCCGAATTGCTCAACACGTGGGGCGTGAGGTCTCCACAGTACATCGATGTTGTCGCCAGTGGTCGGCGGAAGGTGCACGTGCCCGTCGACCTGGGACCGGACCGCAGCGACGCACGGATGCACGCCAAGACCGTAGGATCCTACGCAGTGCCGTAGGGGACCGCACCGCCACTTCCCAGCAAATTAGGGACACTGTTGCTCCTGGGGTATCGGCGAGGACCATTCGCAACCTTCTCCATGAAGCTGGGCTACGGTCCCGCACACCGTTAGGCCGTCTTCCGCTCACGCCCCAACATCGTGCAGCCCGCCTCCAGTGGTGTCGCGACAGGCGTGAATGGAGGGACGAATGGAGACGTGTCGTCTTCAGCGATGAGAGTCGCTTCTGCCTTGGTGCCAATGATGGTCGTATGCGTGTTTGGCGCCGTGCAGGTGAGCGCCACAATCAGGACTGCATACGACCGAGGCACACAGGGCCAACACCCGGCATCATGGTGTGGGGAGCGATCTCCTACACTGGCCGTACACCACTGGTGATCGTCGAGGGGACACTGAATAGTGCACGGTACATCCAAACCGTCATCGAACCCATCGTTCTACCATTCCTAGACCGGCAAGGGAACTTGCTGTTCCAACAGGACAATGCACGTCCGCATGTATCCCGTGCCACCCAACGTGCTCTAGAAGGTGTAAGTCAACTACCCTGGCCAGCAAGATCTCCGGATCATTGAGCATGTTTGGGACTGGATGAAGCGTCGTCTCACGCGGTCTGCACGTCCAGCACGAACGCTGGTCCAACTGAGGCGCCAGGTGGAAATGGCATGGCAAGCCGTTCCACAGGACTACATCCAGCATCTGTACGATCGTCTCCATGGGAGAATAGCAGCCTGCATTGCTGCGAAAGGTGGATATACACTGTACTAGTGCCGACATTGTGCATGCTCTGTTGCCTGTGTCTATGTGCCTGTGGTTCTGTCAGTGTGATCATGTGATGTATCTGACCCCAGGAATGTGTCAATAAAGTTTCCCCTTCCTGGGACAATGAATTCACGGTGTTCTTATTTCAATTTCCAGGAGTGTACATGAATATGATATCGTCATAGGCAGAAATAACATTACTTAAGGACAGGTAGAGTCGAGCTCAGTAGAATCAATAAACATAACAAACAAACAGGATGTTTGGCTTGCGGAGGCGATATTCAGAGAGTTAAACGAAAATTATGTTTGATGATTATCTTAGGTGCTGCTTCTCCGCTGAACTGTATGTATAAATTTAGTATGTCAGTTCTAAAACAACAACTATCGGTCGTTTAAGACGTGTAAGTGTTATCAGATCGGCAGAATTGAAGTCAGGTCCAAAGCACGTTTGAGACAACCCCTCAGGATGTGCTTTTGTGATAGCACTTGACGATGTATTTCCTTGAGCTGTCTACTTTGCAGAGAACCTCAAATAAAACCAATGCAAAGATGGAAACTACTCCTACATTTCTGATTTTAATTAATTTTGAGTGAGAGTAGTTCTTTACTTTTTGTTCCTTAGCTGCTAAGAACTAGCTAAAGGTTAAAAGCATGACTTCATCAACGCTGAAAGTTTCCGCATACCTCGATAGGTGATGTATTTAGCGGCATGATGGTATAATGTGACAAGTCCTGTAAAGCCGAATCTCGTACTCTGCTGCGTGGTCGTGAACCATTGTACTGTTAATATTCGTCAAAAGCTTACAGATCACGCAGAATCACGCTTTTCACTTTCATAGTTGTCCATTTGGTTCATGTCATTTCTCATATATTGCCAGATATTATCTTTCCTTCTCCACACCTACTTAATTCAACAAATTCCACAAAATTATTCACAGAGGGTTTATTAGTAACCAGGTGAAAATTGTCGCTTTCGAGGATCCAATAACAACGTATTATGAAGGCCCATCAGAAGTTTTTCTATATGTTTTATTAATGACCTTCTGTTGTTTCTTTTAGATTTAAAAATACCCTCCTTGAAAAATTGCTCACTTTTCGTGGAGTTACGAGGGCAACGTTGTCACTGGAGAGCAGAGAAAAATGGCCCGTCTCAGGAAAGTGACTTAAGTGGAGGCCTCTTTAACACACATTCCAGTGAACCACCACTGACCAGAAATACTCTCCGCTACGTAACAACAGGTGGCTTGCGGACTATGATGCAGATGTAGAATATAAAAATGAAACAGTCCTTTCCCGCGTACCGATCAAAATTTGAGTCAAGAACCGACACAGACCAAACTCTTCACCGACGTAATGAAACCCACGGACAAAAAAATTAATCATTCCTTTAGAATAGCAAACTGGTCGCTTTGGAGCACTGTTGTTGGCGTAGAACTGGTAGCAATCGGTCATGTGACCTTCGACAGCTGGCAGCTGAAAGGAGCTACTGCGTTTGTACGTGACGATGACTGTTCTCTGACTGAGGATTCCTGTAATGCGGCATGTTTTCTGATTTTTTGAGGTGGGTTCGGGTAATTCGCTTGAAAGTAGGGTGACCATACGTCCCGATTAATCGGGATTGTCACGTTTTTTGAGGCTCAAAAATTTGTCCCGACTTTTTTTTTTAAAACAAGCAATTTGTCCCAATTTTCAAGGAGTATTTTCAGACATTTACAAAGTGGTTAAAATACTTTCTGAGTGTCGATTTTATAAACTATCAATAGAAACTGACATTCCGTACGCTGGTATCCCCTGATAATGTACAGCTTAAGCACTATGATTGTTGCGTACTCTATGATTGTTGCATATTCTTATTTTCTTTGCTTTTGCTTGCCATTGTTGTCAGCACTCAGTATCAGTTTCGTGAAGTGCTAGCACGTCGTGACGATGCCGAAAGGAAAATCAAAGTTTTCGGAAGAGCTTCAGAGGTAATTTCCTCGCTTCACTGCTACAGACAATGACTGTTCAGCAAAATGTAACGTATGTAACTGTGCTGTATCCGTGTCTCATGGTGGTGCTGCAGATCTCAAGCATCATATGGAATCAGAGAAACACAGGAAGAATCTTCGATCGGCAGGTTCCTCGCAAAAAATGACGATATATTTTGTAACGTCAAATACACAGGAACAGAAGACCGTAGCTGCAGCAGTAGGAACCCTGTCATTTCATGTTGTTAAACACCACCAAAGCTATCGCTCTAATAACTGCAGTGTTCAACTAAACAAAAAAAAATTTCCTGATTCTAAGATTGCAGAAAATGTTTCGTGTGGAAGAACAAAGTGTGAAGCAATTATCAACAATGTCAGAGCTCCGCATTCCCAGAAACAGGTAATAGATGCTGCAAACAGTGCAAAATACTTTTCAATATCTACTGATGCTAGCAACCATAGGCATCAGAAAATTTTTCCTGTGATAGTTCAGTATTTTTCTGTAATTGAGGGTGGACTGCAGACGAAATTGCTTGATCTTGATGAATTGCTGAACGAAAAGTCCGAAACAATTTCCAATTATCTTTCTCATGTTATACAGTCATTCATTATC
Source organism: Schistocerca cancellata (assembly GCF_023864275.1). Classification (NCBI taxonomy): domain Eukaryota; kingdom Metazoa; phylum Arthropoda; class Insecta; order Orthoptera; family Acrididae; genus Schistocerca; species Schistocerca cancellata. The sequence continues at coordinate 618,396,634 of NC_064630.1, forward strand.
ATCTCAAAGTGTGTTGCATTTGGTGCAGACAATACTAACTGTAATTGTGGGGGGTTAATGAAGAAAGAGGGTAATAATGTTTTCACACATCTGAAAGAAAAATTAAAAAACTCTAACAATGTTGGCATAGGTAGTCCAGCACATGTTTTTCCTAACACACTTCAAAGTGCTTGTGATGTTTTACCTGTTGACATTGACTGCATTGTCATGAAGTTGTACAACCATTTTCATATTTTTTCTATTCGTGTTGCAGAACTCACTGAATTCTGTGAATTTGTTGGTGTCACAAAAATTTACTTTCCTTTTCCAAAACAAGGTGGCTTTCATTGTTGCCAGCCATAGAAAGGATCTTGAAAATGTATGAACCTTTGAAATCTTACTTTTTGTCAAAGTCTAACTCAAAGTGCCCTGCAATCTTAAAGAGTTTTTTCAGTGATCCAATAAATGAATGTTATTCACTTTTTGTACATTCACAAATGAGTGTTTTACAACAATCCATTCTTAGCATTGAGAAACAGAATAATTCCATGTGTGAAGTATTAGCAGCTTTGACAAGTCTAAATTCAAGGAAACATGAACATTTTGTACCACTAACTGTAAAAAAAACTGCTGAATGATTGCGATGACCAGTCTGTTAAGAAATTTGACATAGCAGTATTAACATTTTATGATGCTTCAGTAGACTATTGAACGTCATGGTTACAGGGAATAACTGAGTTTTCTGTATTCTCATGGATGATGCTCACAGAACCACCAGAATGGTCAGTAGTTGAAAATACTTTAATGTGGCTAAATGAAAAGGGCATTCTAGTAAATGGCAGCCTCTTATTTGATGAAATAGTTCATATACAGTCATTTGTAAAACAACACGTGGAAACAGACAGTGAACAATGGAATCAGTTGATGGCACATGAAAAATGGTGTAAGTTTTTCAGATCTTGCCAGTGTAATGAACAGTTCAGAGAATCGCTTAATATAGCACAATACTTCCTTTCACTCCCTACGCACAATGCAAGTGTTGAAAGAGTTTTCAGCTTACTATCGTCACAGTGGACAGATGAGAGGAATAGATTTACGGTGAGGAGCATTAAATGTATTTTACTGACCTGTTTAAATTTCAGTAAATACAGTTGCGCTAACTTCTATTCATACCTGTTAGGCAAACCTGAGTTGCTGAATGAAATTTCATCTTCGAAGAAATATGATTGCAGTGTGGTATCCAAAAAACCATAAATTCCTTGTGTTCACTAAGAACTTTTTTTGTAGTGATTGTTACTGTGTGTCTTTCTACATTCTGTGTTATAAATGTACGTGTTTCCAGTCTTTCCATTATTTGTTTGGTTTTGTACACACACACACACACACACACACACACACACACACACACACACACACACAATAACAACAAACAAATATCAGTGAAGGCTATATTTGCAAAGGAAGAAGAAATGTTAGCATTAAAAGTGATATTTAACGAGAAATAAAAAGTGTCCCACTTTTTGGCCAAGAAAATGTATGAAAGTCCCACTTTTGTCCGAAGAAAGTATGGTTACCCTACTTGAAACCTGCGTACATCTTAAATCAGTGTATGCAAATATGTTATCCAGACACGAGAAATGATTTGGAAAATATTAATTTTTCATTCTTAGGCTAGTTAGATGTGGTGTCACCGCCAGACACCACACTTGCTGGGTGGTAGCTTTTAAATCGGCCGCGGTCCGTTAGTATACGTCGGGCCCGCGTGTCGCCACTATCAGTGATTGCAGATCGAGCGCCGCCACACGGCAGATCTAGTCTATAGAGACTCCCTAGCACTCGCCCCGGTTTTACAGCCGACTTTGCTAGCGATGGTTCACTGTATATATACGCTCTCATTTGCAGAAACTACAGTTTAGCATAGCCTTCAGCTACGTCATTTGCTACGACCTAGCAAGGCGCCATATCCAGTTACTATAATCTGAACAGATAATATCATGTACCATCAAGAGCGACATTCATCATTAATGGATTAAAGTTAAGTATCAAACTAATTACGTCCGCTTTCTGAATTCTAATTCCTTGTCATGTTCCAGACCTCACGTCGGTATAGTCCTTCCCTCCTCACGCCAGCCTGCGTGAGCTAAAACGCGTGCATTTCGGCCTCCACGAGTAACACGGTGTTGGCTCTTCTGTCAACAAAACAGTAGAAGTTAACGAGAAGCGAAATAAATTCCCAACGTTGTTTTGTTCCCTATCTTTAAACTCAAGCACAACAGCCACTGCCGAGAAAACGACGCCCGCACCATCTAGCTATGAGAGGCAGAACTACTTAAGCAATGGATGTAGCGGAGTACGCCAATCACAGGCGGACATCGAGGTTGTTAGAGACGGAGACAGAGTACACGCTCAGATTACGAAAGGACGGGGAAAGAAACCGACCCTACCTTCCCGAACGGATCATGCCAGCATTTGCCTGGAGCGACTTAAATTACGGAAATTCTAGGGCAGGATGGCAATATGCTTACCTGAAGCGTCGAGTTGCACCGCCAGTTTAAGATAGCAGCATTTGGGAAATTGCCGTGTGGCTAGAGCCTCCCATCGGGTAGAGGCAGACCGTTCGCCGGGTGCAAGTCCTTGGAGTTGACGCCACTTCGGCCTCCCATCGGGTAGAGGCAGACCGTTCGCCGTGTGCAAGTCCTTGGAGTTGACGCCACTTCGGCGACTTGCGTGTCGAATCTGGGAAATGATGAATATGTTATACGTATTGCGATGTGATGAATAGCTTTGTTGGTGGAAACATATAAAAACGTTGCAGTCATTAAATTCCGCCCCTGCTTTACTCAGACATGGAGTAGGTGAAGTCTATATTTGTTTTCGTAAAACATTTATTTCGATGTATAATGAAATAAATTACATAACAGGGAAGTAGTTTTTTGTGAATGTAAATAGTAAGAAAGAGTTAACTGAAGGACATTTATTTTCGTGATTAGTGAACTCAGCTGATTTACCGAGATTGCTACTAAAATGTTAAACAATAATACATGTCAATCTATATTTAATTTGACATAAAGTGTAACTATTTTGAAACCTCATAGAGATATTATGACTACGGTTTTAATGTTAGATGTCTGTTTTTCAAAGTATTGTTCTGTTATTTGACACGAGTTGCCTGTAACAAACTATTTTTCCAGGATTACGTGAATTTTATATGACGTGGTTGAAAGTTGTGTTGATGTAGATGAAGACACCTGTAGCGTATGAGCTTTGCTAAATGAAGAAATTCATTTGTGACTGAGACTGTGCAAGCCTATACCAGCATATTTTATTGTGCGTCGCACAACCGCGCCACCATAAGTAAAATACACTCCTGGAAATGGAAAAAAGAACACATTGACACCGGACACTGCGAGAGGGCTGTACAAGCAATGATCACACGCACGGCACAGCGGACACACCAGGAACCGCGGTGTTGGCAGTCGAATGGCGCTAGCTGCGCAGCATTTGTGCACTGCCGCCGTCAGTGTCAGCCAGTTTGCCGTGGCATACGGAGCTCCATCGCAGTCTTTAACACTGGTAGCATGCCGCGACAGCGTGGACGTGAACCGTATGTGCAGTTGACGGACTTTGAGCGAGGGCGTATAGTGGGCATGCGGGAGGCCGGGTGGACGTACCGCCGAATTTCTCAACACGTGGGGCGTGAGGTCTTCACAGTAAATCGATGTTGTCGCCAGTGGTCGGCGGAAGGTGCACGTACCCGTCGACCTGCGACCGGACCGCAGCGACGCACGGATGCACGCCAAGACCGTAGGATCCTACGCAGTGCCGTAGGGGACCGCACCGCCACTTCCCAGCAAATTAGGGACACTGTTGCTTCTGGGGTATCGGCGAGGACCATTCGCAACCGTCTCCATGAAGCTGGGCTATAGTCCCGCACACCGTTAGGCCGTCTTCCGCTCACACCCCAACATCGTGCAGCCCGCCTCCAGTGGTGTCGCGACAGGCGTGAATGGAGGGACGAATGGAGACGTGTCGTCTTCAGCGATGAGAGTCGCTTCTGCCTTGGTGCCAATGATGGTCGTATGCGTGTTTGGCGCCGTGCAGGTGAGCGCCACAATCAGGACTGCATACGACCGAGGCACACAGGGCCAACACCCGGCATCATGGTGTGGGGAGCGATCTCCTACACTGGCCATACACCACTGGTGATCGTCGAGGGGACACTGAATAGTGCACGGTACATCCAAACCGTCATCGAACCCATCGTTCTACCATTCCTAGACCGGCAAGGGAACTTGCTGTTCCAACAGGACAATGCACGTCCGCATGTATCCCGTGCCACCCAACGTGCTCTAGAAGGTGTAAGTCAACTACCTTGGCCAGCAAGATCTCCGGATCTGTCCCCCATTGAGCATGTTTGGGACTGGATGAAGCGTCGTCTCACGCAGTCTGCACGTCCAGCACGAACGCTGGTCCAACTGAGGCGCCAGGTGGAAATGGCATGGCAAGCCGTTCCACAGGACTACATCCAGCATCTCTACGATCGTCTCTATGGGAGAATAGCAGCCTGCATTGCTGCGAAAGGTGCATATACACTGTACTAGTGCCGACATTGTGCATGCTCTGTTGCCTGTGTCTATGTGCCTGTGGTTCTGTCAGTGTGATCATGTGATGTATCTGACCCCAGGAATGTGTCAATAAAGTTTCCACTTCCTGGGACAATGAATTCACGGTGTTCTTATTTCAATTTCCAGGAGTGTATTTTCAAATTACGAAATCTACATAAAATTTTGTCACAGTTATGAGAACGCCTGTACCTGTTGTGTCTTCCCTATCAAAATAGAACATCCGCTCACTTTTCTGAGAACTGAATATTAATAAGAGTGGTTGCCTGGCGATGGGTGACGCTGGAAGTCAGCTCATTTCGACAATTGAACTCTATGGTTAAACGTTAAGGCTTATGGAGAAAAAAATAATTCTTCTACTCAGCCACCACAATTAAATTTTAAAAAATTGGTTATTTTCAGCTCAGCATTCGTTTCACGGAGTATTATAATTTTTTTTATCAGTTTGTTATCAGAGACAGCACATTATTTCTGATACAGATCCATTTTCTACTGCTGTCCTAGTGACCATGTAGTTTCCTAGGGTTCTGTACGTCTATCTGTAGGAACCGATAGAATATACTAAGAATCCTTTCTCTGAGGAACGGGTAGAAGTTCAAATTTATGTTACACTTTGAGGTCGATGGTCCCTTGACGGTGTAAAAACTTGAACGTTGTAAGTCATTGCAGCAAAATATAGGCCCATTTATGTCACAAGTTTTGATACTCGCAAAACTTACTCATCAAAACCTATATGGTACTTCCTTTTGCAGTAGAGTCGTGAAATTTGGCAGAAAGTAAGATTTTAAAGTACAAGTACAGAAAAATATCCTAAAATTGTTAACATGTAATTATATTCACGAAAATAATTTTTTTTATCATTTGTTATCAGACTGGTTGTCTTTCCGCCTGTTAAAATACCTTTCTCTCAGGAACCGGTAGATGTATCAACCTGAAATTTACGTCACATACTAAGGTTTGTAGTTCCTTGGCGGTGTAAAAAACTTATGTTTCTAAATCAATGCAATAAAAAGATACGATCATTTACGTCATACCGGGTACATTCTATATTTATTGATTTCAGAAAAGCATTTGACTCAGTTCCACAGCCACCTTTTTGTAAAAAGTAAGATCATATAGGGTATCAAGTGAAATTTGGGACTGGACTGAGGGCTTTTTGGTGGGGAGGGAACAGCATATTTTCTTGGATGGTGAGTCGTCCTCATGTGTAGAAGTAACTTCGGGTGTGCCCCAGGTATGTATGTTTGGACCCTTGCTGTTCATGTTGTAGATTAGTGACCTTGCAGACAATTTTAATAGTAAAATTAGTTTTTTTGCAGATGATGCAGTTATCTATAATGAAATACTATGTGAGTGAAGCTGCATAAATATTCCGTCAGATCCTGATAAGATTTCAAAATGGTGCAGAGATTGGCAACTTGCTTTAAATATTCAGAAGTGTAAAATCTTGCACTTCACAGAAAGAAAAGACATAGTATCCTTCAACTGTAACATCAATGAGCCACTGCTAGAACCGGCCAATTCATACATATACCGGGTGTGACATCTTGTGGGAATAATGACGAAGGTTCAGTCGTGCGTAGACTTCGGTTTATTGGCAGAATATTGGGGAAGTGCAATAGATCTACAAAGGAGATTGCTGACAAATCACTCGTGCAACCGGTTCTAGAATATTGCTTAAGTGTGTGGGACCCGAATCAGACAGTACTAACAGGTATATTGAACGTATACAGAGAAGAGCCGTACGAATGGTCACAGGTTTGTTTCATCTATGGGAGAGTGTCACAGAGATACTGCAGGAACTGAACTGGAAGACTCTTGAAGAAAGACGTAAACTATCCCGAGGAAGTCTGTAAACAAAGTTTCAAGAACCGTCTTTAAATGATTATTCCAAGAATATACTACAAACCTCTACGTATCGCTCCCATAGGGATCGAGAGGATAAGATTGGAATTATCACTGCAGGCACAGAGGCATTTAAAGTATCATTCTTCCTGTGCTCCCATACGTGAACGCAACTGGAAGAAACCCTAATAACTGGTACAATGGGACATCCCTTCTGCCGTGCGCCTCACAGTGGTTTGCAGAGTACAGATGTGGGTGTAGATATTTTGTCACTTGCAAATTATCTCATCAAAACCTATAGGTTATTTCCCGTTCACCTATTATCATGAAAATTGGCAAGAAGCAAAGCTTTACAGCACAAGGAAAGATAACAAATCCGAAAATTTTGTAATTAATTCACACGACCAAAATAACTCTTTTTTGTCATGTTGCCTGTCCGTCGGTCTGTGAAGAGTCGTTTCTCTCAGGAAACATTTAACCATCTACGTCAGTGCAATCAAAAGATACGGCCATTTATCAAAAACTGTCGAAATTCTCGTTCCAGGGATGGATGAAGTGTCTATATACATAATTAATTCTGTACAAAGCGTTTGGTGTACGAGCTCTGCTCGCTCTTATCTGATTTAACGATATGCCATGTCGTTAAGTTCATTTCATTATGCTGAGCAATAGCTCACTTCCAGTTCCAAGAGCGTCACTACGCTGCTGACCTTGTGAGGTTAAGAAATATGTAGCATTACATGCGTCATTTACGATCTATCACTTACAGCCACGTAACATGGCGTACAATCAATCGTTTTAAATACACTGATGAGCCGAAACACAATGATCATCTGTTTAAAAGCGCGTTGGTCCATTTCTGGAACGCAGTTCAGCAGTGACCCTGCATGCCATGGATTCGACAAGTCCTTGACAGATCTCCAGAGGTTTCTGGCACCAGATGCCACTGTCATGCTCCCCAAACCACGGCAACACGATTTTGGCCTTGTGACACTGACTGTTATCCTGCTGGAAGATGCCATCGCTGTTGGGGAAGCGTAAGGACTTACAGATGGTCTCTAACAATGCTCACGTAGTCCACAGTTGTCATAATGGGTTCGATTACCTCCGCAGATCCCATGGAAGGCCAGGTGAATGCCCCCCATAACATAATACTGCTCCTACACGCCTGTGTCCGCGGCGCACTGCATGTTTCGAGCAGCCATTTCCCAGGATCACGGCGTATCTGGACACGACCACCGATCTGGTTTAGTAATAATCGGGATCTATACGACCAAACGACACGATTCCACTGATCCGCAATCCAATCTCGATAATTCCACCGAGCGAGGTGGCGCAGTGGTTAGCACACTGGACTCGCATTCGGGAGGACGACGGTTCAATCCCGTCTCCGGCCATCCTGATTTAGGTTTTCCGTGATTTCCCTAAATCGCTTCAGGCAAATGCCGGGATGGTTCCTTTGAAAGGGCACGGCCGATTTCCTTCCCCATCCTTCCCTCACCCGAGCTTGCGCTCCGTCTCTCATGACCTCGTTGTCGACGGGACGTTAAACACTAAGATCCTCCTCCTCCTCGATAATTCCGTGCAATTGTAATCATAATTGACAATGTTTTTGGGTCAACGCGGGAACACGTAGGGGTCCTCTGCTGCGGAACGCTATGTTTAACACTGTGCCCTGAACAGTGTGCTCCAAAACTCTCCACTCTGTCGTCAGATATGCCTCAGGGCGCTGCCTATCCTGCTCTAGATAGCGGGTAATCCTCCGATCCGTATGTTCGATGATGCGATATGGGCGTCCAACTTCTTGTCGCCTGTTGGTAGTTTCAGCGTTCTTAAACGACTTTCCACAGATTCTCACGTCAGTAGGACGCGAACAGCCGACCATTTTTGCCGTTTCCGAAATGCTACCTCCCAGGCACTGAGCCAGAGCAATCTGCCTTACGTCAAAGTCGGTAAAGTCAGACGATATCCGCAGTTACGCTTGTGTCTTGGTCTTCTCTTGTCATAGGCGGACCTAATTCAGCGCCTACTGTAAGATGTTTCCTAGTGCTGAACGGTGTTCTAGTGAAAGCGTATGCCGGCACAAACAAAATGTCAAGAATTTTATGAATATCCATTTATAGGTACATATTGCTGACGCCATGCCGTAGTAGGCTTAGGAGTATGTTTTGTGAGCATTTGGGAGAGCGCAAACCTCCTTTGAATAAACCAACATGGATTCAACAGAGATATTACAAAACTCAGCTCAATCTAATCCTTCTTGAGACCCAGATAGCCATAAACAAAGGTGTATGGGTTGACACCGTATTCCCTGGCTTCTGGAAGGCTTCAGATACGGTTTCTTACTGTCATCTAGTACTGAATCAGATTTGTACCTGGACTCTGCGATTCCTATCACTACAAATCAACACGTTATTCTCAACTAGACGAAATCTACAGATACGTGTGAAGGTAATTTTGGGAGTATCCGAGGGGAATGTTAGAGAGCTATTACTGTTCACGGGATATGCAAATAATGAAGTGGATATTGTCGTAAGCTCCGCAGGCTCTTCGAGGGCCAAGCCTTTATCGATAGGAATGTTCCGGCGTCGAAAGAGCGCTGTGAATCGAAGGGACTGATTAGTACAAGGACCAGAATTTGACCCTTAACGTAACTAAATGGGACCCATTGGGCATAAACAGGCGAGTAAGTTCATTACTGAAATGCAAATAAGGACAGCAGTCATTCGCAGAACCCGTAATATATTGTAGATCTACATGTCGAGTTTTACACACTCATAATCGGCGTTAAAATACAAAAACAGAAATAATCAAGAACTGATATAAATTACGTATATAGTGTTGCCATACGGCGTGTACGGGTACAGCTGCCATGCAGCTTCAACACGATACCACAGTTCAAGAGTAGTGACTAGCGTATTGTGACGCGCCAGTTCCTAGGCCACCATTGACCAGACGTTTTCAGGTGGTGAGAGATCTGGAGAATGTGCTGGCCAGGGCAGCAGACGAACATTTCCTGTATCCAGAGAGGCCCGTACAGGACCATCAACATGCGGTCGTGCATTATCCTGCTGAAATGTAGGGTTTCGCAGGGATCGAATGAAGGGTAGAGCCACGGGTCGTGACACATCTGAAATGTAACGTCCACTGTTCAAAGTGCCGTCAATGCGAACAAGAGGTGACCTAGACGTGTAACAAATGGCACCCCATACCATCGCGCCGGGTGATAACGCCAGTATGGCGATGACGAATACACGCTTCCAATTTGCGTTCACCGCGACGTCACCAAACACGGATGCCATCATCACGATGCTGTAAACAGAACCTGGATTCATCCGAAAAAATGACGTTTTGTCATTCGTGTACTCAGGTTCGTCGTTGAGTACACCATCGCAGGCGCTCCTGTCTGTGATACAGCGTCAAGGGTAACCGCAGCCACTGTCTCCGAGCTGATAGTCCATGCTGCTGCAAACGTCGTCGAACTGTTCGTGCAGATGGTTTTTCTCTTGCAAACGTTCCCATCTGTTGACTCCGGGATCGAGACGTGGCTGCACGATCAGTTACAGCCATGCGGATAACATGCCAGTCATCTCGACTGCTAGTGATATGAGGCCGTTGGGATCCAGCACGGCATTCCGTATTACCCTCCTGAACCCACCGATTCCATATTCTTCTAACAGTCATTGGATCTCGACCAAAGCAAGAAGCAATACGATACACCGCAATCGCGATAGGCTACAATTCGACATTTATCAAACTCGGAAACGTGATGGTACGCATTTCTCCTCCCTACACGAGGCACCACAACAACGTTTCACCAGGAAGGCCGGTCAACTGCTGTTTGTGTATGAGAAATCGGTTGGAAACTATCCTCATTTCAGCACGTTGCAGGTGTCGCCACCGGCGCCAAGCTTATGTGAATGCTCTGAAAAGCTAATCATTTGCGTATCACAGCATCTTCTTCCTGTCGGTTAAATTTCGCGTCTGTAGCACGTCATCTTCGTGGTGTAGCAATTTTAATGGCCAGTAGTATATATAAGCGAACAACAGAATTTATATGCATTATCTCATTGTCGTACCACGACAACCTTCTTTAAAAAAATAATAAATTTCGGATTCTGCCACGGAATGCTGTCCTTCTTTACATTTGAATGTTTAACGATTGCTACGAATCACGGGCATCCAATGAATTGGAGTTCTTCATTGGCGATAAATCACTGATATTAGTAACAATCGCATAATAACAAGGGCAACCGTGAGTAGGACATCAAGTGAAATGGGTCACATAAAATTAGTTATAGGAAAACAAAATGTGAGGCTAAGATTAATTGGGAGACCTTAACGAAACTTAAATCGTTCAATAAAGGTGTGGCCTACAAAACACTTGTCGGACTGGTTCTTCAGTATTGTTCATCGGTCTGACACCCTTACAAGGCTGGGTTAATGACAGAAGCGGAAAGTATTCAATGAAAAGCGAAATGCTGAACCATCTCCAGTAACAGACGGTACAAGAGAGGTGTTGTGTATCACCGAGAGGTTCCGATAGCTTAAGTTCCAAGAGACGTTACACAAGGTATTATTTGCTCCCAAATACTTCTCGTGAAGTGATCACAAGAAGATCAGAGAAATTAGAGTTCACATGGAGGTTTACTCCACACACACATACCGGTCGCGAACGGAACAGGAATGTGGGAAAACTATAGTGATGCATGCTACGGTTAATTGCGAGGTGTAGATGTAGGTGTAAAATTGCTGGAAGGTGATTCACATCGAGTGACTTGATTAACTACATGAAGCAACGGTTTCGGTGTGCTGTTGGACTTTTTCCTCTCAAGGACTACGATACTTGTTGGGAAGTTAGCAGCTTGTGGATGCACTCTGGAAATATGACGCTACGCTTCATGTGGAGCAAGCTGACAAACTTTCAGAGGACGCTTGTGGCGGTATATGTCAGTGAGTTGCTGAAAGGCAATGCTCACCATACTCTCTCAAGGACTGATACCTGTTAGAATAGACCGTTCGCTAGTGGATTCCTTGAGCAACTCCAACATCATTGCTAAGACTACATTGTCGTCAGAGAAAGTGAAACACAATATTGAACAAAAGTTTATAGATTCAAACATTTTAAACTCTTCATGGATATTGGCACATACGTGGCCGTTACCCTTATGTTGAATATATTGAAGAAAATGAGGTCCTGTAATGGGCAGTGGTTACATTTGTGGCCATTGTGTTCCCATAAGTTAGCTATTCGGTCCCTAGTTCATTATCTTTGACTGTTATGGAGAGAGATGTTTTTATATCTGTGGATAGTCAGCGGCTGCCTATTGTTCAGTACGTGCATTTGAAATAATAATTTACACTTTTTTGCAGGAGAATTATTCGTCCACCATTTTTTATTGTGTGCTTTGAACATTTATTATCATAATGTTACTGTTGAAACAGTGATATCTGGGAACTATTTTGTATAAATCGACTGTTTACAAACGTACACATTTGTGGACACAGTGCAATAGGTAACACAACCTGAAATACAACGTAAACACCAGTGTCTCCATTATAAAATACCGTTTTTGTCATTTTGTTACTTTCATTAATTTTCAGTTTCGCTTCCAACATTATTAAAAATGAATCGAAGGGAAACATTGAGCCCAGAGGTAATTTTACTCATTTTAGATTCTGTTGATGATGCCAATTCTTATGATTTGGGCATAATTGCAAGTGACGATTCTGATGATGACAGTGTTATTGGTGATGACATTGTTGCTAGTGATGATTTAGCTGTTGATAGCCTAATTCATTCAATAACAGTGCAGACCAATAGTGCAAATACTAGCAGAAGTTCCACAGCTTCGAATTCTCCAACATCTTCCCGTATTATATGGTATCCAAACAAGGACAATGACTTCGTTGGTAACATTCCTGCATTCTGTGGCGTTTACAAAAGTAGTAGTGGTCCTTCAGTAGAAAAAAACACCATATTTTTACTACTGTAAACATGTTCATTCCTGAAGCACTGGACGTGATAGTTTGAGAGACAACACGGTATGCTTTTTCAAATGGTGAATGCAATTTATCTGTCTCAGTAAGTGAAAGTCATTGCTTCTTAGCGATTAATTTGATGCCATACATAAAGTACCCTGACTATCGTATGTAACGATCAAGTAACCCAACTATGAGAATGGATCTTATTGCTGACATTATGACACCAAAGAGATTTGAGAAAATAAAAACGTATTTACATTTTGTGGACAATGACGAAATCCCTGAAAACAACACTGACATGTTTGTGAAGATGAAACCCATTTTGGACATACCGAGAGAGACATTTTCAGGGACAGTAACTCCTACTGACTGTAAATCTATAGATGAAATGATTATCCCCTTCAAAGGTAGAAGCAGGGAAAAACAGTATATAAAGTCTAAACCCAAAAAGTGAGGATTCAAATCATGGGTACGTTCTAGCTCAGATGGAAACGTGACGTTTTTTGAGATGTACCAAGGGAAAAGTCAGGAACAGAATAACACACTGAGTCCTAACTGTGGTCCTATTGGGAACACTGTCGTAAGATTGTGACAGGGGCTAGAAGGAAAGAATCACAAGATCATTCTTGACAATTTATTCACAACAATCCCATTGCTTCCGTATCTGAAGCAAAAGAAAATTCATGTATTGAGAACCCTAAGGTCGAAGAGACTGAAGGGTGCAGGGAGTAAATTGACCAACAGCAAAGTGCTAATGACAGTATTACAGTTGTGCGATGGATGGGTACAAACATTGTCCACATGGTATCTATCTTTGCTGGAGGGACACCAACTGATACTGTCAAAGATGGGACGTGAAGAACCATGCTCGCTTAGATATAGAGAGGCCATATGCTGTAGCATGCTACAACAAATTCCTGGGTCGAGCAGACATGACTGACCAGATGATTGCACACTACCCTCGCACGATGAAGAGCAAGAAGTTTTTATTTGAGATTATTTTTCCACTTTCATAATGTTGCACTAATAAATACATGGATTCTTTATAAAAGAGGCACTGAAAGAAATATGTCTTTTGTGGAATTCAAGGCTTCAGTTGCTACAACAGTTATAGACCTTGGAAGCCTGCAAAGGAAGCGTGGCATACCAGCAAACAGCCCTGACCATGCTCACTTGAAGAAAAGGCAACCCACTGGATGTTCCGCAGATATAAGACTGGATGGAATAGCCTATTACCCTGAAAAAAAAAGGAATGTAAGAATCCTCCTAGGTGCAGAGATAAAAACTGCAAAAGATGAACAAGATACATTTGCAAAAAACAATGCAAGGTTCCTGTTTGCCTAGGATGTATGGAGTTCTTCCACAATACATGATGCGAACAATTTCTTGTTACTTGAATTTCGCCATTATTTATCACATTTTTTTGTTTTTTTACGTTTTCTTCATGTTTGCTCTCATGTAACCTGCTATGCGCCATGTACACATATGTGGCCAGTTCCCATTTTCATTATTGTACAGTAAATTGAAGCACTTTTTGAAAAAATATATTTGTAATGACTTCTTTGCATCTCAAATATAGTGTTAAAAATAATTGTCAAAATTGAAATTATTAAAAAAGAACGTCCCTGAAGAGGTTAATTTATTTATTAAATCATTTATTTTTTAAATTGATGGGGAAATCCAATACTTGCTTAAAATTATTTAATTAATTTGTAAGATCGTAGAAATCGTAGAATACAACTAGTGATATCTTGTATACTTTTCGTGATTTGCTGAACCAATGTCGACTACGTTCAGTAAATACATTTACTCTGACCAGCCAAAATTTTATACCAGTACTTAAAAGCGTGTTGTCCCACTTCTGCGTGTCATGGATTTGACGAATACTCGAATGGTTTCCAGAGGTTTATGGCACCAGGTTCCTACGCACAGGTCACACACTTCCCGTAATTTACGGGCGATCGGATTGTGGCCGCGGAGCTGGCGGCCGATAGCGTCCCAGCTGGGTTTCACGTCAGAGAAGCCTAATTTAATGGCCAAGACACCATCGTGAGTTCACTGTCAGCACGTTCTGGCCTTGTGACATAGTTGTTCTGCTGGTAGATGCCATCACTGTTGAAGAAGATATCGTGGCGTTCTCTGTGTTATTCGGTGGTTTGGTATTTTATTAATTTGTAAATGAAAATGATGATCTTATTTTATTACAGTGAGTAATTACTAAACAATTTTTTTCCCGGCTAAAGATTTGGTCAAGTTGCTAAAGGACTCCAAGTTAACGTCGTGTTAAAGTGTTGTCTGCAAGTTGTGTAAGTGTCACTAAATCACAGTTCATACAGCAGATTCTATACAACTATTGATTATGATGGAAGTTATCTTCAGCAAAATGATAATTAAAACCACCGAATATCAGCTGCGCAGAACACTGACGTATGTTACCTGAAACAATATTCTCCGCAACTCGTGCTTAATTAGTTTCGGCTCCATACATCAGCTAGAAAAGTTTGTTATAACGATCGTGCTATGATCACTGTTTTTAAAGAACCAATCTGATTCGAATTATTTTCATTAAAATGAGTTCGGAACCACCGGTGCACATTTATTTTTACACATTTGTATTACGTTCGGCATATATGTCCGCAGAGTTGCGTAATTTGAATTTGCCGCTGAGATAATTGTTAAGATGGCGGCGGACAATTG
This sequence comes from Schistocerca cancellata, assembly GCF_023864275.1. NCBI lineage: Eukaryota > Metazoa > Arthropoda > Insecta > Orthoptera > Acrididae > Schistocerca > Schistocerca cancellata. Next base: position 618,411,762 of record NC_064630.1, read on the forward strand.
ATAGAGACTTACTATTTTTAGAGCAAACAAGATAAGTATTTGAAATGTTTATTAAACTTTACTTTCGTATTGTGCACTATTTAGACTTCATCAAGCAAACATTCGATTTTTTTCTGAGGAAAACACAGACAAAAACGCGATAGAAATCGCTATCATCAATGGGTGCTCTCCCTGCAGCGGAAAGAAATAATTAAAACAGATAATGCTTACTGAGAGAGGAATTAAAGTTACAAATAATTATTCACTCATATTTATAATAATAATGAACTCTATTCTCAAGTAATAATTAACAAATAATTACAATTTCTTAACAGACCTCAGTTTGATATGCGTCCGCAACCTACAAAAGCCAACAAAAGGTAAAAACAAAGGAAGACAAACGCAGATCATAAAAGGAATTTACAGTTATCATTGTCTTTGTATGATACACATCGAAATGTCCAATTACATCATAAAATATTACATAAATAATTAATATTTATCTTTGTTTTCACTGCTTTTTCATATATTGAATAGATAATGTTTATAATTGTTAGAGGCATAATTTCCTCTCGTCGCACTGTAGTTAAAATTTATCTCGTGGATGTTACAACTGTCAGCACGTTCTGGTCTTGTGACATAGTTATTCTGCTGGAAGATGCCATCACTGTTGAAGAAGACATCAAGCGTAAGGGATTACAGGTGGTCCCCAAAAACATTCACAGCTGTCATGGTGCCTTCGATTACTATCGTAGGTCCCATGGAAACCTACTTGAATGTCCCCCATAACACAGTACTGCTTCCAACGACCTGCGTCCGTGGCGCGCTGCATGTTTCGAGCAGTCGGTCGCCTGGATGATGGCGTATATGGACGAAACCATCGGCCTGGCCTAACAAGAAACGGGATTCCTACGATCAGGCGACACGACTCCATTGATCAGCGGTCTACTCTCAATGATCCTGTGCCCACTGTAGTCAGAACTGAAGATGTTATTGGGTCAGCGTGCGAACACGTAGGCGTCCTCTGCTACGGAGCCGTATGTTCAACTATGATCGGTGTGCTCCAAACTCTTGTGCTTCCGCCAGCAATCTATTCAGTCGTCAGATCTTCCACAGATAGCCGCCTATCCTGCTGTACAGAGCGGGCAGGCCACTGACCCCTATGTTCTGTGGTGAGGTACGGATGTCCAACTTCTTGTCGCCTACTCGTAGTTTCAGTATTCTTCAACCATTTTCCACGGATGCTCACCGCAGTAGCACGCGAAGAGTCGACCAACTTAGCCGTATTAGAGATGTTCGCTCCCAGGTTATAGGCCACATCAATTTGGCTTCCGTTAAAGTTGCTTAAGTCCGTGAATGTCGGCATTTACGCCACTTTACTTTCGCTAGAATGATTCCCCATTCGTCTCTGTTCCGCTCAAATACGAGGGTTGTTCAGTAAGTTTCTCCGAACATATTTATTGTTAAGAGTCAGAATTTGGTAACAATATACATCAATATGTCTTGTCCATGTGCTATTTTTCTTCGTAGTCTCGATCACGTTCTATGGCCGTAAGCCAACGTTGTGGAAGAGCATGTATTCCCTGCTGGGAAAATCTCTTGTCCTGTAGACGCGGCCAGGCTTTCACTGCATGACTGACACCTTCGTTATCTTCAAAGTTCCCTGAAGAGAATCTTTACGTTCCAACAATTCAGATGAAATGGTCTTTCTTTGAATCTTGAGGTCCTCTGTGAGCATTCGTGGAACCCACCGGTAGCACATATCCGAGACGCAGACGCACTTTCAACTCTGACCGACAACTGTAGAGTCAATTCTCGAGCTGTGGTGCGCCGGTAGGCACGAATAACGACATCCGAATGATTCAGCATGTCTGGAGCAGTGACTGTGACAGGACGTCCCGAGCGTGGCTGTTTCTGCATTTCCTAAGGCTGTAACTTTCTTTACCCATCGCCCAACTACACTCCTCTCAATAGCTGCATCACCATCCACCGCACACAAACGGTTATGGATGTTCGCCAAAGTTTCTTTTTCTGCACACAAGAATTCTAAAACATCGCGCTGCTTGTAAAGTGAGTCGTATGTAGAAGCCATGTTGACGCTGTTCTACGGCTCTGCCATCTGCTAGAACGGTTAGAAACTTCACGGGCGCACAGAACAAACATCAAATGTGAAGTACCAGCGAGGTCTTTTTTCTATGTAAATGTCTTTTTAAAAAATTTAGGGCATTACTTATCGAACTACCTTCGTACTTCTCTTACAGCGTCATGTGTCCTCAGGGACACCAGGCAACATAAAACCTCACGGTGAGCAGTGGTTCAAATGGCTCCGAGCACTATGGGATTTAACATCTGAGGTCATCAGTCTCCTTGCATCTGAGGTCATCAGTCTCCTTGAACTACTTAAACCTAACTAACCTAAGGACATCACACACATCCTTGCCCGAGGCAGGATTCGAACCTGCGACAGTAGCGGTCGCGCGTTCCTAGACTGAAGCGCCTAGAACCGCTCGGCCACGGCGGCCGGATGGTGGGCAGTGGTCATAATGTTTTGGCTCATCGGTGCATATTCGTATCACGTTTACTTGAGTCTGCAAGCTGCTACAAATATTTGTTTTCGAGTACATTTCATGTTTCTCACATATAACTTATACTAAATGCTCTGTTGTTCGATCGATTGCTCTCGCTATCATGTCCCTACTGTTTAATGTGCCTGGTCTATAGATCACTGGTGCCGAAGATATTTAACGACGTAAACAGAAAAGAAGCTGAAACTTCCTGGCAGATTAAAACTGTGTGTCCGACCGAGACTCGAACTCGGGACCTTTGCCTTTCGCGGGCAACTGCTCCACCAACTGAGCTACCGAAGCACGACTCACGGCTGGTACTCACAGCTTTACTTCTGCCAGTACCTCGTCTCCTACCTTCCAAACTTTACAGGAGAGCTTCTGTTGGTAGCTCAGTTGGTAGAGCACTTGCCCGCGAAAGGCAAAGGTCCCGAGTTCGAGTCTCGGTCGGGCACACAGTTTTAATCTGCTAGGAAGTTTCATATCAGCGCACACTCCGCTGCAGAGTGAAAATCTCATTCTGGAAACATCCCCTAGGCTGTGGCTAAGCTACGTCTCCGCAATATCCTTTCTTTCAGGAGTGCTAGTTCTGCAAGGTTCGCAGGAGAGCTTCTGTAAAGTTTGGAAGGTAGGAGACGAGGTACTGGCAGAAGTAAAGCTGTGAGTACCGGGCGTGAGTCGTGCTTCGGTAGCTCAGTTGGTAGAGCACTTGCCCGCGAAAGGCAAAGGTCCCGAGTTCGAGTCTCGGTCGGGCACACAGTTTTAATCTTCATATCAGCGCACACCCCGCTGCAGAGTGAAAATCTCATTCTAGAAAAGAAGCTTATAACGGACTGCCTTATGCAGCAGCTCTCGAGTGCAGTCAAAATAAACCAGGTGAAACTGGTTATAGCTGTTAAATAATAAAAAAGTACTGTAGGGAAAGAAAGAAAATTATGGTCCACCTTCACTAAAAGACGAAGAAAGTTGTTAGGACACAACTTGGATTATCAAGGAATAGATTTAGTAGTGGAGGGTAGCCTGGAGAGAAAAAAATAGAGTGGAAGTCTAGCTCTCATGCAGTATACACCAGCGCCTGTTTTTACGTTGTAGTATTTATGTAGAGATGAACAGTATTGCACAGGATAGGTTACTATGGAGAACTGCATCGGGCTCAAGATGACTACAACAACGTACTAAATGCAAACTTATCGCGGCAATGCAACTTGATTCAATCGCAGCATTCTTTACTGCTTCGTTTTAAATTATTTTATGTTAGGATTAATCTGCATTGCATGATGTTCAAAGTGATTCACCTGTTTCACGATTACCCCTTCTACATAAATGTGGATAAATTTTATAGTACTGATGATTCTTGCGATATTGTTTATACTTTAACTCCACTATGATAAGTTTTATGGACTGTGTACTACAGCAACTGTTCATAACACAGATATGATTTAATTATTGCAGAATCAATACTGTTACAATTAATTTTAATTGCAATGATTTTGTTTTTAATTTTAGTACATGACATCAATACTGCTATTCACTTCACTCTTTACAACATTCCGCCCCCCCCTTTTCTCCCCCCCTCCCCCTCTTAACCACCTTTTCAATGTTCCTTGCTCCTTCCCCTTGCCCAACTTTTTTCATACTACTTGCAGCAATCATTTCCGGATTGTAATAATATATGTGTATACTGTAAATTACGTTCCAGTGTGCTATACTAAGTTATTGTGAACAGAAATGATTTCGCATAGCAGTGTTCCTATCGGGTTGGTGCAAAATTAGTAGCGTTTTTCTACAAGTTTAAAAAACACAATAATACATAAAACAGAGACTAAAGTCATCAATAATATATTCTTCACTATTTACTTCAGTCTGTCGACGCTGGGGAAACTTTTAGATTCCACGATTGCAGAGATCACGAGGCGAAGAATTCGTCGAGCCTTGTTCGGAGCACATTTTCACACCGAAAGGAAATTTCTTGAGGGCTGTTCGATAGAGAGTGGAAGAGGTTGCAATCTGAGGGAGCAAGACAAGGTGAATAAGGTGGCTGCGGAATGACTTCCCAACCCAATTCCTGTATAGCGTTTTATGTCAGTCTAGCAGAATGCGGGTGGGTGGTATCGTGAAGTAGCATCACTTCACGCAGTCTTCCTGGTCATTGTCTTTGGACTGCGTCTGCAAGACGTCTCAGTTGTTGCCAATAAATGTCAGCAATGATGGTGTACCTCGGGGAAGCAATTCGTAGTACATTACACCGTCGCTGTAGCACCAGATGCATAGTAATATCTTTTGTGGATATGCGCGGCTCTTTGAATGGGGAGTTGCTACTTTGTTTGGTCTCAACCATTCCTTTCTTTTCATTGTGTCAACATGAACACACCATTTCTCGTCAGCAGTAACCATACAGTATAAGAATGGTCGGTATTGGACATCAGCCAATTAATGACGAGCAGGCAGAGATGTACATATTGCCATCCGTTAATTTTTGTGGTTTTGGCTTAGAGCATGGGTGCACACCCAAATTTTTGAAGCTTCCCCATTTCATGCAAAAGTTGCATGATGGTAGAACGATCGTAGATCATCAGAATTGTCTGTTCTCGAGTACATCACTGTGGATTAACGTATTTAAATGATCTTCATCAAATCCCGAAGGTCTTCCTGAACTTGGAAAGTCACTAATGTTAAAACAATGCTCCTTAAAACGAGAAAAACGTTTTCTTGCAGTGTTCTATCTAGCGATATTATCCCCATATATGGTGTTTCTGGCTGTCTCCGCTGCTGTAACGCCTCTATGGAACACAAGCATAAAAGTATGTTTTATAAATGATAGTGCACAGCAGCAGTCGTCCTCTATTATTAGTGCTAAAAATACAAGAATTACATGGTCAGGCGATACTACAAGAAGTTACAACCAGTGGCATAACCTATATGGCTTTAGATTACATACCACTATTTTCTAGTGTCTAGTTTTAATTTTTTATAGTATCGCCTGACCAGGTAATTCTTGTATTTTTTAGCATTAATAATGACTAGGCACTAGCCTAAGTATGCATTTATCAAATAAAACTAGCTCTATCATTTGTAAATTAGACCACAGTCGCTGAGTGCAACCACGTTCGTAATGGAAGGTAACCTGATAAGAATATGTCGGAAAAGTTCCGAATTCTTCACTTGGCACACCATTTTATAGCATCCACGTTTGCATTCACTATCTCCAGATGACAAAATGACAATATGTAAACTCAAATAGTAACAGTAAACTAAAAATAAAAACAGGATATCGATAAACAGACCCGTAGCGACCGCAATGCCAACATGCAAAACAAAAATACTACGAACTTCTTCACTAACCTACTACATCAGAATTAATCTTGGATCAGTAGTTAAAGTCTCCTTCGCATTTGTTAGCAAACGTCATCCACCCATTCCCTTCCCCACCCCCTAACTTCCACCCCACCCTTGCCCCTGTTTATTTTAAATTTACACTTTTACATTATAACATTTATATAAACGTATACATTTACAATTACAGATATCCATCATTGTAAAATGTATACTGGTGTTAGGGTTAATCCTGATTGGTAACACAATTTATTTAATGCATTGAAAATAATATCACGATGATAAGTCGCCAGTGGACAGCATACCATAGCAACTGTTCATAACAGATCTATATTGAGATTGTTTTTTCTCAACCAATGCCTTCTAGACTACGCTGCCGCTTGAACATGTGTAATTTACGTATCTTATTTTATTATTTCATATATGTTTATGTAATAATTTTACGGTCTAATTACTGTAAACTTTAATCGGACGTATGCTACAATTGTTTTTCATGAGCAGCACGACCTATCTTGATTTTAAGTGTAGCACATATGTTTTTAACAGCTCAGTTAATTGACTGAACAATTGTAATACGACAATCAACTAGTTCTACTCTTTTAATATTTGTGTAATTTGTATTTCATGTCTGTAAACTTGCTGTTTGTTAATGGTAGACGTATTCCTATCTAAGTGGCCTCTTGTAGCCGACTTCACTTAAGGCCACACGCAGTACCAGGAATTAGTTTGCACCTGTCTGTTGCTCACAACAGATAACTACGTACTATGTAGCCATGTGTTTAGTATATGGAGTATATACGGAAGGCTTTTATGTATGATATGATCTCCATAGATGCCTCACTTCTACTGTGGATTTAATGTAACCATTTGTTCTACTATCATCATTTGGATTTGCAGCTCCTTGTGTTGACCGTGTTTGCAGTTGAAATTGTAGGATTTGAGGTCCTCCAGTTACGCAAAAGACCGTTTTTTCTCAGGTGATGGCACAGTGGTGCTGAAACATGTTTGGATACTGAGAAAAAACGATTTTTTGCATAACTGGCGGACCTCATATCCTACAATTTTATATTATATATTATATATATATATATATATATATATATATATATATATATATATATTCCATTCAGTCTTTGAAAATTATGTATAATCGAAATGCGTGAGACAGCTATTTAATAAATAGTGTAGCTAAAGCAATTTGAAAATTTTACTGCAGAAGGGCCTCTGCGTCCTACAAAGCATTTTTGCAGATCATTCATGAATGTAGCTCAGAAATTGGGTACATCCAAAATAATGTTAAGGACTACAAAGATTTTATTATCGAAACAACCCCGACTTTACGAGGGTATATCTTTCACATATATGCAGACAGAGCTTTGGGGTACTTTTTGCAGTTATGTTTCATTTAACTGTAACAAATATTCGTCAAACATTCATACTATAGTCGTATAGTCAAACTAATCTTATGCTTCTGCGAGCCTGTTTGAATTTACTGCATTCATTGCTATTTCTATGTGGCATTGCAATTTGCCGAAATGTTTGGAAGGCTCAGGGCACGACATCAAACGATCTCGTAGGCCAATGCTGAAACGGGAGATCGGCTCGCGCCTTACTACGGATTAATCACTGAGCCAGCTCGTTGTTACGAAATGCTGTTGCATGCAACTGACAGCGCGCTGGTACGCAGTACGCCCCATATTGCAAATTTTAAGGATGTTCTCGCAATTGTGAAAAACGTGATCTTGCTGTAGGGCGGATTTGGGAGGATGAAGGATTCGACTCGATTTGGTATCTGGTAACTGAAAATACACTGTGCAAATGAAGTCATTCCACAAGTAACTAACACGATTAAACCATTGACGTTTTGACAATGCGAACTTGTTAGCCAACTTGCGGAATGGGTTCATGCCCCGTAATTATTTTACTGCTGGTGAGCTGGTCGCAGAAGGATCAGGTGTCTCCTACCTACCACTGTTATTGTGCATAAAAATCAGATAAAATTTTCATTGGGAAATACTGCCTCAAGTTTATTATGGAACTCAGACAACAGTACAGATTTGGATTACCAGAATCAGAACCATGTCCATTATTTTGATATTAACACTAGTTATGAGCAAACGGTGCTGTGAACTCCAAAGGAGAGCTCTCTCTCTCTCTCTCTCTCTTTCTCTCTCTCGCCCTCACACACACACACACACACACACACACACGCGTGCGCGTCGTAAAATAGGAAATTGGACTTAGCACATACCATACGCACTGTAGATGTTAACCCTAGTAATTCCGTTATGAAAGGCCTAAAACGAGCGTAAAAGCTTGAGTGTGACCGAAGGGAGAGAAAGGCGGGAAGGCTAACGTCATGGAAGCAGCTTACATGTCGGCACACCGGCGGCAGTGACGGACCGTGGGCGGTCACGTAACTCTACTAACGTCTGCGAAAATCTAACATAAAATGAGCCCGAACAGTGGGCTGCTGGTTCGAATTTCCCGTTGAGCCTGGCTGCCATCACCCAGCTCCTGTGCCAGCGCAAGCAGGGGTGACCTGAAAGAACGGCCCCCGACTCATGCCTAGCATAAGCCAACAACCGGCATCTTCTGCAGTCGGAAGATTGTAGCCAGGTAGGGCCGAACGCAGTGCAGGATTATACTGTACGATTCCCCTGGCGCCGGGCTGTCGGGATTGTAGTGTATCCCTCCGCTTAACGGCCAAAATTAGCGCCATTTTTACAACTCTGAGGCTTCCGAAGCAGCTTTCAAGCCCTATTTGCAAGATCATTGTTTACTCAAATAAATGCGGTGTTAATGTCGCACTACACGCAACGATATACCGTGCGCAGTGGTTAGCACACTGGACTTGCATTCGGGAGGACGACGATTCAAACCCGCCTCCGGCCATCGTGGTTTAGGTTCCCGTCATTTCCCTAAATCGCTTCAGGCAAATACCGGGAAGCCTCCTGCGGTTCTTTTGAAAGGGCACCGCCGACTTCCTTCTCCGTACTTCCCTAATCCAATTGGACCGATGACCTCGCTGTTTGGTCCTCTACCCCAAATCAGCAAACCAACAGTACAACGATGATAGAAATGGACGAGAGTTTGGCGGGGTGTCTAGCTACTCCGGCTGTTTGCAAATAACATCTTTAATTCACCGATTAATCTTGATATTTGAGCAATTGCTTTTCCAAAAGAGGTCGGCCGATTAATCCAGATATTCGAACAATAACTTCCCTAAGACAAGTCGGCAACTGCTCTTTCGTATTCTTTTTAGAAACAAAGCACTACAAGCCAAACCTCCATCGTATCCACCTAAGTTATTCCTGTGCCGGTCCTTTCGGCTAAACAGAAAGAGTGATAAATCTGTTCTCGGGAAAAGATGACAATCACATAAAGCTTTGGAGGGTCTCTCTCACGTTCGAATGCAGTATGTGACTGCTGTACGTTTCGAATCTGCTGGCGCAGACGTCGTATGCTTTGGGCTGTAGGATTTGCAGTGCCGTATTCTCACGTCGCACAGTCACCTTATAACTGCACCTGCAGTAACAGAGGAAGCAAAAGGCCTTTTCTTACATTGTTACTGCCACCTCGCATCGATATAAAAGTTGGCTGCGCCAACTAAACCTCACCGCAGGCAACATGAAGCAGCAACTTTCAGCTGTCGCCAAAGATAAACTTTGTTGCAATCATTTACGACCGCTCGTTCGACGAATGGTCCGTACCTGAAGCCTGGAAAGCTGCACTAATTACACCAAACCACAGGAAAAAATACAAGTTATCCACTGAATAATAGACTCATAACACCGGCATCGACTTGCAGTAGCCGGCCGCGGTGGTCTAGCGGTTCTAAGCGCTCAGTCCGGAGCCGCGCGACTGCTACGGGCGCAGGTTCGAATCCTGCCTCGGGCATGGATGTGTGTGATGTCCTTAGGTTAGTTAGGTTTAAGTAGTTCTAAGTTCTAGGGGACTGATGACCATAGATGTTAAGTCCCATAGTGCTCAGAGCCATTTGAACCGTTTGAACTTGCAGTAGTGTTACGGAGATGTTTAACAAACTCAAGTGGCAGACTCTGCAAGAGAGGCGCTCTGCATCGCGGTGTAGCTTGCTCGCCAGGTTTCGAGAGGGTGCGTTTCTGGATGAGGTATCGAATATATTGCTTCCCCCTACTTATACCTCCCGAGGAGATCACGAATGTAAAATTAGAGAGATTAGAGCGCGCACAGAGGCTTTCAGACAGTCGTTCTTCCCGCGAACCATACGCGACTGGAACAGGAAAGGGAGATAATGACAGTGGCACGTAAAGTGCCCTCCGCCACACACCGTTGGGTGGCTTGCGGAGTATAAATGTAGATGTAGGTGTAGTGTTCTGTAACACAAACTGCGTTCGAACATTCTGAATTCCCCGAGGAGACCTATTTGTTAATGTGCAGTTATCCCGGCTTTATAAAATACCGTTCTTGGCAGACATCACTGGTTCTTTATTCACTAGGAGTAATGAGTGCTATCGACAGTAGATCTCAAGTTGATTTCATATTTGAGGATTTTCAGAAGATCTTTGACATCGTTCCTTAGAAGCGGTGCCTAATCAAATTGCAGGCCTATAGAGCTTTTTTCTCACTTATGTGACTGTATTCGTCATTCCCTCTCAGAAATATCACAGTTAGTAGTAATTCGAGTGAAACGGTCTGGTAAAAGAGAAGTGATGTCTGTGGCTGCGCGAGGAAGTATTATGGCCCCTCTGCAACTTGTAACATAATTTAGGAGGTGGCCTAAAAAACTCTTTTAGAATGTTTATAGACCAGATTCTTTAGAGAATCGAACTCTCATGTATTGATTGCTTTATAGATCAGTTAATGTGCTAAATATTTGAGGTTGAAGATGCAAGCGTTTAAATGTTTAGATAAGCTTACAAATTATGTTTGAAGTTTTTGGAAGTCTCTAAGTGGTCTGTTTATCAAACACTGGATGAGTATTGCGTGGGCAATTTGCGCTCCGTTTAAAACAAGACACATTTTTTCACGCATCTCAGTACGAATTAAAAAACATTTTCCACAAGACTAATATCGCCTGTGATCGAAATTGAACCAATGGCGTCAGTGGAATTCATCTGTGATAGCAATTGTCTGAAATTTTAGCTGTCACAAGTGATCCGCGGCAGATGCTGCATTGTAGCTATTTGAGTTCTTGAAATTATTATTTGACTTCTCTTAAACTGTCCGTTGTTTGAAGGGGATCTTTGATACAGTACGTTGAAAAATAAATTTTGTGTTAATGGCAACAAATTAACTTTTTCATTATGACAATACAATGTGAATGCCCTTGCGTCGCGTTAAATCACTTCAGACGCGGAATGATTTGCGTTACAAAATCTGTACTGTGTCAAAGCGCAATTGTAGTTCTCAAAATTAATTGAAACAATGTACAGTGCACATTTAAATGTGTATTTTTCAGAACGACAATGGAATTTCCGTCACAAACATCTGTATTGTTCCTATTACTTCCTCTACGCTTAAACTGTGTCTCTTTAGCTCTTCATCTTTCAGTCCGACCCGTTAATGTTTTTCTTCGAACAATAGTCTAAAAGAAATATAGTTTCCTTACGATAAGGGACTTTTTGGCTACGCAAAATGAAGATACTGAAATTTATGAACACATTAAATCTGTGGTGACGGCGGCAAACGAACACAGAGTTAATTCCGTTTACTCTAAGACCAAAGTAAGTGAAAAACGATGCTAATAACTAACGTTTGTTGACGTCGACTGCTGGCAACACCAACGACGTAACAGTTGCGACGTTGTAGCTGTCCGTTATATGCGTGTTACTGCAAAGGAACTGTCTCCAACATTTAAATCTGAATGTCAATAGAACGCAATTTCACTAAACGTTGTTACTTGCGTGTGTCGTTTCTACCACAGCACCTGATAATTACTCATACTAAAAGTTGGTAGCAGTGTCAGAGACAAAGGAAAACTTTTCTCATGTTTGTGTGTCTACGTCCTCTCCTAATGGCTATGTATACGCAGGAATTTTTTCCGTTGTGCACATCTAGGCTTACAGCAAAGTTCCTTTCGAATTATATAAGGTTCATTAACTTCCTTCTATAATTAATTTTAAAAATCGATACTTCAGTCCGGGTTCCCGGGTTCGATTCCCGGCGGGGTCAGGGGTTTCCTCTGCCTCGTGATGACTGGGTGTTGTGTGATGTCCTTAGGTTAGTTAGGTTTAAGTAGTTCTAAGTTCTAGGGGACTGATGACCATAGATGTTAAGTCCCATAGTGCTCAGAGCCATTTGAACCATTTGATACTTCAGTTTTCGATGGTCACCTGTTAATATTATGATCCCTAAGTAAAGTAGATGAATTATCATTATGTATGTTCATATTGCTGTTACTTTCTCTACGCAAAATTTGTGTCTGTCTAGCTCATTGTCTTTCTCTTTAGCTTCTTTTTCTTGTCATACTCTAAAACAAACATAATTTCCCCAAAATAAGGGAAGTCGGAAGTCGTAGTTACCAAAACTAAAAAGCTAAAAATTAAGAACTTACTTCAAATATTTTGGTAAAGGCAGAAAATGACCACACGGTTACTCTTACAGTAAAGTAAGCGAAATAACGACACCAATATACAACGTTATTTACAGACTTCGTTACTGTGATAATGTTGATTTTCACTGCTGACAACACCATCGACCTAGCAGTTGTCGCATTGTAGCTGCCCGGTATGCATGTAATGCAGCAAACGAACCGTACGAACATGTTAGTAGTTCCTAGAATGCGAGTTCACTAAATGATGTTACATTAGTTGTAAATTCTACCACAGCACTTGATCGGTGCGCGAGGAGAGATTGGTAGCTCTTCAGTTTTCGATGTTCAGGTATTGGACATTTTAATGCTTGGTAAATAATGTAACATCAATGTTATAAACGTGAAAGTTTGTATTTCCTTTTACGACTCCTAACGGCTACATACACACATTGTTTTTTCTTTGTTCAAATGGTTTAAATGGCTCTGATCACTATGCAACTGAACTTCTGAGGTCATCAGTCGACTAGAACTTAGAACTAATTAAACCTAACTAACCCAAGGACACCACACACATCCATGCCCGAGGCAGGATTCGAACTTTCGACCGTAGCGGTCGCTCGGCTCGAGAGTGTAGCGTCTAGAACCGCACGGCCACTCCGGCCGGCTTTTTCTTTGTGCACGTCTATAGTAAAGTACTTTTCGAGTTACGAATGGATCATTAGCCTCCTTTTGCAATTAATGTAAAAAATTGGTATTTCAGTTTTCGTATTCACGTATTAATATGATTTCTGCATGGTGTGGCAATAGACCTCGAACAAAAAAAGTGTGAGGTCCTCCACGTGAGTAACGAAAGAAATTATATTAAATTTCAATTACACGATAAATCGAAAAAAATTTGAAGGTTGTTGATTGAATTACATACCTAGGGATTACAATAACGAAAAAGTTAAACTGGAACCATTGCATATAAAATGTTGTGGAGATGGCGAACCAAAGACTTCCTTTTATTAACAGATCACTTGCAAGATGCAACAAATCTATTAAAGACACTGGCTACGCTACGCTTGTCCATCCTTTTCTAAAGTAGTACTGTGTGTATGGGATCGTTACTAGATAGGACTGACAGAGGAAAAAGTTCAACGGAGGACAGCCTGTTTTCTATTATTGCGAAACAGGAGAAAGTTCCACACGATCTGATAAACAACTTGGGGTGGCAATCGTCAAAACAAAAGAGGTTTTCATTAGGGCGAGAAGTTTTCATGAAATTTCAGTCACTAATTTTCTACTCCGAATACGTATTGCTGACTTCCACCTATTACTGTCATGACAAAATGGAAAAAAACAGATCTCGTACGAAAAGATATAGTTATACAATTTCCCAATGTCCTTTACGAGAGTGGAACGGTCTAGAAATAGTCCGAAAGTGCTTCTATGAAACCTCCACCAAGAAACGACGTGTGAATTGAAGAATAGTCTTGTTGAAGTAGATGTAGTAGTTTTTCCGTACGCAAGTTAAAATTTCACCTGAAGTTTCCATTTGCACTCATGTAGAAAGTACAGTCTTGTGCAATGCGATAAATCCTTTCGAAACACCTTGTACTCAGGAATTAGGAAACCTGGTAACAAGAATGACACGGATTTTTAATTGGGCTTGCGTGGTAAGTCATTTTCTGTCGTTAAGTGCGATCAGTTCCTACGTGATATTTTTATAAAAACTGGATATCATTGTCGGCGGAGAATTATCTACGACGTTTATTTGAAGAAGATACACTTAATTTCTGTCCGTCGATCGCTGTCCTATTATCTCGAACTTAACAGTTTCGGGCAGAGTCGCTCATCTTCAGATCGTTTCACGTAGATATGAAGCAACAGATCTTAACTGAACCTCAATTTCACTGTAATGTACTGACATACAGGGTGGTCCATTGATCGTCACCGGGCCAAATATCTCACGAATTAAGCGTCAAACAAGAAAACTACAAAGAACGAAAATTATCTAGCTTGAAGGGGGAAACCAGATGGTACTATGGTTGGCCAGCTAGATGGCGCTGCCGTAGGCCAAAGGGATATCAACTGCGTTTTTTTTAAGTAGGAACCCCCAATTTTTATTACATATTCGAGTAGTACGTAAAAAAATATGAATGTTTTAGTTGGATCACTTTTTTCGCTTTGTGATACATGGTGTTGTAATAGCCACAAACGTATAATTACAAGGTATTACGTAACATTCCGCCAGTGTGGACGTTATTTACTTCGTGATACATTACCCGTATTAAAATGGACCGCCTACCAATTGCGGAAAAGGTCGATATCGTGTTGATGTATGGGTATTGTGATCAAAATGCCCAACGGGCGTGTGCTATGTATGCTGCTCGGTATCCTGGACGACATCATCCAAGTGTCCCGACCGTTCGCAGAATAGTTCCGTTATTTAAGGAAACAGGAAGTATTCTGCCACATGTTAAACGTCAACCACGACAAGCAACAAGTGATGATGCAGGTGTTTTAGGTTCTGTCGTGGCTAATCCGCACATCAGTAGCACACAAATTGCGCGAGAATCGGGAATCTCATAAACGTCGGTGTTGAGAATGCTACATGAACATCGATTGCACCCGTACCATATTTCTATGCACCAGGAATTGCATGGCGACGACTTTAAACGTCGTGTACAGTTCTGCCACTGGGCACAAGAGCAATTACGGGACGATGACAGATTTTTTTGCACGCGTTCTATTTAGCGACGAAGCGTCATTCACCAACAGCGGTAAGGCACACCGGCATAGTATGCACTATTGGGCAATAGAAAATCCACGATGGCTGCGACAAGTGGAACATCAGAGACCCTGGCGGGTTAATTTATGGTGCGGCATTATGGGAGGAAAGATAATTGGCCCCTAATTGCAACCTAAAGGGTGCAATGTATGCTGATTTCCTACGTAATGTTCTACCGATGTTACTACAAGATGTTTCACTGCATGACAGAATGGCGATGTACTTCCAACATGATGGATGTCCGGCACGTAGCTCGCGTGCGGTTGAAGCGGTACTGAATAGCATATTTCATGACAGGTGGATTGGTCGTTGAAGCACCATATCATGGCCCGCACGTTCACCGGATCTGACGTCCTCGGATTTCTTTCTGTGGTGAAAGTTGAAGGATATTTTCTATCGTGATCCACCGACAACGCTTGACAACATGCGTCAGGGCATTGTCAATGCATGTGCGAACATTACGGAAGCTGAACTACCCGCTGTTGAGAGGAATGTCGCTACAGGTATTGCCAAATGCATTGAGGTTGACGGACATCATTTTGAGCATTTGTTGCATTAATATGGTATTTAGACGTAATCAGGCTGTAACAGCATGTGTTCTCAGAAATGATAAGTTCACAAAGGTACATATATCACATTGGAACAACCGAAATAAAATGTTCAAACGTACCTACGTTCTGCATTTTAATTTAAGAAACCTACCTGTTACCAACTGTTCATCTAAAATTGTGAGCCGTATATTTGTGACTATTACATCGCCATCTATCACAATACGAAATAAGTGGTCCAACTAAAACATTCATATTTCTTTACGTACTACTCGAATATGTAATAAAAATGGGGGTTCCTAATTAAAAAAACGCAGTTGATATCCGTTTGACCTATGGCAGCGCCATCTAGCGGGCCAACCATACCGCTATCTGGTTTCCCCTTCAAGCTAGACAAGTTTCGTTCTTTGTAGTTTTTTCGTTTGACGCTTATTTCGTGAGATATTTGGCCCGGTCACGATCAATGTACCACCCTGTATGTTAGTACATTACAGTGAAATTGATGTTCAGTTAAGACCTGTTGCTTCATAGCTACGAGAAATGATCTGAAGATGAGCAACATTGCCCGAAACTGGTCAGTTCGAGATAACAGAAACAGGGCTTGACATTCGGAAATCAAATTGATTTCTTATATTCTCGTATGCACTAACAGGGCCTGAAGATTCTCACCTCGTACAAGAGGGTTACTCCGGACTTCGCCTGATGCACGCGACATCCAGGAGAGCTGTGCGACAGCACTGGGAGTGCCCCGTTAATAACAGTGTCAGGGGCCAGCAGACGCCATTTTGCGCGACCGTAGGTGTCGGTGAATCCCCGGGAATTCTCTAGGTCAACGGCCGGTCCCGCGCATGACGTTCGGAGAGCCGGGTGACGCTGGCCGTGCTTCGCCGCTTTCACCGCGTACAAAGGATTCGCGACGGCCCAGAAGAATTTTGGGACGTGAGCCGGTTGCCGGCCTCGCCTTACGAATCTCCTCGCAGTATAAAAGACACGCGTCCTCCACAAGGGCCACACAGTTGCGATCGCTCTGCTTCCAACTAACTGCTACACTATGAAGACGTCCTTGGTAAGTTTTCATCATACGTGCATCTGCAGGCAACACAGAAAACCTAAGAACATAATTGTACTGAATCAGAACTTCAAAAATCAATTTCTAAATGCTACCTAATTGATAATCACTCTCGTTCCATAGCAAAGGACACTGTTACGATCGAAATATTCGCGCATTTTTGTTGTCGTTGATTGGCCTTGCATACTATCCCTTCTGCATCTACGTCTACATCTATATGACTACCTGCATTTCACACTTGTGTTTGATTGAAAGTCCATAGTACAGCTTTTAGACTGTGCTTGAATATTGCTCGTCAGCGTGTGATTCATGCCAGATATGACTGACAGAGGAAACAGTGAAGCGCGTAGGTTCTATTAGAGGATCGTTTAGTAAGTTCGAAAGCGTCACAGAGATTTTTAGCCAACTCTAGTGGCGGACAGCGCAAGAGAACCGTTCTGATCGCGATATGGTCTACTGTTAAAGTTCCGAGAGCGTGAGTTGCTAGAAGAGTCAACCAATACAGTCTTTCCTCCTGGGTATATTTCGCGTAAGGGCCATAAAGATAAAATTAGAGAAATTCGGATACACACGGAGGCTTACAAGCAATGGTTCTTCCCACGCACCATATGCTACAAGAACGGGAACTGGGCGAAGCGACAGTGGTACGCACAGTACCCTCTACCACACACCGTAAGGTGGCTTGCGGAGTATAGATGTGGAAAAACACTACCATTGCAGTCTCGAATGGCATGTGAGAAAAATGAGCAACTGAATCTTTTCGTGACCGCTTTGATTTTTTCACTTTAACCATATAGTAGTCTTTCCCTATGTAGATTACAGTTAACAAAAAATTTTCGTTTACAGAGGAGAGAGTTGGATACTGAAATTTCATGAAAAGATTTCACGAAAAGTACATGCCACCTCAATGTTTATCATATTTGTGACACTCTCTCCCACATTTACTGACGATACGAAACGAGCTACCCTTGTTTGAACTTTTCCAGTGCCCTGCGCCAATAGTGTCTGATAAGTATTCCACACTGCGAAAAAATACTAAAGAGGCGAGAAATCGTAATGTAGGCAGCCTCTTTATTAGATTTGTTGCGCCTTCTAAGAGTTCTGCCAATAAAACATTGTTTTCAGTTCGCGTTCCCCATAACATTTAGTATCCAATCGTTCCGTTTTAAGTTGTTGGTAAGATTAAATATTGTTACACTTCTTTATGCGGTTATCTTCAGATCTGCCTCGAATTAACATAATTTTCCTGAGCAGTAATCAAAAATGCATTACAGTTGTGGTCATTATTAGAAATAATTACTTTGCATCAAATTCGCAAGTGATTTACTGGTAACTTTTCAAGGAAATCTGACAACACATTTTCATTACTTGACTTTCAGTTTATGTCTATACGCTGCGACAGTACTCATAAATTCATTGAACGTTCACCCGTTAGTGGCACACCCTCTGCTTCAGTAATGTCCGGCACAACCACCACAAATAATTTTCAGTGCTTTTTCACAGTACAAAAGTAAAGACAAATCAAATTGTCCAATTACTGTCTGTTTAATTTTATTTCCTTTCCATGAGTCAAACGGCGTGTTGACGCCGAATATTTCTCCTGAAATTACCTTTGTTCTGTGAAATAATCTATTTCCCTCGATTCAAACCTTTTTTTTCATTGTTGCGATATTTCTCTTAACGGTTAATAACTGTTCGATACTTTTCTGTCAGTTATTCGTCGAACTGAAATTTCAGTTTCAGGCTTTCATGTACAGTACCTTATTATTTTTCGTTGTTAATTTAGATTTCTAAAGACGATTGAAGTTTTTGAACACTGCTGCAAATTACGTTTAAATGAAGAATGTGTATGATCGTCAGATCAAACAACTGTGATAAACGTGAAGAAAGATTATTTAAAATTATCTAAAAATATTATAGCCGTGAGTACCATTCCATTTCACGTTTTCGAAACAGTATAGTGCTTCTCGATTAGTACTCTCCTCTTTCTTCAAATTCTCCATCTTCCCTTGTATCCACACATCTCAGACGCTTCGGTAATCGGTTGTTACAAGATCCATGATTCACGTGCTTACATTGCTGTAGTCCAGACGTTCATTCTTAGAAACTTCGTCTTCAAGTTATGGCTTATGTTTGATAGTAATGGATTTCTTTTGAGAACGTTTCCTCTGCTTGCCATACTATCTACTTTTTACCATTGATATATTTTCACCGTGAACTTTAAACGCACTTCTGAAACTTTTAGTTTTTAAATTATGTCTTCAATATACAGGGTTGCCTCCACGCATTGAGAAGGACAATTCCTCTCTAGCCTGCTCTGGTAATAGATGTTATGTACTACTGAAATCAATTTGGGGCAACCTGAAGTTTGCAGACCTGGTAAAAACCAGTAGGCCAGGATATACGAAAGCTGTACGGAAAATAAATTCCGATCGGTCGCGAAATGGAAACCACAGTGAAAATCCGATGATTTGCATGGATGTGTTGGACAGTGTCTCCAGCATGCTCGTCGATCGCGCCACGTCACACTTTTTGTTTCTGAGGGTACACTGAGCACATAAGAATGCCTAGAAAATTGTCTCTCCCTCCAAGTACGGGTGCCTGTGACAGATTTCGCATGGTTTCACGCAACCCACACAACGTAAACGTCGTGCATTTCCATCTTCATGACAATTCTCGGCCGCACACTGCAGGAGCAATGAGCGTACTCCTGTGGCGTTTTCGATGGGATATATTTGATCAACCACTATACAGCCTGGACTAGGCTCCCTCTGGTTTTCATCTCTGCTCATATGAACTGCTGGCTATGGAGTCCACAGTTTGGGGTAGACAACAAGCTGCAGACCAGAGAATTGGCAGAAAGTACAGGCGGGTGCCTTCTGTGACGAGGGTATTGGAAAGTTGGTACACTTCTACGACATACACTCCTGGAAATTGAAATAAGAACACCGTGAATTCATTGTCCCAGGAAGGGGAAACTTTATTGACACATTCCTGGGGTCAGATACATCACATGATCACACTGACAGAACCACAGGCACATAGACACAGGCAACAGAGCATGCACAATGTCGGCACTAGTACAGTGTATATCCACCTTTCGCAGCAATGCAGGCTGCTATTCTCCCATGGAGACGATCGTACAGATGCTGGATGTAGTCCTGTGGAACGGCTTGCCATGCCATTTCCACCTGGCGCCTCAGTTGGACCAGCGTTCGTGCTGGACGTGCAGACCGCGTGAGACGACGCTTCATCCAGTCCCAAACATGCTCAATGGGGGACAGATCCGGAGATCTTGCTGGCCAGGGTAGTTGACTTACACCTTCTAGAGCACGTTGGGTGGCACTGGATACATGCGGACGTGCATTGTCCTGTTGGAACAGCAAGTTCCCTTGCCGGTCCAGGAATGGTAGAACGATGGGTTCGATGACGGTTTGGATGTACCGTGCACTATTCAGTGTCCCCTCGACGATCACCAGTGGTGTACGGCCAGTGTAGGAGATCGCTCCCCACACCATGATGCCGGGTGTTGGCCCTGTGTGCCTCGGTCGTATGCAGTCCTGATTGTGACGCTCACCTGCACGGCGCCAAACACGCATACGACCATCATTGGCACCAAGGCAGAAGCGACTCTCATCGCTGAAGACGACACGTCTCCATTCGTCCCTCCATTCACGCCTGTCGCGACACCACTGGAGGCGGGCTGCACGATGTTGGGGCGTGAGCGGAAGACGGCCTAACGGTGTGCGGGAGCGTAGCCCAGCTTCATGGAGACGGTTGCGAATGGTCCTCGCCGATACCCCAGGAGCAACAGTGTCCCTAATTTGCTGGGAAGTGGCGGTGCGGTCCCCTACGGCACTGCGTAGGATCCTACGGTCTTGGCGTGCATCCGTGCGTCGCTGCGATCCGGTCCCAGGTCGACGGGCACGTGCACCTTCCGCCGACCACTGGCGACAACATCGATGTACTGTGGAGACCTGACGCCCCACGTGTTGAGCAATTCGGCGGTACGTCCACCCGGCCTCCCGCATGCCCACTATACGCCCTCGCTCAAAGTCCGTCAACTGCACATACGGTTCACGTCCACGCTGTCGCGGCATGCTGCCAGTGTTAAAGACTGCGATGGAGCTCCGTATGCCACGGCAAACTGGCTGACACTGACGGCGGCGGTGCACAAATGCTGCGCAGCTAGCGCCATTCGACGGCCAACACCGCGGTTCCTGGTGTGTCCGCTGTGCCGTGCGTGTGATCATTGCTTGTACAGCCCTCTCGCAGTGTCCGGAGCAAGTATGGTGGGTCTGACACACCGGTGTCAATGTGTTCTTTTTTCCATTTTCAGGAGTGTATGTCCGAGACAGAGTAGGGACTGTTTAGAGAAGAGCTGAAAGGTGCAACTAACTGTCGCAAATAAAAAATTTCTGATTTTCAATGTGGCTTCCCTTTCGAGAGCGCTCGGACCTTACTTTCCGAATAGCCCTCATTCTTACCTACAACACTCAGCAGAGACGTTTTGACGAAAAATTTTTATAGTGTTAAATTTTCTGAGAGACTCCTGACAACAAATACAAACGCACAATCACGTAACGATTCGTTTCTGCCATCTATAATGACCATTGCCACTGCAGTGAAAATAGCGTTATCTCAAAACTAACGTTACGACTTCATTACTGAACTGTATAAGGGAATATTTGTGGTTTGAATCTGTACCACAGTATTTTGTTTGATGGTTCATCTACATGTTTGCATTTCATTATCGTAAATCTCAGGTTTTTAGCAAATGGCACTACAGTTTTAATTCTGTGTTGATATGTAGCTACTCTACCAGGTTAGAGGAAAACACATCCACAGCGGTGCGGGTGTGGGTAGCGAATGGAGTAATGTGTAGGCCAAATTAGTTGTGAAATTTATTATTCATGATACTTACGTATACTTGCGAACCACACACATGGCAGTATAACACTAGTCACCTGATATGAGTACCACGATTAGTCTTTTCAATTCTCTAATCTCGAAAGAAAAAAGTATCTACGCTGATTCGACTGAGCATAGAGACCAGCGTCTCTCTTTCCTTCCGGTAAGCATGGAGTAGTACTTATGTAAGATCTGACTCTCCGTTGAAGATAGATACAGTTGCTACGCAAGACAGTTTTTTAGTTGAGCGACATTGAGAATTTCTTAAAAATATCTACAGCTGTCCTTCAGATGCACCAACCACAAATTGCTCTTTTAATTTCTCCGTTTGTCGAACAAATGTGACTTTGTTGCTGATCCAGAACTACGTATCACATCTACGTATAGGTCACACGATCGAGTATTAGGTAATTCTGTCTCACAATTTCTCAAATTAAACGACAGGCTTCATGAAACTACACTCCTGGAAATGGAAAAAAGAACACATTGACACTGGTGTGTCAGACCCACCATACTTGCTCCGGACACTGCGAGAGGGCTGTACAAGCAATGATCACACGCACGGCACAGCGGACACACCAGGAACCGCGGTGTTGGCCGTCGAATGGCGCTAGCTGCGCAGCATTTGTGCACCGCCGCCGTCAGTGTCAGCCAGTTTGCCGTGGCATACGGAGCTCCATCGCAGTCTTTAACACTGGTAGCATGCCGCGACAGCGTGGACGTGAACCGTATGTGCAGTTGACGGACTTTGAGCGAGGGCGTATAGTGGGCATGCGGGAGGCCGGGTGGACGTACCGCCGAATTGCTCAACACGTGGGGCGTGAGGTCTCCACAGTACATCGATGTTGTCGCCAGTGGTCGGCGGAAGGTGCACGTGCCCGTCGACCTGGTTCTAGGCGCTCCAGTCTGGAACCGCGCGACCGCTACGATCGCAGTTTCGAATCCTGCCTCGGCCATGGATGTGTGTGATGTCCTTAGGTTAGTTAGGTTGAAGTAGTTCTAAGGTCTAGGGGACTTATGACCTCAGAAGTTAAGTCCCATAGTGCTCAGAGCCATTTGAACCATGGAAACGTGTTGCAGGTGATCTTTGCCGCTGCGCTGCTGGTGGTGTTGGCTGTGTACCCTTCACCGGCGGAGGCGGCGGCTGCAGCAGCACCAGTGGCGGGGCACCACGGAGGCCGGTATGGGCCGCCACCACACTACGGAGGACCACCACACCACGGACACCATGGCGGCTACCACGGCAGGCCGCCCCACTATGGAGGGCACTACCCACACCACGGCTGAGTGCCAGGCGTGTTGCTGCTGCAGCAGTCGGACTTACCTGCCTGAAATATTCAGATTATCACGTTAGCAAATGCGATGCCTGTACTCTGTACCTTCTTGGCAATAAATTATTGTATTTTTAAACTGTCTGTTATTACGAAAGCTCCCACGCTGAATTTACGTTTTTGATCCAGTTTACATGGGCTCATTGAATCTCTCTCTTTCCACCATACCTGAAGTCACTGTTTTTGGCCCACGCAAATCTAATCATCAAATACTTCAATCTATCTCTATATTGAAAATCTTTTTCAGAGTTACCAGTCATCAAAAAATATTATTACAGAGATCGAAATACGCCTCTGTCAAATTCATCGTTAAGAAAGTTTATAGATATCAATAACTACCAACCTATGTCAGTGCTGACATTATTGTCTAAAAATTTTTGAGGGGGTGATTTATTCTAGAGTAGTATCTCACTTTAGCAACAGTAACATCCTCAGCAAGTCACAGTTGGTATTTTTGAAGAGTTTCTCTACTGGGAATGCCATTTACATGTTCACTCACGAAATTTTACAAGCATTAAATAATGAAATAGCAAAAGTTGTTATTTTTTGCCACTTACCTATGATATTTGAGTACATGAATCACAGCATTCTCCTAGATAAATTGAACTGTTGTGGGACTGATGGTATATCCAACCAATGATTAAGTCATATCTAACCAAAAGAACGCGGAAAATTGAACCAATGTAGTCTAGTGACCTTGTACTGACTGGGGAGAATGTTCCTCATGAATGTAAACAATCTGCCGTCTAATATACAACAAGAAGAATTAGACACTTTTGCAGATGACATAGTACCGTAATCAATCTAAGCATACATACAGAATTGAAAGACACTGTAAACATTGTTCTCAAAACTATTGTTGGCTGATTTTCTGCTAATGGTCTCACTTTGAGTTTTGGAGCTCCTAATGTAACTTAGTTCAGACACCTCTGCCATTAGAATCATTGCTAATCTTGATCAATGACACATCAGTAAATCGACACATGTTGCATATTATCGTTCAATATATTCCATGAAATAATGGTATGGAGTAACTCATCTTTAAGAAAGAAAGTCTTCAATGCTGAAAAATCGTGCTGTAAGATAATATGTGGTGCTCACTCATGATCATGTTGTAGACATCTATTTAAGGTTGGGCATTCTGACCACTGCTTCACAGTATATGTATTCCCTCATGAAGTTTGCTGTAAATAATTCAGTGCACTCCAAAATTAACAAAAATGCGCGTGATTAAGGTAACCCGGAGGTAAAATGACAATCATTAATCTATATTAAGGCTTTCTTTAGCACAGAATGGCTGCACTATGCTGCAACTAAAATTTTTGATAACTAGCCAACTTACCCACTCATACAAAATGTCTCACAGATAGCAAATTAAAATTTGAAACCTATGAAAGTATCTCCTTGAAAACTTCTCCTTCACCAAGAAGAATTTACATTATTGTAATAAGGTGCTGGTAGGAATTACTAACTCATATATAAATTTAAAAAAAGGAACTTATAAATGTTCGATATGTAGGCATATTTTACAATTAATTTGCGTTCTGAATGTAAAACAAACGCAAATTATCGATGGAAGACAGTATTTGTGATGTGCACTTACAATTATCGACGAAATTCTTCGCTATGTACTGTGTTCAGAACTATCAGATTCCTTTCCACGCCATATAATGATGACACTGACCTTACACAGCTTCTGGTACTACACAGTTTCACTGTACTGTCCTGACATTTGTAACATATTTTCTGAGAGAGCTATTTACGTGTTAAAAATCGATAAAACAACACTTTTCCCTCACCCCACCATCCCAGATCTGACTCTCCCTCACTCTCTCTTTCTCTTCTTTCTCTCTCTCTCTCTCTCTCTGTCCCTCTCTCTCTCTCTCTCTCTCACACACACACACACACACACACACACTCACACTCACGAGCCCGCATGTTATAGAACACCTCCACACTCAACTTTTTCAAATCTTGAACGTAGCCAAGTTTACATTCGCGTATCTAGTCTTTATCTACATAATGTACGTACTCAGCAATCACAGCGAGTGCACGCTTAGCATTACACCACACGTTTTGGTTTCTTCCCGTTCCAAGCGTGTACGTCACGGTAGGAATGACGGCTTAAACGCCTGTGTCCACGCTGTAATTTGCCTAACCTCCTAGCACAAATTTTAATCCAGTTCTGAGTACGTTACAGAAAGCGCAGCTTACAAGCATACCTCTTCGGCGCTTGTGACATGCACCGAGAGCTTCCAGTTGGTCTACAGAATAACTCATCTAGCCGGCCAGGCTGCCCGAGCGGTTCTAGGCGCTACAGTCTAGAACAGCGTGACCGCTACGGTCGCAGGTTCGAATCCTGCCTCGGGCATGGATGTGTGTGATGTCCTTAGGTTAGTTAGGTTTAAGTTGTTCTAAGTCCTAGGGGACTGATGACCTCAGACGTTAAGTCCCATAGTGCTCAGAGGCATTTGAACCAATAACTCATCTATTACCTTCACGAGTCATAGGTGAGTTACGACCGACAGTTACGACGTAACACTTTTTTATTAGCGACGAGTCTGTAAGAATCGTCAAATATAAATCACGGAAGCATTCTGTATTTACATAAATTTACATGCGCCGGCGCCAATAACTATGACGCTTTCTAGAATCGTTGGATGACGTTTCCAGACATGAGTTCCTACGTAAAACTAAGTAACCCTCTGCAACATCTAGAAGTGTATGACATGAAATGTGAAACACTCTGTACACCCACAGAGTGCAATACAATAAAATAAAAACTTTGGCTACTGCTAACTCCTTTTGGGATTCTATTATTTAAGAGTCCATCTATAGCGTGGAATCTGATTATTTCAACGATTTGCTCTCAGCGAAGACGAGAGTGTGCGCCAAGAGTTAGGCCAGCAGCAGCAACCCAGCAGACAGCAGAGATTGGAACTTGCGTCACTGTTGCCAGTGTAGTATGCCCATACGCCTCGGAATTGCGATCATGCCGCATGCGCGAAATGCATATTTTTTGGGGTTGGAGTTGGGGGGGGGGGGGGAGAGGGGGGTCATCAGTATTCTGACTAGTTTGACATGGCCCGCCACGAGTTCGTCTCCTGTGTCAACCTCTTCATCTCAGAGTAACACATGCAACCTACGTCTTCAATTATCTGCTGGATGTATTCCAGTCTCTTTCTTCATCTACAATTTTTGCTCTTTCAGCTACCTCTAGTACCATGGAAATCATTCCGTCACGTATTAACAGGTGTCCTATCATCCTGTCCCTTCCCTTATCAGTGTTTTCCTCATATTCCTTTTCGCTCCAATTCTGCGCAGAACCTCCTCATTCCTTACCTTACCATTGCACCTAATTTTCAACAGTCGCCTGTATCACCACATCTCAAATTATTATATTATCTTCTGTTCTGGTTTTCCACAGTCCATTTTCAACTGCCATACAATGCTGTACTCCTAACGCACTGTCTCAGAAATTTCTTCCTCAATTGAGGCCTATGTTTCATACTAGAAATCTCTTGGTCAGGAATGCCCTTTTTGCTATAACTAGTCTGCTTTTGATGTCCTCCTTGCTCCGTCCATCACTGGTTATTTTACTGCCTTAACTTTATCTACTTTGTGACTATCAGTTCTGATGTCTAGTATCTCCCTGTTCTCATTTGTGCCACTTCTCATTACTTTCGTCTTTCTTCGATTTACTCTTAACTCATATTCTATACTCATTAGATTGTTCATTCCATTGAGCGGGATCATGTAATTCTTCTTCACTTTCACTCAGGACAGCAATGTCATTAGCGAATCGTATCATTTGTTTCGTCCAGCCCTGTCGTCAACGTTATTCGTCCATCGACGGCGTCCATGTTGTTGTGTCTAGGAATCCTGCATACTCGGCTCGCTAGACAAACAATCAACCAACTCCTATTAACGAGTTTTATTACAGCTAGACAATTACAGTGCACAACTTTGAGAGGTGTGTCACAAGCAAAGGGCAACATACAAAATAATCAGTCTTCTTCAGAATAGTGAAACACAATTCTGCACTACATAGAAAATACTAATGAAGTGGCTAACATTCAAGCTGTTATCGAAGTCGCTAACGTTGACGCCGCTATCCAAGTGGGCTAACATTGAAGCTGCTAGTGAAGTGGGTTTCACCAGTCGGGCGCGGCGCTTACGTCCTCTTCACCTAGGGGCCGCTGCTGTCGCGTTATCGTCCTGGAAGGGAGGTTGGTCAGCCTGCGATTGCCTGACTTCTTCTCACAGCCTTTTCTTCCCTGTCGTTCCCCCGACTGGCGTGGCAGCGCTAGCGCTAGACTTTACGCCGTAACATTCCTCCCCCCCCCCCTCCCAAGCGATGGACCGTCGTCGAATATGGCGCTCGAGAACGGCGGCCGGGAAGGGGAGGGGGGGGGGGGCAGGCAGGGACGTGGACGCTCTGATGGATCGGAAGCTGTGGCTGCAGGAAAAGTCAGATTTCTTGTCGTACCCCGCCATCCAGCCTTTGGCCTTTGCTCTGGTGAAAATGTCCCCTGGAAAACGCCCAGAAGGGTGTGGGTCCACCTCCTGAGGCCCATACCACGATGTAGAAGGTGTCAGCCGCTGCGGCGTGGGCGGTTCCAGCTCCATCGGTAGGACGAGGGGAGGCGGAGGAGGCGAAGGCTCCGTCTCCATGGGGTTGTCCCGCGGTGTCGTGAAGACACCCTTCCGGTGGCTGTTGTAGCCGCGCTGTTCTCGGGATTCGTTAATCTGGAGGACAGACACAGAATGATCACAGTGCACATGACAGTGGCGAATTTGATTGTGATGTCGACGCCACAGTCTGTCCGGGCCTGAAATGAGATACACCAATGGGCCAAGTCGATGTAGGATCTCACCTCGCGCCCACCATCTGCTGCCGCTAAAAATCCTGAGAACCACATTATCATGAGGCGCGAAGCGATACTTGCGACCTTCCTTTGGCGCCGGGTGCTGAGGAGGGTGCAGCAGGTGGAGCAGCGACCGATGGCGGCAGCCATGAAGCAATTGCAACAGTGATGGTCCATCTCGTGGATGCGAACGACAGGGGGCGAGAAACAGTTGCAATGCTTGATCCCTGTTGTGTGTGGTGTGAAGTCTGGCCATCTGCTGCTTGAAAGTTCTGACACTGGAATGACGAGATGTGGAAGTCTGTATCTGACCAAGGGTCGTAGGGGATAGGCCAAGGCGGTTAAAGTGACTGCTAGTGTATATTCGGTAATCCGGGTTCGAGTCCCAGTGTGCCACAAATTTTTGCTGTCGTCATTCCCTTCTACAGCCGATGGTTGTTCGTGTTTGCAACTGCGGATGCATGCCATGTAAATTCTGAAGAAAGTAGATGAAGAGGCTTGCACAGTATAGAGTAGCACGGAGAAATGCGTTAAATTAGTCTTTGGATTCAAGACTACAACAACAACAATTATGTATCTGTGCCGTGTGGATGACTTTGATGAGTCCTTGTACCGTGTAGCATTGGGTTTTGTGTAAATGTGAGATGAGTGAAGAGTAATTTTTGTGTCTGACAAATTCTTTTTACTTTGTTTTAAGACTATTTATCAATGTTGTTCATGCTTCAGGTATTATATTAAATAAATATTCTACAATTTTAAATTTGCTGGACATACAGAAATGAAATAAATCAAATATCGCAAAAATGGAAATAATGGCAAGTTATATTTTCGTTAATAATGTTGTAAGGTACCTCTCTGGACTGCAAAGTAACTTTTCTCCCATTAATACAGTGGTAATCATTCACCAAGAACAGCAACTATGAATTAATTTTTTTGATGTGAAAACTGATATTACAGTTGTAATACAGTCTTAAGTAAGTCGCCAATAACGTCGTCGATGCATTTCAACAAACTTTAATTAATCTTAGTCAACCACAATGAATTCCTGTCATTCATAGTCATCTTAGTCAACCACACTGAATTCCTTTCATTCATCACCAGTATTAAAATAGATCTAAAAAACATTAAAAGAACATTTCTGTCCATTGCACTCACAACCAGCTGTCACTACATTTTTTGGTAACAATGCTAGTTTTTTAAGTGTTCCTCTATATCATGTCTGAGTATGTTGTTATTTGTACATGCATGTGTGGAAGTTAGGTAGTAGTTTCTTACAGCCAGTCAGTTATAAATATGTTTTTCTCTCACAGAGAATAACTGACTACTATTCGTAATTGTTATTTAGGAAATAATTGGGGATATGCGATGAAAATACGCTCTTCACTTAATAAAATTAATTGTGATGTTACCTTAACTGACAGTCATTTTGTCAGAGAACTACAAAGATACTCATGATTCAAATATATTTTACAAAATTAGTATACTAGTGAGAGTAGTTGGTCACTGCGGTTTCTGGCGGAATATGATGACTCAGTATCTGTCATCACTTTTTTCCAGTTTCATATTACAGCTGACACAATTGTGAATGTCATGAACAAGACACATGTCAAGGTCAGAGAATGGAGTCCTAGTCTTTTTGGTGTTCAGCCAGTTGTGCTTGTTATATTTTGCTGACATCAGGAAATCTGTCAACATGTGCCAGCTCCATGGAAGAAGAAGTGGAGAGCTCCTTGCACCCTACAATCATCGCATCTGACCTTCATTATACAGAAAAGACAAACGTTACCCTACCCATCGAAGAGTCAATGTGTTTACCGTAAACATGACTAACACACATCTTTTTACATTCTCAGAAAAACGAAAATAAAAAAGTCTCACTCATTCTAATTCACTAAGCTCCATTATAGTGCAACATGTTGACGATACAGGGCAAACTGCCCCACACACGTTAGTTGTACACAGTATGAGAAGCCTACAAGTATCTTAGTTCAGGTAGTCAATAAATCTATGTTGTGTGACATCTGTAATGTGACCTATTTTGCACCGAGCATGCAAATATATGCACATCTCCATGACATTGAGACCGACAGTCTAAGGAAATTCTGAGTATGGGAGAGAGACCATCAGATTCTTAGTGTTAATACAGTGCAAATAATACTGTAAAACCCCTAATGAGAAATAATAGTGTAAAACACCTAACAAGAAGGAACTGTTGTAATACCTTCCAAAAATAATGTCTGTGTGACTAAGATACAAATGCTTTTAAAGTGACATGAGGTGTCCTCTCCACGAGGCTACACAGTGTTACTACACAGCCCATCTTCGTCTTTCCCAGCTTCACAGTATGCACACAAGCACACAGATGTCACAACTTCCACAAGCCAGTCAACCACCTCTCTACAGTTCAACAGTATGTAAGGCATTCCATCTCCTATTGAAATTTACCATTATTTAGCTTGTTTTCCCCAAATACACACACCACAGAGCCTTCACCATAATAACATCACTATCAGACAATTTCCTTAAACAAAATGGCTGTAAATATTATGAGGTATGAATTTCAACGTTGCAGTGTGTGTGTGTGTGTGTGTGTGTGTGTGTGTGTGTGTGTGTGTAAAAGAGAGAGGGAGAGAGAGAGACATCCTGACACCAGTTTGCAGAGACATGCATCTGTGTATCATCAGAGACAAATTCGGAAATGGCAGTTGTAAAATAAAGATCAATGGTCATTGTATGTTATATTATAGACAATAAAGTTCCTTATCTCCTTTCCTTATCTCCTTTTTTAAAAAAATACCAATATTCAGATAACTAGTGTGGACTTGGTTTCGCGCTAGGCAGCGCGTTACCTTGAACTGCACGTAATATCTCTGACTTAGAGTATTTTATCTGTGGCGCTCAAGCTCTTTGGCCAACATGACTGCGCCCACGGGCATTGATCTTTATTTTACAATTGCCATTTCCGACTTTGGCCCATATAAACAGGTACTCATCAGCATTCAATTTCTTCTTTCTTCTGGTAGACACAACTAAAGGCATGCTAGGAACAAGTGTGCCATAAGGCTGTTTAGCCAACAGGCCTGTAGTCTCAGCAATGCTCCAAGTCTTGCAAGTAATAATATTGACACCTGGAAAAGCTTCAAGGCCACCATAATCTGCGTGGTTGCCCCACACAACAGCCAGTGTCAGCCATGTACTGCCTCCAAACACTGCTTGTACATCACAAGTAAAGTTCAGACGCAGTCCACGAAAAACATTGGGACCTCCAATTAATTGCTGTTTATTAAACTGCCCAGCCAAGTCAATATCAATTGCTTTTAAGCTCCGATACACAGGTACACTGCGCCGCCAGCGACGACGGTAACCTAGACGTCGCAGAGGCACTTCTGAGGCACGTTAACAGTGTTTGGAGGCAGTACATGGCTGTTGTGTGGGGCAACCACGCAGATTATGGTGGCCTTGAAGCTTTTCCAGGTGCCAATATTATTACTTGGAAGACTTGGAGTATTGCTGAGACTACAGGACTTTTGGCTAAACAGCCTTATGGTCGAAAGTAGAAAATGTAATACTTGCACATTTCTCGCAGCAAAGTAAGGACACACTAAACAACTACGATGCTGGTACATAATTCTTGTTTTTCAGCGCTACATGTTCAGTTTACATATGTTTCCCCATTACACATTATTTCGAGTTGTTTCATTATTAGGTGGTCATTGGAGAATGTGTTTCTAGGAAGATTATGTCTGATATTATTTTATTTCCATCGCATGGTTCTAAGCTTTTATGCATCTTCTTCTGGCAAAGCATTTTCTAGAATAGAACGCTTTAGTCCTAAGAAAGTCCTAGTATAACTAAACTGGACGTGTACAAGTTTCGAAATAGTTCCCCTGTCTGCTGCTATGGTCGCAGGTTCGAATCCTGCCTCGGGCATGAATGTGTGTGATGTCCTTAGGTTAGTTTGGTTTAAGTTGTTCTAAGTTCTAGGGGACTGATGACCTCAGATGTTAAGTCCCATAGTGCTTAGTGCCATCTGAGTTCTCCTGTTCTTCTACTGAAGAAAGAACATGCAACCACTGTTGCTTCTAGATATTCTTAGAGCCTCTGCGTTTAGTAACAGAATATTATCATTCTGTCTGCGCCATGCTCTTATAATCAAGTATGTAACTTAGAAAAGCCAGTCGTATAAGCTGATGTGTGTTAAAATACGAAGGGTTTCTAGAAAGTAAGTACCGATCGGTCGCAAAGCAGAAATCATAGCGACAGTCCTATGAAGCTTTGCTCAGATGTGTTAGGCAGTGTCTCTAATAATCCCGTCAATCGCGTCACGTCGCTTTTTGCTGTTCTGAGAGCACGGTAATTACGTTAAGATTCCTAAAAAATAGCGTCTCCCGCCAAATTCCTACCGAGAGGTTTTGCCTGATTTCTTGTAACCCCACATGGCCTAACTGTCATTCATTTCCTTCGACAATTCTCGGTCACAGATCTAAAGGGGGCAAGGAAGACGCTCCTACGGCGTTTTCGATGGGATGTGTTTGATCATACATAATACAGATTTTCATCTCTGCTCACAAGATCCGTTGGCTATGAAAGCAACATTTTGGCAGAAATGACGAGAAGCACACCACCGCAGGGACCTGGCGGAAAGTACAGGCAACTACGTTCTCTGGCAAGGGTATTGGAAAGTTGGTACGAGAAATATAGAAGCCGGAAGGGCGACTATATAGAGAAGTAGCTGGAAGGCGTCGCTGACTGTCACAAATAAAATACATCTGATTTTCACTGTGGTTTGCGTTTCGCGACCGATCGGGACTTAGTTTAAGGTCACCCCTCGTAGTCGTATACGTGAAACACAATTACTTCAAATGGTTCAAATGGCTCTGAGCGGTATGGGACTTAACTGCTGAGGTCATCAGTCCCCCAGAACATAGACCTACTTAAACCTAACTAACCTAAGGACATCACACACATCCAAGCCGGAGGCAGGATTCGAACCTGAGGCCGTAGCGGTCTTGCGGTTCCAGACTGTACCGCCTAGAACCGCTCGGCCACACCAGCCGGCCACAATTACTGCAAAACATCACGATAATGTAAAGAATTCTTGGCAGATCCTCTGTGTCCTTTTACGCCATGTGTTATTTACTTATTCTCTGTGGTCGTACAGTGTGTATTCTTCCTCTTCAGATCAATTTGTACTAATTGTTACTCTCATTACTTACCTCAACCTGCCCATCTTTAGGTAATTTCGGAGTCTCGACGCTTCCCATCCGATTCCAGTTGGAGAGTTGGAGAAGAGTAAAGGAATACATTGTAAATCGATAGTATTTAGTAAGAAAGTGAAATTAAGAGGTAAACACACTACCGTCAATGCAGCTGTTTCTACGCCGATACTTCAATTTTGAGTGACAAATAGTACCTCTCATGACCGTAGTCATACGAAAAACGGAGCAATCGTTTTCTGGTGTTTACTTTGTGGAGACTAAGCTGATCAGACTGGATGCGCACAAAATTTTCGTCTTCCGAACACAGAAAGCAGAATCCCGTTGTACTATTAGTGGCAGACCCGGAGAGCTCGTGAAACCAACTATTCAGAAAGGCTTTTCTTCCTCCGCTCAAAATGACATTTTTTTGTGCAGTATGAAAATGATGTCCTAAGTTCATCTGTTGGGTGTAGGCGACTATGATGGACATGTGTAGAGTGTGGTGTCTGTGTAGTAGCGATTATGAGAAAATAGTGCTAACGCATAGCGCTCTCCTCTCGAATAGTACCAAGAAGACAACGGGGCATTACGTCCCCCTGCGATAGATAGTGTTGCATGCTCATTTGTTGGTAACATATCGTGCTACGAGCCCTCCCAAGAACACCACGTGCCGTGCCAAGCGCGTGGGCTGCCGTAGAAGGCAGAAAACAAAGCATGAGTGTCAGAGGTAATCAACTGCTATTAATCCAGGACGGAAAGAAGGTCACGTCGGTCGTAATGGCACTGTCTTACATATGACATTGCGACCGATGCTG
The DNA here is from genome assembly GCF_023864275.1 of Schistocerca cancellata. Classification (NCBI taxonomy): domain Eukaryota; kingdom Metazoa; phylum Arthropoda; class Insecta; order Orthoptera; family Acrididae; genus Schistocerca; species Schistocerca cancellata. The sequence goes on from NC_064630.1 coordinate 618,445,668, forward strand.
ACCTTTCCATCCTCCTGGATTACATCACGGTCGTGGTGCACAACGATTCCCATGAAATCGAGCGTGATGAACTCATGTTAAATCAAGTGGCAGATGCGGGACCTTTTGTTGAGGAACAAACTGCTGCTGTGTTTGTAATTTGCGTGTAAAATTTATTTCGAACTACCTAAAAATTCAACTGAGAATGTAAGAGAGAATTATCAGAGCATGTGGTTCGATAAGTGCTGAGGTGATAAGGAAAACCACTTTAAGAGGATTGCAGCACTTCATTGATACCAATGGTCATCACTTCGAACACCTTCTGTAAATGGACGTACATGTCACCTTTTTGACCTTCAAAAACCTTACTATTACATAGCACTAAATTCGCCTCGATATCAGCTATCAGAAAATAAGTACCAAACTATAGCATCCAATTTAAAAAATGAAAGTTGACCTTCATACCTCTGAAGTGACTCCACCTTGCAACAAAAAACCAACGTCTTATTATGGCCCCCGTTGTCCCATGCAACATATGCTTCACAAACGTTTCAGCTCCTATCATACTTTCGGAGTTATTCTAGGTGGCAATACTTAGTGGCTCACCCTGTATAAGACAACAAGTGTGTGGTGCAGTAGTTACATCGGTTACTGCTCCTACAATAGCTACTTATCAGGATTTAAGTGAGTTTGAACGTGGTGTTATAGTGCGCGAGCAAGCGATGGAACCCAGCATCGCCGAGGTAGCGATGAAGTGGAGATTTTCCCGTACGACCATTTCATGAATACCGTAAAACATCAAATCTCCGACACTGCTGCTCCTGCAAAATGATCATGCAAGAACGGGGCCAACGACGACTGAAGAGAATCGTTCAATGGGCAGAAGTGCAACCCTTCCGCAAATTGTTGCAGATTTCTATGCTGGCCATCGACAAGTGTCAGAGTGCGAACCTTTCAACGAAACGTCATCTACATGAGCTTTCGAAGCCGAAGGCCCATCCGTGTTTCCTTTATCATTGCATGACACAAAACTTTATGCCTCGCCTGGACCCGTCAACACCGCCATGGACTGTTGATGACTGGAAACATGTTGCCTCGTCGGATGATTCTCGTTTCAAATTGTATTGAGCTGATGGAAGTGTACGGGAATGGAGACAACCTAATGAATCCATGGATCCTGCATGTTAACAGGGGACTTTTCATGCTGGTGGAGGCTCAGTAATGGAGTGGGGCATAGGCAGTTCGAGTGATACGGGACTCCTGATACTTCTAGATAGGACACTGATAGGTGACACGTGTGTAAGCATCCTGTCTGATCCCTTGCGTCCATTCATGTCCTTTGTGCGTTCCGAAGGACTTGGGGATTTCCAGCAGTACAATGCAACAGCCTATACGTCCAGAATTGCTACAGAGTGGCTCCAGGAACACTATTCTGAGTTGAAACACTTCGGCTGGCCACCAAACTCCCCAAACATGAACGTTATTGAGCATATCTGTGATGCCTTGCAACATGCTCTTCAGAAGACATCTCCACCTCCTCGTTCTCTTACGGATTTATGGAGAGCCCTGCGGAATTCATAGTGTCAGTTCTCTCCAGTACTAATTCAGACATTAGTCGAATCCATGCTATGTCGTACTGCGGCACTTCTGCGTGTTCGCGGGGGCCCTACACGATACGTGTAGTGCGTCGAGAATTTCGGCGTCTATTCTAGAGACACTCGGCCTTCCATGGTATCGAACACCCGATATTTTAAGTACGAGGGTGAGAGAGTGGAAATGTGTATACCTCGACACCGATTTCTGTGTGTGCAGGATGGCCTTGTATCGGGACAGAACGGCAATAATGACGGTCGATAGGCGCGGGCAAGTGGTTCCCGCGCTCACCACAGAAGTTAAATGCCTAGCACTAGGAGCAAGCGCGCCTTACTCCGTGACAGTGCTACTTCAGTCATTATTTTGAACACTTGAATCATGTAAAAGAGAAGAAAAGACACTTACTTTTCTTACTTACTTACTTACTTTGTAACCTCCCCGCAAATTCTTACAAGACAATACAGATGTTAATGTGAATAGAGCCAAGTGAGGTTTCCCAGCAAAAAAAAATAAAAAGAAAAGTCTATGATAATGAAAACGTGCCAAAAGTTATTTCCCCACAAGATTGCTAAATAATAATGACCCAAATGTTGTTGAGCTCCCACAAAACATCGTTAAATTGAAATAAAAGCGACTGTACCTTCACTACAAAAATATTGAAAAATAATGGCCCAATGTAAACTCGACACAAAAATTGACAAATGAACATTCAACTGTAATGATTTTTTCTTTCTTTTCTTTTAATAACGATTGTTTTGAAAACAGAATTATTATTGGGGCATTTCTTGAACAAATTAATTACAATTACAATACATTATTAGCTGAGCGCAATGCTGCTTCATTACCTTATTATACAATATACCTCGTCCTGAATCTTGACCAGAGATCCATGTCGACGCCCGCCGACGCAACTGAACTGCTAACTCGCAACTGAACTGCTAACTCGCAACTGCGTCCCACTCGCGACTCACTCTCATTCGCAACAGAACTGAAGTCTCGCGCGGTCAAGCGCAGACTAGCAACGACAAATAACTCTCTGGTCAGAGATTCTCTCATGGCTCGCCATCGCTGGTAATGAATACCCTGCATACGTATGTGTTTCATAACCCTCCACTGGGGGGCAAAAATTTGGCAGCGATGGTGAGTCATTTGGACTTGCCATGAGCAACAAATTTTTTCATAATTAATTAACTTTTACAATTCACAGAATATTCAGATGTTGAACATGAATAAAATGTGGTGCACATGCACCGAGTACAAAATAGATCAGACGAAGGCAAAATATATACAATGAGTATAAAACATATTCACAAATGGCATAAGTGCACATGCACAGTAGTACAGAATATATCAGCAAATGCCGAAATATATATACAATGAGTAACACATGACATAAGTGCATACGCACTGAAGTATTGAACATATCAGGAAATCACAAAATGTATACAGAATGCGTACAAATCATATTAAAAAATGAAAAAAGTGCACAGGCACTGAAGTAGTGAACATATCAGGAAATCACAAAAAAATGTATATACAATAAGTACAAATCATGTTTACAAATGACAAGAGTGCACATGCACTGAAAAATTCTTCAAAGTTTTCACAACAAATCTCATTGACAAATGACATAGGTGCACATGTACTGTAGTTTAGAACGTATCAGCAAATCAACAAAAAATATATATAGGTCATGAATACAAATCATGTTAGCAAAAAATGATTTTTTTACTATGTTACAAGAACTAGGATAGGAAGGGAAGGATTGTATCATGGTTGTAGCACTTTAGGTTGCACGCAGCTCCACTGAAAGTCCATATCTTTCCACAGAAGTACAACACCAAGTGAGACAATCTGAAGTTCTTTTCCCATAAGTGTTTATCAGCGTAGCCAAGACACTGAAATGTCGTAGTAATATTCCATGTTATCATTCTGGCAGTACATCAGGTACACAAAACAGTTGGACCATAATAACGTCTCCATCGCTCATGGTGGTGGACAGCATGTCGTGTCAACACCACACTCTTACAAGGCACACCAACGTAGAATCAGTGCAAAAAGCAAATATAGTGCTCCATGATCATGAGGATGGACAAGTCAAATGGATATTGCTATAATTCAGGGTAGTTAGGTCAGTAGGTGAAAGACATTCAGTCACATACTAGTCTTCATTGAGAATTACATTAGTAGTTTGCGGCATTTATAGCCCAGTTATTGAACATATCTGTACCATGTATTTAGTATTACAGAATATAGTTCATAAAATTGACTGCATATAGCAATTATTGGTATTCATTGGCCAGTTATAAACATCAGAAGTCATCATTGAAAATAGGAGCTAATGAATGGCATAGTATTAACATAATTCATTTAGTTATACTAATTATTGGCACTCAGTGGCCAGTTACAAAACATCAAAAGTCATCATTGAAAACAGGAGCTAATGAATTGTACAGTATTAACATAATTCATTTAGTTACAGTAATTATTGGCACTCAGTGGCCAGTTAGAAAATATCAAAAGCCATCAGTGAAAACAGGAGCTAGTGAATGGTATAGTATTAACATAATTCATTTAGTTACACTAATTATTGGCACTCATTGGCCAGCAAGTATTGAATAGTACAAAACATTTTTCATCATTCAGTATTATTCAGAACTCTCTTAAATGGGTAGCATTATTTGGAACTGGTGATACTTTTTTTTGTTATCAATGCATTGCTTTGGGTAATTATAGGGGAAAGCAAGAAGAGAAAAGAAAAAAAAAATTGCTTCTAGATTGTTCCTGTAAATGAAAAATGTGTAACGTCATTAGTCATGAGTCAGCTGTAGCAAGGTTGTGACACAACTGGGTAAAAAAAAATGCAAGTGTTAGTACAGGTTTAATAAGTAACAGGTTTAGTAAGTATCATGAAAAACTTCTCCTGGAAAAATACAAAATGGATTATTGAGCTGAAAGAAGAAATGCATACTATGCTGAAAAGTAATGAACTTCGAATTAACAGATAGTGAAATGTGTATAAAAATGTGTTCCATAGCTGTCCTTTCCAAAACCTTCCGTCATCCTACTATGCAATATAACACCTGCTGTCAAAGCAAACTGCAACAAATACTTAAATAACTACATAGCATAAATACATAACTTCAACAATATCCTCATCTGTAAAGGAAAAACTTCATTATCCATCACTTCATTATCTATATTATCATAACTTCATTATTATCATCACCTGTAAAGAAAAACTTCATTATTCATAGTAGCATATTCCTCATCATTATTCATCAGCATTCATTATCATCTGCAAAAAAAAATCACCTCATTATTCATTATACAATTATTCCTTATTTCTATCATATTTCATCACTAAAACTAAGATGTGTAGTTCTGTCTGACAGCCTGCGTCAATCGAGTCGTATTCTGAAAGAAAAAATTAGTTAAGACTGCTATTCTACGATGTGTACAGTATATTCTTGTTAATGCTTGTCAATCCTGATCCATTTACTCTTTATCACAAGGTATTGCATTCTCTTTCGTTTATTCCGTAGGTGAAATTCCCATTTCTGTTTAATTTATTTCCTTTACACGTTATTTCTTTCTGATAATGATGAACAAAGATTAATGTCTTGCATTTAAATCATATACCCATTAGATAAAAACTGGTTTATGGTAACATAATTAAGCATACAGCATAATATGACAGAAAACGTAATATGTCAGAAACATAAACAGTGTTCAAAAGCAAAATGTACACAGAATATCATAATGCAGCATCAAAAAAAATGTAAAGTAATCACGATGTTGAGATATCATAAAGCAAAATGTCAAAGTCAACTGGTGTTTGCTATATCTTAACTAATTCATAGTGCATACAAACAAAACAGGAAAACAATCATACACACAAAAAATGGAAAATATGCTCCGTCTGATGTGTAACGACAAGAAAAGCGACCTGCTAACCTTACCTTGCCGGGCACTTGCCAAGAAAAAAAAATACGACAATCATCATTAAGTAGTCACATAAATATAATTGCATAAGTGGTCATAAAATATGTAAATTCATTCGGGAAATATGCACTATCAGATGTGTAACGACAAGAAGAGCGACCTGCTGACCTTACCTTGCCGGGCACTTGCCAAGAAAAACAAATACGACAGTCATCAGTAAGTAGTCACATAAATATAATTGCATAAGTGGTCATAAAATGTGTAAATTCATTCGGAAAATATGCACGGTCAGATGTGTAACGACAAGAAGAGCGACCTGCTGACCTTACCTTGCCGGGCACTTGCCAAGAAAAACAAATACGACAGTCATCAGTAAGTAGTCACATGAATATAATTGCATAAGTGGTCATAAAATGTGTAAATTCATTCGGAAAATATGCACGGTCAGATGTGTAACGACAAGAAGAGCGACCTGCTGACCTTACCTTGCCGGGCACTTGCCAAGAAAAACAAATACGACAGTCATCAGTAAGTAGTCACATAAATATAATTGCATAAGTGGTCATAAAATGTGTAAATTCATTCGGAAAATATGCACGGTCAGATGTGTAACGACAAGAAGAGTGACCTGCTAACCTTACCTTGCCCGGCACTTGTAAAAAAAAATACGATAATCATCAGTAATTAGTCATGTGAATATAATTGCATAAGTGGTCATAAAATTAGCAAAATGGCATTATAGCATGTTAAATCATAAAGTGTCTTCATTCAATAAAATGTTTGATGTTTGACCAATGGTGGTTGCCTTTCGACTTTCTGGTTCTCAAAGTTTCGACGTGTACAACATTAGGGTGAGGAATGCTGTGAATGCGATATGGACCTGCGTATACAAGTTCAAATTTACTGCACTTACCTTTTCTTTTGTTGGATAAATAGTGTGTACGTACTAATATCTTCTATCCCACCTGAAAGTCTCGGCGTGTACAAACCTGTTTTTGCTGTCTTCTCCAGCGCTCTGCGGCACGTTTGATGTTGTTCAACGCAATGTTAATTATTTCATGGTGTCATAGTCGACGAGATGTAGGAAAGTTTACTAATTCTTTAATCTTGTTAGGTGGTTCAACATTTTTCAGTATAACAGACGGAGATAGCATAGTGGATTCATTTGGTATGGAGTTAATTACATCCTGGAATGAGTGTATGTGTGTGTCCCAATCAATATGTCTTTTATGGCAGGAAATTCTACACAGTTTACCAATTTCTTTCATTAATCGTTCACAGGGGTTCGAAGAAGCATGGTACTTGGATATATAGATCGGAGATATGTTTCTAGCTTGTAACTTGCGTGTCCATATAGCAGATCGAAATTGTGGTCCATTGTCGGAAATTACTTTCATCACATGCCCTACATGAAATAGAAAATGTTTTACAAATGCTTTCGAAACGGTTTTAGCAGTAGCTTTGCGTAACGGAGTGAAGGTAACAAATTTTGAAGTGAGTTCAACAGCGACAAAGATGTAGCAAAAACCTCTATTAGTTCTGGGAATCGGACCAAAAATGTCTACAGCGGCCATATGTCTTAATTTAACAGGTACAATGGGATATAATGGAGGAATATGTGAAGTTGTGTCTGACTTAGCTTTCTGGCAAATTTTACATGACGCTAAAACTCGTCGTATACGTTTTTCCATGTTGGTAAAATAACAGTTCTGTCTCAGTATAAGAAAACATTTTCTGGCTCCGTAATGTGCATAACTTAAATGAGTGTACCAGATTAATTTGTTAATCAGTTCGTCAGGAATACATAATAACCAGTTGTTGCTGTCAGGATGAGAGCGGCGAAACAGAATGTCATTGCGTACAGTGTAATGGTTTCTAATCGTAACATTATTCTTATCTTGCCAAAGGTGTTTAATTTCTTTCCACACGTTGTCTTTATTTTGCTCTTTTGCTATGTCCTATAATGACGACGAAATAAAATTTTCAAATGCAACTTGTTGGATGTACATCACGCTGAAATTTGTTTTGCAGAAGTTGGTTGCGATTTCTTGCTGATTGTTGCTGAGAGAACGAGATAGTGCGTCTGCTATAACATTTTGTGTTCCTGGAATGTGAACTATTGTAAAATTAAATTCCTGCAAATAAAGCTTCCATCTGCTTAACCTGTCGTGAGTGAATTTAGCTGAAAGTAAAAATTGTATCGCTCTGTGGTCTGTGTATACGGTGGTATGTCTGCCATAAAGAAAGTGCCGAAATCTCGTGAAAGCCCAAACAACACATAATGTTTCAAGTTCAGTAACGGAATAATTACGTTCAGCAGGTGATAAAATGCGGCTTGCAAATGCGATGTTTTTGATTACTATAGAGCCATCTTCTTCAATTTCCTGAAAAATATGTACGCCTAAAGCTGTGTTGGAACTGTCGGTGGCAATGGAAAAATTTCTGGTAAAATCTGGGTGCGATAAAAGTGGTGCATTCAACAAAGCATGTTTCAGGTTCATGAACTCAGAATGTGCTTGCTTATCCCAAGACCAAATAGTGTTTTTACCTGTTAACTGGCATAATCTAGGTGTGTCTAAAGCAGAGTTGATGAATAAATTTACGAAAAAAGTTAATTTAGCCCAAAAAACTGCGTAGTTGTTTCTTTGTTGTAGGAACAGTAATGTCACGTAAAGCTTGAAGTTTTTCCGGGTCAGGCGCAATGCCTTCTGCTGAAATTACGTGTCCAAGAAATTTTATAGAAGTTTTACCAAAGTGCGATTTACTGAGATTAACTGTGAGTCCTTGTGCACGAAAAGTTTGTAACAGTTGTTCTAAAATCAGATTGTGTTCAGTCCAGTTAGCTTCTGCAATAAGAATGTCATCTACGTATGTCGTAATTCTGTCTTTAAGATCTGTCGGAAGTATTGTGTTCAAACCGCGAATAAAAGCAGCAGAAGAGATTGTTAAACCGAATGGTAATTTGCAAAATTGATAACAGTCGCCAAAACAGAGAAAAGCTGTGTATTTTATGCAGTTCGGATTTGCCAAAATCCCGATTTTAGATCTAATGTAGAATAAATAGCAGTACCATGAAATTTCTGTAAAAGTTCCTCTAGTGTCTGTGGTCGATCTGTTTCATTAATAATTATGTCATTGATGTGGCGCGAATCAAGCACAAGGCGAAGTGAGCCATCCTTTTTCTTAACAATATATAGCGGGTTTATGTACGGACTAACTGCTGGTTCAATAATTCCTTGATCAAGCATATCCTGCAATTCTTTTTTAACCTGTTCTCTGTGGATATATGGAATGGGATAATGCTTTGCTTTAAATGTATCGTGCTGTTTGACTTGAAATTCATACATAAAACCGGACATAGTACCAGGAATGTTGTCGAAAACTGGAGCTTGCTGTAAAAGAATTTTGTGTAGTTGCGTCCGTTCGTCGTCTGTATTTGCACTGCTTTGCTTAACTTTATCAGAAATCATCTGCATTACGTCGTAGTCGGCTTCGTCTGGAGTGTTATAGTTATGTACGTACGTATCCGTGAACAGTGTGGAATTACAGTCTATGTTACGTGATACGGAAATGACCTCTGTACAATTAATTGTTTCTTCTTCTGCCGATAATGAGTGCTGAAATTCTAAAGCCAATTGCACATTTTCATCCTTCAACATTAAATAGGAATTTTGAAAATCAATAGCAGCGTCGTGTTGTACCAGAAAATTATTACCTAAAATAACGTCTGTTGTCAATAAAGGAACAATCCAAAAATTTGAGTGAAATGTGTGACCTGCAATACAAAATGATACATGCGTCTGTAATTTTACGTCTACTCCTTTACTCGATACTGCTCCTTTCACTTTCATTTTGCCTAGTGGTAATGTAGGATACGTATTCTCTTTGTTACACTCATTAAAAGTTTCTTCATTTATTACTGACATAGGTGATCCGGAATCGATTACTGCTGAAAATTTTGATGAACCAATTTTAATTTCGATGACAGGGTGTGAAATGGTTTTTTGAACAACTGGTCTTTCCTGCAAATGAGTGTCTCGGATGTCGTCAAAAGTAATAACATTTTCGTGAACAACATTCTGCGTGTCTAAAGCAGTGCTTGTTTTACTGGAAGATGCGACCTGTACAGTATCTAGTCAGATTCTATCTGACGTGTTATTATTATCAGGAGGATTCTGTGGCATTTCCACTATTTGATCTGTTCTATTACTTCTTCCGTACGTATTACGCTCTGGATGATACCTACTGTCGGGTTCATTCATGAGAATATGTTCTTGCGGATGATTTTGCTGTTGGTATGACCGACTGTTGTTAGATGTACGCTGAAAATTGTCCTCATTATTTTTACGTCTGTCGTAATAGTCATTCCTGTACGGTGCATTGCGATAGGAATTGAAATACTGTGTTTTCTGTACATAGTTGTTCCTTTGCTGCCGTGCGTTACTATTTGTTGTACCAGGGACTGTACGTGCACGCGGCGAAACATTAAAGTTAGGTTGACCTTGTGCATTACATTGTTGGTTAGGTATTCTAACCGGCTGGTTTTGTTGCAGTTGTTGTGAAAAACCTCGATTGTTATTAAAATTTGGTTCTTCTTGCTGATAATTTTCTCGATACTGATAATCAAAATTTTGTCTGCTATTAAATTCCTGGTGGTTGTCGTTCCTAAAGCGTCTGTTACCTTTGCTATTGAAATTACGTGGTTGACCATAATTGCTGTTAGTTTGTTGACCTTGGTTATTATATGAAAAATTTTTGTTCACGAAGGAATAATCTGATTGCTGCACTTCTAAAAGCTGCAGCAGATCCCTGAATGCCGAAATATTTTCTTTTTGCTGACCCGTTAAAAGTGACACTCTTAATGATCGTGGCAATTTAGTGATACATAATCGAATAAGTGCAGATTCACTGTAAGGTTCACTTAAGTACTGGTTTTGTTGGACCATGTGCTCAAAAAATTGCGTGACAGTAGAAAAATTTTGAGTTCTCATAATTTGGTAAACTAATTAACTGATCTTTAATTCCGCGCTGTGTCGTCTTCGACCAATAAGCTGACAGAAAAGCATTCTGAAATTCTTCAACCGAATAGCATTGTCTCGCGATCGGTCTCATACGAGTTGCCGGTTCGCCTTCCACAAAACTGCAAATAAATTCAAGTTTATGCGTTACGGGCCAAGTCGGTGGAAAAGCAAAGCTAAATTGTTGTATCCAATCTAGCGGATGAATCTGTGTTCTGTCATTTTTAAACACTTTAAATTTTCTCACTGACAGAAAATGTTTGTAATCAAAATTATCGTCTCTGTATGATGGAACAGGTTCATGATTGTAAGAGAATCTATTTGTCTGAATCTGTTCGGAATCTAAGTCCCGTACTCTCTGTAGATTACCCAAATTATACGCGCTCCGTGAGTCTGAAAAATGTTCGTGAAGTGGCGTCTGTTGTGATATGTTATTAACTGAAATATTTTTCATCTCTGTTACTTCTTCCTGCAAACATGACAATTTTCTACGTAAGGTGTTATTAGATGAATCAATCTCATTAATTGTCTGCTGCAAATTTTGAAATTCAGGTGTTTGACTAAATGAAATCGGTGAGGTATCGTCTGATTAGCTGTCATTATTACTTTCAATAACATCAATACGACTGGCCAATTCATTATATTTTTCAGTCAGTATTTTTGCCTGATCATCATTTTTACTGTCAGAAGCATTAATCTGTTTTTGTAATTTACGTTTGGTTTCGTTCAATTTTTTAACGTCAGCTTTGACGACATCGGAATCCTGTGTTAGTTCTAATTGTTCGAGTCTGTCTGTCACTGTTTGAAAATCTGTTGTGTATGTGTCAGTTTTCAATTTAAGATCGGAAATTACCTCACGTAATTCTATGTTCAACTGTCTGATGGTATTAATTTCGTCGGTCACTGTAGCAATATTGTTGTCTACGTATGTTTTAGCCTTCGCAAACATTTTACGTTTATCTTCTTGTCTCTGTGCAGTGATTGTTTCCATTATTTGTCGTTTTACTTTATTCTGATCCTTATAAATTTACGGAAACGCGTATTACTGTTTTCTAGGTGGTGATTAAAACACTCGTCAATTTGAGTGTTCTGTTGTTCGAATTTCGCGTCTATCTTTACGTCCATTGTGCGCGAAAGTTCTGCTCGTCGCGTAATTGTGTTGCTTTTTCAGAGCATTGTTTACCGACTGTGCTAATTTCCTCTCTAAGTGTTTCTGTTGTAGCTGTTTGCATATCCCGTAATTCTTGAGCAACAGATCTAATTTCTTCGCTACTTTTTCTTGAACAAGCCTCAATTTCCTCGCGTAACTGTTCCTTAGTATCATGACACTGCGCGGCAACGGCTCTAATCTGTTCACTAAGCTGCCTGAAATCTTCACTCTGTTGTCTGACCTGTTCACTAAGTTGTTTGAGATCTTCATTATTATTGTCTAGTTTTTCATTCTGTTATTTGGAAATGTTATCTAGTTTTTCAATACGTTCATTAATTCGTAGCAACAATGCCTTAATTGGGTCCGACACAAAATTAGCATTTCTATTCTCTGTGCTGTTTAATGGTGGATCTGGAATTGTCTCGCTTTCTGTAACCATTTGATTATTTTGAGATTTACAAAAAGGTTTGCCAGTCGAATGTACACTGTCAGTCACTATTTCGGAATTAAATAAATCCGTCCTACTTTGAGTATCCTGTTCATTTTCATTAGAAAAATTTGTCTGCTCGTCACGTGAATTTTGCAAACCGGTTGTATTGAGCTGGGCAGCGCTCATTACAACGGAACGCCCCGCGTCATCAATTGCCGTCAAATTAACAGAGGACACAATTGAATTCGTCTGTTCATCATTAAGATAAAAATCATCATTAGTGGTTGGGACGCACTGATTGTCAGTGAACGCACGATTGTCATCATTACACCGCGTGTCACAAGTACTATCGGTGAAGTTGTTTAAATCGGTAATTTCATTCATTACACCTCGCGATATACTATTAATAGTTTTTCGCGACATTTTAACACAAATCACAATTATTCACAAATGAAACAAGGACAATGCAAAATTCAGCAAATACAAATACAACAGAGAGCAACGAATTGCCGATGATCTGTGGGAGAAAATCACAAAATTAGTAAAAGCGTTGCGCCAAATGTTAATTATATTAAGTAAATGAGAGCAAATATCTGACTACTTCTCAGAAGATACTCAACGAAATACGATCCTGAACCGGATGTCGCCGAGTGTAACCTCCCCGCAAATTCTTACAAGACAATACAGATGTTAATGTGAATAGAGCCAAGTGAGGTTTCCAGCAAAAAAAATAAAAAGAAAAGTCTATGATAATGAAAACGTGCCAAAAGTTATTTCCCCACAAGATTGCTAAATAATAATGACCCAAATGTTGTTGAGCTCCCACAAAACATCGTTACATTGAAATAAAAGCGACTGTACCTTCGCTACAAAAGTATTGAAAAATAATGGCCCAATGTAAACTCGACACAAAAATTGAGAAATGAACATTCAACTGTAATGATTTTTTCTTTCTTTTTTTTTTAATAACGATTGTTTTGAAAACAGAATTATTATTGGGGCATTTCTTGAACAAATTAATTACAATTACAATACATTATTAGCTGAGCGCAATGCTGCTTCATTACCTTATTATACAATATACCTCGTCCTGAATCTTGACCAGAGATCCATGTCGACGCCCGCCGACGCAACTGAACTGCTAACTCGCAACTGAACTGCTAACTCGCAACTGCGTCCCACTCGCGACTCACTCTCATTCGCAACAGAACTGAACTCTCGCGCGGTCAAGCGCAGACTAGCAACGACAAATAACTCTCTGGTCAGAGATTCTCTCATGGCTCGCCATCGCTGGTAATGAATACCCTGCATACATACGTGTTTCAACTTACTTACTGACTCTCAACAGTTGCGGATGGTGGACTTGTGAGAACCTTGAGAGATTTTTTGGAATTGTTTTTATTGTAAAAATAATCAATGGTTTCTGACGGACCGGGAGTCAAATGGCTATGAGCACTATGGGAATTAACTTCTGAGGTCATCAGTCCCCTAGAACTTAGAACTACTTAAACCTAACTAACCTAAGGACATCACACACATCCATGTCCGCGGCAATATTCGAACCTGCGACCGTAGCGGTTGCGCGGTCCCAGACTGTAGCGCCTTGAACCGCTCGGCCATCACGGCCGGCGGACCGGGAGTCATTGGATTTACGAAATATGATTCATTGATGTGAAACTGTTATGTGGTGTTCTGTTTGTGGAAGTGAAATATCGTAGGGTTGATTTAAAAGTATCCTGAGTGTACGCAATCATTTTAAGAGTAGAGAAAATTCCTCCAAAGAGCGTCATATCTTCGGAGAAGAAAGTTGTGCAGATCGTCGTAGCCGGCTATCCTGAGAAGAAGATCGGCAAAGTACCTCCAAGTAAGTCCAATGATGAAGGGGCGTGTGAGTATTGCACACCAGCACGCAACAATGGTGAGAGTTTATGGAAAACTGCCACACGAAACTGTAGTTGGTTCCACAGAAACCTGGAAACGTACACACATCTGAAACAGATTTCAAGACCGCATCTAGTGTGGTAGAGGCCAGCTTACGTCGTAGATCCATATCCAAAAATATTGGCTGAGCGTGGACCTATATCCTATATGAAATGAGGGTTTATCGTAGTAGCCCAGGCCTCTCTTGCGTATAACGACAGAGCCTAGCATGAGAGCTCTGCTTGACAGTGTTTACACCGTAATAGCGGACTCTGGCAACATCAGTTTCCAATTTGAGTGCATTTCTCGGGTTCTTTTGCTAAGAGTTTGAACTTAACAAGCATTATATCACTGCACCCACTTTTTCAAGGGCTTTGGGATGCCATTAAAAAGGTGTATCACTCTATTCAAAATAGTCATACTTGCTTTAGTATCTCTATCAATACAATAGTTAAGACAATTAATCACGTTCCGAAATTCACCCTCCTTAGCGTACTACCATTTGCAAAAACCACTCTTCGATACCTCGAACCGTCCAGAAAATAAAAGTGGGTGTTACGTCTAACGTGACTCACCCTGTATATCTGTTACATTATTCCTGAAGGGTATGGATGTGGAAGCAGAGTTTTGGTGCATTGCAACTCTACAAAACATTTATGTTATGCGCATATAAGTTATGAATATAAGTGCGTGCTGAGCATGAGAAAAAAAGGAAAAGGCAGAGTAAGCATAAAAAGAAGTAGAAGAGAGAAGTAACAGAATCCCTGGAACAGAAGACTAAGGTTACGGCAAATATAAAAATGTATCTTTAAATATAAGACGAATTTCCTTTATTTTTCATTTCAATGTTCGTTTCCTTAACTTAAATTTGTACTTATGTAAGGTAACAGTTTCTGGACCTTCCCATCAGAATTCAATGTGATTTTTTGATTAGCCCTTTGCTGCTCAGCTGTCATATAACGAATATTGTTTTTTCTAATAGATGGTGGAAATTCAGGTCTGCCTACTACACAAATAACTCTAATTATTTCTTGTGTGCCATGATTAGTGGTTATTATTTCACAGTCCTATTCTCTAGATTGTTATGTACCGTAATATTTTCTTTTTGTTATTCCACAGATTTACTATCTGGAAAATAAGATATAAATAAAAGTAACCCATAATGGTGTCCGAAAGACGCTGCTATATGTTTGAGCATGAAAATGATTAACAGTTGTGTGTAATAAGCGGACATGGATCTCTCCAACATTTAACATGTATACATGGTCACTATTAGAGCTTGAAAAAGGTGAATATCTTAAAATATCTAAAATCAGTAAAGTTGAAAACTTTTTCCAAAATTTGTATCTAAGATCGTAAAAATTAAACGAATTTAAAGGGTAACAATATTGTTTTATTCAGTCCTAGGTATTTTTCTGTCGTAAGTTTCACCATTATCCGGTAAATACATTGACGGAGAAAAAAACATTGCACCACCACAAAATAGTTAATGTAGAGAAATGAAATTTCTGGAATAGATTTTCCTAGGTAACATATTTAAATGATTAATACTGTAAGATCACGGCTTAATGTAAGCACGAGATAATCCACTGCAAATGTGAAACGTTGGTATATTAATAACCAGTGCAATCGCAAGAATGTTGAATGTAAGCATCGAAACGTGCATGCATTATCTTGTACAGGTGCCGGGTGTTAGTTTGTGAGATGTTTTTCCCTACCGGTTGCATTTTGTCGCTAAATACCGGGACGGTTAATACTGTTTGTGACGACGCTGAAGTGGTCGTCCTATGATGTCCCATATCTCGTCGATTGCAGGCAGATCTGCTCATCGATCGGACCAAGGTAACATGCCGACACTCAGTAGAGCATGCTGGGTTACAAGAGCGCGGTGGTATCGGGGCTAGCGTTATCCTGTTGGAAAACACCGCCTGGAATGCTGTTCATGAATGGCAGCACAATAGGTCAAATCGCCAGGTCGACGTACAAATTTGCCGTCACGGTACATGGAATACTCACGAGAGGGCTCCTGGTGTCATACGAAATAGCACCCCAGACCATAACCCCAGGTATAGGTCCAGCCTGCCAAGTATGCAGACTGGTTGGCTGCAGGCCCTCATCTGCCCTCTTCGTAACCAACACATGGCCATCACCGGCACCGAGACAGAACCAGTTTTCATGACAAAACGCAACAGACCTCGACTCTTCACTCCAATGAGCTCTCGCTTGACAACACAAAGTCGCAAATGGCGGTGGCTGGTGCACGCTGCAGGGCGTCTGGCTCGGAACTGTCCTTGAAATAACCGATTTGCTACACTTTGTTGTATCACTGTGGTGTCAAGTGCTGCTCAGATTGCCGCTGCAGATACTGTACGACGCGCCAGAGTCATACGGCGAACACGTCTCGTTAGTGCTACATGGCCGTCCGGAGCCCGGTCTTCTGGCGACCGTACATTCTCTTTTCCACCGTTGCCAGGAATCAGGTACAACAGCTACTTTCACGCAATTCTTTATTCAGTATCGCAAAAGGAACAATCAGCTTCTAGTAGCCTAATTACACGACCCAGTTCAAAGTCGGTGAGTGCTGATAATGGCGTCTCTGTCGACTTAAAGCCATTTTTGACTAACATCAAGCCACCACACCCAATCTCATAATGACCAACGCTCAAGACCTGATTTTCAACACCTCATAGTGGCACTACTGGCTCAACTCTTATGAGACTGGCGCGAAATTTGAATAGACATCATTTTTCGGATGTAGAAAGACGCCAACCATCTTTGGTTTATGTCTAACAACTCCTCCATTTTGCGATTTTTTTCCGTCATTATACATTTTCAGGAAGATAGATCCCCTAATTTAGCTGTATTAATGAACCAACGACGTTTATAAGCTGTAAATTGGTAAAAATTTAATAATTTATAATGAATTATTGTTGTTGATGAGAGTTCTACGCGTGTAGTATCTGAGTCAAATTGTAGAGGAAATTATAAGCAAGTTCATGCAGTTGTGAATTTTAAATGTTTTGTAGCAATTAGGTTCAGAAGTAAGTTAGTGTCCCCTTAATGAATACTAAAGTACGTATATGAGCCAGGTTTTTAAAATTATATCGATATTTCCAAAAACGTATTACTTTTAAAACCATGAATTGAAAGTTTACTGAGTGAATACAGACTAGAGATTTTAAGCTGACTGTGTAATAGGTACAAATTTGTTATGTAACAGCATTTTTGGCTTACTGCATCACACACTGCATTCAGCGTTTCTTAATTATAATAATAATTATAATAATTGTTATTATTTAGTGTGGCTCAATGTCGTGGTGCGGTGTTTCAGTTGGATGCCAGTTCAAAAAATTTCCATGTCTCAACCGGAATTCGATCATACGACTTCTCTATTACTAGGCACGCGCTTTAGCAAGCCCAACTTAATCTTTGGTACTAAAGTGCTGCAGTACGATATCTAATAATTCCCCTTTATGACTATGGGGTACCTATTGTTCTACAAATAACCGGTATGAATCCCAAAAAGCACGTTAATTTTTCTATCTAAATTTCAACGGGCCAACAGCCTTGCCGCAGTGGTAGCATCGGTTCCCGTCAGATCACCGAAGTTAAGCACTGTCGGGCTGGGCTAGCACTTAAGTTGGGTGACAGTCCGGTCTGCCGAGCGCTGTTGGCAAGCCGGCTGCACTCAGCCCTTGTGAGGCAAACTGAGGAGCTACTTGATTGAGAAGTAGCGGCTCCGGTCTCGGAAACTCAATACGGTCGGGAGAGCGGAGTGTTGACCACATGCCCCTTGAGCCGTGTATCCACTCGTGCTACACCTTGTGTTTAGATTGCATTGGTTTTCCTTTTCTTCCCCTGACGTATTTGTTTGATATGTTGTCTGTCATTAAGTGGCTGCGTGGTAGTCTTTTCCCTCTACCATCGATATCTGCGTTTTAGCTTCCGGGATACTGCTATGGAGGAAGTGAGATCTTTGACCGGTTGTAACCTCGTGTGGTGGCACGGAATGAGGGGGTGGCGCGCGGAGAGAGTGTGGTGGATACGGGAGGGCAGTGTGGCTCTCCAGCGCGAAGTAGGTGTGGTCGGTTGTACCGAGTCGCCACGTGATGTATGTCGGTTGTGTGTAACGAGCGGGTCGAGTTGACGGAAGAGCTCCCTGCGTGTTGGTTGTGTACAGAATCGCCCCACGAGTAGTTGCTGTTCATTTCGCCTTGGTGGGACGTTAACAAGCTTCTTTAAATCCTCCGTTTCAACACTGGAGTTTAAAATGAGACATCTAACATGAAGGAGCGGTCACTACCCGTCAGCGTTGCAGAGAAGACGTGAACTCCGATGACAGAGCGTGTTGTCGCGTGACCGTGGCGTGTTTGATACGCTGGCGACGCGTGTGCTGTCGGATGTGTGGATCCTTGCCATCGGAGGTCGTGTACTGCCTGTTCGAGCATAATTGCAAGTTAAGTTCGTGGAATGTTTAATCATTAAGTAATAATTTTGGGTAACCAGCGTCTCTTCTGCCTTGTGGCCTCCGGCGACCGGGTTTCCGGTCCCCGGCACCGGTGTAATAGAAGACAGTGATCTTTCCTCCTCCTCTCTTTACTGTCCGATGGGAGGTGTACTTTTGGCAGTTTGTTTCGCTATTCTGTCGTGTGTTATGAGTAAAGTCATGCTTCTTGTTGGTTGATCATGTGGTCGCTCATTCAGGACTGTGTGGTGAAATGTTTCCTTGCACGAGGTTAGCTCTAATTCTGTCAGCAAGTTAAGCCATCTTATAACAAGTTTTCGCTGGCTAAAAGTCGGAGCAGTGACCAGCCTGAGAGTGGCAATTGTGTTTACGGGCGTATTTAAATTGGTCAGTATTCCGTCTAACCTGAGCGTCCCTGAGTGGGTGATTTATGGCCGCCTTACGCGGGTCCGTCATATCTGTTATGTTCTAATGATATTCCAGGACACTTTTCTTTAAAAATTTTTAAATTCCTCCAAGTTTGTAAATTCCTTTTATTTCCATTAATCGTGTATTTGCTGAGACCTGTTTAATTTTTTTTAATGGCGTTGTTGGTAGCTTCACTACTTCACCGTACTTTATTAACAGGGAAGTTCTGTATTTACTTTAGTAGCCTGTTTACTAATCTTCTTTAAATTTTTTAAAATTGTTGTATTGCTATAAATTACTTGATTGTCGTTATCAGCGCGTTTTAAAAGGTTGTTTATTGCCGTTCTGCTAGCTTCTGCGCTTTTTCAAAAAAAATTTTTTTAATTGTTGTATTGCTATAAGTTACTTGATTTCCGTTAGCGGCGTGTTTAAAAGGCTGTTATTGCCATACTGCCAGTTTCTGTAAGATACGAATAAAACATTTGTGAAAATCTCAACTCGACGGTAAACTACTAGAAATTTGTCCCCGTATCCCAACTTGTGGTGTGGCTTGTAGTAACCATAACCACTGTGTGTGTCACCCCTCCATATCCGTATCCAGTGACGCCTATGGACTGAGGACGACACGGCGGCTGGTCCATACCGTTGTGCCTTCATGGCCTGTTCTGGAGGAGTCAAAGTTTAAAAAAGAAATTTCAACGAAGTGCAAATGCAGATAACTCGTGTAACGAAATGGGAGCTGTAGTTACTTAATTGGACATTGCATGTCCTATTCCGCCAATGTTAAATTATAGAATTTTGTGACCCATTATCTTGGAAAGTTTTTAAGACACCAACTTACAAATTTTCCATAATTATTGAATGCACCTTTCTAGATCAACTGAACTAGAATTATTACTAAAATTGCATTATGGAGCATGTTATCTTTTTATCAAACACTTAATTTTTTGACAGAATTTTTGTAAATAAATGAACAAAAAAAAATAAAACACCCCAGGATATTTAAATTATTCTAGTTCCATGTGTTGAATCTCATAGTTGCCATTCTGTCAATATTCCATGTCTCTACCATCAGTACTTTTTTAGAAAACGGGTCATGTATTGCAGAAAATGTAGTTGAGAGATATTGAGGTTTATAACTTTTATTAGAATTTCTTATACAGACTTACATTTCTGCATCGTTTATGCACTAGAATTGCCCTGGCTCATAAGTCTGTCTTCCTCAGTGTCACAACAACAAAAAAAAAAGGTTCAAATGGCTCTGAGCACTATGGGACTTAACATCTATGGTCATCAGTCCCCTAGAACTTAGAACTACTTAAACCTAACTAACCTAAGGACAGCACACAACACCCAGTCATCACGAGGCAGAGAAAATCCCAGTCCCCGCCGGGAATCTAACCCAGGACCCGGGCGCGTGAAGCGAGAATGCTACCGCACGACCACGAGCTGCGGACAGTGTCACAACAACCTAGTGTTTGCCTCCTCTTCTTTCTTGCTTCTTTTGTCATTTGCTGACCAGCTAACTCTGCTTCACGTACACGAAGCTCATCACGTACACGAAGCAGTCCTTTAGCTGTGTTCTGTCCAAATCTTACCCCTAACTTCTCCATAACCTTAAGTGTTTGCTCTACGGTCTGGAACTGAGCGACCGCTACGGTCGCAGGTTTGAATCGTGCCTCGTGCATGGATGTGTGTGATGTCCTTAGGTTAGTTAGGTTTAATTAGTTCTAAGTGCTAGGCGACTGATGACCTCAGAAGTTAAGTCGCATAGAGCTCAGAGCCATTTGAGCCTTAAGTGTTTCGTAGTTCCCACCATTAAAAGTTATTACAGCATCAGACACTACTAACGTAAGATTTATAAGGCCAACAAATACATTTTTAGGCACACAGCATCATACAACATTATTGAAGGTCCTATTCACATTCTGGGTCTTCCCCCGTAAACACTTCTTTAGTAGCTCAGAATTGCCAAATCTCTGTAAATAGGTTTGATTGCCTCCATTACTGCCAAAGGAAGAGAATGTTTGTGTAAATTCATGCAGGGTGCCAGAAAATTCAGAAGTGACCACGCCCCCAGGGGCATCACTTCAGAAACATTATCGTGGTTTCCTTCACTGCTAGCACACGTGTTTTCAAGTATTTCAGAAGAAAATGCAGGTCTCACTTATCTGTTACCCGCAAATGTGCGTTTCTTGAAATTACTTTTATCCTTAGTTGGATGGTTGGTTTAAAAGAGGGGGGAAGGGACGCAACAGCTAGGTCATCGGTCTCTTGTTCTGAATAAAACAATGCCACATTGTGGAGAATAAAACGAGAAAGACTAAGAGCACAGAACGGAGAGAAAGAAAAACCACAAGAACGGCCGAAGGGTGACAAACACTTAAATGGAAAAAAAGGGGAGAAGAAAACCACAGAAACGCAAGAAACAGGTAGAACGGATTGAAACGACAAAGCAAATTACCATGGCTGGCTGACCATGAAAATAAAAAGAAGCCAGCCACTCTGCAACACATTAAAACCTCCACTCTAAAAGCACTAGGACGGAGGACACAGAGGGACAAAGGACATGCGCTAAAATTTAAATCAAATGATGAAACCCACCCTCATGAATAAAACGTAAAACTGAATCAGCCGATGAGTCATTTTATTTCCGTATAAAATGGTGCAAGCTGTTCCAGATTCTGAAAAAAGTAGGGGTAAGCTATAGGCAGAGGCGGGTCATATACAATATGTACAACAACCTAGAGGGAATAGTAAGAGTGGACGATCAAGAACGAAGTGCTCGTATTAAGAAGGGTGTAAGACAAGGCTGTAGCCTTTCGCCCCTAATCTTCAATCTGTACATCGAGGAAGTAATGATGGAAATAAAAGAAAGGTTCAGGAGTGGAATTAAAATACAGGGTGAAAGGGTATCAATGATACGATTCGCTGATGACATTGCTATCCTGAGTGAAAGTGAAGAACAATTAAATGATCTGCTGAACGGAATGAATAGTCTAATGAGTACACAGTATGGTTTGAGAGTAAATCGGAGAAAGACGAAGGTAATGAGAAGTAGTAGAAATGAGAACAGCGAGAAACTTAACATCAGGATTGATGGTCACGAAGTCAATGAAGTTAAAGAATTCTGCTACCTAGGCAGTAAAATAACCAATGACGGACGGAGCAAGGAGGACATCAAAAGCAGACTCGCTATGGCAAAAAAGGCATTTCTGGCCAAGAGAAGTCTACTAATATCAAATACCGGCCTTTATTTGAGGAAGAAATTTCTGAGGATGTATGTCTGGAGTACAGCATTGTATGGTAGTGAAACATGGACTGTGGGAAAACCGGAACAGAAGAGAATCGAAGCATTTCAGATGTGGTGCTATAGACGAATGTTGAAAATTAGGTGGACTGATAAGGTAAGGAATGAGGAGGTTCTACGCAGAATCGGAGAGGAAAGGAATATGTGGAAAACACTGATAATGAGAAGGGACAGGATGATAGGACATCTGCTAAGACATGAGGGAATGACTTCCATGGTACTATAGGGAGCTGTAGAGGGCAAAAACTGTAGAGGAAGACATAGATTGGAATACGTCAAGCAAATAATTGAGGACGTAGGTTGCAAGTGCTACTCTGAGATGAAGAGGTTAGCACAGGAAAGGAATTCGTGGCGGGCCGCATCAAACCAGTCAGTAGACTGATGACCCAAAAAAAAATAAATAAATAAATAAATAAAAAACAATAGTAGCTAGCTTACTACAGAAATAGCCGATAATCACACTGCTTTCAACGAAACCTAGTAACAGAAAGTAAAAGGACTGATTTGTTTACTCGTAATGCCAACTTCTGCGACGTAGCAATAGGCACAAAACAAATAAATTCAGAGCCTTCTAGACTGTGTAATTCCCAAGACATGACTGCTCAACTGTGACAGTATATGCGTAGCCACGAAATTTGACAGTCACATGTCGACGTTGAAAATATTATTTGAAGGTCTCACAACTGTCTGATTTTAATGTATTATATACCCAATTTTCAGGAATGTCCAACGTACATTCTGGATTAGAAAACAAAAAACATCAAATTTCAACGAACTTCATGTACAATGTCCCCTTAATGAAATTATTACATCAGTGCATTACAATGGTTAAAAACCTTAAAAATACATAGGTGTAAATATTATAAGAGACATTAAAAGACGCCTGTTCCAGATGTAAGGAACGAATGTTTGCACTCCACGTGTCCTTGCTGTCTACAGGAAAGCAGTGTGGAATTAATAATACTGAACTCTAAGAAAACAACAAAGGTCTTCGCTCCAGAAAATCCTCGCAAGCTTCTGAGGATATGCTCTGCGCTGCGATCGTTTAGTTCGGCAGCAGAAAAGCCTGGTCTCGTTGTTTATGATACGAACGCCATGAAAGTTCTTTTGTCATGATGGAGCTCGACAAGAGCATCGTAATGGGCGCAGACATCCATTTGCCAACTATATAGCGCGAGACTTACACGATTACATCGCGTACCACCCACAGGAATTCGTGTGAGATTATTCTCAACGTCTTGTCTGAAAATTACTTCGATCAGATATTTAGCAAACCAACTCGTGATGGTATCGTCTTAAACATCCTAGCAAGAAACTTTTCGAATCCGTTAACGTACAGGAGTGCATCACAGATACTAAGGTAGTGATAGAACCAACGATCGGGAATGTGAAAGAATATAGCAAAATATTTTGCTTAGTATGAGTGACAGGCTACAAATTGCAGAGCATCTGAATAGACAACATCAAATATTAAATTCTGAAAACTAAGCTGTGGAGTACAAGTGGATAAAATTCAAAAGTATTATTCAATACTCATGAGACAAGTGTGTGCCGCAAATGTTTTAAGGGACTCAAAAGACACACCGAGGTTTAATAGCCGTGTTAGACGACTGCCACGAAGAAAAAGAGAGTTACATCACAGATTGAAGATAATTCGAAGCCTAGCTGACACATAAAAGCTGAACGGAGCAAAAATGGGCGTTAGGAGAGCAATGAGAGAAGCGTTCAATTAATCTGAAAGTTGATATTTGCCAATAGAAGGGCAGAAACCCCTAGAAACTTTTTATCTTGTGTAAGGTAAGCAAGCACCGACACGGAAGACGACAGAGGAAAGGTCGAAATTCTGGATTCGCTCTTCCGAAACTGTTTCACTGCCGAATACCGTAATTCGAGTCCTCCTTTCAAGCTATCAGTGGATGGGAAACCACTGTTGCGAACCCACGCTACACCAAACCGAATCCAAATGACACCGTTGGCAGAGGATGACACGGCGGTAGGTCGTCATCACATGGTCCTCAGGGTTTGAATGTGGGTTTTGTTTGTATTTCGAAAATTCCCCATTAAATGTTGTTTCTCCGAATGGTTAACATGTACTAATAGGGAATATTCTTTTGTTTCGAAGATTTTAAACATCATTGTACGAGGAGGCACCTGTAATTTGTACAAAGTCATTGGATTTGTAATGTTCTGTTGCCATTTACCTTGTCATCTTCAGGTAACAATAGCGAGTCGTATGTGTTTCCAACGTGTGCTACTGACAATTTTCACAGTTATCTCTTCCGTAAAGAGCTTGAGGCGTTCGTACGTTGAGCAGCTTTGTCGTCCATGGGTGTTAATACTGTACCATTCTCAAGCGTCGTATTGAAATCTAGGACACATTTCAGTCAGCCCACAGTCAGGCACTCCGCTAGCAAAATACACTTCTTTCTCGTACTGAAAAGATTATTATAATTTTTCGACTATAAAAGTTTTCGTCGAAAGTCTTCTCGTGCTTCCTCCGTGCATCATAGTTAGAAAATGGACCGCTACCAGCCACTGACGGTTCTGTTAGTGCCAACCGAGCGAGATTAGATGTTGAAGTCACCGATCGTCCTTCCTTGTTTATGACGTACCAACGAATGTCGCGTTGCCACATTAGTGGCCATGAAATTCCGACCAGGTTGCCATCTTATCCTCGGTGTCATTTGGATATGGTGCCGAGGGGCTTGTAGTTTACCGCTGTGGCCGATGTCAACTTTCCAGATGTTGGAGCCCCTACAAATCTATGTAGCGGTCCCAGTGCTGCTGCAGCGGAAAATTCCGTGCCAGTACTGATAACTGAACTCGAGTTCTCCACAAGGCAGCCAGTCATGCCGATCTCTCAGCTACGTTGGTGCACATTTATGTTTCACGTGTCGTCTGTTTTCTCGGCAGGCGTATTTTAGGATAGCTTCATCGAAAAAAGGAATGGCTCATCACTTCTGTGTAAATCGTTGTCGTACTGCACAAATTCTTCCCAGCTAGTAAACACGCAGTCGTTAGGACGTTGCAACTAAGATCTTTTTTTTTTCAGAGTTTAGGCACGGAGTTGTAGATCTATTAAATCACTGGAAACACCGCCACCTTCTCAGGTATCCGTATGATAGGAAACCTTGATGGACTTAGTACCCATCAGATGCGAAATTTACGCCACTGATGCCATTCTACTAACATTATGTCATCTACTATTTAGAGAAAACTTTTTTTAGTTAATTCGTTTCCATTGGAAACGGCAATTCCCAGATCAGCCTGAAACAGAAGATTAAAGAACATGTACTTTCGTAACGGCTACACAGGATAAGACGTTTAAGTGGTTATTTTAAATAAAAACAAATACTATGAAGCAGTGATTATAAAATTTACTCCGTTATGACTTCAGTAAAGGCAGTTCTTAGCACAACACATTTACAATAGCAAGTACTAATTCACGCCGTCATTTACAATCGTGAGGTAGTGTACATTAAAATAAAATAAAATATAATCAGCCAGTCACGTGCACAGGTTTCAGATTTTTCATTTTTCCAATAAATGTTACGTATTTACTTTCGTACTTTGACGAATCCACTTAGAACAATTACGCGATCATTGTCTTCAATAAAATCTCGCTTTCCTCGTTCCAAGTAGAGGTAATAAGAGAACATGCAATGTCCGTAGAGTGGATTCCAAATGTACTGTTACTGTGAGGAAACTTCAGTCATGCGTAAGTTATACACTGAAGTTTGCTGCATAAGAGGCTGCTTTTTCGAAACTTATCACAGATAAATCGTGTTACCTCATTGTAACAATTCAGAACAAGTGAAATTGACGAAATACAGTGTTAAGTCATGTGGTGCTCTTGCATAGGATCCACTTCAACCCACTTTGACAGCCTTTTCATCTCAGATGTTTTCCACTATCTGACTTACTCTACAGATTTTACCCTCTACAGCTCTCTCTAGTACCATGGAAGTTCTTCCCCGATCTCTTAACCGACGTCCTATCATTGTGTCCCTTCTTCTTGTCAGTGTTTTCCTTCCCTCGCCGTTCCTGCGGAGGACCTCCTCCTTCCTTATCTTGCCAGTGCCCCTTACTTTTAACATTTTCCTGTGGGACCACACCTCAATTACTTCGACTCCCTTC
The DNA here is from genome assembly GCF_023864275.1 of Schistocerca cancellata. Lineage (NCBI taxonomy): Eukaryota > Metazoa > Arthropoda > Insecta > Orthoptera > Acrididae > Schistocerca > Schistocerca cancellata. The sequence goes on from NC_064630.1 coordinate 618,472,023, forward strand.
TGTTCCAGTTTTCCCACCATCCATATTTCACTATGTGAGGTGACGGGCGAGTTGTGGCGCCCTAAAAATATTCTACGTTCGAAGTTGGCGCGGCTATAGGGGCCGCTTGGCAAGCCGCAGCTCGTCAGCGACCACGTGGTGCCGTACGTTAGCCGGAGCAAGAGGGGACCCAGCGCGTGGTCCAGGCCGACCACGTGGCTGAGAATTCCATGTTAACACAATTCTGATGGGGTAATCAGATTTTCAATATCTTTATTAGTTTAAAGTTTAGTATCTGACTGTAAATTATACAAGTAACACCCAGTAACGAATTTCCAAAATCTAAAAGGTTCATCCGATTTTGTCCATCGACATATCTTTAGAAAGCTATTAGTGTAAACGTGAACTGGTATGAATTACAGGCATGTAACTTGAATAGTACGAGGAGCATTCAAGTTCTAAGGCCTCCGATTTTTCTCTCCAGACTGGAAAGAGATAGAAACATGCGCATTGTTTTAAAATGAGACCGCGTTCATTGTCAATACGTCCCAGAGATGGCAGCACCGTACGGCAGATGGAATTTTACCGCCAGCGGCGAGAATCAGAACTGTTTTAAATACTTAAAATGGCGACGTTTTCCGTACTTGAACAGCGTGCAATCATTCGTTTTCTGAATTTGCGTGGTGTGAAACCAATTGAAATTCATCGACAGTTGAAGGAGACATGTGGTGATGGAGTTATGGATGTGTCGAAAGTGCGTTCGTGGGTGCGACAGTTTAATGAAGGCAGAACATCGTGTGACAACAAACCGAAACAACCTCGGGCTCGCATAAGCCGGTCTGACGACATGATCGAGAAAGTGGAGAGAATTGTTTTGGGGGATCGCCGAATGACTGTTGAATAGATCGCCTCCAGAGTTGGCATTTCTGTGAGTTCTGTGCACACAATCCTGCATGACGACCTGAAAATGCGAAAAGTGTCATCCAGGTGGGTGCCACGAATGCTGACGGACGACCACACGGCTTCCCGTGTGGCATGTTGCCAAGCAATATTGACGCGCAATGACAGCATGAATGGGACTTTCTTTTCGTCGGTTGTGACAATGGATGAGACGTGGATGCCATTTTTCAATCCTGAAATAAAGCGACAGTCAGCTCAATGGAAGCTCACAGATTCACCGCCACCAAAAAAATTTCGGGTAACCGCCAGTGCTGAAAAAATGATGGTGTCCATGTTCTGGGACAGCGAGGGCGTAATCCTTACCCATTGCGTTCCAAAGGGCACTACGGTAACAGGCGCATCCTACGAAAATGTTTTGAAGAACAAATTCCTTCCTGCACTGCAACAAAAACGTCCGGGAAGGGCTGCGCGTGTGCTGTTTCACCAAGACAACGCACCCGCACATCGAGCTAACATTACGCAACAGTTTCTTCGTGATAACAGCTTTGAAGTGATTCCTCATGCTCCCTACTCACCTGACCTGGCTCCTAGTGACTTTTAGCTTTTTCCAACAATGAACGACACTCTCCGTGGCCGCACATTCACCAGCCGTGCTGCTATTGCCTCAGCGATTTTCCAGTGGTCAAAACAGACTCCTATAGAAGCCTTCGCCGCTGCCATGGAATCATGGCGTCAGCATTGTGAAAAATGTGTACGTCTGCAGGGCGATTACGTCGAGAAGTAACGCCAGTTTCATCGATTTCGGGTGAGTAGTTATTTAGAAAAAAATCGGAGGCCTTAGAACTTGAATGCACATCGTACATGAGTTAGTAGAGGTCTAAGTGGCCAATTACTAATAATCGCGTCAGGCCATACGTGCTCCACAGTGACACGACAAAGCCGTAGCAGCATGCTTATAAATATATTTATTCGTCTATGTCTTTGTGTATATCCGATATATACTATTCATGAAGAAATTTGGTTAAATATTTACTGTGTTTTAGAAAGCGCAGAGACATTAGGCCACTGGCCTACATTTTGTTTCTATTCCTTTGATATATGTTTATTTGATTTGTTTACGTATTTAGTAAGGTGTTAAGAGTGTGCTTTTGGTCCAGCCATATGAATATTTATTTAATTTCAAGTTATTTAAATGTAAATCCAGTATTTCGTATGTGTTTCAATATGTTTGTGGGTGTGCGTTGGCTTGAAGAAATGGCGGGAGCGCTCTAGCCAATCACAGCGCTCGTGAATGGGGAGACTGGATCAAAGTGGGGGTGTACGGGACAGGACACGGGTCAGTGCGGCCCGATGGACGCACAGTCGAGGGAAAGACTTTGAGACTGGAGCAGTTTGCACATGGTAGCGACAAAGAGAAATATTTCGAAGTACCGGCTTGTGCTCGTGTGTGATTTCCGTGGCTTCTGCAGTGAAGACATAGTATGCGTTTAGAAGTGAATATCTCGGTAGCTATGTTGTTGTTCATAACTAATGACGTGAAGTAGGAAACTATTGTTTCCCTTCTAATGACGTGAAGTAGGAAACTATTGTTTCCCTGTTATTCATCTTGTATTTTATTTAATTGCTGGACCATCGACACCAATAAGTGTTTTACAGTAATAAACGACATTCTTAAAGGTTCTTCTGCTATCGTACGCATAATTTAAAGTCGTTAGTACCTGCAGATTTTAGTTAATTACAATCTTTCATTTATAAATTTCTATACAACATTCAAAATTGGCAATTGCCGAGTGATAGGAAACTTCGACCATTCGATTCATAAGCATATTCATATTGTATACTGTAGACTCAGCAGTATTTGGCCTGTAATGCGGCGACTACGTATCCCAGCCCCTAGACAACGAAACCAGTCAAAACTTTTAATTTTTCAATTCTGAGTCTGATGAGGGTACGTAGTTGAGGGCCATAACACCTCATTTCATTTAATTAGAAAGCCTGCAACTACCAAACAATGCTGTGCTTCAAACACATATTCTAAGAAATTTCTTCTGAAAGTAAGGTCTATGTTCATGCTATTAGACTTCTGGCAACTCTAGTCCGCTTTTTACATTCTCCTTGCTCCATCCATCATGGATTATTTTTATACCAAGATTGCTTAATTCCTTAACATCGTCTACATTGTGATCCCCAATTCTGATGGTATGTTTACCGCTGATGTCGTTTCTGTTACTCCCCATTTTTTGGTCTTTCTTCTGTTTACTGTGTCTAAAGTGTGTACCTGCAACTATTCCTCACTTTAACTGTCAACAGCAATGTCGTCAGCAAATCTTATCATTGATAACCTTTCACCCTCCTTTTTTAATCTCGGTCTTGTACCTATCTTTGTTTTCCGTGATTCCTTCTTCGCTATATAGATTTAACAGAGGGACAAAGGACTGCATCCGTGTCTTACATCCATTCTAATCCAATCACTTTATACTTGGTCTTCCAGTCTTATTGTTCCCTCTTGGTTTTTGTACAAGCTGTATACTAACAGTCTTTCCCTAAGGCTTACTCTTTCCCTAAGGCTTACCTCTATTCTTTTCTGAATTTCGAACATCTTTCTCCGCCTTAAATTGTCGAACGCTTTTGCCAGGTCGACAGATCCTATGAACGTGTCTTCATTTTTCTTCATTCTCGCTTGCGTTATAAAGCGCAAGAATGCCACTCTAGTGCCTTTACCTTTCTTAAAAACAAACTGATCGCCACCTAACAATTCCAAGATTTTCTTGTCAATTCTTTTGTATATTATTTCGTCAGTAGGTTGGATGCTTGAGATGTTTAAGCGATTGTAGGTTGGTTGCGCTGTTGTTAGTCCTTGCCATCTTCGGAATTGTAGAAATGATATTTTTCCGAAATTTTGATGGTATATCGCCAGTCTCATACATTTTTCACACCAACGTGAATTGTCGTTGGTTTCCACATCCCCAATGATTTTAGAAATTCTGAATGAATGTTATCTGTAGTTTCTGCCTTCTTTGATTGCTAGTTTTCCGAAGTTCTCGTAACCTCAGATTCTAATTCTGGATCCCATAAGTCTATGATTGTGAGCCCTCGATGCTTAGTAGTCAGCGTATCTGGCTGCTATACAGAGGCGCCCGGTTCGATTACTGATACTGACAGGAACTTTTCCATGTTGGAAGGACTGATACGGTTTGCACGCCGCCTCGTGATGCCAACTGAGGAGCTAGTTGAGTGTGGAGTAGCGACTCCAAAGTCAAGAAAGGCGACAGCAGCGAAGTGAGCGGTTTGCTGAATCCATACCATTCCGTACCGTAGCCAATGAAGCCGACAGCGGAGGACGACACGACGATCGGTAGCTCCCGATTGGTCCATTAGGGTCAGAGGGTAGAGTTTTGCTTTGCTCTATGACTGGACATTGTTAAAACTGAAAGCAGCATGTGGTATACAGTAAAGAATTGTAAGGGAACCTTTAAATTTCAAAATATATGTAAAGGAACTTCGTACAGGGTTTTAGAAGTTTTCTTTGTGGGCAACCGCAGCTTAAACTATAAATAGTTAAAATGTCTTTTAAAAATTTTTGTGGTAAAATCTTCTAAGAAGCTGCAGAGTTCACTTGGGGCACTGGTGATCTTCATTTATTGTGAGATCAAAGTACAACCGATTTCGCGATAATGAATTGCGTTTTAGGTTAATTTGGCTAGATTACATAAAGTGATTAAACCAATACGTTCTCCCAACGTTGTTTAAAGCACATATCCTGACAATATCAGATGCAATGAATGTTGAAAGATCCATCAGTAGTCTTAGATAATTAAGGACCATCACTCACGGAATCCCGCCAAATTAACCTGAAGATGCGATTCATTACCGTTTCTACCTTATTTCACAATAAATGAGCATTAGCAGCCACAAGTGGACTCTAGAACCTCAAAATTTTTAAAGATCTTTTAACAATGTTTTCAGTGCACTAAGGCACAGACGACATAGTAATGCAACGAGAACTCACGTCTTGAGAAAAGGTGACGAATTCTAGGAGATAGTGAGTCTGGTAGAAAATACTGTTCGCTGACTACCAGCTTAAAACAGGGAGAAATATAATCTAAAGGTCGTAAATAGAGGAACAGCCGATATCTTGGACTCCAGAGTGATGATCGGTCGTTGCAGTCATTCGCAACCACCAAGTTTGGTCTGGAGGGATGAAAAGTGTTGAATGCACTACGTCTTACCGTGGCGAAGACAGGCTGAGATTAATAGGAAAACAGTTACGCTGTGAGGCCTACTCACAAAGGAAGTCGCCAGTAAATTTCTTGTTCCAACAATCTTTGGGTTGTTCGTTTGACTGGAAAAGTTACCAAGTTGGATTAAATTAAGATACGAATATATTAGAAGAACATTTCTTGAGAGAAGTAATTCTAATTGCGTAGGCTGTAGCTTTTGGAACTATCACTTTGCGTCAAACTTTAGCTGTTAACTAATTTCGTCCCCTTGAGCATCTTCAGCCTAATTATATTGTTGTCATCACAGTGAAAATCAGAAATCATATAGCATCTTATACTGCACCCATCTGTGTCGAGAAAGTAACATCTGATGGCGTCCTTAATAAAGGCTTTTTGTTATCATGGTAGTAAAGGCACAGTTATCTTCAAAGTGAATTCCGTATACAAAAATAGGAAAATGCGACTCTTATGTGTGTTTTGCCACAATTCTAGCATACAATACATTAAAATACGTTAGCTTCACATGTAAAATTAAACGACACATGCATTGTTCCACATTTAAAAAAATGAAACTGTTGATTCAAAGAAGAGTTTCGAATTTTGTCACGGATTTGTTAAGTAAGAGCGAGGGTGTCATAGAAATGTTCGGTAACACGATGTGCTTCGCAGAAGATCTTATTCTCAATATCATGAGGTCTCTCGTTCCAACACGAGCTAAGAAACTTTCTGAGTGCTCTAACCCTGCATAATGACCACGAGGGAAGAATTAGATGACACTGATCAAATACACACGGGAAAGTTATCGATGGCTCTGAACCACAATCATGTAGTATTTTTGAAAGAATAAACTGGTATTTGATTGTTTATTACTGTATTTATCTTCTGCCTTAACAGATATGACATTTTAATAGTCTAAGAACTTTTAGCGCTGTACTTGATAATGGCATAAAAACCGAAATCTACACTCCTGGAAATTGAAATAAGAACACCGTGAATTCATCGTCCCAGGAAGGGGAAACTTTATTGACACATTCCTGGGGTCAGATACATCACATGATCACACTGACAGAACCACAGGCACATAGACACAGGCAACAGAGCATGCACAATGTCGGCACTAGTACAGTGTATATCCACCTTTCGCAGCAATGCAGGCTGCTATTCTCCCATGGAGACGATCGTAGAGATGCTGGATGTAGTCCTGTGGAACGGCTTGCCATGCCATTTCCACCTGGCGCCTCAGTTGGACCAGCGTTCGTGCTGGACGTGCAGACCGCGTGAGACGACGCTTCATCCAGTCCCAAACATGCTCAATGGGGGACAGATCCGGAGATCTTGCTGGCCAGGGTAGTTGACTTACACCTTCTAGAGCACGTTGGGTGGCACGGGATACATGCGGACTTGCATTGTCCTGTTGGAACAGCAAGTTCCCTTGCCGGTCTAGGAATGGTAGAACGATGGGTTCGATGACGGTTTGGATGTACCGTGCACTATTCAGTGTCCCCTCGACGATCACCAGTGGTGTACGGCCAGTGTAGGAGATCGCTCCCCACACCATGATGCCGGGTGTTGGCCCTGTGTGCTTCGGTCGTATGCAGTTCTGATTGTGGCGCTCACCTGCACGGCGCCAAACACGCATACGACCATCATTGGCACCAAGGCAAAAGCGACTCTCATCGCTGAAGACGACACGTCTCCATTCGTCCCTCCATTCACGCCTGTCGCGACACCACTGGAGGCGGGCTGCACGATGTTGGGGCGTGAGTGGAAGACGGCCTAACGGTGTGCGGGACCGTAGCCCAGCTTCATGGAGACGGTTGCGAATGGTCCTCGCCGATACCCCAGGAGCAACAGTGTCCCTAATTTGCTGGGAAGTGGCGGTGCGGTCCCCTACGGCACTGCGTAGGATCCTACGGTCTTGGCGTGCATCCGTGCGTCGCTGCGGTCCGGTCCCAGGTCGACGGGCACGTGCACCTTCCGCCGACCACTGGCGACAACATCGATGTACTGTGGAGACCTCACGCCCCACGTGTTGAGCAATTCGGCGGTACGTCCACCCGGCCTCCCGCATGCCCAATATACGCCCTCGCTCAAAGTCCGTCAGCTGCACATATGGTTCACGTCCACGCTGTCGCGGCATGCTACCAGTGTTAAAGACTGCGATGGAGCTCCGTATGCCACGGCAAATTGGCTGACACTGACGGCGGCGTTGCACAAATGCTGCGCAGCTAGCGCCATTCGACGGCCAACACCGCGGTTTCTGGTGTGTCCGCTGTGCCGTGCGTGTGATCATTGCTTGTACAGCCCTCTCGCAGTGTCCGGAGCAAGTATGGTGGGTCTGACACACCGGTGTCCAGGAGTGTACATAGTACAGGAGATAAATATAGTAATCCCCCCCCCGGGGGCTCGCCGCTCTTTGGCGGGTTCGTGCTTGGTTACCACGTGCTCCCAGCCTCTGCAGCATCTTTTCCCTTCCATTTCATTTGGTTTTGTTTCGCTGTAGGGCGTAAAAAGCAACTGGGGTCATACGCGTCCAAGTCAAAACTAGAGAACACGAAGACAGAGAGGAGTTAAAAACGACTATACGTCAGTCCCAAATGACATAACAGAAGACAGCTAAGAACGCTGCACGTCTATCCTCTCGTTGTACGTTTTCCGCTCCCTTGTGAAACATGTCTGGGCTGTTTTTGGAAATGTAATCTGCATTTTCGGTAGTCAATATCGGATTATTCTCCATTGTTTTCTCATTCCTTTTTTCTTTCTTCGTTCACCTTCTCCTAACCATCCTCCGCTTCGGTGTTTGAGGTTCCTCTATTTCTTTTCGTCCCTGTACGCACCTGACGGCCGGCCCACGCGTCTGACGAGCCACTGGTGACTGGGCAACACGTAATTCCCAGTCCCGGGTCGACAGGTAGGGTTCGCATGTACCCTCTGGTACAGGCCATGTTCAAGGAGGGGTGATTGCCTGAACTGCTACCTTTCCAAACTGCCGATTGGTCCCTCTATCAGATTGGCTCAAATGGCTCTGGGCACTATGGGACTTAACGTCTTAGGTCATCAGTCCCCTAGAACTTAGAACTACTTAAACCTAACTAACCTAAGGATATCACACACATCCATGCCCGAGGCAGGATTCGAACCTGCGACCGTAGCAGTTCCGTGGTTCCGGACTGCAGCGCCTAGAACCGCACGGCCACCGCGGCCGGTGCCTCTATCAGATGTTCAGGAGGTGTGACATGAGGTGTGAACAGTCACCTAAGGCAGATGCGCCCCCTTCTGAAGTGGGCCCCCAGTAGGAAGGAGCCCGCCATCGGAGACACTAGACACTGGCAACCACGGGGGATTTTCTCGCAATGAGCAAATCATCTTCACCAGTCAGCGGCTACAAAACGTAAATGGAATAAGGCTAATGATTCAAAGTCCCTCCGAGCTGCACCACGGTTCCTCGTGGTTTAACGTACTGAAGACGGTCAGTCTTTCGTTACGGTAAATCCGTTTATTATTCAGAAAGATGTTGATGCAATTGCTGGCCCTGTGTTTGTATAATGGAACTTTGCATTTGGAGACTATTTGTGATTCTCAAGCACAACTGCTCGCAGCTTCTCTCCTCCATGGCTATCCTGTTCGAATCGAGGCCAATCGAAAACTGAATTCTTCCCGTGGTGCTGTTCACACTAAGCTGCTCGACGTTCTGACTGTAACTCTCTGATGACGATGTCATCGCAATCCATCGGGTGATGAAAAAAGTATATGCCTCCATAGTGCCCACACACACACTGTTTCCCACTGTTGATAGATCGCTTCTTGCGTCAAAGAACAAAGCGAGGTATGAAGTTATCACAGTCCGATTGTATGAACCCGATGCGCTGATACCAGTGTCATCGTTACAACCACTCTCCAGAGTCCTATCGGCCTCCAGCCAAACGTGTAACCTGTGGTAGGGATGGTCACGCGGGCGATTGTCCGCCTCCTTTTCCCTGCTGCATCAACTGCAATGGCGACCATGCTTTGTACACTAGCCCGGGTGAGAGTCTGTATGCAGAAGCTGCCGAACTACATTTGTCCTGTCGCCGTGACTTTCTCCTCAGCAGATATGCGTGCAGTTTGTCTGGCATGCGTGGCCACCCATCCTACGCCTCCTTCTTCGATAACTCCTTTGATCGCCAGTATGGGGCACGTCCCTCTTTTCTGTTACCTCCTGGAGTTTGCTTTCGGCTCTTCCTCCGGCACCTTAATTTCACGCTACCTACAACATTCCCGGTGGGTTTGAAACCTTCACCACCTCGGCTTCGAGCTGCGGCCCGTGTTCACCATGGCTTTCATTCGCTTCCTAAGGACACTACTCCAACCTACCGCCTTCAGTTTCACGATAACCACATATAACTTGGTGATAGTACCTATGCGTACGCTGATGGCTCTCGGACTGACCATGTTGTTGAGTGTTCCTTCGTTATTTGCTCTGACGTTTCTCGATATCGGCTCAGTATTTACAGCTGAGCGCTTCGCCCTGTATCAGGCCACGCAGTACGTCCGGCGACACAGGCTTTTCAATTGCGCCATCTGTTCAGACTCTCTTAATGCCCTTCATAGTCTCTGTGTGCTGTACACCGTCCATCGTTTAGTGAAACGCGTCCTGGAAAACTCACTTGCTGACTTTTGATGGAGTCACTGTGGTGTTTATGTGAGTTCCTGGTAACGTCGGTCTGACAGGAAACGAGATCGCTGACGCTGCTGCTAAGGCTGCAGTCCTCGTTCCTCAGCCCTCTAGTTCTTCCATTCTCTCCGATCGTCTCCATGTTGCCGTCTCTCAGCAGGAGGTGCCACTTGGGCATCACCACTGGTCCTATTTTCATGGGAACCAGCTCCAGGCCTCTCGCCGAGAGGCGATAGTTTTAACTAGGTTGCATATTGGGCACTGCCGTTTTAACCATCTCCGTTTGTTAAGTGTTAAGTGGTGCTCCCCCCCCCCCCCCCCCAACATTGTGTACATTGCACTCAACTTTTGATGGTTCGCTATTTCCTGACGGAACACCCGTTTTTTAATAGCGTACGTTCTCGTTTGTGTTTCCCGTCTGAGTTATTGGCCGTTTTAGCGAACGACACTCGGACTGTCAACCGCGTTTTACTTTTTATCCGTTGTAGCAATGTGGCGAAGGCCATTTAATTTTTAGTTCTAGACCTGCGTTTCTCTATGGCGTATTTTATAGAGATTTCTCCACGACCCTGTTTTTAGCTGTCTTCTCGTCCGTCGATTAGGACTGACGTGTAGTCGATTTTAACTCCTCTCTTTGCATCATCTACATCTACATCTACATCTATACTCCGCGAGCCACCTTACGGTGTGTGGCGGAAGGTACTTATTGTACCACTATCTGATCCCCCCTTCCCTGTTCCATTCACGAATTGTGCGTGGGAAGAACGACTGCTTGTAAGTCTCCGTATTTGCTCTAATTTCTCGGATCTTTTCGTTGTGATCATTACGCGAGATATATGTGGGCGGTAGTAATATGTTGCCCATCTCTTCCCGGAATGTGCTCTCTCGTAATTTCGATAATAAACCTCTCCGTATTGCGTAACGCCTTTCTTGAAGTGTCCGCCACTGGAGCTTGTTCAGCATCTCCGTAACGCTCTCGCGCTGACTAAATGTCCCCATGACGAATCGCGCTGCTTTTCGCTGGATCATGTCTATCTCTTCTATTAATCCAACCTGGTAAGGGTCCCATACTGATGAGCAATACTCAAGAATCGGACGAACAAGCGTTTTGTAAGCTACTTCTTTCGTCGATGAGTCACATTTTCTTAGAATTCTTCCTATGAATCTCAACCTGGCGCCTGCTTTTCCCACTATTTGTTTTATGTGATCATTCCACTTCAGATCGCTCCGGATAGTAACTCCTAAGTATTTTACGGTCGTTACAGCTTCCAATGATTTACCACCTATGGCATAATCGTACTGGAATGGATTTCTGCCCCTATGTATGCGCATTATATTACATTTATCTACGTTTAGGGAAAGCTGCCAGCTGTCGCACCATGCATTAATCCTCTGCAGGTCTTCCTGGAGTACGTACGAGTCTTCTGATGTTGCTACTTTCTTGTAGACAACCGTGTCATCTGCAAATAGCCTCACGGAGCTACCGATGTTGTCAACTAAGTCATTTATGTATATTGTAAACAATAAAGGTCCTATCACGCTTCCTTGCGGTACTCCCGAAATTACCTCTACATCTGCAGATTTTGAACCGTTAAGAATGAAATGTTGTGTTCTTTCTTCTAGGAAATCCCGAATCCAATCACAAACCTGGTCCGATATTCCGTAAGCTCGTATTTTTTTCACTAAACGTAAGTGCGGAACCGTATCAAATGCCTTCCTGAAGTCCAGGAATACGGCATCAATCTGCTCGCCAGTGTCTACGGCACTGTGAATTTCTTGGGCAAATAGGGCGAGCTGAGTTTCACATGATCTCTGTTTGCGGAATCCATGTTGGTTATGATGAAGGAGATTTGTATTATCTAAGAACGTCATAATACGAGAACACAAAACATGTTCCATTATTCTACAACAGATTGACGTAAGCGAAATAGGCCTATAATTATTCGCATCTGATTTATGACCCTTCTTGAAAATGGGAACGACCTGCGCTTTCTTCCAGTCGCTAGGTACTTTACGTTCTTCCAGCGATCTACGATAAATTGCTGATAGAAAGGGGGCAAGTTCTTTAGCATAATCACTGTAGAATCTTAAGGGTATCTCGTCTGGTCCGGATGCTTTTCCGCTACTAAGTGATAGCAGTTGTTTTTCAATTCCGATATCGTTTATTTCAATATTTTCCATTTTGGCGTCCGTGCGACGGCTGAAGTCAGGGACCGTGTTACGATTTTCCGCAGTGAAACAGTTTCGGAACACTGAATTCAGTATTTCTGCCTTTCTTCGGTCGTCCTCTGTTTCGGTGCCATCGTGGTCAACGAGTGACTGAATAGGGGATTTAGATCCGCTTACCGATTTTACATATGACCAAAACTTTTTAGGGTTCTTGTTTAGATTGTTTGCCAATGTTTTATGTTCGAATTCGTTGAATGCTTCTCTCATTGCTCTCTTTACGCTCTTTTTCGCTTCGTTCAGCTTTTCCTTATCAGCTATGATTCGACTACTCTTAAACCTATGATGAAGCTTTCTTTGTTTCCGTAGTACCTTTCGTACATGATTGTTATACCACGGTGGATCTTTCCCCTCGCTTTGGACCTTAGTCGGTACGAACTTATCTAAGGCGTACTGGACGATGTTTCTGAATTTTTTCCATTTTTGTTCCACATCCTCTTCCTCAGAAATGAACGTTTGATGGTGGTCGCTCAGATATTCTGCGATTTGTGCCCTATCACTCTTGTTAAGCAAATATATTTTCCTTCCTTTCTTGGCATTTCTTATTACACTTGTAGTCATTGATGCAACCACTGACTTATGATCACTGATACCCTCTTCTACATTCACGGAGTCGAAAAGTTCCGGTCTATTTGTTGCTATGAGGTCTAAAACGTTAGCTTCACGAGTTGGTTCTCTAACTATCTGCTCGAAGTAATTCTCGGACAAGGCAGTCAGGATAATGTCACAAGAGTCTCTGTCCCTGGCTCCAGTTCTGATTGTGTGACTATCCCATTCTATACCTGGTAGATTGAAGTCTCCCCCTATTACAATAGTATGATCACGAAACTTCTTCACGACGTTCTGCAGGTTCTCTCTGAGGCGCTCAACTACTACGGTTGCTGATGCAGGTGGTCTATAGAAGCATCCGACTATCATATCTGACCCACCTTTGATACTTAGCTTAACCCAGATTATTTCACATTCGCATTCGCTAATAACTTCACTGGATATTATTGAATTCTTTACTGCTATAAATACTCCTCCACCATTGGCGTTTATCCTATCCTTGCGGTATATATTCCATTCTGTGTCTAGGATTTCGTTACTGTTCACTTCCGGTTTTAACCAACTTTCCGTTCCTAATACTATATGCGCACTATTTCCTTCAATAAGAGATACTAATTCAGGAACCTTGCCCTGGATACTCCTGCAGTTTACCAATATTACGTTAACTTTTCCTGTTTTTGGTCTCTGAGGACGGACGTTCTTTATCAACGATGATAATGTCCTCTCTGGTAAGCCGTCAGGTATTTTATCGTTTCGCCCAAGGGGGGGGGGGGGGTCCCTCTAACCTAAAAAAAACCCCGTGTGCACGCCACACGTACTCTGCTCTCTGCTACCCTAGTAGTTTTGACATGGGTGCGTATGATCCTAGTTGTTTTTGCGCCCTAAAACAAAACAAAACCAATTCAGTAATACATAGTCAAATGATGGTTTCAAATGGTTCAAATGGCTCTGAGCACTATGGGACTTAACTTCTGAGGTCATCAGTCCCCTAGAACTTAGAACTACTTAAACCTAACTAACCTAAGGACATCACACACATCCATGCCCGAGGCGGGATTCGAACCTGCGACCGTAGCGGGCGCGCGGTTCCAGACTGTAGCGCCAAGACCCGCTCGGTCACCCCGGCCGGCAAATGATGGTTTATTCTTAAAAAAAAAAAAAAAAGTGCACAGCCGTACTGATGATCTTCGTGTCTGTTCACTATATGTCAATGGATCAAGGAGATAGAAGAAAATTATTGTTACGTACGGCCTCCACAAACAATACAGGGCACGGATTAAGCTGTTGATCCAAATGTAGATGTAGAACTAACCACGTCTTCCCCATGTGAGCTTTCATCGACAATTTGCCTTGTCCTAGTCTTCAATCAATAAGGGGTCGAGCCATTAATGGGACAGAAACAGATAGAGGTCAGCCATGCTTTGTCACTTGTGTCGTACTGCTATAGACAGGAGTCTCCGCAACAGAGATCTGTTCTGATTACTATTCGTGCTGGATACTAGTAAGAAAGAATTCTGCCAAACGATCTGACTAAATATTCGAAGAAGTTTTGGAATTACATAAAATCAGTAAGCAGACTGATATACTGTAATTAATTTAGTCCTTCAGTGACAGATTGGAACCGAAACGGAAGATGATATACTTCGGTCTTCCGAAAAGGTTTACTGTACAAGACCATAATGAAGTACGTCTTCCATTCACCCCATACAGAGATTATGGAAAAGAGCTTGATCCGCTCCTAGCTTCGGTTTATCGTAGATCGCTGCAACAGTGAAGGCTGCCAAGTGGTTGAAGGCTATCAGGGGATTGCGGAAAGGTGCAGATCATATGCGTTTTCGAGAAGTGTCGTCGGATGAAGGCATACAATTATAGGGTTTTATGCCTGGCGTCCGTCTATTGTAGAATTATGGAACATGTTTTATTTGGGTGAATAATGACCTTCTTGAAAAATGAAAATCTCTTCTGTGATAAAGAACATGAGTTCTGGAAAAAGAGATCTTGAGAAAATAAACTCAGCCTGTTCATCAATGATATCTAGAGTAGAGTAGACGGCGCCGAGGTTTGTTCCGAGTTCGTCGATTTTCGGAACGCATTCGATACAGTTACGCACTGATAATTTGTGAACAGAATATGAGCTTACCGAATATCGAACCTCATTGTTAGTAACGCTCTTTTATAAAAGTTTTTGAGTTGTTTGTTTGCCAATGAATATGAAATGCGTAATGTTCGTGACATGCAAATTTACTGTGTGATGTATTCCTGAACAAATGACTTAATCTGCAAAACCAATATGCAATTTTCATAATGACATCAGTCATTTAAAATTCACCCAGTGTCATGAGCACAGAGTTCTCTGGTCCTGTGCAATAAATTGATCGAACCCCTTAGTCAAATAAACAATGAAATAAATTTTACTTAGCTCTAGAGTCTCAAAGGATGTAATCTTGGTATTCTGTTCTCCCCACAGTACACATAGAAAATATTGAATCTTGGCACGGCGAAGTGCAATGCCGGCCCTAAAATAGCTTCATACAAATAATATCAGTAGATTGGTTGATAAATTAATAACCTTGCAAATGTGCAGTGAAAATACTGGATATTGGCTTAGCGTTGTGCAATGCTATCCGCATTGTTACAAACACTAACAGTTTTCTGATTCTGACACATTAATATTTTTCTGACTCTGATTGAAAAATTATTTCTTTAAAAAAATATTCATTGAGTGCAAATCAACATGACATGGAAAAGGATGAGGTACTGATAAGAGGATGTCCTAACACCAAATACTTCAGTTGTATTCAAAATAAACTTTCTCTTCACAAAACTGATATGAAACATTTTACATTAACTTCAAAATCAAGAACTTCTCAACTGTTTTACATTTCTCAATTACTGTCGTAATTAAAAATATTTGGATTGTTACATGACAAAAAGTCTGACATTATTTGGAAAAAATGGATTACAGAACACCCAAAATACTACAAATCGGGTATATGTAATCAACATATACATAAAAATCTGATGGAGAATACTTGGTTCCTACATTCAAGGGTCAGCATTGTAAAAATTAACGAAATCCACATTGCGCTGCAGTATCCTTAAAACTAAATATACAAAATTTCATTACCTTACAGATTTGTTCCAGTAGCTTTATTTTTGACTTACAATATAAATTCATTATTCTTCTATAATGGCCATGGGCAATGCTCAGTATTTGTTAACGGTCAGTACCACTTCAATTGCTGATAATCTTACAGCCTCACAAATTAGTGAACGAAATTGGACTTGCCGAATACAGAATCAGATTTGTGAATGGATTCAGGACTTCTTTTCAGACAGAGTTCAAAATATCTTTCTTAAGGGGACTAAGTCATTACATGTAAAGGTACTTTGGAAAGTAACGCAAAGGGAGTGTAATAGCGCTGTTTTACAAGCGGACTTTTTTCCTCTGGCATATGATTCCTTCAGTTTCTCGAATGCAAGTTTCGCATCCTTGTGTTTTTCTGACGATTATGTTACTAAAATTTAGTCTATCAGAGAAAATGAATGTTCCAAGAAATTATTTCGAGGTTCCAGCTGCTTTAAAATGTCAGATATTTTTGAGGAAATGATAATACACGTACTGTATCTCTTCTTGGATGCCTGTTTTAGCAAAACATTCTTGGGCTGCATCTTCAGCATTTATGAAATTCGAAACATTATTCCCTTCACTAAAATGTTTCGTGAAATATGGCACAGCCTCTAACCACGTTCCAACCGAGTTGCAACTGTCTGAGAAGTTAAAGCCAAATTTGGAAGGAGTTCACGGAACTTTTGAACTGTAATAGGTGACTTGACGAACACTTTCTTCACAGTGGAAACACGAAGATCTACATCGTTTTGCTGGCTTCTGACGACACGATGTACACCGCGAGCGTGGCACGTTAGGTTCACTAATTCATGGCGAAGAACTTTTTATCGAGTTCCCGCTCGAACGATATATGGAGCGTTATCTATGACAAATAATAACACCAGATCTCCTCTGGCCACAATGTAGCTAACTGTGACGGTACGTCACATAAATATTGACATATACAGGGTGTCCTAGCTATCTTGTCCACCCAAAATATCTCTGGAACAATAACAGCTATTGGAAAGCGACTTTCACTGGTATCAATGTAGGGCTGGGGCCCATGAATGTACATATTTGGAAAAATTCTAAAACGAAAGAATATGTGTTTTTTAACACAAACTTATGTTTCTTTTAAATGGACCTCCTATATTTTTTCTTCATCAATCAATAGCATGACAAAGCACATACACAATGGCGTTGATTGCATCGCAATATTCCCATTACATCCCGAGATATTAAGACGCGAAGCTGACGCTTGAAACACCCGACATGCGCTGCGAGCGCACGTCCTGAGGCTCAGGCGTGCACCCCATGCTGCCCGTAATCGCAGCAGACCATATTATTCGTTTCGGACCTCTTGATAAGTATGGAGGTGTGATCACGCATGTCAATCACATCGCGATTACGGGCAGCATGGGGTTCACGCCTGAGCCTCAGGACGTGCGCTAGCAGCGCATGTCGGGTGTTTCCCATTACATCTCGGGATGTAATGGGAATATTGCGATGCAATCAACGCCATTGTGTATGTGCTTCGTCATGCTATGGATTACAGAAGAAAAAATATAGGAGGTCCATTTAAAAAAACATACGTTTGTGTTAAAAAACACATATGCTTTCGTTTTAGAATGTTTCCAAATATGTACATTCATGGGCTCCAGCCCTACATTGATACCGGTGAAAGTCGTATTCCAATAGCTGTTATTGTTCCAGAGATATTTTGGGTGGACAAGATAGCTGGGCCACCCTGTATATAAAAGATAAAAGCAAAAAAGCAAAAATCATCAGATCAGTGAAAAGAAAATATGACAAAGACAGATTAGAAGAAATGGATTCTGATTTCAAAAGGAACAACACTAGAGACTTCTATAAGACTTTCAGAGAAGTTTTAACAGGATTTCAGTCACCAAGATTACATTTTAAAGATAAAAATGGAAAAATGGTTTTAAGCAATAAAGAGAACTGCCAAATATTAGCTGAATACTTTGAAAATCTATTAAATTGTGAGGAGCCTAATGACAGGTTACAATTTCAAAAACCATAACATGAAAATCCACCGTCGGAACCACCTACAGTAGAAGAAATAGAAAAGATTATCAAAGCATTGAAGAATAACAAAGCACTAGGTGAGGATGGGATAGTGGCAGAAATGTGGAAACTAGGAGGCTTATCCGCATGTCAGAAAATTCACAAAGTAATTAAAGACATTTGGACAAAAGGAATCATACCCAGTGACTGGAAACAAGCATTGATCCGCCCTCTCCATAAAAAAGGAGATAAAACAGACACCAACAACTACAGGGGCATATCCTTGTTACCAGTGACATACAAAATACTTTCTAAAGCACTTTTAAATAGAATAGAGGAACAAGCAGGACCTAATATAGGAGATTATCAAGCAGGATTTAGAAAAGGTAGATCATGTGCAGAACAGATTCTTAATTTAAAAACAATTTTGAGAGTGAGAGCTATACAAAATAAAAATACAGTAGTTACTTTCGTAGACTTCAAGAAGGCCTACGACTCAGTTGACAGACAAACACTATTCCAGATACTTTATGAATCAGGGATAGATGAAAACACCAGAAGACTTGTTGAACAAACGCTCACAGATACAACATCAAGAATTAAGTTTCAAGGCGAAATTTCTGAACCATTCAAAATCAAAACAGGAGTTCGACAAGGTGACGGACTGTCCCCAATTCTCTTTAACTTGGTTTTAGATAAAGTAGTAAAAACATGGGAAAACACATTAAAAAACAGAGGCACAAAGGGTATAAGCATGGGCCAAGGAAAGAACAAATTTGAAGTAAAATGTTTAGCCTTTGCGGATGATATGGCATTGATAACTGAAAACCGAACAGACGCAACAGTTATGCTTGATATGTTACATGAGATTGCTGAAAAGACTGGGCTAAAAATATCCTACGAAAAAACCGAGTATATAGAACACAAACATAATACAGAAAAGTTTATGAAAACAAAGTATGGAAAAATTAAAAGAGTTGATAGATTCAAATACCTGGGGGAGTGGATCCAAGCCAATGGACTGGATAACACAACAAATAAAGAAAGAATAAAAAAGTTGGAATTTGCATATAAATTAACACAAAACTACTACAATAAGAAATCAATATCCATACAAGCAAAGATTAAACATTATAATTCAGTTATTAGGACACAAGCAACATATGGATCAGAGTGCCTAACATTGAATAAGAAAGGCGAATTAAGAGAACTAGAAAAAAGAGAGAGAAAAATATTAAGAAAAATTCTAGGTCCTGAGAAAAACAAGGAAAACAGGTGGATTAAAAGGAGAAATGAAGACCTATACAAAAATACAGAAAAGATCACAGATACAATGAGGAAGAGACGGCTAAAATTTTATGGACATTTAAAAAGAATGGAAGAAACACGAATTACAAAAAAAAATTTAATTACGTTAGTAAGCTGAAAAACACCGTAGGATGGATAGAAGCAGTAAAGAAAGACGCCAACAAAATAGATGTTACAGAAGAAATAATACGTGACAGGAATAACTTTAGGCTACTTATAGAAAACGCAAACTATGAAGAAGATGCGCCAAAACCTCGACCCAAGAGAGTGTGGACAGATGAGCAGAGACGAGCAGTTGGCGAGAAAATGAAGAAGTACTGAGAAGAACGGAAGGAAAAGAAACACCATAAGTCTTAAGTTGTATGCGGTCCATAGCTGGCCAAATTCATAATTAAAAAAAGATATATATGATTTTTTATATATAACGTAAGAAATGGCAATGACGTCACATAACGAGTCATTCAAAAATTTGACAACAATGGCGTGATTTACTCGGTCGAGTATTTGTACATAAGAAGAAATGATCTGATCCCTGCTTTCACAACACCGACGTCAGCACTTCACACGCACTCTCCCGATGATTCTGTGGTTCCGTCCGTAGAAATCCATATGTTTTCGTGCTTCAGTGTAATATCACAAATTATTTCGTGAAAACTGCGTGGCATATAGTTATTGCGCAATGTAGTTTCGTCTAGTACGCTTTTGTTTGTGTATTTATCTAAAAATACACGAAGCAGCAAATTAAAATCGGAACCCACGAATTCTAAGCACAAGCCTTTGAAAATGTATTACTACATTTCGATTGTTCTCCAACATTGCTTTTAATTAGTTTAACTGAGACTCCTTGTTAAACCTCTCCTTATGCTGACTGATTTTAACGTGCTACACAATGTCACATTTTTTCTTCACAGAAACATCCTTTTCACACACAAAACAAAATAAGACGCTGGGGTTTCACTGAAAATATTTCTTGCCAACTCCTTTACGCGTTTGTGTAAGAATGCTGATTGAGAGGTTTTTATGAGTAGCATTCCTTTAATACAACAACGAGCAATCATGTACCCTTAAACTAACGAGCGTTGCACAACACGCTGCATCTTGGAACTCGGTGTTTCAGAGTCCATGGCAATGACATCATACCGATTTGATAAATGACTCACCTGCCCAATTACGGCATGTTTTTCTCCTTCCATTACTATTTCACAACATCCTAATCCGGTAAAAAAGAGAATCACTAAATAATAAATGTCGGCTAGGGTTCGCAGCTCGTGGTCGTGCGGTATCGTTCTCGCTTCCCGCGCCCGCGTTCCCGGGTTCGATTCCCGGCAGGGTCAGGGATTTTCTCTGCCTCGTGATGACTGGGTATTCTGTGATGTCCTTAGGTTAGTTAGGTTTAAGTAGTTCTAAGTTCTAGGGGACTGATGACCATAGATGTTAAGTCCCATAGTGCTCAGAGCCTTTTTTTTTTTTTTTGTCGGCTAGGAGTGAAATATGCACTTTTAAAATCAAGGTGTTCAGTAGTGTGTGCTGCTTTAATTAAAAAGGATAAAATGAGT
Organism: Schistocerca cancellata; assembly: GCF_023864275.1. Lineage (NCBI taxonomy): Eukaryota > Metazoa > Arthropoda > Insecta > Orthoptera > Acrididae > Schistocerca > Schistocerca cancellata. The sequence continues at coordinate 618,492,552 of NC_064630.1, forward strand.
AAGAAAAACTTTTATCTCAAAATAAGCGTAAATAAGCAGAAACAAAGATAGTTAAAACTACTTACCTAGATGTGTCTTACAGTAAGGAACGATCGGTCGCGAAAGGGAAACCACAGTGAAAATCCGATGAAGTTTTGCACAGGTGTGTTGGGCAGTGTCTCTAGTATGACCGTCGATCGCGTTACGTCGCTCTTTTTAGTTCTGAGAACACAGGGATTGTCTCTGCTCACATGAACCGCTGGCTATGAAGACAACATTTCGGCACAGACAACGAGCTGTAGGCCAGCGTAGAGAATTGGAGGAAAGCACTGGCGGCTGCCTTCTATAACGAGGTTAATGGAAAAGTTGGTACAACGCTACGACAAATGTCTAAGTCGGATCGGTGACTATGGAAATAAGTAGCTGGAAGTTGTAGCTAAATGTTGCAAATGGCTCAAATGGTTCAAATGGCTCTGAGCACTATGCGACTTAACTTCTGAGGTCATCAGTCACCTAGAACTTAGAACTAATTAAACCTAACTAACCTAAGGACATCACACACATCCATGCCCGAGGCAGGATTCGAACCTACGACCGGAGCGGTCGCTCGGCTCCAGACTGTAGCGCCTAGAACCGCACGGCCACTCCAGCCGGCAAATGTTGCAAATAAAACAGTTTGGTTTTCACTGTGGTTTCCATTTCGCGATCTATCGTTCCTTACTTTCCGATTAGCCCTCGTATAACTTTTCTGCTTATCTCTACAAGCGTGGAAAAATTTTTGCATTTTGCTTAGAAATACGGGCTTAACTTATCTGGTTCGTTGAAAAAAGGAGATAGCGAACATCCAATAAAGAGCGGTTCGTTTCGTTGGGGGTCGGTTAGCAAGTCAAAAGCGTTACAGAGATACTTAAGAAATTGGAAGAGAAGCGTTTTACAAAATGGAGAAGTCTGTCTTAAAATTCCAACACAACATTCTAAGAAAAGTTGGGTGACATATTCCTTTGTCCAGCACACACCCCGCGAAATAACCACGAAGAGAGAATTAGATATCTCATTCGGAGGTTTCGAGACAGTCATTTCTCCCACGCGCTATGCAGGAACAGAACTGATTATTGGTGGGGGTGTGGTGGATGCGGGACTGGGGGGCGGGGGCCGGAGATGATTGATCCGCTAGGAGCCATGGCCATGTAGAAGAGGAAGCAACTAACTCTGGCTGGACGACGCCTCACTGAATTTTCCAGGATGTTGCTCCTCCTCTTACATCCTAAATAAAGGCATCAAGTATTTTTACGACTCTCAAATGGTATTTCATATTCCGCATAGTGTATGACACAGCTTCTGTTTACAGAAGGATTCACCGTCATTCAGAATAAAGATATTCATAAGTGAAATGTTGCATTGCATTTGACGTGGAGCGCATATACATAAACAACTAAAATTGTTACGAATGTGTCTAGGTGTACGAAACAGCTTTCTGTGGCTAAACTGCATTTCTAGTCCGCGCTTAGGTGATGTTGGCCCATTTGTCGAGGATTTTCGAGGGTGCTATTAAACAGCGCTGTTACGGCCGACCTTAAATTGAAACGAGCAGAGCTATTAACACTGAAATTCTTCGGGGTAACAGTGTATCTTTCACACTGGTATAGAATACCAGCATACCTGAAGTGCAGTAAACTGCCAACAAGCAGTGGTAAATGGGGACTTCAAACCCGCATATAATCGAATTCCGCGGATAATCCACAGTTAAATTGCAGAGTAATGTGTTACGGTTGTTCGAAAATAAGAATTAATTATAATATAATAATTAAATAATTAAAATAATCTTTAATCACCATGGTATATGTGAAAATTCCATACTTACAACGAATGTAGTACAATACATTTTCACACTACGTTACACTACCGTGAAACAAAATACAGTACCGTTCTTGCAGTGTTCGAGCAGCACGTTGTTTACTACATTCATGTTGTAACGTGAGATTATCGTTCAACGGCCATCACATCCGCTTAATTGGCAAGAAGAAAAGAAAAAAATGAGAGAATTAGGCCACGGAAATTTGCCTGCGGATAATCGAGAGTTTATTGTATCTAAAAATCTTTCGATGTTACACCGGTTAGGGAGTCGTACCCGTGGTATAATTTTACTGTGATTATTTTTACATTTATGACGAATACATAGCGGATTTTTCACAGCGGAAATGCTGCTGTGCTTCAGGTAATCATAATTGGGTACAATCACACCGACTGCACATATGTAACAAATGAATATAGCTTGAGTAAATGTGTCAGACTGATTAAGAAAATTGACACACTTCTTCTTTACATGTAGCGTCCTATATAGGATACTGCTGTTATGGAATATCTGAATGTTTGGCGGAGTTGCTGCTTCCTGTGCATTTCACATCTATCCTGTAATGTAGTGCTTTATTGCTGATAAATTTCGAGCATATGAACAACAGTATCTATTCTTCACTTTTCTATATACAAATATAATCTGAAAGCTTTCATGTACATAGAGATAGAGATCCCAGTTTTTGCACTGTTGTATAAACGCAAAGCTGACGCAACGGAAAAATGCTGATCAGAAAGAATAACATGCAAATCTACACACCACGTACTATCAAAACAACGCAGGAGAAATCAATGCCAAATTACAACCAGGACGTAGTGAAATAATACAGCAAGGAGAAAAACGTGCTTCGACTGGGCAGGTTTTTCATTTATCGCATCGGAATGATGCCACTGGCATGGCGTGTCCGATATCTATGCTGCAGCGTGTTGTGCAACGCTCTTTAGTTTAAATGTCTATGATTGCTCGATGTCATAATTGAGGAATGCCGCCCACAAAAACCTCTGTCAGCATTGTTACACAAATGCGTAAATGAGTTTGAGACGAGGCAGTTAGTGTTAAGGAATTTACCCATTCCTCTTTTCAGACTTCACTGAAACTTTGGTAACACCCGAAACAGTTTGCTAATGGAGGCATTTTGTAAGTACGCTGTTTAGGTTTTTTTAATGGTAACGCCACGTCACGCTCTGTATGTAAATCACGGGCTGTGCTGTGTGCAGTCTGTGGCTAGTTTGCAATGTTGTCTGTCATTGTAGTGTTGGGCAGCTGGCTGTTAACAGCACGTAGCGTTCCGCAGTTGGAGGCGAGCCGCCAGCAGTGGTGGATGTGGGGAGAGAAATGGCGGAGTTTTGAAATTTGTAAGACTGGATGTCATGAACTGATATATATATTATGACTATTAAGGTAAATACATTGTTTGTTCTCTATCAAAATCTTTCATTTGCTAACTATCCCTATCAGTAGTTAGTGCCTTCCGTAGTTTGAATCTTTTATTTAGCTGGCAGTAGTGGCGCTCGCTGTATTGCAGTAGTTCGAGTAATGAAGATTTTTGTGAGGTAAGTGATTTGTGAAACGTATAGGTTAATGTTAGTCAGGGCCATTCTTTTGTAGGGATTTTTTAAAGTCAGATTGCGTTGCGCCAAAAATATTGTGTGTTAGTTTAAGCACAGTCATGTATAATTTTTCTAATGGGACGTTTCATATGTCGACCCTTAGCCGAGGATACCTCACTGAAATCCTCTGATTTTTTTCTTGTAGTTTGTGTAATTAGTGTAGCTATTGTTTATTGCTAGTGCGTAATTGTAGAGAGAATCTCCTTTGTAGTTGCAGTCTTTCATTGTTACACAGTAAAACAGTTGTGGCATGCATGTAGATTTGCAACAAGTATTTCGCAGCTGCGCTTGCAATTAACTAGATATTATTTTCAGTGCTATGTTAATGTGTTTTCCTATTTTGCTCTTCAAATTGTGCTTTTCTGTGTTGTCGTGTGGAATATTGTGACAATAATGGCGTGTGAAAAACGTAATACTAGGCTCCAAAGTAAACTGAGAAATGACAGTGAAGACGAAAGCATTGTGTTAGCGCCAATGTGTAATGAATTAATTAATGTTCAAAGTAGTAATTTGGTAATTGTGGATAGGGAAATGGAGCGGGCTGCAAATAATGGTGTAGACAGTGAAACAATTAGTGAACAGGGAAGCATTATCGATCGATCGGTCGGCAACAGCTTGCCTCAGGAATCCGAAATGACAGGACACAATCTTGCAAATACTGTAGATTCAAGTTTTGCGTTCTCGCCGTTTTCTCAAACAAGTCAAGACATATTTTCTGCTTTTCAAAATGCGAATATTGCCGGTTCAAATGCATTGCCGAATAGCACTGAGGAACATGTTTCAGACACCAGTGCATCGTTATTACAATTAATGCAACAAATGGGACAAAAGCTTCAAAAGTTAGACACAATGGAACAAAATCTTCAAAAGTTAGACACAATTGAACAACACCAGAGACAAACACAGCAACAGTTAGACACAATGGAACAAAATCAGAGACAAACACAGCAAAATCTTCAGAAGTTAGACACAATGGAACAAAATCAGAGACAAACATAGCAAAAGCTTCAAAAGTTAGACACCACACTTGAACAAACACGTGAAGATTTAACTACTGAGTTACATAACATTGAATCGAAATGTCAAGAAGTCTGTAATGACGTAAAAACACAAATTTGTGAGCATTTTCAACCTATTTTTTCACGGCATGAAAATGCATTACAGAATCACGAAGCAGCCATAAAAGAACTGCAAACTATTGTTCATGAAAATCATGAGACCTTGCAAGCTAAAATTGACTCAGTTGCATCTACCGATTCGCTTACACAACTTGCAAAAACTCAGGAAAACTTAAAGGACACAGTAGATACTCTGAAAATTGGTTCGGAAAGACACATGGAGGAAATTAGTTCATTATCAGAGAAAGTAGTTGAACTTTCGGATCAGCTAAATAATTTATCTACGAAGGTAGATGATAATCTGAATGACACAAAACCGGTAGTCTTTAATGTCACAGAAGAGTGCGAACAAATTAGGAAATTCAAACAAAATCAGAATCAAATTAATACGCAACACCAAAGAGAAATCCGGGAAGTAGAAGATCAGCTGACACAGGTAATACAAGAATTACGTATTTCAGAGGTACTTGCGCCCCAATATGGGAAGAGGGACATAGAAATACGGAACAGCCACAAAATAATAACACAGCGCATTTCGGAAATTATGAAAGAAATTGGCAAGGTGCACCGAATTTTGAAATGGAACCGTCGAAACGACGTAACAATGACCGATATGCGACTCGCCGACATGATGATTTTGACTATAAGCTGTTCATTACTACACGTAAATTTAAAACATTTAAGAATTCTGGCAACGACATTCATCCACAAGCGTGGCTCCATCAATTCTCTCATTTTTTTCCTCCCAACTGGTCATTAGAGCACAGATTAGAATTTATGTGTGGCTATTTAGAGTATGAACCAGCTGTAAGAATGCAATCGGTCATTCACGATTGTCACAGTGAAGGAGAATTTTACCATACCTTCCTCTCAGCATATTGGTCTCAAGCTACACAAGACCGAGTAAAACATAGCATCATAATGATGAAACATTTCGAACAATCTGAATTTTCCAGTCTTGTGAAATATTTTGAAGACATGTTGCACAAGAATCAGTACCTGACAAACCCATACAGCCCCTCGGAACTCATCCGCATTTGCTTAATCAAATTACCTGAACATTTACGAGATATTATTTTGGCAGGACGTTGCAAAGACGACATTGAAGCTTTTCAGGGACTCTTACAAGAATTAGAAATTGACACTGACAATCGCGGAACGCGAAAACAGGAACACAACAATTACAGGTCACATCTGTCGCAATTCCGAGATGAAAGAAATAATAACTTACCACGACAAGGCTATTCTCACAACACAAATCGTGACCAAAACAGACACCACCCATATTGCAACCATTGGCAGAGTAGTAATAATTACAGGGAAAGATCACTTCTCCACAGTAGTGGCTATCACAGAGACAATCAGAGAAACAGACAATATGGGAACCAAATTAATTATTATCAAGGGAGACAGAATAACTTTAGATGCAACGGGCCAGCGCACAGTTACGATTCAGGGAGAAATTCTCCACCACGTGACCGACAAGAAAGAAACTATGGAATCTACCGACATAACGACAGATGATATGATCGTAACGACAGACCTAAATTGCATCAGAACTGGCTGGATTCAAACAGGGCAGGGCCCTCTCGACAAGGTGAATTTGTAGAAGTTAGATCTCCAAATCCCAATAATGACGTGCGCCAACAAAGAGACAATAGGCAGTGACTCACACCGCTGGCAGCCACAAAATGTACTTATGAAACTGACGACTTAGCTGCTGTAGCTAATAATTACGTAAAAATGGAAGACATTAGGGACATCTTACCCCAGGAACGTGACGTAAAACATAACAACATTGCATATCCTGTGATTCACATTACAGTAAATGATGTAAAATTTACGGCAGTACTTGACTCTGGCAGTCCCATTTCAGTAATTAGTGAAACAGCCTTTATCAAATGCAACAAATCGAACGATTGTCCCACACTTCCGTTACATTACTTACATTACAAGGTGCAATCTTTGGAAAAAGTGTAGATGTATGCCAACAAACCAACTTAGAATTCTTTTGTGAAAGCCGAAGCTTCTCTATGAACTTTCTTATTGTTGCATTATTGTCGACGGAAATTATATTGGGAGTAGACTTTTTGAATTAATACAAAGCAATCTTAAACTTTCATGATGCTGAAATAAGTTTAGAGAAGGAAGGTAAGTCAATAGCTTTGAAATTTGAAGATTGGCTCTCAAACCATGACGAAGAAATCAATCAGCTTTACCTCCTGTTAGACAACAGTTCGGAATTTTCGACGGAACTTGAAACTAATAATCACTCTGCAAGTACTGACAGGGATGATATCGACGGCGCATTTGATACTAATGAGTTAATTCAGAATAAAATTCAAGCAATTGAGAATTGTAATGACACTGATTGGCAGGACCTTTTTGAGATTTTACAAGCACATTCCACAGTTTTTACTCACAAAACAGGAACAGTCAAGGGATTTCAATACCAATTTCGTGTTCGTGAGCATACTAAATTTTGTGTTAGACCATACGTAATTCCGGCGCATTATAGGGAACGTGTGAGAACAGAAATACAATTAATGCTTGACTAGGGCATTATTGAGCCTGCAGTAAGCTCATACAACAATCCATTACATGTTGTTGAGAAGAAAAATGGATCGAACAGGCTTGTCTTAGATTCGAGACAAATCAATACTATCATCATTCCTGAAACAGACAGGCCGCAAACGATGGAAGAACTTCTTCAAAATTTTAATGGTGTAAAAGTGTTGTCTTCTATTGATCTCAGATCCAGCTTTTATCAGATCGAACTTCATCCAGAATGTAGAAAATACACAGCTTTACTTTGTTTCGGCGTTTGTTATCAGTTTCGGAAACTTCCTTTTGGTTTGAACATTTCTTCGGCAGCATTCATTCGCGGGCTAAATTCCATATTACCTGAGTTCTTAAAACGTCACATCACCTTATATGTGGACGATATTTTGATAGCAGAAGCCTCATGGGAACAACACAATCGCATCCTCAACAGCGTGTTACATATTTTTGCAGAATCTGGAATTACAGTTAACTTGGAAAAGTCTGAATTCGGTAGGACAAAGGGGAAGTTTTTGGGAATATTATTTCTTCTGAAGGCATTCAGCCGGATCCTGAAAAGTTAGAAGTAATCAGAGCCATTCCAGTTCCATCCACAAAAAACAAGTCCGCAGTTTTCTAGGTCTCGTAAATTTTTACCGTCGTTTTCTGAATATGCAAATTCTAGTTACACCAAAACTTTGTTCTCTCACTGGAAAAAATACTATTTGGAACTGGGACGAACAAGCACAGTTGGAATTCAATTCTTTGAAAGAATCGCTACTTAACGCGCCAATACTAGCTCATCCAGATCTATCACAAGATTTCTGCCTTAGCACAGATTCTTCTAAAGTCGGTCTTGGTGCCCATTTATTTCAAGAAGCCACAGAAAATGACACTACTGTTCAGAAAACCATTGCTTTTGCTAGCCGAGTGCTAACAAAATCTGAAAAAAATTATTCCGTTACTGAATTAGAAGCTTTAGCTACCGTTTGGGCATTTAACAAATTCCGTTTCTTTCTTTCTGGTAAGCACGTAAAAGTATACAGTGATCATCGTGCATCACAATTTCTTTTCTCTTCAAAATTAAATCATGATAGGTTAAAACGTTGGGAATTGTTTCTGCAAGAATTCCACTTCACAATAGTCTACATTCCCGGCAAGGAGAACATTCTTGCGGACGCACTGTCACGCGCACCGGCTGGGCTTGAGAAAAGTAACACAGAAGGCAACCTCGAGAAAAATTTCAGTATTCTTTACATTCAGAAAGTCGCCTTTGAAAACTTCATCACCACATCTTTAAAGGACATTGCTCATGAACAAGATAAAGATCCGATTTGGAAAGACATCAAAATTAAGTGGCATGAAAAGACACACACTCAGATTCGGCATTATTACCTGGTTAGAAACAACATACTCTTCAAACGCTGCACTGTTGATGACAAGCTATGGGTACTTTGCATTCCAGACGATTTTGGTAATAAGCTCATTTGGTACATACATTTCAGCTATGCACACTTTGGTCCATGAAAATGTTATCATATTCTTCGAACGACTTGTTATTTTAACAATATGGAAAAGAGAATTCGAAGAGTCTTGTCTATTTGTAAACTTTGTCAAAAGGCGAAACAATCTACTATCTCACATCGTGCTCCGTTGTTTCCGTTGTCGCTGTTGAACTTACTTCAAAATTTGTTTCTTTCACTCCGTTACGTAAAGCCACTGGACGGTCTGTATCCAACGCCTTTGTTAAAAATTGCTTACGTGAAGCTGGACGCGTTAGTAAAGTCATTTCAGATAACGGACCGCAATTCAGATCTGCTGTTTGGTCACGCATGCTTTGGAACCATAAAATCAAACTTGTTTTTATTTCATTGTACTCACCACATTGTAACCCGTCTGAACGGATTATGAAAGAAATCAATAAGGTTTGCAGACTTTATTGTCACAGAAAGCATCAGCATTGGGACAGATATTTACACTTATTTCAAAACGTGCCGAATGAAATACCTCATGACTCCACTGCTTTACCACCTATTCTTGTACTAAAGAATGAAGAACCACCGAACAGAATCAGAGAGCTTGTACCTTTTCCGAATACACGTAAACTTCGACACAAAGACATAATTGATTTAGCTATTAAAAATATAAAATCTGCAGCGGACAAAAGGAGAAAACTACACAATAAAGCAAATGCAAAGAAATTATATATTGGTCAGAAAGTTCTCATTAAAGCTCATTCATAGTCACATAAGAAGAAACACTTGAGTCACAAATTATTTCTAGTTTACAATGGACCTTACAGAATCCGACGTATACCACATGATAATTGCGTTGAAGTTGAAACTCTGCGTACTAGGAAGAGTAAAGGATTGCACCACATTTCACATGTAGAACCGTTTATTGAAAGATAATCTGCTTTATAACTTAGTCTTTGCCATTAAATTTTTCACTTCACGTTACTAGTATGCTTTGTCAGACTTAGAAACTGTTAACATGCAACAATGTTTTGAAGTTCACTATCCAGTCTAGAACCTACGGAACATATTTAGACAGTATTTACGAGTGCATTGTTATAGTGAACAGACGTCACAGTGTTATTGAGTGTGTACATTCTTGCTTGTTAGTTGCACGATTACGTAACGACTATAAGGCTCACATACTTAGAACATTTACCAGTACTGCTAATGAGATTTTAATGCAACATTTTGGTTTACTTGAAAATACATTCTGGATTTAAAGTACTTTCTGGGAGATACCAGATGACACAGTGGTTAGTTTATGTGACAGCTACACGATTTTATCACGACGCTACTAATGAGTGACAATTTACAATGTTGCTTTTGCGGTGTTTCTGTTTTATATCTGCACAGTTTTTATGAATTATTCTGGAAAGTAAAACATGTTTTAGTAGTAACTTTGTGGTATAGCTACAATAAGAGAGCCTTTTTTGTAGAACAACAATACGTTACAGTGTAGTACTTTCTTGATCACGGTACTGTACGTAATAACTACGATATCTACACGCATGGCATTTCGCTTTTGTTTATTACGAGGTAAGTACATTCACTTCCACAGAACTTTGCTTACGGACGACGATAATTACTACACTTGCCACGTTTTTTACCCTTAAGCAATGACAGAGATTATGTTACAACAAGACGCACAATTTAGCGCTACAGGACGCGCATTTGAGTGATTAATTTTGTACTTGAACCATTTATTTTTTTTAGATTTTTGAATTACAAAGAAAGTTTTCCATGATACATTTCATTCCATTTCTGTTATCTGTAACACCTAAGGGTATAATTACATTAATCCTCAGGGGGTACACGCCTACATTGCGTACTATGTGTCTGGCAAACACAAGGAGCCCTAGCTTATACAACTTTACTCATCGGTACCATATTTCTCTAACACAGAATTACACAGCTATCTGATTATTTAACAGAGAAACAAATTTTTTTTTTTTACTACGTCAGTGACACATATTTACGCAATTACACAGTTGGATAACTTCACACTTATGAAATTGTATTTTGTCTGTACTTTGTGAACTGTTCCTTTTTTTTCAGAACCATTGTGATACTATGAGAGCTTTGAATGATGTATTTGGTATGAGATGATGATTTTTAAAGTACGTTTGAGGTAGATGACACTACTGAAATGAGCAGAAAATTTTCTTTAGGTTTTGAAATTATAGCAGAAAGCTACGACGTTTTTGAGATTAGACTGAGATGTTATGATGTTATTATTACGACAACGATGTGTATTATGCTTTTGAGGTATTTTTATGATCAATAATCTGATGCTATATGAGGAATTTGATTATGCTATGTATTTATTAAGATGAAATATTGAAGAAGTGTCGACGAATATGTATATGTGTAATAAGGTAAGGAATAATGAGTAGTGGTAAGGGACTCTGACTTGTGCAAAAGGATGTTGGAAACCGAGAATCATACTTTAAGAGTTATGAAATGGGTGTAAATGCACGAATGTACCACAATGCCGGCAAAAATTTGTTTGGACACTGTTATATTTATAGGATTTTGTTTCTACACATTTGTAAAGCAAATTCTCGACCTGTGAAATTTTTATATGAGACTGTCACTGTAGCGGAAACTGCTATCGTAAATAATTCGGTAAGAAAGTTAAGTGACCACCTTCACGTAATGCGTTGTGGGCACCCAGCTGCGTGACAGTCTCCTGAAAAAAAGCGTTGGTGTGTGCCTTTCAGAGGCACAGGTGGAGAAAAAAAAAACAGGCCATTATTCTCGCTATTGACATTTCCTTGTCGAAAGCATCGCAAATATGACACGCTCAAACTTGAAAACATAGAATTACACTGTGGAGCTCATAATGTATGATATTTACTAAAATGCCTAATGAAATGATGAGAAACATTTTACATCTATTGTCTTTCTAGTCGAGAGATTGCTCATTTTGTTTAATATCTAGTTTCTAGCTGCACTGCAGCATTGGTTAAAATAAAATTTAATAGATGAACTAATATAGATATTTTATGCCTACAGATCCAGTAAATAGTAATTTTATGATATATTTCCAAAAAAACGAGGGATCACAAAAAGACATTTCCCTTCACAGGAATTGCATACATAATTTTTGTCAATGACTGGTAACTTTTTAGTAGTGTAAGTTAAGATGATGCATCACTCTAGTATTAAGTTGTGACATAGGTATTAAACATGGCCATTTTTACTGTAATATTTTTTCTGCTTGAGCTTTGTCATGTTTAGGTATAAGTTATTGCATTTGCTGCTGCTGTGTGCCAGGCATAGTGCTACTGAATTTGACTTTGTATTACTCTGTTAAGCCAGTTTTACTACGGATTTATTTTTCTTGTTTGCTGCACATTGCCTTATATTAGTTGTAATATTGCAATTGCTTTGCTAATTTCTATAATGCTGATTGCTTTGCCAATTTCCATTTTTTTGTCATTGCTGTTTGTGTTAATTGTTTTGTGCTGCTGCATTGCCTCATTCCTTGGTTTAGCATCTGAGCTCAGTAGATTTAGGTTAGCTTAAGAGGGGGTAGACTATATAAGAAACTAACTATGATGAATTGGAAGAAATACATTGAGAAGCTATAAGAAAATGGTTTGGCCAAAAAAAGTAGTGTACAGTGGAGAAAAACTATTTTTGAAAGAGTATGTGAGCAGAATACAGAAAGGATGCCTGGATAGGATTTTTTTGGCTGGAGCAAATGTTGAAATAAGAGGGACGATCTGTGGAATGAAGTTTTGGGTTGGACTGCAGTACCAAATGTTACACTGAAAACAAACCCTATCCTTTCCTTTTGTGTTATCCCACCATGTGCTTGTGTACCCTTGTGTATTTGTTTTCTTCCTGTCTCTGTGTACTGTTTCATAGAACTGTTTTCTCTTCTAATACTAAGCTACATTCACATTTGTAAGATTGGATGTCATGAACTGCTATATATATTATGACTTTTGAACAATATTAAGGCAAATACATTGTTTTTTCTCTATCAAAATCTTTCATTTGCTAACTATGCCTATCAGTAGTTAGTGCCTTTAGTAGTTTGGATCTTTTATTTAGCTGGCAGTAGTGGCGCTCGCTGTATTGCAGTAGTTCGAGTAACGAAGATTTTTGTGAGGTAAGTGATTTGTGAAACGTATAGGTTAATGTTAGTCAGGGCCATTCTTTTGTAGGGATTTTTTAAAGTCAGATTGCGTTGCGCCAAAAATATTGTATGTCAGAGTTTAAGCACAGTTATGTATAATTTTTCTATGGGGACTTTTCAATTTCAACAGCGCATGTTTTCATCAACTTCTGGGTGCGGGCAGTTCTCCCAAGTTGCAAGAGATCCTTACAAGGTCGGAAATTTAACACAAAAGTTTAAGAAATACGTTTGCAATAGATACGACACATGAGCGCAATCACTCTCAGTACCCCAAAACGCCCAGTCAGCTGTACGACTGTGGATCTGCATGTAAATCTCACGACAGCCGCAGCGCACTGTGCTGGCTGCGTCAGACTGAGAAGCGTGCGGCTCTGCAGACGTAGACGTTGGCCAAGTCGTAGAGCGCTATTGGACTTAACATCTGAGGTCATCAGTCCCCTAGACTTAGAACTACATAAACCTAACGAACCTAAGGACATCACACACATCCATGCCCGACGCAGGATTCGAACCTGCGACCGTAGCAGCAGCGCGGTTCTGGACTGAAGCGCCTAGAACCACCCGGTCACAGCGGCCGGCAGAAAAGGATTGTCTGTCAATTCTTGAGTCATAGGTACTTCCTTTTCTCACTATTGCGTAACATGCATATTCCGAAGACAAAACAAAGAAGCTTCGTGCACGTAGAACAAAGGTGAGTCGAGTTTCCAAGGAAGCCTGTACCCCTACCAAGACAAAAACCGGAGAATGGTTCAAAGTGTAGAAGCAATGAAACATATTATGTAATATCTGATGGAAGTATGATACATCCCAGTAGATGTGCGGCGAAACAACAACCATCAAGATCCGTAAAGGAAGGTATTGGAACTGCATCGTAAGACGTGTAAAGGGAAGGTAAGGTAGCGTCTGGAAATAGGAAGAAAGCTAGGTCAGTCTTGGAAAAATTATTTCATAGTGTCGGCAAAAATTCGTCGGCGCATTTTGTTGCTGAGAGCACCGATATTAGCGGAAGTAGGGAGAAGTCATTCACTCACCGCAGGAAATATTCCTCAGCCGGTTACATTTAAGTCGTCATTAGTCGCGGAGCTCAGATCTCGTAAACGAAATGAAAACGATTTTAGTCACTCGGTGTGCTTCGTTTCATGTACCCATGCCGTCATGGTGTGATAACTGTTTATGATGCTCAGTCAGTGTTAAGTCTTTCAAACCTCCGTCTACTACTAACTTTTTCGATGTCATCCGTCAGTCCCACCTGATGCGGATCCCACACAGCACAGCAATACTCCACTATAGGGCGGACAAGCGTGGTGTAAGCAGTCTCTTCAGTAGACCTGTTGCACCTTCTCAGTGTTCTCCCAATGAACCGCAGTCTTTGGATTGGTTTACCCACGCCGTTATCAATGTGATCATTCCGATTTAGGTTATTTGTAATTGTAATCCGTAAGTATTTAGTTGAATTTGCAGCTTTGAGATTTATGTGACTTATCGTGTAATCGCAATTTAGAGGATTTCTTTTAGTGCTCATGTGAGTAACTTCACACTTTCCTTTATTCAGGATCCCACGTTTCGCACCATATAGATAGCTTATCAAAATCATTTTGCAATTCGTTTTGGTCATATGATGACTTTACGAGACAGTAAATGACAGCATCATCAGCGAACAATCTACGAGGGTTGACTGGAAAGTAATCCCTCTACCTTCGTTAGTTGGGTTTGGATGGGGATATCGTTCAAATGGCTCTAAACACTATGGAACTTCTTAACATCTGAAGTAATCAGTCCCCTAGACTTAGAACTACGTTAACGTAACTAACCTAAGGACATCACACACATCCACGTCTGAGGCAGGATTCGAACCTGCGACCATAGCAGCCGCGTGGTTTCAGACTGAATCACCTAGAACCGCTCGACCACAGCGGCCGTCTGGATGGGAATATTTTAATAAATCAAACTCAGAAATAATCCTTAGAATGTGATCTTTAATTGCCAATTTTCACTTTTCCACATAATCACCAGCCAATTGGATACACCGAGCGAGGTGGCTCAGTGGTTACCACACTGGACTCGCATTCGGGAGGACGACGGTTCAATCCCGCGTCCGGCCATCCCGATTTAGGTTTCCCGTGATTTCCCTAAATCGATCCAGGCAAATACCGGTATGGTTCCTTTGAAGGGGCACGGCCGACTTCCTTCCCCGTCCTTCCCTAATCCGATGAGACCGATGACCTCGCTGTTTGGTCTCTTCCCTCAAACAATCCAATCAAATCCAATTGGATACATTTCTGCCAACGATGAACAAGTTTTCTGAAGCCGTCACGGAAGAAGTCGAATTCTATTTCCGCAACCACAGTCTCACAGTTCTCTCAACGTCTTCATCAGAAGAATAATGATGTCCCCGGACGTGCGAAATCTGGACTGTATGGAGGATGCCGTACGGAGATAAGATGCAGTCTCTGAGATTCTGCTGTGGTGGCACGTGAAGTGTGTGGTTTGGCATTGTGATGCTGCAGGAAAACATTTCCCTTTTCCTTTCGGACCCTTGTCAGCCGTCCTCTCTGAGCGATACGACGATAGTCCTGAATCAGTCTGTCAACATTTTACTTGTGAAACTCCGTAGGTGGTACCACAGGACGTCCAACTCTTTGTTTGTCGCGCAAGTTAGATGTTCCCTCCTCAACGAACTGTGGCCTTTCTGACAGGAAATCACGGATCCAGTCGCACAACTGAGGCGATATTCCATAGGCACGCAGTTTGGTTAGAAGAAATTTGTGAGGAACGTTGTCGAAAACCTTCTGGAAATCTAAAAATATAGAATCAGTCTCCTGTCGATTACTTCAAGAGTATAAAGAGCTATTTGCGTTTCACAGGAACGATATTTTCTGAATCCGTACTGACTATGTGTGAGTAAACCGCTTTTCCTCGAGGTACTTCATAATGTTAGAACACAGTACATGTTCCAAAGCCCTGCTGCAAATCGATGTTAGTGATATGGGTCTGTAATTCAGCGGATTACTCTTACTTCCCTTCCTGAGTATTGGTGTGACGTGAACAATTTTCCAATCTTTAGGTACGGATCATTCTGTGAGCGACCGCTTGGATATAATTGCTAAATATGGGCTACTGAATCAGCATACTCTGAAAGGAACCTGACTGGTATGCAATCTATACCGGAGGCCTTGCCTTTATTAAGTGATTTAAGCTGATTTGCTATACCGAGGATATCTACTTATGTTTTTCATCTTGATGGCTGTTCTTGATTGAAATTCAGGAATATTTACTTCTCCTTCTTTGGTGAAGGAGTTTCGGAGAACTTGGATATGGGGATCGGGTATGCCAAGGCATCGTGCAACACTCTGTGGAGCATGCTTGGTTACAACAGCGGTGTGAGGGCGAGTGTTATCCTGTTGGAAAGCAACCCCTGGATTCTCTTCATTAATGGCAGAACAACAGGTCGAATCACCAGACTGACGTGAAAATTTGCAGTCAGAGTGCCAGGGATAAAGACGAGAATGCTCCTACTGTCATAGGAAATCGCACCGCAGACAAAAGCTCGTGATGTAGTTCCAGTCTGTCTAGCAAGTAGACAGGTCGGTTGCAGGCCCTCAACTGGGCTCCCCGTGGGTCTAATCAACACACGGTCGTCACTGGCACCGAGGAAGATACAGCTTCCATCACAAGACATAACAGAGCTCTCTCTTGACACCACTGAAACCGCAAATGGTGATGGTTTGGGATCAGTGGATTGAACGCTGCAGGGCGTCTGGCCTGTAGATGTCCTTGAAGTAATCAGATTTGTAACCGTTCGTTGTGTCACTGTGGTGCGAACTGCTACTCAGAGTACTTCTGCGAATGCAGTTCAATGCGCCGGAGCCATAAGCCAAACACGATAGTCTTCCGCCTGGTGCGACTGCTACGGTCGCAGGTACAAATCCTGCCTCGGGCATCGATGTGTGTGATGTCCTTAGGTTAGTTAGGTTTAAGTAGTTCTAAGTTCTAGGGGACTGATGACCTAAGATGTTAAGTCCCATAGTGCTCAGAACCATTTGAACCATTTTTTCTTCCGCCTGGAGCCCGGTCTTCTTGAGACAGTACATCCCCCATGACAACCACTGCCTGCAATCACGTATAGTCGCCACATTGCTGCCAAGTCTTTCTGTAACATTGCAGAAGGAATATCGAGCTTCTCATAGCCCTATTACTTGACACTGTTTAAAATCAGTGATGGGTTTATAATGGCTTCTTTGACACCTTAAAGGCATTCTTTACTAACATCAGCTTACCACGACCAATCTCAAAGGTAACAAACGGTCACGGCCATTACAACACGTATTTCAAGCAAATGAGACTTCTATCCTCATAGTGACATACCAACTTTCATAAATATCGCACAACTCCTTCTTGATGTTGTGATATTCTTTCTGTCGGTGTATATATACGAAATACTCTAGGGAAAACTTGTCACGGATTAAAACTTTATGCAAGAGCGGAACTCGAGCTCAGATGATTATCGGGAGCCCTTCTCGTACGGTCTGAAAACTTCCATCTTTTCCTCCCTTTCTACGACAATCGAGCCCCAAAGGTCCTCTCACATTGCAACACAATAGGTGGAACACCAAAAGCGAAAGCAGCGATGACAGTAATTAATAAAAACCTCATAGTAACACAGATCACCCAGTATTGCCCTGAACACATTGCCACAGCAGAAATAACAGATGGACAGGATGTATGGCTCATGTCGTCTATTTACGCTCAGTACTCGTATGATATAGAACCTTTCCTAGACAAAATAACATTGCACGGCACTCAGAAAGAAAAAGATTGCTCATTCTGAAATCAACGAAAAATCCACCTTGTGGATCTCAGATAGAACTGACGAACTGACGACAGAGGGCGACTAGTGCTTGACGTGGTAAATGAATGCATCTTCTTCATACTGAATAGGGAGGGTCAGCCACCTACCTATCGCGGAGACGCCGGTGGTGTGAGTAACATAGACCTTTCTCTAGGGAACGCAAAATCTCTTTCACTAGTCAATACATGGAGGGTATTAGATAGAGCCACACACAGCGATTACAACGCAATCGTCATAACCACGGACAGATATATCATTATACATAAAATGTACCACGAACAGCAGCATTTACACATAGGAAGAGCCAGCTGGCACAAAGTTCTTGATATTGTTGAGGCGTCATCGCTACACACTGTTCAAGGCAGTATAGATTACAAAACATGTACTGACAGAGATCCTACAAAGAGCACAGGAAGCAGCTATACCACGCGCAAAAACCGGGTTGGGACAAAAACAACCGTGGTCGACAGAACCAGCAAGACTAAGGAAGGATTCACGGCACAAAAGAAAGTACAAACAACAAGCAAAGATAGCTCCTGAAAGACAGATAAGACTTGATCTGTATCGTGACGCTAAACAGAAATACCAAAAACAACTAAAGACAACAAGGCAAGAACACTGGACCAATTTTGTAAAAACCCAGCTGCAGAACGACATCTGGGGACAACCAGTTAAGACACCGACAGTTCTGTCAACACTAAAACAACGAGTTAAGACACCGACTGTTCTGTCAACACTAAAACAAGCTGACGGCACAATGACCAGAGGATGGAGAAGCACAGCGGAACTTCTTCTGAACAGGCTCCTCCCAGATGACGACCCCACACAAGACGAGCGACACATCGCTGACCTAAGAGAGAGCATGAGGCAATTATACATCAGTGACAGTGTAACCATGCCATTCGCGCAAGAAGAATAGGCGACGGCAATCAGCAGGCTTAAAAACCGAAAAGCACCCGGCCCAGACAAAATACTTTCAGTAACATTAAAACAAACAGTAACACAAATCACACCTTTTCTTACTAACATGTTCAACGAGGCACTACTAATAGGCAGAATTCCCAACCTCTGGAAAACTGCTAATGTAGTAATAATCATGAAATCACAAGACAACAGACCCCAAAACGTACAACCCGATCTGTCTCTTAAACATTCTCGGCAAGGTACAGTAAAGGCTCCTGTGTGATCGTTTACTATCGTACAGAGGGATCCTCGGCCTAACTCCCCATCAATTCGGCTTCAGGAAATAGAAGACGCCGTCAACCAACCACTGACAGTTACAAATAGCATCATGGACAAATACACGGCCGCCATTCTAATCGACATAGCCGGGGCTTTCGACAACTTGCAGTGGCCGTCTCTCTTCGCCAGGTTAAGGGAAACGAGGCAATCAGCTTCCCTCTACAATAGCCTCCTCGATTACTGCAGAGGCAAAGTGGCGGAGTGGAGGGCTGGTACGCGGAAGGTTGTCAGGAGAATAACAAGGGGATGTCCACAGGGCTCGATCTACGAACCACTACTCTGGGATATCGCAATCGAACCCTTACTGAACACCCTGGACAGAGACGACAGGGTGAGAGGTGTGGTGGCTTATGCAGATGACCTGCTCGTAGTGGTGCCAGCCAACTCGAGAGCAGCACTAGAGACAAAAGGCACTCAACTTCTTCAGAAAATTAACAGTTGGTGAAAATAATATAAGTTCAAAATAGCTCCCAACAAAAGTGTATATTTACTGCTAAGAGGGACACTACAGAGGAATCCAATTCTAAAATTAGACAATACAAGCATACAGAGGAAGCAAGCCACACGTTAACTCGGACTGCATCTAGACGAAAAACAGACTTTCAAGCACCATATAAAATTGACAATTTACAAAACCTCCAAAATTATGCACAAAGTAGCCAGACTAAACACAATTCAGTACAAATTACCTATTAAGATGATAAGGACCTACCACATTGCGATACTTGAATCTATCGCATGCTTCGCCGTAGGTGCTTGGGCTCACAGACTGAACATACAGACTAACAAGACAATTGCAAGACGAGGTCAACGTAGTGTACTCCTCAGAATGATCGGAGCCTTCAACATCACGTCACTTGAGGCACTTTGCGTTGTGGTAGTGCCCTGCCTTATAGACATAAGTGCCCTGCCTTCACAGGCATAAGAGGGACAGGGTCGATAAAGTCACCATATAAGGATACCGCCAACGCTTGAGTTGCGCCTCGCGCTTCGCCATGTGACCTCACTTGACACATCGTGAGTCCACGCCACTTTTCCGGTCAACGCCCATCCTGCGGCGTCGCCATTGTGTTCTCAATAAAACTTATGCTTTCTGGCTTCTCTTCTACAGCCTGATAGGCGTAGCATGTTTTAAATATGCGACACTTTGTCAGAGTCGAGTATCTCAATGGATTTCCCCATTTGCAGCCCATATCTTCGCTAGGATTGTCCCACGCCCGTGTCTCTGTGCTCGCATACTTTTGATGCCGCGTCACGTGCCCGAAACGCCACCAGCTCGCATCCAACGTAGCGCTGGGCAGTGGTCATAATCTTTTGGCTTATCGGTGTAAGCTTCCTCTCTCCCTCTTAAATTTTACTATATCTTGTGAAGCAAGACTTTCAGTACAAAAAGTACCCTTCATTCTGATGACAGTCTTCTCAAAGAGGACGGAGGAGTAGGAAGGAGTTTCATGACAACCTCTTGCCATTGCGGTGGAAAAATACACGTAACAAAGCGAAGAGTTAGCGATAAATAAAGTCATGACAAGGGAGACCTTGGCATTAAAAATTCGGAAGGTGTATCTACAAGAAAAGTGCCACATTACAGACGGCACGTCGCATAAAACCAGTGAGAAACCTGACGCATCATTGACGTAGAATGCGTGGTATGAGACTGCTGAACGGAGGATTCTGGTTCCATGCTGGATACTGGTAAACAGTTAACCGAGTCGGAAGGCAGGTGTGTAGCTACGTGGAGGAGACGCCTGGTCACGTACCCCCGCGGTACTCAAGTCCAGAGACTGCTTAAGCATAGGCGGGGGGCTTCTTATGACTACGGACGGTGTCCATCGCGGAGACCTGGAGAGGTTGTTGATCCAACGGAGCCCGGGTCACTGCCAGCGGAAGGATACCACGAGGCCAAGTAGCACGTGGACATAAATGGCTCCCGCGTCCGTTGCACTGTGAACAGCGACTTGCACGCCATCTATGGCCGCGGCTGGCGTCCCCGGAAACTGTGGCGGCTGCTAGAGGCTTGACTGTGTAACAATTCCTCGACTTCCATTTACAACTTTCCGGGTGAGGCAGTGATCGTACCTAGCCGGCGAACCATACACATAAGTGTGGTGGTCGAACTATGCAAGTGGCAGTCCTTCAACGCCACACATACAACGTGGTCCATTTATGGTGACCGGGCCAAATATCTCATGAAATAATCATCAAACGAAAAAACTACAAAGAACGAAACATGAAGCGAGAAACCAGATGGAGCTGTGGTTGGCCCGCTATATGGCGCTGCCATGGGTCAAACGGATATTAACATTTTTATTACATATTCGTGTAGTACGTAAAGAAATATGAATGTTTCAAAACTTCCTGGCAGATTGAAACTGTGTGCCCGACCGAGACTCGAACTCGGGACCTTTGCCTTTCTCGGGCAAGTGCTCTACCATCTGAGCTACCGAAGCCCGACTCACGAGCTACTGGCAGAAGTAAAGCTGTGAGTACCGGGCGTGAGTCGTGCTTCGGTAGCTCAGATGGTAGAGCACTTGCCCGCGAAAGGCAAAGGTCCCGAGTTCGAGTGTCGGTCGGGCACACAGTTTTAATCTGCCAGGTAGTTTCATATCAGCGCCCACTCCGCTGCAGAGTGAAAATCTCATTCTGGAAACATCCCCCAGGCTGTGGCTAAGCCATGTCTCCGCAGTATCCTTTCTTTCAGGAGTGCTAGTTCTGCAAGTTTCGCAGGAGAGCTTCTGTAAAGTTTGGAAGGTTGGAGACGAGATACTGGCAGAAGTAAAGCTGTGAGTACCGGGCGTGAGTCGTGCTTCGGTAGCTCAGATGGTAGACCACTTGCCCGTGAAAGGCAAAGGTCCCGAGTTCGAGTCTCGGTCGGGCAGACAGTTTTAATCTGCCAGGAAGTTTTATATCAGCGGACACTCCGCTGCAAAGTGAAAATCTCATTATGAATGTTTTAGTTGGACAACTTTTTTCGCTTTGTGATAGATGGCGCTGTAGAAGTCACGAACGTATAAGAACGTGGTATCACGTAACGCTTCGCCAGTGCGGACGGTATTTGCTTCGTGATACATTACCCGTGTTAAAACGGACCGTTTACCAATTGCGAAAAAGGTCGATATCGTGTTGATGTATGGCTATTATGATCAAAATGCCCGACGGGCGTGTGCTATGTATGCTGCTCGGTATCCTGGACGTCATCATCTAAGTGTCCGGACCGTTCGCCGGATAGTTACGTTATTAAAGGAAACAGGAAGTGTTGAGCCACATGTGAAACATCAACCACGACCTGCAACAAATGATGATGCCCAAGTAAATGTTTTAGCTGCTGTCGCGGCTAATCCGCACATCAGTAGCAGACAAATTGCGCGAGAATCGAGAATCTCAAAAACTACATCAACATCGATTGCACCCGTACCACATTTCTATGCAACAGGAATTGCACGGTGACGACTTTGAACGTCGTGTACAGTTGTGCCACTGGGCACAGGAGAAATTACCGGATGATGACAGATTTTTTTGCACTCGTTCTATTTAGCGACGAAGCGTCATTCACCAACAGCGGTAACGTAAAGCGGCATAGTATGCACTATTGGACAACGGGAAATCCACGATCGCTGCGACAAGCGGAACATCAGCGACCTTGGCGGGTTAATGTATGGTGCGGCACTGTGGGAGGAGGGATAATTGGCCTCCATTTTATCGATGGCAATCTAAATGGTGCAATGTATGCTGATTTCCCGCGTAATGATGTACCGATGTTAGTACAAGATGTTTCACTGCATGACAGAATGGCGATGTACTTCCATCATGATGGATGCCCGGCACATAGCTCGCGTGCGGTTGAAGCGGTATGGAATAGCATTTTTCATGACAGGTGGATTGGTCGCGAAGCACCATACCATGGCCCGCACGTTCACCGGATCAGACGTCCCCGGATTTCTTTCTGTGGGGAAAGTTGAAGGATATTTGCTATCGTGATCCACCGACAACGCCTGACAACATGCGTCAGCGCATTGTCAATGCATGTGCGAACATTACGGAGGGTGAGCTACTCGCTGTTGAGAGGAATGTCGTTACACGTATTGCCAAATGCATTGAGGTTGACGGACATAATTTTGAGCGTTCATTGCATAATGTGGTATTTACAGGTAATCACTCTGTAAGAGCACGCGTTCTCAGAAATGATAAGTTCACAACGGTACATGTATCACATTTGAACAACCGAAATAAAATGTTCAAACGTACCTACGTTCTGTATTTTAATTTAGAAAACCTACCTGTTACCAACTATTCGTCTAAAATTGTGAGCCATACGTTTGTGACTATTACAGCTCCATCTATCACAAAGCGAAAAAAGAGGTCCAAATAAAACATTCATATTTCTTTACGTACTACACGAATATGTAATAAAAATGGGGGTTTCTATTTAAAAAAACGCAGTTGATGTCCGTTTGACCTAGGGTAGCGCCATGTAGCGCGCCAACCATAGCGCCATCTGGTTTCCCCCTTCAAGCTAGAGAAGTTTCGTTCTTTGTAGTTTTTCGTTTGATTCTTGTTTCGTGAGATATTTGGCCCGGCCACGATCAATGGACCACCCTGTATATTAAACTATAACTGAAAATGACAGCCTCATACAGAACATACACCGACAGCCACTGGCCACGGGGGTTTCTTCTTGATCTATTGGACGTGTTCTTGTTCGACTATGCAGTCGCAGCAACCGCCTGCAGCCCAGCGCTGGTGGAAGTGTTGGCCGAGGTTAACGGGGGGTTCCATGACCTTGTATCGTATGAGCAACAGCAGCAGCTTTTTACGTCACGGCATGACGATTTATGTGGATTACCAATAAATCAGGAGGAATATAGTATGGTAATGAGCGGCCGTTACTGTAATTTTCGGTTGTAAATTGGTGATAAATTTTTTTTGTCAAACCTATCAGCCAATAACAGCACGCACACACACACTCACACACACACACACACACACACACGCACGCACACACACACACACACACACACACACACACACACTTGCAGTTTATAAAGGACTAGCAATCAACCTTGGAGCAGCAAAGTCTTGTAACAGTCAGTCATATCATGTTTTTAAATTAGTAATATTGATTGTAAAATTGACAAAATGGTCGGTCAAATGATCTAGAAAATGATAATATTGGTAGTAAAATTCAGAAATTGGTATGACGGCAAAATCCGTAAAGTGGTAGAACATCACGCACACAACATAGCACGAAAATCCGAAACGTGTTATGCAGGCGATAGGTAATTACGGATTGGATTGAAAATGGCAGGTAATCATTGGTATTTAATAAAACTGCATATTGATATTAGCATAGCGTAGTGTAACTGTAGCACATTTACACGTATAATGCTATCTGTTACATCGTTATAGCATAACACTAACCATTCTTAACCCTATGAAAGAAAACTGAAAACGTTATGTATGGTTGCCAGCATTATCATCATCTTACCCAGTCTTGCTTCTACAGGTGCTATCCAAACCCTATAACGAAGCTAGCGAACCGATTTCCACGTAAGGTTCTATCCCTTGTCTGAGTGCTCCTGACAATTCACTTGATCTCAGTTGTTAATCACTATAATGTTTTGGTAAAACAGTTCTGTAATAGTCGTAAGAACATTTTCTCTGTAATATGTGTTGCTATGTCAATAGCAGGAGTGTCCAGGTTCTACAATAATAACCACAAACTGAAGTGTTCGTCTGTTGGTCTTCTGTTCCTCCATATCGAGGAGTGTTTGCTCGGTGATGGTGAGTTTCCTAATATGGTGCAGCGTGTAGTCTTTTGGGCGAGGGGCCATGAGATGCATACTGCACTGCAGCTGAAAGTAGTGAGAGCGTGTGGGTACTATTCTGTCATTCTGCGCAACAGATTAATCTGAGATGTACCCTTTACCCTGTGGCTCCTGCAAGATGCAATTTTCACCCCACACTACTACAGAAGTCAGACAGACGCTCCTAACGTTCTAAAGAGAAATGCCTGAAAAACTTTCAGCAATAAATATCTTCTGGAGTCGTCCGCTGTAAGGCAGTGACACAAAAATTCACAAAATTTCTTACGTAATTAGTGGGATACTTGGGTACTGCAGTAGTGCTAGTTAGTGTAAGAAAAACATGAAACTAACAAAAATTATTATTTATTTTGCTAAGATTCTGAGAAATCACAATGGCACCTTTAGTTATGAACTGAACATGTTATTTCCGGGTTCTTTTCGGAATGTGAAGTTACCTCTCAAGGATATGGTTCGCTAATGAAATTTCTGTACAAAGTTTAAGATTGTTATTGACTTGGCAGAATGGCTGAGGGCTGCGCCTACTCAACTTGAGAATGTTGCTAGGTACGGTCGAGGCTGTTGTGTGTGAAATGCAGTGACGTCTACTGTTGTGGAGGAAATATGGGGCTCGCAAGAGCTGTAGCACACAATACCAAGCTGTGATGACTGCTGTCTGCACCGCTCGCTGCTGACAAATAAGATAACTCTCGTCCTATCTGGATTGACCTTCGCCAATCAAAATCTCCCTAGGCGTTGATGAAGTCAAGGACTCCTATTCGTCTCTAGTCTAACTATTGGCGTGGTACATCAGTCAGATAACCAGTCCACCGTGATGCCACTCAAAAATTCGCTTGCAGGCGTTTAACTATAACTCTGTCCATTCACACCGCACAATAAGTGTGGCGGCCAACACAGTGAACACTGCTTAATCGCAATGACTCAATATAGAGTCGCACTCCGATTCGCTCTCGACAGAGGTGCTCTCCCAGTGAAGTACTGAGGAGAGACTGGTTCCCTGCCCTCTGAGTACACACACGAGCGCGCACACTCTCGTTACATGTTCTCGCTCCAAGAGCGACAACAGAACAGCCCCTCTCCACGCCAGACGTGAAGGGGTATATCTTTCGGTCTCTTCCAGTACTCCTTCAGCTCAAGGCGTCAGGAATATCGTCTGCCAATCAGCATTGCTCTTCTAAAACTGGGGAATGACGTTTCGTTGAAGGCGACCAATCCGGATATCTGTAGCATCGAGGTTTGGCGTTTGCTGTCTCCATGTGAAAATGTCTGAAACTGCGTGCTATGTTGTAAAGAATGCGTAGGCTGGGCGCTCACACACAATGTAGAGGAATTTGCTTTTAAGCCGAACATGGGGTTGTTCTTCCTTTCACTCAGGCAAACGCTGTCTGCTCTATGGGCGGTCACCGGCTGACATAGATAGGCTGAGTCGTCCTCTGAAGGGACCCGCCCCCCGGCGTGCGGTTTGCGTCTCCTGAACTAAAAGACCCTGCAAACATTGTGTCTTGAATGTGTGTGTGTACTCCAGCCTCGAGTATTTCAATCTCGGTGCGCATATGCGATTTATTAGTTATTTGCATATTGTTTACATGAATTCATACAACATTGACTTTATCTTATCGAGTTTGGGTTCGAATGAAGCGTCCTGATGTGCAGAATATGATTGTGAGGGCGGAATATGTAAACAATGTAGGTCAGGAGACCACGACGTCTTACAGTAGGTCTTTTGTACGGTGACATCAAAGGCTTCATCTTTGCAGATGTGATCGTGACCCTACCGTTCTCACATATTACAAGGCTTCTCTTTAGTTAGGTGTGTGTGTGTGTGTGTGTGTGTGTGTGTGTGTGTGTGTGTGTGTGCGTGCGTGTGTGGTGATAGCAAAATGTATGAGTTACCTAATGTAGGTATTACATCCAACAAATACTCTAACATACGCAATTGCTAATGCTTATTCAGAACATTTTTCTAACTCTACCTCTCACTACAGCGAATGGCTACCATTCACATAAGAGGAAGCATAATGGCACAATTATCATTTCTCATGGCAAATGCCAACACCCTAATCCTCTGACTATAGATCAGACTGCCTAAGAACAGGAGAGCCCTACAACTAGTGGCTGAGAACGACACAGCATATTGATACGGTAATTCAGAGATGCTCTGGTAGAGTGCTTACACAGCAGACAGACAGACGTGTCCACATAACAGCGTCTCACTTATTATTTTTTTTATGTTTAGGCATCCACTGACTGGCAGTTTCCTACCAATAAAAAACAGGAACGTAGTGGTTACAACATTCTGCTAGTGCATGTTTAACGGCTTTTGTTATTGACTGATAGTGTTAAAAAAGTAGAAGCCACAGAAGACTTATTGGTTTTGGCTGTCAGGCAAATTCTATAAGGGTCATTCAAATGAAACCCGTTCACTAGTGTAAAGTAACGGTAGCGATTTTACTAACTAAAAAATGTAGTTATACACACTACACGTACTCAAAAATAGTCGTCAAAAATCTTGATACATTTATCCCATTGCGACACTAGCCAATAGATTCCGTCCTTGAAGAAGCTAGTAGGCTGCTGTCGGATCCAGGCTTCGGCCCAGTCACGCACTTCGTCGTCCGTTGCAAATCGCTGTCCGCGAATAGCTTTTTCTAGAAGAAACACACGAAAGTTACACGGCGAAATGTCGGGACTGTACGGTGGATGTTCCAGTGTTTCCCACCGAAACTGCTGCAACGTCGTCTTCACCGCATTGGCCGTGTGTGGGCGGGCATTATCATGCAGGAGGATAACGCCACTGGACAACATGCCACGGCGTTTCGACTTGATGGCTCTGTAAAGTAGCTTGATAACGCTGGGCATTGATGGTGGTTCCCCGTTTCAGGAACTCGACAAGCGATGGGCCCTTGTGGTCAAAAAAGGACATCATGACCTTACCAGAACTGGTGTGCACGGCCTTTGATTTCTTTGGAGGTGGTAAATTCGCATGTTTCCGCTGCTGGCTCTGACGCTTGCTTTCCAGTTCAAAATAGTAACACCATGTTTCATCACCTGTGAAAATACGCGACATAAAGCCGTATTCCTCCTCGAGATAACGTTGCAGATGAATCTAAGTTAGTTGGTGGGAATCCACTTCACACAGATTTTTCGAAAGTTCGGGTGTTGATGCATTATGGTGTGGGCGGTGCCCATGCTAATACCCAGTGGATCTCGTCCACGGTGATTCTGCGGTTGTCCAAGACTAAAGCATTCATTTCCGCAACCATTTCCAATGTGATGACACGATGATCCTGTCCAGGACAAGCATTGTCTTCCAGTGAATCGCGCCCCTGAAGGAATCGTTTGCGCCATTCCACAACACCTGAACGACTCAGACTGTACTCATCGTACACACCCTTCATCCGTCCATCCGTCGACACATTTCACGGCCTCCAGCTCCCTCCGTCGCCAAAAATCGAATCACTCCTCGTTACTCCTGCTTACTCGCCTACATGTCCGGTAGTGGACGATAACTTGTGTGACCACCTTCTCTTCGGCGTGAAACCACACTGGCGCTATGCAACAACAAACGGTGCGCACGCGTCAGCCTCTCTACCAATAGATGACGTCACCATATCTGCAGTTACGTGGTGCACCTTACGAGTAAGGGAAAGGTAGACGCACTGACCAGGTTTCATTTGAATGAACCTCATAATACTCCAGAAACGTAAGTTTTTGTCACTGTAGCGAGGGTTACCATCGCACAACAGCTGTTCCTTATGTTATTAGTTTATTGATACTATGTGGAGGTGACTGGCCCAGAGCTCATCGTAAATACTGTTTGTTGGTGTTTAATACACTTACACAGTCTTGCACAGGGTCATACACACAATCCGTTCTGTTCCCAGTTATTTCTATTCGGAACTAAATACACTCCTGGAAATTGAAATAAGAACACCGTGAATTCATTGTCCCAGGAAGGGGAAACTTTATTGACACATTCCTGGGGTCAGATACATCACATGATCACACTGACAGAACCACAGGCACATAGACACAGGCAACAGAGCATGCACAGTGTCGGCACTAGTACAGTGTATATCCACCTTTCGCAGCAATGCAGGCTGCTATTCTCCCATGGAGACGATCGTAGAGATGCTGGATGTAGTCCTGTGGAACGGCTTGCCATGCCATTTCCACCTGGCGCCTCAGTTGGACCAGCGTTCGTGCTGGACGTGCAGACCGCGTGAGACGACGCTTCATCCAGTCCCAAACATGCTCAATGGGGGACAGATCCGGAGATCTTGCTGGCCAGGGTAGTTGACTTACACCTTCTAGAGCACGTTGGGTGGCACGGGATACATGCGGACGTGCATTGTCCTGTTGGAACAGCAAGTTCCCTTGCCGGTCTAGGAATGGTAGAACGATGGGTTCGATGACGGTTTGGATGTACCGTGCACTATTCAGTGTCCCCTCGACGATCACCAGTGGTGTACGGCCAGTGTAGGAGATCGCTCCCCACACCATGATGCCGGGTGTTGGCCCTGTGTGCCTCGGTCGTATGCAGTCCTGATTGTGGCGCTCACCTGCACGGCGCCAAACACGCATACGACCATCATTGGCACCAAGGCAGAAACGACTCTCATCGCTGAAGACGACACGTCTCCATTCGTCCCTCCATTCACGCCTGTCGCGACACCATTGGAGGCGGGCTGCACGTTGTTGGGGCGTGAGCGGAAGACGGCCTAACGGTGTGCGGGACCGTAGCCCAGCTTCATGGAGACGGTTGCGAATGGTCCTCGCCGATACCCCAGGAGCAACAGTGTCCCTAATTTGCTGGGAAGTGGCGGTGCGGTCCCCTACGGCACTGCGTAGGATCCTACGGTCTTGGCGTGCATCCGTGCGTCGCTGCGGTCCGGTCCCAGGTCGACGGGCACGTGCACCTTCCGCCGACCACTGGCGACAACATCGATGTACTGTGGAGACCTCACGCCCCACGTGTTGAGCAATTCGGCGGTACGTCCACCCGGCCTCCCGCATGCCCACTATACGCCCTCGCTCAAAGTCCGTCAACTGCACATACGGTTCACGTCCACGCTGTCGCGGCATGCTACCAGTGTTAAAGACTGCGATGGAGCTCCGTATGCCACGGCAAACTGGCTGACACTGACGGCGGCGGTGCACAAATGCTGCGCAGCTAGCGCCATTCGACGGCCAACACCGCGGTTCCTGGTGTGTCCGCTGTGCCGTGCGTGTGATCATTGCTTGTACAGCCCTATCGCAGTGTCCGGAGCAAGTATGGTGGGTCTGACACACCGGTGTCAATGTGTTCTTTTTTCCATTTCCAGGAGTGTAGGTTTACAACCATTCGCTTGCTAAACTGCTAGTTGTATACCTAGGAATATAGAGCAGGTGCTAGAGGTCACGGGCCAACTCACTTGCCATTGAGAAAATACAGGTGCGGGCGGCTCAGTGGTAAAGTATTTTTCTTTCCACACGATGTGAAATTTAGTTTAAGGGAGTAGATTCATAGTGATCTTATAGTGGTTACTGCTCAATGACCTGGGTAATTGTGAAATCAGTTTAAAGTATTGTAAATTCTATTAGGAGGTGGAGTACTTTGCATTTTGCTAAATTCTAGAATGGAGGTTGACTGGATTGTGGCAGTCGCGGCGGCATCTGTGTGTGTGTGTGTGTGTGTGTGTGTGTGTGTGTGTGTGTGGTTGCGTATACGTGTCAGGCAGCTGAAGTACGAAGAAAGACAGAGTAGCATCGTCGACAAGCCTCGTGGATAGGTCTCCTCAAGTCGCTTTAAGAGAAGCTGTATGTATATAATAATGACTTCCATCAGCTGTAGAATGGAATGACAACAGTGAAAATTTGTGCCGGACCGGGCCTCGAACCAGGATCTTCCGCCCCGGTCCGCCAAAAATTTTCATCATCCTCGTTCCAGTCTACAGCTGACGGTAGTCATTATTCGTAATTGTGAATCATCTGACGTGCTTCGTAACGGCTGTGGTCGCCGCAGTGCATCGTCATCAGAATAACACAGCCACTGCAGTATCGTATGTATCTTAGGCCCACGCAAAGTGTTATCGGAACATATTGCAATAATTCTCTCTCATCAGGATTTTCCACTATTATTTGCTCAGTGTTACACCTCAGGAGCTGACCGTTGTCCGTAGACTGTTGGACTAATGTCCATTGGCGGATCGACATGCAGATCTAATCATGTGTGTATATTGACATGATAGCTGGTACTAGGTCACGTTCCAGAGGCGCCACAGACATGCCTTCCTTGACTGCCCGAAACGTCTGCCGGCTAGAGTGGCCGAGCGGTTCTGGGCGCTACAGTCTGGAACCGTGCGACCGCTACGGTCGCAGGTTCGAATCCTGCCTCGGGCATGGATGTGTGTGATGTCTTTAGGTTAGTTAGGTTTAAGTAGTTCTAAGTTCTAGGGGACTTATGACCACAGCAGTTGAGTCCCATAGTGCTCAGAGCCGAAACGTCTAAAATACTGGTTGCAGGCTTTTCGTATATTACTCAAACATGTGTGACATGGCTTGTGCTGTATCCTCAACACATTGCATTATGCTGAAGCTAAGTGAAATACAACCAGTGAAACTTTTTTTTTAAAAAAAAAGAAGTCTGGGGATGTAAAAAGACGGATGGCGGTAATGTTTAAATACCGATTTCACTATTTTGACAGTGGAGGCAGTCATGCAATTATCCAAAGAGATACGTGTTATCTTCACGTCAGGCCTCTCATTCTTACGCTTGTATTTCAGTCTATTCCACCACAATTTTTATAGCTGGTCATACTCGACAAGGATCACAGGTGCATTAGTTGACGTCATTTTCGGTACATAGCTATAGTAGATTTCGTATGCCAAATACCCACTTAAAATCAGAGTGCACTGCATCGGATCCTACAGATGTAGACACACACATTTTAATGTCATTCGTAGACTCAGCGTCTAAGGACTAGGTAGGTTCAATACTTACAAGCTTTGGTAAAGGGGGATAAAAGCATTGAGGCGTTCCTCACTTGCTCAATATTTATATTACTGTTGTGGAAATAGTCAACACATTAATAGGAAACCCCTCATAAATGTAGTACCGGTCCTTTTACACGTCACTCCATCCTACTACGATTTCAAAGGAAGGAAGGTTTGTTTTTAATGTCCCGTCACGACGGGGTCATTAGCGGTGAACGAGAAGCTCGGACAGGACAGAGGATGACGAGTAAGGAAATCATCCATGTCCATCTAGAGGAAATTCTCCCAACATTCGGCTGACTGAATGGAGACGTAACCTTACTTTTATGTATTGAGGGAAAAATAAACAGCCAGTCGTATTTCAGAAGTGTTTTGGACAACGTGATGCTGCTCCTCCTTCACGTATCTCCATATTTCATATTCCAACAGTAAGGTTCCAAGAGGCGAATGTCGTCTTTTTTAGAGAATGACAGATGTTACTGTTGGTGGTCTGACATTTGACTAAAATGTCGAAAGTGAAACGTGATTGAATTATGGTTGGTCTGTACTTGACTAGTCATAATAGTCTAAGAACAGCTATATCCTTCACACAGTCTGCTTCTAGGACGATTCTCCAGCAACAACTTCTGGCATCTTTGGTTCCACACTGCCGAGTTTTGAGCCACTGGTTCCGACACATGTAGGTTTCACCCCATACTACAACTCGCTGTATGTTGTACAGACTTGAAATCCTAATTACTCATTCATCATTACGTACCTAATTTGGGATTTGATGCACTCGTATCTCCCTTGGTGTTTTACGTAGTTTGGAGGTGCAGTGGTGTGACAGTGGCCTCCTATTCTGTAGGATGGCAATTCAGTGAGAAGTCTGTCTATATGGATTTACGTTTTACATGATTTCCTTAAACCGTGCAAAGCAGTCCTATCAAAAGGAGACATCAAAAGGAGACTCCTGACTACATTACTGAGATCACACTTACAATATCCATATCTCCTGCCTCTAATGCCCCCGTCGTCGACGAAACAATAAATCCTAATCTTCCTCCCTTCCTTCCCTCCTGGTGACGAAATTTTCACCAACATTAGTACTTAACCCTGTAGGTTAAACTGTCCGCAAGTTTCTTTGTTAACCTTGTGCTTCGCTCCACTTCGTATTGTCACATCGGATTAGTTCGCGCCTCCACGTAGGCAACTCAATGGACAGTTTTACAAAGAAATATTCTGTCGCTCCTACCCGGACAATTTTCGTCAATGAGATGCATTCACGAATTGAAGTTTGACAAACACATACGGTATCCGTATTGAGCACTCGTAATGTGAGTTAAAAACTGGAAAAGATGCTCTGTTAGCTCATATATGTCTGTTTTCTGTACGTCTCTTAATTTTTGCACAGCTGTCTTCTGCAACTCCTTAGTTACTTATGAATAACCTTGTATGTCCCTTCCCTCCCCGCGTTGGAAAACGAAATGGTGGGAAGCTTTTTTCAGTGTTGTTACTTCTGACTATGACATTAATTAAAATAATCATACACTCCGAAATTAAATGGTAGTGAATGGGTTAAAGGGCAAGAAGTAAAAAGGAACCTCGATCTGGGCAAGTCCGGAGAATGTTTGTCGCTCCATAAACGAAGGGTACTACACCGAAGAATTATCACCAGCTTCAAAGTATGCTGCCAACCTTTTCGCTTATAGGATATTTGACATTGTTTAGTTGTTTGGATCAGCTATTAGTATAAACGCTTCAGCAGATAGCATGGAACATCCGTAGGAACCTAGTCTTCATAAAGTCTGAGGTAATACGGACATTCTTATGATTGAACGCAGAATATTATAGATTTGAGAAATATTTTATGTTTTGGGTTGTTTGTGATAAGAAGGTACGTAAAAACCATGTTGTATGAGCAAGAAACCGTAACGCATATCACTCTTTGACAACAATGTACAAACAGTAGAAATAACTATTCTTCCAAGAAATGTCAGATCGAGTGTTAGACGTGTTGGACAGGGTATCTCTGAGTTATTAGTCATCAGGCATTCTCCACCACTGGTATCTCTTCTGTTCACGAAAGCGCACACAATATTTCATTGAAAGTAAATCCTAGTTAATTCACACATTTAGAACTAGCGTCACACTAACGGAAACAGTGCAATTCGGCTACAGCCACGCAATCAATACATCACTGGCTTTTGTTCATCACAATAGTTTCGGATATTTCCGGTCCCGACTTGAACGACCCATAAACAACGTTTTCGTGTATCGTGGTTCCAGGCAAAGCGGCACCTGGTGACATATATTTGGTACTTGCGAAACACTCGAATGTTCAAGATGTTTAATCGCAAATATCAGCTGCAACATTTTGAGGACCACATTTCTATAGAACATAAATTTATATAAAATAAATAAGTAGAGGAGAATATGGCAGATTTGAACAATTAACTCAGCATTCACAAGGTTGTGGTACAACATTCCTTAGCAGTCATTTATTTAAAATAAACTGAGCAGTCCGCATTAAGGAAGTGTTCACCGAGTACTAATCGTAGTCATACTGAATGGGAAATGCGAAACATATTTTTTTCTACAGTGGGATTAAAGGATAACGTTTAACTGTGTCAAGCAGCTTCAGTTATGAAGAAGATAATTAGACATCAGTGCACCAGACGTGCACAATAACGCGTACTCAGAAAAAAACAGTGGGTATTAAAATACTTCTGTGACAAACAACTAGAAAGCTTAGACATTTCGGCATATTCAGCTGCGATTTCATACATACCAAAGTGCCTCACTGAATTCCAATAAAAAGAAAAAAAACGGAGGTAGCGTAACAGTTCTCACAAATCGTAATTAATAGTACAGTGGTAAATATGGTAGCAGTGTTCTTGTTGTGTAGTCAGTGGTGAATGAGTTTGCCCTCATCTAAATTTGGGGGAAAGTTGGTCTAATCTGAATAGCAAGTTTTCCACAATTTACAAGTTTTTTGAAGCGTTCGGCTAGGACTTGACAGGTTTCCTTCATTTGACATTACAATGTTACAGTCTTTCCTTTGTAAACAATATGAGAGAAAATTTTACAACTGAATTCCTCTTTTAAAATGTAAATAACTTCATTTTGCCAGCCGGGGTGGCCGAGCGGTTCTAGGCGCTACAGTCTGGAGCCGCGCGACCGCTACGGTCGCAGGTTCGAATTCTGCCTCGGGAATGGATGTGTGTGATGTCCTTAGGTTAGTTAGGTTTAAGTAGTTATAAGTTCTAGGGGACTGATGACCTCAGAAGTTAAGTCCCATAGTGCTCAGAGCCATTTTGAACTTCATTTTTTTGCTAATTTTGATAAATTTTATTCACTAATTCGTTATCATGCTTCCCTTCTCGGTCCGTATTTGCTTACTGTGTGTGTGATGGTTGCGGTTGATATAAGTTCCAATGTCATTTCTTGGGTGTGTGGTGTTTTCTCGAAGCAGCTGAACGGCCCTTAAATACCTGTTCACAGTTATCACACAGCCACAAACGTTTCGTTATCTTTTTCATCTTCGCTGTTTCCATTACAGCGTGTACCAAGTGCCCTTGTGTATTTTCGAATACTTTCAGCGCTCGTCGAGCTATCTCTTCGCATTCTTTTCCATTTTTTCAGTGTCTTGTGTTCAATAGATACAGAGGTGTCGCATTGCTTTCCGTTATGCGTGGTTCGTAAGTTTATTACTGGAGCTTAGTGATCAGAGTTTGTGTTTATCCACATCTTTTTGAACGATATTCATTACTTATGGGCTGTGCTTTTCAGATATAGCAACCTGATCAATTCGAAATTCACCTATTGGTGTGTTAGGTAATCCACCTGTACTTTGTTTTCTGGTTAGGAGCCAAAAAAGTATGGACATTATTTTAAGATTGTTCTTTTCCTTTTTTTTTTTTGGTTCTTTGGTACTTGTCTGTGCCAACTTAGGTTCAAAAATGTTTCTATACTTCGCCTCCAGTCTAACTTGTGTAAAAAATCAGTCACATCTTCACATTTTATATCTGGACCTTAGCCATTCTGGTATCCAAAGCAATCTGAATTTGCTTGTGTTTCCAAAGTTATTTTGATTGCTGTCGTCTGTTAGAACATGGTTGGTGATTTATACATCAAGTCCGCAAAATTATCAGTGTCTGTCATTTGTGAGTTCAGTGTTTGAAGAGAAGCAAAGCAAAGGCTGCGACTAAAAGTGAGATATTCTTCAGCGCCTTCTTTTGGGGTTTGCTTTAAGGAAACCATGTCAAACTGAATGACTTTTTTCATCTGTAAAGCGAATTCCTTGTTATGTTCTTACTAATTGTTTTCATGGAGTACTTTCATCAGTTGAATCAGCCTTATATTAGTGAATTTATGTTTGAAATTGACAAGTTTGTGTCAATGTATATTTCGACTCTAAACAACTACAGCGCAGTTATGCAGATGTAGTACTTGACGAAACAAATGTTCGGTTCCCAGATGTTAAGTTCTCATAGCACATTTCGAGACTAACTTTTACCTGTAGTGAAGGAATAGAATATGTGGGAACTGTCGAATACATTGGATTTTGCATACGCACTGCATCGAACGAGGAATGTTCAGTATTCGGGGATATGATGCAACTATTAATCGAAGCAAAAAGTCGAGTAAACATGGGCTTTAAAATCCATATCTTAAGAGCTAAGAGCACTTCTTCATCTTCGGTTCTGTGAAACATATTTACTGTAAGCTCTTGGCTTTTCATACACTGAGAGGTGGTAGCAGGGAACAAAACAAGAAAAGTGTAGTCAACATGGGCTCTAAAGAACATATCTATAGAGTGTTTATCACTCTTTCATCTCCGCCACTATAAAAGATATCTCCTCTATTGAACAGGCGCTCATGACTCTTCATGCATGCATTTTAAATTCCATATTTACTGGACTTTTTTGCTTCCAATGGTCGTTCCTGTCATATCTCTGAATACTAACCATTCATCCTGGGACGCCCTGTACGTGGAAACGAAACATTTCACACAACAGAAAAACTGTGTGTAACTCCCTCTTACGAACTGGGAGGCAAAATAGGGATACTTGTATTTGAAAACACCGGTTCTAGGGAATTAGCTTGCACCAGTTAATACGAATGTACTTGGGAAGGTGTAATTACTGGTGTGCCACTTCATAGGAGCGAATAGCACACTGTCACAGAAGGATGTGCTCATTCCGAGAAGCACCCGTAAAACAACGCAGATGGCGCGAACAGTCATAACGTTTGCAGTCACTTACATGTTTTACTGCAGACGCTGACCTATTGTGAACGATATTGTGTAATGGGTTTCTTCTGTTGTAATAATTCTCATTTTCATTGACGTGTTCTGAGAAGACACATAGGTGACACAAACTATTATTACGAATAGATTTGTTTTTGAAAGGGGATCTCTTTGACCTGTCTTTACATCCCATCTCCTTTACGCACAAAACTAAATAATTAAAGAAAATAGGACAAAAAACCGCAAACCTTCAGGTACTTACATACGCGCACACACACACACCACACACACACACACACACACACACACACACACACACACACACACACACACACACACACACCAATCTTCACTATAGAACTATTTCTCTTTGGTCCTAACCATAACGTTCCCACTAGTAAAATTTCGATTTAAGGAAATTTCTGGATTATGTTGTGTATGATTACAAATGACGAACTGTGAAAAAGACAAGCTCTATAAGAAAACATATAAACTCGGAAAACCTACAGCATGGTGACAAGGTATACAAACAAAACTTCGCCTGTTTTTCAAATTTGTGAATAGTGTTAAAAATTCAAATTTATGTGTGCACAAGCAGTAAAGAGCATTTTACCCCGTTTAAAAGAAAGAAATAAAAGCCCACTGATGTTGCTGAATCTTAGGGGAAACAGAAGATAAAATTGTGTTCTGCTCAAGACGGATCCCTCTCCAAAAATAAATCAGTTTATAAGCAAACACCTGCAGAATAGCTTCAACCACAAAATTATTATTATTGCGAAATAAACTTCCGTTATTTTCATTTGGGGCGTGTACAACCCCTTCCTGCTGTATAAAGAGCGGGCCCTTCCCTCTCTTTGACAGTTTGGATTATACTTTATCAGGCAAAATTGGTAGAGAGCACCTGGAACAATATGAACAAGTTCTTTGTAAACACAACTGTTATTGGTTGATGATGTGCTGTCATCAAATTTAGTATTTAATATTCCCTACATACTACGCATTTAACATAATCTTATATTTTCACACACCGACTCGGCTGTATCTACCTCTATTGTGCTTCATTAACTTTACCTCATCAAATTGTCATGAGATCATCATTATTATGAGTAACATGTTTATTATTTCCTGTGAGAGTGCTGGAAGCTACAAACTACACGGAAAGAGGCTTTTAATCTTTTGTTACATACACAGGTTACGCAGTATTGGTATGCGGACGGAAACTGCAGATTTAATAGCTTAAGGGGAGCCTGGCAGTGCGCACGGGACAGAGCAGAGGTGACACTAACGCATTCTGTGTCCACGTACCTTCACATTCTTTGCTTTGTCTTCGTATATGCCTAGATTATTTCTCAAACAAATAAATGTTTAGAGGTTAGTCTATCCATCTGAACTTTTGAAAACGATGATTAAAGGATACCACGGTCTCAGCTATCTGTCATATCGTGACTGGGAACGAGTCTTAGAGTGATGTAGGCGGTTTTTACGGGATGATAAAGCTACGATAGAGACTTTTCCTACAACAGAGTCTTAAATGTGTATGTATGTGATATAACACTTGTAACAAAGAGAGAGACTCACATTGTAAATTACTATGCGGTTAGTTGTGAACGGTTAGACCATGTCAAGCCATGTACTGAGAAGCGATATTAAAAGAGACAGTCACTCTATCGTCCAGAGTTTGCTTGGCGTTTGCCTTCCGATGTAAGCTTAATTGTATGACCTTCTGAGAATGGCAAATTAATTTGCCAAATATAGTCAAGAAGTTAGTTTAATAAAAAAAATTGGAATATAACGACTGATTACCTCTGTTCTTAGAAAACATCACATAAGTAATAAGTATTAGGGAAGATGAATGGAAGACTTACATTTGTTCTGGCGTTTGAAAGGTCCGTGCAAAAATAAAAACTGCTAACGTGTTTGGGGTAAACCTTTTCTATTTTTCGACATAGTCTCCTTTTAGACTTATACACTCCGTTTGTTGATCCCTTCCGAATAATAGGAATTGTCCAAGTCTGCAAAATAGCTATTAGTTGCTACAATCACCTCCTCGTTTGAATAACATCTTTGTCCCGCCAGCCATTTCTTCAGAGTGGGGAACAAACAGTAGTCTGAGGGAGCCAAGTCTGGAGAATAGGGGGGATCCTATTTCCATTAATTTTGCGATCACAAATGCTGAGGTGTGTGCTGGTGCACTGTCGTGATGGAAAAGGATTTTTTTGCAGTTCAGTCGCCGGCGATTTTCTTGCATTGGTCCAATAACGATGAATAATATGCACCTGTAATAGTTTTACCCTTTTCCAGATAGTCGATGAGGATTATGGCGACTGTCTTCTGGGATTCTCAAGGGATAATCCTCATCGCCAATCCCATGCGAATCCCAAAAGACAGTCGCCATAACCTTTCCGGCCGAAACACTGGTCTTCGCCTTTTTTCGTGCAGATTCCCCCTCGGTAACCCATTGTTTAGATTGTTGTTTGGTCTCAGGAGTATAGTAATGTATCTATGTTTCATCCACAGTGACGGAAAGACGCTTAAAGTCCTGCGGATTCTTTCTGAACAGCTGCAAACCAACCTTGCAACACTCCACACGATTCCGTTTTTGGTCAAGCATCAGCAATCGCGGAACCCACCCTGCGGATAGTTTTCTCATGTCCAAATATTTATGCAAACTATTATGTACCGTTCATTCGAGATGCCCACAGCACTAGGAATCTCACGCACCTTAACTCTTCTGTAATCCATCACCATATCATGGATTTTATCAATGATTTCTGGAGTCGTAACCTCCACAGGGCGTCCAGAATGTTCAGCATCGCTTGTGCCCAAATGACTATCCCGAAAATTTTGAAACCGCTTATCAACTGTTCTATTCGAAGCGGCAGAGTCACCGTAATGTTTATCAAGCTTTTCTTTAGTCTCCTGAGGCGTTTTGCCTTTCATAAAGTAATGTTTAATCCCCACACAAAATTGTTCTTCGTCCATTTTTTGACAATCGCTTGACTTCCTCGATTCACACGAAGGTCAAACACAAAGAAATAGACCAATAGGGCTGAAACTTGGTGTGCGTTCTTTTCAAAGATGCTACTAACTAAACATGACCTCAATACACGCCGGTGGTGCCATCTCTTGGACTCTGCACGCACTTTTCAAACGCCCCTCTATGGCGAAATGCAACATATCTCTAAAAGTCATATACTTGATGGTAGTGCAGTCAGTTCTGTTGAACCACCTCAGGAGTTCTAATGTATAAGTGATGATCAATATGTTACCTTTGAGGCCATACAGTCCAGTATCGGTATGCCAAGCAAACAAAATCGCCTTGAGCATGGAGCCAATCATCCCACCGACAAACTGGGTTGAAGATACCCATTTGGTACGTGAAGTCCGTGACTACATGCTGCACGTCCTCGTCTGACAGGAATTGTCGACTCTTCAAGGCCTTTTTAACGGGACAGAAAGCGTGATAAAGGCATGGTAACGGATGAGGACGGCATATAAGGCGGGTGCTCTTGTGTCTGTGACTTGAGTTGGCTGAGGCAGAGTTTCGCGTTTTAGTAACTGCCTAGTGCTTATTTCCACCGTCTTTAGTGTGGTCAGGGACTGTTGCTGCTTTGTTCAGATTCGAGCACAATTGCCGCTGTGTTCATATTCGAGCTCAATTTCTGACCCATTCACTCACTGCTTCTGGAGGTCCTGGCCTTGGTCACGCAGCTTGAGGATGTTGCCAAAGGGCATGACTGTGGGTGGCCAGAAGTGGGAGTCCGTCTAACGTGCACCACCTACCACGTGTTCTTCGCTCGATCCACTACTATGGCCACCATGGGTACTGCCAGCTCTGAGGTTGATCCTTCCTCAACCGTGGTTGAGTGGGAGGTCGTTAAAAGCTGTGGCAGGTGGCGAAATACTTTCTCTACGAGAAACGTTTGGAAAAATTGCTTACTGGGTGTCTAATCATAGGGCATCCACGTTTCGTCTCACGAACGGATCTCAGGCACTATTTGTGTCTGATAAAGGTACTGAGCCAGATTCAGTAACTTGCCCTGTTCCAGAGGTAGCGTCTCAGACTGCAACATCTGGGTAGCCACAGATGGTTCAGTTACTGGTAGTTAGCTGCTCCAGTGTTAGGTGCGCATTAGCCCGCTTAGAAATATATAGCTGCCAAGGAGGGGAAGAGGTCCAGTGTGCACTCTATTTGCATATCAGGGGAGTTATCCCAGAAGTGGAAAGGGTGCTTCCAGAAGCCAAGTAGAGCGCAGAGTGCAGCCAGTTGAAGGTGGTGATTCATGTCGCTACTAACGATATGGGTCGCTTTGGATCAGAACAGATTTCCTCTAGTGTCAGATGTGTAGCAGAATTTGTAAAGATTGTCAGTCTTTCTTCCAAGATGAAGACGGGACTCACCATATGTAGCCTCGACGACAAGACTGACTGCATACCTTAGGTACAGACCAGAGTGGACGGTCTGAAGCAGAGACTCAGACGGTTCTGTGATCGAGTAAGCTTCATATTCCTCGAAATGCACCATATGGTGGTGGGTTTTAGGGTTTCACTTAATACGCGGACGTCCATTACACCCAGAAAGCGAGGAAGCGGCTACACGGGTATTGGGGGCTGCATGGAGAGAAATGGATGCTTTTGGGTTAGAGGGTCTCGGGAAATTACAGAAACGGTGTCAAAATCAAAATGGCTCTGAGCACTATGGGACTCAACATCTGAGAAACGGTGTCACTGTCACAGGGTACAGGGATAACACATCATGAGGGTAGACGTAGCGACA
Organism: Schistocerca cancellata; assembly: GCF_023864275.1. Taxonomy (NCBI): domain Eukaryota; kingdom Metazoa; phylum Arthropoda; class Insecta; order Orthoptera; family Acrididae; genus Schistocerca; species Schistocerca cancellata. The sequence continues at coordinate 618,534,208 of NC_064630.1, forward strand.
GTTGGCACAGTAGTTGTAAAATGTCATAGCTGTGTTGGGAAAGAACCAGAGCTCCAAGAACTAGCCGAATGCACTGAAACTCCAGATAGCATAAATGTGGTTAGAAGAACATTCTCCCACGCACTTAATTGTGAATCATGTTGATGTAGATTAAGACATACTGGAAGCTGATTGAAGACGGAGATACACTATGTGATCAAAAGTATCCGGACTCGTGGCTGAAAATGACTTACAAAGTTCGTGGGGACCTCCATAAAAAATAGTTCAAATGGCTCTGAGCATTATGGGACTAAACATCTGAGGTCATCAGTCCCCTATAACTTAGAACTACTTAAACCTAAATAACCTAAGGACATCACACATATCCATGCCCGAGGCACGATTCGAACCTGCGACCGTAGGACTGAAGCGCCTAGAACCGCTCGGTCACCAAGGCCGGCTGGGGACCTCCATCAGTGATGCTGGAACTCAATATGGTGTTGGCCCAGCCTTAGCCTTGATGACAGCTTTCACTCTCGAAGGCATACGTTCAGTCTGGTGCTAGAAGGTTTCTTGGGGAATGGCAGCCCATTCTTCACGGAGTGCTTCATTCAGGAGAGGTATCGATGTCGGTCGGTGAGGCCTGGCACGAAGTCGCCCTTCCAAAACTTCTCAAAGGTGTTCTATAGGATTCAGGTCAGATTTCTGCGCCGACTAGTCCATTACAGGGATGGTATTGTATTGTAAACACTCCGTCATAGGTCATACGTAATGAACAGGTGGTCGATCGTGTTGAAAGATGCAATCGCCATCCCCGAATTGCTCTTCAACAGTGGGAAGCAAGAAGGTACTTAAAACATCAATATAGGCCCGTGCTGTGATAGTGCCAAGGAAAACAACAGGGGGTTCAAGCCCCCTACTTGAAAAACACTACCACACCATAACACTACAGTCTCCGAATTTTACTGTTGGCACTACACACGCTGGCAGATGACGTCCACCGGGCATTCGCCATACCCACACCCTGCCATCGGATCGCTACACTGTGTATCGTGATTCGTCACTCCACACAACGTTTTTCCACCGTTAAATCGTCCAATGTGTACGCTCCTTACAGCAATCGAGGCGTCGTTTGGCATTTCCCGGTGTAATGTGTGGCATATGAGAAGCCGCTCGCCTATGAAATCCAAGTTTTCTCACCTCCCTCCTACCTGTCATAGTATTTGCAGTGGATCCTGATGCAGTTTGGAATTCCTGTGTGATGGTCTGGATGGATGTCTGCCTGTTACACATTACGACCCTCTTCAACTGTCGGTGGTCTCTGTCAGTCAACAGACGACGTTTGCCTGTACTCTTTTGTGCTGTAGGTGTCCCTTCACGTTTCTACTTCCCTATCACATCTAAATCAGTGGACCTAGGAATGTTTAGGAGTGTGGAAATCTCACATACAGACGTATGACACAAGTGGCTCCAATCACTTGACCACGTTCGAAGTCCGTGAGTTCCGCTGAGCGCCCTATTCTGCATTCTCACGATGTCTAATGACTACTGAGATCGCTGATATGGAGTACCTGGCAGTAGGTGGCAGCACAATGCACATAATATGAAAAACGTATTTTTGGTGGTGTCCGGATACTTTTGATCACATAGTGTAAGTTCAGCCGAAATTTTTACAATGAGGTAATGGTTATAAGAAAGAATGTATTAAATACAATTGGTGGTGGAGTGTTTGTTCCATTAGAACTAGTTTGCATTGTGGTGAAATTGAAATACTTAGTTCCTGTGGGTTAATGTTGGTATATGTTATACTTCACAACTGGAAGAAATTAGTAATTGTTTCCTTTCACCGATCTCCAGTCGCAAATGATGTAATTGCTGAAAAGTTCTAAGAAAACTTTAGTCTCATTGCAAATTGGTATTCCACTCAAACAATTATGGACGGTGGTGACTTAAATCAACCCTCGTCATATTACCAAAAATAGATCTTTAAAGTCGGTATTAGGTATGAAATGTCGTTAGAAATCGTATTGAAGTCTTTCTGCGAAAGTTATTTTGATCAGTTAGGTCAGGAGCCCACTCTAAATACTTGACTCTAACCAAAAAATAATCAGGAGCAAACAGGGAGTGTCATGAAGCATACAGGGATTAGTGACTACAAGGTCAAGACTGAATACGTAACATCCAAATCCACCAAAAATAAACACATATACATATTTTAAAAAAGTAGATAACAATTTGCTTGATGCCTTCCTAAGGGACAGTCTCCACTCCTTTCAAACCGACTACGTACGTGTACACCAGATGTGGCTTGAATTCAAAGAATTAGTATCACGTCCATTTAGACATGTATACCAAATAAATTAATAAGCGATAGTACTGGTCCCCTAAAAACTCGGTCAGACCACGGTTGTGGAAGCAACGGAAAATGCTTGCCAAATTTAAAAGAACGCAAAATCTCCAAGAGCGGAGACGTCTTACTGAAGCTCAAAAAAACAATCCTAGATGCATTCAACAGTTTCCACAACGAAACTCTGTCTTGAAATCTAGGAGAAACTTCGAAGAGATTCTGGTCGTAAGCAAATTAGACCAGCGGCAAGACACAATTAATAATTTCATAACGCGATACCAATGATGATACGTATTACCGCCATTACTTGCCACCTTCAGGCGTTCTTGGTGTCTGCTTGACCTCTGTTGGATGCCGACTTTATATAATCTCCACTCCTCTCCCGCAGCCTCCGTCTGGGCGCTTCCGAGTGGTCCGCGGCCGGTGGTGGGGGAAGGGCGGCGGTGGGTGGTGGGGGAAGGGCGGCGCCCCGCGACAGATCGTGGGCCGCAGTCCTTCCGCGGCCAGGGCCGCTTGCGGAACTCTGCCGTCGTGGTGACAATGCTTCTTCTTCTTCAGGTGTCCTGACAGGAGCGGTGTAGACTGTCGTGTTTTAATCACGCTTAAAGCTGGATCCCAGGCTTTGCTTAACTGGAAGCCGCTGTCTTTTATTTATTAGTTCGTCATGCAGCCGGATCTCCACTGCCTCTTTGAGGAGACAATCTCAGAAGGTGTTTGACTGCTGTAACACCTTTCTGCCATCGTAGTTCATGTCATGTCCGTGTGAGATGCAGTGCTCTGCCACGGCGGACTTGGTCGGCTGTTCGTTGCCTGTGTGGCGTTCATGTTCACTACATCTCTCCTGTACCGTCCGGATGGTCTGTCCTATATACATTTTCCCGCACTGGAAAGGGATGCTGTAAACTCCCGGTTTCCGGAGTCCTAAGTCGTCCTTGACTGATCCTAATAATGTTTTCGTTTTGGATGGAGGGCGAAACACTCACTTGACATTATATTTTCTGAGTATTCTGCCGATCTTTGCCGATGTGTTCCCGACATAAGGTATGATCGCTGCCGCAACCGGTTTGTCTTCGTCATCGGAAGGTTGTTGTCTCAGCTTCTTCACCTCCAAAACTTTCTGCAGCATCTGAACTCGCTGCACCAGAATATCAAGTTCACGATGGAGGTAGGAGAAAACAACCAGCTTTCATTTCTGGATGTGCTTGTCAGGAGAAGACCAGATGGCACACTAGGACACAGCGTCTACCATAAGCCGACACATGCAGATTTGTACCAGCATGCCTCAAGCTGTCATGCTCCTTCACAGCGAGAGGATATTCTAAGCACACTGGTACACGGAGCACGCGAAATCTCTGACTGTGACAGCCTAGCGGCTGAATTACAGCACTTGCAGACCGTGTTCCATACGAACGGTTACAACAACCGCCAGATAAAACGGGCCCTAAGACCGAAGAAGCCGAGATATCGCGGCTTTTGGACGACGCTACCTGGCTGAATACCCGAGAGATTTTCAAGATTACTGAACAAGGTTTTCGAAATTCCTTCACCAAAGAATACGAAGTATGTATCCCTGAATTCGCATCAAGATCAGCTGCCACCATTAGTAATTTGGAAGCAGGTAACTTCGGTTATGTGAAGCGCCTTAAATCACTTACTAAAGGTAAGGTCTCCAATTGAGATTGTATAACCATTAGGTTCCTTCCAGAGTAGGCCTATGCTGATATTGTAGCTCCACACTTCGCAATCATACAGCCGTACAACCGCCCCCTCGACGATAGATTAGTACCTAATGACTGGAAAGTTGTCCAGATCATACCAAAACTCAAGAAAGGAATTGCAGTAATCCGTTGATTTACGGACTCATATCACTAACGTCTATTTGCAATAATATTTTGGAACATACTGTGTTAAGGTATAATGAATTACCTCGAAGAAATGATTTATTGATCAATAGTCAACAATGATTCAGAAAATATCGTTCTTGTGAGCCACAGCTAGCTCTTTATTCTCATGAAGTAATGATTGTTATTGACAGGCAATCCTAAACTGATTCCATATTTCTAGATTTTCAGAATGCTTTTAACACATTCGTCAGAAGCGACTTGTAAACAGACAGCATGCCTAAGGAGTATCGTCTTAGTTGTGCGACATGTTATCCTATCAGGAATGTCGTAGTTCGCAGTAATTGTTGGAAAGTCATCGAATAAAACAGAAGCGATATCTGGTGTTCGCCAAGAAGGTACTACAAAAGCTCTTCTGCTCCTGCTCTACATAAACGATTTAGGAGACAACCTGAGCAGCCGTCTTACATTATTTGCAGATGATGCTGTCATTTCCCGTTTCATAAACTTATCGCATGACCAAAGGCAATTGCGGAATTAGATAAGATATCTGCACGCTGCGAGAAGTGGCAACTGACGCTAAATAATGAAAATGTGAGGTCATCTACATGAGTACTAAAACGAATGCGCTATAAATGACACTAATCTAAATGCTGTCAATTTAATGGAATACTTATGGATAACATTTACGATTAACTTCAGCTGGGATGATCACATAGATAATGTTGTGGGGAAAGCGGACCAAAGATTGCGAGTTACTAGCAGAAATCTTAGAAGATGCAACAGGTCTACTAAAGAAAGTACCTAGCTCTGCTGGAGAATTGCCTCGCGGTGTGTTCCGCATCGGATGGCATTGAGATAGCATTGATGGAGGACATCGAAGAAGCTCAAAGAAGGGCAACTCGTTTTGTATTATAGCGAAATAGGGAGTGAGTGTCACGGTTATGACATACAAATTTTTGAGTGGCAGTCATTAAAACAAAGGCGTTTTATCTTTGCGGTAGGATATTTTCGCGGAATTTCAATCAACAATATTCTTCTCCGAATGTGAAAACATTTTGTTGCCGCCCACGAAAACATTTTATTGGCCTACATAGGAAGAAATGATCATTGCCATAATCTAAGAAAAATCAAAGGTCGCACGGATAGATTTAAGGAAACAGGCTGCATTGATCTTCACTTTGACTGACACTGTGTCCGCACAGCACGACGTACCTGATGTTACATTTCGTTTGGCTAGAAAGACGTTTGAACAGTATGTTTCACACACGTATATTGTGTATTGCACACTCTCTGACCTGGATGCAAATACTGATTCGGTCGAGAAAGATGTCGCAAATCCATTGTATCTTCTCCTAATGCAAGCTAGCCCACAGTTGTTGTAGCTGGTCCTTGGTATCCAGGATACTATCTCGGGGATGGAATTGACCTCCGAACTGATCCCAAACATGTTCTGTACGGGACTGATAAGGTGATCATGCTGGCTATCAGAGTACCTCAACAACGTTTGGACACGTGCCATGTGTAGACGAGCATTGTCCTGCTGAAAAACGGCACCGAGATACTGTCGCAAGAAGGGTAACACATGAGGACGCAGGACGCCCGTGACGTACACTGTGCTGACAGAGTTCTATCAAACAGTACTAGTCATGACCTAACGCACTACCGATGGCTCTCCACATCAAGATATCGGGAATAACACCGCTGCGCCTCTCCAAAATACTGGAGGAATGTGACCTCTACTGAGGTAGCCACCATGCTCATCGATTATTATCACCCGGGGTAGTGCAGAGCAGCGGTTCGTAACAGAACACAATGCAGTGTCATTCAGTGGTGCATGCTTGCGGTCACGGTGCTTTACCATACACAGCCGTTTGTGTGGTGGTGTTCACGGCAGGCTACGCGTGAGACGGTAAATCTCTAGTCCGCCTGCTGCTAGTCTCCGACAGACACTGCAGGATGACTCAGAATGTTGCAAGGAATCCATTACATGTTTCCGGACAGCAGACGCAAATATTACGGATATATAAAGTGCTGACTTTCGGAAAAATTTCATCCACACAATTCCGAAGACTGGAAGAGCTGACAAGTGCAAGACTTATCGGACAATCAGCTTAACAGCTCAGGCATCCAATTTGCTGACAAGAATAATACATAGAAGCATGGCAAAGAGAACTGAGGATGTGTTAGATGACGGTCAGTTTGGTTTTAGGAAAGGCAAAGGCACTAGAGAGGCAATTCTGACGATGCGGTTGATAATGGAAGCAAGAGTAAAGAAAAATCAAGAAACGTTAATAGGATTTACCGATTTGCAAAAAGCGTTAGACAATGTAACAATGTAAAATGGTGCAAGTTGTTCGAGATTCTGGGAAAAATAAGGATAAGCTATACGGAGAGACGGGTAATATACAATATGTACAAGAGCCAAGAAGCAATAATAAGAGTGGACAACCAAGGACGAAGTACTCGGATTAAAAAGAGTGTAAGAGAGGGTTTAGTCTTTGGCCCCTAATGTTCAATCTTTGCATCGAAAGAAGCTATAGCGGAAATAAAAGAAAGGTTCAGGAGTGGGATTAAAATTCATGGTGAAAGGATACCAATGATACGATTCGCTGATGATATTGCTACCCTGAGTAAAAGTGAAGAAGAATTACATGAGATAATGAACGAAATGGACACTCTAATGAGTATAGAATATGGATTGAGAGTAAACCGAAGGAAGTAATGAGAAGTAACAGAAATGAGAACACTGGAAAACTTAACATCAGGATTGATTTTCACGAAGTAGGTGAAGTTAAGTAATTTTACTACCTAGGCCTACTACGACGGACGGAATAAGGAAGACGTCAAAATCAGATAAGTCTACTTGTACCAAACATAGGTCTTAATTTAGGAAGAAATTTTTAACAATGCTCGTTTGGAGCGCAGCATTGTCTGGTAGTGAAAAATGGACTATGGGAAAACCGGAACAGAAGAGAAGTGAAGCACTGGAGGTGGGAAGCTATAGCTGAATGTTGAAAATTAGGTGGTCTGATAAGGTAAGGAATGACGAGGTTCTACGCAGAATAGGAGAGGATATGTGGAAAACACTGACAAGGGACAGGATATTAGGACATCTGTTAAGGCATCACGTAATAACTTCCATGGTATGATAGGGAGCTGTAGAGAGCGTAAAATTTAGAGGAAGACAGCGTTTTGGAATACATCCAGCAAATAAATAAGGAAGTAGGTTGTAACATTAACAGGGTTGTAACATTAACAGAGTGGCACACGAGAGGAATTCGTGGCGAGCCACATCAAACCAGCCAAAGACTGATGACTCAAAAAGAAAGAAAAAAAAAGAAAGTGCTTGGTGCACTCTATGGTTACCCTCCCTCGTGATGGTCAGACTTGGCTGACCGGAAAATGTCAGTCCACCGCCACAGCCGAATTGGACACAAATCTGAATGGACCAGCCGGGTAAGTGAATACCCACTGTGAGGCTCTTTACACACTTATGTCAGATACTTATAACGCTCTCTCGCTACAGGAAGTTACGTTCACATCATACCATGTCTTCTGGGTGGTTGTCTTTTTTAGTCAGGCAATATATAGTGTAACCAGTAATGACTCTATCACATTCCCATGGCGTGCTAAGGAAATTACATTCACATCGTCGATTTTGTTGCGTCAAGAATGACGCGTCGACTTTTATCAGAAAGTCTTGGATCAAATCATGAACTTGTTCTTATACTTGTTGAGCTTAATTTACGTTCATTATGTCGTAAAATGTTCGCTTTTTCTGTTAGGGAAGCGACAGACCGTAAAGTAAATAATCTGTCCAATTAAGCATGTTATTCTTCCCGTACTCAATGAAAGTAACCGTCGGATTGAAATGATTTCCACACTGACGTATCAACATTGTATTTTGATCTCTGATCACAGGGCAGCTAAGATTACAGAGGAACAGATCAAACCCAGGATTTTCTTTCACTGTAGAGTTGTCTGCTTGTTTTAATATACAATCTACTACTTCTTTGACGGTGAGATCGTACAACGAAAATTAATATTTTGCCGGAAACTGAGACTTGTTTTCGGGAGATAACGTCTGCGCACAACTTCTTCTTATTAAAACGTCTGGTGGGCTAATTATTCATTGGAGATTGCCTGATTATGCAACATTTTTTTCCAACATGAGAGTTGGGAACCAGCTGTTTGTAGTACTATTGTCGTCGACTCGCCGCAAGTCCACAATTGGATAAAACATCGAAATTCATACACTCATCTTCAGAATGAAAAAAAAGACTGAACACCTTGTACGACTAGAGACAGGACGTTCATATTCACAGACCACGTAGATTAGTATGTTGTGCAGAAATGATTAGCATTTCAGTCACCTCGGTTCAGCAGGTGTCCTGTTACCTGTATTCTGTTGTATCTTACAGAAGAAATAAGCGTATTGAACCTCACTCACGGTTTCAGAGCTGTGATTTTGGTATTGTTAAGGGCAGTTTTCAAATTCTTAGCATAATTCCAAGTTCTGTAACGAATTCATGTTTCTGTCTTTAGGTTAAACGAGAGCGTATATTTGTTCATAGTGTTGAGATGTTTTTAAAAGTTTCATTATTACCAAATTTGCCCCAGATATTTGTTGCTAGGACCCTTTTTAAATTATTTCAATTATTTAACGTGTAATATTTGTTTCAACAATTTGCTTGTTGTTGTAACAAAGTGGTATTTGTATTTTCGATAAAACTGTGAATGCTGTTGAAAAGAAAATCTCTGATGTTCAGTCCTTTTGGGTCTTTTGCCAGATTTCTTCTGGGTGTGAATTTCTGATTTCAACGATTTCAGAGACTGTTCGCTTCCAAGCCACAACAGTATATTCGTGTCCATGTAGGTCATGCCTCATACTGATGATGATAGACAGCAATTCCGAATGAAATGGCTCAAATGGCTCTGAGCACTATGCGACTTAACTTCTGAGGTCATCAGTCGCCTAGAACTTAGAACTAATTAAACCTAACTAACCTAAGGACACCACAGACATCCACGGCCGAGGCAGGATTCGAACCTGCGACCGTAGCGGTCGTTCGGCTCCAGACTGTAGCGCCTAGAACCGCACGACCACTCCGGCCGGCTCCGAATGAAATGGTTGTTCATTAATTTAACACTTGTTATCCACTGAACACCTCCACAAATGTGGGTAAACAACGGACTACTGCTTCACAGTGTAACACTTTCCATACCTATAATGAAGTATTACATCTGAAATATGCCGCAATTTACAACATGAACTGCTTGCTTGTATTGGCGTTTTCACATTTCATTTGTGATTTATCCCGTGTTCTACACGTATGTTAATTTCGCATTCGAGATAATGTCGTGTTCCGGGAGGAAGATAGATGACTTTACGGAGAGGGTCTTACTTCAGTCCACACAATCCACGAGTGAACGTAGCGTGGGCTACTTGTGACAGCAGCTTGGCTACAAAGTGAAAGTATTTTAAAGTATAGAACTCGATGTAAATCTCAAGGAAGTAGCATAGAAATCAAAGTCAGAATGGATTCGTGCTCATGGAACTCCACTCCAGACACTATTCCAAAGCTAGAGCTCCTTACCTAATTCCATAAATCTGAACAGATGCAGATACGTCGGCGAACTATTCCTCAGAATGTATCTCGTTAGAAGAGTAACAACTGTTCTAAGTGCGATACAAGGCTACGAGAGACACAGTGGCAGTGCCTCCTTACTTCTGCAGACCTGTCCTGCTCTGGGTTGCGGATGGAACCGTATTTATATTGTTCACAGAGGTCGCATTCTCTCCTCTGATGTCTATCTTTGAAATGGCTGTAGTCAGGTACGCAGCGCAAGCCGCCCTTCACTTGTATGTATAAGCCCTGTTTGTCACTCGGCAGCTTCGACACGTTTGAACAAACGATGTCGCAACAATTCGGCAGGTTCTGGCTGCCAGTTCCTACCGAGACCGGGAGAAATTCAATTCACTCCGAATGAATTTCCTGAAACATGTAGAAAAATTGAATGATGAAACGTCAGAAAGTGGGATGGAATATGTGTAATGCTGTGGCGAAATGAAGTGACTCACTGATCAGGAAACGCCGGATATGCTGTTATCCATGACAGCAGAGCAAAATTGAAGATCATGGTCGCATGATAGTGAACATAAATGTTTGTTTCACTTGTAGCTGTCCTCAGCATTGACTTGTAAGATTACCTGCAATCCTTGCCACAGCTTTTGCAAAACATATAAACTGTCCACTGACATTAATGTGACCCCCGCTTATGTTCTACGTCAAAATGCCATAACCACTCACAGATGGCAAGTGGCTGCTCTAACGGTGGAGGTAGTAGTGGGAAACACTGCGGTCCTTGTCGTAATGCATAAATGAAGAGATTTATTTGACGTCCAAAAGCATATGATCACTGGCTTTGGGGCCAAGTGTGCAAGCATTTCCGAAATGGCTCAGTACGTAAACTGCTTGTATGCAGCAGTGATTAAGGTATACCGTGCGTGGCAAAATGGCGTTATCCAAAACTGGCGCCGGGCAACTGTGGTGTACCAAGGGTCGTAGGTGACAGGGGAGAACGATGGCTGCGGAGATGCGTAGGAGCGAATAGACGTCCAACTGTTGAGCAACTCATTACCCAGATGAAGCAAGGGGCTGCTAACGGTGTCTCCTCAACGACCCTTCAGCGAACGTTGCTGCGTATGGGCCTACGCAGCAAGTGCTTGGTTCAAACACCCATGAATACTGGTGTTCATCGGCGACGAAGGCTGGAGGACAGGCGGTCTTCTCACATGATTCACGTTTTATGCAGCATCAGATCAGACATAAGGCATTTCGCGCGTACGGGCGCTGCAACAATCGTAAGGTTGCAGTCTGGAGGTGGGAGCGTTATTGTCTGGAGAATGTTTTCTTGGTATTCCCTGTGTGAGCCCTTCATTCAGAAAGGCGTAATGGATCAACACAAGTTCGCATCTACCAAGTACTCATCTACCCTTGGGAACCATGTTCATACGTAAATGCATGTTTTTCTTTGGAGCGTTGACATCTACCAGTAGGATAATGCCTTGCGTCACAAAGCTCGTAGTGTACGTGGATGGTTCAAAGGGCACCAGGATGAGTTTACCGTACTCCCTTGGCCATAGGATAAAATTTCAGTCGACAATCTGTGGGAGAACCTCGATCGCCGGCCAAGGCGGCCGAGCGGTTCTAGGCGCTACAGTCTGGAACCGCGCCACCGCTGCGGTCGCAGGTTCGAATCCTGCCTCGGGCATGGATGTGTGTGATGTCCTTAGGTTAGTTAGGTTTAAGCAGTTCTAAGTTCTAGGGGACTGATGACCACAGCAGTTAAGTCCCATAGTGCTCAGAGCCATTTGAACCATTTGAAGAGCCTCGATCGAGCTGTTCGCGCCTTGGATCCTCAACCAGGAAACCTAGCGGAGCTCGTCACGTCACTGGATTTGACATGGCTCCACATCCCTGTACGTACCTTCCAAAAACACATTGACTCTCTTCCTGCACGTCTGGCTGCGGTCCTAGTGGGAGAAGGTGGCCATTCATATTTTTCACAGGTGGTCAAATTAATGTTTCTGGAAAGCGTTTAAGATTAAGTAAGATTTTAACCAGCATAATTATTTTATTTCGCTTTCAAGAATATTTATAGTAGGAATTTATGTAGAAAACAGGGTACGATTGCTTGTAAGCCTTTGTGTGGGCTCGAATCTCTCTAATTTTATGGTCTTTTCACAAGATATACCTATGGAGGACGCAATATATTGGTTAATTTTTCTAGAAATGTACGCTCTTGTAACTTTAAGAGCGGCCCATACCGCGATCGAGAACGCCAATCTTGCAGCGCCTGATATTGGAGTTGCCTGAGCATCTCCTTGGCGCCTTCGCGCTTACTAAATGAACCTGTAAGAAATATACTCCTCTCCTTTGGATCTTCTCTATTTCCTCTATCAGTCCTACCTTGTACGGATCTCATACTGACGATCAATAATCAACTATTGATCAAACGAGAATTTTCTAAGCTACTTCCTTTGATGAGGGACTACATTTCCTGACGTTTCTTCCAATGAATCTGTCTGGCATCTGACTTACTCTTCATTAATTTTATGTGGCCGTTCCACTGTACATCGCCCCGCACGCATACTCCTAGGTATTTTATGGAAGTAATTGCTTCCAATGATTGTTCTGGAATTCAGAAAGAAGGAAATCAAAGGTCTTTCTGTGTATGTATGATACATTTGTTTACGTTGAGGGTCAATTGCCACTCCCTGAACCAATTGTCGATACTCTGCAGGTGTTACGGCATTTCTCTACAATGTTCTAGCGTCGCGACTTCACTGTACACGATAGCATCATCCGACGTTAACTGCTAGGTCATTTATAGACACACATACGTACAAGATGATTCTAGCTTTCATGGTAACAAAGAGATTTTTTTTTCGGTCTGCCAATCCCGGTTCGCTCACTAGACACCTCCTGAAGTTAGTTAATAACTCGCTCTATGTTTTGTTACTTGGTGTCTTCCCAACGATGAAGCGAATGATCACTAGAATGCGACAGTCGTCTACAAAACTGACAGCTTAAGCAGAAAATCGTTCTCACCCACTTGAACGCACTTCAGAGTCCTATAAGAGCTTTCCATACTGGCAGAGAAACTTTACTCTGGTACCGCGAGCAGCGGAATTTGAATCCCCGCCATACGTCATGGACGTCGAAGACCCATAGAGGTCTCTGCACCATTGCGCCGTAAGCTGTGGCGGCGCGCGCCTCCTGGCCCTCATTTAGTGTGAGGGCGCCACAGTGGAACAGCGCCTGCCTCGCGCTCAGCCAGAGCTGCTCCTCCAAAGTCTGTCCATGACTACCACCGTGCCAACTGGGATGCCTACCGGGAATCCATTGCCTTACAGGTCGAAAGCCACCCCCTCACCTTTCACCACCCTGATGACATCACCCATGCCTCTTCCTTCCTTCAGAAGACCATCACTGACGCTGTGGAAGCTCATGTCCCTACCAAACTCATCCACCCTCACCACCCTACGCTTCCTCCACAGGCCGTCCTTCTTCTGCGTGAATCCCGCAGGCTCTACCGCTCCTTCCTCCGCACTCGTGACCGGGATACTCTCACCCTCCACCGCCAACTACAGCGTCATATCCGGAACCTCCTTACAGCAAAGAAACGCTGGGACTGGCGCCAGACATGCACACGCTGGGACTGGCGCCAGACACGCACACGCCCTCCCTGCCAACTCCTCCATGTACTGGTCAGCCTTCCACCGCCTTACTGGTAGCCATCCCACCCCGCATTACCCCATCCTCCATGACGATCGACCCTTTCCTGACAACCTCAGTAAGGCTAACCATTTTGCTTCCCACCTATCTGAGGTCTTCTCCATTTCTGACGATCCCCATTTTGATTACTCCCTCTTCCCCACCGTCCTTGACCGCACTGACACCTCTGTCCCACCACTCGCCCCTAGCTTCCAGTACTTGGATCGGTTACCCCCCTCAGACATCAACACTCCCATCACCACACAAGACATCACACTTGTCCTCCGCTCCAAACGCAACACTGCCCCTGGTCATGATGGCGTCACCTACCGTCACCTCAAGGAATCCCCTCCATCCTTCCTGTCTGTCCCTGCTACCCTGTACAATGTCCTCCTCTCCACTGGAATTTACCACAACCTGTGGAAGACTTCCCGTGTACTGCTGTTCCCTAAACCTAACAAACCCCCCTCTGATACCTCTTCCTACCATCCAATCTGCCTCACCTCCGTGCTCAGTAAGGTCCTCGAGGCCATTCTCTCTCGCCATATTCACCGCCACCTTAACCAGCACCACCTACTTCCTCTTACACAACGTGGCTTCCAGCCTTCCTTCTCCACCGACGACCAGCTCCTTAACCTTGCCAATCATCTTTCCCTGCAACTTAACTCCTGTTGCTCCGCTACCTTTGTTTCCCTTGATCTCCAGAACGCCTATGACCCTGTCTGGCATCCTGGGCTCCTCTTCAAACTCCAGGCCTATGCTCTCCCCATCAACTTCGTCCGTCTCGTTGCTTCCTTCCTCTCCCATCGTCCCTCCTATGTGACTATCCACAATTCCAACTCCCGTACTTTCTACCCCTCTGCCGGCGTGCCCCAAGGTTCTGTCCTTTCCCCTCTCCTCTATCACCTGTACACTGCTGATGTGCCCAAACCTTCCCCTCCTGTTCATCTTCTCCAGTTCGCTGATGACACCGCCTTCCTAGCCCTTCAACGGTCCCAACATACCCTCCAAACCCACCTTGACCAATTCATTGCATGGTGCAACCAGTGGTTCCTCTGTGTTAATCCCTCCAAGACCAAGGCGATCATAATAGGCCGCACCACCTGCTCCTTCCACCTCCATGATTTCTACCTCACCATTTATGGCCATCCTATCCACCTCACTCCTACCCTCAAATACCTTGGCCTCACACTCAGCCGCCACCTCACCTGGACTCCCCATCTCCTTACCAACCAAAACAAAGCTCACAACCGCCTCCGCCTCCTGAAACTCCTGTCCGGCCGGACGTGGGGTCTGCATCCTTCCACCATCCTTCACACCTACAAATCCTTGATCCACCCCATCCTCTGTTATGCCAGCGTCACTTGGATTTCCGCCCCTCCCCGGTTCTATAAAGCCCTCCAAATCCTCGAACGCCACACGCTCCGCCTTGCCTTCCACATCCGCCTTCCATCCCTCACGTGCATCCTCTACGACCTCATCCTGTTCCCCCAACTTCTCCTTTTCCTTGAACACATCCACACACTATATATTGTCCGCCGCCTTGATCCCCCTCACCCCCTGGTGTCTCCCTTCCTCTCCACCCCCAACCAGTTGCCGCGCCTTTACCATTGTGTCCCACCCTCTCTCCATCTCCACACACTCCATCTCCTTTCCCAACACAACTTCCACCGTCTACCCCTCCCGGATGATGAGCTTCATCCTGACATCTACCCTTCCTACCAACTCTAACCCCATCTTCCTGCCTCCTCCTAAGGGCTCCCTCTCCTCCCCCTCCCTCCTCCTGAGCGGCGTCCCCCTCCTACTCCCCCTCCATCTCTTGTGCCTCCTTTCAGTGTCTCTGCGCTCCCTCCTGCCCTGTCTTCCCTCTTCCTCTCCCACTCCATGTGTCTCCTGCCTCTTCATGAACCCACTGATGAACCTCCTCTCTTCATCCCGCCACTTCCCCAGCTGCCCCACGCTCTCCCCTCCTTTTCCATCCTCTCTGACCTTTCCCTCGGCAGGTCCCACCTGGCAGTTTTATTCTTCGTTGTGTGTGCTCCAAGTGGGTTTTAAGTGTGTTGTTCCGGAGTGTTTTTAATACTGTGGCCGACCTTTAACCTGTGCATGCGCATTCAGTGTCTTCTCTGTGTTTTAAGAACCTTCAACTGTGTTTTTTAACTTTCTGGTGACCTTTTTAACTGTCCCCCATGAACGTCTACATGTCCATGTCTTTTTACCTCCATTTTCTCCCCTTACTCTGTTTTATGTTTCTCTTTTTTATCTCCTTATGTATGTATCATTTTATTCTTGTTTTAGTTGTCATGTCACTCGGCTGAAGAGCGGCGGATTGTGCTGCTGACAGCCCTCACCTGCCCATATGAGTCAGGGGACTGAAATCACAATAAAGAAAAAAAATAAAAAAAAGAAAGCTCAGCCAGCGAGTCTAATCGTTGCGAGAGTCTCGACACATCGCCTCGACAATAGACAGTGTGTTTATCATTCTTTGTTTTCATTACTCGTGGACGTCTTGGATTCTTTGGGTTGTCTCTGTCACTCCATTGCTTCTAGCGTGTTGTCGCCGTAAGGTCTCTCTCCATCATCCGTCGTTATTTCGTGTCCGTCCTTTCTGTTCATTTGTTTGTTCGCGGGCCGCTCTTTGTTTGGTCCCGCCACGTTTTCTCGGCCACCCCACGACGGTTCTTGTCGCAGTCACAACAGGTTACAACATTTACTTTCCACTGAAGATTAGTCACTAATCGCGTAACACACTCTTGAAATATCACCTCTGCTCTACAGTGCCCACTATTTGCCTGCTACCCTCGGAAGTGCTGTCTCCTCACCCCCTCCCTGCTCCCTTCGTGTTCCAGAACTCTCTAATTGTCGATATTTTCAGTTGTGCTTTGCAATAATGAAATTAAGAGCTAACAGTTCAGTAAGACATCACTGTAATGTTTTTACCATTTGTTCGTTGCAGCCTTGCCTAATCTTCCTGCCGGCCGGTGTGGCCGAGTGGTTCTAGGCGCTTCAGTCTGGAACCGCGCCACCGCAACGGTCGCAGGTTCGAATCCTGCCTCGGGCATGGATGTGTGTGTTGTCCTTAGGTTAGTTAGGTTTAAGTAGTTCTAAGTTGTAGGGGACTTATGACCTCAGATGTTAAGTCCCATAGTGCTCAGAGTCATTTGAACCATTTGAACCTAATCTTCCTCTCCCTATCGTTATTACAGTCAGATCACTTAATCCTTCAAAGTTGTTTCTTATATTGAGAGGTGCATTCGTAACAACAACGACTCTGTACTATTGTACATATAAGTAATTCTTTTCATCTGATTTTACGATAAACTTGTGTAACTGATGTTCTGATTTCATTTATTGTTGTTCCATACCATTATGTTACGAAAACTGTAAGTAAGTTTCAATGTAAATATTAATGTTTATGTCAAATGTCATGTAATATTGTAATAGAATTGAAATGTAACAAATGTTGAAACTGTTGTAAGATGTTTAAAATTGTAACTGTGCGTCTGGTCCATACGTAGGCAATGTGTTAGGATATGTAGAATGAAAAACCTCGTGTGAATACCCG
Organism: Schistocerca cancellata; assembly: GCF_023864275.1. NCBI lineage: Eukaryota > Metazoa > Arthropoda > Insecta > Orthoptera > Acrididae > Schistocerca > Schistocerca cancellata. The sequence goes on from NC_064630.1 coordinate 618,551,224, forward strand.
GTCTGTGAGGAAACGGTAAAAGTTGGATGGCAGGCGAGTGCGGGAAAATGCGCGCGGGCACTGCACGGCACAACGGGCACAGTAGTAGTTGGAGTTTGGCGCTGGTTTGAGCAACACCTTCTGGAGCGAGGAGGCTCTCCTGGAAAACATAGCTTCACTGAGTCTCGGGTGTACCGGTCCAACGCCCACACAGCATGGCAAAATTCCATAAGCACTAAATGGAAAAGTATTGCGACGCTAAGAAGAATTAAAGTGCCGATAGGTCAAGAACCATAGCTGTGGTTGTATGTGTGCTCCGTGCCTCGCCATCTAGCCGCCCGCCAACCGCCGCATCGATACTAGCAGGTTGAAACTTTTAGTACTGTATTCGTATGGATCAGAGAGTGAACTATGTTTGTTTAGTGCAATAATAACCTAAAATTTACCAGAACATTTCCATCATTTAATTATCCTTACAACTAATCTAGACAGGGTCCTTTCCAAACGTTGTGCAATCTGAGTGTCCCGAAATGAAAATTAAAAATTGTGTTAATAATAATTATTATTTGCAGAACTAGGTATATTAGAATGGCGTTTAGAGAAATGTTTTTGTTAATGAAACAGTAAATGAGTAGCGTAGGTCTAACGAAGTCGAACGATAACTTTAGTATTGATATAGTAATGAAGTTTATTATTTCGAGACAGATTTAAAGGCATTTAAATGAGCAGTAAATAAGATGAAAAGAGCAGTAACTTATATACTGGAAATGTTGAATGAATAATATTTTTTAATATAGCGGTCATAACAGTTTCAGGGTCCCCCCCCCCTTATTCATTTGAATTCTGATGTGTTCTAAATTGGTTTGACCAGCCAAAGTTAAAGCGATATAAAAGTCAAAATTTATCAGTGTTTAACCTTTATCAAAACTGACATTTTGTGTGTGGCATGAAAGTACAATTTCTAGGGTAACCTATGCCCGATTTTAATCAGATTAATAGACGGTATAAAGTTTTGTAGTAAACATTATAGTATAGTGTTATGTATTCATGATTTTCCGCATCAGTACAGAACGTGAAACTATCAGTTCAAGAGAATTTCTGGTTCTAAAATTCTACTATATTATGCAGTGTTACAACTTGTTGTTTTGTATGAATATATACCAACCTACACAGGGAGAAAACTCAGTTAATTCCTAATTAGGCTGGCGACCGTATTATTGTCACATTGGTAGCATCCCCTGGTTTGCTTTTGAGCCATCCGGACGTATAATTGCATTTCGAACTTACGTGACGGGTCATTGTTATTACAGAGTGGATGTAAGTCTGATTTGCCACCATTGAGGCGCACGCGGTCGATATCTATGCGAAAATCCTTTCTCATAAGGTGAATCCCGCTCACTTACCATAGCACAGGCTTTAACGAGTACTGTCAGGGATTACACACTGACGAGCATGAATAATTATTCCAAACTTGTATGTAAACTATCTGATCAACAGTATATTGCCAGCCCAATTAATGCAAAGTTGACCACTAGAAATCAAGAGAGATAAGCCCGCCTGTATGAAAAAAGGCTGGGAGTGTTGTGTTGTCAGTGGAGAAGCGGTAACATCGGAATGAGTCGGTCACGAGAACTCAGAGACTTCAAACATGGACTGCTCACTAGATGTCACGTGAGTAACAAATCCGTCATGGACTTTTCAACCGATCTAATGCCGCTCAGGCTGACTTTTGATGGCATGGAAACTCGAAGGGATAACCATAGCGATATCAAAACCAGGAAGGCCACATGCAGTGACGGACAGGGACATTACAGAATTTGGGGGGAGGATGGTTGTAAGAAATCGCATGGAACCGATGGTCGAACTGCTCCTCATAAGCCACATATTTGTGTAGTCAATGTTAAAAGCAGCTACTCGACAGTGGGTCACTAAAAACGAAGTTTGGAGTGACGAATCGCGCTATAACCTCTGGCAATCCGATGGAAGCATTTCGGTTTGTCGAATGCCTGGAGAGCTTTACTACCATCACTGAAGTACGGAGGACGTCATGTTACAGTATAGAGGTGTTCTTCGACGTTAGCGCCTGTTCCCCTTATTGTGCTTAAGAAAACGCTGACTGCTATAGGATACGATCACATTTTACGGCATTGTTTACTCCGTTCAGTGGAGGAACCGTCCGGAGACGATGACCATTTGTATCATCATGAAAACGCATCCTGTCATAAAAGAGAACTCCTGAAATGGACTGGTGCGCTCATAGTTCCACGCAACACAATGCAAAAGCTTTGGGATAAGTTAGGGCGTCGAATGTTCCAGACCCCAGCTTCGAACATCGCTCCCTTCTCTGGTTTCAGCTTCCAGCACTGACATTCAGACACCTCATTGAATATGTTCCCAGCAGAGTTCAATCCGTCGTAAAGGCTAAGCGCGGACACATCTCATGTTAATGTCCAATAACTGATGTCTGGATGCTATTGATCAGATTGTGTAGACGCAACTGCTCGTTCACTTGTGTTGACTGGGTGCAGCTTACTTCGTCCTCAGAAAAGTGCTGCATCCTGTCACGGATTTTCGAAAGTTTGCTGCCAAGCGGTTCTGGGAAACACCTCCCATCCTAGAAAAATCAATCACTGGCAGCACAGGCCTAAACATCTCGAGGTTGCACGTAGCCCCCTACCCCTGTATACCAGCACCAAACACCGGGATCCACAAGAGTCGAAAGCGCGCGCATGTGAGCACGGTCAGGATTTTTATGTTATAGACCGTTCAAAAAGCTAGTTTAATATCTTTTTCAGCTTGAATTATGTTTTATCATAAAGATGAGAGAACTTCCGTCTTTTGTAACTAAAATTTATTCTTGAGTACTATATGTTTTGGCAATTCATGTTAGGCATCTTAAGTTAACTATATTACAAATAAAATTATTGAATTATGTTGTTGTTGTGGTCTTCAGTCCTGAGACTGGTTTGATGCAGCTGTGCAAGCCTCTTCATCTCCCAGTACCTACTGCAATCTACATCCTGAATCTGCTTGGTGTATTCATCTCTTGGTCCCCCTATACGATTTTTACCCTCCACGCTGCCCACCAGTACTAAATTGGTGATCCCTTGATGCCTCAGAACACGTCCTACCAACCGATCCCTTCTTCTGGTCAAGTTGTGTCAGAAACTCCTCTTCTCCCCAATTCTATTCAATACCTCCTCATTAGTTATGTGATCTACCCATCTCATCTTCGGCATTCTTCTGTAGCACCACATTTCGAAAGCTTCTATTCTCTTCTTGTCTAAACTATTTATCGTCCATGTCTCACTTCCATACATGGCTACACTCCATACAAATACTTTCAGAAACGACTTCCTGAGACTTAAATCTATACTCGATGTTAACAAATTTCTCTTCTTCAGAAACGCTTTCCTTACCATTGCTAGTCTACATTTTATATCCTCTCTACTTCGACCATCATCAGTTATTTTGCTTCCCAAATAGCAAAACTTCTTTACTACTTTAAGTGTCTCATTTCCTAATCTAATTCCCTCAGCATCACCCGACTTAGTTCGATTACATTCCATTATCCTTGTTTTGCTTTTATTGATGTTCTTCTTATACCCTCCTTTCAAGCCACTGTCCATTCCGTTCAACTGCTCTTCCTAGTCCTTTGCTGTCTCTGACAGAATTACAATGTCATCGGCGAACCTCAAAGTATTTATTTCTTCTCCATGGATTTTAATACCTACTCCGAACTTTACTTTTGTTTCCTTTACTGCTTGCTCAATATACAGATTGAATAGCATCGGGGAGAGGCTACACCCCTGTCTCACTCCCTTCCCAACCACTGCTCCCCTTTCACGTCCCTCGTCTCTTATAACTGCCATCTGGTTCTGTACAAATTGTAAATAGCCTTTCGCTTCCTGTATTTTACCCCTGCCACCTTCAGAATTTGAAAGAGAGTATTCCAGTCAACATTGTCAAAAGCTTTCTCTAAGTCTACAAATGCTAGAAACGTAGGTTTGCATTTCCTTAATCTTTCTTCTAAGATAAGTCGCAGGGTCAATACTGCCTCACGTGTTCCAACATTTCGACGGAATCCAAACTGATCTTCCCCGATGTTGGCTTGTACCAGTTTTTCCATTCGTCTGTAAAGAATTCGCGCTAGTATTTTGCAGCTGTGACTTATTAAACTGATAGTTCGGTAATTTTCGTATCTGTCAACACCTGCTTTCTTTGGGATTGGAATTATTATTTTCTTCTTGAAGTCTGAGGGAATTTCGCCTGCCTCATACATCTTGCTCACCAGATGGTAGAGTTTTGTCAGGACGCTCTCCCAAGGCTGTCAGTAGTTCTAATGAAATGTTGTCTACGCCCGGGGCCTTGTTTGGACTTATACTTATTCTAATGTAAGTTTTGTGGTGATTCTCTGACAGTTTTATTATATCTAGCTAATGGAGTTTTTCCAGTAAATACTTCTTTAGACATAACCTATACTGTATAAAAGTGCACACGTTTGCTCTGCTCTTACGTGTGTAATCAAGGGCAGTCAAAACATGTGCAGTTTTCTACGCTATAGATTGTGTGCAAGGGATTATTTACTAACAGAATAGGTTAGGAGCGAAGAAGTATTTACTGGATTAAAACAGTCCTATGTGCATTTAGCACATATCGCACAACAAATGACTCGATGAAGAGGACACAAAAACGAACGTAAGTAAAAAAAAGAAACACGTAATTGTAAAGAGGAACAGTCACATCTAAAAAAACTGGCAAAAAATCACTACAAACCTCACATCGAAATATGTACAATTAAATAATTTTATATGTACTATAGACTACTGAAGATGCCTAACATGAACGAGAGAAAAATGTATGCTACTCAAGAATAAATTTCAGTTGCAAATGACGGAATTTTTCTTTTCTTTGTTCAAATGTTCAAATGTGCGTGAAATCTTATGGGAGTTAACTGCTAAGGTCATCAGTCCCTAAGCTTACATTCTAGTTAACCTAAATTATCCTAAGGACAGATACACACATCCATGCCCGAGGGAGGACTCGAACCTCCGCCGGGACCAGCCGCACAGTCCATGACTGCTGCGCCCTAGACCTTCTTTTCTTTATGATGAAACGTAACTGAAGTTATTGCTAGTAACTGAGGAAAGTGGCTACAAATATCAATAATATTAAAATCTTTTATTAAAATGTTTGCAGTTTAGAGTAGTATAAAATAAGGAAAATGTAAAGGGTGTTAAGATGGAACACGAAGACTAAAAGCAACAACCAAAGATATACGAATCAAACAGCAAAAACAGAGCCCGAAAGTAGCGAGACTGTACAAACAGCATTTGCTGTTCTGTTCGACATCTGATCTGCGCTAGTCACTGTGAATTTATTCCAGCTTCGTAACTTTCATCACAAAGCACACGGCAACATGAGAGTTCCACATATTTCTGTTGTTGCCTTGGAACGAATAAAGTATTTCCCATCGCTGTTAGAATTTACAAATAATTTCTTTTTCTTTCAGCACGTGCCAGCGGCTACGCATTCCAAGTGTCTAGTTTCAATTCGAGGAAATATCTCAAGTATGTTACATAAGAATGGTACTTGAAATGGACAGTTCTTTTCACATTATATTAAAGAACAAATCAAGGCTTCTGCTCAGCACACAAATGGACATAGAGTGAAGATACGGTATTTTCACTTCACTCTCTACCACATATAGTTTTCAATATTATGAAATACAGTACCGCTAAAGAAAAACAAAATTTACGAGACAGTGGTATGTTAGGGCCAGAAAAAGCTGCAGTGGAATTTGTCTGTATACATGATCATATTGTGAATTACTATGAAGAACGTTCATAGCCTAATATAATGAAGGTGGCAACCAACCTTTTCCGAAATATTACTGTTCAGATTATGTCATGATATGCTAGGCACATAAAAGAATTTCAGTGAACAAAAGATGAGAAGATGGCATAATTTTCCACTGTTGCGGAAAATACCAAGCAGGAAACTCTGATATTTCGACAGAAAGACTAACTTTCACTGCATTCCAGAAACGAGAGTACTTTGTTCTTTTTTTACAGCGAAAGCCAAAGGAACTGTAACGGAACAGCGTGAGTTTCAATTTTCTCTAATCTGTTTTTGGTAACAATATCAACTTGATAGCACTAATATCGATATTTTTTGGTTCTGTGAAACTGATGACGAAACAGCGTTGTGTAGATACTTTATACTTCAGAGCTTACCGATGTATACCTTAATCACATGTACAGCTGTTTTTGTAAATTCTCCTGGGGCAAGAATAATTTATTAGAAGGAAATGGAATAGCCTACAACCGGTGACCTAGGGCAACCGTTGTCCTTTACAATTGCTGAACCTTTTTCCAAGTTTTTTCGTATCAGGACTCCAATTCTTTGGGTGGAGTGCGCAGTAGACTGACTACAGCGAAAGACACGGCTGCCTTATCGGTGCCGACGCCGATTCAGCTCGCTTCGTCAAGGGAGTCACTGCGGACCTTACGTTGTCACTCGATGTTAAGCCTTAGGTATGTCTATGTAAGACTATGTTTTCTTTCTCCAATTATTTTATTTAGATGATGGTCGATTCTGAACTTGACTTATTGTACAATCATCCAAGATCTGCTTTGAGATTTATTTTTTACCTTGCCAGTGTGAAAGTACCTTTCGCCACCTACACATACCATTTGTTTTGTCTCTTACATCCATTTATTGTTATTCTAGTTTTCCTGTATTGCAATGATGTGCGCTTCATTTTGCTTAATTGGAATACCGACCATTCGATGGTTTAACACAATGGAACAAAGAATGTTGGGTCATCTACTGCTTATCGTTTGGAATAAATTATGAATATGAGTACATAGTTTTTCCTGTATAGCTTCATGTATAATAAAATTTCACAGGATCTTTATTTGTTTTTAATCTTGTTAACATACAGCTGCATCCCAAAGGTGTGGCTCTAACGCCACGATACTAGCTGGATCACAAAGATTTATCACGCAGATGAAGCGATCTGCTTCATCGTGGTTCAGTTCTACAGATGTGGATGCCCACAATACAGAAATTGTAACAAATTTTGCCATACGTAAGCATGCTGGAGCAAAACTGAAACATAACGCAAAAAATTCCACTGCATGTTATCATGTTATAGAAAAATTTAAGAAATTGTCACATATACCGCTACATCGTATCTAAATTGTAACAGATTTCTCCTCACCTCATTATATTGCTGCAAAGTTATAACAAATTGACCCATACATTGACATGTTGTAGCGGAATTCTATCAAACTGCGCAATACATCACTCTATTACGGGAAAATTGTGACAAATTATTTTTATCATCAACACTGTTACACGACATTGTAAGAAATTACTCCGCATATCATGAAAAAGTGGTGGATACTATTGGGGCAATGACTGTCAGTGGGAATGGTGACAGAAATAACAGGTGGATACTTTTCTGGCGCAATTTGACGTAAGTCAATCCCCGTTATTCCAGATACTATTGGGGAAATGATGGTTAGTTGATAGGATGATACCATTACCGCATATTCTATTCTGGGGCAATGATGATCAGTTGGCAGGGTAACTACCATTATACTGCATATTACTCTTTGGGACAATGACTTGTTGACGTGGCGAGTGCCATCACACCACATGTGCATTCATTTCAACTTACCAAAATACACTCCTGGAAATTGAAATAAGAACACCGTGAATTCATTGTCCCAGGAAGGGGAAACTTTATTGACACATTCCTGGGGTCAGATACATCACATGATCACACTGACAGAACCACAGGCACATAGACACAGGCAACAGAGCATGCACAATGTCGGCGCTAGTACAGTGTATATCCACCTTTCGCAGCAATGCAGGCTCCTATTCTCCCATGGAGACGATCGTAGAGATGCTGGATGTAGTCCTGTGGAACGGCTTGCCATGCCATTTCCACCTGGCGCCTCAGTTGGACCGGCGTTCGTGCTGGACGTGCAGACCGCGTGACACAACGCTTCATCCAGTCCCAAACATGCTCAATGGGGGACAGATCCGGAGATCTTGCTGGCCAGGGTAGTTGACTTACACCTTCTAGAGCACGTTGGGTGGCACGGGATACATGCGGACGTGTATTGTCCTGTTGGAACAGCAAGTTCCCTTGCCGGTCTAGGAATGGTAGAACGATGGGTTCGATGACGGTTTGGATGTACCGTGCACTATTCAGTGTCCCCTCGACGATCACCAGTGGTGTACGGCCAGTGTAGGAGATCGCTCCCCACACCATGATGCCGGGTGTTGGCCCTGTGTGCCTCGGTCGTATGCAGTCCTGATTGTGGCGCTCACCTGCACGGCGCCAAACACGCATACGACCATCATTGGCACCAAGGCAGAAGAGACTCTCATCGCTGAAGACGACACGTCTCCATTCGTCCCTCCATTCACGCCTGTCGCGACACCACTGGAGGCGGGCTGCACGATGTTGGGGCGTGAGCGGAAGACGGCCTAACGGTGTGCGGGACCGTAGCCCAGCTTCATGGAGACGGTTGCGAATGGTCCTCGCCGATACCCCAGGAGCAACAGTGTCCCTAATTTGCTGGGAAGTGGCGGTGCGGTCCCCTACGGCACTGCGTAGGATCCTACGGTCTTGGCGTGCATCCGTGCGTCGCTGCGGTCCGGTCCCAGGTCGACGGGCACGTGCACCTTCCACCGACCACTGGCGACAACATCGATGTACTGTGGAGACCTCACGCCCCACGTGTTGAGCAATTCGGCGGTACGTCCACCCGGCCTCCCGCATGCCCACTATACGCCCTCGCTCAAAGTCGGTCAACTGCACATACGGTTCACGTCCACGCTGTCGCGGCATGCTACCAGTGTTAAAGACTGCGATGGAGCTCCGTATGCCACGGCAAACTGGCTGACACTGACGGCGGCGGTGCACAAATGCTGCGCAGCTAGCGCCATTCGACGGCCAACACCGCGGTTCCTGGTGTGTCCGCTGTGCCGTGCGTGTGATCATTGCTTGTACAGCCCTCTCGCAGTGTCCGGAGCAAGTATGGTGGGTCTGACACACCGGTGTCAATGTGTTCTTTGTTCCATTTCCAGGAGTGTATGATGTGCTTCGAGATTGTGTCAGTGCACTAGTGCTGACATCACCAAGTCTTATCATGATGTCATTTACCCTTATAATTCCTAAATTTGGGATAATTTTCGATTCATCTGAGAGCTTACTGTCTAAGTGTACATAAACGGTAATTGGGGTAATTCAGGGCAGCGAGCAATAATTTGGCACCATACAAGAATAGCAATGTCAGTGAATACAGAATTAGGAAAGTTCGAAGATTGAACGGTGTTTTCTATTTTTCTGATAAAATGGTAGTCATTCCATTATTGTTTTCATTATCATTATTTTAAACTGAATCAGCCCCTACATCAAGCCCAGAGGGGGTGCTATATCGTACTGGTAAGAGGACTCGTACTGCCACGTTCTTCGTAAATTTGACTTCATTTAGTAATAATTGGAATAATTTCACATACCCTCTCAATTCATGAAGTTTCATTTCGTTTCCTCCTCCCCTTCTGGTTACTTCACATTTCTTTTGTCAGACTGTGTATACGTAAGATGATACAGGAATATTTGAACGAATGCTGCAGTACCATAAAAAAGAGAGCGAATTATTTAAAAAGCGGTGAAGTAACTAAAATCGAAATTGATAATAGTCTTTACTAATAATGTGGCCATAAATAAATTTGGGTACAATGACTTTGTGGTAATAGGTGGTTCCCGCTCGTAATCGCTTTGGTAGCAGCATCACCTCAGGGAGTGGCAACACTGCCCAATACAAGTAACTGTTCTTATATCCATATCCTCAAGATCATTGAGAAAACCCATATCTATCTACACAATTACTAATTCGACTCTCCACCTTTTCTCAACCAGCAGACAAACAGTGTGAGGGATATGTTCCCAACTTTCCCCAAAAAAATGTCGAACTTTAAAACACTCGCCAAGCAAAGATCGACATGGAATTCTTTGACAGAGGCATACATCAACATCTGCGTAAATACTCCGCAATCCACCATATAGTGATTGGCGGAGGGTACCCATACGAATGCCAGTCATTTTCTTTCCTGTTCCACTCGCAAACAGAATCGTGGGAAAACTACTATCTACACTACTGACCATTAAAATTGCTAAACCAAGAAGAAATGCAGATGATAAACGGGTGTTCATTGGAAAAATAAATTATACTAGAAATGACATGTTTTCACGCAATTTGGGTGCATAGATCCTGAGAAATCAGTACCCAGAACAACCACCCCTGGCCGTAATAACGGCCTTGATACGCCTGGGCATTGAGTTAAACAGAGCTTGGATGGCGTGTACAGGTACAGCTGCCCATGCAGCTTCAACACGATACCACAGTACATCAAGAGTATCGACTGGCGTATTGTGACGAGCCAGTTGCTCGGCCTCCATTGACCAGACGTTTTCAATAGGTGAGAGATCTGGAGAATGTGCTTGCCAGGGCAGCAGTCGAACATTTTCTGTATCCAGAAAGGCCCGTACAGGACCTGCAACATGCGGTTGTGCATTATCCTGCTGAAATGTAGGGTTTCGCAGGAATCGAATGAAGGGTAGAGCCACGGGTCGTAACACATCTGAAATGTAACGTCCACTGTTCAAAGTGTCGTCAATGCGAACCGAGACGTGTAACCAAGGACACCCCAAACCATCACGCCGGATGATACGCCAGTTTGGCGATGACGAATATACGCTTCCAATGTGCGTTCACCGCGATGTCGCCAAACACGGATGCGTCCATCATGATGCTGTAAACAGTACCTGGATTCATCCGAAAAAATGTTTTGTCATTCGTGCACCCAGGTTCGTCGTTGAATACACCATCGCAGGCGCTCCTGTCTGTGATGCAGCGTCAGGGGTAACCGCAGCCATGGTCTCCGAGCTGATAGTCCACACTGCTGCAAACGTCGTCGAACTGTTCGTGCAGATGGTTGTTGTCTTGCAAATGTCCGCATCTGTTGTCTCAGGGATCGAGACGTGGCTGCACGATCCGTTACAGCCATGCGGATAAGATGCCTGACATCTCGCTTGCTAGTGATACGACACCGTTGGGATCCAGCACGGCGTTCCGTATTACCCTCCTGAACCCAACAATTTCATTTTCTGCTAACAGTCATTGGATCTCGACCAAAGCGACCTGCAGTGTCGCGATATGATAAACTGCAATCGCGATAGTCTATACAATCAGACCATTCTCAAAGTCGGAATCGTAATGGTACGCATTTCTTCTCCTTACACGAGGCATCACAACAACGTTTCACCAGGCAACGCCGGTCAACTGCTGTTTGTGTATGAGAAATCGGTTGGAAACTTTCCTCATGTCAGCACGTTGTAGGTGTCGCTACCGGCGCCAACCTTGTGTGAATGCTCTGAAAAGCTAATGATTTGCATATCACAGCATCTTCTTCCTGATGGCTAAATTTCGCGTGTGTAGCAATTCATCCTCGTGGTGTAGCAATTTTAATGGCCAGTAGTGTATATGCATCTGTGTAAGTCCTAATTTCTTTCTTCTTCGTGATTCTTTCACGCAGTGTATGCTGGAGGCAATAGAATCGTTCTGCATCCAGTTCAGATACTGCTTCTCTAAATTTCCTCAATAGTGTTCCTCGAAAACAATGTGGCCTCTCCACCAGCGATTCCCATTTGAGTTCCCGAAGCATCTCTGTAACACTTGCATGTAGTTCAAACCTATCAGTTACAAATCTAGCAGCCCGCCACTGAACTACTTCAGTGTCTTCACTTGAACCGACTTGGCACGGATCCCAAGTAGTATTCAAGAATAGGTCGCACTAGCGTCCTGTATGTAATCTCTTTTACAGATGAATGTTACAATCCCAGAATTCTCCCAATGAACGGAAGTCGAGCATTCGCCTTCCCTACCACAATCCTGATATGCTCTTTCCATTTCATATCGCTCAGATACTTAAACGAAGTGTCCGTGCCAAGCTGGACACTACTAATGCTGTATCCGAACATTAAGGGATTGATTTTCCTATTCATCCACATTAGTTTACACGTATCTAGATTTAGAGCTAGCTACAATTTATCTCACCAACTGCAAATTTTGTCTGTCTTGTATCCTCCTAGAGTCACTCAAATTCGAAACCTTACTGCACACCACAGCATCATCAGCAAACAACGGCAGATTGCTGCCAACCCCATCCGCCAATTCTTTTATGTACGAGGGCGGTTCAGAAAGTAGGGAACGTTTCCGTCTGACGCCGCTAGGCGCGCGCCGGTCGCGTATATTTTGGTATGTGCGTGCTCGGCAGCTCAGTCCGCATCCATCCGTGTGAGAACGTCTCTGCACGTCTGGTTTTTTCGATATTCGAATTTGAAATGTGCACTGCAATCGAAAATCCCGCCAGTTGTGAGGTTTGGTATGTGATACGGTTTTTGTTGGCAAAAAACGTGAAACCTATAGAAATTTATCGTCAACTGTGCGAAATGTACCGGAACAACGTAATGAGTGAATGTTCCGTCCGGAAATGGTGCATTCGGTTTAAAAATGGCCGAACCAACGTTCATGATTAAGAGAAGAGTGGACGCCCGAGCATTGTGACTGTCGATCTTGTCGCTGAAGTTGATGAAACGATACGTGAAAACCTTCGCTTCACAATAACGGAGCTTTCGCTTTCTTTTCCACAAGTATCACGGACTTGTTTGAAATTGTAACTCAAAAGCTAGGCTACCACAAATTTTGTGCAAGATAGATGCCCAAAATGCTTACAGAACTCCATAAAGAACAGCGAATGGGAGCAACGTTGACATTTCTGGAGGCCTACCACAAGCATGGTGATTCATTACTGGATCGAATTGTAACCGGTGACGAGACTAGAGTGAAACACATCAAATGCGAGACAAAGTTACAGACCATGGAGTGGGGGCACACAAGGTCCCTCCAAAATCCAAGAAAATGTTTGCAAACCTTGTCAGCAAAGAAGGTGATGGCGACAGTGTCTTGGGATAGGCAAGGTGTGCTTCTTATTGATTCTCTCGAACGTGGAGCAACCATAAATTCTGTCAGGTACTGTCATTTTTTGCAAAGCCTTAGCAGTTCAAAACAAAAGCCGAGGAAAGCTGAAGTCCAAAATTTTGATTTTGCCCAACAATGCCCGACCTCACACGCCAAACCGCACTAAAGAACTCCTTAATTCATTCCAATGGGAAATTTTCCCTCATCCGCCCTACAGCCCCGATCTTGCACCAAGCGATTTCCACTTGTTTCCCACAATGAAGAACTGTCTTGCAACGCAGCGCTTTGGCGACGACGCGGAACTCCAGGCGGGCGTGACTCACAGGCTGAAGTCTCAGGCGGCAAAATTTTACGACGAAGGTCTTTCAAAGCTTGTCCACCGCTATGATAAGTGCCTCAATGTGTTTGATGACTATGTGGAATAGTAGTATGTCACCCGTTCTTTCAGATGTATACAATAAAATGAATTTTTTGTACTTATTTTTTTTTTTAAATGCCAAAACGTTCCCTACTTTCTGAATAGCCCGCGCAACAGCGATCCTGTCACACTTCTCTGGGACACTCTTGACGATACGCTTGTCTCTGATGAACACTCTCCGTCGAAGGCAAGATAATGGGTTCTATAACTAAATAAGTCTTCAAGCCACCCACATATCTGTGAACCTATTCCACATGCTCGTACCTTCTTTAACAGCCTACAATAAGGTACTGTGTCAAACGATTTCTGGAAGTATAGATGTATGAAGGGAAAAATTGTAGCGGTAGACCAAGAAATGAATACACTAAGCAAATTCAGAAGGATGTAGGTTGCAGAAGGTACTTTGAGATGAAGAAGCTTGCACAGGATAGAGTAGCATGGAGAGCTGCATCAAACCAGTCTCTGGACTGAAGGCCACAACAGATGTTTGGAATCCACCTGTAGCCCTTCATTCATAATTCGCAGTATATCTTGTGGGAAAAGGGCAAGCCGAGTTTCGCACGAGCAATGCTTTCTAGGCCCTTGCTGATTCGTGGACATAAGTTTCTCGGTCTCAAGAAAATTTACTGTAGCGAATCGATGATAGCGATATTGACCTGTAATTTTGAGGGTCCATTCTTTTGCCCTTCTTGTATACAAGAGTCACCTGTGCTTGTTTTCAGTCGCTTGGGGCTTTGGGCTAGACGAGAAATTCACGATAAATGCAGGCTAACGGAAGGAGCCAATGCTGTACTCCTTGGCAAACCGAACTGGGTTTTCATTTGGACCTCGTGAACAATTTTTTTTTAATTCTTTCAGTTTTTTCTCTACACCAGAGATGCTTATTCCTATGCTCCTACATATTTTGGGCGTCTGTTTGATGGTCAAACGACGTTATGTTTGCACGATTCTCCTCCGTGGATGATTTCTAGAACGTGAAATTTATGTTTAGAAGTGGATATCCAGGTGCTGAAGAAGAAGATGAAGATGATGAAGAAAGCAATTTCGTCTTAGTAGGCGGATGGAGGACTGTAGACCATCCCACAGAAAATGCAAATTTAATAAACATTAAACAAATATATCCCAACATTTAAGTGAAAAATAAACACAATAAAAATAAAGATGTGAGAGTCCCCAGATTGTATGGGCTGCATCCAATGCTATCCCAGATGAAACTATCAAAATTTTTCATGCAACGTAGAATCTCAACTAAATGAAGCAGGCAGTGATTCACTGGAGACTGGAATATTCATAACAAACCTGAAATATACTTTGCTAAATATGAATCATTGCGTTTCAAAGAAGATATAATTTAAAATTAAAAGTAAATACTTATGATTGTTCAACGAGATTTTAAGGAAACGAAATACCTCTCTTTCACTTCCTGAATCAAGGCCGTAACGCCATAGAAAAAGTTGAATGAATTTGATCTGTCTTTAAAGTTACTTTAAGAGTTTGATATGATCAACTACGACCTTAGAAAATTATGTGGATATGGCATCCAGGACGATATCTACACGTGGTTTGTCATAGCTTACCCGCAGGCGAACATGCTGGTATTATGTTAGGGAAATGGGAATTACTTTCGAGGATGTAAGTAATTTAGTTGTGGAGGACCTCCGGACTGTTCGTCATGCCCTCCAATACTCTCAGTGTTTGTAAATAATTTACCATCTCATTCGCCAGCTGTAGAGTCAGTGTTGTTTTCATATGGTATGAGCGTTTTTATGTTAGGGTGAAAGGGAAGCGGCACATGACATTATCAAGTAAGTACAAGATTTTGAAAAAGAAAATAACAACAAAATTTTTACAAAAAAGACCGAAATTGTTTTATACAATCGCCAAAATATCGCAGTAGACATTAGATTGAATAATATTCCAAGTGTATCTACTTAGAAAGTGAAATCACTAGTAGACATTAGCTTGAATAATACGCCAAGTGTATCTATTTAGAAAGTGAAATCACTTCATATGTCGACATAAAGAGCGTAATTGCACAGGCAAAGAGAAAGGTACTGTTTGCATCGACAAACTTTATTGTCAGCATAAAAAAGTGACATATTAAGACCTTTTCATGGAGCGTGACCTTTTACGGCTCGAAAACCTGGATTATATAAGCATGCGATGTCTGGGGTCATTTTAAATATGATGCAGGAGTAGTATGGCAAACAACAAATTCTTAGAACAGATGAAAGAAAGATCACTAACAACATGGAAATAAGGAGATAAATTAACTGACCGTCTCTAGTGACACAATAGTTTTCCGTTTAGTATAATGAAAGGAATTATTCAAAACAAGACAGGAAAATGAGAACTACGCTACAGTACTCAAGATCAGAGATGATGTAGGAGTTGACTGGTATGAGGAAATAAACAGGGAAGAGCTAGGAGTGGAGTAGAAGATGTTCTGCCATCCAGGCTTCGGACTGAGCATTAAGAAGGACCAAAAATGGCTCGATATTCAAACCGTAGTCTCTAATTCGTCGTTTCTTTAACACTTAGAATAACATCCCTCGTTTTCATCCCAGGTGGGCAACATGAGCGTTGGAAATGGACTATTTTTGCATAAAACATGAAACCTGTGCACTTCGTCGACTCATCCAACCTCCAGATACTTAGCTGCAGTAGCGTGTTGCTGCTTTTTACTTTCTTTTTTGTAGAGGTAAAAACTATCGCAAATCTCGTCTGTGAATAGGATATCCCGGCTGCGCTTCTCATCGTAGATATAAATGCTTTTAGCTACGATTGGAAAACTGGTAATATTTCCTTGGGGGACACTTTTTTTTCCAGACCTGTGTAATAAAACCTCCCCGACTCGGTACCAGAAATATCGCCAAGAAAAAGAGACATAGAAATTGTAATGACATCTTTGGAACTGCGTCCAAGTGGTATCGGAAGTTATTTTCTCAATGACGTAAAATAACATCTGCGAAGTTTTAATCTCCTACGTCAGCCTGTCGTATTACCACTTGAAGCAGCGCGATGTTATCAACGGGAGCACTAGAGAGCTGTCTTCGGAACAGTGCTCTTTGAAGTAACGCCAACACAGCTGGTGAGGGCGCCTCACTTGTTCAAGAACGGTCCTTCCATGGCTTTGAGAGGCAGTTTAAGAATACCTCCTTCAGTGAGTCAGGAGAAAGTACCATGTTCAGATTTGGCTTACCAGGCTGAGAAGAAATTCTGTTGTTTCTCCTGAGAGATTCAGCTCATTGTGTAATTCATTACATCGTGATGAGCAGTTGTAATGCCGAATTTATTCCTGTGTGTATTGGAAATCAGATTTAAGTTCCGCGCTGCTAGAATTACTTTAAGGATAAAATGATGTATTACGACGTTTCGGCTACTGCAATCGTCAGATATCAAAAAGCTTAGAACTTGTAAGCAAAGCTTCTGTGTCAGTACTAAAACCTATGTGTAATATGATGATAGAGTAGCCAAAATGCCGGAATAAATTATAAAATTGAAATAAGTAATCCAAAAAGTTTTTTTCACAAAAGATTCACAATGATCGTGGACTCACACAGGAAATTCATTTCCTTTATCAATACAGTATGTTAAAGCTACAATCGAAAACGCCGCTTTCAGCGATAGTTCTGCAATGCTGGAAGCCTGAGTCCTCAATGACCGCGGCATTGCCTTCAGCGTAGTGTTTCGCCATTGTCTGTGTGATGTCTGGCTGGGTGACCCGGAGATTACCGCTTCGCCTCGCATAAGTGACTGAGCGACTACCATATCGCACAGATTAAAGCTGTAACTACGGATTTTTCAGATGGGTTTATGTGCCCCTCAGACTTATGCTACTATCCTATCTACTCTACTCAATAATTTCTTCAAACCTTGTTCCACGAAGAGAGTCTTTCAGTTTCCCAAAGGTATGGTAGTCACATGGAGCCAGGTCAGGACTGTAAGGTGTGTGTTTCAGTGTTCTCCATCCGAGTTTTGTGATCGCTTCAATGGTTTCTTGACTGACATGTGGACGTGCATTGTCGTGCAACCGCAAAACATCCTGCTTTTGCCGATGTGGTCGAACACGACTCAGTCGATCTTGAAGTTTCTTCAGTGTCGTCACATATGCATCACAATTTATGGTGGTTACAGACGAATGGAAAAGCTAGTAGAAGCCGACCTTGGGTAAGATCAGTTTGGATTCCGTAGAAATACTGGAACACGTGAGGCAGTATTGACCCTGCGACTTACCTTAGAAGAAAGATTGAGGAAAGGCAAACCTACGTTTCTAGCATTTGTAGACTTAGAGAAAGCTTTTGACAATGTTGACTGGAATACTCTCTTTCTAATTCTGAAGGTGGCAGGGGTAAAATACAGGGAGCGAAAGGCTATTTACAATTTGTACAGAAACCAGATGGCAGTTATAAGAGTCGAGGGACATGAAAGGGAAGCAGTTGTTTGGAAGGGAGTAAGACAGGGTTGTAGCCTCTCCCCGATATTATTCAATCTGTATATTGAGCAAGCAGTAAAGGAAACAAAAGAAAAATTCGGAGTAGGTATTAAAATCCATGGAGAAGAAATAAAAACTTTGAGGTTCGCCGATGACATTGTAATTCTGTCAGAGACAGCAAAGGACTTGGAAGAGCAGTTGGTCGGAATGGATAGCGTCTTGAAAGGAGAATATAAGATGAACATCAACAAAAGCAAAACGAGGATAATGGAATGTAGTCGAATTAAGTCGGGTGATGCTGAGGGAATTAGATTAGGAAATGAGACACTTAAAGTAGTAAAGGAGTTTTGCTATTTGGGGAGCAAAATAACTGATGATGGTCGAAGTAGAGAGGATATAAAATGTAGACTGGCAATGGCGAGGAAAGCGTTTCTGAAGAAGAGAAATTTGTTAACATCGATTATAGATTTAAATGTCAGGAAGTCGTTTCTTAAAGTATTTGTATGGAGTGTAGCCATGTATGGAAGTGAAACGTGGACGATAAACAGTTTAGACAAAAAGAGAATAGAAGCTTTCGAAATGTGGTGCTACAGAAGAATGCTGAAGATTAGATGGGTAGATCACATAACTAATGAGGAAGTATTGAATAGGATTGGGGAGAAGAGAAGTTTGTGGCACAACTTGACCAAAAGAAGGGATCGGTTGGTAGGACTTGTTCTGAGGCATCAATGGATCACCAATTTAGTATTGGAGGGCAGCGTGTAGGGTAAAAATCGTAGAGGGAGACCAAGGGATGAATACACTAAGCAGATTCAGAAGGATGTAGGTTGCAGTAGGTACTGGGAGATGAAGAAGCTTGCACAGGATAGAGTAGCATGGAGAGCTGCATCAAACCAGTCTCAGGACTGAAGACCACAACAACAACAACAACAACACACTTGGCATCATGTCCACAAGCAAGAGTCCTTCGGAATCGAAAAATACCGTAGCCGTAACTTTTCCAGCAGAAGGTGTGGTTTGAATTTTTTTTTTTTTTTTTCTTGCGTGAATTGGCGTGATACCACTCCATTGATTGCCTCTTCGTCTCTGCTGAAAAATGATGGAGCCATGTTCCATCACCTGTCACAATTCTTCCAAGAAATTCATTTCCACCATTCTCGTACTGTTCCAAAAGTTCGCTGCATACCGTTTTCTTGTTTCTTTGTGAGCCTCTGTCAACATCCTGGGAACCCACCTGGCACAAACCTTTTTTAACGCCAACACTTTCAGTATTCTGCAAACACTTCCTTCCCCTATCCCAACGTAGCGTGACAATTCGTTCGCTGTGATGCGACTGTCAGCAGTCACCAATTCGTTAACTCTCTGCACATTGTCTGGAGTGTGTGCAGTACGAGGCCTGCTGCTGCGAGGACAATCCTCAGTATTGCCATGCCCGCTTTCATCACGTAACCTGCATGCCCACCGACTAACTTTACTGCTATCGACAGCAGCATCTCCATACACCTTTTTCAACCTCTTGTGGATGTTTCCCACTGTCTCGTTTTCATAGCACAGGAATTCTATGACAGCACGTTGCTTCTGATGAACGTCAAGTGTAGCAGCCATCTTGAAGAGATGCTGTGACGGCGTCATTCACGGGAACAGATTGAACTAAGTTTGACAACAAGCGGGAAGGATGTATCTACACACTGTAAAACTTTCACACGTGCAGAATGAAAACTGTATTTTTACAAAAATAATGTGCATTTCTTTTGGAGTGACCCTCGTATTCCAATCTGTTTCTTTCCCAACAGTTTTCACCCTCTACAGCTCTCTCTAGCAACGTCGAAGCTGTTATCAGTTGTCTTAACTGATGGCCAGTCACCCCGTCTATTCTTCTTTTTACTGTTCATTATTTGTTCCTTTCTTCGCCGATTCTGCAGAAAAGCTCCTCATTTCCTATCAGTTCACCTAATTTTCAATATCCTTCTACAGCAGCACACTTGAGACACTTAGTGTCTCGTTTTCCGCGTTTCTGACAGCCCCTTATTCACTGCCATAAAATACTACGCTCCCCAGATTAAGGCCGATACTTTATATTAGCAGACTTTTCTTGACCCGGAATGCTCACTTTCTCTATGCTAGTCTGATTTTTATGTCCATCTCGCTTTGTCTGTCAAGTGTTATTTTGCTTACAAGGTAGCAAAATTCCTTGACTTTGTCTATTTCGTGTTCCCTAATCTTGATGTTAAGTTTCTCGCTAGTATCATTTCTGTACTGCTCATTATATTCGTCTTTTTTCGGTTTACGATCAATCGATATTCTCCCCTCATTTGAGTGTTCATTTCATTCAGCAGCTTATGTAATTCTTCTTCACTCTCACTGAGGATAGCAATGTTATCAGTGAGTCATACAACTGATATTCTTTTACTTTTAATTTTAATGTAACACTTGAAAATGTCTTTTATTTTCATCATTCATTCTGCAATATATAAAGTGAACAGTAGGAATGAAAGACTGCATCCCTGTCTTACACCATTTTCAATCTGAGCACTTAGTCCTTAGTCATCCATTCTTGTTGTTCCCACTTGGTCCTTGTACATTATACGTATTATTCTTCTTTCTCTACAGTTCACACCTATTTTTCTCAGAATTTCAAATATCTTACATCGTTTTATATGAGCTTTTTGCAAGTCGATAAATGCTATGAATCTACCCTGATTTTTCGTAAAGCTTGCTTCCGTTATCCAACGCAGCAACAGAACTCTCTGGTGCCCTTACATTTCCGAAAGCCAATCTGATCGTCATCTGATACTTAGTTTTCTTTTCCATTCGTCTCTTTATTATTTTTGTCACTAACTTAGATGCGTGAGCTATTAAGCTGACTGCGCGATAGTTCTCGCACTCTCTCGCACTCATTTGCCCTTTCTGTCTTCAGAATTCTTTAGTTGATGCTTTCCCAAAAGTATGTTGATGTGGCTCCAGACCTCTAGATTCTACAGACGAATTTGAATCGTGCGCTCTTTTGCTACTTCCACCAAAAATATAAGAAATTCCGATGGAATGTTACCTATCTCTTCTGCCAGATTTTATCGCAAGTCTTCCAAAGATCGGTTAAACTCTGACTGTAGTTCTGATCCCCTATGTCTGCCTCATGGGCTTCCATTTCTTCATCAATCACGTCTAAATTCCTGCTCCTCGTAGATACTTTCAGTGTACTCTTTCCACCCGTGTGTTCTCTCCTCTGCGCGTAACAGTGGAATTTCCATTGCGGCCTTAATAGTGACGCCCTCGATGTCGATTTTAAAGAAGGCTGTTTTGGCTTTCCTACATGCTGAATCAGTCCTTCCAACGACCGATTGTTTCTCGATTTCTTCACCTCTTCCCTCTAGACATTCTTCCTTGCCCTCCCTTTACTTCCTTGTTTAGCTTTTAAATGACTTCAGCAGTTAGTGGCGTTTAAAGTTGAACTCCCGCACACCGGTTACGTAATGGTAGTTATGTCTCCAATAGGGATAGGTGAGATTCGTAGACAGCCAGAAGATTTTGAAATTGTTACATGAACTCTTCATATATCACGGTAGTAAATTCCACATTCATATTCTATTGCTGCTGTCGTTGTGGTTTTCGGTCCACGTAGGTGCAAGTCTCTTTATCTGTTCCTAACTATTGCGGTATACATATGCTTGAAACTACTTGCTGAGGTCACACCTTAGTCTTCCTTGGTCATAATCTATACGCTCCTCGTGATTAACATTAATGAGCATTTTGTAGTGCCGGCCGGAGTGGCCGAGCGGTTCTAGGCGCTACAGTCTGGAACCGAGCGACCGCTACGGTCGCAGGTTCGAATCCTGCCTCGGGTATGGATGTGTGTGATGTCCTTAGGTTAGTTAGGTTTACGTAGTTCTAAGTTCTAGGGGACTGATGACCTCAGAAGTTAAGTCCCATAGTGCTCAGAGACATTTGAACCATTTGAACGATTTTGTAGTAATAACCGATTGTGGATTGTAGTTTTTCCTTACAAAATGTTAGCTTTAACAATATAACGATAAATGTTTGGACAGTTGACAATGTTTTTGATACGGGTACTCTGTTGTGTAGTTCATAACAGTATCTTTCACCATTTTTACAAACTGTAAACTATATTATTTTAACACAATAATTCTCATTCTCATTTCTGTGAGCACTGGCCTGTAACATTCTGTAGTCTCTTTAGTGAAGACTTACCCACATATCTCAAGTGTTTATTTTAAATATCAGACACTGGATCACAGGCGTAGTGTATGAAAGACTCAGATCAAAACACTGGCCTGCATGTTTGAAGCATTTTCCAGTTACGTTTTGCAAATTTTTCACTTTTTCAACATTCAAATTTGAAGCGTTGAATTTGTTTCGATAACATTACAGATTTCAGAATAAAACATAAAAATACGGTAATCTCTCGAGTTGCTAATGTAACACGTAGTATGTAAGGGACCACTCAGTGGAAATGTCTTTCGCCTTTTGTGTACTTGCGTTTCCTAGACGCAGCGTTGAGCTGACTGTTTCCTGCAACTAATTCTAGATGATTCTCGAGCGCTGTCACGATTTTATCTTACAGACTCAATAATGTATCTCATGAAAACGTGCGCAACAAATATCTATCGTCGGATGCATGTTCTAACATAATTGCGCTCGTAAAGAACTACTCGTTGTCGCTCAGATACATGTTTACGAGTAAGTTGATTAAATGTCCTCATAAGAATCTATCAGTAGCTATGAATCTCTCAGGTTTGCTCACGTTCTCTCAATAAACATATGTACGATATAGGTCTTACACTCTCACTCGAGCTATCCAAGTAAACACACACATCATAACAGTGCCACATCACTCACGGACGCGTTTATGATGTAGGTATTACCAAATGGGACTTCAAACATGTATCATAACAATTATCTTAAAAATACTCAGGTTAAGGTGGAAAAGAGATAGCGCTTGGAATAGGGATGATGTCTTCAGTCCAGAGGCCGGTTTGATGCAGCTCTCCACGCTACTCTATCCTGTGAAAGCCTCCTATTTCTTGTCTCCCCAGTTGCGCACGGTACCTCCTCATTGGTTACATGATCTACCCATCTAATGAGTAGTATTCTTCTATAACACATTTCAGACGCTTATATTCACTTCTTTTCTGCACTGTTTAGGCCCATGTTTCACTTGCATAAAAGGTTACACTCCGGACACCTTCAGAAAAGATTTCCAGACTCTTACATCTATTTTCGATATTAAATATCTGTTCTACTTTAATTTTATTTCCATTGCCAGTCTACAAATTTTTTCCTCTCTAATTCGGCCATCATCAATTTGTCTGCTGTACAAATAGCAATATGCTACTGGCTATTAAATTTGCTACACCAAGAAGAAATGAAGATGATAAACTGGTATTCATCGGACAAATATATTATACTACAACTGACATGTGATTACATTTTCACGCAATTTAGGTGCATAGATCCTGAGAAATCAGTACCCAGAACAACCACCTCTGGCCGTAATAATGGCCTTGATACGCCTGGACATTGAGTCAAACAGAGCTTGGTTGGCGTGTACAGGTACAGCTGCCCATGCAGCTTCAACACGATACCACAGTTCATCAAGAGTAGTGACTGGCGTATTGTGACGAGCCAGTTGCTCGGCCACCATTGACCTGACGTTTTCCGTTGGTGAGAGATCTGGAGAATGTGCTGGCCAGGGCAGCAGTCGAACATTCATTTTCTGTATCCAGAAAGGCCCGTGCAGGGCTTGCAACATGCGGTCGTGCATTATCCTGCTGAAATGTAGGGTTTCCAAAGGGATCGAATGAAGGGTAGAGCCACGGGTCGTAACACATCTGAAATGTAACGTCCACTGTTCAAAGTTCCGTCAATGCGAACAAGAGGTGACCGAGACGTGTAGTCAATGGCACCCCATACCATCACGCCGGGTGATACGCCAGTATGGCGATGACGATTACAAGCTGCCAACGTGCGTTCACCGCGATGTCGTCAAACACAGATGCGACCATCATGATGCTGTAAACAGAACGTGGATTCTTCCGAAAAAATGTCGTTTTGCCATTCGTGGACCCAGGTTCGTTGTTGAGCAAGTCATCGCAGGCGCTCCTGTCTGTGATCGCGATATGATAAATCGCAATCGCCATAGGCTACAATCCGACCTTTATCAAAGTCGGAAACGTGATGGTACTCATTTCTCCTCCTTACACGAGGCATCACAACAACGTTTCACCAGGCAACGCCGGTCAACTGCTGTTTGTGTATGAGAAATTGGTTGGAAACTTTCCTCATGTCAGCACATTGTAGGTGTCGAAACCGGCGCCAACCTTGTGTGAATGCTCTGAAAAGCTAATCTCTTCTTCCTGTCGGTTAAATTTCGCGTCTGTAGCACTTCATCTTCGTAGTGTAACAATTTTAATGGCCAGTAGTATGATTTACAATATGCCTGTGTTCCTCATTGTAGGAAAATCTTTAAGTACTGGTTTGATAGATCGGTTTCCCACAAAAAAGCATCATGCAAATATTATAAGAAACAAAAGAAATACATGTACATATAATTATCTTTATCACACCACATCCTAAGGTAAAAGAGGTATACTGAAATGAAATTGTTCTGAAATACTGCGTGGAAAAGTGGTATTTATCACTATTCCACGCATTGCAATTACGTACGTAGGAGTAAAGGATATACAGGTCGACTCATGTAGGAACGTACGCTCTCGAAACATTAACAGCAGACCATTCAGTGGTCCAGAACGCCTCTCTTGCACCGTCTGCCCCTTGAAGTCGGCTGAGCATCTCCATGACGCTTCCGCGCTTACTAAATAATCCTGAAACGAAAGGTGCTGCTCTTCTTTGGATTTTCTCTGTTTCTTCTATCAGTCCTATCTACTGCGGATCCCGCATGGACGATTTTCAAGTATTGGTGTTTTGTAAGTTACTTCCTTTGTTGATGTACTACTTTTCACGATGATTCTTCCACTGACTGTCAGCCTGGCATCTGTCTTACCCGCTATTAATTTTATGCAGTCGTTCCACTTCAGATCGTTCCGTACTCATTCTCCTCGATATTTTATGGAAGTAACTGCTTCCAGTGATTGTTCTGCAATCGTGTAATTATACAGTAAAGGGTCTTTCTGTCTGTATAATAGCAGTACGTTACATTTGTTTGTGTTGAGAATCGACGGCCTGCCTCTGCACCAAACTACACAACAGCATCATCCGCGAAAAGTCTCAAGGACTTAACAACTTTACCTACTAGCTCATATATATATAAATACACTCCTGGAAATTGAAATAAGAACACCGTGAATTCATTGTCCCAGGAAGGGGAAACTTTATTGACACATTCCTGGGGTCAGATACATCACATGATCACACTGACAGAACAACAGGCACATAGACACAGGCAACAGAGCATGCACAATGTCGGCACTAGTACAGTGTATATCCACCTTTCGCAGCAATGCAGGCTGCTATTCTCCCATGGAGACGATCGTAGAGATGCTGGATGTAGTCCTGTGGAACGGCTTGCCATGCCATTTCCACCTGGCGCCTCAGTTGGACCAGCGTTCGTGCTGGACGTGCAGACCGCGTGAGACGACGCTTCATCCAGTCCCAAACATGATCAATGGGGGACAGATCCGGAGATCTTGCTGGCCAGGGTAGTTGACTTACACCTTCTAGAGCACGTTGGGTGGCACGGGATACATGCGGACGTGCATTGTCCTGTTGGAACAGCAAGTTCCCTTGCCGGTCTAGGAATGGTAGAATGATGGGTTCGATGACGGTTTGGATGTACCGTGCACTATTCAGTGTCTCCTCGACGATCACCAGTGGTGTACGGCCAGTGTAGGAGATCGCTCCCCACACCATGATGCCGGGTGTTGGCCCTGTGTGCCTCGGTCGTATGCAGTCCTGATTGTGGCGCTCACCTGCACGGCGCCAAACACGCATACGACCATCATTGGCACCAAGGCAGAAGCGACTCTCATCGCTGAAGACGACACGTCTCCATTCGTCCCTCCATTCACGCCTGTCGCGACACCACTGGAGGCGGGCTGCACGATGTTGGGGCGTGAGCGGAAGACGGCCTAACGGTGTGCGGGACCGTAGCCCAGCTTCATGGAGACGGTTGCGAATGGTCCTCGCCGATACCCCAGGAGCAACAGTGTCCCTAATTTGCTGGGAAGTGGCGGTGCGGTCCCCTACGGCACTGCGTAGGATCCTACGGTCTTGGCGTGCATCCGTGCGTCGCTGCGGTCCGGTCCCAGGTCGACGGGCACGTGCACCTTCCGCCGACCACTGGCGACAACATCGATGTACTGTGGAGACCTCACGCCCCACGTGTTGAGCAATTCGGCGGTACGTCCACCCGGCCTCCCGCATGCCCACTATACGCCCTCGCCCAAAGTCCGTCAACTGCACATACGGTTCACGTCCACGCTGTCGCGGCATGCTACCAGTGTTAAAGACTGCGATGGAGCTCCGTATGCCACGGCAAACTGGCTGAAGGCCGGTTCCCACTAGGGCTGACGCGCGTCAAAACCGCGCGTCAGCGGCGTGGTTGCCATGGAAAAGGCCGGTTCCCACTAGGGCTGCCGCGCGTCAAAACTGCGCGTCAGCGGCGTGGTTGCCATGGAAACGGCGTCAGCGGCAAGGCGCGGCGGGCTCTGCGTCGCGGTTTGCCCATGTCGAACCGCTTCCGCTGCCGCGTGACGCGCTCCAGGTGCGCGCCGCCAATCACAGAACGCGCTGAGCGTGACGTCAGGTACGGCACCCCGGGCCACAAGAACTTCCGCCGAAGCGCTGGCGCGGACGCGGCGGCAGCTATGAAATACTTATCATCCGATTCCACGGAAACTATTCGGTAGAAAAATTTGATTCTTGGGCATGTTATAGCCTGATATCTTCTCTCGATGAAGGACCGAATTTCTTTTCGTTATTCGTCGTAGTTACTTGCTGTATCGCATTTACGTAAACCTTTACACGAAATTTTAATGAGTGTGCAGAGGTGAAAACGCATTGCGTGGACTTTGCGTACAGTTCATTTTAGGTTATACATTATTGCGTATGAAATTTAGTCAACATATCGAAATTGTTTTTAAAGCTGAGAGCAGATCGATAGCTATCACCGTTCTCGAGATATTGGATGATATGTCGGCGGACGGGCTGTGCCGTGACCGCAGGCGGCTCGCTCGCGACGCGACCGATACTTCGTCCTGCTCGTCGTAAACCATGTGGTTGTATCAACCGCAAATTTCGTAAACGTTTCAAGAAATCGAAACGTGTTTTTTTGCAAACGATAACTTGTGAAAAGTCATGTATTTCGTCGCATGATAAGTATCCTAAATCTGTTTATCTACCGAGATATGAAAGTAACAACAGTGTTTCAGAAGGGATAGATGAATTTTTTTAAACGGTATTAATAGCATGTCGAATGAGAAGTTAAACCGAAACTAATTTGCTGGTATGTCATAAGATGTAATTTACTAAATATGTAGAGCTATTGATTATTTCCTTTCTTTTTTCTTTATCCAGTGTACTTTACTGATTCAAGACGCGTTTCGCCTTTTACTTTAAGGCATCTTTGGTGGAATCTAGAATGATTCAGTTTTGTTTTGATATGTGATACTTGCAGATTATAAAACAGTTAACATCTTTTTTTACGTGAATGACTGATTACTTACAGTGAATCGAGTTTTTGGCGGACTTATACGTTTCCCCTCACCTGGTCACATGCTGGAGGTTGAACTAAAACTTAGATTATGGAACATAAGCACATTTTCATGTTCGCTCTTTTTTCTTCTGTCACTAGCAGTAGACGTTTTACTGAAAACTCTGATTTGACGTCGTAACTACAGTGTGTTCACCTCATGTCCCGTCCTGTCTGGTTTGTTTATGTACATGTTGCCAAACTGCAGAATTATATGCTGAAAACTAATGTTTGTTTATTTTCGTTCTCCTTATATCTGTATGTGTGTGTGTGTGTGTGTGCGGCTAGCCGGTG
Organism: Schistocerca cancellata; assembly: GCF_023864275.1. Classification (NCBI taxonomy): domain Eukaryota; kingdom Metazoa; phylum Arthropoda; class Insecta; order Orthoptera; family Acrididae; genus Schistocerca; species Schistocerca cancellata. The sequence goes on from NC_064630.1 coordinate 618,579,141, forward strand.
ATAGCTATAGAAAGTTGAAAGTGAATCCAGTAGTTGTCAGACAGTGGTTGAAAGATTTGGTGTTCAGCTGATTTCAGTTTTGGTTTAAATGTGTTAAAGAGTGCATGGAAGAGTAAATTCACTGCTTACATTAATAGATAAAATAGTAGAATAGTATTTCAACAGATGATTATTATCAGAATAGTATCACCCAACCCCTTTGTCCTCACTCTTTGACGCCCCATAATACGTCCTGTCAACTAACCCCTATTGTTGTCAAAGCTGTGCCGTAATTTCCTCTTCCTCCTCTATTTAATTCCGTACCACTTCTTTAGTCACACGATCCTCGTATCTAATGTTCAGCATTCTTATGAATCACCACGTTTTGAAAGCGTCCATTGTCTTCTTGACAGAACTGTTCATCGTCCACGTTTCACTTACATACAAGGCTGCACTCCACACAAATACCTTTGTAAAATAGTATCCAACCATTAGAATTTATATTCGGCGTGAACAAATTTTCTTTTTCAGAACGCTTTTCTTGCTATTGACAGTCTTCAGTCAGGTTTGCGTCTGCACCAGGAAATGCCTTACAATTTAAAATCTGGTTTCGAAAACTGTTTCAAATATATATTATTCTTTCGTGATTCTTAAGCAATGTGCTGGCGATGATTACATTATGCTCTGTGGGAAATTCTATCAGGTGGCTTCCACTTTCATCCCTTCCACCTAGCTTTTGTGTTCTTGCTGTTTTCGTGTACCTGCTACCGTACCACATTTTAAATTTTTGTCTCGCTTAACTATCTGAATAATCTCTCTTGTTGTACATTGTTCCAATGTGTTAGGAGATAGTGAACAATCGTGAACGGTAGTCATGAAATCTGTTTATGGTGAAATGAGAAAACATGAATAGTAAAATATGTGAAAGAGTACATTATACAGAAAATGAAAAATTGGTATGTCTTCACCCAACTTCGTCTTTCCTTCATGTAGGTGTAAGATATAGTTAACCAAACGCACCGCGCGTTTCAGTGGGTCCTGCCCCGTACGTCAGCGGCTGTCCGACATTGGCTACCGCTAACGTCTGCCGCTTCCAGATGGGAACGCCAATTCCGCGAGCCGCCGCGTCAACGCGGAAAACGCTTGCCGCTGCCGTTTCCGCACGCCGCGCTGCCGCGCTCTAGTGGGAACCGGCCTAAACGGCGTCAGCGGCAAGGCGCGGCGGGCTCTGCGTCGCGGTTTGCCCATGTCGAACCGCTTCCGCTGCCGCGTGACGCGCTCCAGGTGCGCGCCGCCAATCACAGAACGCGCTGAGCGTGACGTCAGGTATGGCACCCCGGGCCACACGAAGTTCCGCCGAAGCGCTGGCGCGGACGCGGCGGCAGCTATGAAAAACATATCATCCGATTCCAAGGAAACTATTCGGTAGAAAAATTTGATTCTTGGGCATGTTACAGCCTGATATCTTCTCTCGATAAAGGACCTAATTTCTTTTCGTTATTCGTCGTGGTTACTTGCTGTATCGCATTTACGTAAACCTTTACACGAAATTTTAATGAGTGTGCAGAGGTGAAAACGCATTGCGTGGACTTTGCGTACAATTCATTTTAGGTTATACATTATTGCGTATGAAATTTAGTCAACATATCGAAATTGTTTTTAGAGCTGAGAGCAGATCGATAGCTATCACCGTTCTCGAGATATTGGATGATATGTCGGCGGACGGGCTGTGCCGTGACCGCAGGCGGCTCGCTCGCGACGCGACCGATACTTCGTCCTGCTCGTCGTAAACCATGTGGTTGTATCAACCGCAAATTTCGTAAACGTTTCAAGAAATCGAAACGTGTTTTTTTGCAAACGATAACTTGTGAAAAGTCATGTATTGCGTCGCATGATAAATATCCTAAATCTGTTTATCTACCGAGATATGAAAGTAACTACAGTTTTTCAGAAGGGATAGATGAATTTTTTTAAACGGCATTAATAGCATGTCGAATGAGAAGTTAAACCGAAACTAATTTGCTGGTATGTCATAAGATGTAATTTACTAAATATGTAGAGATATTGATTATTTCCTTTCTTTTTTCTTTATCCAGTGTACTTTACTGATTCAAGACGCGTTTCGCCTTTTACTTTAAGGCATCTTCGGTGGAATCTAGAATGATTCAGTTTTGTTTTGATATGTGATACTTGCAGATTATAAAACAGTTCACATCTTTTTTTACGTGAATGACTGACTACTTACAGTGAATCGAGTTTTTGGCGGACATATACGTTTCCCCTCACCTGGTCACATGCTGGAGGTTGAACTAAAACTTAGATTATGGAACATAAGCACATTTTCATGTTCGCTCTTTTTTCTTCTGTCACTCTAGCAGTAGACGTTTTACTGAAAACTCTCAGAGTTATATGCTGAAAACTAATGTTTGTTTATTTTTGTTCTGCTTATATCTGTATGTGTGTGTGGCTAGCTGGCGATAGTTATAGAAAGTTGAAAGTGAATCCAGTAGTTGTCAGACAGTGGTTGAAAGATTTGGTGTTCAGCTGATTTCAGTTTCGGCTCAAATGGCTCTGAGAACTATGGGACTCAACATCTTAGGTCATAAGTCCCCTATAACTTAGAACTACTTAAACCTAACTAACCTACGGACATCACACACACCCATGCCCGAGGCAGGATTCGAACCTGCGACCGTAGCAGTCCTGCGGTTCCGGACTGCAGCGCCAGTACCGCTAGACCACCGCGGCCGGCTTTCAGTTTCGGTTTAAATGTTTTGTGGAGGAGTGCTTACATTAATAGATAAAATAGTAGAATAGTATTTCAACAGATGATTATTATCAGAATAGTATCACCCAACCCCTTTGTCCTCACTCTCTGACGCCCCATAATGCGTCCTGTCAACTAACCCCTATTGTTGTCAAAGTTGTGCCGTAATTTCCTCTTCCTCCTCTATTTAATTCCGTACCTCTTCTTTAGTCACACGATCCTCGTATCTAATGTTCAGCATTCTTATGAATCACCACGTTTTGAAAGCGTCTATTGTCTTTTTGACAGAACTGTTCGTCATCCACGTTTCACTTACATACAAGGCTGCACTCCACACAAATACCTTTGTAAAATAGTATCCAACCATTAGAATTTATATTCGGTGTGAACAAATTTTCTTTTTCAGCACGCTTTTCTTGCTATTGACAGTCTTCAGTCAGGTTTGCGTCTGCACCAGGAAATGCCTTACAATTTAAAATCTGGTTTCGAAAACTGTTCCAAATATATATTATTCTTTCGTGATTCTTAAGCAAGGTGCTGGCGATGATTAAATTATGCTCTGTGCGAAATTCTATCAGGTGGCTTCCACTTTCATCCCTTCCACCTAGCCTTTGTGTTCTTACTGTTTCGTGTACCTGCTACCGTATCACATTTTAAATTTTTGTCTCGCTTAACTATCTGAATAATTTCTTTTGTCGTACATTGTTTCAATGTGTTAGGAGATAGTGAACAATCGTGAACGGTAGTCATGAAATCTGTTCATGGTGAAATGAGAAAACATGAATAATGAAATATGTGAAAGAGTACATTGTACAGAAAATGAAAAATTGGTATGTCTTCACCCAACTTCGTCTTTCCTTCATGTAGGAGTATGATATAGTTAATCAAACGCACCGCGCGTTTCAGTGGGTCCTGCCCCGTACCTCAGTGGATGTCCGTCATTGGCTACCGCTAGCGTCTGCCGCTTCCAAGTGGGAACGCCAATTCCGCGAGCCGCCGCGTCAACGCGGAAAACGCTTGCCGCTGCCGTTGCCGCACGCCGCGCCGCCGCGCTCTAGTGGGAACCGGCCTTGACACTGACGGCGGCGGTGCACAAATGCTGCGCAGCTAGCGCCATTCGACGGCCAACACCGCGGTTCCTGGTGTGTCCGCTGTGCCGTGCGTGTGATCATTGCTTGTACAGCCCTCTCGCAGTGTCCGGAGCAAGTATGGTGGGTCTGACACACCGGTGTCAATGCGTTCTTTTTTCCATTTCCAGGAGTGTATATACGTCTGAAGACTTCTTACAGTTCAGAACTACATGCTGTGAACTGTTTGCTAGAAACTCTTCAGTCCATTCACACAGTTGATCTGATATTCCGTAGGTTCGCAGTTTGTCCATTAGGGCCGGCCGAAGTGGCCGTGCGGTTAAAGGCGCTGCAGTCTGGAACCGCACGACCGCTACGGTCGCAGGTTCGAATCCTGCCTCGGGCATGGATGTTTGTGATGTCCTTAGGTTAGTTAGGTTTAACTAGTTCTAAGTTATAGGGGACTAATGACCTCAGCAGTTGAGTCCCATAGTGCTCAGAGCCATTTGAACCATTTTTTTGTCCATTAGGCGGCAGTGACCGCTGTGGAATACTCAGGTTTCTCGCCATTTTTAGAGTACTTCAAATAACGGATTTATTCACAGTTTACGCCCATCTCCGTTAGATTTTATGTGTATTTATGACATTTCATAAACATTTGCTAGAAATTACTTTGCATATCAGATTTAATTTGGATCCTGTTAAGAATCATTACATTTTAATTCTATAAACTTCTGTCTGAAAACTTTATGGAACCTGATTGGTGTACCAATACAGCTCCATTCTCTTTTCTGTCCCGTGACCAATAAAACTACACTCTCAAAACATTTATGAAGAATGCACCACGGGAGGCGTCTGACATTGCCTGACGTGCAAACAGTATTGTTCTCAGAATAAAATTTTCACCCTGCAGCGGAGTGTGCGCTGATATCTAACTTCCTGGCAGATTAAAACTGAATGCCCGACCGAGACTCGAACTCGGGATCTTCGTCTTTCGCGGACAATTGTTCTACCATCTACCCAAACACGAGTCATCTGCCATCTTCAGAGCTTTACTTCCTCCAGTAATTCGCCTCCTACCTTCCAAACTTCACAGCACCTCTCCTGCGAAACTTGTAGAGTTCTGCAGCTCTGCTTGGGTAGCTCAGATGGAAGAGCACTTGCCGCGAAAGGCAAAGGTCACGAGGTCGAGTCTCGGTTCGGAGTACAGTTTTAATCATCCAGGAAGTTTGGATAGTGTTATTGACCGCAGTCATTTACCAGTAGACGAAGGTAGATGCAGCATATAATTGTGGTTCTTCAAGTCATAACGTTGATTTTGTTTCTAAAATAACATGGGACACCATGAATTAGAGTTACGTTTTCAGAGACATCGCTTCGTGGCACAACTGTACTAAAAGAAGTATTGAGAGGACACAACACAGTGCTTCAAGAAAAAATAAATTTCTTAATAGAAGGGAGAGCTAGCGGCAATACTACAGAAGAGAGAGAAACCCATAAACACAGCAAACGAGTATAGGTGCTGTAAATATAATTTGCAAAAGAAAAAATATTTAGCGGACAATGAAGGTTTTTCTACCTCAGACGGTACGAGTCGAATCGAATTACAAAATGGTTCAAATGGCTCTGAGCACTATGCGACTTAACTTCTGAGGACATCAGTCGCCTAGAACTTAGAACTAATTAAATCTCACTAACTTAAGGACATCACACACGTCCATGCCCGAGGCAGGATTCGAACCTGCGACCGTAGCGGTCACGCGGTTCCAGACTGTAGCGCGCAGAACCGCTCGGCCACCCCGACCGGCTACATATTAATGGAGCTGCATATTGTGAATATATATTACTGCCGGATTTTCTACGTTTGGTTGCCAGTAGGGAGCTGCAGAATCCCTTAATACGAAAGAACTGCTGGAAACTAATGGCAGTACGCTGAAACACTTGTTTCTGAGAAAGAGACAAAAATATAGATAAAATAAATTAAATAGTAGTTACTACAACACAAAATCGAATACTTACGTACTACATGTGTGGAGCTGACTATGTTAGTCGTTGATATTACAAGTTTGTTGATGTAGGCATTTCCGCAGGAAGGTAATTAAGTATTCGATTTATAACTTTAAAAGCTTTTTCCTCGTTGTAACAAAATATTTGCTCTCCATACGTGTTTCGCCTTCTACATAAATACAAGGGCGAATCGCGCCGGTAACGCAAATATTGCACAGCAGTAAAGAAAAAAGCACTCCGTCTTCAGGCCACAAAAAAATGGCTCTGAGCACTATGCGACTTACCTTATGAGGTCATCAGTCGCCTAGAACTTAGAACTAATTAAACCTCACTAACCTAAGAACATCACGCACATCCAGGCCCGAGGCAGGATTCGAACCTGCGACCGTAGCGGTCGCTCGGTTCCAGACTGTAGCGCCCAGAACCGCACGGCCACTCCGACAGGCTTTAGGCCACAAGTGACCCATCGGGATAATCCAACCGCCGTGTCATCCTCAGATGAGGATGCGGATAGGAGGGGCGTGTGGTCAGCACACCATTCTCCCGGTCGTTACGATGGTTTTCTTTGACCGGAGCCGCAGGTATTCGGTCTAGTAGCTCCTCAATTGGCACCACGAGGCTGAGTTCACTGCAAAGCAGTAAAGAAAAAGCTGTTTAAATTTATAAAACGTAGTTTGTGTTGTCTGAAGCGGTCATACGTGAACTATTGTTATTTCGACAATTTAAGATAGTGCCTCTGGCAAGGAAATAGCCTGAATTTTCTTGAATTAAGCTTGTGCTGCTTACAAACTATCTGACGAACCAAACTGTGTGACAAACACACCGCCTTGTGAATACTAAGACAGAGAAAACGACGCACTACGAAGAAATTATTCCGAAAGGGAAGAAATCGGTACATGTGATATATATTTACAGACGAAGAAATCGTTACAATTTCAGAAATAATGAATGATTCATTCAAGAGAAAGACTTTCACAAAGTGAGAAAGTGAAGCTCTGGCCCTCATGCGAGCAGTTAGTCAGCTTGCTATTGATGGATAGAGCTCTCTTTCTGAATGATATCGTGCCCAATTCTGTCCAATTGGCGTGTTAGGTTCGCAAAATTCCGAGCTGGTTGCATAGCTCTGCCCATAATCCTCCAAACGTTCTCAATCGAGGACAGAACTAGCGATCTTGCTGGATACGAAGACAAGCAGTAGAAACTCTTGCCGTTTGCGGGTGGGCGGGCATTATCTTACTTAACTATAAGCCCAGGTTAGCTTACCATGGAGGATAACAAAACGGGGCGTAGAATATCGTCGACGTACCGTTGTGCCGAGGATGAAAAGAAATGACATCTCAGACCATCACTCCTGCTTGTCAGGCCATATGGCGGTTGACAGTACAGTTGGTTTTCCACCACTTCCTGGGGCATCTCCATACACGTATTCCCCGGTCATCGTGCATCAGTTCCAAGCGGGTCTCATCACTGAAGACTTTCCTACTACATTTTGTGAGATTCTAGGCCATTTATATTTTGACTAAAGTTCAGTCTTGATCACTCATGTGTGTTTTGATGATATAGGTAACCGGTTTCGGTTCTTTCTACATCAGTTGACTGCGTAGCAGCGAGGAGAGCTCCGCCTACCATCCTAAGGGAGCCATGGGTCTGATGATGGTTCTGTAGAAAGAACCGAAACCGGTTACCTATATCATCAAAACATACATGAGTGATCAAGACTGAACTTTAGTCAAAATATAACAATTAATTGATCACTGCTTTCCAAAAATGTTTACCAAAATTCTAGGCCATTTGTACACTTGCGTCACAACCATCGATTTCCATACCATTCGGATAATTACTTCGTGGTGCGTTGTTTTGCTTCACCCCGGTTCCCAGAACTCCTGAATATAGATGTTGACTGTGGATATTGCATGACAGGCACATTCCCTTTGACTGTTCAGAGATGTCACTAAACCCGCCCAAAGATGTAAACAACCATGCATGAGCAGCGGCTGTAAGACGGAGGGGGTCCGACAGTCGATCAGTTCCAGTCATTACATCAGGAAGGACGTACACGGCTCGTATTGTCTATAGTTAAACATGCCTAGACGGTCAATACCGCGGTTCCATCGCGTCCGTATTGTTACTTTGTGCTAGGAAGGGCTCTCAACAAGGGAAGTGTCCAGATGTTTCAGAGTGAACCTAAGCGATGTTCTTCGGAAATGGAGGAGATACACAGAGACAGGAACTGTCGATGACATGTCTCGTTCACGCCGCCAAGAGCTACTGCTACAGTGGATGACCGCTACCTACGGATTATGTCTCGGAGGAACCCTGACAGCAGCGCCACTATGTTGAATAATGCTTTTCGCACAGCGACTGGACGTCGTGATACGACTCAAACTCTGCGCAGTAGGCTGCATGATGCGCAACTTCACTCCCAACGCTCATGGCGAGGTCCATCTTTCCAACCACGACACCATGCAGTGCGGTACAAATGTGTCCAACAACGTGCCAAATGGACCGGTCAGGATTGGCATCACGGTCTCTTCACCGATGAGTGTTGCATATGCCTTCAAGCAGACAATCTTCGCAGAGATGTTTGGAGGCAACCCGGTCAGGCTGAACGCTTAGACACACTGTCGGGCGAGTGCAGCAAGGTGGGAGTTCCCTGCTGTTTTGGGGTGGTATTATGTGGGGCCGAAGTACGCTGCTGGTGGTCATGGAAGGCGCCGTAAAGACTTTACGATATGTGAATGCCACACTCCGACCGATAGTGCAACCATGTTGACGAGGCATTCGTCTTCGTGGACGACAATTCGCGCCCCCATCGTGCGCATCTTGCTAATGACTTCCTTCAAGGTAACGACATCGCTCGGCTAGAGTGGCCAGCATGTTCTCCAGACATGAACCCCATCGAACATGTCTGGGATACATTGAAAAGGGCTGTTTATGGACGACGTGAGCTACCAACCACTCTAATGGGTCTACGCCGAATCGTCGTTGAAGTGTGGGACAATATCGACGAACAGTGCCTTGATGAACTTGTGGGTAGTATGCCACGACGAATACAGGCGTGCATCAGTGCAAGAGGACGTGCTACTGGGTATTAGAGGTACCGGTGTGTACAGCAATCTGGACCACCACCTCCGAAGGTCTCGCTGTTTCGTGGTACAACATGCAATTTGTGGTTTTCATGAGCAATAAAAAGGGCTGAAATGACGCTTATGTTGATCTCTAGTCCAATTTTCTGTACAGCTTCCGGAACTCTCTTAACCGAGGTGATGCAAAACTTTTTTTGATGTATGTATATATCATTTAATTACCGAATGAGCAGTCTTGGGACAACTCATTGCCCACTGTCATAGGTTTCAGAATAAAACTTGATCTACTTTGATGCGGTTTACTGTATTCCGACGCATAATTATTCGCTTTCAGTAATTTATTCAAAGGGGTTATAGGTGTCACATTTTACCACGTTTTGTTTTTTTTACCTATGAAAAATCCGACCAAAAGAGGAAATATGAATGGAACCACGAACATGTGATCCAAAATGGGTATTCGGTAAACAGAAAAATCACTACACTACAAACTGAACAAGACACTGTGTTTCAACATTAGTCTCCAGTTTCTAATGATAGGACTGTTCGCCAGTTAGAAATTGAATCGCGTCTCACAACTCAGCAGACTGGGGATAATTGTCTGTGAAGAACTCTTCAAGGTGGTCAGCTCTACAAGCTTTCAGGAAGTACCCGAAAGGTTACCAAGTTGCGTCGTTCGTAGGTGCAGGTTCTTGGAAATGATGCGCTGAGGTTGCGCCACCGTATGCCGAGCCAAATCAGTTACCTAACACTGCAGATACCCTTACTTCCCGGGGTTCTTTGTTTCTCCTCACCTCTAGGCGTCCTCGGTAAATTTAATCTGGACAACCCATTCGGTGTTCGTAGCGTTTACCATAACAGTAAACATCCTTATTCGTTCCTGTGGTACGACGCGGTGGTACTATGGAGTCAAGTCAATAACTGCTTGTCAGTAAACGTTGTCGCAGTGTTTCTTAATGTAATATTAAGATTTTGCACTGATTTTTAAACCAGAAGGGAAATTTCAAGAATATGAAGTGAAGGTCGTTCGGAAGTTTTCATCTACATCTACATCTACATGGATACTCTGCAAATCACATTTAAGTGCCTGGAAGAGGGTTCATCGAACCACCTTCACAATTCTCTATTATTCCAGTAATGTGTAGCGCGGAAAGAACGAAGACTTGTATCTTTCCGTACGAGCTCTGATTTCCCTTATTCTATCGTGATGATCGTTTCTTCCTACGTAGTTCGGTGTCAACAAAATATTTTCGCATTCGGAGGAGAAAGTTGGTGACTGAAATTTCGTGAGAAGATTCCGTGGTAACGAAAAAAACCTTTCTTTTAATGATGTCCAGCCCAAATCCTGTATCATTTCAGTGACACTCTCTTCTATATTTCGCGATAATACAAAACGTGCTGACCGTCTTTGAACTTTTTCGATGTATTCCGTCAGTCCTATCTGGTAACTATCTCACACCGCGCAGCAGTATTCTAAAAGGGGTCGGACAAGCGTAGTGTAGGCAGTCTTCTTAGTAGATCTGTTACATTTTCTAAGTGCCCTGCCAATACAACGCAGTCTTTGGTTACCCTTCCCCACAACATTTTCTATGTGTTCCTTCCAATTTAAGTTGTTCGTCATTGTAGTTCCTAGGTATTTAGTAGAATTTACGGCCTTTAGATTTGACTGATTTATCGTGTAACCGAAGTTTAACGGATTCCTTTTAGCACTCATGTGGATAACCTCACACTTTTCGCACCATTCTGTAATTTTTTCTACATAGTTTTTCAATTTGTTCTGATCTTCTGATGACTTTATTAGTCAATAAACGACAGCGTCAATGCAAACAACCGAAGACGGCTGCTCAGATTGTCTCCATAATCGTTTATGTAGATAAGGAACAGCAAAGGGCCTATAACACTACTATGGGGAACGCCATAAATCTCTTCTGTTTTACTCGATGACTTTCCGGAAACTGCCACGACCTGTGACGTCTCTCACAAGAATTCACAAATCCACTCACATAACTGAGACGATATTCCATAAGCACGCAATTTCACTACAAGCCGCTTATGTGGTAAAGTATCAAATGCCTTCCGGAAATCCAGAAATACGGAATCGATCTGAAATCCCTTGTCAATAGCACTTCACACTTCATGCGAATAAAGAGCTAGTTGTGCTTCACAAGAACGATGTTTTCTAAATTCATGTTGATTGTATGTCAATAGACCGTTTTCCACGAGGTAATTCATAATGTTCGAACACAATATATGTTCCAAAATCCTGCTGCATATCAACGTTAATGAAATGGACCTGTAATTTTGTGGATTACTCGTACTATCTTTCTTGAATATTGGTGTGACCTGTACAGCTTTCCAGTCTCTGGGTACAGATCTTTCGTCAAGCGAACGGTTGTATATGATTGTTAAGTATCGAGCTAATGCATCAGCATACTCTGAAAGGAACCTAATTGGTATACAGTCTGAACCAGAAGACTTGCTTTTATTAAGTGATTTAAGTTACTACACTACTCCGAGGACATGTACTTCTATGTTACCCATGTTGGCAGCTGTTCTTTATTCTAATTCTGGAATATTTACTTCGTCTTCTTTTGTGAAGGCATTTCGGGAGGCTGTGTTTAGTAACTCTGCTTTGGCAGTGTTTTCGATAGTATCTCCATTGCTATCGCGCAGAGAAGGCATTGACTGTTTCTTGCCGCTAACATACTTCACATACGACCAGAATTTCTTTGGATGTTCTGCCAGGTTTCGACACAAAGTTTTTTTGTGGAAACTGTTATAAGCAGCTCGCAATGAAGTAAAAGATCGCCAATCTTGGGGATTCTGCGTTTGTTTAAATTTGGCATGTTTACTTCGTTGTTTCTGCTATAGTGTTCTAACCAGTTTTGTGTACAAAGGGGATTTGGTATAAATCTCTCAATTGCTGCCGATTCTATTTCTTTGAATTTAAGCCACATCTGGTCTGCACTAAAATTATTAATTTGGAAGGAGTGGAGATTGTCTCTCAGAAAGGCGTCAACTGAATTTTTATCTGCTTTTTTGAATAGGTCTATTTTTCGTTTATTTTTTGAGGATTTGGGGGTTATAGTATTCAGTCTCGCTACGACAATCCTATGCTCACTAATCCCTGTACCAGTTTTGATGCTCATTATCAACTCAGGATTATTTGTTTCTAAGAGGTCAAGGGCGTTTTCACAACTGTGGACTCATGAACTAACTGCTCCAAATAATTTTCAGAAAATGTGTTTAGCACAATTTCGGATGATGTTTTATGCGTACCTCTGGAATTAAACACGTATTTTTCGCCAACATAACGAGGGTAAATTAAAGTCACCACCAACTATTATCGTATGAGTCGGGTACGTGTTTGAAATCAAACTCAAGTTTTCTTTGAAGCTTTCAGCAACTGTATCATCTGAATTGGGAAGTCGGTAAAAGGATCCAATTATTATTTTATTCCGGTTTCCAACAATGACCTCTGCCGATACTAACTCACAGTAAGTATCTGCTTTAATTTAGCAAAAAGTTAATCTACTTCTGACAGCATAAAACACGCCACCGCCAATTGTGTTTAGCCTATTCTTTCGGAACACTGTTAGGTTCTTAGCTAAAATATCGGCTGAGCTTATATCCGGCTTTACCCAGCTTTCCGTGCCTATAACGATTTGAGAACCAGTGCTTTCTATAAGCGCTTGGAGCTCTCGTCCTTTCCCAATACATTACGACAATTTACAACTCTTATACCAATGGTTCCTGTATCTACGTTTTTCCTGTGTTCAGCCTGCACCCTTTGTGACTGAAGCCCTTCTTACGCTTTCCCGAAATCCTCTAACCTAAAAAGCCGCACAGTCCACACCAAACAGCCTCTGCTACCCGTGTAGCCGTCTCCTGCGTATGGTGGACACCTGACTCATTCAGCGGAACCCGAAACCCAACCACCCTTTGGCGCAAGTCGAGGTATATATAGCAACGAAAGAATTTTTCAGATCAGTTCATGTACGGTCTGAGTACAAATAATTTTATCGACGTAGGCGGTCGGTCGACCGAAAAATTGCAACCTATTTCTTCTCATTTTTGGCGATTTTACACTTTATCAAATGATCTGCGAAACTTCTGTTGCTTTAAAAACAGTTCCATGTAAATAACTGTATGCTAAGTGTAACCCCCCCCCTCTATGAACCATGGACCTTGCCGTTGATGGGGAGGCTTGCGTGCCTCAGCGATACAGATAGCCGTACCGTAGGTGCAACCACAACGGAGGGGTATCTGTTGAGAGGCCAGACAAACGTGTGGTTCCTGAAGAGGGGCAGCAGCCTTTTCAGTAGTTGCAGGGGCAACAGTCTGGATGATTGACTGATCTGGCCCTGCAACACTAACCAAAACAGTCTTGCTGTGCTGGTACTGCGAACGGTTGAAAGCAAGGGGAAACTACAGCCGTAATTTTTCCCGAGGGCATGTAGCTTTACTGTATGGTTAATGATGATGGCGTCCTCTTGCGTAAAATATTCCGGAGGTAAAATAGTCCCAAATTCGGATCTCCGGGCGGGGACTACTCAAGAGGACGTTGTTAGCAGTAGAAAGAAAGCTGGCATTCTACGGATCGGAGCGTGGAATGTCAGATCCCTTAATCGGGCAGGTAGGTTAGAAAATTTAAAAAGGGAAATGGATAGGTTAAAGTTAGATATAGTGGGAATTAGTGAAGTTCGGTGGCAGGAGGAACAAGACTTTTGGTCAAGCGAATACAGGGTTATAAATACAAAGTCAAATAGGCGTAATACAAGAGTAGGTTTAATGATGAATAAAAAATAGGAATGCGAGTGAGCTACTACAAACAGCATAGTGAACGCATTATTGTGGCCAAGATAGACACGAAGCCCACGCCTACTACTGTAGAACAAGTCTATATGCCAACTAGCTCTGCAGATGACGAAGAAATTGAAGAAATGTGTGACGAAATAAAAGAAATTATTCAGATAGTGAAGGGAGACGAAAATTTAATAGTCACGGGTGACTGGAATTCTGTAGTAGGAAAAGGGAGAGAAGGAAACGTAGTAGGTGAATATGGATTGGGGCTAAGAAATGAAAGAGGAAGCCGCCTGGTAGAACTTTGCACAGAGCACAACATAATCATAGCTAACACTTAGTTCAAGAATCATAAAAGAAGGCTGTATACATGGAAGAAGCCTGGAGATACTGACAGATTTCAGATAGGTTATATAATGGTAAGACAGAGATTTAGCAACCAGGTTTTAAATTGTAAGACATTTCCAGGGGCAGATGTGGACTCTGACCACAATCTATTGGTTATGAACTGTAGATTAAAACTGAAGAAACTGAAAAAAAGGTGGGAATTTAAGGAGATGGGACCTGGATAAACTGAATAAACCTGAGGTTGTACAGAGTTTCAGGGAGAGCGTAAGGGAACAAATGGCAGGAATGGGAGAAATAAATACAGTAGAAGAAGAATGGGTAGCTTTGAGGGATGAAGTAGTGAAGGCAGCAGAGGATCAAGTGGGCAAAAAGACGAGGGCTAATAGAAACCCTTGGGTAACATAAGAAATATTGAATTTAATTGATGAAAGGAGAACTCCACCACTGCCGGTCCCAAGTCCAGGGCCTCATTTCGCAAGTGATGAGGAAGGAGGAGGGGGAGGAGTAACACCTCGTTAAAAAAAACCTGGGTCCATCTGGCTCCGGATGGTAGCACCCTGTAAGGGCCCCTGCCTAGGGTTACTAGGTGAAACCTGGTCAACGGTCTCAAAGACGGAAGAGGAAGTTCAGATTCCCAACGGCGGAGAGAGCGGAAGAACTACCTCCAGGCCTCACAATCTTGGTTGTACATTTTGTGGCCTTTGGGCCACACCCAAAATAACTTTCATCAATCATGGAAGTGTGTGATGTAAACTATTTCACCCCAGGTGGACGATCCACCGTACGCCAGTACGTCAGCAGACATACGGATTCTGGGGAGTCTGCAACACTGCACAAAGACAAGTCGGAGTGTCTTGGAATCTCATCCAAATTTCAATATAGGCAATCAACGTACCTCGCAACTTCCAATGCAAACTCATTGTTGAAAACCGGAAATCTAAAACATCTAACAGATACGCTAAAGAACCAAAACATACTCATTACAGCCATTCAAGAAACACGATACATGGATACAGATACCTTCGATTCCGAAGGTTTTAGGATATACAAAGGGAAAGTGGGACCGAGAGTAATGAAAAATGTACCACATCTTGGAACAGCCTTTATAATCAACAAACAAATCTTGAACTCAATAGTTGGCTTTGATTCCCAATCAGAAAGAATCTCAAGCACAAACAAAATCTACACAATTATCAATGCACATGCCCCTATAAACGAGGATAACAGGAAAAACAAAGAAAAGTGGAGGCCTTTTGGAATCATCTAGATGACATTATTTAGAAAATTCCAGATAAAAACATCATCATTCTTCTTGGAGATTTTAATGCACAGATTGGTAAAGAAAAAAGATATAAGAAAATAGTTGGAAGCTATCCTGCACACAAGAGAAGAAACAGAAATGGTGTGAGACTAATAGAACTTTGCCAAGCACACAATTTAATTCTTAAATCCACAGCTTTCAAGAAACTACCACGAAGACAAAAGACATGGGTATCCCCAAATCCTAGCCTTGGGGAATCTCAACTTGATCATGTGGCAATCAAGAAGATTTCTAGCAAAGGAATCATGAACGTTAGGGTACTCAGGGGAGCAAACTTGGATTCAGACCATTACCTTTCTAAAATTAAGTTCAAAGTCATCCCAAACAGTAAACGCAGCATGAAACAAATTAAGGGTCGGAAGTATAGCACAGAAAAGATTTTAAAATCAGATGAATTCACAAAAGCAACAGAAACCATTCAGACACAAAGCTGAGGGGATATCAAGGAAAACCTCATTACTACAGCTGAACGGATAGCACCTAACAAAAAAAGTAAAAAACATGCCTGGTGGTCGCTGGAATGTGATGCCCTCATTGAAACAAGAAAACAGGCATGGCAAAATTGGCAATCACAGAAAACAGAAGAAAGTAGACTGAATTTCATTACAGTTAGAAAACTGGTAGATAAAAATATAAAAAGGATTAAGAAGACACATGAAAACAAAACTCTCCTCCAAATTGATGAAGAATTTGCTAAAAACAACACAAGGAGCTTTGATAGAACTTTCAAACAAAGGTTATCAAGATACAAAGCACCCACCCTCCAATTTCGAGATGTAAATGGGACCATCGCTCACAACACGGAAAACTGCAAAATACTAGCAGGCTACTTTGAGAAACTCTTGAATTGTGAACCCATCCTTGAAAAATTTGAATCCATTCCAAACAACCGTGAGAAGCCGGATTCAGAACCACCGACGACTGAAGAACTACAGAAGGTCATTTCAGAACTTAAAAACAAGGCGCCCGGAGAAAATCAAATAGTGGCCGAACTATGGAAAACGGCTGACAAAAATGCAGTTACATCCCTAAAGTGTGTTTTCGATCAAATCTGGAAAGAAGAAGAGATCCCCGCAGAATGGAGAAAGCTCCCATCCACCCTATCCACAAGAAAGGTTTGAAGACAGACCCCAACAATTACAGAGGAATATCACTGCTGGATATAACATACAAGATTCTTTCTGAAGTCCTTTTGAACAGGGCAGAGCCACAAATGGACCCACAAATCGAGGAATACCAGGGAGGTTTTAGAAAGGGTAGATCATGTTCGGAACAAATACTAAACCTCAAAAACATTATGGCATACCAAAAATCAAAGGCAAAGACATACGTAATCTCCTTCATTGATTTCAAAAAAGCATATGATTTGATTGACAGAGAATCTCTGTTATCAGTCCTGGAAGAAGTTGGTTTGGATAAGAAAACAACTAATATTATAAAAGCGACCCTTACAAATACATTTTCGAAAGTTAAATTTATGGGCGAATTATCGGAACCCTTTGAAATAAAAACGGGAGTGCGCAGGGCGATGGGCTCTCACCGTTGCTGTTCAATTGTGCGCTTGAGAAAGTAGTCAGAGAATGGAACACAAATATTAAGAGTGGTATAAGACTGGGTTGCAAAAAGAACCACCTTAAAGTAAATTCCATTGCTTTTGCAGATGATATGGCCCTGTTTGCTGAAACAATGGAAGGAGCACGGGAGCAAATCCTTGAACTAAAGAAACAAGCAGCTAAAATTGGTCTTCACATCTCCTCTGAAAAAACTAAGATATTGACAAACATCAAGCACTCATGTAAATACCTCAAAGTTCAAGAACAGAAGATTGAAATAGTAAAAGAATTCAAATATCTCGGAGAATGGATTACTTGGAATGCTGGGGAAAGCAAAGCAATGGAATCCAGAAAAAATAAACTTGAATTGGCCTTCCAACTAACAAAAAGTACATACAACAAAAAATCCCTTTCATGGGGGTCCAAAATTACACATTACAAGACAGTGATTAAGCCAGAAGCACTGTATGCAGCAGAAACACTTAACATGAATTTCAAAGGCAAAATGGAGAAACTTGAGGTAAAGGAAAGAAAAATTTTAAGAAAAGTCATTGGGCCAAAATTTCAAGACAGTAAGATTATATACATCAAAAATGAAACTCTCTACAAGAAAATTGAAAAACTTTCAGATTCTATGCGAAAAAGGAGAATAAATTTTTATGGTCATCTTCTCAGAATGAATTCCAACAGATTAACTAAACAAATCTTTGACTTCTTCCGTAACCGAAAAACGAAGCCCAACTGGTTTAAAGAAACTGAGAAAGACCTAGTGGAATTAAATATTTCAGAAAATTCACTTATTGATCGAACTGCTAAATTAATTACTAAAGATGAAAACATAAGGTTCCAAGACCAATCCACACAAAAGTCCAAATCCTTCATCTCGGAAGAAGAGAGGAGAAGAAGATCAGAAAGAATGAAGAAATACTGGGCCCTAAGAAAAGAACAACGCACAAAGAAATGATTGATCCAGCGTACCCCAAAGAGGGTGAAATGAAAGAAGAAGAAGAAGATGAAAGGAGAAAATATAAAAATGCAGTAAATGAAGCAGGCAAAAAGGAATACAAACGTCTCAAAAATGATATCGACAGGAAGTGCAAAATAGTTAAGCAGGGATGGCTAGAGGACTAATGTAAGGATGTAGAGGCTTATCTCACTAGGGATAAGATAGATATTGCCTACAGACAAATTAAAGAGGCCTTTGGAGAAAAGCGAACCACTTCTATGAATATCAAGAGCTCAGATGGAAACCCAGTTCTATGCAAAGAGGGGAAATCAGAAAGATGGAAGGAGTATATAGAGGGCTTATACAAGGCCGATGTACTTGAGGACAATTTTATGGAAGTGGAAGAGGATGTAGATAAAGACGAAACGAGAGATATGATAATGCGTGAAGAGTTTGACCGAGGCCTGAAAGATCTGAGTCGAAACAAGGTCCCTGGGGTATACAATATTCCATTAGGACTACTGACAGCCTTGGGAGACCCAGTCCTGACAAAAGTCTACTATCTGGTGAGCAAGATGTATGAGACAGGCGAAATACCCTCAGACTTCAAGAAGAATATAATAATTCCAATCCCAAAGAAAGCAGGTGTTGACAGATGTGAAAATCACCGAAATATCAGTTTAATAAGTCACAGCTGCAAAATATTAACGCGAATTCTTTACAGACGAAAGGAAAAACTAGTAGAAGCCGACCTCGGGGAAGATCAGTTTGGATTCCGTAGAAATATTGGAACACGTGAGGAAATACTGACCCTACGACTTATCTTAGAAGCTAGATTAAGGAAAGGCAAACCTACGTTTCTAGCATTTGTAGACTTAGAGAAAGCTTTTGACAGTGTTGACTGGAATACTCTCTTCCAAATTCTGAAGGTAGCAGGGTTAAAATGCAGGGAGCGAAAGGCTATTTACAATTTGTACAGAAACCAGATGGCAGTTATAAGAGTCGAAGGACATGAAAGGGAAGCAGTGGTTGGGAAGGGAGTGAGACAGGGTTGTAGCCTCTCCCCGATGTTATTCAATCTGTATACTGAGCAAGCAGTGAAGGAAACAAAAGAAAAATTTGGAGTAGGTATTAAAATCCATGGAGAAGAAATAAAAACTTTGAGGTTTGCCGATGACATTGTAATTCTGTCAGAGACAGCAAAGGACTTGGAAGAGCAGTTGAACGGAATGGATATTGCCTTGGAAGGAGGATATAAGACGAACATCAACAAAAGCAAAACGAGGATAATGGAATGTAGTCGAATTAAGTCGGGTGATGTTGAGGGAATTAGATTAGGAAATGAGACACTTAAAGTAGTAAAGGAGTTTTGCTATTTGGGGAGCACAATAACTGATGATGGTCGTAGTAGAGAGGATATAAAATGTAGACTGGCAATGGCAAGGAAAGCGTTTCTGAAGAAGAGAAATTTGTTAACATCGAGTATAGATTTAAGTGTCAGAAAGTCGTTTCTGAAAGTATTTTTTTGGAGTGTAACCATGTATGGAAGTGAAACATGGACAAAAAATAGTTTGTACAAGAAGAGAATAGAAGCTTTCGAAATGTCGTGCTACAGAAGAATGCTGAAGATTAGATGGGTAGATCACATAACTAATGAGGAGGTATTGAATAGGATTGGGGAGAAAAGAAGTTTGTGGCACAACTTGACAAGAAGAAGGGATCGGTTGGTAAGGCATGTTCTGAGGCATCAAGGGATCACCAATTTAGTATTGGAGGGCAGCGTGGAGGGTAAAAATCGTAGGGGGAGACCAAGAGATGAATACACTAAGCAGATTCAGAAGGATGTAGGTTGCAGTAGGTACTGGGAGATGAAGAAGCTTGCACAGGATAGTGTAGCATGGACAGCTGCATCAAACCAGTCTCAGGACTGAGGACCACAACAATAACAAGTGTATCCCTCATATTTTGGTCTTATTTTAACTAGATATTATCTAGAGCTGTAATTTTTCACAGTCTTTAGTTAACTAAGAGAATTTCAACGTTTGAGACATCCCACGATGGAACTTCACTACACGAGTTGTACACCACATCGTAGACTTCGGAAGTCATCGCTCTACGAGACGGCTGTATCACTAAAGTGATCCGCGCAGTATGAAGCTTGTGACTAATATCAGCTGTCCGCTAAACAGTGCAAAGATCAAGATAAGAGAAAAAAGTTAGCCGAAATAAAGTGAGACGATAGCCACCTATCCTAACATTTCTTCGCTATAATTTGTTAAAAATTTCACCAATTCTAGAAAATTTGTAAAATTAATCCTCAAACATCTTATTTATAACAAAATCTATTTTTATGACGTGTCAACTGATTTTTTCCCAAAGTAAATGTAGAAAAGAACTAGACATCCTAACAAATGAAATGAAATTGGTAGCTTCTTTTTACAATAACAGTAAGAGTCACTTACTACTTTAATCCAGTGTCTGAATTAACAAAAGACTTTATTTTCTTACCTGTAGTAAGTAATCATTATACCCTCTTTGAGTCTTATTTTCATATTAAACAATCATGGTCATGTAACAACTTCAAATCCTCTTATTTCTTTGCTCTCCCCTATATTTTAGTCTACCTTCTCCTTTATATTGCCTGATTTATTACTCTTTTCATCCTTCAAGGCTTAAAAAATTGAGCATTATATTCTTAAAACTATTGTTCCTGTTTTTCTTCTACTTCCTTTCTTGTTCATGTAATCCGTGCTAATTTTAAATTTAATTTAGACAAATATAAGAATGTACTCATTCCTTCGGTAATGTGCAAAGAAGTTTCCTTCGCTTTGTCAAATGGCTCTGAGCACTATGGGACTCAACTTCTGAGGTCATCAGTCCCCTAGAACTCAGAACTACTTAAACCGAACTAACCTAAGGACATCACACACATCCATTCCCGAGGCAGGATTCGAACCTGCGACCGTAGCGGTCTCACGGTTCCGGACTGCAGCGCCTAGAACCGCACGGCCACTCCGGCCGGCTGCTTTGTCATTGCTGCCGTGTACTGTGTTTGATTACACATTTTGTATTTCATCTTCTTCTTTCCACTACATCTCATTATTCACGGCACTGATTTCTAATTCTCACAACATTATCACGGTACACTTGTCGCACATCTGTCGTCTCAACAGTTCTCCTCATGTTCCGTATGTGCGGCATTCGTCGTGGTTAATGGTCTGACCTACATTGGGTCTTATCCGTAACGCAAACGACGTAGTTTCTGATCTATGATTTTAGTGACGGAAATAAGTGACAGAACCAGAATACCACTTCTTACTTTAATGAGTAACATGTACAAGTTTACGACGTTTTTTATGAACATGGCACAACTTTCTGCTATAATGAATTTGCTTCATCCGCGACTTAAATTCCATTTTTAATCTCGATGCTTTAGAGGAGTGCCTGACATAACCTAACCTTAAAAACACAAACACACACATCGCGCTTGACCGGGGACTCCCCGCTTCAAGGGCGCGGCAGGAGGTGCCCTTGGAGATCATATTTCCCTGTTCACGGTCGCCTTCCGAGAAGCGCCATAGCGTGCACGACGTGCAATGGGTCGTAATTGTGAATGTTCTGGCTGCTGGGAAGTTCGTCCCCTCCTTTCTTGCATATACCTCCCGGCCAACATCGAGCGCCTGCCTCCTATAAAAGGGTCGGCAGCTCCGCTCACTGCTACAGTTGGCTTCAGTGCAAGAGGCAAGTGACAGCAGACTACTACCGACATGAACAAGTACTTGGTAAGTGTCCTTGCAATACTACTGCGAACTACTACATGATGCCTTTCATGAATCAAAGTGAGAGCTGAAAGTTTAGCTTTCAAATGTATCTTGAACATACAGTCAGTTCCACAAGAAAGTGTACACCATAATGTAATGTCACCAGCAACATCTCTAGTAGTGGTATCGAATCTGTAATTAATGCGCTTTTGCACAGTGTATAAAAATGGCTCTGAGCACTATGGGACTTAACATCTGAGGTCATCAGTCCCCTAGAACTTAGAACTACTTAAACCTAACTAACCTAAGGACATCATACACATCCATGCCCGAGGCAGGATTCGTACCTGCGACCGTAGCGGTCGCGCGGTACCAGACTGAAGCGCCTAGAACCGCTCTGCCACTCCGGCCGGCGCACAGTGTATAGGTCAACAGTGTTTCGTGTTGTCGGTTGCAGTTCAAAATGAGTGCAAAATAAGTGAAGCGTCACGCGGCAGTGTTTCTTGTAAATCATCCAAAGGGCCTGGTATCCTCTTTCAAAAGCCTGGTGTACGAAGCGTGAAGGGTTGCTTCAACGAACAGTCAAACACCCAGTAAAAGTGCATGGTTGGGGATGTTTCTCTAAACGTAGTTTTGGCTATTTGCACTTATTTACAGCCAATTTGAACCCTGAAAAATTGGCAGTATTTATCAAAAATGCCTTCTGAGGTCCGATAAGAAGTTATTTGGTTCGAACGAGGCAAACTGGTGCTTCAAGAGGGTAATGACCCGAAACATCGCAGGCCTCTCTGTGCAGCATGGAAACAAGACAATGGAGTGCCCAACATGGATTGGCGCAATGTCTCCAGATGCAAATCCGATCGCAAAAGTTTGGTCGTACATTAACATGAAGCTTAAAGGAAGGCCAATATATACTTTGAAGCAGCTGTAATATAAAATCAGGATGATGTGGAGAATACGCAGTAAATCTCGTGGAAAGCATTCCAAAAAGGTGGCAAGCTATAATGGCGGCGATTGGATTAACTTTTAGGTAATTGCACAATTAGTAATAACTTGTATTTTCATGTAAACGTATACTTATAATATTGTCTTTTATTTCCTACAAATAACGGCGTACACTTTCTCGTGGAACTGACTGGAGATGTCAAGAATTATTACATTTTCGTGCCATGTTTCTTTCGTCAGCAGCCCGAAGCTCACAAATTTCTTACGTAAAATTTCTATCCCAACCCATCTGGATGCAAAATTCAACCAGTTATCTCATATTTTGACGTAGATTTACCGTGTCAAAATTAAGGAATGTACAAACCGCTTAAATAGAACCAATTTCTGTATTCTGTATGTTCTGAAGATTTCGGTGGCTGTGATAGAGTAAGAAATTCTGTAATGAAAATTTTCAGAATCACGAACTAACAGTCTCTGTTTCAAAACCTCTTTCTAGATCTTTTGTATGCGATTTGCTGTTACCTGATAAAGGCAAAACTCTTATGAAATAGATACTAATCTTCTTTGTTAGAAATAGAACGCAGTAACCGAATGATATGACGTCTTTGTGGTTGTTATAGTCCTACATACAGTTATACACTTACCGCAGCTTATGTAGGGTGCCACAGAATTTAATTGCTCTTTTATACGTTTCTTTTAATTTCCCTATGGCATTTCGACGATATATATCAAACTGTTCTTAGAGTTTGACACAGTTCACAGTTTTTATATTCTACCGGAATCGGAACAGTCGAGTTAAAAACCAGTAAACGACGCTATATATTCTAATACATTTTTGTTAGTTCCTGTATTTCCCTTCTTCAGAAAAGGGTGAATTTCTTCCTGCGGCCAGTGGATATCCTCGGGCAGTAAAATTCAAAAATAATGTGATGCACCTGTCTTACTAACAGCACTAGACCATCTGATCGGCGCTATTAGAAGTAAAAGAAGTTCGAGGAATATTAAGCTATGTCGATATAATTTTCGTCCTCAACAGCAAATTGCTTAATATGCATAAGACACGAAACGAAACTTGTAAGATGCATGAGACACGAAACGAAAGTTGACTGTGAATTTAGAATCTTAGAATAATTTTTTAAAAATTTCGCTGAAAATATAGAAAAGCTTGCAAAACACTGTCCACTCGTATCAGTACACTGCACCTGTAAGTTAAGGCAAGGTACAATGTTATACTCCGATGAATGTAGCTTTACCAGGCATACGCTACGCGCATTTCCTGTTCGAGATGTCTGACGAGGTAATCTCATGCACCTTCTGCCCTTGACATGACAGATTACACGATCTTAGAATGCAGCTCTCAAGGTTCCTCAGCGGGTACTTTCACTGCTTTCTGAGTAACGCGAATATGTATAGTAAACAGAACTTGCGTAACTAACTTTTTACAAGGATTCTGGAAGATACTAATTTGCGCAGTGGGTACCGTAGTTCGATAACTATTTTCATACTTACTCTCATATAACTTCCACTATATTACTGCCTGTGCAATATTTTCCCCTCTTATCACATTATTTGAATTGCGTTACGCTTTAGATTTTGTACTGGAACTACCTCCCAAATCCTAAATATCGATAATTATTGAACAGAGGCCAAAGACCTCTCATTAATGTACTGCTGTCAGCAACGGCTGAATTGCCTCCTACGTCCCCCCGGTCAATCTCGCGCAGGTTCAGTGAAGGTATACATTAGCGTGTTTAGTTAGACATTGGTTCAGTAGGTCAGTTTTTGCAGGAGATGAGGGACCTAGGGAATTTTTCTGTCTATCGGGCAACAAATGGCGACATTCTGGTCTAAAACGTAATAATCACTAACAGAGATGCGAAAAATATTTTCGACTGAAACAAGCAGGTTCATATTACCAAGGCTACGGACCTATTGAAACTGCGTCAAACGTGAAGGAAGGTATGAAAGCCAAGGACACATCGGACGGTGAGAATATAATGAATATGCAAGTAACAACTTAACTGCAGTCCAACCGCATTTTAAAGTAGTAGAAGTCTGTTTTCAGCTACAGACTCTCATTTAGGAACACTTCCTTATGTGCTTACGTGAGGCACCCCAAATGAGGCACTTAACAAGTGAAGTGAGCAGCGAAAAGAAAACATTTTGTGATGTGACAGATAAGGTAATGGAATGCTTAGTTTTAGGTGTAGGCTACATGATGATGCAGTATGTGTTAAAATTAAATATAAGAACGTGAGGACAAAAATGCAGTGGTTAATAAAATTTCGGACTTCCCTTTAATGTCTGGGTATTCGTTCCGGCAAAATAGTTGACATCCCGTAAAATCTGAGGTTGGTGGGTTAACGACGGAGCATACAAGATAGATCAGTTTCGTGTTACCATCTTCCTTCTAACGTTCTATTGCAGGACGAGGTACAGGGAAAATGCTGTCCGTAAACCCCGCCTATGTCCTCGTTTATCTACATATCACTACGCTAAATGTTTAATGCGTGAACTAATTTGGTTCTTCACTATTCCAGGCGTGTCCACATCTTCGACATAAGATTATTTGAGCATTTCTCTACGTGCTGACGCTGACTTAACAAACCCATGAAAAATAGCACGGAGTCCTCTTGTATATTCTCTACCTCTTTAGTGAATTCAAGTTAGTAATAAACGCTAAAAAAACACTAAAAATTATTACTCATTTGTGTAGCTTTGTAATGTAGTTGGAGAAATAAGACACGAATTGAGTAGGGCATCAAAATATTATGACAAATTCAGAGGGAAATCAGGTGAATGCGTATATTATTGAGAATTTATTAAGACATTCATAAGCATGTAGTTTACTACTGAAAGGAAGAGTAGAGTTCAGGAGCCAATGTAGATTATGCTTTGTGCAGAAGATTGTAGAGGATATTATGTCTAACAGGTAAATGGAAATGAAGAGATTAGGGCAGATGAGAGATATGATGTATGGCTTCAAACCAGTCAAACGAGAACGTCTAAAGAAAGAACTGAAGACTGATAATAATTTTGTATCGCAGCCTGACACAAACTACTCAGATCATTACGCCAAGCACGCAGTTTGGAGGCAGAAATCAACTCTATCTCGATGCCCGAAGACGCGGTAGAGACGACAACGTTAAGACTGCAAGTAACATGAGCTCGGACCAGAATCAATGAACTAGACAAAATAATTTTCGGCGTGACACACACAATACGAGGTGCATTCAAGTTCTAAGGCCTCCGATTTTCTTTTCTAATTAACTACTCACCCGAAATCGATGAAACTGGCGTTACTTCTCGACGTAATCGCCCTGCAGGCGTACACATTTTTAACAACGCTGACGCCATGATTCCATGGCAGCGGCGAAGGCTTCTTTAGGAGCCTGTTTTGACCACTAGAAAATCGCTGAGGCAATAGCAGCACGGCTGGTGAATGTGCGGCCACGAAGAGTGTCTTTCATTGTTGGAAAAAGCCAAAAGTCACTAGGAGCCAGGTCAGGTGAGTAGGGAACATGAGGAATCACTTCAAAGTTGTTATCACGAAGAAACTGTTGCGTAACGTTAGCTCGATGTGTGGGTGCGTTGTCTTGGTGAAACAGCACACACGCAGCCCTTCCCGGACGTTTTTGTTGCAGTGCAGGAAGGAATTTGTTCTTCAAAATATTTTCGTATGATGCACCTGTTGCCGTAGTGTCCTTTGGAACGAAACGGGTAAGGATTACGCCCTCGCTGTCCCAGAACATGGACACCATCATTTTTTCAGCACTGGCGGTTACCCGAAATTTTTTTGGTGGCGGTGAATCTGTGTGCTTCCATTGAACTGACTGGCGCTTTGTTTCTGGATTGAAAAATGGCATCCACGTCTCATCCATTGTCACAACCGACGAAAAGAAAGTCCCATTCATGCTGTCATTGCGCGTCAACATTGCTTGGCAACATGCCACACGGGAAGCCGTGTGGTCGTCCGTCAGCATTCGTGGCACCCACCTGGAACACACTTTTCGCATTTTCAGGTCGTCATGCAGGATTGTGTGCACAGAACCCACAGAAATGCCAACTCTGGAGGCGACCTGTTCAACAGTCATTCGGCGATCCCCCAAAACAATTCTCTCCACTTTCTCGATCATGTCGTCAGACCGGCTTGTGCGGTTTGTTGTCACACGATGTTCTGCCTTCATTAAACTGTCGCACCCGCGAACGCACTTTCGACACATCCATAACTCCATCACCACATGTCTCCTTCAACTGTCGATGAATTTCAATTGGTTTCACACCACGCAAATTCAGAAAACGAACGATTGCACGCTGTTTAAGTAAGGAAAACGACGCCATTTTAAGTATTTAAAACAGTTCTCATTCTCGCCACTGGCGGTAAAATTCCATCTGCCCTACGGTGCTGCCATCTCTGCGACGTATTGACAATGAACGTGGCCTCATTTTAAAACAATGCGCATGTTTATATCTCTTTCCAGTCCGGAGAAAAAAAATCGGAGGCCTTAGAACTTGAATGCACCTCGTAAGAGCTCGAATCGAAAGTCGAGATGAGCTGTTGTAATTGAGAATCGGCGTACAGATGCTTCAACGACAGGATTCAAAAGTGACAAAGTCTATGTAGTGAACCCTCTCCTGTTCACCATCTTCGTGATTACCTACAGTCGCGTGACGTGACTCGTCCGATCATATTGGTCTCCCTGTGACACGTGCATTTTAACACAGGACGTGTTATGCACTCGTATTGCCGAGTGATTCCACTGAAATATCACCACAGTGCTGCGATTACGACTGCACTTTTTTTGGCCAGAAGAGAGGGGAACTTCACAGATTTTCTCATGAGAGATGCAGAAAGAGCAGTTTTTATGCATTAACGTAAATCATCTTAAAATTTTAGATTCGCACACGAGATACCAAGAACAGAGTTTTAACTAGTAAAAATTCGTGATCAAAGCTGTTCCGTAATAATGTGAGGTCAGATTCTCAACACATGAATTTTTAATCGTCGTTTTTTTTGCTGAAGTTTCTGTGTTAGAATGATCAATTCCAACTGCAGGTACTGCGTGCCATTTTCGCATCAAGCATTATTTCTTGTAGATGATTGCAGAAAGCACAGAATCTACATACACTTACCTGTAGATAACTCACATAAGCTCCCTGGACAAAAAATTAGTCACCGCAAGAAAAATCATTACAAGCATCTCTTAATATGGCTTATATCCCCCGCTGGACTTGAAAACTGCCTCGATTTGGTGAGGAAGTGAGTCCACAACGTTATGTAATTGCGTCAAATCCAGGTTAAGCAATTCGCTGAGGACCTGATCTCGCAATTCCACCAAACTGCTGGGACAGTGATGTCGGCGGTTTACCCACTGTTCCATTATGACCCACAGATCTTCTATAGCCAGATGATTCTGCAGGCCAATCGAGATGTAATAGGGTGGGGGAGTGTTCAAAAACCCAGTCACGTATTCTTCAATCCCAATTAACTTTGCTCTTGTTGTGTTGGTACATGGGAGTGAGCAATGGTTTCTTACGCGGTGACCGACTCAAAACGTTCATTGCATATAGCTCCCGTCGCAATGTTCTCTAGATAACAAGTTGGGATGGACCTTCATTCACTGCCTGCGTCAATTCCTGTTGGATTTGGAAGCGATTTTGGTTCACAAGCCATGAAACGCATCTCCCGTCCGTCTCAGATAGGATCTTTTTTCGCACGACCAACACGACTTCTCCTTATTGACATTCTGTCACGTCCTTAGATTTACGTGTACGTACAATGTGCGCTGGGAACGAAAATGTCTCGCTGATCACTGCTGCCTTACGCTCACGCAGAGGCAGCGCATGCGCGGTTGAGCACGTGAGGCGATCCCTACGCCGTCTGTAAAGGCTTAACGATTCGTTTGCGCATGCGCCGTGGGGTGATTAATTTTTTTGTCCAGTGAGCTCATCAACTACACAGTAATAAAATAATGCAAGTGTGTTCAAAAATGGTTCAAATGGCTCTGAGCACTATGGGACTTAACATCTATGGTCATCAGCCCCATAGAACTTCGAACTACTTAAATCTAACTAACCTAAGGGCATCGCACACATCCATGCCCGGGGCAGGATTCGAACCTGCGACCGTAGCCGACGCGCGGCTCGCGACTGTAGCGCCTAGAACCGCTCGGCCACCCCGGTCGGCTGCAAGTGTGTGGTGTCACCTGTGAATGAAGGATGTTTCATGTTTGGATGATACGTTTGTCGGGAGATAATATTCATTTCACCTCATTACACTGATGGTCCACAACATTCCGACGATTGCCCGTGCGAGGTTGAGTGTTGCCTTGTAGCACTCTGCGCGCCTGCCGCGGTAAGAAAGTTATGTAAGCGGAACAGAGTCGGCCGGGAATCATTCTAGAGACGATATGCACCAAAAATGGATAAAGATACTGACACAAGTGACTTTGAGAAAGTACAAACTGTTGTGGTCCAACGTCTGCAAATGAACGCCCCGGGAACGGCGAAGCTGGTCTGCTGTGTTCGGACATTAATAAGCCCTGTGCAACGGGGAACGAATATTTGCGCCTGGTTCCATAGAGCACTTCAGGAGGAGTATTACTGTAGTAAGCACGTTTCGGAGCAAACCGTTCAGCGTATATTGTCGAAAACGTGGCTCCACAACACATGATCCCTACATGTTTCCATGTTGTCGTCAATTGCGATTGCAGCGGGAATGAGGTCACCGCGATTGGACCGTAAATCAATGGACACTCTTCCCCTGCTCTGGTGAATCAAGTTTCTTGGTGCACTAGGTCAATTGTCGAATCCGTATATGTCGTCATCAGGAGAACGGCTGCTCCAAACATGCGTCACACTGCTGACGCAAGCCAGCGGGGGGCTGTCTCGTGCTATTGGGGACATTCGCTTGGTCCTTGATTGGACCACTGGTAGAAATTGAAAGCACCATGACAGCTCTGGACTCCGTGAACATTATTGCGGTTCACCTGCACCCCTTCATGGTCGACGTCTTCCCGCAAGATAACCGCCCAACTCACAAGGCTAAAACCGTCCTCCAGTGGTCTCAAGGAGCATAACACTGAACTCACATTTACGTCTTGGCCATCAATTTCTCTTGATTTGGACCCGACGGAATAAATCTCTGACTTTAAGGGGGACCAGCTCCGCACTCACAAACGACAGGCCGGTAATTTACGGGAATCGCGCAAATTAGACATCTGGTTCCACACACGTCCGGAAACCTGCCAAGGACCAACTTAATCCAGCTAGTTTCGATGTTCTGCTACGTTCCATAGGTGCAGCAACTCGCAATTAAGCAGCTGGGCATGATATTTTGACTCACCAGAGCGTCCTTTCATGTTCCATGTAATACTCTAAGTCAGAAAAAATTCCTTGACAAAAATACAATAATATTACTGCATAGTTATCAAAAAAAGTTGCGTTTCTGTCACAGCAATAAATTAGAGCTTACAAAACTACTGTAATAAGGTTTCTTAAAGGAGAAGAACTTTTAATTTATGCTCTTAAATAAACCCTGGTGCCGCAGAAGCATGGTTTCTGTGGTGCTAAATGGTTTGATTGAGCTAGTTTCTTTTAAATTTCGTTAAAGAATACTGCTGCAGAGTTTTTTGCTAACTCTGAAACTTTGTCTCTTCCTCGTAAGAACGATGTTTCGTAGTTAACGTAGGCTACATTTTTCCGTTACTGTTGCTGAGGATTGTAAATGGACTACTTACAACACTAAGTGTCTGAGCTCACAGACGTAACAAAAACTGCGAAGTTTATGGCTGTCGCTGTTACTGACAGTAGCACGAACACTGGGGTTTATTGTCTTTCTTAAAAGTTATTTTTCGACGTGTTTCGCTTACGTTTTTTGTTGCTCAGGATATATGAGGTAGTTGAGCTCTCTTCCATAACAACAAGCGCTACATAAACAGCTGCAGTCAATGTATGGACAGAAGCCTGATGG
Source organism: Schistocerca cancellata (assembly GCF_023864275.1). Lineage (NCBI taxonomy): Eukaryota > Metazoa > Arthropoda > Insecta > Orthoptera > Acrididae > Schistocerca > Schistocerca cancellata. The sequence goes on from NC_064630.1 coordinate 618,609,693, forward strand.
GTCCAAAACAGCAGACGCCCGCAATCTATGACTGTACAGTATTTTAGATGTGACGCCTTTGTCACGATGTCGGGAGTCCCAGATGATGCATGCATATCTACTAATCTCCATCATTCTCCTGTCGTACCACATTACAGTATAAGTTCAGGAAAGACTTCGTAACATTTGAATTTATATTTCATGTTACCAAATTTCTCATTTGCAGATATGCTTTTCTTGCTATTGCCAGTCTGCATTTTATATCCTCTCTATTGTGGCATCGTCAGTTACATAGATACCAAAACGGCAAAACTCGTCCACTACTTTTACTACCTGATTCCATAAACTAATGTCCTCCCCACCACCGGATTTAATTCCACAGCATTCCATTACCCTTGTTTTACTTTTGTTGTCTTTCACCTCATAACCTCTTTTGAATTACAATCTTCTTCTTCTTCTTCTTCTTCTTTATCGTCGCCTTGTCCCACGTCACGTAGGGTCGGCGTTGCTCTTCTGGATCCTTCTCCTCCATAGTACTGTATCCATTGCCTCTTCCTTCTTCCATCCTTTCTCCCTTAGGTCCCCGCATATCTTATCCTTCCACCTCATCTTCAGTCTTTCTCTCCTTCTCTCTCCTTCAATCTTTATATCTTCAACTCTGTATCCAATATACTCTTCTCCTTTTCTCTGTAAGTGTCCGTACCACCTTAGTCTGCTCTCTTGAATCTTTTTCCCCATGGGTCCCACTTTCACAGCTCCTCTAACAAATTCATTTCTAGTCCTGTCCTTCCTTGTTACCCCACACATCCACCTCAGCATCCTCATTTTTGCCACTTCCATCTTCCTTTCCTGGGCTACTGTGACTGGCCATGTCTGTGCCCCGTACATCATAGCAGGCCTTACCACCGACTTGTACACTTTCCCTTTTAACCCAGTGCTCACTTTCTTGTCACACAATACTCCACTCATTTTCCTCCAGTTGTTCCAACCGTAATTTACTCGGTGTTGTATCTCGCTTTCCAGTCCTCCGTCCCTCTGTATGTACGACCCCAGGTATTTAAATTTGAATTACAATGTCACCCGCAAACTGCTAAGATTTTATTTCTTCTTACGGAATATTAATTAATAACTCACTCCCTTCACGACTATTTCTTCCCTTTTGTCCTCCGACTGTTGTAAATGCAGCCTGGTACCCCTAGAAGTTGCAGAGAGCTTTTCGCCCCCAGTATTTTACACCTGCTTCCTTCAAAATTTCAAAGTGTGTATTCCAGTCAACCTTTTCTTGCGTCCAGATCTACAAATGCTGTGGTCGTAGGTTTGATTTTGTTCAGTCTCTTTTTCTAAGATAAACGTAGGGATCAAAATCGTTCAAATGGCTTTGAGCACTATGGGACTTAACTTCTGAGGTCATCAGTCCCCTAGAACTTAGAACTACTTAAACCTAACTAACCTATGGACATCACACACATCCATGCCCGAGGCAGGATTTGAACCTGCGACCGAGGAGCAGCAGAGGCCGGTCTAAACGTAGGGTCAGTATGACCTCGCGTGTGTCTACATTTCTCTAGGACCAAAACTCGTCTTCCTTGAGGTCAGCTTCTATCATTTATAATTCTGCCTATATCTTGACGGGATATTAAATATGAACAATCGAATGCTGGTAGAAAAAAAAACGAAAAAGACATCGTCCAAGTTTTATAAAGACCGATGAAAATTTTTGTTTCACTCACCCCTGGCAAAATGATCATATGAAATGTATACATGTCCGAAGGAACACTGCATCGCCCGCTGTTGTGGCCGAGCGGTTGTAGGCGCTTCAGTCTAGAATCGCGCGACCGCTACGGTCACAGGTTCGAATCCTGCCTTGGGCATGGATGTGTGTGATGTCCTTAGGTTGGTTAGGTTTAAGTAGTTCTAAGTTCTAGGGGACTGATGACCTCAGATGTCAAGTCCCATAGTGCTCAGAGCCATTTGAACCGTCTGAACATTGCATCGTACTTCTTAATAACGGAGGCACTGCTATTTCGTAATTATTCGCCAATACCAGGCCCCCATCTCTGAATAAATATGTCCTTCTTGGAGAGTAATACACGTAACATACGAGTGTAGGTTGTGACGCATGGACGATGACATACTGAAGTACGGGTCTGGCCGCGATTGTGCACGGATAGCCGAAGCAGTGTGGGCGACCATTCGCATAAAACGAGAAACCTGGGGTCGACTCGCGGTCTGGCACAAATTTTCATTTTCATCGTTCCAATATTCAGTCGATGGTGGTTCATACTGCAATACATTTCACGTATAAAATGGTCGTAGTTAGGAAATCAGGGTTCAGGAGTCTGGATAGCGAAGTGAGAGAGTTGTCTGCTTTGGTGTCCACCAGGTGGTGCTGGCCGGCGTGCTGGTGGTGTTGGCCCTGGTGCAGGGTCACCACGAGCCGGGTCACGTGGGCGACGACAGCACCGGTGGCGGCAGTGAAGGGGGCAGCAGCGGCGGCGTCAGCAGCCGCGGGGCCGGCGCCAGCGATGGCGGCAGCACTGAGGGCGGCCACGTCGGCATAGGTGGCGACCACTTAGGACACCACGGCGGCGGCAGCGGCCACGACCACGACCACCACGCCTAGGCTGACACCTCACTCCGGTCACGGCCCCTGCAACGGCTCCAGATGACCACACAGCTCGTACATCTATCCGAGTCCCCTTTTCCTTTCAATCCGTAAAACCTTCTTTCAATTTGGATACACTGTAATAATGACCGAAATCAATTTTTCAGTACTATAATAAAGCTTCAGTTGTTAGTTTAACCAGTTTTATTTATCCTCAGTTGTCTTTTGAATATACTCTACATGACCCGAATGCATTGTGTTATGGAGTCGCGAGCACTGTTTTTGAACCTATGATGAAGTGTCCACAAGTACTGAATTGGTATCCTGTGTTTACTTGGCTCTGTTCAGCAATTCAGAAGTACGAATCCATCTTATCCTGTTGTGGTAGTATGCTATACTATTATTAGAAATACGCACGGTTTTCCGGGCGGGAAGGAGATTCTGGTCCCCGCCACGAATGCGCCCGGCAGACTGGTGTCGAGGTCAGGTCCGGCGAGCCGGGCAGTCTGTGGATGGTTTTAAGGCGGTTATCCATCTGCCACGGCGAATGCGGGCTGGTTCCCCTCATTCCGCCTCAGCTACACTATGTCGGCGATTGCTGCGTGCCGGCCAGAGTGGCCGATCGGTTATAGGCGCTTCAGTCTGGAACCGCGCGACGGTTGCAGGTTCGAATCCTGCCTCGGGCAGGGATGTGTGTGATGTCCTTAGGTTAGTTACGTTTAAGTAGTTCTAAGTTCTAGGGGACTGATGGCCTCAGATGTTAAGTTCCATAGTGCTCAGAGCCATTTGAACCATTTTTTTGATTGCTGCGCAAACCAGTTCTCCACATACGCGTACACCGCCATTACTTTACAGGGATTACACTTGTCTGGTGTGAGACATTCCCCGTAGGGGCGGGGGGGGGGGGGAGGTAGATGGGTGAAGTGGACTGCGGTAGTCGTCGTGGGGTTGTGGATCACTGCGGCTGTGGTGGGGACGGAGCCTCTCCGTCGTTTCTAGGCTCCCAGTTGACATACAATACACAATACAATACAATTATTAGAAATGGTATCCACAATCCGATCAAAAGACACCACCAGATAATGCGCGATTGACCACCAAAAGTCAGGTCAGGGGTGAACCCCCTCAGAATAAAAGGACGTTAGGAGTGTTGTGTTGTCAGGTTATCACTAGGGAAGTTGTAACAGCAGAATGGAGAGCTCAGTGCCTTAGTCGACTACCTCGCGAATCTACGGACGCTGCATGTCAGCAGGGCACTGTTTAAGCTAGCAGAGGCTCTGTAATGTGTGGGGCGTGTGCGGCTGGAGTGATATAAAACCCCTGATACGTCTACATGTGACTCTGACAGGTAACACGTACCTAAGCACCCTATCTCCTCACCTGCATCCATTCAGTCCATTGTGCATTCCGAAGGACTCTGACAATTCCAGCACGACAATGCGACACCTTAAACACCCAGAATTCCTACAGAGTGGCTGTGGGAACACTCTTCTGGTTTTCAACACTTTCGCTGACGACTAAACTCATCAGACCTTCCTTTGTATCCCTTCTTTTCCTTTCTTTGCAAAAACCGATAAAATAAAACTGAAGTTAAACAGAAAAATTATGTTACCTCAAAATTTACACAGAAATTTTGTAACCTTTGAAATAACAGTTGACATAACCAAATTAATTCAACACAAAATTTAGGATGTTTTTAATAATATGGCCCTACCAGTTTCGGTGCTTCAGTGCACCATCTTCAGGCCTACTCAACTCAGAGTTGGTAGTTGATGGTTGGAAACACAACGTCGTTGTTACAGGTAGCATGCGAAAACCAGTTCATAGACGTTGGCCACTGGTAATCGTGTACACGATTGAAGTTAACGCCCTCAATGTCAGTTAAGGCCTGAAGATGGAGCACTGAAGTACCGAAACTGGTAGCGTCATATAATAGATAACTTAGTAGCTTTTCCATTTTATTACATTAAAGTTGCTTCGCCGTCTACTGCTGTTATAACGCACAGCTTCGCTCTGACGAGGTTTTTCTATATTCCTTTTTGCCCTGCTCCAGTCGCCCTAAATAATCTTTGAACTAGTCTCCGTTGAACAAATCTTTAAGAGACAAAATATCGGAAAAAGGAGAGTTCACAAATAGGCACGTATTAAGGAGGCAAGATCAGTTTTATGTTCTTCATGAGTAGCTGTATCAAAGGTCAAATTTAGTGATAACAAGCTACGGTCCCATTTTGCTCTGAGGATCAGCGTGGTGTATAACCAGCACTGATTTTTAATTTCTGTTAAATCTGTCGGGGAAAGACAGCTGAGTATAATAACGCGTCGTGGTCACGTGCGTTATACCATGAAAAAACAAAATTTCTTAAACTCTGTAGACACAAAGACAGGCGCGTTAGCCCGCATTTCGTGGTCGTGCGGTAGCGTTCTTGCTTCCCACGCCCGGGTTCCCGGGTTCGATTCCCGGCGGGGTCAGGGATTTTTTCTGCCTCGTGATGGCTGGGTGTTGTGTGCTGTCCTTAGGTTAGTTAGGTTTAAGTAGTTCTAAGTTCTAGGGGACTGATGACCATAGATGTTAAGTCCCATAGTGCTCAGAGCCATTTGAACCATTTGAACAGGCGCGTTATCACTCAACAAGACTTTGGGCGGACCAAAGAGCGAGAAAATGTCATTTGGAAATTTGTGGTAAGGTCTTATGGGACCAAACTGCTGAGGTCATCCGTCCCCAACCTTACACACTACTTAATAACTTAAATTAACTTGGCCGCAGCTCGTGGTCGTGGGATAGCGTTCTCGCTTCCCGCGCCCGGGTTCCCGGGTTCGATTCCCGGCGGGGTCAGTGATTTTCTCTGCCTCGTGATGCCTGGGTGTTGTGTGATGTCCTTAGTTTAGTTAGGTTTAAGTAGTTCTAAGTTCTAGGGGACTGATGACCATAGCTGTTAAGTCCCATAGTGCTCAGAGCCATTTAAATTAACTTATACTAAGGACAACATAAACACTCATGCCCGACGGAGGACTCTAACCTACGACGGGGGGAGAAAATACCAGTTAAAAGCCTACCCCTGCAGTAGACACCAACGAAACAAAACGAGAAAATGCATCACCCAGTAGCAAGATGGATCGATTTCCCCTTTGGGAGCGGGGTAAAAGATCCCTATAATCAATAAATAGGTTAATTACAAGACATATATACAGCCACTTTAGTTGCATAAAATTATGTCAACTGACCACGGTTTCGACTGCACTAGGGCGACCTTCATGACACTAAAAAGTTACATGGAATACATCTAATCACACCATGTTTTGCTCAGGCGTTTTAAACCATGCTGTGATTACATGTATTCCATGTAACTTTTTATTCTGATGAATGTTGTCCAAGTGCAATCGAAACCGTGGTCAACTGACATAATTTTGTACAACCAAAGTGACTGTATATACGTCCTGTAATTAAATAGCATACGGTTGCTGGATCACAGCCAATCAAATGTTTAAAATTTCAATAAACAGATGATCCGGAGAACGTTCAGAACGGAGTGATTGAAAGTACCCTCTACGACCATTGAAACTAGGCTTTGCAACCTGGCACGCTTGACAATGTCCCACCATTCATCTTACATGTTTATAGAATGAGAGCCAAGTCAGGACTTGCTTTACCTTATGAATGGACTTATTAACTCCAAGTGTACCCATGATAACATCGAAACACCGTTGGATCTAGACTTCAGAAAGATAAATTCTCCATTGACCATCCTGGTGCGCATGTTAACAGACTATCCCTTTCTGAAGTTCATAGCCATACACCTGCTTAGGTCTTCACCTGCTCGCCCTCGGCTGAGCAACTCCTTGTTGTCATCAGATAAACCCGGCACCTAGGTTAGTACGCCGCATGCCGAGTCTTCGAGCTCAGTGACTTCCGGTGGATGAAGGCCATCCTCTTTTACCTCAAACATCCTGCTCAGCCACTCTGCGACAGCAATTTCGGTTAAAAACCATTCAAAAGCCGAGGTCTCACAAAATATTTTTTTATTCACCATAACCGGTTTCAACAGAACCAGCTGTCGTCTTCATTCTTAAAAATTTTTTGTAGTGAAACTTGTTGTTTTTACCCTGAACCTCATGCTCAAGATGTCAAGCACATGAAGCTCAGACATGAGTTTTATCCACTTGACATCTTGTGCGTGAGGTTCAGTTAAAATAGACTATGTTTTACTACAAAACATCCTTAAGACCTGAAGATGACAACTATGACTATAGAAACCGGTTGTCTTGAATAAAAATATTTTGTGCGATCTTGGCTTTTGAATGATTTTTAACAATTAAAACAGATCACCCTTGAATACTCTCATAACGAGAAAATTTAATTCCCCTTGTAAGTTTAAAAGTGAATCCGAAGGCTGAGATTCATACCGCATAGGGCTCCATTCTACCAGTCTTCCTAGGATGCGCGAGGACCCCACTCACAGCATTATTGTCAGTCTCAAGGCATAATTCCCTGTGGTCCAGGTACAATCTAAACATTTCAAGTGCAAACAAGACCTCAATATCTTCTAACTCGTACTTGAAATAGCGATGTATGCAACTGGTCTACGCCCATCATTGTGTGCTTTTAACAAGGCAACCACCCCTGAGTTAGAAGCGTCGGTCTGCACGATGAAGCCCTGTTTAAAATCAGGAACCGCTGACACAGGCGCGTTGCCTAAGGCGACGTACAGAGCAACAAAAGCATCCTGCCGGCTTTCGGTCTATTTAAAATGTTAATCTTTTTCCGCACTTGATTTAAAGGGGCGGGAACTTCGGCGAACCAGGGCACAAAGTTAAGGAAAATATCACCATTCCTATGAGTCTAGCTACTCCTTTATTGTCCGGTGGGTTGGTGCGTGGGCATTTACCGATGGCACGAACCCGCATCTGATCTATGAGGACTCCCTCGCTGGAAAGAAGATATCCGGAAAGGAAATCTCCTTTCACACTAGATTGACCCTTGAAGGCCTTATGGTCAGCCCCGTTTCACTCAACCTTTGCGAGAGCTGCTTAATATTCTCCAAGAGTTCCAAAATGTAAGTGGCCACATCATCAAGTTAATTGTAAATAAACTTAAACAAAATGTCTTCCAGAACAGAATCAAGCAGTGCGGATAGCACTGCTGCACCAGTGGATAGTTATGTATGTAAGTACTGAACTGGTACTCAAACCCCACAAAGGGTACAGCAGTCCACTCACCACACCGCCGCGCCACACCCAACCCAAATGTTTGCATGGTAGAGTAATTATGGTGTACACGTACGTGGAGACAGTGTTTGCGCAGCAATCGCCGACATAGTGTAACTGAGGCGGAATAAGGGGAATCAGCCCACATTCGCCGAGAAAGACGGAAAACCGGCTTAAAAACCATCCACAGACTGGCCGGCACAGCCGGGAGGGCTGACCAAACGTAGTCGGTTGAAGTTGTACAGGTTCCTGCCGGTAGAAAAGGCAGTCACTGGCTTAGGTCCCTCGGCTAAATGAATTTGGTAGTAAGCTTGTTTAAGATCCAACGGCGAAATAATAGACTTCGGCAAACCATGTAAAGCAATCATCCACAAGGAGAGCAGATCCCAAACCACCTTACTTTTCAATGCGCTGTAATTCACTATTTTAGCTACCAGAAAAATTGCCAAGACATACGGATATGCTGGAGGTCTTATCATCCTGCCTCCCAAAACACGTTCCACCAACTGCTGCAAGGTTTTCATCTTGGTAGGTGATAATCTATAGGAGGCCTGTCTAACTGTAATCTGATCCGATAACTGAATATGGTACTCAGTCTCACTAATAACTCAAACTTACCTGTGAGCACTTCCGGAAATTATTCTAGCACTCTCAGCAATCCTAGAGCTTCGTCCAGCAGTAATTGATCCACATCACATTCCGTGGATACACTGGCTACAGTAACACTCTCCTCCTCGATAATCTAAAATTAACCCTACACTGTTCATAAAATCACAGCCCAGTATTAAATTAGTACACAACCCCTTCATCGCAAGAAAATCTAAAGACCAAGAAAATTTTCCAACTCTATAAACAACACGATCCATCTAAAGGTAGCACCCGACCATTTACAACCTTGAGTAAAAGGAATACATTTACGAATCTACATAGAGTATGCGAAAGTACTTGCACCGCCTCTAGCGGCTGTGTACCGTCAATCACTGGAGAACTCAAGCTTTCCTGGCGATTGGAAAAATGCACAGGTCATTCTAGTTTTCATGAAGGGTCATCCAAGAAACGTATTATACTACAGGTTCCACCGTTGACATCAGTTTGTTTCCTCTTTACCACTCGACATGGATTCCGCAAACAACGACTGTCTGAAACCCAGCTTGCTTTGCATCCACGATACCCAGAAGGTAACAGATACTGGTGAACAAGTTAATGCCATGTCCTTGACTTCTCGAAGGTATTCGATACATTTTTACACTGTCACCATACCAACAAAATATACTGATCAGCCAGAACACATGACCACCTGTCTAGTAGCCGGTTTGTCCATCTTCGGCACCAACAACAGCGGCCACAATTCGTGAAACGGAAACAGTGACGCCTCGGTAGTCACAGGAGGGAGTTTACACCACATCAGCATACGCAAGTTACTGAATTCCCGTAAATTCTGCGGAGGAGGGCGATGAGCTCTGACGCCATGTTCAATCACATCCCTGATATATTTGATCGGGTTCAGATCTGAAAAGGTGGTGGCCAAAAAATCAACTGGAACTCGCCACTGTGTTCCGCGAACCACTCCATCGCACCGCTGACCTTATGAAATAGAGCATTATCTTGCTGAAAAATGCCACTGCCGTCGGGAAACATGATCGTCATGAAGGTGTGTTTGTACTCTGCAACCAGTGTTCGACAGTCCTTAGCCGTCATGATGCCTTTAACGAGCTCCACGAGACCCTTGGACGGCAGCGGGAATTTTGCCCAAAGCATAATGGAACCGTCTCCCTCTTGTCTCCGTCCCTCAGTACAGGTGTGAAGGAGCTGTTTCCCTGGAAGAAGATGGGTTCATACACTCCCATCGGCATTATTAAGAAGGTATCGGGATTCATTAGACCATGCAACGCTCTCCCACTGTGACAATGTCCAGTGTCGATGGTTACGTGCCTATTTAAATCGTGGTTGCCGATGTCATGGTGTTAATATTGGCATAGGCACGGCTCGTTGGCTCCGGAGGCCCTTCGTTGGAATGTTCGGTGCACTCACTGTGTGTTCAGACACGCCTGAAATCTGCCCAGCATTAAAGTCTGATATTAGCTCCGCCACAGTCCGCCGCCTGTCCTCTTTTACCAGACTGCCCAGCCTACGACATGAGGGGTGGCCGCCCAATCCCACGATGTCTGGACGTGAATTCACCTTGGTTTCGCCACGTGTTGAAGACACTCTCTACAAAACTCCACACACGAAAAATCGTGCAGTTTCCAAAATGCTCGTGCCGGGCCGTCACAATCTGTCCTCAATAAAACTCAAATGCTTCTCGCGCTTTCCCCGTTCTACACGCGGACAGACACTCACTGATATTACATGCAGCGTGCGAGTGCCTGACTAGCAATCATCCCTTGCCATGAGATGCTGCTATCGCCTGGACGTGTTTATACCAATAGTTCGTAGGTGGTCATAATGTTCTGCCTGATCAGTGTAAGAAAGTACGAAATATCAAACCAGCTTTGTGAAAGGACTGAAGAGCTAGAAAACAGAATACGGCATGCTATTCTCAATGGAGAGCAATCTTCAGGTGTAAAACTGACTTCAGGTGTCCCGAATGGGAGTACAACTACTGCTATCACTTTCGACGTTGTACATAGTGATGTGACCAGTGAAACTACTTTCATCCGGCCACAACTGTGTGTTTCTTGAATGCTCTGGGAGAAGGCTCATCACACTAGAACATATGAATTATTAGTTCACTCTATTACATAAATGAATAAAAGCTTTACTTGACTTTGACATAATTCTTTGTCACAGGAGTACTGGATAACGGACTACCAAAGCATCACCTGATGCACTTACAATACCAACAAACTCATCTCTTGAGGTACAATGTTGCACAGTAACAATAGCACAATTTCGTCTGAAACTTCAAATACTCGTTCATCCTATACTACAATGTTGACTGGGCTAGCTAAGATCTCGAATTGGTGCTGAGCTTTTGCATGCTCAACCTTACATTGACTTCAGTGCAAGGGCACTGCTTTTGCTGAGAGGGAGACACGGTCTTCTCTAGCGCCTCCCATTCGTTGTTGCGGATTGCAGTGAGTCCCCACAAATGTCTGTGATATCGGTTCAAGCGCCGACTTCGCTGTGAACTCACAATCTCTGGACGATACCACACATAAGTGCTTAGTGGATAACGTCGGAAGCTTCATGAGGCTGTTGGTTGAAGATATTACATACAGAGAAATTGCAAGGCTAGCAAATTATAGCGAAATGCCAGGAGACTTGAAGAAAATCGATGCCTGGTGGTAGGATTGGCAGTTGACCCTGAACATAGACAGATTTAAAGTATCACACACACATATGTGACAGGTCTCATTATTCTGTGATTACACGATCGCCGATAAATTACTGGAATTAGCCACAAACGTAAATGTGTAATGAGTAAAATGAAATGCGACCACCACATAACTCCTCGCAGGTAAACAAGAAGAATTGCCAGGTAGTGTAGTCCGTCCTCCAAGCAGGTAATTACTGAGCCGTACTCAGGCTCGCGTTTGTGACGTTGACAGGTTGGCGTCGTGTATTTGGGTTGTGACCTCTCGTTTTCTTAGTGCGTTCACTGGCGCCATTACGTTTACTTGCTTTGCCTGTCCGTGAGTGACAGCATCGGCGTTTATCGATAGCGAGTACTGTGCACAATCTTTGGAGCGACCTCAAGTATTTCCGGGTCGTCGTGTGTCGGACTTCAGTGGGGACGGAGCAGCAATGACATCCGACAGCGCCAGTACTCGCCGAGGGAGCTGGCGATATATGCACTGCCCGATGGAAGGATGTGGTCGCGAGAGTGCACGACTACGTCGAGGTCCGGATTCAGTGAGTTGAATGGATCGTTATATTCTAGTAGTGCAACTTTCACTTGTGCGTGTGTCTGTCCGTCGAAGTGACCTCATGCCATTAAGCTGTCAGTTGGCGGTGTTATACTTCCACGTTTCCCTTGCCTGACTTGATTGGCAACGACCGATGGTTGGCCGTTCGGTCGGTCGTCTCAGTGGATGACGCGTATCTGGTCTTTCGACCGTTTCTGTGTTCTTCGCGTTCATGTCTACGTGCAATTCGTCTTATTGCTGTATAGTGACTGTTTTAGCATTGTTTGAGTTATTTGTGGAACTGTCTTTTGCGGTTCCATGTGCTTCTGGTCAGATTTTGAATACGCAGTTGGGTCTTAACCCTGTCTGCGTACTAGGATTTGGGAGAGCCAACTTGTGTAATTAAATGCTTGTCATTTGGCGATGATAACTGTTATTCTAACGTGGTAATGGTCATTGCATCTTAGGTGGATTTTGCGAGTATGCTGGTCGACGTTTAAGCTGTCGAGTTGACATCCTGTTAAGTGAGGATAACCGCCGGCTGCGTTGGCCGAGCCGTTCTAGGCGCTTAGTCCGTAACCGCTCGACTGCTACGGTCGCAAGTTCGAATCCTGCCTCGGGCATGGATTCGTGTGATGTCCTTAGGTTAGTTAGGCTTAAGTAGTTCTAAGTTCTAGGGGACTGATGACCTCAGATGTTAAGTCCCATAGTGCTCAGAGCCATCTGAACCATTTTGAGCATGACTCTTGGCTGCCTGTCTCACCGCTTACGCAGCTGTTGGGGCCTTTCTCAGGTCGATCCTTGCAGCACTGTCTGTGGATCACTTCCTTCTTTATTTGGTCTGATTATATCAATTGTTTAAAAATAATATTTTGTTTCAATTATTCTTATTGCTTGTTGCCTTCAGCAGACAAATAATTTTGAATTCCTGTTTTGCTAAGGCCTTCATCCGTCAGTGTAGCTTGTATTACAGTCAATTTTTTAAGTGATTGTTTTTTTTAATTATTTCTAAAATAAAATGTACATGTTTACTGTGCAACCAACGGTAACTGATTAGGCCCCTTTCCTGCCTTCCCAAAGTCCCACGTTTCAGTTACATAACCCTCATACAAGCGATGCTTGAATATTGTTGAACAATCTGGAACCAGTGTAACGTATTATTCAAAGAGGGAATAGAGGAAGTCCGAAGAAGATCTCGAAATTTTCATGGAGATACTCATCCAACTCCAGTTGCAGGCGCAACAAGAAAGATGTTGTGCGTCGACATGTGCTTTAGTGTTAAAATCCTGAGAGCGTATTATCCTAGACGAGTCTGCTAATTAATTAATGTTTATGATCAAACTTTCCTGTTTAACACGTTATAAGACAGATACTAATTACCGTACGAGTACCAATACTTGGTACTCGTACTTGGTAGCAATAATGTCCATAGTAAGGGGTGCGTGATTTCCATGCGTTACAGTACCACCGTCCAATTCCAACTGTGACCATCAGGTGGCATGGCCAGTCATCGCGATTCAGAGTCTCACACACCTGACCAGTCTTAGTGAACTTGTTGACTTGTCAACATGTGCTTGGACAAATGCAGCAGGGCGTTATTGGTGAAGCTCTATTATCAAAACAACAGTAATGCTGCAGCTGCACTTCGAGAATATCGCCGGTTGAAAGGATTACGGAAGGGTCCTCTATATGCCATGCGGAGCGCGATGAAGAAGTTGGAATCAACTGGAGAACTGGGCGTCCCACTGGGAAGAGGCCTACGACCGGTTGCACCACTGGTGTTTGATGAAATCTCTGTTGTTATGCCTGAGCGCAATTCCCAATCGTAAGGCAGTGCACGTGCTCTGTCACGATAGTTCAACATCCCGTGGTCCAATGTGCGGAAAGTGCTTCGAACCATTCTCAAATGGTATCTGTAAAAGATTCATATCCTACAGCAGCTTGCATCACAGGACGCACAATGACGTGTTGACTTCGGTCTCCAGTTTCTCACAAGGACTGAAGTTGATGAAGTCTGGCTCTGGACCATCGTACGAGCAGACGAAGTTCATTTTTCTCTGGCGGGTGAGGTGAACACAAAGAATTTGCCGAGTGTGAGGATCTTCACCTCAAATCACTGTGCATGAAGTTCCCCTGTATTATGAAAGTGTCACGGTATGGTTTGGCTTCACAGCGACGTTCATAATTGGTCTTTTTTTTTAACAGGTTGGTGCTCAAGGACCAAAGACGTGCCGTGTGACTGCCGACGTTACTGCGATATGTTTCGCCAGCATGTCATACCCGCCCTACAGGAGACAGTCGCATTGAATTCAACAGTTTTTATGCGAGATGGGGCCCCATCACACATAGCTAGTGAAGTTCACCCGCTTCTCAGAAACATATTTGGAAACGATAGAATTATCAGCCCATCATTTCCAAATGCTTACTCCCTGTAATTTCTGGTTGTGGGGCTACCGGAAGGACAGGGTTTACCAGGGGAACATTCATCCATGTACTGATCAGAAGCGCACCATATCAATAGAGGTAGCCGGCATACCTACGGACATGCTTCGTTCTGCAGTGCAGAATGCAATGCTGCGTTTTCAGACGCTTCTGGACACTTACGGGCGTGGTATATTCAGCCCCTTTCTTAGCCGTAGCGGTACTGGTGTGTAATGGTATGATGTACCGTAGCAGCACATTAAAAGTGTTTCAGTTGAATTGATTCGCATTATTTTTATTCCTCATGACCTTGACATTAATGCTACCAAGTATGGTACGCATATGGTAATTAATTTTCATGTTATAATGTGTTAAATAGGGAAAGTTTTGTTAGAACTACACAGTACGTTGGTCCCTAATACGCACATTTCGAAAAAGACCATGAATGTGGAATGAAATTTTAGGTCATGCTGAGGCTGCCCAACAATCGTTATTCCAGCGAGCGGAGCAGGAAAGACGGGAAGTGACAATAGCTCACACCTAAAGGTGGTTTGCGAAGATGTAAAAACATGAAATCTCATAAATGAAACATTAAAACGCTGTTCCACAGAGAGAACTCGTGTTAGCACTTATAACACAGTAATTCTGAACATTTCATAATAACGCTTCAGTTTGACATCAAACTACAAAGAATAATTACAATCAAAACATGCAGCAATATGTGCATGATGTTAAAGATGGAAAATTCAGAAAGATTCTGCTCGGCAGGTCGCGCTGGTGAAGCCATTCATCAGCTTCGTACACTTGTTTTCCACCAAGAGTGAGTCAAGGAGAGGGCTAAGTTCGAACGGGACGTGATGCTCGGACATTTCGACACTGGGCTACCATAGAAGGTATAATTGCCCATTCCACTGTCAGCTATCGTATTGTGATAGTGGCGCATCACGAAGAAAATAATCACAATCATTGCTCTATTTGGCCTTACACGAACCATTTGCAAGGTATCTTTATCAACTGCTAGCTTAGTACCCAAGACTATTCCAATTTTTTATCACCCAATCTTCTCCTTTCCCTTCTCTTTGTCCATTGTCCCCTTCCCCTCTCTCTGTCCTCCTCCCCTTTATCTCTACCAATTCCTCCTTTCCCCTGGCTGTCAGTCCGTTTTCTCTTTCCCCTTCTCTCTCCCCTTTATCAAGCTTGACCCAACAGAAGGCTCGTGGTTCTTATCCACACAGTATCACTTAACACATTGTAACTGTGTATCAGATTTGGTTGAAATAGTCCAAAGGGTTTAGGATGAGCTTTCTAGCCGCGGCTTTGCAGACGAACGCACATGTCAAACACATTTCACATATATTTAACATATTTCATACGTACACATATTTCACCTGCATCTACAGTAAAATTCGCACTGCTGTTTCGTTTTCACGGAGCTCACTTTTTATTGTATCTCCTGAACTCTTTGCTGTACAATAATATAATTTTGCAAGTACATTCAGTGGTATATTTCATTCCTGTATGCGAAATGCGTTGCAAATTGACCTAGCAGTAGAGAAGAAACAAATTAAAACGTCGTACAATATGCTCTTCAAAATGTCTCGCTGTTACAGTTAGTAGCAAAGAAATAATAAAAGAAAACTTCATACAATGTTGCTGCATCATCAGCGAAAATGTAGTAAGCACCAGACCTTTTTCCTTTCATCATGTTAAGGGGGATCGACAGCGGGAAAAACTTCGTAAATGCTGGAAATTGTGTCAACAGTTGAAGTCTAAGTGCTCTCATTCCTAAATATTGGATGACTTAAGTATGGCTGGTATTCATGCATCGTGGGCTGAACTGCATTTTCATCCCCACAGCTATGACACGTAGCTCATTCTTACCCTCGCAGCGATGATCCCCAAACAGTAAGTGATGTGTGTACTAAGTTTGGTTGAGATCGGTACAGTGACTTAGGAGAAGCGGAACATACATACATACGTACATATATACAAAGAGATGTTTATTTTAACTTGAGACAAATAAATATCTCTAAAACGACGCATCATGCGGAAAAAAAAATGTTCCAGGGAAAAGTTAATATCAGTAAATCAAACATCTATATGCGCTACAACTGGCCACCTCCTAACCATCCCTCTTGTGTGGGTGGGGCCAGCTTCGTATCTTCAAATGGGAAGCCCAATTTTTATTGCATATTCGGATTATATGACAAAACAAACGTACGATTTACAAAACCATTGTTTTCTGTTCGATGCAGATGGCGTTGTAATCGACAAATATCAAGTGTGCCTGTTTTAGCAATGAAGAACCGACGCATCTGATTACACATTTTTTATATGACGCAAATGTAAACCTATGCTTTCTAACTGTTGACATTTACGTTCGAAATTTACATTAAAGTTGAAAATTTGATTGTACAGTACAATAACGGTAACCATTTGAATGTCTTGTCACAAACCAAGGCAAGCACGCTCCAGTAACAACGGCGCCGTTGTAAAAGTTTTCTGTTCCCATCCGCGTGATTGATATCGAACAGTCTCCTCACCTCTCACCACTGGGGAGCTCGATTTCGACGTGCCCAGCAACGTTGTTGTAACACACAGACTGCCAGGACACTGCCGGCATCGCAGGAGAGCCTCACGCCTCACACCGTGGCCTGGCCTATACCAGTGGTGAAATATCCAACACCGCGTTTTCCAGCTTGTCTAGTTATTTACTTTCTGGTTTGATGAGCTACATTGAACTGTGGTTTTGTTCATAAAGCAACATTTACTTAACTTATCAACCTTCCTGTCAAGTTGACGAACACTGTAAATGTTTTATTTCTTGCAGCTGAGCGCAAGTAACGTTCCCTTTTTTTTTTTTTATTGAAACTGATCCGCTGTCACAAGCTTTCTTTTTCTTCAGTCGTCCGTTGTCTGATGGTTTGATGCGGTCCGCAAAGAATTCCTCTCCTGCCCTAACCTTTCCATGTCAGAGTAGCACTTGTCTTCTACATCGTCAATTATTTGCTGAATGTATTCAAGTCTCTGTCTTCCTCAACAGCTTTTGCCATCTACAGTTCCCTCTAGACCCGTGGAAGTTATTCCTTGATGTCTTAACATACGTCCTCTCATACCGCTCCTCCTTCTTGTCAGTATTTTCCAGACATTCCTTTCCTCGCCGATTCTGAGGAGAACCTCCTCATTCCTTACCTCATCAGTCAATCTAATTTTCCACATTCTTCTACAGCAAATGCCTCGATTCTCTTCTGTTCTGTTCCACGTTTCACTACCATACAGTGTTGTGCTCCAAATGTACATCCTAAAAAATTTCTTCCTCAAATTAAGGCCTATGTTTGATACCAGCAGAGTTCTCTCGGGCAGGAATGCCCTTTTGTCAGTGCTAGTCTGCTTTTGATGGCCTCCTTGCTCCGTCCGTCATGGGCTATGTTGCTGCCTAGATAGCAGAATTCCTTAACTTTATCTACTTCGTGACCATCAACCTGATGTTAAGTTTCTCACTTCTGTTAGTTGTGATTACTTTCGTCTTTCTCCAATCTACACTGAATGCATATTCTATACTCATTAGCCGGCCGGAGTGGCCGTGCGGTTCTGGGGGCTACAGTCTGGAACCGAGCGACCGCTACGGTCGCAGGTTCGAATCCTGCCTCGGGAATGGATGTGTGTGATGTCCTTAGGTTAGTTTGGTTTAATTAGTTCTAAGTTCTAGGCGACTGATGACCTCAGAAGTTAAGTCGCATAGTGCTCAGAGCCATTTGAACCATCTATACTCATTAGATTACTCATTTCATTCACTATACCCTATATTCTCTTCCGTTTTCACTAAAAAGACAGCAATGTCATCAGTGAATCTTATCATTGATATCCTTTCACCTTCAATTTCAGTATCATGCTTGAACCTTTCTTTTGTTTCAGTTGTTGCTTCTTCCATGTACCGTTTGAACAGTAGGAGCGAAAGGCTACACCTCTCACTTACACCCTTTTTAATCTGTGTATTTAGTTTTTGTTTTCCACTCTTATTGTTGTCTTCTGACTCTTATACATATTATATGAGTATTGGATAACTTTAATGATCATATTCTATACCGCCATCATTTCACTATAGCTTACTCCTATTTTGCTCAGAATTTCGAACATCTTGCATCATTTTACATTGTCAAACGCTTTTTATAAGAACGTGTCTTGCGTTTTCCATTACCAACCTCAGCATCAGAATGCCTCAGTATCATACCTTTGTCTTTCCTAAAGCCACAATGGTCATCATCTAACAGATCCTTAACTTTCTTTTCTGTTCTTCTTTACATTATTCACGTGAGCAGCTTCGATGGATGAGCTGTTAAGCTGATTGGGCGATAATTCTCGTACATGTTGTCTCTTGCAACCTGGATCATGTTTTTCCGAAAGTCAGACGGTATATCAACAGAATAACATTCTACAGAACAATGTGAATAGTCATTTTATTTCCACTTCCAACACATATTTTAGAAATTACCTTCTGTCTTATTTAAGTTTTCAAAACTTTTTAAAATTATTATCATAGCTCTGAATCCCCTGTCTCAACCCTATCGACTCTTGGTTCTTCTTCCATCACGCCATAAGTCACGTCCCCCACGTCATGAAGGTCTTCAGTGTACTCTTCTCACCTATCCGCTCTCTCCTCTGCATTTAACCATGGAATTCCCATTACACTCTTAATCTTACCGCTTGACTTTTCTGTATGCCGAGTCAGTCTTCCTGACAAGCATTTCTTTTTTGATTTCGTTACATTTTTTTATGAAGCGATTTCGTCTTAGCTTCCCTGTACTTCTTACTTTTTTCGTTGCGAAGTGACTTATATTTCTGTATTCCTGAAATTCCCTGAACATTTTTACGCTTCATTCTTCATTGATCAACTTAAGTTTTCCCGTGGTTTATATGCAGTTACCTTCTTTGAACCTATGCTTTTCTTTCCAACTTTTGTGATTACTGTACTGAACTGCCTGCTGAGCTGTGCATTATCGCAATCTCTACAGCCTCAGGGAACTTCAAACGAATTTCTTCTTTGTGTTTTGATTGTTCCTGACTAGCCACTTAAACTTCAATCTACTCTTCATAATCACCAATTTGTGACCTGAGTCTCTGTCTGCTTCTGGGTAAGCCTTAAAATCCAACACCTGATTTCGGAGGCTCTGCCTGACCATGACGTAATCTAACCGAAATCTATGAATAAATAATTCGCTACTACTAACTGAAATTGATTTCAGAGCTCTGTTAGTGTTTCTACTCTCTCATTCCTACCACCAAGCCCATA
Source organism: Schistocerca cancellata (assembly GCF_023864275.1). Taxonomy (NCBI): domain Eukaryota; kingdom Metazoa; phylum Arthropoda; class Insecta; order Orthoptera; family Acrididae; genus Schistocerca; species Schistocerca cancellata. Next base: position 618,629,038 of record NC_064630.1, read on the forward strand.
TTCTCCCATAACCATTTCTTCTATCCCTTCCCCTGCAACCTCCTTCCAATTCCTAATGACTATTAGATTTTCATATTCCTTTACGTACTAAATTATCCATTAAGTATCCTCATATCATTTCTCTAGCTCTTCATCGTCTGCTTGCGACGTCGGTATGTGTACCTGAACTATTGTTGTTGATGTTGGTTTGCTGTTTATTCTGACAGAACAATGCTATCATTGAACTGTTCACTACATTATTCATAACGAGTCCTGCTCCTTTTACAACGTTTTCCGCTGCTGTTGATATTACTCTGTACTCATTAGACCAGAAGTCCTCGTCTTCTTTCAGTTTCATTTCACTGATCTCCACTACATCTACATAGAGCCTTAGCATTTTCCCTTTTCAGATTTTGTATCTCCCGTACCACGTTCAAACTTTTGGCATTCCACACCCAGACTCATAGAGCGCAATCCTTTCGTTGGTTATTTAGTCTTTCTTTCATGATCACCTCCCCCTTGGCAGTCCCCTTCCGGATATCCGAATGGGGGCTAGTTCGGAATCTTTTGCCAATGGAGATATCATGATAACACTTTTTCAGTTACAGGCCACACGTCCTTACACGCTACGTGTCTTTCATACACTGGTTGGCATTGTCTTCAGTAGACTCATACTGTCTGCTCTTCCGCCATATTTGTCAAGGCTATTGGCAGACAAGGTTGTCTCCTTATGCCGGGAGTCTTCGGCCGCCATTGCTGATGATTTTCATACAAAAGTCAAGCAGTAGCGGGTTTCGAACCCAGGGCCGAGAACGTTTTGATCGCTAGTCAAAGAAGCTATCCATAAACCATGAGTTGTATTGTTAATAAATAATGTTGATGTTGACACGTATTTACATCCTCACAACGCCCAGGCACTTATCATTCACAACGTTTCCTGCACTGCAATTTAAGTATCTGTGTTTTATACATCACAGTGCCTTATTACCAGGCTATGTAGTCTCAAGATCTACTTTTTATGTTTTTTGCTAGCGGGACTTTAGAGGTACACCGTAAATGGTACATTTGCACGATTTGTATATGAGGTACCACGATTTGTATATGAGGTAGCACTGAAAATTGTTTCATTAGTAGGTAATTTATCAAGTGTTCTAGTATTGCTAGATCACTCCTTGTCTTCCCTTGTACCTGTATAGTCTTTCGACGAAATGCCATGGGAAATAAGTGTGTGTGAGGCCGAACTGTCTTAGCTTTCACGTATGAACTCTGCTAAAAGTGGCTCACGGCCTGAAAGACCATTCACCTAAGTAACGGAGAAAGTGTATGAACACAGGGAGATTTTTCGGCGACCCTCAGGAATATATCTCGAAACTGTTTGTAGATCTCATTTGCTTCTACACTTATGTTTCTGTACCCCTCTGACTGACTGGTCTCTATTTTTTGAATTCTGTTTCCATTTTATACTTTTTGTACTATACTCTTCCTTCGCGACGTTTTCGGAGTGTCGATAGTAACTGGAACTGCCTTTTTTCACTAATTGTCTAGTGTATCTTTTAGATTTCATGTGCGAAAAATTTTGTTCATAAGCATGCGCACTAATTCAGGTAGCATATTATATTTATTTTGGAATTTTGAATATCTGATAGTTAATCCTGCTAGTATCAGATTTTCTGGAGCATGGTTGCCATAGTAATATATCCCCACCCTATGGGTATAGTTTGACAATTGTCTTAATGTCCTGCAAGAGTTGGGCAGAAGCTGATATGAAAATATCATCTTACAGATTATGGTAATTTCTTAGACTCTAATGTTGGCTCCCATACATCATCACAGTTCTTCATGATATGAGGCTTATACAACTTCTGAAATAACATTGGACAGTTGTATCGTTTCTGGAATACTGCTATGTGGTAAAAGTACATAAAAAGAAGGAGTCGTTTGGTGTGGCACATTCAGAGGCTCCAAGAGTTAATTTCGTAACAGAAGCAACGGTGAGTGCTAAAAACTGTTAGACTAGACCAATACCTGAATACAGCAAGCAGACATAAGTAGATATAAACTGAAAAAGTTGCGAAGACATGACGAGACTAGTACGTGATATGAAGGCATGGAGAGCTGCATCAAACCATTCCTTTGGTTGAAGACGAAAAATATCGCAGTCGACCATATACAGTTACAACTTCATAAGATGTCATCAGTATTTGAAACGCTAACGAACTGTTGCGCCACAGAAGGATGTGATGGGCAAATGTAGAAGTTTTATCTAGCCAGCACCAAGCTCAGCCAAGACAGGCTCAAGTACTGTGGCGCAATCAAAATGACAAACAGGCAGAGAGCTGACACCGCGAACATTAGCGAAGCTGCTGCTACACCTTGCTCGAGAGAGAAGTGTGAACCGCAAATTCAGCAACATAACCTTACTGAGGAGGTATATGTCATTCAGACAGAACAGTTAGTAAAACTTACACCAGAATGTCTATCAACTTGCTGACATAGCAGAAAGCGCCATGCCGAAGAGTTGAAAACCACAGTTACGATACCAAGGAGTGGTGAAGAATGTTGAAGGACCTGGAAAACTAAGCCGCACGCCGTCATCCCTGATGAGACATAAGGGCATTGCGTCAGGTACCAATAGTCAGGCTTCTGAGTCCTTCTCCATTTCAGTTGCAGTAAGCTAGCACAATGCTGATTACCAGTTGCCAGACGGCTGCTACCTTCGAGACTGCAGCTTGCCTGGTCTATTCAACTTGACTGCTGTGAGCTGCGGATCTCTCATCCTCTGATGTGAAGACTTCTTTTACCAGGTTACTGGGAGCTGAACTGATAGTGTCTGGCGCTCCATAGACCTCGCTCTGTACCTGGGACGTGCACTAGCTGCTGCTGCCGCTGACTTGAATCTGTGAACAGACATAGGCACACAAGGCCTTCCTTTGGTGGAGAGGCAATGCTGTAATCTTGCGCCACCATCACTGTTCTGTGCAGAGCTGCTAGAAGTGTACTTGGCCACTCCCTCCGATGTCCACGACGGTGCCCAAGCCGAACTGATATTGTTTGGCAGAACAACGACCTGTCGCTCTACCTGTAACGTCCAATAGCTGCTGCCGCCGCAGACTTGCATCTTTGATCAGACATTGGCGTCCACAGCCTTTCTCTGGTGGAGAGAGCCACCTGTAACCCTGCACCACCATCTCTGTTCTGTGCAGAGCTCCTGGGAGCTCACTTGAGCACTCCCTCCAATGTCCACAAGTGTGCCCCAGTAAATACAAGTCGACAACCCATGGGACGACACCATCGGATGATCAATACCTTCCAACCGCCTGGCTGGCTGCCTGCATGGCGTTGTGATTGCCACATGAGCTGTCGTGGCTTAGCTCAGGGCATCGAGACATTGCCGATGAAGACGAATCAGTGCATTCCAAGTCTGCGTGCTGAGTCAACTGCCCTAGCTATTGCAGCAGAGGAGATGAATCAATTGTAAAACATGAACTGCTAAATATACGACTTACTGATGCTGCTTCATTGGCACAGAACACCTGATCTTCACTGCTGTACTCTATGGTTCATCATCTTGCAACCATAAGGACCCCAGTCTCGACACCTACAGAACTATTAACTGCTCTGCCCAGTTAACATGTAAGAAGTGGGAATAAACTTCAGAATAAGATAATCTGAATGTAAATTGAGACAGGACAGCTACTCTTACGCTGTAACACAGTGAAGTACTTCGTGAAATGGTACTGTTCAAACCCCACCAGCAGAGATCACTGACTGGATGCTATAAATAATGAGTCATAAGCGTGTGCCATCTACCCAAGTAACGAGTTACATTTAATTTGGAATTATTTGGTAACTCAGTACTGTTGAAACTCCACCTCTAAAGGTCACTGACTGGCTGCACCAGGAAAAACTTAAGCCTGGTGTAGATCTTCCGCTAGCTTACTATCAGCTCTTTAGATTCGTAGTAAAAATGACCTCAGTTCGATTTCTGGTACCTTCTCAAATCTTTTTCTTATTTAGGGAGGTGTGTAACAGAACCCACCCAGCCTTGCTATTTGGAATGAGGAACTACTTGAAAAAGGAAACAGCGACATCATAAGGATTTACCCACTGTCAGTTACTGCTGGTGTTATTTACAATGTGCTGATAACATCTTCGATGATCGTAGATTCTACTTTGTGCAGCCTAGTAAGAAGGAGCCAGCAAATCACAGCTAGCTTAAGGCCTCATCCCTGATACGTGTTTACTTTGTTTCAGGTTCGTACCCTGGTAAATTATCTACGTTATCAGGCATATCACCTATCCAAAGTTACCCCAAAACGATACTACATAACGACAGTAGAGTAAATACGCCAAATAGCTGCTTATAATAACAAATCTCTATTTACGACGAACTGTTATGGCTTAATCGCCATTTTCAAGTACCTGCAATTAAAATTTTGGTGAGAACAGGTATATATGCCAATGTCATTCATATTAAAGCAGCTGTCTTGTACTCACGTCTAGATTGATGTGACGTCCATATTGCGTCATTAATGGACTGAACTGTTTTGTAGCTGTCACTGCTTTAATAATGTCATAAATACTGTCAAGATGTTAAAATTAAATGTTCATTACGACGTGACAGCAGTTTGACAGTTCCACCTTTACGACGCTATATTTTTAAACATCTTGACAGCATTTACGATCTTATTAAAGTAGTGACAGTTACAAAACAGTCCACTAATGACGCAGTATGGACGTCACATCAAACTAGACGCGAGTATAAGACAGCTGCTTTAATATGAATGATATTGGCATCCATAACTGTTCTCACCAAAATTGTAATTGGAGGTACTCGAAAATGGCGATTAAGCCGAAACACTCTGTCGTAAATAAAGATTACTTATGATAACCAGCTACTTGATGTATCTACTGTAACAACCATAGCCGGCCGTTGTGGCCGAGCGGTTCTAGGCGCTTCAGTCTGGAACCGCGCTGCTGCTACGTTCGCAGGTTCGAATCCTGCCTCGGGCCTGGATGTGTATGATGTCCTTAGGTTAGTTAGGTTTAAGTAGGTCTAAGTCTAGGGGACTGATGACCTCAGATGTTAAGTCCCATAGTGCTCAGAGCCATTTGAATTTGTAACAACCATGTCGTCATCAGACATATATTACGCTGGTGGCCCTAAAGAAGAAAAATTGGTACTACATATATTTGAAAATTACGAGATTAACGTTAGTTTTGGTACTGTAGTGTTGTAGGCTAGTAACCATATTCGTAAACGGTTATTATGTTGTAAAATTGTGTTATGTATACACAGGGAGTATCGTTGTTAACTGTGTAAAACGTTTTCAGTAAATAAGTGTCTGTAAACAAGCAGTTTACGGGATAACTGCATTAGTCGCTATTGAATAAAGACCACACAGTATGTGCGCGCCTGCCACCAGATTTAAAATGATGGAATTCACGAGATAGGTAAAACTGAAATTATGTGAGATAAGCTGTTGAAAAGCAGTCACATAGCCTGTTATGTTCAAAAGTATCTGAAATTTGCATATTGTTGACAAACATCCTGAACTCTCTGAATTTATGTAAATTGGTGCTGAAGCATCGTATCTGGCAGTTCAACGCTTTCTTTTTCTTCCTCTTAGCAGTAACAAGCTTTCATATTCCACTTACTGGTTCTCCTATGGACAGAAATGTTTCTGCTTATGCAGATTGTACACAAAGCATCTTCCAGTCTTCTTTTCTCTCCTGCTGACTTTTTTCTACATACGCTTCTGTCTACTCGAACATTTCCATCTGTATGAATCATTCCTAAGGCTTGCTTTTTCTAATTCAGTGTTGTAGAATCTACAAGCTGCTGAAAACAGAGCAGTGAGTGCTCAAAATACAGCCGAACTATCCTCCACTAACCCAATTAAGTAGCAGTGGAGAATCTGAAGTGGTTGAAGGACAGCGGCAGCTAGTACGTGAAGAAGATCACTGACGGGGACGCCTCCAAGTACGCTATTATGAACATCGTCAATGTCGACTTTGAGGCTTTACTACATTAGCAAGTCATCGAGTAACAAGCACCAAACTGCATTAACTTACGTGATACCGAATGGGTTGTTACCGAGTCTGCATTTAGAAGTCGAATATGCACAGGTTTAATTGGTTCAAATGGATCTGAGCACTAAGGGACTTAACATCTATGGTCATCAGTTCCCTAGAACTTAGAACTAATTAAACCTAACTAACCTAGGGACATCACACACATCCATGCCCGAGGCAGGATTCGAACCTGCGACCGTAGCAGTCGTGCGGCTCCGGACTGAGCGCCTAGAACCGCTAGACCACCGCGGCCGGCCAGGTTTAATTGCCAATAGGGCTGGGTTTATAGAGTCTTTGTATTTTTTTGATGGCAGTTTTCACATGATTAAGAACAGTGTTCATCTAATTAACTAACTTCTTAAGATAAATTTTTCACTAGTCTTGAACTATCTCTTTCACAAGTCAGGTGAAGCAAAACAAATATACCTCAAAACGAAGAATGCGAGTTTAATGCCATTCGACATTAGAGACGACGAAAACCTTAAAACAGCCTCCAACAGTGAAAGAGTTCAGCACTTTTACAGGGGAGAGGGGTTTTGGTCTGCTTGACGAACTGATTCTATTGTACACGAAAAAATCAAAGGACGTTGGTTCTATTAGAAAATAACATTTCATCATGTCAACATGACATGTGACAATGCATGACTGTTGTTCAGAAGACAATGCGGTCGGAAAGTGTAAAATACAGACCAGTGCTTGATTTTGTCAATGATATTGCAACATGTCTTTTTTATAGGGATGCAGCATGATCAAAAAGGAAAGGGCGTCCACTGGATTCACCAAATACAAAACCAATGAAGAAAAGGAGAACAGCAGAAACACCTCGTCCATTTGCAGATTTATGCATTCACATGAAGCGCTGAGAGCTATTGACAAGGGATTTCAGATCCATTCCGTATTCTTGGGTTTCCGGAGGCTTTTGACACTGTACCACACAAGCGGCACGTAGTGAAATTGCGTGCTTATGGAATATCGTCTCAGTTATGTGACTAGATTTGTGATTTCCTGTCAGAGAGGTCACAGTTCGTAATAATTGACGGAAAGTCATCGAGTAAAACACAAGTGATTTCAGGCGTTCCCCAAAGTAATGTTATAGACCTTTTGCTGTTCCTTATCTATATAAACCATTTGTGAGACAATCTGAGCAGCCGTCTTCGGTTGTTTGCAGATGACGCTGCCGTTCATCGACTAATAAACTCATCAGAAGATCAAAACAAACTGCAAAACGATTTACAAAAAATATCTGAATGGTGCGAAAAGTGGCAGTTGACCCTAAATAACACAAAGTGTGAGGTCATCCACATAGGTGCTAAAAGAATCTCATTAAACTTCGGTTACACGATAAATCAGTCTAATCTAAAAGCCGTAAATTCAGCTAATTACCTAGGTATTACAATTACGAACAACTTAAATTGCAAAGAACACATAGAAAATATTGTGGGGAAGACTAACCAAAGGCTGCGTTTTATTGGGAGGACAGTTAGAAAATGTAACGGACCTACTAAGGAGACTGCCTACACTACGCTTGTCCGTCCTCTTTTAGAATACTGCTGCGCGGTGTGGGATCCTTTCCAGATAAGACTGACGGAGTACATAAAAAAAGTTCAAAGAAATATTATCGCGAAATATCCTTACACAGATGGTGTAAACTTCCTTCGGCCGCTTGCGACTGTGGCGCTGAGAGACAGACGGTCAAACACATCGTGCAGGAATGCCCACTAAGGGCATACGAGGGTGACCCACAGGATTTCCTAATGGCGACCCAAGAGGCAATCGACTATTTAGGGCGGTGTCCTTATATACAAACTGTTATTTATTTCACTGTTTATACATATGTGATTTTTTTAAATCGTATTGTTTCTGTAATTTTTACTGTGATGTTATGAGACATACGCTAAATAAATAAATAAATAAATGGGAGAGAGTGTCACAGAAATGATACAGGATTTGGGCTGCGACGGAATCTTCTCACGAAACTCCAATCACCAACTTTCTCCTCCGAATGTGAAAATATTTTGTTGACACCGACCTACATAGGGCGGAACGATCACCACGATAAAATAAGGGAAATCAGAGCTCGTATGGAAAGATATACGAGATTGGAGTAATAGAGAATTATGAAGGTGGTTCAATGAACCCTCTGCCAGACACTTAAATGTGATTTGCAGAGTATCTATGTAGATGTAGATGTAGATGTAGACCGTTGGCCAGAACACTTCCACGACATAGCAATACGAAAATTGTGCATAAAAAGCTATTCTAGATTGAAGTGCACGAAATGCAATATGTCACTTCGTCTCATCTAGCATAAGAACTAGTTTAAGGAATTTCCTGTACTGTAAATTGAATGTTACTACGCATTAACTGCAAAAATATTTTACTGTAAAATAAAAACTCAGATTTTCATAATTTAGTATGTATTTTGTGAAACGTGGATACTTTTTGTTAAAATAAAATGTTTTTTCTTTGCTTTCAACAACCACACTAGTGCACCAATGATTCCAACTGGAATCATTTCAGAGATCATACACCAAAATATATTTTTCGAAAATAGGTTCAAAATTCTTGTTTACTATTACCTAAAGACAATATAAGTTAAAAGAAATAAATCTTTTCATTGGTAGGAAATAATTCAGGTCGGAAATGGTTCCATATCTATGAGACTTCCCTAAGGCATCTTTTTTATTCAGTGCTGTAGAACCTGCAAGCAGCTAGAGATAGAGCAGTGAGTGAGCCAAACACAGCCAAACTGCCGTCTAGTAACCTAGTTAAGCAACAGTGGAGAATCTGCAGTGGTTGAAAGACTGGAGCGGCTAGTACGTGATCGACAAAGGGAAGAAGTAGAAGATCATCCACGGAGAAGCCTCTTGGTGGGCTAGCATGAAGATCGTCAATATCGACTTTGAGATTTTACTGAATTAGCAATATTTGTTGAACCAGGATCAAAATGCATTATATACGTGATCTATAATGGGTTGTTAGCGAGTCTGCTTTTAGAAGTCGAATATGTACAGGTTTAATTGCTAACAGGGTTGGGTTTATAGAGCTTTGACATTACTTGCATGCCAGTTTTCACATTTTTGAGAAGAGCGTTCATCTAATTAACCAACGTCTTAAAATCAGTTTTTCACTAGTAACAAACTTCCTCTTTCTCATGTCATATGAAGTAAGACAAAAATAGTACAACACAAAGAATGCCAGTTTAATGCCATTCGAAATTAAAGGTGACTGATACTCGATTAATGTTACTGATAGGCTGTTACAGAAACTTGAGACTTTTGCAGACAGATATTCCAGCAAAGAGCTGAAGGAAACAATTCAACTGCGTGTTGATACTAAAGAAAATAAAGTATTTTATGCATGTCAATACACAAAAGTGTTTATGGCGATACCAAGTAAGCACGCCCTAATAAACGTTCAGTAAAAAGACAATGCCTGTTTTAAATGTCCGTTTCTGGTGGGTTTATATTCTGTAAATAAAGATGAAGAATGTGTATGTGAATACTAGCCACATGCAAACAGAAAACTGTTTCCTACCGAGATGAAACATGTTTACAAATTCGTGAAACAGAATGAATATGTCTTTTTAAATGTCATGACAGCCAGTTGTTTGATTATGAATGGTTGCCCCTGGCAGACGGGAGAGATGAGAATGGATTTCAAGTTGACTGATTCGTTTTGTCGAAATGGTGTCGAATGCGTCAGTTTCAGGATATGTATGCATCGTTACTGTTAAAATGAATTAACATATTATTTTTTAATCTTATTCGTGTAACTACACTTAAAATTAGTTCTTTTTAATATACTGAATGCATATTAGAATAAGCTGCTACTGATAGTCATTGCAGTGATTCTGGTTCGTATGACAATCAGGTACATTTACATATACATAGCCTACTGCCTATACTGCTTCTATGACCAGTAATTTCTGAGTTTAAATTGTACAGAGGCAGCGACTGCATGGAATGATTCATTGAACAGCTGTATGCAATCGCTGAGACTGTAAAGAGTTTTTATTACAAAGTAAAAGGGAAGGAATTAGCCCTGAAGACGACTTAGCATTTCGCTCAAATAAAATTTGTCGTATTTTTCACAAATCATTTGAGAAAGATGATGTAAAGCGTAGAGATGGATGTCATTTGATCAGTCTGTCCTGAGCTGCAACACATGTCAGTTGGAATGAGAGCTAGATGCTTCCCTATACTGTGCCCATCATTACCAACTACAATGGGCGTTTCTTGATCATACAATTTCTAAACAATAGACAGTGGTGATAAAGAAGCTAAATTTAATCCATACGCCACATCCTTGCACGAGGCAGGGTTGGAATCTGAGACCGTAGCGGCCGCGCGGTTCCAGACTGTAGCGCCTAGAACTGCTCGGCTACTCCGGCCGGCAATTATTTGATGTGTTCACTCAAGAAGTGCGTATCATACCTGAAATCAGATGAACTCAAGCTCATAAGGACATAGTTTCCTGACGATCAATATTTAATCTGTGTCATTCAGCCGTTGTGGGTCTACCACAAATAAGCACACGTCACTGTGTGTAAACCATGACACAACTGTGTAGCTTTACGGAGATGTGCATTACATACGAGTGATGAAAACAGTGCATAAAGACGTGGCAGTTGCTTGCATAACGGCGTCACAAACCACATTGAAAAAATATACGTCTCCGAAACAAGATACAGATCGGAAATAATGACTTGGGCTTCTACCACACACATTTTATATCATTTCAATATCTTCAAAACTATCTGACATTGGTAACATACTGCACTTCAAACCTTGGAATGTGCAATTTGATAGGTCTATGTCCTCTTCTTGATCGTTAAGGTACGAATTTGAATTTATCTGTGGACACACGGAAGATTCAGTTAATAAAAAGATGTTTTTGATGTAGAAAGTGGGGGAAGTTGCAAGAATCTGTTTTTTTATTTAATTGATTTCTAATTTTTGGTTACCTGTACGCATTTTCAAATAATCCAAACAGGCAGAATGCTGTATTCTGTAATAGCATGCACGCCATATTAAAACAGCTCATATACATATATGAGCAGTTTTTTATGATTGTTTGCAGTACAAATATAAAATATAAAAGGCGCATTATCAGTGAAACATATGGGCTTGCAACTCAAGAATCTCATAGAATTTAAGTGTGAGAGACATATATTCGAGATAAATTTCTTGGTCGTACCAGATTTGATGACTGACTTCATTCTTGGAAGAACAACAGACAATATTAGATGTAGGTAAATCAGAAATCATATGACAGAAAGATGCAGTCATTAAGATAAAATTCGAAAAGCATTATATTAGAACACAAATTCACACCACTTGTTTAAGCTGAACTACGCAGATAGGGAAAATGTGGAAAAAGTCAGACCACGATGCCAGGAAATACATAACCAAGCGAAGAGGAAAGATGTGCAGGTTACTACTGGCAAGAAAACACTGAACTCCAAAACATTACAGATGTAAAGAGAGAAAAATTGTGTAATATTCTGACAGCCGATTGAGAATTATTTTTAATGAAGGCTGGAACAGTAAAGACCCTTAAACACACATTCAGTGTATGAGAGCACAACAAATTCTTTGTACCATTGTATCTTATTCCACATGAATACAGATACAAAGTGTTCATGGAAATTAGAAAAGTGTTATCAGATGGTACAATTGAGCCTGCCACATCAACATATTACAGCCCACTCAGGGTGTTTGAGAAACAAGATGCATCCATACGACTTGTCCTCGAATCATGCCAAATTAACACTATCATCTAGCTGGAAACCGACAGGAACTTCTACAAACTTTTCACGCAGTGACTGCATTTTCATCGACTGATTTTCACTATGGTTTCTGACAAATGGCACTACTTTCCTTTTATCGAAAATACTCGGCATTCCTGGCATTCGGTTGGTGCTACCAATTAAGGTACTTACACTTTGGATTGAACGTATCTTTAGAAGACTTCATACATGTTCTGGACAACATTTTCAGCAATTCTCTGAAACGGAATGTGACGACTTGTGTGAACGATGTTCTGATAACACAATTGTAAACCAGGTGCTACAGACTTTTAAGGAGCATGGTATGACGGCAAACTTAAATTGAGAAATTTGTGAGGCCAACTCAAAGGTTTGGAAGAATCAGTTTTTATAAAAGGTTTATACATCTTTTGGGACACTGTAGCAGAACAAAAATTCCAAGAACTACTCTGTCACCGAGCTGGAAGCTCTGGCCATCATTTTGGCTTTTAAGAAATTTAGATTTTTCTTGTTTAGGAATAAGACGAGAACCTTCACTGTTCACAAGCCCCTCTAATTCTTATTAACTGCAGAGTTCATGCATAAAAGGTCAGTAAGACTGATGCTATGCCTCCAGGAATTCGATTTCACCATTACACTTATAACACTTATAATATTATTGTAGATTGGTTATCGTGCCCACCAATTGGTTGAGTGGAAGGTGCGAATGAGGAGCTTGAAGGAAACCACTTCAGTTTGTTCTTCGTGTGGAAAGTAGCGTTTGAAGATTACGTCATGGTCAGCATGAAAACAGGACAAGCTTCCTGCGTTACTCGTATTGAAAAGAAAATGGAAGTGTACGTATCAGAAGAACTCATCAACTAGTCGTATGGTGTACGCATCCGAGTCATGCTCACTTTGGACCCAGGAAATGTCTCTTGAAGTCGAAGAACATTCTGCTATTACAACAATATGGTGGGGAAGGTGAGAAGAGTCTTGTCTTTCAGTAAGCCCTGTCACAAGGCAAAATATTCTACAGTAGCAGTACAGGCACTACAGTACCACAACACGTCCAAGAAAGTCAAACAATTAGAGGAAACGGATTTCATGAGGCCCATCCCACACGCATGTCAAAGTTTGTGGTGTATTATGGTGGTTGTAGATCTGATTTCGAAATCTGTCACACTTCGCCACTGGAGAAAGCTATGGTCTTGACAGTGACGAGAGCAATGTGCAAAAATTTCATACTGGGGAGGTTCGGATAACGAACCGCAATATACTGCGTTCCGAACATGCAGAATGAAGCCTATCTACTTCTTGTTCCAGCAGCCACCCTCGAAACCTTCGGACTTGTGGTGAAAGACCTATGGAACTTGTACTGGATCTACTGTGCAAAACGACACACTACGTGGGACATAGCTGTTCAAGAATTCCAGGACATGATGAATAAGATGCCACATGTTGTTATGCTGCTGGCCCAAGTCGACTGTGTCATGAAACCATCAGCCAAGAGATCTCATCCGTGAAGCAGCTGTCTTTCGGCCTAGGACTTGGGACCAACAATGGAAACTCGTGGAACATGCACTTCATAAGTAGCAAGGAAACGGAGTGCTCCGAAAAGAAGGCATGAGTGTGTAAATGCCACGTGGGCAAGAAAGTGAAATGAACAGAAGCAGATTTGCCACAAATTCTTCTCGGTCTACAATGGACCAGTATGTATCTGCAAGACCACACACGTGAATGTAGTAGAGTTGGAAACCATTAAGATGAAGTCACTGGAAGTTCATCATATTACTCATGTCAAGCCTTTTGATGAGCGTGGAGAGATGATATAGATGTAAATTAGGATGGGAGTACTTTCTTTAAGTTTAGATTGTAGTGGAATAAAAAATTAGTCTTAGGAGCTGAACGCTTTTCATTTATTATTGTGGTGTCTTTCCTCTTCAATGGACCGGAATGCAGTGCGTATCTTCATACTTCCATGTTTTGAAATTGCTGCACTGTGAAAGAAGATGGGAGGATATGCTACAGACTCAAACACAGCTAAATTTTTGTGATAAGTTACAAATTGTAAGATTATGCACAGGTGCGCTACCTGTCATTCATTTTTATCTCTTAGGACCAGAATATTTCATCATCCTACGCCAAGTATGATATATTTCGGTTGCTCTTTTTTTTCTAAACTTTCTATGGCATCTACTCCCTTGTTGCTGGTGTCTTTGAATTTGTTTGTGTCCTTGTAATTGGGCCCCGACCAAAGACTTTCGGCAGAAGAAATTACCCTCACTTTGCCATCTGCCAACAGCCATGTCGAAAAGGGTGGGGGTGCGGAAAGAAGTTCAGGGCACTCTCTTGTCCTTGAGGTGGGAAACTGCCCCTAAAGGCGGAAGAACCAGCAAAGATCAACGGCATGAGAATGCAGAAGGCAATGAAAAATGCTGCATTAAGGACACGTAACGTTTATCCACAGAATGTGTGGCCTGTAATTGAAAAAGTGTCATGATCATCTCTCCATTGGCAAAAGATTCCGGAATAGTCCCCCATTGGGATCTCCGGGAGAAGACTGCCTAGAGAGAGGTGACCATGAGAAAAGATTGAATAAACAACGGAAGGATCACGTTCTACAAGCCGGGGTGTGAAATGTCAGAAGCTCGAAAGTGGTAGGGAAACTAGAAAACCGTAAAAAGGAAATGCAAAGGCTCAATCTAAATATATTAGGGGTATCGTATTTATGTATTGTATGTTAACCGGGGACCTAGAAACGACGAAGAAGCTCCGTCCCCGCCGCAGCCGCAGTGGTCCGCAACCCCACGACGCCTGCCGCAGTCCACTGCACCCCTCCGCCTCCCCCCACCGAACCCAGGGTTATTGTGCGGTTCGGCCCCCGGTGGGCCCCCCAGGGAACGTCTCACACCAGATGAGTGTAACCCCTATGATTGCGTGGTAGAGTAATGGTGGTGTACGCGTACGTGGAGAACTTGCTTGCGCAGCAATCGCCTACATAGTGGAACTGAGGCGGAATAAAGGGAACCAGACCGCATTCACCGAGCCAGATGGAAAACCGCATAAAAACCATTCACAGACTATCCGGTTCACCAGACCTCGACACAAATCCGCTGGGCGCTCCTTTCCGCCCGGAAAGCTGTGCGTTAGACCGCACGGCCAACCGCGCGGGCTATAGTATGGGTCAATGAAGTGAAATAGAAAGAAGACAAGGATAGGGTAATATCAACAGCGGCAGAAAATGGTATAACAAGAGTAGGATACGTTATGAATAGGAAGGTAGGGCAGAGAGTGTGTAACTGTGAACAGTTCAGTGATTGGGTTTTTCTTACCAGGATCGACAGCAAAGCAACACCGTCAACGATGGTTCAGGTATACATGCCGACGTCGCAAGCGGAAGATGACAAGATGGAGAGAGTATATGAGGATATTGAAAGGGTAATACAGTACGTAAACGGAGATGAAAATCCGATAGTCATGGGGGATTGGAATGCAGTTGTTGGGGAAGGAGTAGAAAAGATGGCTCTGAGCACTATGGGACTTAACTTCTCAGGTCATCAGTCCCCTAGAACTTAAAACTACTTAAAACTAACTAACCTACGGACATCACACACATCCAAGTACGAGGCAGGATTCGAACCTGCGACCGTAGCAGTCGCGCAGTTCCAGACTGTAGCGCTTAGAACCGCTCGGCCATTCCGGCCGGCGAAGGAGTGGAAGAAAAGTCACAGGGGTATATGGGTTTGGGGCAAGGATCGAAAAAGAAGAAAGACTAATTGAATTCTGTAATAAATTTCAATTAGTAAAAGCGAATACTCTGTTCAAGAATCAAAAGGAGAGGAGGTATACTTGTAAAAGGCTGGGTGATACCTGAAGATTTCTGTTAGATAACATCATGGTGAGAACAGGTATTCCGGAATCAAATGTTGGATTCTGAGGCTTACCCAGGAGCAGATATAGATTCAGATCACAATAGTGTAATGATGAAGAGTATGGTGAATTTTAGGAGAGTAGCTTAGGAAGAATCAACACTCAGATAAGTGGAATGTGGAAGTACTAACGATTGTCGAGATACTCTTGAAGTTCTCTAATGCTGTAGATATGCCCTGTGGGCAGTACATTTGGAGAGAAATGGACATCTCTAAAGAGGACAATCACAGAAGTTCGAAAGAACTACTTAGATACAACAAAGATAACTCGAAGAAACCACAGGTAACAGAAGAAATACTTCAGTTGAAGTACGAAAAGGAAAGTGCAAAAATTTACTGGGATATTCAGAAATACAGAAATTCGAGTCGCTGAGTAATGAAATAAATAGGAAGTGCAGGGAAGCTAAGACGAAATGGCTGCATGTAAAATGTGAAGAAATCAAAAAAGAAGGGATTGTCGGAAGGACAGATTCAGCATATAGAAAAGTCAAAACAACATTCGGTGAAATTAACAAAAGCCTCTATGAGGTGGAAGGTTTATCTGATGACACAGAAGAAGAAACAGGTGTCCATTTAGAAGAGACAGGGATCCAGTATCAGAATCAGAATTTAAAAGAGCTTTGGAGGACTTAACATCAAATAAGGCGGAAGGAATACATAACAGTCCACCAGAAATTCTAAAATCATTGGGTGAAGTAGCAACAAAACCACTATTCACGTTCGTGTGTAGAGTGAATGACTCCGGCGACATGCCACCTGACGTTTGGAAAAATATCGTCCACACAATTCCGAAGGCGGCAAGAGCCGACAAGGGCGAAAATTATCGCACAGTCAGCTTAACAGCTCATACATCCAAGTTACTGACAAGAATAATATACAAACGAATGGAAAAGAAAATTGAGGATAAGTTAGATGACGACCAGTTTGTATTTAGGAAAGGTAAAGACACGAGAGAGGCAATTCTGGACGTTGTGGTTGATAATGGAAGCAAGAGTAAAGAAAAATCAAGACACTTTCATAGGGTTTGTCGACCTGGAAAAAGCGTTCGACAATGTAAAACGATGCAAGATGTATGAAATTCTGAGGAAGATATGGGTAAGCTATAGGGAGAGACGGATAATATACAATATGTACAAGAGCCAAGAGGGAATAATGAGAGTGGGCGACCCAGAACGAAGTGCTCAGATTGAAAAGGCTGTAAGACAGTAGTCTTTCGTCCGTACTGTTCAATCTGTACATCGAAGGAGCAATGATAGAAATAAAAGAAAGGTTCACGAGTAGAATTAAAATTCAAGTTAAAGGAGATCAATGACACGATTCGCTGATGAGATTGCTATCCTGAGTGAAAGTGAAAAAGAATTACATGATCCGCTTAATGAAATGAACAGTGTAATGAGTACAGAATATGGATTGAGAGGAAATTGAAGACAGGCAGAAGTAATAAGAAGTAACAGAAATTAGAACAGAGAGAAATAACGTCAGGATTTAGAATGAGATTTTCACTCTGCAGTGGAGTGTGCGCTGATATGAAACTTCCTGGCAGATTGAAACTGTGTGCCAGACAGAGTCTCGAACTCGGGACCTTTGCCTTTTGCGGGCAAGTGCTCTACGATCTGAGCTACCCAAGCACGACTGACGCCCCGTCCTCACAGCTTTACTTCTGCCAGTACCTTGACTCCTACCTTCTAGACTTTACAGAAGCTCTCCTGCGAACCTTGCAGAAGCAGCACTCCTGAAAGAAAGATTATTGCGGAGACATGGCTTAGCCACAGCCTGGGGGAGTTTCCAGAATGAGATTTTCACTCTGCAGTGGTGTGAGCTGATATGAAACTTCCTGGCAGATTAAAACTGTGTGCCAGACCAAGACTCGAACTCGGGAACTTTGCCTTTCGCGTGTAAGTCCTCTACCATCAACGTCAGGATTGATGCTCATGAAGTAGATGAAATTAAGGAATTCTGCTACCTAAGCAGCAAAATAACCAATGACGGACGGAGCAAGGAGGACATCAAAAGCAGACTGTCACTGGCAAAAAGGGCATTCCTGGCCATGAGAAGTCTTCTAGTATCAAACATAGGCCTCAGTTTGAGGAAGGAATTTCTGAGAATGAACTTTTGGAACACAGTATGAAACGTCGACTGTGGGAAAACCGGA
The DNA here is from genome assembly GCF_023864275.1 of Schistocerca cancellata. Lineage (NCBI taxonomy): Eukaryota > Metazoa > Arthropoda > Insecta > Orthoptera > Acrididae > Schistocerca > Schistocerca cancellata. The sequence continues at coordinate 618,646,925 of NC_064630.1, forward strand.
ACAGAAAAGAATCCAAGCATTTGAGATGTGGTAGTAAAGACGAAAGTTGAAAATTAGGTGGTCTGATAATGTAAGGAATGAAGAGGTTCTGCGCAGAATCGGAGAGGAAAGGAATATGTGGAAAACACTGACAATGAGAATAGACAGGATGATAGCATATCTGTCAAGACATCAGGGTATGACTTCCACGGTACTAGATGGAACTGTAGGGGGAAAAACTGCAGAAGAAGATAGAGTCTGGAATGTACTCAGCAAATAATTGGGGTTATAGGTTGCAAGTGCTACTCTGACATGAAAGGTTGGCACAGAGAGGAATTCGTGGCGGGCCGCATCTAATCAGGCAGAAAAAAGAAAAGAAAAACGTTTGGGCCCCGCTGGAGCTGCATTTTGGCCTGTAGTTTCGCTGGAGTTTTGCTACAGTCCGCACTGCTGAGCTTGGTTCAGGCTAGTGTAGCGTTTGGAACGCCCCTCATCGCAGTACAAGTGTGAGGTGCTCGGTTTCTGTTTTCGAGAGGATTAATTGACAGCACAGATGTTACGTGCGCATCTTACAAACCATACCAGGAACGACAGGAGTTTACATTTTTAATGTATTCTAAGGTATAAAACGCACATTCGATCATAATAAGTCTCTTTTAATCTGTAGTAATAGTGTGATTAAGACCGCATTTTCTACAAGTATGTTTAACAAGCATGACATTAAGTTATGCTTTTTTGCTATCTTTTTTGTTGCTGTTGGTTGTGTGTGAGAATGTACAAGGTTGTACTGATGTTGTACGACCACATACAACGTCAGAAGGAAGATACTAATCAAGTTTCTTGAGTAGTCATATATATATATATATATATATATATATATATATATACAATCCTGGAAATTGAATTCATTGTCCCAGGAAGGGGAAACTTTATTGACACATTCCTGGGGTCAGATACATCACATGATCACACTGACAGAACCACAGGCACATAGACACAGGCAACAGAGCATGCACAATGTCGGCACTAGTACAGTGTATATCCACCTTTCGCAGCAATGCAGGCTGCTATTCTCCCAGGGAGACGATCGTAGAGATGCTGGATGTAGTCCTGTGGAACGGCTTGCCATGCCATTTCCACCTGGCGCCTCAGTTGGACCAGCGTTCGTGCTGGACGTGCAGACCGCGTGAGACGACGCTTCATCCAGTCCCAAACATGCTCAATGGGGGACAGATCCGGAGATCTTGCTGGACAGGGTAGTTGACTTACACCTTCTAGAGCACGTTGGGTGGCACGGGATACATGCGGACGTGCATTGTCCTGTTGGAACAGCAAGTTCTCTTGCCGGTCTAGGAATGGTAGAACGATGGGTTCGATGACGGTTTGGATGTACCGTGCACTATTCAGTGTCCCCTCGACGATCACCAGTGGTGTACGGCCAGTGTAGGAGATCGCTCCCCACACCATGATGCCGGGTGTTGGCCCTGTGTGCCTCGGTCGTATGCAGTCCTGATTGGGGCGCTCACCTACACGGCGCCAAACACGCATACGACCATCATTGGCACCAAGGCAGAAGCGACCCTCATCGCTGAAGACAACACGTCTCCATTCGTCCCTCCATTCACGCCTGTCGCGACACCACCGGAGGCGGGCTGCACGATGTTGGGGCGTGAGCGGAAGACGGCCTAACGGTGTGCGGGACCGTAGCCCAGCTTCATGGAGACGGTTGCGAATGGTCCTCGCCAATACCCCAGGAGCAACAGTGTCCCTAATTTGCTGGGAAGTGGCGGTGCGGTCCCCTACGGCACTGCGTAGGATCCTACGGTCTTGGCGTGCATCCGTGCGTCGCTGCGGTCCGGTCCCAGGTCGACGGGCACGTGCACCTTCCGCCGACCACTGGCGACAACATCGATGTACTGTGGAGACCTCACGCCCCACGTGTTGAGCAATTCGGCGGTACGTCCACCCGGCCTCCCGCATGCCCACTATACGCCCTCGCTCAAAGTCCGTCAACTGCACATACGGTTCACGTCCACGCTGTCGCTGCATGCTACCAGTGTTAAAGACTGCGATGGAGCTCCGTATGCCACGGCAAACTGGCTGACACTGACGGCGGCGGTGCACAAATGCTGCGCAGCTAGCGCCATTCGACGGCCAACACCGCGGTTCCTGGTGTGTCCGCTGTGCCGTGCGTGTGATCATTGCTTGTACAGCCCTCTCGCAGTGTCCGGAGCAAGTATGGTGGGTCTGACACACCGGTGTCAATGTGTTCTTTTTTCCATTTCCAGGAGTATATATATATATATATATATATATATATATATATATATATATATATATATATATATATATGTGTGTGTGTGTGTGTGTGTGTGTGTGTGTGTGTGTGTGTGTGTGTGCCACAGTTTTGTTATGGTAGCTATTGTTAAGTGCACGTTAGAGTAAGAATAATGTAGCTTAACAGTGAAGGGTGCAGTTAGTAGTAATCTCAAGAAGTAACTAGTTAGGATGGTGCAGGTTAATTGCATTTACACACACTATCACAAGGTAAATAACGATATTTAGTAGCTTACTATGTGTTCGCAGTCCCACATATTGTCACACCAACTCCACACAGTACCTTCGTAAACCGACATTTTATTTGCCAACCAAACATTTACATACCATAAGTAGTTGATAAGGACTATATAGACATCCACCTAATTATTAGATGTTAAGGAATTCACTTTTATGTACATATTTAGTACACTTATTTTATTGTAAACTGTCGCTAGTTGATCACTGATGGCATATTTGAGATGTGTGCAGACTTGGGACCTGGCACAGGCACATGATGCAGCGAGTCAGCCTGGTGTGAACGAGGAGGTATCTTGGAGGGCTGAAGCCAGTGATGAGGGACAGCTGACCAACATTCCAGTTGGCCGAGGGCAGTCCTTGCCGCAGGCCGACTGAAGAGGCATGTGGCCTCGGTTACTTGTGCAGAAGCAGTGAGGGAGAGCTGGAGTAATGGTGGGCATGCCAAGGAATAACCGCCGTGTTGTTAAACAATAGCCTGAGCAGACAGCATGGCGCCGTGGGTTGTGCAGACACAAACTTCCCCTGGGCATTACAATGCCTGGAGGATTCCCAGAAGCATCAATGGCACTCTGGCAGACCTTTTACCGTGACATCCTTCTGTAGTAACACACTACAACCCGCACTGACATCTTAAGCAAAATTGAGTTTCTAAGTCTCTTTATTTTGCCTGTAACTAAAAGCATTTCTGAACTATGAAAGTACCTACAACGTATATCTGTTTTCGTTGTTACAAGACTAGCCACCTCCTATAGACCCTGGAAACGGATTTGATTAGGGCCAAATCATATAAATCATCATTTGTATAACAATTTGTCTGTTGTGCTTCTCCTCTTCTTCGTACTTACCTCGCTGATCGCATAGCTACGCTTCATGTACTGTCAGTCTAGTGAATTACTCATGAGAAGAATGACCGACTTCAAGGAAAGTATCGTAGACGTGTTGCGTCAGAGAACGCTGTAGTGGAGCCATTATGACTGTCCGCCCAAACTGTCATAACAGCCTATCCAGGACACTACACTGCCAATAAGTCGACGAGAGCCTACCGTCCCATTCCATGCTACCTTTGACCTCCTGTCCTGTACACAGCTGTCCCATACCCATAGACACTACTGTGAGGGTGTCCTTGCCACTGCCCGCCGAGCCTTGAACAATATACCTGCCCAACAACTTCAGCCACGATTCTCCATTTACTTTGAAGTGATGGTTTGACGAGAGGTGAAATGAAGGGTTCCTGTGAAGTCGTGTGACGCTTGCAATGTTACGATCGTTAGATTGTGAGGTTGCAAACGTTCCGCATCTTGCTCACAGGCCTTTGTGATAAGTAACAGTGATGCTATATTTTTGAACAATTTCTATATAACAATTTGTATTTTTGTATAATATCTTACTGTTAACTTTGTTGTTGTAACACTTTATACTGTACTCATGTTTGCTTTTGATGACCACATCTCATACATATTCTGTTTGTATTTCCTTTGTTGACCATGTATCCACTCTCGTCATGACATCATTTATTACAGCTATCATCTCAAAATTAATATGTTTCAATTTAGTTATATCATTAACAGTCACAAACGTTTCTCACAAATATTTGTCTACTTGTATTTACAATATCTATGTTTATCTTGCTGTTTATATATTGTGATTTTTAATATGTACTTCCTTAGTTCTCCTCTTGAATTAATTACTGTCGCATCTGACAGATGTTTCATGTTTGATTACATTCATATTTATTAGAATGTCATTGTCCAATTTATATCATGATTTATGCTCCGTATTAGTATTATTTAAACATGTGACACATCACATCACTTGTGACAAATGTTATCGCGTTTGTCATGAGTGAAAAAGTGTTGATGGGAGGAGATTATTAAATGATTGGACCTTAAGTCAATCAATTTCCATTTGTTTGGACTGCTGTTAGGTAGACCATTTTTTGTGGAGGTACATAGATTCTTTCAGATTTTGAATTATTTTTGATATTTCTTCTCTGGCTTCAGAAAAGTGATAGGCCATTGACTTGCTGGATACGTTCCTCTTGTGTTTTTTATTGTTTGAGTGTGAAGCTTGTAGAGACGATAAGGCCCTATAAATGGTCAGCAACATCCAGTATGGACTTCACATCCGTTTTCAGCAGTAATGGAAGTATATCGATATCTGTTGGACGCTCTGACCACGTTAGTGTTTTGGATGTTGTGATTGGCAAAATTGTCCCCTCTTCCATTCTGACTTTTATTCGGATTCAGTTATAGTAGGGTTCAGATTGTTGCTTGTCAATGCCCCAGTACCATGATTAAAGTGGAACATGCCCCAAGCAAAAATTTACTGCAAGTGGAGGATTGTGAAAGACAGAAATTCTTTTGGATCCATCTTTCGTCCACTGTACTCATTTAATCAGATGAACAGATATAATTAGTGCATTTTCATGTATTGTAATGTTGTTCTACCAGGAACCGACGGAAGATTCAGTTAACATTTTCATCAGATTACGAAAGCTCTGTGATCAAGAAAGCAGTGGCAGTGCCAGTGGCAGTGGCAGATTGTTGCATAAAGTAATAAGAGGTGGAGAAACCCAATGCGCCTTTTGTCTGACAGTCATAGCCGTGGCTGGAACAGTTTACTGGTGCCAATTCGGAGAATATGGCAGGACGCAACAGGTATCTTCCATAAAGTCAAGGGAAACAGGTCAACGTTTTCCTGCAGCAGACGGCGAGGCGAAGGACGTGGTCTGAGTCACAGAGGATGCACCAACCACAGACAGCGGCGAGCCAGTAGAGAGCGAGTTATGGTGTATTGTTCCAGGAGGAAGAGGCAGAGCTTTTTATTATTGCTTATTGCTAATGTTTATTATTGCTGGCAGCTGTTCTCGGCCAAGTAAATTCATTCGTTCGCTTTCTGCATGGCTCTTCACGATGCTTTCTGTGGACCTTTCTGTGAGATCAATACCAGCTAGGCTTGTAAAGTACATTTCACTTCAGCGGCCGAAATGGGTCAGCGCTGCAGCGTGCCTGAAACTAAGTCGTTTATTTGAGAAGGGGTGAGAGACTCAGGTGGGCATCCAAGCCACGCTGCTTCCAACGTGTGCAAAATAAAATGTTTTGATTGGTATGCCGGCTGTGATATCAGAAAGTGCAGCAGTAGGCACCTGCTCGGCCCCATGAGATGTGTCAGGATCGGACGAACGGACCTTGCCTGTCTTCTGGAGGGAGAGATATGCGTTTGTTACACGTGAGTGCACCCATATTCAGTTGATGATTTTCAGCTTTTTGTAGTGTAGCCCACGTGGAGTGTTTGAAGTGTAAGGGCGTAAGGATTCAGTCAGTGGACATGAAGAAGAGGCGCCGATTCGGACTCTTCAGTGTGAAGGAGTGGCCGATTCAGTCAACGCCACCTAGGAACAAGGACTCATAGCGCGACTCGTGACGTCATGGCTAGAGGTCTGGAATTCCGAGCGGCTTGTTACGCTCTGCACCACGTATATGAAAACATTAAACACTTTCCTGGTAGACTATTCATAGTGTTTTATACATAAATCTGTAAACAAGCGCTAATTCTTCTCACTGGAGAATTAAATTGTTCAAATGTTGTAAACTATAGCTCCAAAGGTGAAAATACTTTTTTGTAATTCCCGTCACTCACGCGTTTTGCAACTGCGAATTTCTATAATCAGCAGTGTCACGTATATAAAGACATTCAACACTTTCCTGGTAAATTATGCATTTTAAGTAAATATGTAAACAAACGTTAAAACGTCTCATTTCAGAATTAAATTGTTCAAATCTCGTAAACTGTAGCTCCGAAGGTGAAAAAACTTTTTCGTAATTTCCGTCACTAGCGTTTTGAAAATGCGAATTTCTAATTCCATAACTCTGACGGAACTATTTTCACCGTGTAAGTTGCCTTGCATAATTTAATTGAAAATGAGGTACTGTAATTGGAAAGACTGACAATGAATCGAAGTAGGTACTCTGAGACTTGTATCTATGTCAAATTTTATTTTCGTATGACAGATACCTCATTTGGCAGTAATCTACAGTTTTATACTTAAGAAAACATTACCGTACAGAAACTAGTGCAAACTTCACTGAACCATCTACACACTACTTAGTTTAAGAGATTTGCCAGTAGAAGACTAGGTAGTGTTAAATTATTAGGTATTATAAATTGACGTGGGAACCACACATTAGAATTATTACAAACTCTGAAAAACTTGCCCACTGTAAGCCATTGTTTATCAACTTGAAAATATTAAGTGTTATAAACTTGCACATTTACACTGTTCTACTGTATACAAAGAATAGCTTACCAGAATACCAGCTTAGGCAGGATTTACACTCTCGTGGAACTGGGGTTTAACTGAAGAATGGGACACCACCCATCAGCTTCATATAATGACATATCTCAAGAACCTGTTAATACTTCTTCCTGTAGAAACTGATCCATTTATATTCACCCATCCACATACTGATTCCCATCTTTTAATTAAAATACTTGTCATTTGATACATTGATCACTGGTAATTGGTTTACAGTGTTGTACAAATTTAAAATGTCATCTGTAGGGCCATTTGTTAAAGCAGATGAGTGGTATCTCAATCTTCAGTAATGCCAAAACTAAAAATAGTGGGCATCTTCACATACCTTATTGCGGATTATCTAAATCATAGAACAGCAATACAGTGCGTATGAAGCTGTTTAACAAACTGCCTCTAGAATGGGTAGAAGCTTTATTTGATTTATTCAAACACTAGTAGTACAGTTGTTTATCTCTAAATCCTTCCTACTCACTTGAATGTATGAGTAAAAAAATATCACAGTGATAACTGCTCAGTGAGTGTACCATAATTTCCTTAATTATTTCAATTTAAGATGTACTACACAAATCGTTTTACCTTGAATATTTTACTTTATTGAAAATCGGTTGTAACATATTGTTTTTTAATTTGTGTAAAGTAATTTTTGTATACATGCTGTATACTTTTTAAACATTTGTAATTTGACTGTCTGTTGCTGCAGTAGCTAACTGACAATAAAATTCTTTTATTATTCACTATTTAATGTTGTCCCAGACGAAAAGCACTGCTATTCCAAACTCCAAAAACGTTATCAAATAAAATTCCATAGAATTTCTCTCAAATGAAGAACGGCTAAAGTTACGTATTGTCCCCCCTCCCCTCCCCGAAATATCGATTGTATCGACAGACTGGACCTGTTCTGCAGATTAATTTTTACTTATGATGATGGCAGACTAGGATGCTAATACTGGGAATGAATTGTTCTCCTTATGAGAATAATTAATTTACTGACTGGACAAAAGAATATACAAAAACTTGTCAACCATAGAGCAGGAGCAGCATTAATTATATATTTACTGATGAACAGAAAAGACTATTCCTCTAATTCTATGAGATTGGGGTTTCACAGAGAATTTGCGGTAACAAATTAATCTGTAGCAAAGTCTCATGTTTATGGCTGCACCATATTGGAGAGAGCAGAAGGGGTCCAATACATAACATTTACCAACAAGATGTGTGGGATACTGTGCATGAAATAAAAACAAAATAGAAATAAACACTTATTTCACATCATATTCCCAAGCCTCAAACAGTGAAAATACACAACCACTGTATAATTTAAAATTTTTTCAATCTTTTGTACACAGTTACTTTTTTAACGTAGTTTCATCATTTCTCCTCTTGGTGAAATTGTTTAGCAAAATATCTGCACAGCAAAACAGTATGCAATTAATGACTGAATCACGTCAGTGTGTATTTTTACAGTGAAACCCATAAAAAAGATTACTGGGAATGTTGTGGGATGCTACCTTCACAAGGACACTTCTCTGATTTGCCTGTTGTAAAAATAAAATTTCGTGGTCTTTCAGAATTTTCTGTAGAGTTAAATAGACAAATGCCACACACACTACTACATCATCTGCAGGATATGTCAACCCTCCTCTGTCTTTTAACATAATCAAATCGTCACCCTGCTTCATTTCATCTGTAGTAAGGAATACCTTACAGTATTCACATTGGTGTTTTTTAATAGCTTGGTGTGCGCAGTAACCTGCTATGTAATGCAACAGTGGCCAAGTATTCTCATATATTCCATCAACATCATTTTCATCTACTGCTACATTTAAAAATTCTAGTATTTATGTTTCTTTTAATCCCTGAATTTCAGTATGAGTAGAAAAAATATCAGTGGTCTTAATAACAACATCCCCAACTACTTTTGACCGAAGCACAAAAGAAAACATAGACTCTGTTCTTAGTTTTTGTTCAGTTTCAAAAACTTGTCTTAGAGGAACATGATAATTTCCCCCACATAGATGGCGGTATTTGCCGAACATGTCTTCTAAACTGTCTGTCTGTACTTTTCCTAACAGCAAATATGATCTGTTTTTCTCAGACAGCCAGTAGTCACTGAAGTCGATCAAAGCAGCAGTTGTGTGTTTCAAAGCGCTGTGTGTCTCTCGAGTAAGTTTTCTTTCATGACTACAGTCTTCCCAAGAGCATAACCATGAGATGAAGCACTGTAAGAATTCTTGTATGTGATGGGAATTACTAGTCACAGGTTCTTGGAAAATATTTCTTATCCTCTGTCCCGTGAGTAATGTTTTTACATTTACAATATCCCACCAACGATTTATTATTTTTATGAATGTTGCAGTACTTTCTCAGTTGCTAATTGCTTTCTTTGAACCAAATGTGTCCAAAGCAACAACTGTCGTATCATTGAAAATACACAACACTAACTTGACATTTTGGCGCTCAATTGAGTTAGGAAATAGAGACTTCAAAGTTAAGGAACTGCCATATTGCAGTAGTTCAACTTTTTACATCAAGTGCAATTCTTTCTGTGCTCCAACAGATGACAAACCTCCCTTCAAACTGTCACTGAAGTCAGGAAAACACAAGATCTGCTCCTTTTGGTTAAACCAGTTATTGCGGATACACTTCAGACTATGGACAGTGTCCACAAAATAATACAATGGGTGATTTGGAGAAGACTGTACAGGGTGATCATACTTTATTTTCACATCTGGAGGAGTAGGAAACTTAAGACACTGCTTTCTTATTAATTGCATTATTGTCTCAAATCCAGCTGCTTCTAATTTAAGAATGACTGCTTTAATGTAAGAGAACAGAACATCACCCTGAATAGTATGAAATGGCAGAATAGATACCACATCCTTGTAAGGTGATTCCATGCTCTGAACCATAAAAACATAGGCACTGGTTGCACACAAAAATTTGTCAGTGTTAAAGGCACATCCTACAACATTTCCAGCTTTGTAATCAAGCTGCGACTTCAGATGAATTTCATCCATCAACAAGAGCACCGTGTTATCTCAAATACCTACTTTATTTGTGACGTAGCTCATAAACTGATCACCTTGTTGCTCAAAGACAGGATTTGTTGAGAGTTTACTGCAAAGCCCTGAAAGGGTGTTAGGACTAGGTATAGAAAAATTATCAGTGTTCCTCAAAAATTTGTAAGCATGTGGGCTAATAGAATGTACTAATGACCCTATTATCGTAGAGTTAGTATCATACCTAAATTGAGTTGAACTTCTGCACTTCAGAAATGAAATCTGTTCCTTCAAAACTGTAATTTTAGTTTCGTTTCCTGGCAACTTTTCTAATAAATTTTGCAATAACTGGTCAATTAAAGACAAAATGTTATCCACAGGAGCCTCAGAACTATTATACAGAAGATAAATGTTCTTAAGAACATCACTTACCACTTGTATGTTGTTTACTTTCATGGGAAATTTCATGTTTCCAATACATTTCACTTCAATGTCATTATTGAAGACACTGAGTAATAAACCACTGCTTATAACTACGTGGCAAAAAATTCTTGGGTAAGGATTATGCTTTAGTAACACTAGGCTCACACTGTCAGATTTTTTATCACTACCCAGTCACTGTGCTTTTCACATTCACTCAACTTTGTTTTCAGTTGTTCTAAACTATCGAACGATATCGCGTCAATCATTTTCGCATGTGTGTCCATACTTTCTTGGATAGCAATTTTCAGAGCACGATTTTCTAAACGCCCCCTAGGAATTTCTGGGTCCTCTATTACTGCAGTTCGATGACTCGACAAGTAAGATGGGCATCCAGCCAACTTCGATGGAATAGCATTTGAAAAATTAATAACGAAGTATGAAACCGATCTCACAGCATACAAGTGAAATAAAGATAGTTCTTATGCCACTGTACTTTACTAAGAGCGTGTTTCGCAACTCACCTTTTCTCAAGCGTCGACGATCCAACGGTGCTGTCAAGAGTGTACCAGTTTTAGGGTCATACATGCTGGTACTGCTTAAAATATCGTCCTTGTTGAAATGCTGTTCACATATCTAAAAACAAGCATACAGTTCTCTTTAAAACATATAACGAAAATTAATGCGTTATGAGATTATAAATACATTCTTCTGTTTACTGTATTTTGTTCAGCTGGACTACATTTCAAGTAACTACGACACACTAACCAAACAAACACACTGATACTTATAACATAGTGCTTACTCGGTGTCCAGTCTTGTCTGTGAAAAGCCGATAACCATTTTCGTCTTAAATTCTCGTCAGATGGAAAATAAAATACACTGACTTTAGGTCCATTATCGTAATTGCCCCTGCAATTCGGCATACAACACGTTCGGGGCATTGTAACTGAGTATAGATCAGATAACCACTCACGATCAGCACAAAGTACAAAATAGAAACGCTTCGAATCACGTGCGTCGGTACCTACCCGTGACATCACAGGCTCCTTAGACTCACGATGTGCGGCCTTGTTCCTAGGTGGCGTTGATTCAGTCCACCGTCGTGAAGGCAACAGTTTGTTTTTCTCACAGTGGCCGCAACTGGGGAGAGACCGTTTTTTGATTCTACACCTTGAGCGAAGGTGGATGCGGATGGGAGAAGGCGATGGAGGTCCATTGTTCGACCTGATGCAGAGGCACACTGGTGACCTCATTTGAGATTGCTATATGTGTATAGTGAGCATATCGCAGCACCAGCATTAGACACCTTTACACTGAATTTCACCACTGCAGTGTGCTCTTACCGAAGCAGCAGCTGCTATCCGAGATGTGCGCATAGTGGCAGTTATCAGTAACAGTTCACAACCATAATATCTACCTAGTATTAAAGTCCGAGTTAGCTTGCCCCACCGGTATTCAGCTTTGTTAACTGTATATCAGTGTACTGCAGTTTATGAAACACAAGTTTGAATGCAATCGATGTGGTATGTTGATCTACGTTCCATGTCACTCATACTTTTTGGAGATAAGTACGTAATGATACTGAAAGCCATTTATCGCTCAATTTGACAGCTTTCCTTTGATTATTTTATTAATTTCATTTACATATGTGGGAGGTAATAGTAGTAGACTAGAAATAAATACGAGGACATTATTACGTTATGTCAACTTCAGTTTCACTATTACACATTAACAAATAATTTGACATTCATATTTAGATAGCAATATGCATAAATATTTTACTGGGCGTAATTGGGGGGGGGGGGGTTGCTTCTGTATTTCAGAGATGTTCCGATGCCGAAATTTTATCAGAGAGACCCAGTTACCTGCCCACCAACATCTTGTAATGGCACTTGAATGTTTCCATACTGTAGCCTCGTTTTGTGTTCGTTAATCTTATGGGAAACAGTGGTAGTTTTTGAAATCATTCAGGAAGCGATTTTATAGCTGATTCGTTCATAATTTGTGGAAACTTACGCATTCTATGCTTCTGAGTGACACGTCGTTTGAATAATTCTGTTGCACTTTTATAAAATTCCTCTGTGTTGGTCATCCTCTACGAATGAGTTGCACAACTGACTAATAAATAATTCAGTAAGCACCATTCTAAGTTGTAGGGAAGTGCATACTGTGTTCAGCATTAGCAAAACGTGGCTCAGCTTCCACGACAATAATGAAACCGAAAGCATTACTTTCAGTAATACTAAAGCAGCAAAGACATTAGGCAAAAACACTGGGTCGAGTGCTTGGGTTTAGTGAAATATGAGTTAGCAGAAGTTTGTTTTAAGGTTTGAATAAAAAGTAATTTCGTATGGAATACAGATTAATTAGTAATAATCCTGCAGAATGGTCAAGAATTACAATGTGAGAAATAAAGGACAATTTTAAGAACTGTAATGGCATGTAAATGCGAACTGTACAATCAAATCTTTGGTGAGTTACATTATAACAATGAATGTAGGTAAATATTGAAAGAAACCAGCACGGAACATAAATATTACGTGACGGCACTGTGTGAAAAACATACGAATAATAAAATATGTGAAACTTCCTGGCAGATTAAAACTGTGTGCCCGACCGAGACTCGAACTCGGGACCTTTGCCTTTCGCGGGCAAGTGCTCTACCATCTGAGCTACCGAAGCACGACTCACGCCCGGTACTCACAGCTTTACTTCTGCCAGTATCTCGTCTCCTACCTTCCAAACTTTACAGAAGCTCTCCTGCGAACCTTGCAGAACTAGCACTCCTGAAAGAAAGGATATAGCGGAGACATGGCTTAGCCACAGCCTGGGGGATGTTTCCAGAATGAGATTTTCACTCTGCAGCGGAGTGTGCGCTGATATGAAACTTCCTGGCAGATTAAAACTGTGTGCCCGACCGAGACTCGAACTCGGGACCTTTGCCTTTCGCGGGCAAGTGCTCTACCATCTGAGCTACCGAAGCACGACTCACGCCCGGTACTCACAGCTTTACTTCTGCCAGTATCTCGTCTCCTACCTTCCAAACTTTACAGAAGCTCTCCTGCGAACCTTGCAGAACTAGCACTCCTGAAAGAAAGGATATAGCGGAGACATGGCTTAGCCACAGCCTGGGGGATGTTTCCAGAATGAGATTTTCACTCTGCAGCGGAGTGTGCGCTGATATGAAACTTCCTGGCAGATTAAAACTGTGTGCCCGACCGAGACTCGAACTCGGGACCTTTGCCTTTCGCGGGCAAGTGCTCTACCATCTGAGCTACCGAAGCACGACTCACGCCCGGTACTCACAGCTTTACTTCTGCCAGTATCTCGTCTCCTACCTTCCAAACTTTACAGAAGCTCTCCTGCGAACCTTGCAGAACTAGCACTCCTGAAAGAAAGGATATAGCGGAGACATGGCTTAGCCACAGCCTGGGGGATGTTTCCAGAATGAGATTTTCACTCTGCAGCGGAGTGTGCGCTGATATGAAACTTCCTGGCAGATTAAAACTGTGTGCCCGACCGAGACTCGAACTCGGGACCTTTGCCTTTCGCGGGCAAGTGCTCTACCATCTGAGCTACCGAAGCACGACTCACGCCCGGTACTCACAGCTTTACTTCTGCCAGTATCTCGTCTCCTACCTTCCAAACTTTATAGAAGCTCTCCTGCGAACCTTGCAGAACTAGCACTCCTGAAAGAAAGGATATAGCGGAGACATGGCTTAGCCACAGCCTGGGGGATGTTTCCAGAATGAGATTTTCACTCTGCAGCGGAGTGTGCGCTGATATGAAACTTCCTGGCAGATTAAAACTGTGTGCCCGACCGAGACTCGAACTCGGGACCTTTGCCTTTCGCGGGCAAGTGCTCTACCATCTGAGCTACCGAAGCACGACTCACGCCCGGTACTCACAGCTTTACTTCTGCCAGTATCTCGTCTCCTACCTTCCAAACTTTACAGAAGCTCTCCTGCGAACCTTGCAGAACTAGCACTCCTGAAAGAAAGGATATAGCGGAGACATGGCTTAGCCACAGCCTGGGGGATGTTTCCAGAATGAGATTTTCACTCTGCAGCGGAGTGTGCGCTGATATGAAACTTCCTGGCAGATTAAAACTGTGTGCCCGACCGAGACTCGAACTCGGGACCTTTGCCTTTCGCGGGCAAGTGCTCTACCATCTGAGCTACCGAAGCACGACTCACGCCCGGTACTCACAGCTTTACTTCTGCCAGTATCTCGTCTCCTACCTTCCAAACTTTGCAGAAGCTCTCCTGCGAACCTTGCAGAACTAGCACTCCTGAAAGAAAGGATATAGCGGAGACATGGCTTAGCCATAGCCTGGGGGATGTTTCCAGAATGAGATTTTCACTCTGCAGCGGAGTGTGCGCTGATATGAAACTTCCTGGCAGATTAAAACTGTGTGCCCGACCGAGACTCGAACTCGGGACCTTTGCCTTTCGCGGGCAAGTGCTCTACCATCTGAGCTACCGAAGCACGACTCACGCCCGGTACTCACAGCTTTACTTCTGCCAGTATCTCGTCTCCTACCTTCCAAACTTTACAGAAGTTCTCCTGCGAACCTTGCAGAACTAGCACTCCTGAAAGAAAGGATATAGCGGAGACATGGCTTAGCCACAGCCTGGGGGATGTTTCCAGAATGAGATTTTCACTCTGCAGCGGAGTGTGCGCTGATATGAAACTTCCTGGCAGATTAAAACTGTGTGCCCGACCGAGACTCGAACTCGGGACCTTTGCCTTTCGCGGGCAAGTGCTCTACCATCTGAGCTACCGAAGCACGACTCACGCCCGGTACTCACAGCTTTACTTCTGCCAGTATCTCGTCTCCTACCTTCCAAACTTTACAGAAGCTCTCCTGCGAACCTTGCAGAACTAGCACTCCTGAAAGAAAGGATATAGCGGAGACATGGCTTAGCCACAGCCTGGGGGATGTTTCCAGAATGAGATTTTCACTCTGCAGCGGAGTGTGCGCTGATATGAAACTTCCTGGCAGATTAAAACTGTGTGCCCGACCGAGACTCGAACTCGGGACCTTTGCCTTTCGCGGGCAAGTGCTCTACCATCTGAGCTACCGAAGCACGACTCACGCCCGGTACTCACAGCTTTACTTCTGCCAGTATCTCGTCTCCTACCTCGGTCGGGCACACAGTTTTAATCTGCCAGGAAGTTTCATATCAGCGCACACTCCGCTGCAGAGTGAAAATCTCATTCTGGAAACATCCCCCAGGCTGTGGCTAAGCCATGTCTCCGCTATATCCTTTCTTTCAGGAGTGCTAGTTCTGCAAGGTTCGCAGGAGAGCTTCTGTAAAGTTTGGAAGGTAGGAGACGAGATACTGGCAGAAGTAAAGCTGTGAGTACCGGGCGTGAGTCGTGCTTCGGTAGCTCAGATGGTAGAGCACTTGCCCGCGAAAGGCAAAGGTCCCGAGTTCGAGTCTCGGTCGGGCACACAGTTTTAATCTGCCAGGAAGTTTCATATCAGCGCACAGTCCGCTGCAGAGTGAAAATCTCATTCTGGAAACATCCCCCAGGCTGTGGCTAAGCCATGTCTCCGCTATATCCTTTCTTTCAGGAGTGCTAGTTCTGCAAGGTTCGCAGGAGAGCTTCTGTAAAGTTTGGAAGGTAGGAGACGAGATACTGGCAGAAGTAAAGCTGTGAGTACCGGGCGTGAGTCGTGCTTCGGTAGCTCAGATGGTAGAGCACTTGCCCGCGAAAGGCAAAGGTCCCGAGTTCGAGTCTCGGTCGGGCACACAGTTTTAATCTGCCAGGAAGTTTCATATCAGCGCACACTCCGCTGCAGAGTGAAAATCTCATTCTGGAAACATCCCCCAGGCTGTGGCTAAGCCATGTCTCCGCTATATCCTTTCTTTCAGGAGTGCTAGTTCTGCAAGGTTCGCAGGAGAGCTTCTGTAAAGTTTGGAAGGTAGGAGACGAGATACTGGCAGAAGTAAAGCTGTGAGTACCGGGCGTGAGTCGTGCTTCGGTAGCTCAGATGGTAGAGCACTTGCCCGCGAAAGGCAAAGGTCCCGAGTTCGAGTCTCGGTCGGGCACACAGTTTTAATCTGCCAGGAAGTTTCATATCAGCGCACACTCCGCTGCAGAGTGAAAATCTCATTCTGGAAACATCCCCCAGGCTGTGGCTAAGCCATGTCTCCGCTATATCCTTTCTTTCAGGAGTGCTAGTTCTGCAAGGTTCGCAGGAGAGCTTCTGTAAAGTTTGGAAGGTAGGAGACGAGATACTGGCAGAAGTAAAGCTGTGAGTACCGGGCGTGAGTCGTGCTTCGGTAGCTCAGATGGTAGAGCACTTGCCCGCGAAAGGCAAAGGTCCCGAGTTCGAGTCTCGGTCGGGCACACAGTTTTAATCTGCCAGGAAGTTTCATATCAGCGCACACTCCGCTGCAGAGTGAAAATCTCATTCTGGAAACATCCCCCAGGCTGTGGCTAAGCCATGTCTCCGCTATATCCTTTCTTTCAGGAGTGCTAGTTCTGCAAGGTTCGCAGGAGAGCTTCTGTAAAGTTTGGAAGGTAGGAGACGAGATACTGGCAGAAGTAAAGCTGTGAGTACCGGGCGTGAGTCGTGCTTCGGTAGCTCAGATGGTAGAGCACTTGCCCGCGAAAGGCAAAGGTCCCGAGTTCGAGTCTCGGTCGGGCACACAGTTTTAATCTGCCAGGAAGTTTCATATCAGCGCACACTCCGCTGCAGAGTGAAAATCTCATTCTGGAAACATCCCCCAGGCTGTGGCTAAGCCATGTCTCCGCTATATCCTTTCTTTCAGGAGTGCTAGTTCTGCAAGGTTCGCAGGAGAGCTTCTGTAAAGTTTGGAAGGTAGGAGACGAGATACTGGCAGAAGTAAAGCTGTGAGTACCGGGCGTGAGTCGTGCTTCGGTAGCTCAGATGGTAGAGCACTTGCCCGCGAAAGGCAAAGGTCCCGAGTTCGAGTCTCGGTCGGGCACACAGTTTTAATCTGCCAGGAAGTTTCATATCAGCGCACACTCCGCTGCAGAGTGAAAATCTCATTCTGGAAACATCCCCCAGGCTGTGGCTAAGCCATGTCTCCGCTATATCCTTTCTTTCAGGAGTGCTAGTTCTGCAAGGTTCGCAGGAGAGCTTCTGTAAAGTTTGGAAGGTAGGAGACGAGATACTGGCAGAAGTAAAGCTGTGAGTACCGGGCGTGAGTCGTGCTTCGGTAGCTCAGATGGTAGAGCACTTGCCCGCGAAAGGCAAAGGTCCCGAGTTCGAGTCTCGGTCGGGCACACAGTTTTAATCTGCCAGGAAGTTTCATATCAGCGCACACTCCGCTGCAGAGTGAAAATCTCATTCTGGAAACATCCCCCAGGCTGTGGCTAAGCCATGTCTCCGCTATATCCTTTCTTTCAGGAGTGCTAGTTCTGCAAGGTTCGCAGGAGAGCTTCTGTAAAGTTTGGAAGGTAGGAGACGAGATACTGGCAGAAGTTAAGCTGTGAGTACCGGGCGTGAGTCGTGCTTCGGTAGCTCAGATGGTAGAGCACTTGCCCGCGAAAGGCAAAGGTCCCGAGTTCGAGTCTCGGTCGGGCACACAGTTTTAATCTGCCAGGAAGTTTCATATCAGCGCACACTCCGCTGCAGAGTGAAAATCTCATTCTGGAAACATCCCCCAGGCTGTGGCTAAGCCATGTCTCCGCTATATCCTTTCTTTCAGGAGTGCTAGTTCTGCAAGGTTCGCAGGAGAGCTTCTGTAAAGTTTGGAAGGTAGGAGACGAGATACTGGCAGAAGTAAAGCTGTGAGTACCGGGCGTGAGTCGTGCTTCGGTAGCTCAGATGGTAGAGCACTTGCCCGCGAAAGGCAAAGGTCCCGAGTTCGAGTCTCGGTCGGGCACACAGTTTTAATCTGCCAGGAAGTTTCATATCAGCGCACACTCCGCTGCAGAGTGAAAATCTCATTCTGGAATAAAATATGTTTTTGCTACAGTGATGCAATGTATAAAGTTATTAAATATTATTATCTCACGTACATCTGGGTGACCTGTTATGACCTGTTACAACGTAGGAGACAAACTGTAAAGTTTTTATGTCCACACATGTAAAACATAAATGTGGGTTATACAATCACAATTAAGATCATACAAACAAGGTAACTATCAAATGAAACCAGCATTAAATGTAGAGTATGGGAAATGTGGACTACGGCAAAATTATGTTCTTTTGACATGAAACCATACTTTCGATATTACAAAGAAAAGTGTTAACTCTATTTGATTACTGAAGCTCGTCGGTATCACTGTAAATGTTTACGTTATGAGCAATAACGGTACAGTGTGTCAGCACTCGGGAAAGTGACGCGGTACTGCAAGAATCACTGGATGAGGCAACAAATGTCGTTATCGTGACCTTTTGATGGCCTTTAACCCACGGAAGAAATTCCAAAACGATGACAGCAAGGTTCGTCACAAGCAAACATAGTAGCGAACGAATTATCTCTTCCTCAAAGTCATTCAGTCTGCGTACAAATCTACGGTCATAGCAGTTATGACATCAGACGATTAAGCCGACAACCGACGTTGGTCAAATACGACCAGTCTTTTGAAACCAATACGATGTCAACCGATTTTATTGGCTAGGTAATCATCGGACAGTGATCGCCTGTTCGATAAAACAGACTGATTTTGTACACGCGGTAGGGTTTCATCTTAGATTCGTAAAGAACTACTTACCTAACGATTATTTATAGCTCTCATTGCGAAATCTCGCCTTTAGTCTAGCAAGCATACTTGAGTCGGTAATGTAGCGTTGATAAATTGACGTTAGTTAGATTTGGACTTAATAGAAAGTTTTGTTGGAGGTACATAAGAAATTTACAATTTAAAATAACAATGGCTGCATTCATGAGAAAGTGAATCATATTTCACAAAACTAACATCGTGACTATCTCAAGTACGAAATAAAACGATTCTATTATCACTCTCATTGGTTCGTAAAATTTTCTGGGTATTCGAATCTGTGAGGAGAGAGCTTATGATATTTACAAAATATCGAAAAACATAGATGTCATATGTGGTGATTTTTTGAGAGTAAGATTTTTCATTTCTTTTAATTTGCATCATATTTTTATTCTTTTGGAATAAAAAATTCTACTTGTGATGATCTTTCAGCATTTTTAGCTAACTGAATTTATTCTCCTCAGAGAAAGGTAGTGATTAAGTTCTACAACGCGAACCTCTTGCGGTTGCACTGAAATTTGTAGACGTGTGAAATAAGGCTCCACCTGCAGAATTCTCGAGGTCAGCTGACCCACAAATGTCCGACAGTATGGAATGTACGATATTCAAGTGCCTCTAAACAAGACAGACCCCAAGAGAAGAGAAAAATATAAGCCGAAATAAGCTTAGATCCCATGTCCTTACATTCCTTCCCTAGGAATTATCTAAACACAGAAACACTGTAAAAGTAATCTTCAAACTTGTCATACATACCTAGCTAGCTAGGGACCTCTGCTCTGTCTGTCTCTGTCCCTCTCTCTCTCTCTCTCTCTCTCTCTCTCTCTCACACACACACACACACACACACACACACACACACACACACACACACACACTAAAACCACTTAAAATGTTCAAAAAGCGATAAGAAATTTTTAAGTTATTTTTAGATATTTGGTTTATTTCAGTATGTCGTTGGTTGATCTTATAACAGGAACACTTTTAACTACTTTGAATAAATGTTAACTCTATCTATAATATTTTATTCGCACTTTTTTCTCAGTCTAAACGAATGTACTAACGCATAGCCTATCCGGACACTTCGGAGGAAATTGAGAATTAGCTTTCTTAATAGTATCATTGATAGATATCTGCTATTTTTATTCAAAGAAGAGATATAGGTGAGTGATATTATTATGTCGTTTTATTACTCTTATTGAACGAACGTTCCACACACACACACACACACACACACACACACACACACACACAAACACATTACTTTTCTCTCTTCCTGTCCTTCTGCGTTTGAATATTCACTGGACTGATTCTGAATTCTTACCACACTGTCACTGAACATTTGTTGTCACATCGCTGTTGCAGACGTATCGCTCAGTTTCCACTGAACCACGTTGTCCGATGACACTATTCATCGTGGTCAGTGCTCGCGGCTCTGTTGGACCGTACACATAACACTGATGATCCCGTTACTAAGGTATAAATTTACACATTTCACCTTGTGCAAAATGTTGCCGAAAACGTTGTTTCAAACTTCACATCTCCACTGGCAACAGATGGGATATCAACTTTTTCCTATAATCTTCTACCGTTTCATTGATATCAAATATTTTCATTTCCTTCCTAATATCTACACTCGTTTCATAATCTAACTTCGTGCAGCCTTCTATATTCATGAGGAATTTCATATTTCATTAAATGCACTCAGTGTTTACATTACGCATTTAATCACAAGTCCTTAGATCAGTGTGTGACACAAACCAAGTACACATGCACATCAGTACACATAACACATGGTAGAGGCCTACTCGTCACGAGTACGGAGCAAAATATGCTTTTTGCGATAAGTTCCCCCGTTCATACTCGTAGACATGTTGCCACAGCCACCATATCGTGCTCGACTTGCAATGGGCCGTAAATCTGAATGTTCTGACTGCTGTAAATTACCGAAGCTTCTCGAATAGACCTGTCCTGTAAAATAGAACGCCTTCCACCTATAAAAGGAGCGGTGGCGGCCTCACTGCTACAGTTTGCTTCGTTTCAAGAGACGCGTTACAGCAGACAGCAAGCGACATGAATAAGTACTTGGTAAGTTTCCTTGCAATACACATACTAATACTGCACGCTAATACAAGCTACCAGTGGATTTCTCGCACTGGATAGAAACTCCTCTGTGCCTTGGTTTTTATAGTGAACCTAGGACATACTGTCCATAGTAATGATTGTATCTGCATACTGTCTTTACTTTTCCAACACTACTAGCTGTAGCTTTTTAAAATAAAGTTCCTCCATCCGAATTTGTGCAGTGGTTTCCTGTGCTGGAGATATAGGCCTGTACCAACGATCACAGGCGAGCTTATTTTTGTGTCTTGGATTGCAGCTGTGTACGAATTCCCTTCTCCTTCCTATAAAGATTGTCTTCAGAATCTCGCCTTGCTTACTAATCCAGTTTGGCATTTCTGTGTAAAGTGGTTGGCCAAAGCACATGTTGTGAGTTCTTCCTCTTTATTCTCAGAAAGATATTGCAGTAAACGAGAGCTACGGCGACTCTGGATTTAGTGTAGTCATTCACACACCAAAGTTGAGGCGGCATACGTGCGTATCTACAATGTGTACGCGTAGTTTCATATTAAAGGTTTCTTCAAATTTTGTAATGGTATTTTGATGATATAAATCAAGTTCATCTTAGTGAGAAAAAATTGAGAGTTTTCATTAATTCTCCTGTGTTCTGTAAAACCGTCAGGTGGAATGCGAAACTGCTCTTACTATCCTACGCTATATGTTTGAATACGTTTGTGTCAGATTCACAGCGAGCACGTTTGCAGGTTCGAATCCTACCTCGGTTATGTATGCGTGTGATGTCCTTAGGTCAGTTAGGTTTAAGTAGTTCTAAGTTCTAGGGGACTGATGACCTCCGACGTTAAGTCCCACAGTGCTCAGAGCCATTTGAACCATTTGAACCACGGCGAGCACTGCAATGTTCTTCCCCTTCTTGATGTAACGAGAAGCTATTTCTTAAGGAAAGTGAGTAGCTAGGGTTCGTCTCACAGGGAAAGAATATGATGTACTTAAGCTACCAACTGCACTTGTGCTTCTCAGTGTCGCTGCTGGCTTTAAATGAAGTTCGAGGAATAAGCAGTTGCAGTAACATACAACTCGTTCCTAACGGTTATTTCAGATACATATGACATGAAAGAATATCTATGACGAAGTAAAATATGTACGAAAGGTGCAAAAAAATTTTAGCAGCGTATATGCTGAAGAGAAGAAGCTTATAAAAGAGTCTTCATTCGCATCAGAGCGTGGCACCTAGAGATGCATTTCATTCAACGGGATGTAACACTATACTACTAAGAAAATAACTTAGTGTGGGATGTACTATGTGTATTTTGCATCTGAGGAATCGGATGATGTAGTCTCACAGTTTACACGTTGTTAGGATTCTGGTCACAAGCGTCGCTGAAGGTGGCTTTTCACTTTTCTATCAGTACGGTGCATGTGCGTAATAAATAGAGAGCTTGCATACCGAGCATTTTTAAAATGATGCTACAAGTAAGATGTGCATTATTACTTTCGTTGTGTTACTATCGGTAGAATTAGATAATAGCGATACGGTAATAAGTATTAGACGGCAAGACGGGCAATGGATATTGTACCAAATGTTATTTCATTCTCTTTCTTTTAATACTTCATCGTAGTTGAAAGGCAAAGGAGTTCTCCGTAGGTCAAAGCTTATGCATGTAGTCACTACGCGAAATGTCTGTGTAGGTATTATTCTGTGAATTTTAAAATTTTCCCGGCGTTCAAACAAATTTCGTGGTTGCAGCCGGTCATTTAATTCACTCAACGATATTTAGACTAAGCACCTACCAGCTATCTTCAAGTGAACCATCGAAGAGAGTCTAGACATTCTAGAACGTACAGATGTCCCATTCTAGGTTATTCATCATTTCTATGACGCCTTCGCACTGACTAAAAAAACACAGCATGCAATAATTATTCGATAGCTGTCTGTCTCTCCCTTCAATTAGATTTGATAAGAATGCCATACTAATGAAAAATACCATATTATCGTGTAAATTGATTCGGCTGTCGCTGCTTGTTATGGCATCTTGATGTTTATAAGTGAAAATCACAAAAGTGTATATTTTCAAAGTATAATTTAGTTAGTGAACCGGTTTTTGCTTTACAAGGCAATCACTAAACTATAATACTCGTGTGATGAAGACGTTGTAAATGAAGAACCTATTAACGAAACAAATTAAAACAACAGAATATCTCAGTTTAGTGTTTTGTCTTATAAATATCTTTTAACCCTTTACTACATTAGTTTCTGTTCCTGAAATCTGGTAAAAAAAGTTAGACCTACAAAAAATATAACGAATTCCGTGGGAAACCAGAAGAATTTCTTTCTTAATGCAATACGTTCTAAATACCCGTAAACAATTACTTTGAAACTGAAAATAACGAAAAAGAATGAATGGACAGTTGTGAAAAAGATTTTGTGGTAAGGTTTGTCGAGGATGTTGGGCGTATCATATAAGCACATATAGGGTATCCCATTTATCTTGCTCACGGTAAATATCTTTTTCTCCGGAAACAATATAAAAATGTATCAAACAAATCTTGTTTAGTTTGCAGGGGTGTATCGACTAGAACTGTCTTTGTTATATCTTTATTCATTACATAGTTCAGTAAATTTTTTATTCCTCAGGACCTGTTCAAAAATGTATCACAGTGTACTATTCGTGTAAACCTTGCGTTATTAGAAGCGGAACACAAAACTGACTGACCCTCCTGTAGTAGCAGCAGCGTAACTTAACTCGTTCACTTGCTGGAGACGACAGCAACCATTTTAGTTTTGAAGATTTGGTATTTCCGTATTCCTTTGGTCTCGATTACTGTTGGTTTTTTTCTTCATTTTTTTACTGATATCCGGATTAATCCGGCATATCAATTTTCCGTAGCCGCAGTTTGGTTTACCAGCAAAACTTTTTTTAAGAACGAATAATATTTATTCCTAAAATTTTCATCACTTTGAAATACTGGATTATAACAGCAAATGAGAAAAGCGGTCAGTGCTATTTTAAAGAAGCATATGGACGTAAGAATCATTTCTGAGACAATAGTGTACCTTTTGCCGTACTCCGTGGCGTATCAGATAATACGCGTGTATGTGCAGTGTGCAATATTTGACACCACCTGGTCCTTATGGTAGTTTCTCGGTGTCATCCGCAGACATCAGTTCTATTGCAGAATGGCTCAATCCCTAGGTTGCAAGTGTTTTACATAGTAGGGTAGGAATGAAGTACAATGGTCCATTTGTTTTCGTAGATTAAAAATAGGAGTAAGCACATAAAACTTGGAATATTATATGATTGGAAAACGATCACAGTGTCTGATTGCAAGCTTTCTCGAAGTGTTCCAATGATAAAATCTTCGTGGGCGATCGCCTGGAGATAATGGGTAGGAAGCTCGTCAAAACGTTTTGACAAGACGGAGCCACCACTCGGCTTATCAACCGAGAATATTTTATCATGCACAATGTGCCTTGTACGAAAATGTAAATTTCATTCACATACGCATAATTATATTGGTGAGTTATAAACTTGGGATAATAACTGAATCCTTGATTCTGTGGTTGCTTCAGGGTGGAAAACTAATACCATCCAAAATAGACGCTGTAGGAAAGTCATCAACATGTGATGTTTCGCTCTTTCCGCCTCTGCGTCCGCCTCCTTCAACTCCACCATTCTTACTGGACACAGTGAGATCGATTTCTGCGACAACCTCAACCTCACATCGATCGAGATCACCTACTCGTACATTTATTGCTGGAAATAATAGCAATAAAAAATCGAAAATTGGTAATTTCAGAAACCGGTTTTTAGGGTGGTTTTAACAGTTGGGTTAAGCTGGAGGCAAAAAAACTGGTATAAACGAAAACTTTTGTCCATAACAGCCATGACTGTTATTCAGTCTTCAGCTGAAGGTTTGTCTGAGTGTAATTTACAACATCGTAGGGAAGACAGAACTACTACTCATGTATGGAGAATGCAAGTTAGTAAAACAGTAAGGGCAATAATGTTTTCGTATTTTCGATAAAGGTACGTTTAGTATTGTACTGTAGTGCATCTAAACGATATGTAGCATCTATGCCTTCTCTTCGTAGGCGTACGTAGTACTTACGCGAACTTTTGACTGAACATTGTTGACTGAATGGATGGTGTGCGTTTTCCTTCTGTTTCCATTCATTTACCGTCAGTTCCAGCAAGTGGACAAGGTACATAATCCCAGGTGCTTGGCTTGAGTGATACAACAGGAGAGTCAAATTCAGTATTCGTTACTTTTTCAATAAGGCCAGGTTTACGTGAGTGGAACATTGTGATCCGTTTTGAAAAGGTGTTGTGAACAGGACGTGGGCTTACCAGTGAAAAATACCATGTGCTATTTAAAATAAAAATATGCTGTGCTGTTCATAGCTCTGTAAAGAAAAAAGATACAAGAAATGCAATCATTCTAGTTAATGTGCTCAAGTAGCTTGATATGTACATTTTTTTGTCCTGCGTCTAGATAAAAAGTTATTTTCGATGGTAAGGATGAATGGGACGCTCTTCTCTATTAGGGCGACTAAAGGGACATGAAATATGGCTTGAAGCCAAGTGAGATACTGTTACTTCAAAAGAATGAACATGCAGACTTAATATACACTACTGGCGGTTAAAATTGCTACACCACGAAGATGACGAGCTACAGACACGAAATTTCATCGACAGGAAGAAGATGCTGTGATAAGCAAATTATTAGCTTTTCAGAAGATTCACACAAGGTTGGCACCGGTGGTGACACCTACGACACCTGGCACGAGGAAACTTCCCAACCGATTTCTCATACACAAATAGCAGTTGACCGGCGTTGCCTGGTGAAAAGTTGTTGTGATGCCTCGTGAAGGAGAAGAAATGCGTATTATCACGTTTCCGACTTTGATAAAGGTCGGATTGTAGCCTATCGCGATTGCGGTTTATCGTATCGCGACATTGCTGCTCGCGTTGGTCGAGATCCAATGACTGTTAGCAAAATATGGAATCGGTGCGTTCAGGAGGGTAATACGGAAGGCCGTGCTCGATCCCAACGGCCTCGTATCACTAGCAGTCGAGATGACAGGCATCTTATCCGCATGGCTGTAACGAATCGTGCAGCCGCGTCTCGATCCCTGAGTCAACAGGTGGGGTCGTTTGCAAGACAACAAGCATCTGCACGAACAGTTCGACGACGTTTGCAGCAGCATGGACTATCAGCGCGGAGACCATGGCTGCGGTTACCCTTGACGCTGCATCACGGATAGGAGCGCCTGCGATGGTGTACTCAACTACGAATCTGGGTGCACGAATGGCAAAAAGTCATTTTTCTGATGAATACAGGTTCTGTTTACAGCATCATGACGGTCGCATCCGTGTTTGGCGACATCGCGGTGAACGCATATTGGAAGTGTGTATTCGTCATCGCCATGCTGGCATATCACCCGGCGTGATGGTATGGAGTGCCATTGGTTACACGTCACGATCACCTCTTGTTCGCATTGATGGAACTTTGAACTGTGGAAGTTACATTTCAGATGTGTTACGGCCCGCGGCTCTACCCTTCAGTCGATCCCTGCGAATCCATGCATTTCAGCAGGATAATGCACGACCGCGTGTTGCAGGTCCTGTACGGGCCTTTCTGGAAACAGAAAATGTTCGACTGGTTGCCCTGGTCGGCACATTCTCCAGATCTCTCACCAATTGAAAACGTCTGGTCAATGGTGGCCGAGCAACTGGCTCATCACAATACGCCAGTCACTAATCTTGATGAACTGTGGTATCGTGTTGAAGCTGCATGGGCATCTGTACTAGTACACGCCACCCAAGCTCAGTTTGACTCAATGCCCAGGCGTATCAAGGCCGTTATTACGGCCAGAGATGGTTGTTCTGGGTACTGATTTCTCAGGATCTATGCACCCAAACTGCGTGAAAATGTAATCACATGTCAGTTCTAGTATAATATATTTGTCCAATGAATACCTGTTTATCATCTGCATTTCTTCTTGGTGCAGAAATTTTAATGGCCAGTAGTGCATAAAAAATTTGAAGCTGATGTAAACAACAATTCGTCTCCAAACTATAGGTATTATAATGAAACACAAAAAAATTTGTCCAGCTCTGTAATATATCACACCCTTGCTACAAAAGTGACGCAACTCAGAATTCTTGAAATGTGAGGTGTTACTCTGACAGAGTTGCGGAAACAATACTTGACCGGTCATCGAAGACGTGTTTGTGCTGCACCGTATTGTGGCCGGTAGAGAGTAGTAGTGTCGGTCTACTTGTGTCAGTGAATCCCACAGCGAACGGATAGTTAAGAAGTGCAGAATTGTATCAGTTTGAGTTGTGTTGTTTTTTTTTTTTTTTTTTTTTTGTATTGAAATCAAAGAGACGCAGCGTGATATTCCTCTTTGTTCGATTTAGTTGGTTAAGGTAATCATAGAACGGGTAAATAATTTAGGATATGCCGGGTTTGACAAATCATTGCAGGGAATTTTTAGTTATGATGGCTTTAATGAATAACTGAAATGTACCATTTCTGTGCTTCTGCCATACAAACCTCGGTGCTTTATAATTTAATTGATAACTCTAGCATAAAGAGCTCATCTGTTCAGATAACTGATGTGGACAGCAGAATAATAAGTGTCTTCCAGTCGTGTACTGGTACGCTGTACATAAATACAATACTTAGAGTTTCATTCGTAAATTTTTGATACAAGGGCAGTAGGGAAAGGAAGTGACAGTGTACAAAGCGCAATTTAGAATCACGTGAAAAGGCATGTGAAATCTAGTGCAGTCTTTATGCCAGAAGAAGATGTTGTACCAGTTAGTATGACAAAGAAAACGGAACCACCATATTGTATTCATCAGTTGACTTACGAAGATGTTTATGATGGGAAAGCTTTGCAGGAAGATTGGGCTGCGAATTTTAGAGCGGATACAGATGAAAGGAAACTGAAGTGGCAACACATTAATGTCTTACGTCTTAAAAGAGAAGCTCAGAATCATTCATACACAAGAGATCTTACGAACATACAGAGGGTTAAGGTACGGAACTTTAAAACTAGGTCTTGGAAGTCTTTGGATCCCGTAGCGTAAGTTGTCAGCATGACTTCATAAGTACTTGCATTGTGCTCATTTAGCTGCTAGCAAAATTACTGTTTTCATTCCCAGATTGGTTAAAGTATAGTCTAATAGGTTTGCCCTGCCTGAAAACAAGAAGAATGTTCAACAATGTTATGCCGGACCCAAGGTAGCCCCTGAGGGCCCTCAACCCATATTACACCAC
This sequence comes from Schistocerca cancellata, assembly GCF_023864275.1. Classification (NCBI taxonomy): domain Eukaryota; kingdom Metazoa; phylum Arthropoda; class Insecta; order Orthoptera; family Acrididae; genus Schistocerca; species Schistocerca cancellata. Next base: position 618,675,290 of record NC_064630.1, read on the forward strand.
AAAGGAGGAGGTTGTCAATGTCCAAGGCGTACCACTTGTGTTGCGACTTACAATTCGCAATTTTTCACAAGCACAACTTTTATTGAAGGAAGTTCTCAAGTTTGATGACTGAACTGCAACGAAAAGGTAACAATAACGATGCCAGTAAAAGTCTCCTAATTGGGGCAAACAAAAGTTCAATTCTAATTTTCCACAAAGGTTGGCGATAACACACACACACACACTAGTAAGATTACAATTCAGAGACGAAGACGTAATCTTCAGTGGTCGAAGTACACGAGGTCGGCATCTGGAGTGAACTGAACTTTGGGGCTGGTTCTAGCCCCTAAATAGCTATCTCTAGCCAATCAGATTTGGGCGTAGTGATACTTCCTGAAGGCCATGACTCGAGCTCCCCCTGCAGGAAGTGGTGCTCGGAATGTCTTTTCATTATCTTGTATGTAAATAGCTGGTGTTTACCATGGTGCTTTTGGTACGTCTTGGACGTAGACAAGCTCATCCTCTGTGGTGTAGTATGGGTGGCCGGCCCTCAGGGGCTACCTTGGCTCTAGCATAACAAACATTTATCGATGAAAACGTCACTCGATATATTCGAATCTTCTTATGATTTAGTCATTGTTGAGTCCACTGTTAGAAATTAAACTGCTAAATATTACTGTCATTTAACGTAAAGTTCTTCTACAAACATTATGTGTTTGATCCAAACAGGAATAAACTATTTGTCGCAAACTATCTTACTCAATATCCGACGAAATTCGAAATAACATGCTATTAATAAGTATAATTTGAATATCAAAAGTGGCATATGTACACGTTTTTATTTATAAAGGTGTCAGAACTTTAAATAATGAACAGATATATCTCTGATGAAGACACCAAAAGTGACATAACTAAAACATTGGTATCAGATCTTTGGCTGTAATGCTGGGAATACCTAAAACACTACTTGATCCCGGGTTTATATCCACTCTCATTTGTGCTGATACATTTGTTTGTCTCAGTGACGTTTCGTTACTGCCGGACAAATTCTTCTCGATCTACAGAAACCTTGACATTTTTGGTTGTGTCACTTTTGTAGCAAGGATGCGATATGTCGATTGCGAAACTGTTCAGGGTTGAGGAGCGTGGACATTAAGTGAGCGATATGTGTGATTTGGTGCCGCCAGGTGGCGCTGGTCGGCGTGCTGCTGGTGATGTCTCTGGTTGGGGCGCACCACAGGACGGCTCGTGAGTCTGGCTACGAGGGCGGCAGCGGCCGCGGGGTCGGCGGCGGCAGGGGCGGCAGGGGCGGCAGCGTCAGAGGCGGCTCCTCCGGGCACGGCTGTGACTGCCCAGACTGGCCCGGCTGCGGGTGCCCTAGTTAGACGGGCGCCTGTCTCCGCCCACGGCCCAGCCCCCGCAACGCATCCAAACGACGAAACAGCACCTGCATATATCCGGCACTTCTTTTCCGTTTCAGTCTGTAACATTTCTGTTGGATCTCGAATAACACGCACTGTAATAATGGGCAAAATCAACTTTTCAGTAATACAATAAAGTGTATTACCACATTTTCTTTCAGTACATTTCAGATAGGCATCAGCTTTCTGTTCCTATCCTACAATGCAGAGTATACAATACCCAATTCGTTTTCTACGTTTATGTACTCACAATAACTGAGAAATAAAAATCGTACCTGCATCGTGTAGGATCTTTAATGTCTTATACAATTTTTGAAATATGCAATGTTAAGTCAAAAATGAATCGAAATAAAAAAATTCTACAATGAAATTTTCACTCTGCAGCGAAGTGTGCGCTGATATGAAACTTCCCGGCCGATTAAAACTGTGTGCCAGTACGACACTCGAACTCGGGACTTGTGCGTTTCGCGGGCAAGTGCTCTACCAACTGAGCTACCGAAGCACGACTGACGTCCCCTCGTCACAGCTTTACTTCTGCCAGTATCTCGTCTCCTACCTTCCAAACTTTACAGAAGCTCACCTGCTAACCTTGCAGAACTAGCACTCCTGAAAGAAAGGATATTGCGGAGACATGGCTTAGCGACAGCCTGGGGGATGTTTCCACAATGAGATTTTCACTCTACAGCGGAGTGTGTGCTGATATGACACTCGAACTCGGGACTTTTTTTTTAAGCAGGAGAGCTTCTGTAAAGTTTGGAAGGTAGGAGACGAGATACAGGCAGAAGTAAAGCCACGAGGAGGTGGCGGGAGTCGTGCTTGGGTAGCTCAGTTGGTGCCAGCGCGGTAGCTCAGCGTGTTCGGTCAGAGGGTTAGCAGCCCTCTGTAATAAAAAAACTGAGTTAATGGATCAACGACGAACTGAAACGGGTGTCTTACGACGTCCGCCCCGAGCAGATGCAACGAACAAAATGAGATTAAAAAAAAAGTTGGTAGAGCACTTGCCTGCGAAAGGCAAAAGTCCCGACTTCGAGTCTCGGTCCGGCACACAGTTTTAATCCGCCTGGAAGATTAAAAAATAATTCTTTTTTTTTATTTTCTGCTACATACACACCTATTTAAGTGCGGGAAAAATATATCAAGAATATGTTCACGGCCACTGTCTCAGCAAGCAGTTATTAGTCTATGCAGTTCGTGATGGCCGTTTCACAGACATCTCTGTTGATGCCGGTGGTGACAGGTTGAATTTTTTCCGTAAGTTGGAGAACTTCTGTTGGTTTGTTCTCGTAGATGTTGGACTTAACATAACCCCATAAAAAGGAGTCGCGTGGGGTAAGGTCACAAGAATTGAGATCTCAGACTGAGAAAGCCTTTCAGGGAGTAGTATTATTGCTTTCCGGCATGTGTGTCACACCAGACTGTGGTTCGCAGTGAACTCATGTGGCTCTCTTGGATCACCCTTGGGTTTTCTTGACCCCAAATGTGGCAATTTTGTCGGTTAACAAATGTACGCAGATGAAAATGTGCCTGTTAACTGAATATTATTCTTCTTGCAAAACTGTTCTCTTCTTCTTATTTTGTGAGAGTCCACTCGACGAAATTTCTCCGTTTCACATGATCTATATTGGTTTAAGATATTGCGCCAACTGGATCTTGTTTGGGTGGATATGAAGATCCTTTCTCGAAATCCTTTGCAAAAGGCTGTCGAAATTCGCAATTGTTGAGAACGACGCTGGAGTGATTTGTGAGGGCTCCCAGCCATACTATGTTGCACCAACGCAATGTTTTGCTCAGTACGGATCGCATGGTTTCGTCCGGTTTCCACGAATTTCTTTATCAACCCCAGAACTGTTGATGCTGCAGGAGCGGTTTTACATCCGAAGATCCCGCGAAGTCTATGAACAGTCAGTCTCTGCATAGCACTCGCCAGTCCTGTATAGGGTTTTCACAGTGATAACATATTCCTCTTTCATGAACCGCTCCATGACAATTGAGATCCTGAAATACACAAAAAAACGATGGCTAAAGTAATCGGAACGACAGTTGATATACGCCCGGGTTCCCGGGTTCGATTCCCGGCGGGGTCAGGGATTTTCTCTGCCTCGTGATGACTGGGTGTTGTGTGCTGTCCTTAGGTTAGTTAGGTTTAGGTAGTTCTAAGTTCTGGGGGACTGATGACCATAGATGTTAAGTCCCATAGTGCTCAGAGCCATTTGACAGTTGATATTAATAACAATAAGTACAGTGCTGTAAACTAGAAAATAAAAATTTACCACTCAATTTAAAAACTGAATAATACACGAAAGTCTCTCTGTTTTGTAGCGACAGTGAGTGGTGAGATGTTGCCATATTACCTGATACTGTAAAAGGAGTCTAGATGGATGGAGAGGACGATTGCTTCTCTCCTGGAGGGAGACAGAGGTGTAGACGATGAGAGCATCCGTATATGGTCGAAGTTATTTATCGTTAATTGTAAGAAAATGTTGGAAGCGTGCCTACAGTCAGCAGATGGTAAGTAACAGACAACAATCCCTGGACCCAGGCATGCTGTGAGCGTTTCTCAGAGATTCGAACTACTGGCAAATGTCCCGGCTATCTGAAAATTGCTGTACTCGAATGATGTAACAATATCCCATCTACGGGAAGCCAGAGCGAGGCAGATCATTGTCTAACAATGTACTCAACAATGACTTAAATCTTAGTGAACATTTCGAATATTTGAGAAATGCCGAGAACCTCTTTGTGATAGGAACTGTAATAATGTTAGGATTGAAGCTTTTGTCGATGAGAGGTTGAATATTCTTCTTCTTGTTTTCAGGCGGGGGAAACGGCTTAGAATATGCTTTAACCTGTCTGCAAACGAAAACAATACTTGTACTAGCAGATAAATGAGCACAATGTAAATATTTATGAAGGTATGTTGACAATTTACGTAACGGGGTCCGAAGACTTTGAAGATCTAGTTTTATAGTTATCTACAGTAACCCTCTTAAACTCTATACCTTTGTAAGATGTTTTATAAAAGAATGCATCAGGGTTTTCCTTTTAACATATAGCACCATAATGTCAAGCCACTTCAATCTCCTCTTATATGTATCCACGTTAAAATTTGCACACCACCCTTCCTACAAAGCTTTCGCATCATAAAAATCTTCGGAAAGGCAGAGGCAGAGGCAGATGGGCCAGTAGCGAGCCTAGAGGGAGGCGTCGGTGTTGCCCTGTTTGACGGACCCTGACCCTGGACCCATGGCTGCGGCGTTGCATGTGGGGCGACGTACCCCAACGGCACAGAGCTGCGAGGACCTCAGTTCGTACCTCGGACCATGGCGGTGGCTAGATACCCAGCAGGCAGAGAAAGCAGCAGAGTGGTGGCGGCCTAATGGCTGGGCTGTCACAGGTCAGTGACTGGTTCAGTGTCCACCTGCAACGATGGCAGCTGGGACAGAAGACCTCACTATAGAGACCGACACATGGTGGGCATCGGTGCATATGACTGATTCACAGTCCACCTGCAACGATGGTAGCTCCGACAGAAGAACGTCAGCGCTCATGTGATAGATATCAACACAAGGTGGGCATCGACGCATAGCCCTGTTGTGTCGACGATCTGCTCGTCTAGTACCGGGGTATATATACCCAGAAAGGAGTAATGCTAATGTGGAAGACAAGTACTGCCTCTGATCACAGTGTTGTCGAAACTTCCTGGAGGTTAAACAGTGCCCAGGAACGAGGTTGCTATTTAAGACGCTGCTGTCTGTGAGCCACGCCCTGTCGTTACGTTTTCTCCCTCCTAAGAAAAATCTGATGGACCTGCTGGGGCCTGCCTGAGAAACTGGCTGTAACTAAAGCATTAACGCACACTCTAAGACAATAAAAACGACGCATCGCAGAGGAGTTATCCGAATGTGGCTGAAGTCGGTTCATGTACAAATAAACAAATGATTTCAGTAACTAGTAAGAAGACATGAGTAACAGATATAGGCCCATCTTCCGTAAACAATACTAGGCGCTCTTACACTGCTCAAAGCTAACCCATGCACTTCTTGACCGGTACTAAATTATCACTACACTTAGGTTGTAACACCCATCGTCTAGGGTCTGCTTGTCCCCTGTAATAAAAAACTGAGTAAAGGAAACAACGATCAACTTGAACGGATGTCTTGTGGCGTTCGCCCAAACTAAACGCAACAAACTATAAAAAAGGAGGTAGCGTCTTCGGTCCTGGGTTCCAATCCCACCGCTGCTTAACTGTTGATTAATAATCGGCATTGGCGGCCGAAGACTTCCGGCATAAGAAGTCACCCCTAATTCTGCCAACGCCTTGTCAAAGACGGCAGAGGAGCGGACGGAGGTTCAGGGCACCCTTTTGTCCTAGGGATGGGAAGCTGCCACTAAAGGCGGAAGAAGTAGCAATGATCAACGGCATGAGGATCCAGAAGGCCAGGGAAATCACTGCATTAAACACACGCAACGTGTATCCACTGGACATGTGGCCTGTAACTGAAGAAGTGTCATGATGATCTCTCCATTGGCAAATGATTCTGGAATAGTCCCCGTCTCTGGGAAGGAACTGCCAAGGGGAAGGTAACCATGAGAAAAAGATTGAATAATCAAAGGAAGGATAACGTTCTACGAGTCGAGGTGTGGAATGTCAGAAGCATGAAAGAGTTAGGTAAACAAGAAAATCTGAAAAGGGAAATGCAAAGGATCAATCTAGTTGTAGTACGGATGAGTGAAGAGAAGTGGAAAGAAGGCAAGGATTTCTGGTCAGATAAATATAGTGTAATAGCAAAAGCAGCAGAAAATGGTATAACGGGAGTTGTTGTTGTGGTCTTCAGTCCTGAGACTGGTTTGATGCAGCTCTCCATGCTACTCTATCCTGTGCTAGCTTCTTCATCTCCCAGTACCTACTGCAACCTACATCCTTCTGAATCTGCTTAGTGTATTCATCTCTTGGTCTCCCTCTACGATTTTTACCCTCCACACTGCCCTCCAATGCTAAATTTGTGATCCCTTGATGCCTCAAAACATGTCCTACCAACCGATCCCTTCTTCTAGTCAAGTTGAGCCACAAACTTCTCCCCAATCCTATTCAATACCTCCTCATTAGTTACGTGATCTACCCACCTTATCTTCAGCATTCTTCTGTAGCACCACATTTCGAAAGCTTCTATTCTCTTCTTGTCCAAACTAGTTATCGTCCATGTTTCACTTCCATACATGGCTACACTCCATACAAATACTTTCAGAAACGACTTCCTGACACTTAAATTTATACTCGATGTTAACAAATTCCTCTTCTTGAGAAACGCTTTCCTTGCCATTGCCAGTCTACATTTTATATCCTCTCTACTTCGACCATCATCGGTTATTTTACTCCCTAAATAGCAAAACTCCTTTACTACTTTAAGTGACTCATTTCCTAATCTAATTCCCTCAGCATCACCCGACTTAATTTGACTACATTCCATTATCCTCGTTTTGCTTTTGTTGATGTTCATCTTATATCCTCCTTTCAAGACACTGTCCATTCCGTTCAACTGCTCTTCCAAGTCCTTTGCTGTCTCTGACAGAATTACAATGTCATCGGCGAACCTCAAAGTTTTTACTTCTTCTCCATGAACTTTAATACCTACTCCGAATTTTTCTTTTGTTTCCTTTACTGCTTGCTCAATATACAGATTGAATAACATCGGGGAGAGGCTACAACCCTGTCTTACTCCTTTCCCAACCACTGCTTCCCTTTCATGCCCCTCGACTCTTATAACTGCCATCTGGTTTCTGTACAAACTGTAAATAGCCTTTCGCTCCCTGTATTTTACCCCTGCCACCTTCAGAATTTGAAAGAGAGTATTCCAGTTAACATTGTCAAAAGCTTTCTCTAAGTCTACAAATGCTAGAAATGTAGGTTTGCCTTTTCTTAATCTTTCTTCTAAGATAAGTCGTAAGGTCAGTATTGCCTCACGTGTTCCAACATTTCTACGGAATCCAAACTGATCTTCCCCGAGGTCGGCTTCTACCAGTTTTTCCATTCGTCTGTAAAGAATTCGCGTTAGTATTTTGCAGCTGTGACTTATTAAACTGATAGTTCGGTAATTTTCACATCTGTCAACACCTGCTTTCTTTGGGATTGGAATTATTATATTCTTCTTGAAGTCTGAGGGTATTTCGCCTGTCTCATACATCGTGCTCACCAGATGGTAGAGTTTTTTCATGACTGGCTCTCCCGAGGCCATCAGTAGTTCAAATGGAATGTTGTCTACTCCCGGGGCCTTGTTTCGACTCAGGTCCTTCAGTGCTCTGTCAAACTCTTCACGCAGTATCTTATCTCCCATTTCGTCTTCATCTACATCCTCTTCCATTTCCATAATATTGTCCTCAAGTACATCGCCCTTGTATAAACCCTCTATATACTCCTTCCACCTTTCTGCCTTCCCTTCTTTGCTTAGAACTGGGTTGCCATCTGAGCTCTTGATATTCATACAAGTGGTTCTCTTCTCTCCAAAGGTCTCTTTAATTTTCCTGTAGGCTGTATCTATCTTACCCCTAGTGAGACAAGCCTCTACATCCTTACATTTGTCCTCTAGCCATCCCTGCTTAGCCATTTTGCACTTCCTGTCGATATCATTTTTGAGACGTTTGTATTCCTTTTTGCCTGCTTCATTTACTGCATTTTTATATTTTCTCCTTTCATCAATTAAATTTAATATTTCTTCTGTTACCCAAGGATTTCTATTAGCCCTCGTCTTTTTACCTACTTGATCCTCTGCTGCCTTCACTACTTCATCCCTCAGAGCTACCCATTCTTCTTCTACTGTATTTCTTTCCCCCATTCCTGTCAATTGTTCCCTTATGCTCTCCCTGAAACTCTCTACAACCTCTGGTTCTTTCAGTTTATCCAGGTCCCATCTCCTTAAATTCCCACCTTTTTGCAGTTTCTTCAGTTTCAATCTGCAGTTCATAACCAATAGATTGTGGTCAGAATCCACATCTGCCCCAGGAAATGTCTTACAATTTAAAACCTGGTTCCTAAATCTCTGTCTTACCATTATATAATCTATCTGATACCTTTTAGTATCTCCAGGATTCTTCCAGGTATACAATCTTCTTTTATGATTCTTGAACCAAGTGTTGGCTATGATTAAGTTATGCTCTGTGCAAAATTCTACAAGGCGGCTTCCTCTTTCATTCCTTCCCCCCAATCCATATTCACCTACTATGTTTCCTTCTCTCCCTTTTCCTACTGACGAATTCCAGTCACCCATGACTATTAAATTTTCGTCTCCCTTCACTACCTGAATAATTTCTTTTATCTCGTTATACATTTCATCTATTTCTTCATCATCTGCAGAGGTAGTTGGCATATAAACTTCTACTACTGTAGTAGACATGGGCTTTGTGTCTATCTTGGCCACAATAATGCGTTCACTATGCTGTTTGTAGTAGCTAACCCGCACTCCTATTTTTTTATTCATTATTAAACCTACTCCTGCATTACCCCTATTTGATTTTGTATTTATAACCCTGTAATCACCTGACCAAAAGTCTTGTTCCTCCTGCCACCGAACTTCACTAATTCCCACTGTATCTAACTTTAACCTATCCATTTCCCTTTTTAAATTTTCTAACCTACCTGGCCGATTAAGGGATCTGACATTCCACGCTCCGATCCGTAGAACGCCAGTTTTCTTTCTCCTGATAACGACGTGCTCCTGAGTAGTCCCCGCCCGGAGATCCGAATGGGGGACTATTTTACCTCCGGAATATTTTACCCAAGAGGACGCCATCATCATTTAATCATACAGTAGAGCTGCATGTCCTCGGGAAAAATTACGGCCGTAGTTTCCCCTTGCTTTCAGCCGTTCGCAGTACCAGCACAGCAAGGCCGTTTTGGTTAATGTTACAAGGCCAGATCAGTCAATCATCCAGACTGTTGCCCCTGCAACTACTGAAAAGGCTGCTGCCCCTCTTCAGGAACCACATGTTTGTCTGGCCTCTCAACAGATACCCCTCCGTTGTGGTTGCACCTTCGGTACGACCATCTGTATCGCTGAGGCACGCAAGCCTCCCCACCAACGGCAAGGTCCATGGTTCATGGGGGGAGGTATAACGGGAGTGGGATTCGATATGAATAGGAAGGTAGAGCAGGTAGTCTGTTTCTGTGAACAGTTCAGTGATAGGGTCATTCTTATCAGAAACGACAGCAAACCAACACTGACAACGATAGTTCAGGTATACATGCCGACGTCGCAACCTGAAGATGAAGAGATAAAAAAGTGTATGAGGATATTATGTAAAGGAGGATTAAAATCTAATAGTCATGGGGGGCTGGAATGCAGTTGGAGCGGAAGGAGTAGAGGAAAAGGTTATAGGAGAATATGGGCTTGGGACAAGGAATATAGAGACGAGAAAGACTGAGTTCTGTAACAAGTTTCAGCTAGTAATAGCGAATACCTTGTTCAAGAATCACAAGAGTAGGAGGTATACTTGGAAAAGGTCGGGTGATACGGGAAGATTTCAGTTAGATTACATCATGGTCAGACAGAGGTTTCGAAATCAGACACTGGATTGTAAGGCGTACCCAGGAGCAGACATAGATCACAATATAGTAGTGATGAAGAGTAGGCTGAAGTTTAAGACGTTAGTCAGGAAGAATCAGTACGCAAAAAAGTGGGATACAGAAGCACTAAGGAATGATGAGATACCCCTGAAGTTCTCTAAGGCTATAGATACAGCAAGAATGAATAGCTCAGTAGGCAGTACAGTTGAAGAGGAATGGAAATCTCTAAAAAGGGCCATCACAGAAGTTGGGAAGGAAAACATAGGTACAAAGGAGGTAGCTGCGAAGAAACCATGGGTAACAGAAGAACTGTTGATTGATGAAAGGAGGAAGTACAAACATGTTCCGGGAAACTCAAGAATACGGAAATACAAGTCGCTGAGGAATGAAATAAATAGGAAATGCAGGGAAGCTAAGACGAAATGGCTGCAGAAAAAATGTGAAGACATCGAAAAAGAAATGATTGTTGGAAGTACAGACTCAACATCCAGGAAAGTCAAAACATTAAAAGTAAGGGCGGTAACATTAAGAGTGCAACGGGAATTCCAGTGTTAAATGCAGAAGAGAGAGCGGATAGTTGGAAAGAATACATTGAAAACCTGTATGAGGGGGAAGATTTGTCTGATGTGATAGAAGAAGAAACAGCAGTCGATTTAGAAGAGACAGGGGATCCAGTATTAGAAACAGAATTTAAACGAGGTATGGAGGACTTAATGCCAAATAAGGCAGAACGGGCTGATAACATTCCATCAGAATTTCTAAAATAATTTGGGGAAGTGGTAATAAAACGACTAATCACGTTGGTGTGTAGAATGTATGAGTCTGGTGACATACCATCTGACTTTCGGAAAAGCATCATCCACACAATTCCGAAGACGGCAAGAGCTGACAAGTGCGAGAATTACCGCACAATCAGCTTAACTGCTCCTGATTCCAAGTTTCTTACAAGAATAATATACTGAAGAATGGAAAAGAAAATTGAGGATGCGCTATATGACGATCAGTTTCGCTTTAGGAAAAGTAAAGGCACGAGAGAGACAAATCTGGCGTTGGGTTAATAATGGAAGCAAGACTAAAGAAAAATCAAGACACGTTCATAGGACTTGTCGACCTGGAAAAAGCGTTCGACAGTGTAAAATGGTGCAAGATGTTCGAAATTCTGCAAAAAGTAGGGGTACGCTATAGGGAGAAACGGGTCATATACATTATTTACAACACCCAAGGGGGAATAATAAGAATGGACGACCAAGAACAAAGTGCTCACATTAAAAAGGGTGCAAGACAAGGATGTAGCCTTTCCCTCCTACTGTTCAATCTGTACATCGAGGAAGCAATGATGGAAATAGAAGAAAGGTTCAGGAGTGGAATTAAAATTCAAGGTGAAGGGGTATCAATGGTAAGCTTCGATGATGACATTGCTGTCCTGAGTGAAATTCAGGAGTAGTGGAAATGAGAACAACGCTTAACATCAGGTCGCATCATGGTCACATCATGGTCACGAAGTAGATGAAGTTAAGGAATTCTGCTACCCAGGCATTAATACAACCAGTGACGGATGGAGCAAGGAGGACATCAAAAGCAGACAAGCTATGGCAAAAGGCATTCTTTGCCAAGAGAAGTCTACTAATATCAAATATCGGCCTTAATTTGATGAAGAAATTTCTGAGGGTGTACGTCTGGAGTACAGCATTGTATGGTAGTGAAACATGGACTGTAGGAAAACCGGAACAGAAGATAAGCGAAGCATTTAAGATGTGGTGGTACAAACGAATGTTGAAAAGTAGATGGACTGATGAGGTAAGGAATGAGGAGGTTCTATGCAGAGTCGGAGAGGAAAGGAATGTGTGGAAAACAACGATAAGGAGAAGGAACAGGATGATACGACCTCTGTTAAGACATTAGAGAATGACTTCGCTGGTACTAGAGGAGCTGTAGAGGGAAAAAACTGCAGAGGAAGACAGAGATTGGAATATATCCAGCAAATAAACAGGACGTATGTGTAGATTGCAAGTGCTACTCTGAAATGAAGAGGTTAACACCAGAGAGGAATTCGTGGCGGGCCGCATCAAACCAGTCAGAAAACTGATGACCAAAAGAAAAGAAAAGAAAGAAAAAGAAAAATAGAGGTGACGAAAGTCACGGAATACCTCCTAACATCGATCGGGTCACATCTTCTTTCACTCAGCGTAGTGCAGCAGCTTGACGGAGCATGGAATCAACAAGTCGTAGGAAGTCCCCTGCGGAAATATTGAGCCATGCTGCCTGAATAGCCGTGCAGGATTTAGTGCACAAACTGACCTCTCGACTACGTCTCATAAATGGCCGATGGGATTCATGTGGCGATCTGGGTGGCCAGATCATTCCCTCGAACTGTCCAAAAAATTCTTCAATCCAATTGCATACAATTGTGGCCCTGTGACATGGCTCATCATCATCCAGAAAAATTCCATCATTGGTTAGGAACATGAAGTCCATCAATGGCTGAACATCGTCTCCAAGTAGGCGAACTAACCAGAGGACCAGTCCCTTTGATTAAACACAGCACACATCATTTAGGCGACACTACCAGCTTGCACAGTACCTTGTTAACAACTTCACAGTCTAACTCTACCATCAAAAAAATGGTTCTGAGCACTATGGGACTTAACATCTAGAACTTAGAACTACTTAAACCTAACTAACCTAAGGACATCACACACATCCATGCCCGAGGCAGGATTCGAACCTGCGACCATAGCAGTCGCGCGGTTCCGGACTGAGCGCCTGAACCGCTAGACCACCGCGGCCGGCCTCTACCATCAGCTCTTACCAACTGACATCGGGACTTACCTGATGAAGCCACGATATTCCACTTGTCTTAGGACCCAACCAGTATGGTCAAGAGCCCAGGAGAAACGCTGTAGGCGATGTCGCGCTGTTAGCAAAGGTACTCCCGTCGGTCGTCTGCCGCCATAGCTCATTAACGCTAAATTTCGCCTCACATCATAACGTACATGTACGTCCCACATTGACTTGAACGTTTATGTCGTGCAGTGTTGCATGTCTGATAGCACTGACAAATGTACCCAAATGCCGCTGCTCTAGGTCGCTGAGTGATGACCTGCGGCCACAGCGTTGTCCATATGAAACTCCTCTCGAACAGGCCATGAAGGGCATGAAGGGCCGCCGTGTCATTCCCAGATCACAGGCGTCACTGGATGCGGATATGGAGGGGCATGTGGTCAGCACCGCTCTCCTTTCTGTATGTCAGTTTCCGAGACTGGAATTGCGTTGTCCATGGTGTGACGTAATGCCTGAAATTTGGTATTCTCGGCACACTCTTGACACACTGTCGATCTCGGAATATCGAATTCCCTGATGATTTCTGAAATGGAATGTCCAATGCATCTAGTTCCAACTATCAGACCATATTCAAAGTCTGGTAATTCCCGTGGTGCGGCCATAACCACATCGGAAACCTTCTCACCTGAATCAGCTGAGTACAAATGCCAGGTCCGCCAATGCACTGCCTTTTTATAACTTCTATATGGGACATTACAGCCATCTGTCTACTCGCATATCGCTGTCCCATGACTTTTGTTATCTCAGTTTATGCACACTACTCTATTCTCTTATCACTACGTTTTAACGAAAGAGCAAACAAAGCAAAATTCCGCGTTCTGAGCCTGATGGGCAAATCGGGACCGACCGACCGCTGTGTCATCCTCTGGCCAGTGGCGTCACTGGATGCGATATCGAGGCTCGTGGATTCAGCACATCACTCTCTCGCTCATTATTGGCTTTCTGGTTAGTTGACCAGGAAGCCGTTACTTCTCACTCAAGTAGCTACTCATCTGGCATCCTGAGGATAAGTGCAGTCCGTTCCAGTCCTTCCGCTGAGGAAAAATCCCTGGCAGCACCGGTAATCCTCCTCCGTATAGGAGCCAGACACACTGAACACTGAGCTAGGAGGCGGACACATAACAAAGAAGGACGATTATTTGCAAAAGTAAGGAGTCCGTGGTAGTCTTTCTATGGACGTGGAACAATGAAAATTCCAGTACCCTTTACCTCAGTAACACTGTCCACTACATTTACATGATAATGACTTCATAACACTAACTTCATCATATCATATCTTCATCATATTCCTCATGATACTTCAAAAATTCACGTAATTTCTCATAATCTTCCAGAACACAACATAATCATAACCTCAATATTGAATTTTGAAAACATTTTAAATATCGATCTAGGCCTTTCAAATTCTTTATAGCATGTGACTTACATTTGATCACGGCCACTCTCGACCTGTGGTCACTGTCAAATGCCTGTAATAAAAATACTATGAAAGTAAAAGCGTAAACCACTTATTTACTATTGTTACACTCTGCATATTATAATTACTATTACATTACTAACAGAATAGTCAGTTATATGTGCTTCATATTTAAAACCTATTTAGTACGATGTGGGAACAGACACTTGATCCCAAATACACCGTTTTTTTCCTTCCTTTACTATTATCTCTGTTCCCGACGAAGAAGGCTGGCTGGAAGCTGATAAAAACATATGAAGGTGATTAAAACATACAAAGTACGAAACTAACAGAGGATTTTTCTTAAAAATACATTGGTGGATGACACGACTTTTACATAAAACCAGATGACAATAAATGAAGCTTCTTTAAAAACACGTAGGTGGAAATTATCGATGATTTTTAAAACTTTCAGAATGTCATATCACTCTTAAAATATAGTCACTGATGATAAAGTAAATGATGCCAGGGTGTAACGATGATACAGGGTTGCTGTTTATACATGTGACTAGGGTTGGAAAGAGGAGTATATCTTAGGGCGGATTTCATTGTTGTAGAGTGCGAGTTGTTTGAAATTCAGGCGGGAGGGGATCGATAAGGCATGAAGGTGCACATAAGGTAGAATATGGATGTAATCCCGCAGCAAGGCACCTACACTCGTGATCAGTTCCGGGAAATTCGATGATGGCACTATGTTTTGCTATTGACCTATCAGATCTGACGGTACTCTAGGAAGAGAAGAAGGTATGAGAAGTGGATGAGTTGGTACAGGAGGCAAGTGAAGAGAAGTGCATATGTTTCCAGGAGCTCAAGGGCCTTATAGAATTCGTGGGAGGTAGAGGTCCAGAAACCGTGGTCTAGGTGAGGATGGGGGGATGATAAATGGTGAGGATAATGGTAGAAGGCTGTAGACCCCAGGTGATACCTGTTGGCTGTTTCAGTCGGTTTAGTTCTTTGTGTTGGATGGGTAGGAGATCTGTATTCCATGTTAAATTTTCTGTCAAGGGTTAGTCTTCAATACTTTATAGTGTTATAGAGACGGGTTTGTTGTAGAAGGAAAGATAGAAGTCTGGACGACAGAAACACTGAGTGGTGCGATCAATCATGGGGCTTGGTTTTTCTGCGGATTTAGTTGAAACTTCCACTATTACACCTCTCGACCAGGAGACTGAAGAAACGTTAGAGGGACACATTGCAGAGTTGAAGAGTGTGGTGATTGACTAGGTAGGCATTGTCGTCATGATATTGTGAGAGGTATGCAGTGTAAACGAACTGAAGGAGGGCTAAAAGGACGTGGCTTTGAGACATATCTGCAGTGTGGTGAAGTATGTGAGAGCAGGTGCCCTTGATTGTGACATATGCAGGATAGTGGATGCTATAAGGTGGACATAGTTAACTGGGACAGCAATTGTCTGTAGCTTTATTGGTGCGTTGATATACAGAGGGTTCCATCTAGTACTCAAAGTTGGGATCATTTTTGATGACAAATGCGTCTTCCAGGTAGGATACGAAGTGGTTGGCATTGGTGTAGTGTTCAAGAAGAGGTCTGTTGTTAAGCTGGAGGGGCTAGATGGGAGTGGGTATGTTCCCAGAGAGTTTATGGAGTGCTGTCCAGTACATTGCAGAACTTAGAGGTATTTCATTTAGTTTAGTGCATGTCATGTACCAGTACCAACGTCATTCAGCTTGTAAGTAACTGTGGACATGTCACTTGAGCCATCAGTGGTGTGTGTGTGTGTGTGTGTGTGTGAACCACTTAGTAATATGAAGAATTTTATGTAAACTTGGTCGGATACTTGGAGCAAGAAAATAACATGGTGAGGGAAAATTGGATGGCTGTAGTAGAGAGTTCAGATAAGAAGAAGACTGGAAATTACATCCGAGACGGTTTGTGGAAATCAGCCTTATGTAAACATCAGGATTTTGATGTCTGAAATCATGGCTTTCGATTGGGGCATGGATTTGGACAACTTACGCATTCCATTCTGCACAGGAATAATCCTTGATTTGTCAGGGTGGATGATTATGAATGGGCTGGGTTGGGTTTAGTACATGGTACGAGACCTGGAGAAGGACAGGTAGATGATCACTCCTAGTTGGATCTAGGACTTCCACTGCAGTACACTTCAAGAGGTTAGGAGAGACAATAATGATATCAGGAGTAGAATCAGTGTAAGAATGCGCGTGGAATGAGAGTAGATATCGTGCCCATTGAGGACATTAATAAACTGATCCCACTGCCTTATGTCAGCAGGTATGCAGGAATGAAATCTAAGGTGTGATGTCATTATGTATATGATAAGGATTTAGTCTACATGGCTTCATAAATCGTAAAGCAAAGTTAGGGTGGATGTAGAGAGGGGCAAGGATTAATATGAGTTGCGGAAGAAATATGGTGAAGATGAGATGCTCAGCTGGATCATTTAGGAGCTGTTGGGGAGTAGAAGGTATATTCTAGAGATGGGAGACAGCTACTCCAGCAACACAGGTAACTGGACTGGGATTATTTGTGCGATGTGGAATGTAAGGACACATGGTACAGTTGGAGAAAGGTTTCGTTGAAGAGAGGGGAGTGAATTTTGTGTTGTCGGATGGTGTGGATAAGAAAGTGTTAAGTGGAACAGAGGAAATGGATATTTTAGTATAAAATGTTGTATGTCTGCTGTAGTATTTTCAGTAAAACCAGGAGATGTTTGAGGATAGGTTTAGACAAGTGTTAGGAGACAATTTGAAATGAAATGGATTAGATTTTACGAATAGGTGACACATATATTGAAATGACAGCTGGTGCATCTGTGGAAGGTTCTTTGCTGCATGATGTGGATGTCTTTCAAAAGGGTGCATGTTTTAGTATTAACGTTATGAACATGATATCTTCAACTCAGGGTAAAAGATGGACTTGTTTAAGTGAAGCGGTTTATCAGCTGAGTGTACGGGGATGGTGAGTTCAGGTTTTTGGATAGGAGTTTCGAATTTGCACTTCTGGGACTAGGTAGGAGGTAAGATTCATAGCAGTTAGATGAGGATTTTGGGTTTTGGCATTGTTTGCGAAGACGCTATGAGTATAGGTGGGTGGGTGGTAGTGCTTTCTGGTGACAGTGCTCTTAGAGCAGTACCAAGTAGTATGGTAGTGCTTTGGTCAATGAGATGTGTGAGCGCCATGTTCTCAGCAAGAATGCTTGGCTGTGTTTCACGTCTGGGCCTAGCTCACAGGATCCCAATGCAGCATTGATTGCAGTTGATACCAGTAGTAAGCAACAAACTCAGTCTCCTTTGAAGCTCCATTGCTGACATCGATGTACTTGTGTAGGGGATAGCTGTGTCTCTACAGGGTGCTTACTGCAGTAAATCAAGGCCCAATGCTTTATTTTGTCAATGGTGTCAGATGATTTGGAGAATATTCGTGCTACGAAGCAAGGCCCATTGTCAGGCTGAATGAGTTCAGGCCGAATGTGTTGCGCCTTGTGTCCATTTATTGTTGGTTGTGGGTTAAGTTCACTTTCGATTTCTGGGTCCCTGTACTATAAATCACCCTTTTTGTTTACTGCTACGAGGCAGTGATCATTTAGCGAAGGGTTAGTGAGAGTAGTTGTCATTGCATATCTTCCAAAAGAGGGGATAACTTGGAATAAGGATAGATGGTAATATGGGTAGTTGATTTTAATGATGCTGAATCTTCCCTGAGGCTAGGTTGCTGCATTTCATTGTTGATACGTGTCTCTGAACGTGACTGAGGAGAGTCATGGGGCTCGGAAATTTGAGGTAACATCTGCTTACCAAAAACGGCGAAGAAGATATTGGGTTTTGGGCTTCAGGAACGATTTAGACCTGCAAGTCATCAGTGTCCTATAGAGTTAACTGAGTACTTTTGGATTCGCGTGGACACACTTCAACTAGATGTTTTGTTTGATTGTGTGATAGATTTACGTCGAATTTGGAAAGGATGTTATGAGATGACTGGGGTGGGGAGGGGGGGAGGAGGAGGGAACTTTTACCTGCAGGTACCAGTGCATACATCATAGCTGGCGTTATGGCATCTGGCGTTGGGGCTGCTGCTGGTGATAGTGTGGCTGCTGCTGTTCATGGCGATGCTGCAGCTGATGATACTGCTGGCTAAGATGTGGCTCGTACACACACACGTCAAAAATATGCGTATATAGTCTTGTACTTCACGTATTGCATACAGGAACACATTTACTGATACATCATGTAACTAAAAAGCTGTTTACAAATGTTTCCTACGACCTAGCCTAGTGTATTTAGCACCAGAACGCCAGCGAAAGGAAATGTAACTAAGAAAGCTGCTAACAAACAGCTTGGCAAAGGACACTTGTATTGCTAAATACATAAGTCATTTATAACAGTATTTTAGTAACATGATATGCGACAAAATATATTCCTATATGCCATATGTAATGTGCACGACTATACATGAAGATTTTTGACGTATGCATGTGGTAAAAAATGTCTCTTCCCACGTAGCTACCTCCGTATCAGCCAAATCAATGATACGGAGCCCCTTGGCTACAGGGGCTCAACATGTGTTAGCAAAAATTCCTAAAATATTTTACACTCAAGGTGACCGCTTAAGTATTAGGCTGTACCCTAAACGCTTAATTAATCGGGCGTGCAACTGTCAGTAACGCTGAACGTTTCAGATTTCCTGCGGTACACGCCATCAGACAGCAATGACTACTGTATTTCCTCTTTTCAGTTCATTAAGAACAATGTATACGCGTTTATTTCAATCTGCGCACGCGGTTCATGACGTTCAAACGTTGTAAATCTATTGATTATTTGTTCGCTAATAAGTTTAATTGTGAAAGAAATGAGTGAAAGGAAGAGAGATTATCCCACTGGAGCTATGAAAAGAAGAAATAAACAGAAGAAGTGGAAGTTATAAAGAAATTGCCCAACAGTTCTTCATTTTTTTTCAGCAATCGGATTCTATGAGTGTTTTACTTTGCAGTAATAAGTACTATAAACTTATCTACCTCCATAGAAAAAACTACTTTTTGTTAACAATTTAGGTCACGTTATACAGCGTTCTCAGCTGTGTAACGTAGGACTCATAATTGTTATTACACGTTTTCACGGAAATGTACAACATACACAATTTTATTTGAATTACGTAACAAACCGTAGAGTTTGATTAAGGGTACGCATGCGATGCATGTCGCTAGAGAACAGCGGCATGTGAAACGCTTCGTCTAGGTCTATCGTCTAGTCGAACAAACTGCAGTAGGTATATACATGCGCCAAGAGTTCGCTAGATTTGTATGAACGCTGTAGGCACCTTTGTAAGAATATACATGCCACAATTTTGTATACACAAGTTTTCCCACATTAGTTGTATGTACGTGGAGGTTTAATTTTACGCGCTTCATGCAGAGTGTATTAATTAAATAAAATCTTTATCGTACACAATTAACAAGGTGGTGATACATTAAATTTTTTTTACAACAGTGAGCTTATATCAGGAAGAGATTTCTTCCAGCCAACACATCTATTGTGGAAATCGCAATGAAAAATAAAACCAGTCAATGTAGATTTTATTAAGTACACATTTAATAAAATAAAATTTGAATCAGTATAGTGCGGCATTACTGTTTAACCTCGCCAGCGCGAAATCGTCAAGACGAACTCATGGTTAACGCGAAATAAATTTGGTCCAGGCAAGAATACATTATTTCTAATAGTAAATTTTGACGTTTAACACAAATTTCGGTTAAGGCGAATTACGAAGGAATTTTCAATTCCAAGTGTAATTAAATTTCACTTTCATTAAATTTCATTTTAACACAACCTTCCAATGTTACAGTAACTTTTTTCCGAAATGAAAGCAAGAAATGTAACTACAGATCTAACTACCCGTTGTTGACTCGTTTCTAACGTATTGTAGGTCGAGAGACGCGATTATCAGCGTATACGGTACATTTAACCAAAGATTATAAAAGTAAGTATTAAAAATATTTGCGCTTTGTTACACCTAACGAAAACAAAATAAGAGCTCATACCTCGAATAGCAATTGTAGTGCAGACGGGCTCAAAACCAAAATTTTTATACTGTAAAAGAATATCGAATTGATTTTTCCAGCTGTAGAGGGCAAGCTTACGATGGAGCAAATGTTATGCTAGGTGAGTTTGAAGGATTACAAGCCCTTACAAAAGAAAATGCGCTAAATGTCGATTATATTCATTGTGCTGCACACGCATCAAATTTAATTTTAAGTGGTGCTGCAAAACGTGTTTCTCCTCTGACAATTTTTTCGATAATTTGGAAGAAATATATACATTTTTTGAGAAATAATATAAATACTGGTCAATGCTGAGTAACGACAAATATTTAAAACATAAAATCACCCTTAAGAAAGTATACCCTACTAGATGATTTTCAAGACACGACACTTTATCAGCTATAAAGAAAATTATTCATTAATAATGAAAACTTTCTACCAGATTAATTTCCATTAAAAAGACGATCGTGACGAATGTGAGAGTATAATTAGCATTTTAAAGAACTACGATTTTATAGTGCTTGTCACCTTCTTTAAGGCATTATTTGAAATCATTAATGCAGTTTCTAAGGCTCTACGACATGAAAATAATGACTTACAGAAAGGTAGTATTTTACTAAGTAATGTTTTGAATAGACTGAGCGAAATAAGAAATCAAAATTCATTCTATGGTTTTGCTAAACGAGTCCAGAGACCTGAAAAAAGAATTGGGCGTAACAAGTGTTTTCAAAAATAAAAGACGGAAGGTAACGAAGCGATATTTTGATAAGTTATCAGAAGATGAGAGAACTTCAAAGTCAGTGCGTACTATTACTGTTTATAATATATTGGTTGCTGAAACTAAACAAAAATTTTAAAGCCTCTGTGACCTTAGTAAAACATTAGAAGTCTTACAATCGGAGAAACTCTTACCATTTTCAAATGAAATAATAAAAAAGGTAGTGGGAAACTGACTGCTAAATACAGTAAAGACGTGTTATTTGATCTGTATGAACAATTAATTTCTTTGAGAATGTGCTTAAACACTAAAATTCTGAAAATCCATTCCATTAAGGAACTCACAGAATTATTACTGATCAAATTCAATAGCCTTGCATCCAGTTTTCCAGAGGTAATAACAGAATGTTTCCTATTTTGTACCCTTCCTGTAACATCTGCAACAGCTGAAAGAAGATTCTCTAAATTAAAACTGATTAAAATCTTAGGACTTCTATGAACCAAGAACAGCTTTCATACTTGTCAGTACTGTATGTAGAGCCAGAACATCTTGACAAACTAAAATCGTCTTCGACTAAAGCTGATTTAATAAGTAAGTTTGCCAAAAAAGGCGAGAAAAGTGTATACTTGAATTGTTTGGATATCTTGGCTCCTACGAGCATTAATAGTAAATTACTTACCTATAAAATCTATACTTAATAAATATTTATTTTTTTCAAAATGAGAGTTTTTGTTTCTTTTGTGAAAAATCTTTACCCTCCATTTGAGCTTCGCCACAGTCGAGTGAAAGGATCCCGCTACAAAATTTTGATACAGGGCCCATCTAAGGCAAGCTAAGACACTGTTTTAAATATAATGCACATATTACCGACGCTACTTTTAGTAATTTAGTAATAAGTATAAAATACTAAACGTAACAACGTTAAACGAGTGGTTCGTATTTTAACTTTGCTAGTACCGTTGTTACAGGCATCTGAAAGTGGCCACAGGCCGAAACTGGTCAATGATGTAACACATGATGAAATAACGATCCTCTGGAAGAGAGAACTTGACAGCTTAGGTGAGTATTTAAAATCGATGTATCATTCAGAAATCGTGTCGAGGGTGTGGATTCACACATGATAAGACATCATAATAATAGCACCATCTCTTAATACGTATCCTACATATTTTCATGATAAAAACCAGTACTTCAGGTCACTGTTATCTCATCCCGAGAGACTTGTCCAATATACTGCGCTACATTAGCTCCTCGATATCACTGACTTATTTCCTGGATCACAGCCGTTTTTCTGCTACCCTCCCGTGCCCTTAGCGCACTTCATAATATTTTCCTTAGCACCCGATACGTTTTCTCCTAGATTGGAGAAATAACTTACGCGGATTCACTGCAGTCAAGCTCACTGTATTTCGAAGGATCTAGAGCGGTTTAATGATAACGGCACGTCTAACGATCATCTCCCATCAGTAACACACTGTGTTAGTGACGCATGATGCAAAGGCACGAAATTCTAATCATTTGATATTCTTGCTTATTTGGTCCACGTCCTTCTTGGTGAGCGCTGTACCACTGTCTACATCTACCTAACAACTACCTTACGTCCTGGAACTAAACAATATTCTCTGACAACTGCCGTGGCGGTTGTCATACTACCTCATACATACACTTCGTTAGCTAATAGTTCTCCTATTTTGTAGTAGCTCTTAGCCTAGATCCTATTGGCAGTTAAAGGCTACTAAATTCGTACTTCTCTATTTACAACAACCCATGCTTGCACTTACCTACTAATTACACTGACCTAAATACCCTAGATGCCCATGGCCTTTTCGCCTTAGCCATGCGTTTTCGCTATACTGTCTTGCGTAAACCGCTTTCTGTCAGCATACCCATCAAACTACATTGTGCGATTCAGTTCATGGGACACCGTGTCAAGGTGAATTAGAGTGAGTGTCCCCCCAGCGTTTGGTATTAGGAACTATAGTCTTTTCACTGTATGCAAATGAGGTGTCATCAGGTTCATCCTACTGGATATACCACGCATATGTTGATGACCTCCAGTTGTATCTAAGTGCAAAACCAGTACACCTGAAGAAAGCAATCGAGAATCCCAATACTGACCTGTGTGCGCTATCAAAATGGGTACAGGATATATAGTTAAAGCTCGAGCCATCCAAATCCAAGTGATACTGGCTGATCATTCCAAGATCATTAGCCCGAAATATCCGGAATTGTCACCATATTTAACTTAAAATGGGAGAAATATCTTATCTCCTTCAGCAAACATTCTAGGCAAAACAACTGATGAAAATCTAAATTGGACTGAGCACGTAACTGCAGTGTGCAAGAAGGCATCAGCATCCCTCCATGCCCTACAGAAATATAAAACTCTCTTATCTCTTGACCCGAACAAGAAATTTTTACAAACATTTATACTTGCAATTACTGATTACAGGGATGTTATCCTGCAACGTCTTTCTCATGAAAGCTCACGGGGCTTGGAACTGGTTATGAATGTCAGTGTTCTTTATACCTGTGCTGTTTGACTCTTTGGTCAAATTTCACCATCATGTGCACAGCCATCCTAGGCGCAAGTAGACAAGCGGAGACATTTCCTCACCTACCGTATTCTCTACTGTTTTACCAATGATCACTGTCCCTCATATCTCTCCTTGACCTCAACACTCTTCTCTGAACAACGTGCAAAAACACCTGCTGTCATCAGAGCAAAATCCTTTCTGTCCCACTCCGCCGTCCAGTCACTTTCTGTAAGTATTTTTCAGCGGAAGGAACCCGGCTGTAGAATAACTTCCTGCATTAAATTAGGGAACTGATTAACATCTCCAGCTTCAGCAGACAGTTAATGGCCTATCTACTACAACAAAAATGAGGACCACCATTGTCTCTGTACACACTAGTTACTCTTGTAAATCCCTCTTTCCAACCTAATCTTCCTCTTTTCCTAGTATTTAGGCCGATGCAGTCTCCTTAAATTTCCTTTCCGCAGTAATCGCTATGTCATAACACATGTGGTTTGTACATCTAAATATTCTTCTTATTGTTATCATTGTCATTATTATTACTGTTACTACTATTATGATCACTACTGATGGTAGCAGCTGCAGTAGTAAAAATGTTGCCAGTATTAACTGTATTAGTTCATGGCTCAAATGACTCTGAGCACTATGCGAATTAACTTCAGAGGTCATCAGTCGCCTAGAACTTAGAACTAATTAAACATAACTAACCTATGGACATCACACACATCCATGCCCGAGGCAGGATTCGAACCTGCGACCGTAGCGGTCGCTCGGCTCCACTCTGTAGCGCCTAGAACCGCACGGCCACTCCGGACGGCTATTAGTTCATAGTCAGTATAGTTTACTCACATTGCCACTTATCATTTTAATACTAGTTGTCATATTAAAATGGTTATATGTTAGGTAACTATGATCTAAGAATGGTAATTGTTGGATCCTGCCTAGTTGTCAAAGATGGTGTGTCTAGGAAACCTGCTTCTCGGATCGATAGACAACAACTCAAGCAAATCGTATTAAACAGTTTTATTACGAAATGAATCAATGACAATACCTAACTTCGAGAAATACATATATGTGTCGCAAGCAAAGGGTGACATGCAATATAATCAATGTTCCAATACAGTGGATGCTGCCACTACGTGAGCATATGGAGCGGCAATTTCAAACTGCAGAAATAATCAGACATTAATTCTTTCGATCGATATTACAATATTTGAGCTCCGAGGACAAGAACCAACAGCAATTTATTATTTTTCTATTCTAACAGTGAAAATAACAATCAGTAGGACAATCTGAGACTTTACGTAAATGAAATAATTTTTGTGGCTGGTGTGTAAGATTAATTTTTCTCAGAGTAATTTATCAGTGATTTGCTATTGGAAGAGGCTGTGGTGTGATGTATAAATTATTTGCTGCATACATTTTAATGTCACTTCCTGAATTAATGAAACAGGATTTCAATATTTAATTGTAGTGATAAGGTTGTTGTTGTTGTTGTGGTCTTCAGTCCTGAGACTGGTTTGATGCAGCTCTCCATGCTACTCTATCCTGTGCAAGCTGCTTCATCTCCCAGTACTTACTGCAACCTACATCCTACTGAATCTGCTTAGTGTATTCATCTCTTGGTCTCCCTCTACGATTTTTACCCTCCACGCTGCCCTCCAATACTAAATTCGTGATCCCTTGATGCCTCAGAACATGTCCTACCAACCGATCCCTTCTTCTGGTCAAGTTGTGCCACAAACTTCTCTTCTCCCCAATCCTATTCAATACTTCCTTATTAGTTATGTGATCTACCCATCTAATCTTCAGCATTCTTCTGTAGCACCACATTTCGAAAGCTTCTATTCTCTTCTTGTCCAAACTATTTACCGTCCATGTTTCACTTCCATACATGGCTACACACCATACAAATACTTTCAGAAACGGCTTCCTAACATTTAAATCTATACTCGATGTTAACAAATTTCTCTTCTTCAGAAACGCTTTCCTTGCCATTGCCAGTCTGCATTTTATATCCTCTCTACTTCGACCATCATCAGTTATTTTGCTCCCCAAATAGCTAAACTCCTTTACGACTTTAAGTGTCTCATTTCCTAATCTAATTCCCTCAGCATCACCCGACTTAATTCGACTACATTCCATTATCCTCGTTTTGCTTTTGTTGGTATGATAAGGTATGAGAATATAATTCGTTGTAGTCGGGCTCAGTGCCACATAAATAATAATCAACAGAAATTATACCTTTCTTTTAAATAATTCTGTTAGTCTTGCTGCTACATTTTCATACATTTTAATATAACAGGTACACAGCGCCACAACAACTTTAAACAAACAAAACGAAACCCATCACAAGGGAACATCAGGCTTCGGGTCATACCCCGCCATCTGGCCTTCGCTCTGGAGGAAACGTTCCCCGAAAAACGACCGGAACGGTACGTGTCGACCTCATGAGGCCCACAGCAAGATGCAGAAGTCGTCGGTTGCTGCGGCGTGGGCGGGTCCAGCTCCATCGGTAGGACGAGAGGAGGCGGAGGCTTCTCCATGGAGTCGTCCTGCGGTGTCGTGATGATACCCTATGGCGGCTGCTGTCACCGCGCTGTCCTCGGGATCCTTGAATCTTGGGGAACAGATACAGAAGGATGACCGTACACATGGCAGTGGCGAATTTGATTGTGATGCCGGCGCTGCAATCCCTCTGGGCCTGAAATGAGATACATGCATGCCCCAAGTCGACGAAGGATCTCGCCTCGCGCCATCCGTCCGCTGCCGCTAAAAACCCTGCAAAAGACAATATCACGCGGCACGATGCGATACTTGCGATCTTCCTTCGGAGCCGGATGCTGAGGAGGGTGAGGCAGGTGGAACAGTGTCCGATGGCGACGGCCGTGAGGCAGTTCCGCTGGCGATGGACAATCTCGTAGATCCGAACGATAGGAGGCGAGAGACAGTTGCAATGCTTGATCCCTGGTGTGTGCTTTGCGAATTTTACCCATCTGTTGCTTGAATATTCTGACAAAACGTTCCGCTTCACCGTTTGGCTGTGGATGGGACGGTGCAGTAGTTAGATGCTGTATGCCACTGCGTTCACAAAATGTTTCAAATTCATTTGACGTGAACTGAGGGCCGTTGTCCGACACTATGACTTCAGGCAAACCTTCGAGGCAAAAAATAGTGGCAAACACCTGAATTATGCTACGTGACGTTGTCATTGGCACAGCAAAAGGAAACTAGCTATAAGTGTCTACCACAATCAACCCTCGAGTATTCCAAAAAGGTCCCGCAAAGTTTATGTGCACACGTTGCCATGTTGATTGCGACTTAGGCCAACCAGAGAATGTTTGTGGGGGAGCGGACTGATTTTCCGCATATGCGTGACACTGTGACGTCATCTGTTCTATTTGGGTGTCCATACCCTGACAAGTACAGTGTCGACGCGCTAACTGTTTCGTATGAACAACCCTCCAGTGTTCTTGGTGAAGTAATTGCAACCATTCTTTTTGATAAACTTTGGGGATCAACACACGTGACTGTCCACTGTCATTTTCAACAAGAATCACACCTTGCTGTATAGCGACGCTATGCCGACGTGAAAAGTATCAGCGCACTAAGGAGTTCTTTATGCTATGTAATGAGCGAGGTCAAGATGTGCGAAAGTATTTTAACAAAATGTTCAAATCTGAATCAGCTTCCGCGGCCTGTGCAATTCTCCTGTAGTTCAGAAGAAAGGATTGAAGCAATTCAGAATCGTGAGCATCGAAGTGACAACAAGTTACAACATAAACGTCAAAATATGTGTCAGGGCCAAGAGGTGAAAGTGCGTCAGCATTACCATGTTGAGCTGTCGGACGATACACAATCTCGTACTGGTATTGAGACAACAACAATGCCCATCTTTGCAATTTTTGGGCAGCTCGTAACGGAATCGGCTTCGTCGGATGAAACAAGTACTGCAATGGCTTGTGATCCGTTACTGAGTAGAATTTATTAGCATACAAATAGTGGTGCAAGTTGGTGATACCATACGCAATAGCCACTGCCTCATATAGTGAATAGTTACTCTGAGCTTCGGACAACACTTTTAATGCGAAAGCAATAGGTCTGTCTGTATTACAAAATCTGTGCGAAAGCACTGCAGCCATTTTGTGATATTATTGGATTTCAGACATTTTGCATGTGAGAAAAGGACAGCCATCGAGCTGTAGTTTGTAATGATACTAAGCATGACAACGCGAGAGTAAAGAAACGAAATCTGTTTATAACGTGCGCCTATACCAAGACGCGCGACCAGCGTTTAAAAGGTACTTTTACACGCTATGACTCGCTGGGCGCAGATATTTAAAATCATTGCCGCAGCGCTTGATAGCAAGAAGCTGCGAAACAGAAGAAAGAACAATTTATCATTTGTTAGGAAAATTCTAGAGTCTTTATAGTTAGTTCTACTTCTCGTCGCCGATATGTTAACATGTACTTCATTACCTTTGATGTTTGGTCGCCGACTTGTTAAGACGTGTTGTGTAGCACCGCTACAAGTTATATTTCATTTAGTGTGAAAAACCACGTTATCACCAAGGAAAAAAAAACGCTTTTGTAAACCTTGTGACGATAAAAAATACTTACGCGCACGCCAGGACATTTAATTTTTACAAAATATCACACATACAAAACCAGCGATTGTTGGACTGCTCCATGTATGAGAAAAACGTAAAAATGTAAGTTTTGTATTCATTGTAAATTTGTTAATGTTTATAGTTTAACGCCTTTGTTCTTTGAGAATATGTCGATGATTCACTGTACAGAAAATCTATGCTTATTCTTTTCTTTATATTAACCACAAATATTGTTTATGTTTAAATGAACTTTGTTACAGGTTCGCTCTTTATCGCGGTGTCTCGATTGTATTTGGGAGACCATTAATGGGTTCAATTTCCGATCTGACAACTTTTTTTACAAAATTTCACTGTTTTGCATTCATTTCCAATTTTTTTTATTATTCAAATAGGTCCCTTAGGTAATTTCATTGAAGAGTCTGATTGCGTGAAAGCAATCCGGGTTAAGAGGTCATTTGAGAAACTATTTTCGCACAATCAATCTGTACGTCTCCTGAACACAATCGAGAACCGACGCATCGGCGATCATTCATAAATTTTTCTCTCTTTCCAAGTCGTACCAAAAAACGGCCAAGGAGAACTGCCGTGAGTACGCAATCTAGTGTTAAATGTTGGATTCTTTATCTTGTCGACAAACATTGCCATAAATTATCATCATCAATGTTATATTTGGTTAAATGTGAAAAGCAAAACCTTTTAACGGTAGATGTGGCGCCCGAACAGGGACTTGACTAAAAAACTAATTTGTTCTTTTTATTTTCATGCTATCATCTGGAGAAACCTGGAAGCCAAAACCAGTGATAAAAAAAAAGGACGCATATGCAGAAAATCGCAGTAAGAATCCACAACAGCAATAAATAGCAGCGCGCAAGACAACTAATGTGAGTACGATTTTTCATTACGTTTGAAGCTTTGCGTACCGAGCATTCAGTCGGCTCGTGACATTCACTCTCGACGCTTTTTTCCTTTTCCTCAAGCAATTTAATTTCCAAATTTCTGTTTCCTTTTGCTATTAGATCCGCCTCTATCACATCACTTCGCTTACAATAGTTAGAAATAGTTAGCAAGAATTTCCATTGTTGTGCAATTTAGTGAATCACAATGGCCGCTATCTGTGCCAGTTTCAGTGCTCTATAAGTGTTTTTCATTTATTTTATGACTCCCGTTGCCATATTGGCATTTTCGTGTGTCAGAGTTTCAATTGTTTATAACGCGCAAGCAATATCTGAGAAATCAGGACGCGAAATACTTGGCGCACCTGACAAGTGAAAATCATAATTAAAAAAAATTATCTTTTCTAGCTCGTGCAGTGTAACTACTTTAAATTTACGATGGCTGATGAGCAACCAAGGCAACTTAGACCGCGCGCGGGTGTAAACAAACCTGAATTTCGTAGTGAGGGAACAACAGACGACGAAGCGACACGTGGGCTGTCGGCGCCACAGACCGCGCCGCAGTCACGTGAATGCACGCTGTTTGATATACTAAAATTGTTTGCTGATATGAAAACCAGTTTTGAAGCAAACATGGCACAGCTTACAAACAAGAGTGATAACATTGAAGCTCACATGAGTAATCTTGACACTCGAATGGGACAGTTAACAAACCAAAGTGACAATATTGAAACGCAAATCAGTCAGTTAGCAAATCAAAGTGACAGCAGGTTCGACAGTTTAGAATCAAGGATAGAGGACACTCAAGTGCGAATGAACAATATAAATTCTGTTATTACCGACATCCAGGCACAAATCATAAATTCGAATGACACCATGGAGGAAAAAATTAAAGCCATTACCACTGCTTACGCAAGCGAGCTAAACGCAAGCGTGCACGCAAAAATTGATAGTGTTCTTTCGATGGTGGAATCCGCCGAGACCAATATTGGTAGCAAGTTCACAGATATGCAGGCCCTAATAGATTTGTGTAATTCAACTGCGAGTGACTCTTTGAAACATTACAGTGATGTTTCAAAGAGAGTAAGCCAATTGACAGAAGGTGTCAACCACGTTGGCGAGCGAGTTGAAGACCTTGCTCAGCAAATATCCGATGTCAATATTGACAAAAAGATCGCACATTTCAACACCGGTATAAGCAATATACTTAATAGGGAATTTGAAGAGTGGATGCAATCCAAAGAACAGTACATTGTCAGCAAGGTGCACGCTGAACTAAAGGGTACGGTTAAATCTGCTACAGCAGACATCTTAACCGCTCCCGGTACTTCTGGTGACACTTTAACCAGTGAATTAGGTGAAATCAGACGAGCATTTAGCCTCGATCTTCCGGAATGGAAACGTCAGCTGAGCAATGATATAGATCAACTGAAACGCCTAGTTCCGGAATTGCAAGGTGACAATCAAAGTGAGTATTCGCTACCGCCAGAACACGATAAACGTCAATATCCCGAGTGTCAGGTACAATTCTCACTAACAGTAAATAATACGCGTGACGAAACTTCCATGTCACGTAGTCATGCCGATCAACTAACACTCGTTGAACTAATGCGAGACGAGAGTGTGCTAAAACACAGAGTTTTTCAGCCTTTTATACCTGAAAAACGAAATATACATCCCATGGTATTTCTAAAATCATTCACAGGTGCTTTTCCAGAATCATGGAACGACAGGCAGCGGATACAGTTCATCTTAGGCTATGTACACGGTGAAGGATCAATTTGGGGTACAGAAATAATAGACAAATGTCACACCTATCCAGATTTTGAAAAGCATTTTTTGAATAAATTCTGGAGTTCAGGTATACAACAAAGACTCCGAAAGGAGGTTTACAACGCCGAACCTTTCAACACCAAAGGAGGAGATTTGAGACGTTATTTTGAAAAATATCTACGTAAAATTCAGTATTGGGACACGCCCATTTCAACCAAAGATGTAATCATGATCTTAAAGTCAAAACTATCTGTGTCAATAAGATAAAAACTAGTTAATGTGAGTGAAGAAGACCTAGAAGCCTTTCTTTCTATTCTTGACAATTTGGATATGATCTATGAGGATGTGCGTGCGAGCGCGCGGAATAATTATAATAATGGACCGCCCGCTCCGCAGCAGCACATAACAAACTGCGTCAATGGAATGTCGTACCAACATAACACGGGACAACCAAACGCTCAGCCTTACGGCAATCATAACAGTTTCAACCGCCGTAATGGAAAACAATTGAACAAATATCCACAACAGAATAGATACAATCCGATTTATCAAAACGCACAGCAACAATACGGTAATTCACCGATAAATCACAACGGTAATTACCAGTACCAGAACAACAAGACGAATAATGGAAATCGTCACCAGGGAAAAAATGGAACAATTATAACAGACCACATCAGTAGGCCTACAGTCAGCCGAGTCACTTCACTCCCTCTCACCAAATGAATTTTTCACAGCCGAAAAATGCGACATTTTCTCACCAACCCAACCAACAGTTCAGGAACAATAGTCAGGACAATTCGTCGCATGCTTTTCCTGACACTGCCGATCATAATAGCCAAGGAAATCCGACCATTTTCTACACACAGGCGAACCAAGCACCAAACGCGATGTCAAATAACACGCAATCAAGAGATGCACAAGTCGTATGGGATACGAACGCAAATTTTCGACCTGGTATGTCGCAAAATACTAGTCAAGTAAAAATAACTGACATTTCAGCTTCACCCCAGTCGGAAAACCATTAGCAGCGCTTCTTAAGGCCTCCACGGGGAAGCTGCGGAACCAATGGGGGGCAACTTCATTAAAAGACTTATCAACGTAATTAGATACGAAGACGACAGAGACTTACAGGACGAACTATTAGACGAAAAGAACACCTACGAAAACAGCGACCTTTGGGAAAACCAAGTACAAGCGTCAACTCTGATTCACATTTATTATATACCAATCATTGCCATCATCGACACAGATGCAAATATTAATGCTATGTCTATGTGTGTATATAAAAAGGTGTGCTCTTTAACAAAAATTCCTTCACTTCCTGTACAAGGATGTACTGTATCCGGAGCAGTAGGCTCCCTAGTACAGAAGGTTAGCTTATAAGTACAAGCAACATACAATTTAAATCCGACTGTATACAGTGCACATTTTTAGTAGTAAAGAACCTGTCAGTGTCATGCTTGTTAGGAATGGACTTTCTACGAAGAAATCGTGCCATCATTGATTTAACTGAAGGTAAGTGCACGTTAAGACTAGATGATAGGACACTGGTCATACATCTAATGAGAACCATAGTCAGGATAACCAACCTGGAACGTAAAGTGAAAATACGTAGACTTTCTGACAGGCAACATTACCACCGTGCGGTTCACGAGTTCAGTGACGTCACCAATGACCCTGACTTATTACCAACTGCTGACGAGTTACGCATAAAAATTGTGGAAACAGACGGACTCGACGACAGACAGAAGTATGAAATACATGACCTATTATCAACATCTGTGAACATTTTTTCCAGAAAACCAGATATCATAGCAGACTATGAATTTAACATGAGAGTGAAACCCCATGAAACTTTTTCCAAAACAACCTATTCAGTTCCGCAGTCCCGTAAAGAAGCCGTCAAACAAGAAATACGTAAAATGGAAAATCATAGACCCGACCGACTCTCCCTACAGTAGCCCGTTGTTACCTGTTTCCAAACACGATGGAAGCGTCAGACTTGTCTTGGACGCAAGGAATATTAATAAAATCATCATTCCAGTATGCACAAGACCAGAACCACTGGAGGAACAACTACAAAAATTCCATAGTGTGAGGTTCTTATCCTCAATAGACCTCCGAAGTAGCTATTGGCAGGTGAAACTATCATCATCATCGAGGAAGTACACAGCCTTTATCTTTGCCGGCAGATCCTATCATTTTCGTGTAGTACCTTGTGTAGTACCTTTCGGTCTCAACATTAGTTCTGGTGTTTTTATTACAGCACTTGATCATGTGCTAGGGCCAGAGTTACTTGACCAAGTCACCGTCTATGTTGTTGATTTACTGATAGCAACGACTTCCTGGGAAGAACATTTAACTCTCCTACAAAAGATCTTTCAAAGATTCTCTGATTTACAAAAATCCAAATTTGCCAAGAAAGAAGTCAAGTTTTTAGGACATATAATTTCTTCGGAAGGAATCTCACCTGATCCCAGCAAGTTAACAGCAATAGAAAATTTCCCTGTGCCTTGCACTAAAAGGCAACTAAAAGGTTTCATTGGATTAGCTTCATTCTTCCGTCGCTCCATTCCGAATCAATCAATGAACAATCCCGCATTGTTAAATTTGCTCAAGAAAAACATCCACTGGATGTGGACTTCTGAATGCCAGAAAGCCTTTGACAACATCAAAGAAGCTCTTCTAAAGAGTAACATTTTAAGTCATCCAAACATGAGTTTAGATTTCTGCATTTCTTGCGATTCATCGTTTCAAGGATTAGGTGCATGTTTATTTCAAATAGACAAAACTGATGGGCAGGAGGAAGTCAAAATAATCAGTTTTCCAGTCGGGTCTTAACCGAATGTGAGAGATCATATTCGGTAACCGAATTAGAGGGATTAGCCATTGTGTGGGCTTTTCGCCGCTTTAATTACTGTATTTATGGTCACAAAATCAGAGTATACTCACATCATCAAGCACTGAGCTTCTTACTCTCTTGCAAACTGTATCATCCTCGGCTTACTCGATGGTGTTTATTTCTACAAGAGTATGATTTTGAAATTATTTACGTAAAGGGCAAGAATAACATTATTGCTGATGCATTGTCACGTATGCCGGAAGGATTGCCGCAGCCTACTGAATTAATAGAACAGATTTCTAATCACAAAATTCTTCTTATGAAAAGTTCCTCTACATGGGAGTTACTTATTGCGTCTTTGTCGTCAAATGAATACTCTTCAAGACACAGATCGCAATTGGCTAGAAATTAAACAGCTTCTTCAAAACAACCCTGATCACTCGTTGTCAAAATTTTGTAAAGTACACAATGGAGTTTTGTTTCACCGAATTTCTCTGTTGACAGGAAGGTGGAGTGTCTGTATTCCTAAACATTATGTTGAACTTCTCATTTGGTACACTCACCTCTCCTGGGGTCACTATGGCTCAGAAATATGCAAACACAAGATTTCAACATACTGCTATGTACCTAATCTTCACAAGAAGGTCCACCAATTATTAAGAAATTGTTCCATTTGCCAATAGGCGAAACCTTTCAACTTGTCAAATGCCTTACCTTTAAACCCGATACGTACAGAGAGACCAAACCAAATCGTCAGTTTGGATTATGCAGGTCCACTTCGTCAGGGAAGAGGAGGTGTGAAGTATCTGGTCGTATTGTTTGATCTTTTTACCAAACACGTGAGACTCTATGCAATGAAGTTATCTAATATACTTCCACTAATCAGACGTATTGAGAAAGGCTACTTTCCTCGCTTTGGCAAGCCTGAAGCCATGTTATCTGATAACGCATCAACTTTCGTGGGGAAACGATGGAGAATTTTCCTTGCAACCAACAACATCAGACAAATTTTGATATCCCGGTACCGACCGCAAAGTAATCCCACAGAAAGAGTATTCAAAGAGTTCAATCGTTTCATACGAACGTATATTCCAAACCAGCAGACACGGTGGATTGATTTCGTCACACCCTTTGAAGAGATTGTTAATAATTTACCTCACACATCAACTGGTTTCACACCATCAGAACTAGTCTCTAAACGACTAGAAAGAAATGAATAGGTAGACCCCATCCCAAAATTACAAGACCCCATCCCAAAATTACAACACCCTGAAGTAACATTAGACGACAATTTAAGACAAGCTCTCATATCTTTAACCACTCATGCCAACCTAAGAAAAAAGGCGATGACAAACACATTAGCAAAGTATTATCGCATCGTATAAATGAACGAGTGCTATTAACGACCCACTTCAAACCATCTTTGATTCGCCATGAGAATCGCAAGTGGCAGCACTTGTATGAAGGACCATATATTATATTAAGAAAGCCGCACATTGGTTGCTATCTATTGGCTGACCGTGTGTCTGGACGAATAAAAGGATTGTTTCATCACACAGACTTGAAGAAATTCCGAGTCAACCATTGAAAATATCTGTTAAGTTAAGCTGCTAAAATAAAATATACACACACTATAAGTTGTCATACTATGTGCGAAGTACCAACGTATGTAAGAGTAATGTACAGGACTAACACCCTGTCGACCTGCCACAACAAGATAAGTAATTTATATGAGCACCTGAAGTAAAACACATTTATTGTAGGAGAGCAAGATTAGCCTTAGACGTAAGTTAGTTTTAAGTCAATTGAGCCATGAACGGCCACAGCCGAAAGAGCTGACAAATAAATATTATAGCAGGGACGTGCTAAGTGCCACCTGCTACCACTAGTTTTAAGTATAGCAAAGCTCTCTCCTCTCGAATGAAATAAATTAAAATGATCATTCAGACCAGAATGATTGCTCATAGGAAGAAAAAAAAATTGATTAAGGTCGCTTACTCTAATGAGGTAAATGTTATGTCATGCATAAGGAGTGTGTGTCAACATATTTTATGAGACCACCTATGAAACGCAGCAGGCAAAAAGCAGCAGCTTAGCATATAAGAATCAAGTAAGTCAATAACGATCCAGGTAGCAGGAAAGAAGTGCGCAACTCAATTATTTTATAATAATACGGAGAAAACCGTATACGCTCATAACAATTTTACGGCACAGTGCAGCTGAAATACTTACAAAGATCATTTATAAATAAACTAATTTAGTACTAGAAATATCTATTTCAGGTCCTCGAGATACGACGATTTTTTTTTTTTTTTAGAAAACCAATTTTACGATACATGGAACAGAAGATAGTTAACAGACACAGTTCACTGCTAATGCATGGTTTAAGTAATTTTAGATATGCATAGAAAATTGTTTAGAGAGCTGGATCAGACGACACTGAAACTACTGTATCGATTTAATTATACTATTTGTCATGAAAAACTAAGGTGATAATAATTTATGTTAAGCTCATCATATCATACGTCATTAACACTGTGTCTTCAAATCTCTTCACTCCATAAAAGTCTTTTGTGTTTTCCTCTAACCAGTATCCTTACCATCCTACCTTATCCAGTAGAGAAGTGAATTTTACGAACTGGTTACATGATTGATACATACAGGCTATACGAATGGATAGTCGTGACACATTGGTTGTCGACGGGCTATGCTTATTCTCCGCAAATTGCGAGTTCAATTAAGATTTGTTATGTGCAATTGCACGACAGGGAACACCAAGCTTCCCAATTTCCCTAATGGTAGTTTGAACACGAACTGCTTATCACGTAAACAAAGCCACGTTGACTATGTCTTCAAACTAACGACGTAATAGAGAGAAAATAAAAGAGCTGAACTTGAGAAAAGAGTAACTATTGTAAAAAGAAAAGAATAACAATATTTCGAACAAAGTGTAAACCTAAAGTGCCTTGGAAGCACAAACTACGGACAAGAGACACGCTTTTCGTCAGGCCTTGTAGTCACAGAGACTAAATATTTCTTTGTAAATAATTTTTAGACATGATATGTATACTAAATGTTAACTGTACTTTGTAGTAATAATGCAGTCAGTAATAAATGGACACGTATATGCTGCTGCATGTGAACCGACTATAGACAAGTAATTAATGGACACGTATAAAAGTGGTGCGTGTGAATCTTAACATGATGACCAAATAAATGTGAACACGAATTAATAACAACGTGTGAACTGAAAAGTGATAACTCCAAGAACACGTGTGAAATACCGCGTGTTAAGTAATGTTATAACTACTTGTACCACGAAACCTCGATGTAGAAAGCCGAAGAGTGAAAGTGAATAAGTGTTGTACTTACCACAAACGGTACTGTACGCCTTTCCACGGACACATTCTTCGAAACAGCTGCGGGAGTCGCCGCATCTGGCTGCTTCCGTAATCCAGAGTCGATGAAAAACTGTGTAAAAACTCAACCACGGCTACTAGACACCAAACGCTCTGCTTCTCGCAGAGTACTGCTGCTAGCGTTGTGGAACTGTCAAGTTATTATCACGTGATTGTGACCAACGGACGTAACACTGTGTACGCTGAGAGCTCAACAATCAATTTTTCTTTGCACAACGGCGCGGATGCCAAATGTGTTTGAAATGCATTCAAAATAAAATATGATAAAGCAATGAATTAAGCACTCATGTACCTTGTGAAATTATAAAGACACTAATCGGAAGAGTCTTAAGCTCGATTTTGACAATTGCTACCGAATTTACTGACCAGGTCGAGTAATGACGAAAACGTGTCGAACCAAATAAAACCAGAAAAATAGATAAATATGAGAACTAAGCATTGCTAAGAGAATGAGACCTTATGTATATAAACAATTGTTATCCTTACCTAATCCAGTTTTCTTTTAGTGTTATTAGTAAGTAAGCACATTCTAATACAGATTTTTTTTTGTATTTTTCATGTATGAAAACATAAATGGAAGCACGGAAATGTGTAAAGTGAAACAGAGACCGCCACCATACGGCTCAGCATGTTGCAGAACCAATCTTCCAGTTCCTGACCCACGACGTATTTCCAACGCAACATCACACCCCGACAACTACTCCAACTTCCACAGTGAAAGTGATGCTCTACTTTTCCTCCACTGTGAAAGTGTAATCAATTTCCCCACTGTCATTTATACCCGAAGTTCTACCACTCCCAGAGAAACTCATACCTACGCAAGTGTAGTGAAACATTTTTTTTTCAGGTCATGAAAGCCACAAATAAGCCACAAATAAGTAAAGTGCTACGTATTTACTGCAAGAAATCTTCGACGAAACAACGACAAAAATATTCCTGTACTATGTCATTGTAAAACAAGAATGTCAATTTTTTGTAACATATTTTTTCCACGATTGCACACAGCACTCAGACTTGCTGCGAAGTCAAGTAATTTATTATTATTATTCACGTTTGGGCCCTACTGGACCACGCGAAGTACAATCACGGGGCATTCAGTTATTTTCTTTTAGACTTTCTCTCTGCCCAAATTGTTTTCATTCTCTCGGAATGAGCTCTTTTCCTTTCATCAGACCATGTGGTTCCAGTTTTCTTTGGTTTTTCAGCTTGACCAACTACCCAGTCATGAATTTTTTGCCTAAATAATTTTCTGTCTTGAATTTCATCTTGTTTTATATCTGCCTCTTTCATGTCCTCTTTTATAGCAGCAATCCATTTTATTGTCTCAGATTTAGCTTTACTTCGATTTTCGTAGAATTCCACTACTTGTTTAGTTAGTCTGGTAGCATCCATTCTTTTAATATGCCCATAAAATTTTAATCTGCGTTTTTTCATATCCGAATATATGCTGGTGTATTGTTGAATTTCACTATTTGCTTTTAGCCTGTATGTTCCTTCTTCAGTATATTTTGGACCTAGAATTTTTCTGATTACTTTTCTTTCTCTTTTTTGGATTTCTTGAATGTCCTTTTTTCTGTTTAAAATTAGCGTTTCAGCCCCATAAAGGCACTCTGGTTTTATGACCGTGTTGTAATGTCTCAATTTAGAGTACCTCGAGAGACATTTTTTGTTGTAGATCTCTTTTGTAAGTCTAAAAGCTGTCTCCATCTTTTGACAACGAATTTCACTTCCAATTTTTTTCTAGACCAGTCTCTGAGATTGTTTCACCTAAAACAAGTAATTTATTTCTTTGTTATTTTTTAATATTTATTATGCCATGTATAATGTATCTATGTATGTGTATCTTTATCTTAATTTCATTATCTTTTACCGAGAAATGAACATTTGTTATCGTTGTACAATACATTAGAGAGAGCACAGTTCAATTGTCATGTAGTTACCCTGCGGACAAATTACTACAATTTCAGTCGTACGAATATACTTACCTGATACTCTGTATGTTAACCACTTTGCCTGATGTAGTGTGTAAAATCTATTGTAAAGAATTTTCGCAAGTAATACTAACTTGTTTCACGAAAGCGATAATATCACGACTACGTGTGAGTCGCGAAGATCCTGACGGAGTCATCGCTCCTCACGCGGGAAACAATGTGATATAATTGGATTTCAGGCATTTTGCATATGAGAAAAGGACAGCCATCGAGCTGTAGTTTGTAACGATACTAAGCATGACAACGCGAGAGTGAAATCTGTTTATAATGTGCGCCTATACCAAGACGCGCGGCCAGCGTTTAAAAGGTACTTTTAAACACTATGACTCGCTGGGCGCAGATATTTAAAATCATTGCCGCAGCGCTTGATAGCAAGAAGCTGCCAAACAGAAGAAAGAACAATTTATCATTTGTTAGGAAAATTCTAGAGTCTTTATAGTTAGTTCTACTTCTCGTCGCCTATATATTAACGTGTACTTCATTACCTTTGATGTTTGGTCGCCGACTTGTTAAGACGTGTTGTGTAGCACCGCTACAAGTTATATTTCATTTAGTGTGAAAAACCACGTTATCACCAAGAAAAAAAAACGCTTTTGTAAACCTTGTGACGATAAAAAATACTTACGCGCACGCCACGACATTTAATTTTTACCAAATATCACACATACAAAAGCAGCGATTGTTGGACTGCTCCATGTATGAGAAAAACGTAAAAATGTAAGTTTTGTATTCATTGTAAATTTGTCAATGTTTATAGTTTAACGCCTTTGTTCTTTGAGAATATATTGATGCTTCACTGTACAGAAAATCTATGCTTATTCTTTTCTTTAAATTAACCACAAATAATGTTTATTTTTAAATGAACTTTGTTACAGGTTCGCTCTTTATCGCGGTGTCTCGATTGTATTTGGGAGACCATAAATGTGTTCAATTTCCGATCTGACAACTTTTCTTACAAAATTTCACTGTTTTGCATTCATTTCCAATTTTTTTTATTATTCAAATAGGTCCCTTAGGTAATTTCATTGAAGAGTCTGATTGCGTGAAAGCAATCCGGGTTAAGAGGTCATTTGAGAAACTATTTTCGCACAATCAATCTGTACGTCTCCTGAACACAATCGAGAACCGACGCATCGGCGATCATTCATGAATTTTTCTCTCTTTCCAAGTCGTACCAAAAAACGGCCAAGGAGAACTGCCGTGAGTACGCAATCTAGTGTTAAAGGTTGCATTCTTTATCTTGTCGGCAAACATTGCCATAAATTATCATCATCAATGTTATATTTTGTTAAATGTGAAAAGCAAAACCATTTAACGCTGGGATTAGTCAGGATCAAAGTGAACCAAGCATCGATAACTGAGCAATACATCTTTAAGTTTTTGAAAAGCTTCTGTCCAAACAAAGAGAACATTCTTGCGACGCAAGCGATGCAAAGTAGCTAGGATTTGTGCAGCATTCGTTAGGAACCGAATATAATAGTTCACTTTTACTAAGACTGACTGAAATTCTGTGATATTGCAAGGAACTGACAGGTCTCGTATGGCTAACAAATGTGAGTGAAGAGGATGTATACCTTGACTGCTTATGACATGACCAAGATACTGCAACTCAGGTTTTAAAAAAAATCACATTTGTCCAGTTTACACTTTAGTCCTGCATCAGATACACGAAACAAAGCACACAAATTTTCAATGTGTTCTTCAGATGTACGACCTGCTACGACAATAGCGCCCAAGTAGTTTGAACAGTTTGATACTTGACCAGTCAACGGTTCCAAATACCGTTATGAAATGGCGGGTGCAGAAACACTGTCAAAAGGCAAACGCAAATATTTAAACAAGCTTAAATGAGAGTTCACAACACACACTTTTTGAGGTTGTTCATCAAGCGGTATTTGAAGATATGCGTCGCTCAAATGAATTTTAGAAAATTAGTGACCAAAATCTAATCTGTCCATGAGGTCCTCTGGGGGTGGCAATGGATAAGTATCAGTCACAGTTTGTGAGTTGAGTGTCCACTTAAACACAGAGGCGAATGCGACTTGAAGGTTTGGGGAGCAAAACGAGTGGACTCGCCAATTGACTAGCTTGTATGGCTGCAATAGCTCCGGGATCTTCCAATTCTTTGCGTTCAGCAGCGACTTTGTCCTGTAATGCAATGGGAACGGTTCTGGCCGGGCCAAATTTCGGCTGAGCATTGTCTTTCATTGTAATATGTGCAACAAAATTCTTTGCCTTTCCTAAAACTTCAGAAAAGAGATCGTGGAATTCTTTTACACTGTAGTTAGCATTGAATGCAGTCACTGACAACACATTGTCCTGAATTTGAAAGACAAACAAATTAAAGAATCAAGGCCAAACGTGTTCCCACAATCGCATGACTGTAGCACAGTGAAAGCTACAGTTTGCGCATGCGAACGATACAAAGCAGGCAAATTACATTTTCCGAGAAAGGGAATGTCTTTTCCATTATAAGCCGTCAGGTGCGTGCTAGTTTAAGACAGGCGTGGGAAGCCTAACAGTTCATATGTGTTACGATTCAGCAATTTAACAGAGGCACCCGTGTCTAGCTGAATTTTCACACGTTTCCAGAAACATGCAATTGAACAAAAAGCTTGTTGGAGTGGCGTACAACTGAAAAAACTGTTCACTTGCTAGTTTATCTCATGCTTGCAGCAGGCTTTGGACACACTTCACTGATTATATGGGCCCTGTTACCAGATTTCTGTAAGTGGGCAGAATTCTTATATTTGTTCCGTTGCAAACATACGCATTGTACGTGACCTTTCTTGCCATAAGTGCAACTCTGTGCTTGTCTGGAGAGGCGGTCTCGGCGTTTGTGTCGTGAACAACACGGACAGCATGACTTAATTCTGTTCGTCTGTGTAGAAAACTGTTTGCGCGGCATAGAGAATTGTTTATGTGGTGTGGGCATTGCAAGCTGTCACTACCTAATGAGCCAGTCACAAGCAAGAGACGACTAACCCGACATATTAGTGACAACAAATAAAAACACCTACAGCCGTCCTTATGATTTTATTTCATTTTGTCGCTACCAGTTTCAACGCTTCATTGCGTCATCTTCAGGTTGTTTTGATGCGCTGAAACTGGTAGCGACAAAATAAAATAAAATCATAAGGATGGCTGTAGGTGCTTTTGATTTTTGTCACGATAGTAAACGGCCGTCGTCGCAGAGACCTCCTGCCAAAAGGATGGACATACAAAAGCTCGACTTATTAGTGGCTGCTCAAATTTATCAGCTGACACAGCACCTGAATCGTACTGGTCTAATATTTCCACTATGTGCTGAAATGATGGATCGCACTGTTTCAAATTCTGTTCTCTAAGTCTGACATCAGTTATATTGTACACAATTGCATCACGCAACTTAACATCTTAATATAAAGCACCACATGAAGATTTGAATATGAATTTTCTCATCATACGCTGAAAATTTGTGACCCCCTCACGATAAGTT
Organism: Schistocerca cancellata; assembly: GCF_023864275.1. NCBI lineage: Eukaryota > Metazoa > Arthropoda > Insecta > Orthoptera > Acrididae > Schistocerca > Schistocerca cancellata. Next base: position 618,717,825 of record NC_064630.1, read on the forward strand.
TGTTCTGACCTTTTTTTGCAACAAGATAATTGTTACCTAGCTGCTTCCACATTCACTTGTTGCTCATAATAATGTTGGTTCCCGCCTAGTTGTCAAAGATAGGGCATCCACGAAACCGGCTTCTCGGATTGCTGGACAACAATTCAAGCAAATCGTATTAAAGAGTTTTATTACGAAATGAGTCAATGACAACATTTAACTTTGAGAAATACATAGATATGGTGCAAGCATAGGGCGACATGCAACATAATCACTGTCCTTTATTCTAAAGAGTCCAATACAAGTGAAGTAATATAGTGGACGTTTCTACCAAAGTCACTGGCCTTTACGCGTCTGTAGAACTCGTAGAACTGGGCTGCAAGCAGTCAGGAATGGAGCTTATGTTCTCTTCGCCTAGAGGCCGCTGCTGTCGCGTTGGCATCCTAGAGAGTGGTCGGTCAGCGTGCTATTAGCTGACTTCTTTACAGGCCTCTCTGCTCCACTGTTTGCGACTGACATACTGGCGGTTGATTTTACGCTGAAACAGTAATGTATGTGTGAAATCATGGTCTGATGTCAGAGAGGACCTAATGGCTCTAACCAGATCAAGTTAAGTAAACAAATAAATAATATAATGAATAAAACTACCACTGTCTGGCACCTCCGAGTTACCACGACATAATTGGGACTCGACTGACGGGAATGGGCCAAACTGAAGGAATCAAGGATTATACTGTCTCCCTCTGAGCCATTTCACTGCTGTTGGATCACTACCATTAGCACTCTCCACGGGTCAGTCACATCGACATTAAAAGTTCTTGTGACACAAAATGTAAAGCAAATCAGGTACGATGGAGTGAAAGACGTTCTCTGCCGGAGATGGACGGAGGCGTATACGATTAAGGTAGCCGTTTAGAAAGTTCTCTTTTATTCCTCACAAAAATCACATGTCAGCACGTCTGTAGAAGATAGACAGCAAGTGACAGTTCTTAAACCCTGGACTCAGGCATACTAGGTGGACATGCCACTGTGAGTGTTTCTCAGAGGGGTGATCCAGTGGAAAATGGGCTTGTTATCAGCACATTCCTTCTTCCTGCTGTTGTATTGCCAGCGTGGTGTGACAGTGTCCCGGATTTGGGAGATTGGAGTGAGTAGTGCTATGTCCAGAGTAATGGGAGACGGCTGTGTTCCCCAGAATGACGAATGCTGTGGCTCCGCATCTGGCGGTGTCGGACCCCACTGGCAACACTGGCAAGTTACCTGAGGCTATGAGGTGACAGCAGGACACCCCTTCAGGAGGCCTCATGTGTAACATCATACTTATATTGGCGAGCTAGTTGGTCTCTGAGATTTGGTACGAGGCAAGGTGTATTTATCTGCGAAGCTGTGCCGTCCCAGGGCAGAGAGCAGTCTGTCACTTAAGAGGACTGTGCTCCCAGAAATAGTGGACTTTGAGACAAGTTGAAAGATGGCTTTGAGAGTCCATAATAATTTAGAATCAAATATTCTCACAAATCTGAATGCGTCGCTGATGTAAGCTAAATGAGACCCATCCAATGACACAGCAATATTTCAATTAGAATTACAGAAGTTCATAATTCACAATGAATAATCATTTACACATAAATCTCTGAATTAACAACTTTTAATTTCTTCATGTGAATTGAACAAGCAGTATCTCAGAAGATAGCATTGCACCACATATTGTTATCGCCCCTGAAATCTATGTACCTGTATCTATTTTATTCATTGATTTACGACAGCTTCTCTATTGTTTTCTTGTCAGAACATCGTTTTTTCGACATTTACACAGAAAACGAATACAGCATGATTGCCTCATACTTTGTCATTATTTGACTGCAGGATCACAGGTACAGGTTGTTATTGCTGCGAATTAGCTGCATGGCATGAAAGCAGATATGTGGGGATGACCCCATGACTACATCGAGCTAGTCTTTTTAAACAGAGCTGTGCGTAAGCCCAAGTACCTATAGTACGAATAGTCACAGGTGCAGACGCAAACAGTTTGCTTCTACCAGATGCTGAATGGAACAGCAACTACACAGCAGTAACAGTAATGTGCCGTCGCCATGGAGAGAGTGAAAACATCCTAGCAGAATCTTAGTTGATCATGAAAACGTTGTCAATTTACACAAGCGACTAAGAGTTTCACTTTAGACCTGAAGATGACTCGGTAATGAGCTGAAACCGGTAATCGGTAAAGAAAAGTTGCGTTCATGGCGTAGGATTTTTATCCACACACGTTTTGAATCAACAGATTGCATTTCTCTCCTCAATGACAATATCAAAGAACAGCACAATAACGATCACTTCCGACATTTTCCCTAAATCTACAAGTATTTAAAACTTCAGTCACCTCTGGGACCTACTATCAGACTTAGCCTTTTTATTATCTCATCTCCTCCACATTTTCTTTTGCATTGACTCGTCTGAGATTTTGTGGATCCAATCAAAACAGAATTAGCATATTGTCATTTCCTACCACAAGCGACTGACTCCTATCCTGCTCAGTCAAACTTTTCTGGGTCTTGTGGTTTTGGCTGTAGCAGTAAAAGCGCACCTACCACAATCACACTAACACATCTGTTTCTCGCTGCTCCTACCGCTACCGAACCGGCTCCTACCATGTTCTTCATTTCACGGCTCCATTGAGAAGCGAACAAACATATTGCTGTTTCGCAGCTCTTACCGCCTTCGCACTAACGTCTCCTAACACATCATCGCTAACGCCTGCTTCTCCCATGCCGCACACAACTAAACCTGATTCCCATGAATCAGTACACTTTTGTGCCATAATCTACTACTGTTTTGTGTCTAATCAGGAAATCTTTTCCTAACAGGCCCTCAAACGGAAAATTTACCTACGTCTCAATTCCATGAAATGTGTATGTCACTAACAGAGCCATTGCTCTTGCGACCTGCAACTCACGATCTATAGCACCTTCCACTGGCGAACCCTCGAATCTTATCACCAACTTCTCGATTACATATCTCCGCATTCCATAAGCTTCGCTTTTAAATCAGACTTATTTGATCACCTCTGTCTAACAAAAACGTCGTTGCCTTCCGTTTTCCCTTCCGTTCTTATTTGTGTAGTCAATTATCTTGCCCGATAAGGTGCAAAGCGACTGCCTCTTTATGCCACCTTTTAGTTTTTCAGCTTCTTGCATTTTCTTTTCACTAACCACCCACATTCGTTACAATGTCTTGCAGGGTCTCCTCTCTGATCCCGTTACATCACTGGACTCTGTACATAGTGCGCTGTAAATTACATTGCGAAAGCTTAAATGGTTTTATCCATTCTGTTTCTCCATAGTGCACTTTAAAATCCCATTCAGATTTCGCTCGTCTACCTGAACTCTTCTTCTTTCTCTTCCAGCTTTCTTTCAGTTGCTGTTTCACAAATTCTTACCTGCATTTACGTGCACAGCGAACTTTCGCCGTGTCCCCTGGATTTCCATAGCTGTAACCTTTTAAGCCCCCAGACATCCCAGTCATCGCCATTGTTGTTACATTCCTCCTTATTGCCTTTTCTTTTGTTTATGCAATTGCCATCTCCTCTGTGGAGGCTGTATCAACGGCTTCAGAGAGAATTAGTCTCTCCTCTCACCCTGACTATCATCCCTTATGAACACGTTTCAAAATCAGACGAATATTTTCGGCTGAGTCAGCTTCCTTCACAAAGCCCCTAACAGCTTCTTTAAAAAGATGCTGTAATACATCAATAGTATAACCCCCTGTGAAATGGTCTGTTTTCAAACATTTGGGATGAATAATAATCCAAAGTCCTCTTGCAAGGATAATTTTTCATAAAATAGCCCCTACTTGTACATCACATCAAGTGGTTCTCAGATCCTTGACTAGGAGTCTCCTCCTGGAAGATCCTACTATCCATGCTTTGTTGAACACCTCACGCTGTCCTGGGGCCACTAATTCTAATGCACTATCAGAGATACCATCGTTTTATTGCCTTCAAATGGTTGCGCTGTTGCTTGAATCTACCTGCTTGTTTCACGTCATTCTGTTCCAAAACGTTTCCTCGCCTTGTTTGAGCGTCTCTGCAGTCATTGTTTCCTTTCTACGTTGACCTTCACAGCTCTTATCGCTTCCCAGCCACACTTCCCATGCCACCGCCTGAGCCCAACAGTCACACGCTTCTAACTGTGTTATCAGCTCTCTACACGTGGCAGACCTCTCTGGCCTGTCGAGTTACTGATGTCGCCATCTCCCTGAAATGATGTGCACCCGTCGCACACCGCCAACTCGCCTAGCACGTGGTCGAAACTGCGCATTTAATGCACCTCCTTGGCCTGACAGAACAGCCTTCTTCTTTCTACGCCTCACAAGGTTCCCTTCGCAGCTTGTGGTATTGTGCGCTATCCTGTGTCCGGCTCCGAAACTCACCCTCCTTAACCTATCCGACCGGCACCACCACAGACCTAGTCTGTCTGTTAGTTCAGTTCGGTCGATTTAGATTAAGAGTTGTCACTCCGCGTCTGTTGTTAAAACGGATATTCGAATTGGCCTATCTCAAGGACTTGAACTGGATATTGCTTTGGACTTACTGTTATCAAGTTAACTAAAAAAAGATATCAAACACCAAGTGCGCACCATATTATTAGCTCTCCGTCATAGAGCCAACAAACTCCTTGCTATCAACCAGAGGGACAACCAAGTACAGCGAGTCAATCTTATCTTTCATGCTCATTCTTTCCCTGACGTCTGGCTGAGAACCTCCAAAAGTTATTTTGACCACGTCCTGTATTTATTTCTCAAGTCCGTGATCTGGCTAGTCCGCACACAGTGAGACTGATTCTCTCAATAACATCACGGAATAAGGATGCCTATTTTTAGTCATCCACACAAAAGAAGGCTGCCTATTTTTGGCAAACCGTTCAACCGGTACCATAATTTTTATTTAGGTCGCATCCGTAGCCTCTTGCGCGTGGATCGTACAAGAGTTGTAACGTATCCACAGTCTCCAGTATTTAAATGACACAAATTACTTACTGTCCTGTAGTTTTCAGGAATGTGATGATTCCAAAGAATTTTGCAGAGTGTGAATAAGTGTATAACTATAAGTTATTACGTGAACGAAACATCCTGCAGTAGTAACGATACAAAAACCATAAATTTCACGTAAATGAATTAGATGATTTTGATTAGTTCACGAAAATGTTACTGATTCTGAATTGAAACTTAGCAAATCTGAAGTTCTTTTACGAAATAATATGGTTAATAGCTAGTATTTGAGCACAAGCTACAAAACGATTATGTTAAATGAAAATGTGAATTTAAGTAATAATTAATGAAAATTATGTGAACGGTTACGGTCAAAGTACGCGAGAGAGCACAGTAGGAAATGCAGAAACGTTAGAAAATGTTTGAAAGTTGTTTTGCATTACGCTGATCACATTGTGATGATTCAAAATCAAAAGTCATTAACTAGTGGTGACACAATACGCAATAATTCCATAATGCATGCTATCTTAAATTTTTATTTATCATTTCTTTCGAAGAAAACATAACTAATTATCGGTAAAGGCTATAAATGAACACTGAATATATCACAAGCAGCAGCAGCAGTAGAAACAATCAACGCCGAAAACACGACAGCCAAGAATGCCACAACACATAAACAAATATATGAAGTTACATAACGCCGTCGTATACGTGTAATTTAAAGCTTTCACGGCTTACGGATTGTTCCATAAAATTTCGGGAGAACTGCCGGATGTCTGCAAGCCACGGTATTTCGGCGACTTCTGACCACCTTCACGTAAATACTGACGACAATGCACTGAGTTCAAATATTTAAGACGCCGCCGGCAGATGCAAGATGTTATGTTGAAACTTCCTGGCAGATTAAAACTGTGTACCGGACGGAGACTCGAACTGGGTATCTTTGCCTTTCGCGGGCAAGTGCTCTACCAACTTTTTTTTTTTTTATCTCATTTTTTGTTCTCGATTGTTCGTTGAATTAGTCCATGGCGGACGTCCGATGACGCCTGTTCAGGTTGATCGTTGATTCGTTCACTCAGTTTTTTTGTTACAGAGGGTAGCTAAAGCCTCTGGCCGAACACGCTGAGCTACCGTGCCGGTTGCCAACTGAGCTACCCAAGCACGGTTCACGCCCCCTCCTCACAGCTTTACTTCTGCCAGTAGCTCGTCTCCTACCTTCTCATTCTGGAAACATTCCCCAGTATCCTTTCTTTCAGGAGTGGTAATTCTGCAAGGTTCGCAGGAGAGCTTCTGTAAAGTTTGGAAGGTAGGAGACGAGGTTCTGCCAGAAGTAAAGCTGTGAGGACGGGGCGTGAGTCGTGCTTGAATAGTTCAGTTGGTAGAGCACTTGCCCGCGAAGGGCAAAGGTCCGGAGTTTGAGTCTCGGTCCGGCACACAGTTTTAATCTGCCAGGAAGTTTCATATCAGCGCACACTCCGCTGCAGAGTGAAAATCTCATTTTGGAAGATGTATGTTATTGGCGTAGTACGAGTAGATGCGCTGTTCGAGCGAATGTGCCTCTGTTGCTGCACCACGCGTCCACCGAAGTGAAAGCTCGCTTTATAGATGTCATATCGAATGCCTTCGTATGGTAAAATGCCAGAGCGACGACGGTTACGCGGAACAAGAAGTTTTCCTCTGAGAGGATTTCTTGCAGAACATAAGTGAAAAACGCAGTCTCGATTAATAAGGGACTCAGACAGTCGTATCTGCAGTGATTCATTGATGATTGAGCACCGAAAAATTGACGCTCGCGTCACAATTTTTCTTTCGTTGTAATTGTGTTCGTCGGTTAACCTCATGGTTTGGACAGTCTCCAGGACTTCCGTCAATACTTGAACTCCGTACATGAAATATAAAATATACTATGGAGGTGGAGAAATATGTTTGTTTGCCGTTTTCAGAGGTCTTAGTGCGACGTAAGAGCGATGGCACACTTTGGCACTCGATGTTCTTATATAGACCTGTATGAGGGCACTGACATGTAGCAGAAGCACATTCTCTCGAGTAGGTCTTGCGCAATGGCAAATGGATGGCACATCTGGCACAAACGATGAGCGTTCTAAAGACTTTAATGAACCGAGACCATACCATCTCGGATGACGGTAATCTGAAAACGGAATAAACCATCTGTAAACTGTGCTCTTGAGCAATAAATATGCGTCTCGGCAAATAGCTCTACAGACGTGCAAATGACAGTACAAGCAAGAGGATCAGGCTCTTTAAACGACCGCTTATCTACCATATATCGGAAATGTCCGAGTAAAAATAGGCAGAATATTAGGAAAAGTAAAGTTAATGAAATCTTTCGTCCTCGTTCTAAAAGATCGGTGCTATTGGCATGTGCTAAAGAGGACTTACGAACTGCGAAAGTCAAGCGTTCACAGGATTCCCTCAGTATGCATCAAATCTTACATACGGCAAACAACGTGCACAGTGCAGGATCTCACTGTAGAACACCAGCGGCATACTCGCCTCCTCAAAGTCAATAAGTCCGCTATCGCCGAACAATGTGATTTGACGAAATATAGTGAAACAAAAATTGTGGGCCATATATCAAACTTTTGAAGTACATCGTCAACAAATCAGTGGAAATACGACTGTCTGACTCCCTTATTATTCGAGATGGCACTTTCCAGTTAAATTCTGAGTGTAGTCCTGTTATATAAAAACTCCTTGCTCTGCGGCACTGGCGTCGTTCTGCGACTTTACCACAAAAAGGCAATCGATGTGATGTCAGTGACGCAAGCTTTCGCTGTAGACGGTGCGCGGTGGAGCGCACAGATATGCAGTGGAAGCACATTCGCTCAAGCAGCGCGTAGGGAACGCCAACTGGATATACCATACATGTGCAGATGGAGTCTGAAATAGATGAGCTCAGAGCATTTTCGTTAGTCACTTCTGAAATGTCACAGTCTTACTTTGACCTGAAATGTACAGTATAATTATTTGCTGACGTAAGTTGCTAAGCAACAGGTTCTTCCTTCCGTTTACTAGCAGAACTAATTATGCTTGGCAGACAGTACTCTTCTTCCTCTTGAAGTCTCCTTAAATACTAATTGCACGGTGGCACATACTTCTGCTGATGATCTTGACAGTGGCTCGCCCAACACTTTATCACCATGAAGTTCACACGCTAAGTTGTGCATGCACTTCCTCCACTACTCTCGTCCAGCGTCGCTCACTGTCACTTGTAACTAATGAGTGCGTGCTTTCGCCATTACTCGCTTCCGGTCACTTGCAACTAATGAGTGCATAGTTTCGCCACTACTCCCTTCCGGTCACTCTTGCTGTCAACTTGCAGCTACGGCTTGCACATTCTTGAAAACTAGTGATGTTAGTATCACGCCAAGGTTACCTTACGAAAGAGATTGTTATTATACTTGGCGAAAACAAGACTTTGCAACGTGTTTATTACCTTCCTTTGTAACATTACTTTTAAAGAATTTGAAGTAAATTTGCGTAACACTATTTCGAATAATTAGTGTTGAAAATCAGAAATTACTCTCAAAAATGTGGAAACAAGAACGTGAAGAACGTGGAGCACTGTGTTGTAGTGTTACATGTACTCCATATTTCATTAATCTGTACTTATAAAAATAGACTCAATGAAACTTCCAAACATGCAACGCAGCTGTCAGTACCTATAACAAGTATCTATATAGACATCACTACAGAATATTACAAAAAATAAAAGTGTACACATTATATGATAAGTAAACGTATCATGAAAAATTGGTATAAAGTTTGTTAGCATATCACATTGTGTAACATTCTGTTACATAAGTAAACATACATTAATGTATACATAAGGAATATCGTAAAGACTTCAGAATTTCTGAGTGTTATTGGCACACTGTGAGGTTATTGTCTCTTCACTCAATGTGCCTACATAACATTCATCACCATTTTTTACTAGGACAATAAATTTTTCATTAATTAATTAGTTCATAAATCAAAAGTAATCAGTGTTTTTCACAGCAGAGGTAATGTAATTATTTACACACTAATGAAGCATGTGTACTAGAGTGTACAGAGAAAATATCTCTGTCTTCCATAAAGCGATAATAAGTCATTTGCTCATGTATCGTCTTATAAATAACTTACACATAACTTACACATACAAAATACATTTCTAAAATGTTTGCTTTGTACAAACGCACACACTTCTTCTAACATTTCAACATTAGAAGATGAATGTCAGCCATATTCGGGAAGTAAATCTTCCTCATAGTCATCTTTCTCACTTATTTGATCTATTCATCACTTAAATTTGTAGTTTGTGATCTTTTTAGTGGCGCTAATGTAAGGAATAGAAACTAAAGTTTTAGCAGACAGTGATAGTTAAATCAGCGTACTATCTCAATCGTTTTATGAACAGATTAAAACAGAATCAGATATGTTGTGTGTCTTTTAGGGAGTGAGGTTAACAGTTGTTACTGGTGTCGGTAGCAACCCTATCGGGGCTCAAGTTGTCATACACTTTTCAGTCAATTGTGTTACAGAAAAACATGAAAACAATTGACAGTACCTCAAATGAGTATCAAAACACTACAGATGTGGATTTCTAGAAGGATATACTTCTCACAGTCAACTTTGTCACTTGTTAGCTCCATTCACCACTTAAATGTATAGTTCGAGACGCAATTGCGATTATGGATGTCTAGAGGGACAAATTTCTCATAGTCCCCTTTCTCACCTATTTTGTCCATAGTTTGTGACCTTTTCTAGTGGCAATATATTCTGCAGTTTATAAGTATTCTGCTCTACAAAATCCTTTTTATGGACTATCTTGGTCGAAAACATGACATAATGAACTAATATCTCTATAGTCATAAACATGGGCTAATTTCTTTGGAGATTCATACATACTATTACACAACATGGAAGTTGATCATTCCTACCCTGATAAAGTTTCAAATTCGTACTGTTATGCTCTCCTAATTTTCTACCTGTTGGTATACCAGAAAGAAAACAAAGAATGAGGAACAGTTTCAATTCTGAAAGCTCAATTATAAATGGGATTGAATTTCGTAATTCTGTGTGCGTGCTTGCCTCAGGCCATCAGATTGTGGTGGCAAGATGCGAAGGTGTATCTTTATGTGGGAATCTTTCCAAACTCTTTTCTTTTAGATCTTTAACTCTGCTCAACTGATGCTGAATGTGCCTTCAAAACACGTTAACGTCTCTCCCTTCATCTGGAGATTTTTTTCAACCTACCCATATCCTAATTATTTCGGTATTCAACTGTCAATAATTCGTACTCACATGTAAACCGCTTGACTGAAAATCACGTGACAACTTGAGCCTCAATAGCTTTACTGTCAACTTACTTAATAGCTTTACTACCAACCTCACATACATAGCAGGCACCTCAACTATATCTGTGTTTAACGTGTTCCTAAAATGATTGAGATAGAATACTGATTTGACTGTCAATGTATGCTAAAACTTGATTTTCTGTTCGATAAGTTTCTATAGAAATCACGATTTATACACATCCTTCTTATTCATTATTATTATCCTCCCATTACAAGTCTTATTCAGCTTCTAAATAGATCCATAAAATGCCATCCAGTTCAGATAGTTTATCTGGAAGTTTTTTCAACTTCTCTCTACTTCTTTCTTCGGTTTTAAGCAGTGCATGTTTCATTCCTTACCTATTTAACACACCAACAAATTTATCATCCTCGTCATACGTACAAACATAATAGGTTCACTTCATACAGATTGTAATAGATCGATTCATTTGCTCACTATATTCGACTGTCGAAAGTTGAATATTCTTGCCCCATATTACAACTTGCATCTGTCTGTACAATTCCATTGACTTCGTTACATTCGGGAACAGAATGAATTAAATTTTGATTGTCACTACCTCATGTGAATAATCCTCCTGTCTATGTTCAATAACTTCCTCTACATTTCGCGGTATCACTTTCAAATTGTTCCCCCCTTTCTTTTCCCACATTGCATAATTATTTATACACTTTATATTCTCCTCATTGTTCCTCTTTGTCTTCCACTGTCTTAAACTGTAACACATTTCACAGAGTTGCCTAATCCATTCCATGTCATCTATTATTTCGACTTCATTGACTGAGACAGTTTGCTTTGTCACCACCAGACACTGTCCTATTTTAGGCACAGCAGCACTGATAGAGCACGCCAGACCCGTCGATGCTACAACAATGTCGACACTTTCTTTCGATGTTACATTCAGTTCAATATGTAAATGAAATTCATTATCTTTGCATTCATTTTCATGTACACCACTTTCAAACTGAAACCGCTCACTATCAGTTATTGGCTATCCTGCTGCTATTACAACAAAAATGCAGTCTTCGTTTATCGGGTCACTCGTTGCTACCCGCTCCAGCTCGTTCAGCTGCTGTTGCAGATTTGCATTTTCCGAAACTATTTTCGTAACATTACCCATTTTGGTTTTCCGTTCTAGGACCAACCCCTCTATCTCCTCTCCTACCCCTACCAACTCTGGCAAATCTCACTACGTATTAATTGTTTCTGTTGTTGTCTTGCATTTATTATCACCATAGGGCCGTTTCCGATGATTATTAATACTATGGTATAGATACTCATTGCTCCAGTACCATAAATCGAGTTCGTTTAGCCACCTACGGAATTTTGTACCTGCATAGTGTGAATATGTGTACAAGTGAAAGTTACGTTTCCACTAACAACGATACAAACCATATATTTCCCGCAGTTTTTTATCTGATTTTGAGTAATTAACGAATATGTCACTAATTTTGAACTGTAATTTAGTAAAACTGCAGTTGTTTTATTAAATAATACGGTCGCCAGTAAACGTAACGGAAATGATCATTGCTGAATCAAAATGTGAATCTACGTAGTAATTGGTAAAATTTCTGTGAACAGTCACGGTCAATGTACGCGAGAAAGCTCAGCTGAAAATACAAAATCCTTAGAAAATGCTTGAAAGTTGATTTCCATTACACTGATCACTTTGTGATGATTAAAGACCAAACGTTATTGACTAATTGTGACACATAACGGTACAATAACAGAGAACAGCTACTTCACCGTATCGATTGCCATCTTCAATTTTTATTAACCGTTTCTTTCTAACGAAGAAGACTAATTACCAGAAAAGCGATAAATGGACACAATGTGTCACAATCAGCAACAAGGGAAAGCAGCAAGGGATTTGCTGTGTGTTACGGTTCCAGTATTTCATGCTACTGGTGTTGACAGTAGAATGAAAAAATCCTCACATCTATGACCTGAAACTTCTCTCAGAAATGTGAAAATAAAAAATGTGAAAAATATCAAATACTGCCTTGTAATGTCGTAATCTTACTGAAGCTATCTTAGGATTTCTTATTTCTGTCATTTACATAAAAGCAAGATACGGCACACAAAAATTTTCCTTTCTTTTACATTGTAAAAATCATTGTTGTAAAACTCATGTAATCAATTACATGGCTTGCCAGTATAACTTTTGAGTAGGAAGACTGTTAGCTTTGCTTTTCTCTCTCTATTGTAGCATCGGTCAATATCTTCTGCAATTCCAAAACAAAGGTGTCGAACAAATAAAGACAAAAAATACACGGTGCAACGCAGTTGAAAGATCACTTTCTCACGGCGTATTAATTATTTCTGTTATTATCATGCAGTTATTATCACCACAGGGCCTTTTCTTGGCAGAAAATCCGAAGAAATTTTGGTCTTATGACAAAGTGGTAGGTGGATCAAAACAAAATGTCCAGACACTCTGTGACCAAAAAACAGTGGATGACAGACTAAAGGCCGAAATACTAAATGTCTTTTTGCAAAGCTGTTTCACAGAGGAAGACTGCATTGCAGTTCCTTCTCTAGCCTGTCGCACATGTGACAAAATGGTAGATATCGAAATAGATGACATAGGGATAGGAAAACAATTAAAATTGCTCAAAAGAGGAAAGGCCGCTGGACCTGATGGGATACCAGTTCGATTTTACACAGAGTACGCGAAGGAACTTGCCACCCTTCCTGCACCGGTGTACCGTAGGTCTCTAGAAGAGCGTAGCGTTCCAAAGGATTGAAAAAGGGTACAGGTCATCCCCGTTTTCAAGAAGGGACGTCAAACAGATGTGCATAACTATACGCCTATATCTCTAAAGTCGATCAGTTGTAAAATTTTGGAACACGTATTATGTTCGAGTATAATGACTTTTCTGGAGACTAGAAATCTACTCTGTAGGAATCACCAAGGGTTTCGAAACAGACGATCGTGTGAAACCCAGCTCGCGCTATTCGCCCACGAGACTCAAAGGGCCATAGACATGGGTTTCGCCGGCCGCGATGGTCTCGCGGTTCTAGGCGCTTCAGTCCGGAACCGCGCGACTCCTACAGTCGCAGGTTCGAATCCTGCTTCGGGCATGGATGTGTGTGATGTCCTTAGGTTAGTTAGGTTCAAGTAGTTCTAAGTTCTAGGGGACTGATGAACACAAAAGTTCAGTCCCATAGTGCTCAGAGCCATTTGAACCATTTGAACACGGGTTTCTAGGTAGATGCCGTGTTTCTTGACTTCCGCAAGGCGTTCGATACAGTTCCCCACAGTCGTTTAATGAACAAAGTAAGAGCATATGGACTATCAGACCAATTGTGTGATTGGATTGAAGAGTTCCTAGATAACAGAACGCAGCATATCATTCTCAGTGGAGAGAAGTCTTCCGAAGTGAGAGTGATTTCAGGTGTGCCGCAGGGGAGTGTCGTAGGACCGTTGCTATTCAAAATATACATAATGATCTTGTGGATAACATCGAAGTTCACTGAGGCTTTTTGCGGATGGCCGGCCGCGGTGGTCTAGCGGCTCTACGCGTTCAGTCCGGAACCGCGCGACTGCTACGGTCGCAGGTTCGAATCCTGCCTCGGGCATGGATGTGTGTGATATCCTTAGGTTAGTTAGGTTTAAGTAGTTCTAAGTTCTAGGGGACTGATGACCACAGATGTTAAGTCCCATAGTGCTCAGAGCCATTTGAACCATTTTTTTGCGGATGATGCTGTAGTATATCGAGAGGTTGTAACAATGGAAAATTGTACTGAAATGCAGGAGGATCTGCAGCGAATTGACTCATGCTGCAGGGAATGGCAATTGAATCTCTATGTAGACAAGTGTAATGTGCTGAGAATACATAGAAAGAAAGATCTTTTATCACTTAGCTACAATACAGCAGGTCAGCAACTCGAAGCAGTTAATTTCATAAATTATCTGGGAGTAGGCATTAGGAGTGATTTAAAATGGAATGATCATATAAAGTTGATCGTCGCTTAAGCAGATGTCAGACTGAGATTCATTATAATAATCCTAAGGAAATACAATCCGAAGACAAAGGAAGTAGGTTACTGTACACTTGTTCGCCCACTGCTTGAATATTGCTCACCAGTGTGGGATCCGTATCAGATAGGGTTGATAGAAGAGATAGAGAAGATCCAACGGAGAGCAGCGCGCATCGTTACAGTATCATTTAGTAATCGCGAAAGCGTTACGGAGATGATAGATAAAGTCCAGTGGAAGACTCTGTAGGAGAGACGCTCAGTAGCTCGGCACAAGCTTTTGTACAAGTTTTGAGAATATACCTTCACCGAGGAGTCAAGCAGTATATTGCTCCCTCCAACGTATATCTAGCGAAGAGACCATGAAGATAAAATCAGAGAGATTAGAGCCCACACAGAGGCATACCGACAATCTTTCTTTCCACGAACAATACGAGACTGGAATAGAAGGGAGAACCGATAGAGGTACTCAAAGTACCCTCCGCCACACACCGTCGGGAGGATGCGGAGTGTGGATGTAGATGTAGATTTAGATGTAGGATTGTATCCCACTGCGAAGCAAAAGTTTGAAATTTAGCTCAAATGTGCCTGCAGCCTTCTCTCCAATGGTACAAAAGCTTCGCACCGACAGCAAGCTGTCGACAAATGTGAAAAGGCCAGAGCTGAGGAGACCATGTGAGGTGTAAAGTGGGCTAGTGATGTCACGTTGGCTCTAAACTTCATAATAATTCTGCTCAACGCCTTGTGGGTGTGTTGAACCCCTTCTTACCCACATTCCACTCTCTTTGTGCCTCTGCGATGAAGATCAGAACAGCGACGTCCAGCGTTGAAATCACACGTTTTTCTTTATCGATGCCCATGGAGAATGTTTCAGACGTGCCGCCTCTCAGAAGCGACACGGAGAGGTCTCAAGTGGCTGCACAAACGGCATCAATGCACCACCCCTTCACACATTTCGCGTCCGAAAACGACAGTTCGCCCCGTAAGATGACCAACAGGACGACGTTGTTGACAACCTTTGACACTGCTGATCCTCCCCCCCCCCCCCCCCCGGACGATTCAACCCTTCTCTAATTACATCGTGGAGCTGCAACCTCATTGAACATCATCTGACTCACTGGAAGTGGAGAGTAAACATCGCGGGAAACAGCTCGGGGGGGGGGGGGGGGGGGGGGGAAGATCCATTGTTATCTTTCTTCCCATCATATATGATAACAGAGCAATAGAGCAATAGCTTCTTTAAGTCGTAGCCTGTACTTCCTCCCTTGCTGTCACATTCTGCTTAAACAGGCCTAAGTCAGAATCTTCGTCTTGACATTCTCGCATCGGTGGACAGGTGCGGTATTTTAGTTACCACCGCACACCCTCTCTAAATGCTGACAGTTTGTTCCGTTCTTGCAAGGGGGGTAGGACGTCAAACGGGCCGACTTGGAGCAGGAGATGCACCACAGGACATTTTAATTTCCACTGTCTGTACTTTTACATATAAATTCATATAAATTTGTCAGCATGACCAGTAAGAATTCAGAATTCACACTCATAGTAGTGGAAGTTCGAAAACATAACGAAATGGTTTTTTTACATGAGAAATTTTTTTCACTTACTAATGGCAGTATTTGTTGCTATAGGTATACTTTTCTTTATAAGTAAGAGTGATTCTTCGATATATTTTGCACAGCATACAAACTATACTTAAAGATGTATGAAACTCTAGAATTTTCCAAATCTATTAAAAACTGTGGCAAAAATCGAGGTAATTAACTATAAAATTTGTGTTTTTTTCTAAACATGAAGTTTAAAATATAACAGTTAATTCGTTTCTTCATAAATTAAATAAATTCTAGAGTTTCATACACCTGTGAGTATGGTATGTATGCTGTGCAAAATTCATCGAAGAATTTCTGTAACTTATGAAGAAAAGTGTACCTATAGCAACAAATGCAGCCATTAGTAAGTAAAATAAATGATGAAATTTCGCAGGTAAAAAAAATTATTTTGTTATGTTTTCGAACTTCAACTGCAATGAGTGTGAATCCTGAATCCTTCCTGGTGATGCAGACAAAGTTTTATGAATTTATTTGTAAAAGTATAGACACTGGAAATTAAAATGTCCTGTATTGCCTCTCCTCCTCCAAGTCGGCCCGTTTGACGTCCTACCCCCTTAAATGAGAAAAAACTTTACGATTATGTTGAATGAACGTCTGAACTGTGGAATTCATACAAAACTCGAATTGTCGTGTAGCGTGTTGTAACTCCAAGTGGTGTGCTTAGTCTGTGTTATTGTTAGCAAAACTTTAGACGGATTGATGGGCAATTCAACTCCCAATACCAATAAAGGAATACAGTCGCTGCTAAATACATTCAGCTCCTTAGGCACTGAATCCTCTGGCCCTGTTCAAATATGATAACTTTGGTCCCTGTGCACATAACAAATAAATTAAATTGTCTTACCTCTAAAGCAGCAACGGTGGAACGCTATATATTCTGGTCTCACATGGAAAAAATGAACCTACATACAGGCTCAGCAGTGTGGAATGCTGGCCATAATACTTTGAAACGCACATGAAATTCTTTTGGCTGATAAACGAGAACATTTAATAAAATGCAACATCTTTGAAAAATATATTACCTGGACTGGGAGGCGGTACTGTTTATGGTGAATTACTAACACTGAGCTTCTTTTAGCAAAATTATATTGTAAGTTAACTTCGTCTTTTCAAAAATACCTGACAAATAAAGTCATATTACTCACAATTGATTCACAAACAGCGAGATTTAAACAGCAAGTATTATCTAACTTCACTAATCCAACATAAATGCAAATCATCAAATTACATATAACTGTGTTGACAAATCTTAGAAGCATTACAAAAATGAAATATTGAACTAGCCTTTTCGTCAAAACAATTTAAGTACGTTCTGGGGTAACTCAACAACTACAAATTATCACCCATCCCATCTACACTGGCAAAAACAAAAATCATAACTATTTAGCATCTTTACCTTGATTGCATGAAGACTCCTACTTGATGTTCAACAATATTGACGTACCTACATTAATCTGACACTTGGTGGCTTCATACAACAGACCACAAAAACTGCCTACTCCATCGTATTTCACTCACAGGCAGCTACCTACAACTGTGCGCCAAGCGCTCTCTTACTCAGACCAGAAGCAGTATCTCTGGGTCTGCGGTCTTACACAGTCAGCAATATAAAGCCTATCAAAGACATGCATCGTTTATAAAATCATGTTCGAGTGCTACATAAAAATGTGCCCTACTAGACGCCTTTCAGGTTAACTCCATTTCGAGAAGTCAAAGAAAATTTAAATTTCTTAAGAGCGAGAAGCACAGTGACAACCTGCAGCTCGTAGATTGGATATCGAGCCTCTTTTGTGGCAGCATGACGAGCACAGTCCTGCTCCTGCTGCAGTACGGCCACAAGTCCCGAGAATGAAGCTTCATGCTGAACAAGAAATGGTCAGTGTAAGTCCACAACCACCGAGACAGCGACATTACTCAGTGCTCACGTCAAGGCACCGATAGCAGTTTGATGGCCATGGTCCATCTAAATCGCTTGCCTTTCTTGCACAGCTGTTTCAAGGCAGCAGCTTCTCGAAATGGAGTTAACCTGAAAGGCGTCTAGTAGGGCACATTTTTATGTAGCACTCGAACATGATTTTATAAACGATGCATGTCTTTGATAGGCTTTATATTGCTGACTGTGTAAGACCGCAGACCCAGAGATACTGCTTCTGGTCTGAGTAAGAGAGCGCTTGGCGCACAGTTGTAGGTAGCTGCCTGTGAGTGAAATACGATGGAGTAGGCAGTTTTTGTGGTCTGTTGTATGAAGCCACCAAGTGTCAGATTAATGTAGGTACGTCAATATTGTTGAACATCAAGTAGGAGTCTTCATGCAATCAAGGTAAAGATGTTAAATAGTTATGATTTTTGTTTTTGCCAGTGTAGATGGGATGGGTGATAATTTGTAGTTGTTGAGTTACCCCAGAACGTACTTAAATTGTTTTGACGAAAAGGCTAGTTCAATATTTCATTTTTGTAATGCTTCTAAGATTTGTCAACACAGTTATATGTAATTTGATGATTTGCATTTATGTTGGATTAGTGAAGTTAGATAATACTTGCTGTTTAAATCTCACTGTTTGTGAATCAATTGTGAGTAATATGACTTTAGTTGTCAGGTATTTTTGAAAAGACGAAGTTAACTTACAACTTTTGCTAAAAGAAGCTCAGTGTTAGTAATTCACCATAAACAGTACCGCCGTGAAGTTGGGGGCAAATTTCCTAAAGAAGTTGCTCGTACCGACAAAACGGGCTACACACTTCTTGGTCTTGGGTGGTCAGACACTACGGATAGCGCAGATACACAAGTGATGAATCCTAATGTCAGTGTCAGAAAGTAGGTGACCTAAAAAAGAAATTTCCTGATGATCCAAATTGACCTTAGAGAGCTTGACGGTGAGTCTGGCCTCTCGTAACCTCATCAAGATTTGCTGCAGGTGTTCAAGGAGAAGGTCCTAGGTATTAAGATTGAGAGAACAGTCTACTATACATGAGCGTATCGTCTATAACTGGACTTGGATTTGACAACTCCCAAAACAGAATCCAGGAGCCTGGACCAAACAGCAGCTCTGGTTAATAACTCGAACAGCTCTCTGTTAAATTCGTACAAATACCACTCAGTCGAAACGCTTTAAGGTTTCCGCATCGGGATCAGATAATATTCCTGATTTAGGTCAAGCAGGGTAAATTATCATGCCCCCGTGAACCAGGTAAAACAACTTTGTAAATAGGACAGAGGTAATGACTCCAAAATGACCTCATGGTTTAAACCACTATAGTCCACAACCGGCCTGCAGTAAGAACCATTCTCCTTGGTGATCAAGAAGATAGGAGGGTTGTATGGTGAAGTGGGTGGCCTGATCATCTGTCAGGCATCATAGTCTCCATAGCATCTTCATTTTGGGAGGAGACAATCCTTAAGGTGACTGCTATACAAGGATCTGATCAGAAAGGCGAATCTGGTGTTCTATCTTATTAGCCACTCCCAACTTGCTGATTCAAACATCATGAAATTCCTGCAAAATACAGTGAAAAGCCAAATTGGTGACGTCACTGCCACTGGTAATTTTTGCTTGGTTTCTTCACAGTCTGAGATAGCCCATGCATTTTCATTTGTTACATGTGTTTCAAGATGCCTTGTATACGCATTCTAAAAGTGCCCTGTACTAACGTACCCGACCACTGTGTGCTGTGGCATGACAAACTAGTGGTCGATGCTGGGGCTTGAATCCTGTCTCTGTCACTGGGGAGCGGGCCTACTGCTCTGCACAAGCGCCTGGTCTCTGCAGTTGCGTTGTCAAATTGTTGTTTTATCACACCACTCAGAGGTCAAATTGTGTTGTTGTTGTTATGGTCTTCAGTCCAGAGACTGATTTGATGCAGCTGCCGCGCAGGGTAGAGGCGTGGTCTGAGGCGCCTTGTCACAGTCCATGTAGCTCCCCCAGCGGAGGTTCGAGACCTCCCTCGGGCGTGGTTGTGTGTGTTGTCCTTAGCCTAAGTTAGTTTAAGTTAGATTAAGTAGTGTGTAGGCTTACGGACCGATGACCTCTGCAGTTTGGTCCCATAAGATCTTACCACCAATTTCCAATTTGATGCAGCTCTCCATGATACTCTATCTTGTGCAAGCTTTTTCATCTCCGAATAACTACAGCAACCTACATCCTTCTGAATCTGCTTAGTTTATTCGCCTCTTGGTCTACGATTTTTATCTTCCACGCTTCCCTCCAGCAGTAAACTGGTGATCCCTTGATGCCTCAGAATGTGTCCCACCAACCGGTCCCTTCTTCTACTCGAGTTGTGCCACAAATTACTCTTCTCCTTAGTTCTATTCAGTACCTCTTTATTAGTTACACGATCTACCCGTCTAATCTTCAGCATTCTTCTGTAGCACCACATTTCAGAAGCTTGAATTCTGTGCTTGTCTACATTGTTTGTCGTCCATGTTTCACTTCCATACAAATACTTTCAGAAAAGACTTCCTAACACTTAAATCTATACTCGGTGTTTACAAACTTCTCCTCTTCAGAAACGCTTTCCTTGCCGTAGCCAGTTATAAAACATCCCCTTAGAAGAATTGTATACGAGACTGTGCTTAACCTGACAGACTGTGCTTAACCTGACAGACTGTGCTTAACCTGACACACAATATTTTTAGCGCAACGCAATCTGACTTCCAATAATCCCTACAAAAGAATGGCCCTGACTAACATTAACCTATACCTTTCACAAATCACTTACCTCACAAAAATCTTCGTTACTGGAACTACTGCAATACAGCGAGCGCCACTACTGCCAGCTAAATAAAAGATTCAAACTACGGAAGGCACTAACTACTGATAGGCATAGTTAGCAAATGAAAGATTTTAATAGAGAACAAACAATGTATTTACCTTAATATCATCAAAAGTCATAATATATGTAATTTCAAAACTCCGCCATCTCTCTCCTCACATCCACCACTGCTGGCGGCTCACCTCTAACTGCGCAACGCTACGCGCTGTTCACATCCAGCTGCCGCTGCTCAGCACTACAATGGCAGACAACAATGCAAACTAGCCACAGACTGCACACAGCACAGCCAGTGATTTTCATACAGAGCGCTACGTGGCGTTGCCAATAAGAAAACATAAACAGCCAACTTACACAGTTTACTTTTTGTATCCTCTCTGCTTCGACCCTCATCAGTTATCTTGCTTCCAAAATAGCAAAACTCATTTACTACTTCAAGTGTCTCATTTCCTAATCTAATTCCCTCACCATCACCTGATTTAATTCGACTGCTTTCCATTACCCTCGTTTTGCTTTTGTTGATGTTCATCTTATATCTTCCTTTCAAGACACTGTCCATTCTGTTCAGCTGCTGTTCCAAGTCCTTTGCTGTCTCTCACAGAATTACAGTGTCGTCGCAAACCTGAAAGTTTTTATTTCTTCTCCCCAGATTTTAATTCCTACTCAAAAATTTTCTTTCGTTTCCATTTACTGCTTGCTCAATATACAGGTTAAATAACATCTGGGATAGGCCACAACCCTGTCGCACTCCCTTCTCAACCATTGCTTCCCTTTCATGCCTTTCGACCCTTGTAAGTGCTATCTGGTTTCTGCACAAATTTTAAATAGCCTTTCGCTCCCTGTCTTTTACCCCTGCCACCTTCAGAATTTGAAAGAGAGTATTCCATTCAACATTGTCAAAAGCTTTCTCTAAGTCTACAAATGCTAGAAACGTAGGTTTGCCTTTCCTTAACCTATCTTCTAAGATAAGTCGTAGGGTTAGTATCGACTCGCGAGTTCCAACATTCGTACGGAATCCAAACTGATCTTCCCCAAGGTCGGCTTCTACCAGTTTTTCGGTTCTTTTTACTACTACAAATTACTGTCCAGCTTCCCATTGCCCATTCCTTCCACTCCCCGTGCAACCACTGACAGTTGGCAACGTATGTGTCCTACAACAAGAATTCCTTATCAACCTACTCACCAGCATGGGAGAACGCTGCAGAGTTGCAGAAAATGAAACAAACACCCTTACTAAGAACATTGTCCCACCTTTTTTAATGACCAAAGGACAATTATAAATCGCAGAGACTTCAGTGTAATTATTGCCGGTTTATAGAAATGTCATTTCTGTTCGTCGTATTTTGCATTTCTCTCTTTTACCTTGCGTATTACACTGTAATAGTTCTTCCTTTGTATGGTACAAGTTTCATCAAGTTATGTTCCTTGAAGGTTTCATATCATGTGAATGTTATTTTAGTCATTAACTTTTGCTAAACATCGTATTAACACTGGAGGACATTCTGTAAAATTTCTCAGTGTTTCTATTACTCTCAGTCACGAATCCCTTATTTGTAACAGAGGACGATGCCTCCTTAAGGCACTTTTTGATTAACAAGATTCTCACTGCCATATTGAGCTCTACTTCGGCTCTAACTTTCTTCGGTAGGAAATCCCTCGCTTAACTGAGTGTAATCGCATGGTGAGGCATATCCGGTTCGCTTGTTCTGAGTCACCAGGCAGCAGCAACAGATCAGGCTTCAGATACAGATAATGTTTCCCTATCGTCTTGCACTAGAATAAATGCCAAGGCATGGAAGTTCTTCGGTATTTGCATTGCTTAATTATCGTATATTTTTATTAGTAAACTTTATATTATTCAACTGACAGTAAAACATTTTTCATTACATATTCTTAAGTAAGTACGAATGCCAGGTTCAAATGGTCCAAATGGCTCTGAGCTCTATGGGACTCAACATCTGAGGTCATCAGTCCCCTAGAACTGAGAACCACTTAGACCTAACTAACCTAAGGACATCACACACATCCATGCCCGAGGCAGGATTCGAACCCGCGACAGTAGCGGTCGAGTGGTTCCAGACTGAAGCGCCTAGAACCGCTCGGTCACCAAGGCCGGCCAATGAATGCCAGGATTTTTTTTATTGTTTCTTATTCTTTGCCATATTTCTGAGCTCACTGTGATTCAAATACAATATGCAGAGTATGTTTAAATGTTAACTTAAATTATAACTCGAAACTTTGTACGACTATTTTTCTGCTGATGCTCATGCAAGCCCGCATAACGTTAACTCACCACTGAATTTGTCGATTTTCGTATTCATATTTTTCACCATAAGGTTTATATGTTGATTGATTTAAACGGTGGAGGCAAATTAACTGTAGTATGAAAATTACACAAAGTTTACAAAGTGCTGTATCTTTTAGTAAATTAGTAGTCCTACAGTGCGGTAGCCTCGATAGGATTTTTATATTATGTCACTTATCTTTATCTACAACCTACCGCAATGTTTATATAGTTCTAATAATGGTATTTCGTATTACAGCAAAAGAATTTTGCGTGTGCATGCAAAGTGTTTTCATCATCATGCTTGTAGTGACAGCAACAGTTCTCAGTCAAAGCTTATCAGTTACGCAGGTGTTTGACAAAGAACGTAGCGTTAATTTAATGGCCAGGTTAATGATTTGTTGTGGAAAATATTGCTAATGCTGTCGATTATGGATACAGCAACATTCAATCGTGTTCGTAAAACCACCGGATTTCAAACCGACCACCGGGCAGTGTAGCCGTGCGGTCTGGGGCGTCTTGTCACGGTTCTCACGGTTCGTGCGGCACTCCCCCGTCGGAGATTTGAGTCCTCCCTCGGGCATGGATGTGTTTGTTGTCCGTAGCGTAAGTTAGCTTAATTAGTGTATAAGCCTATGGTCCGATGACCTGAGCAGTTTGGTCCCACAGTCCTTACCACAAATTTCCAATTTCAAACCGACCATCCTGCTACGTCAGCAATGAATCTTATAACATAGAGAAATACGGTGAAGATGCGTCATATATACTGCCTGCTTCTAATTTTCTAAAATGTGAAGATTAGTGTTTTATACGATCGATAACTGACAATTCAGAATCGTGGCTCTCCATGTTATCTTCCACAAACTGCTGTAATTTGTAGATAGCTACACGCTTCATTTGATGAGATGCCATAGGAGATGATCTGTGCTGAACAGCCAGTTGCCTGACTCACATACCTACGGTATCAAAAGTGTCTGGAGGCCTATTATTGGATTTTAGTAAAGTGTGTCTCCACCCTTCGCTTTTATGACGGCTTGAACTCTGCTGGGGACACTTTGAATGAAGTGTCTGTGGAAGAATGGCAGTCCATTGTTCCTCAAGAGCCTAAACAAGAGCAGTTAGTGATCTTGGATGCTAGAGTCTGTAGGGAAATCGACTTTCCAACTCACCCCGAAGGCGTTACAAGGGGTCAGGCCGGGACTCTGAGCAGACCAGACCATTTCCGGTTTGTTATTTTCCACAAATCGTAGCCTCATATGTGCTGCCTTATGTCAGGGTGCACTGTCATAGTGATAGATTCATAGTCTAACAACCGTTACTGTAATTTACACAGTACATAATGCTATATATATATATATATATATATATATATATATATATATATATATATATATATATATATATATATATATATAATGACTTTTGAACACTATTAAGGTAAATACATTGTTTGTTCTCCATCAAAATCTTTCATTTATTACCTATGCCTGTCAGTGGTTAGTGCCTTCAGCAGTTAGAACCTTCTATTTAGCTGGCAGTATTGGCGCACACTGTATTGCAGTAGTTTGAGTAACGAAGATTTTTGTGAGGTAAGAGATTCATGAAAGGTATAGGTTATTGTTAGTCAGGGCCATTCTTTTGTAGGGATTATGGAAAGTCAGATTGCGTTGCGCTAAAAATGTTGTGTGTCAGTTTAGTGATGATCAGAATAAGTAAAGAGAGAAATGTTTGAGTACGTTCAGTTTTGCTCAGCTGTTTGAAAATCAAATAACGTAAGAGGCTTATCAGCACTGTCATTCTTAATTTTTCTAAGGGGATGTTTCAGTGAACGGAATTAAATCCACATTGAAACGGAGAAGAGAGTGGCACTGCTGATGGAAATGCGACTGAACGTGCAAGCAAAGTGCTGAAGCTGAATATTCCGATGGTACATACAGTAGGAGAGACATGATGCTTAGCAGATTACGATCCACCCAAGAGAAGGTTGGTTGATTGATTTCGGAGAGGGTATCAAACAGCGAGATTATAGGTTCCATCGAATGAGGTAAGAATTGGGGAAGAAGTCGGCCGTACTCTTAAAAAAGGAACCATTCCGGCATTTGCCTGAAGCGACTTACGGAAGGAACGAAAAAAGTGCACACAGTAAATACCGCACTGACGATACCGATAAATGTCAAATTGGGCAGGAATTCCTACCGTATTATGAACAGTAGAAAGAAATGCCAACTTTACGCTTTACTTGACGCTGAGAATTGGCCGTCAAAGTTAGCAAGGAAACTCTGAGAAAAATTGTTCTGCCTGTGGAAGTTTGTTTTAGACGATACCTGAATGAACGCATTGTCATGGATATAGTCGAGACGACCAAGTTAGGTAAAAAGGGACACGACAACAATTTTTTACGGAGAATAAGAGTCAGCACTAATCAGCCAGTGGTGTATTGAGACGAAACGTGAATTTATGAATATTACACGGTAAGTAAATTTTTCAAAAGCGCCGGCCCATCTTTGATTGTTTTACAATTATGTGTAATAGCTTATAGACGAATGGCGTAGGATAGTGCTCTGCTTCAAAAAAGGCTATAGTGTATGCTGTTACTAACTCCGCTCGAGGACGGCATTTACAGACGGCGGTTCCGTAGCCCAGATACTTTGCGATGCAATACTGCAGGCCTGTGTTGTTACGAAGTACTGTGCAATGTTCCTTATGACATGCCAGGAATTATACAAAATCCATTTCATTAGTGTGAGAATACGGACTTTGATTATATGCCATCAAATTAAAAATGAAGTAGTTCAAACAGCATTATTATTTAATACAAAATACAAGTTACAGGAATGATACAACTTTATATCACCGATGCTCGAAGATGAAGAAGCAGAAAGGTATATCATTCCAGTTTAACAAAAAAGGACCGAAAATTTCTTTCACAGATAATGGAGATACAAAGATGGAGTTGATTTACTGAAACCTGATCTCATTCCTAACATTGAAACATCAAGTTCAGTCAGATGGCTGCTTGAAATAAAATCTTTTACTACATACACAGACTGAAATTAGTAGTGTGTTTAATACCACTGAGTGCTGTTACACAGCTGGTATCGAGGTACTTTTTTTTACAGTTTATGAATGACTTCGTTTAGAGAAAAACATTTCTTTTCATAATCAAGGACTAACTAGGTACAAGCTAAAGAATTGTAAATATTTTCAGTCTAGTTAAATAGGAAGGGGCTAGTGTTGTACGTTTAGGGTGCTGCACCAACGAAGACATGACATTTTCTGGTCGATGTTTCAATCTAGCGACTGATTTTAGAAAGATGTATAAGAATGCGCACTAAAGAACGCCTTAAGCAGCTTCCTCTACTTTATATTGTGTTTGTTATTGTGAAACATGAGGTTGTATTTTGTGCAGCATTTTAAATAGTTCGATTACTAGATCTTTGAGAACTGTATAAAATATAATAGCTATTTGAAAGATACTTTTAATGCTTTAGTTACAGAATCTTATGGTAAGTAATTTTCTTGTTTTTTCAGAACAACTTAAATAGCAGCCATACTTCGTCTGCTGTGGACCAAAACAAACTGCAAAACGAGTTAGAAAAAAATTCTGAATGGTGCGAAAAGAGGCAGTCGACCCTAAATAACTAGAAGTGTGAGGTCATTCACATGAGTGCCAAAGGGAACTGCTTAAACTTCGGTTACATGATAAATCAGTCTAATCTAAAACCCGTAAATTCAACTAAAGACCTAGGTATTACAATAACGAACAACTTAAATTGGATGGAACACACAGAAAATGTTGTGGGGAAGGCTAACCAAAGACTGCGTTTTATTGGCAGGACACGTAGAAAATGTAGCAGACCTACTAAGGAGACTGCTTACACTACGCTTGTCCGTCCTCTTTTAGAATACTGCTGCGCGGTGTGGGATCCTTACCAGATAGGACTGACGGTGTACATCGAAAAAGTTCAAAGAAAGCAAGCACATTTTGTATTATCGCAAAATATGGGAGAGAGTGTCACAGAAATGATATAGGATTTGGGCTGGACATCATTAAAAGAAAGGCGTTGTTGTTTGCGACGGAAACTTCTCACGTAATTCCAATCACCAACTTTCTCCTCCGAATGCGAAAATATTTTGTTGACACCGACCTACATAGGGAGGAACGATCACCAAGACAAAATAAGGGAAATCTGAGCTCGTATGGAAAGATGCAGGTGTTCATTCTTTCCGCGCGCTATACGAGATTGGAATAATAGAGAATTGTGAAGGTCGTTCGATGAATCCTCTGTCAGGCACTTAAATGTGGTTTGCAAAGTATGCATGTAGATGTAGATGTTCCCTGAAAAGGTACCATGGAGGATGTATTTACAAATTAAGTGGGTTCCCTTAGCATCTTAACAATTTTAAATATTTTGGAAATGAAAATTTGTGTTAATTTTGAATACCTTCAGTTTCAATATATATTTTATTAGTAACTTGTTTTTCATAATATTTCTACTTAATTTAATCTCACATACTGATTATTGGTACGTACAAGGGTAATAATTAACGTGTTGAGTATTAAATGCAGTATTATAAGATTTTCAAGACTGTAACACTTTTAAATTTCGGGAGAATATTTGTTTCTAGGTACACGATAATGTTGTTGCTTGGAAAAATTTTTCACATTTTGAAAAACCTAAGTTTTCTTTAGTACTTTTCGTAATTACAGAAAGCGACTAGATCAAAGTAAAAATGAATGCTACCATTTGAAAATTACAGAGTTGGCTAGAGGTATATGTCTGAAAAATATTCCGACCTACAACACTCTCATCTGATTACTGATGGTTTATTTTAATTAGGTCTGAAGATCATTGTAAAGTTACGGAAACCACTTGTCATTTAGTGACGATTTCCAGCTGAGACTGTTACAATAAATGTTTATAAAAAACACATTAGCTGCGACCAGTGCCGTTAATCACTGCTTCTGAAGTGAAACCCACAATTAACGATATGCTACCTGACAATTTGATACATTGCCCTCCACGCGATCGCAGTGTATGCAGTTTTCTTATGTGGACCAAGGCCACCGAAAATTCTGGCGCCGAAAGAGGTCTCTCAGTACCCCCTTTCCTCACGATATCTGAGGCTGTAAATCTAAATATTTGCAATCAATTTGACATCCCTCGTCGACAGCACTCATTACCTCTTGAGAATACGGAGCAAGATGTGTTTCACAAGAACCATATTTTCTGAATTTGTGCTAACTAATTGTCAATAAATCGTTTTCTTCGTGGTAATTCATAATGTTCGAACACAATATATGTTCAAAAATGCTACTGCAATTTATGATATGGGTCTGTAATTCAACGGATTACTCCTACTTCCTTTCTTGGGTACTGGTGTGACTTGTACACAGTTCCAGTCTTCAGGTACGGATATTTCGAAGAGTGAGAGGTTGTATATGATTCCTAGGTATGGAGTTATCGTGGCAGCGTACTCTAGAAACAACTTCACTGTTATACAGTCTGTACTGGAGGCCTTGCCTGTGTTAAGTGAATTAAGCTGCTTCGCTACACCGAGGATATTTACTTGTATGTCTCTTAGATTCACATTCTGGAATATTTACTTCGTCTCCTTTGCTTCTTTGGTGATAGAGTATCGGAAAAACGTTTTTAGTAACTTTGGTTTTGTAGCACTGTCATCCGAGACATCACCACTGACCGTTGTTATCGCGCAGTAAAGGTATTGACTACGTCTTGCCGCTGGTGTACTTTACATATGACGAGAATCTCGTTGGGTTGTCTGCCAGATTTGGAAACAGAGTTTCGTCGTGGAAACTCTTGAAAGCATATCGCAATTTCGTGCTTCTGCAAAACTTCGCCGAACTTGGGGATTTTGCGTTCTTTTAAAATTGGCGTTTTTGCACCAGTGTTCGATGGCCGGGGTGGCCGAACGGTTCTAGGCGCTTCAGTTTGGAACCGCGCGACCTGTACGGTCGCAGGTTCCAATCCTGCTTCGGGCATGGATGTGTGTGATGTCCTTAGGTTAGTTAGGTTTAAGTAGTTCTAAGTTCTAGGGGACTGATGACCTCAGATGTTGAGTCCCATAGTGCTCAGAGCCATTTGAGCCATTTTTTTGCACCAGTGTTCTCATAGGTTTTGTTTACCATGTGGGATCAATATCATGTGTTATTAGCTTACGTGGGTGTCAAGAAACCTTTTTGTGGAGACATATTCTCCTTTAGCCAGGCTAAGGTACAGGACAGGTTGCAATGTAACAGTCCGGTTAAGGCCTTGCAAAGCCAACGAATGTCTGATCAGAAAACTACATGAAGCTTCCCGCGCTCCGCAGACGTGGCAACATATTCTATCTCCGCTCAAGTGTCGCGATTCACAGCTGTGACATACTCCGTGGTGCCACCTAAGATAGAGCATCAGCTCGCTTCACCGCGTAGGCCTACTAACAGTTTCCTGTCTACCCAGATGATATATCGAGTGGGAGGGATGCGATATGAAAGTTACGTCACACAACCTGGGGATTTCCCTGTTCGCACCTGAGGGCGACCAGCGGCAGGTAGTGCGGTAGTGCGCGCCGCCTCGCCTGCAGGGACCGGTCGCGCGCTGCCACTGGCCCGCTCACCTTGCACGGGCGTCCCCACGCAGTCAGCCGGCGCGTCCGCTCCCACTGCGAGTGCGCAGTGCAGCCTCGCCTTCGAGGTCGCCACACAGGCTGCCGACTGCCGCTTCCTCGTGAGCGCACTTCGGGTGACTCACGCCTGCAATGCGCAGGGATTTTTTTCTACGAATAACGATGTTACAGTGGCTGCCTAAACACCGCGCGTAATTGCCACGTGGTGACAACACTGCAGAAGGCGAGACTGCAATAAAAACAGCAGTGCACCACCTCACTATCCGGTCGTCCACTTATTCATTTCACACAGAATTTGAATGTACTGGTGTGTAGACGAATGAATATTACTGGGATATGAAACGTCCTGACAGATTAAAACTGTGTGCCGCACCGAGACACGAGCTCGGGACCTTGGCCTTTCGCGGGTAAGTGCTCTACCATCTGAGCTAACCAAGCATGACTCACGCCCCGTTCTCACAGCTTTACTTCTGCCAGTACCTCGTCTCCTACCTTCCATACTTTACAGAAGCTCTCCTGCGAACCTTGCAGAACTAGCACTCCTGAAAGAAAGGATACTGTGAAGACATGGCTTAGCCACAGCCTCAGGGATGTTTCCAGAATGAGATTTTCAGTCTGCAGTGGAGTGTGCGCTGATATTAAACTTCCTGGCAGATTAAAACTGTATGCCGGACCGAGGATCGAAATCGGGACCTTCGCCTTTCGCGGGTAAGGTAGAGCACTTGCCCGCGAAAAGCAAAGGTCCCGAGTTCGAGTCTCGGTCCGGCAGACAGTTTTAATCTGCCAGGAAGTTTCAAGATGATGGTGGTTCCATAATGGTATTGGTTGTATTTACATGGAATGGAGTGGATTCTATGGTCCAGCTGAACCGGTCATTGACTAAATGACTATGTTCGGCTACTTGGAAACCATTTGCAGCCATCTGATAGCCATCGAATATTTACTGGACATAATCGAGAGGTCAGTACCTCGTCTCCTATGAGGACGGGGCGTGAGTCGTGCTTGGGTAGCTCAGATCGATGCCGTCGCGGTAACTCAGGGTGTTCGATCAGAGGGTTAGCTGCCCTCTCAAATAAAAAACTGAGAGAACGGTTCAACACTGAACTTGAACGCGTGTCATGGGACATCCGCAACGAACTATATCGAACACAATGACATCAAAGACAAAAAAAAGATGGTAGAACATTTTCCCGCGAGTGGCAAAAATCCCGAGTTCAAGTTTCGGTCCGGCACACAGTTTTAATCTGACAGAATGGGTCATATCAGCACACACTCCACTGCAGAGTGAAAATATCATTCCAGTACTAGGAGACATAAAACAATGCTTAGTCAATGAAATTATGCACCACGTACGTAAAGAAAGACATAAAGTTTTAATTTTCCGTCTGTGTCACGAACAACATAGTCCCAGAATTAAAGGATTTCAAATCCCTCCTGTCTGTCCGAGGTTTTCTCAGACCTTGGTCACCTGAAAAATATCGGAACTGAAGCCCTTCCATAACATTCCAAATTCGGATTTCCTCTGCGCCTCACACCCTGCCCGCTGCAATGTTTCGTTGGAAGGAACTAACTTCTAGAACAGCCCGCCCTGCTCACACGAGTCAGGAATACGTAACTTCTGGAGCAACCATGGTGTTTTTACATCAGTCTTGTACAAACCACTCGAGAATTGCGAGCCAGAAACATTTATCTGACAATCCATCCAACCTACATAAACACTAAAATTTCTTGGACTAACACATCCAAAATCAACATTTCAGCCATCCAAACTCTGGCGTTAGGAACTTGCTAATTCTGCATAAGAAATAGTAGTAAATAACAATAGTGATGCTGTCACTGTTGGTTGGTAATATTTACTTGCAAAATGCGACCTAACACCAGATTGCGTACTTAAAGCTTTCCTATGTGGCCGTTTTTTTAGTAAGACTTAAAAAGAGAGAGAGATTATTAATTGATCACCGATGCGTCTGTTCTCGATTGTGTTCAGGAGACGTACGGACTGATTGCGCAAATAATTGACCTTTTGACCCGGATTGCCTTGACGCAATCAGAATCTTCGATGAAAATTCCCAAGGGACCTATTTGAATATAAAAATGGAAATGAAAGCAAATTAGTGGAATTTCGTAAGACAAAGGTGAACATTAGTAGTCTCCCAAATACAATCGAGACACCGTGATAAAGAGCGAACCTGTAATAAAGCTCATATACAATTTGAACATCATTTTTGGTTAATGAAAGAAAAGAATAAGAAAATTACAGCATCGTTAAATATTAATATATTTTGAACAAATTGGCATTAAACTTCTTAACATTGACAAATACACAATAAATGCGTTACTTATATCTGATATTTATTTTGTGCATGGCGCAGTCCAATAATCGCTGCTTTGTCAGTCCGTTCCTTCTTAAAACTAAGTGTCCTTGCGTGTGCGTAAGTATATTGTATCCACACCCGAGCTACCAAAATGTTTGTTCGTCGTTTCACATAGTTTTCACACAAAATAAAAATACAACTTGTAGCGATGCTATGTAGTACGTCTTAACATGTCGGTGACCAAAAGTACAAGGGATAATAAGGTCTCTAGAATATTTCGCAACAAAAGATAGATTGACAAACTGCCTATTGGCTTCTGTCTCGGGTTCTTCGGCCGACGTTCATCTAATGATTTTTCTGACGTTTCGCCAGCACGAGTGGCTGGCATTGTCAAAGCTTCACCCTCCATTGCCGGTGGTGAACTGGAGGGTGAAGCTTTGACAATGCCAGCCACTCGTGCTGGCGAAACGTCAGAAAAATCATTAGATGAACGTCGGCCGAAGAACCCGAGACAGAAGCCAATAGGCAGTTTGTCAACAAGTGGCCACGAAAGCCTCAACAATTTTGTAAAAGATAGATTGTTCTTTCTTCTGTTTCGCAGCTTCTTGATATCAAGCGCTGCGGCAATGATTTTAAATATCTGCGCCCAGCTGGTCAAAGTGTTTATTTAGAGTATTTAAACGCTGGAAGCGCGTCTAGGTATAGGCGCACATTAAAAAAAAAAAAATTCGTCTCTTTATTCTCGCGCTGTGATGCTTAGCATCTTTACGAACTAAAGCTCTTTGGCTGTCCTTTTCTTTTACGACAAATATCTTATATGCGAAGTATCTGAAATCCAATAATATTACAAAAGTGAGGCTCACAGTAAGCTAAAATTACTAACGAGCTGAACAATGGGAAAAAGTGCAAAACTATAATCCACAGATACCATATGGTCCGTTGTTGTTGACAAGGACTTCTGCTCATTCTAACGGCTCCCTCAAAATTCTGGAACGACATGCACTGCACCCCACTTTCCCTTCTCCCACTCGTAAACTGTAGCAGCTTTCCCACCTTATCCCGCACCTCCTCAGACCCTTAGAACATGTTCATTTCATCATCTACTGTAAACTTCAGTCACTAGAGCCTACTGTAACCTCCCTCCTTGAGAAATCTCTCCTGTCCATCATCTCCATCTCATCCATGTTTTTTCCCAATTTAGTTTAATCGCCTTGCTTTCAGAGACGATGAACTTACCAATGAAATCTACCCTTCCTTCCATCTGCAATCTAATGACCTATTACACCGTATTCTGAATGTGGCTGCAACGCATCCCTCCCTTGCCCATCTCACATCCCATTCAGCACCCACTCAGATCAACCAGTTCCTCTCCACGTAAACGCCCCACATTAGTGTTGTTTGTGTTTAGGCCTGGAAAGATATACATGAGAGAGCCAAAGAAACTGGTACAACTGCCTAATGTTGTGTAGGGCTCCTACAAGCAGCAGAAAAGCCGCAGCACAACATTGCATGGACTCGACTAACGTCTGAAGTTGTGCTGAAGGGAACTGACACCATAAATCCTGCAGGGCTGTCCATAAATCCGTAAGCGTATGAGGTGGTGGAGATCTCTTCTGAGCAACACGTTGCAAGGCATCCCAGATATGATCAATAATGTTCGTGTTTGGGGAGTTTGTGGCCAGCGGAAGTGTTTAAACTCATAAGAGTGTTCCTGGAGAAACTCTGTAGCAATTCTGCACATGTAGTATGTCGCATTGTCTTGCTGGAATTGCCCAAGTCCGTTGGAATGCATAATGTGCGTTAACGGTTGCAGATGATCAGACAGGATGCTTACATAAGTGTCACCTGTCAGACTCATGTCTAGACGTATGAGCGATCCCACATCATTCCAACTGCACATGCCCCACACCATTACAGAGCCTCCACCAGCTTTAACAACTCCTTCTGATGCGCAGGTTCCATGGATTCATCAGGTTGTCTCCAGACCAGTACACCTCCATCCTCTTGATACAATTTGAAACGACACTTGTCCGACTAGGCAACATGTTTCGAGCCATCAACAACCCAATGTCGGTGTTCACTGGCCCAGGCAAAGCGTAAGGCTTTGTGCCGTGCAGTCACCAAGGATACACGAGTGGGTCTTCGGCTACGAAAGCCCATATCGATGATGTTTTGTTGAATGGTTCGCACGCTGACACTTGTTGATGACGCAGCAATGAAATCTGCAGCAATTTGCCGAAGTGTTACACTTCCGCCACGCTGAACGATTCTGTTCAATCGTCGTTGATCCCGTTCTAGCAGAATCTTTTCCGGCCGCAGCGATGTCGGAGGTTTGATATTTTACCGGATTCCTGTTATTCACGGTACACTCGTGAAATGGTTGTATAGGAAAATTGGAAAGGCTGTGTGCCATCGCTCGTGCGCCGACTATAACACCACTTTCAGAATCACTTAAACCTCGATAATCTGCCATTGTAGCAGCAGTAACTGATCTAACAACTGGATTAGATACTTGTCTTTTATAGGCACTGCCGACTGTTAAGTCTTGTTCAGCATGTTTATATATCTCTGTATTTAAATGCGCATGCCTATACCAGTTCCTTTGACGCTTCAGTTTAACAAACCAACGTTTGATAGTAGTAGATATCTTTATGCTAGGAATGCCCTCTTTGTGTGTGTGCGAGTCTGCTTTTTAGATCCTCATCGCTTCGTTTTGTGTTAGAAAGATTAATTTAGCAATCATTCCTCAGTTACATAACTGTAGTTTCTGTGCTTGTTTGTGGGGAATAATCTTCATTAATGAGTACCTTTAGCTGGCAGTGTTCTACGCTTAAATTTACGAGAGTAGCGGCCAACGGTAATGAAGTCAGATAATCTATAGATTTCATGTTATTGCTTTGAAGATTAATAATTATAGCACGAAGTGTAATAATAACGGGTCAATTAGGCCGAACATTGCCAATATTCTGATACGCGATTGGCTGATGCTTGCTGCTGGTAAAGATGTTACCTCCGGTTGGTTTGCAGTACATATTTCGTATTATGTAAGTAACAACACAAGCCCAGAGATGCTAAACTTCTTAATATACCTGTCATATCGGCATTGCAAGCTCCTACAAGATGTAAAGGGCGATTTACGAATGTCTTTAATACGTTTCTACGTACAGATCTCTCTTTTCTGATTAAAAATTGTTGAAATAGCTCAATGCAGTGATGCAGTTCCATACACGCCACAAATAATAACTTATAAGGGACAGTCAAATGAAAACAAGAAAGATCAAAAACAAAAGAAAGTAAATTCTTTATTATTTCAAAACTAATCGCAGTAACTTTTACATATTTATCCCACTCTGAGACAAGGCAGTCAATACGTTGAAGCAAAAATATTTTCCGTTGCCTATAGAATTCACCCAGACGTACACCACTTCGTCTGAGGCAATCGACGGCCACAAAGTCTTTTTACGCGGGGGCTCCAAAAATACGAAAATCGCATTGGGAAAGATCGAGAAGATGCGTAAGGGCTCCCCAGTGAAACTTCTGCAGAAAAGTCAAAACATCCTTGGCAACACGTGGACGGGCTGAGAGACATTCTCCATAAAGTTTCGACATCTACCCATGTGATTTACATATTTTTGGAGCCCCAAAAATGGACATTCGTTGCCCTCGATTGGCTTCCAATAAAGAGATTCCCGCTTGGGTACAGTAATGGTTCCATAGGGAACCGCAAACATTTTTGTCATGAAGGCGTTCACCGTCTTGTCTGGGATATACTTATTAACAGTCATAGCGATAAGTTTTGAAATAGTAAACAGTTTAATTACGTTTTTCGTCTGTCTCGTTTTCGTCTGACTGCTAGTTATAATACAAGCTTTCATTCGTTTGTGACATTCTTTTAGTCTAGAAAAATAATTTCATTATTTCTGTCAAGAAGCGTCATCCATAGGTAGTAAATTTTAAATCCTTTATTAATATGACCACAACATGAGACGGTTTAGCAAGAAATTTCATCAACATAATGAGAATTTTTAAATTTTGTCTCACGCTATAAATGTGACACAATTCCGTTTCTTCACAATTCACGTGTGGTAGCAAAAGCAATGATATTTGTGTTTCATCTGTCCTGTGTTAATTACTATAAATGCTTCTTGTTTTCGTGAACACAACACCGCATATTTCTGCATAAAAACTAGAATGTCAGCCAACACCATTTCGTATTGAGTTGAGTGATCACAGTCGTTAGTTCACTTCTTGTTTAATGTGTTAAAAGCAGATTTTCTGAATAGTATTTGAAAAATAGGTGTATAGCTAACAAAAAACCGCTAAAAACGTTCGTTGAGGCCTTTATCGGAGTGTCTTTTCTGGACCATTACTTTTTTTCAGTTGATTGCCTTCATGGTACCTGACGAAGGTCACGGAGTCCCATCTTATATTTCGCTGCTCGCACACTACAATATGTCTTATCTTTTGAATCATGGTTCATCTAGCTCATTTCGTCCGAGTGTTCTGTACTTTTACGTTGCTGTGAGATGCGGGGTCGTGGGTACATTGCACGAGAGGGGTTCGATCAACGCCAGAAGGCGGTATTCTAAGCGCCGGCATCTTCTTGTGTGGATCAAGGTCAGGTTTCCTGTAGCGGGAAACCGGAGATGTGCGCTCCGCCACTGTAACCAGAATTTTTTGTTCCTCAGGCCGGTGTGTAGAGCACATGCAGCCTCAATACAAAAACATCTTTTAATTTTAATACGATTTAGTAAGAAATAGTGCACTGCTGCAGGCCTGTAAAAAGGAACAGACAACATACTTATGATAGGGTATGGCTGAAGCAGAAACGAAGCAAAGTTGTTGGTGATGGGGAGTAGAAGGAACGAATATTATTCGTATATCATGGAAGGAACTAATATTATTCGTATATCATAGAAGGAACGAATATTATTCGTATATCATCAAAACTGGGAACGACACAGTAGTAGAAGAAATGAATGAATTCTCCCGTCTAGGAACCAAGATTAGGTATGGTGTCTGAAGCAAGGAATGGGCCCTTCTTCCACCCACTGAAGATATAACCGTTTTGTTACAACTGTCCTCCAAAATCAAGCTGTCAATACCTTCCTTGAAGATATACTTACCATATATACTTACCACTCTTCTCGCATTTTATAATAATGCTAGCGTCACATAATCTCTGAACTAGACTTATTTCACTTTCTTCCAAAACCCGTCACTTCCGACCACAAGCACGGCCAGATGGTTCAAATGGCTCTGAGCACTATGCGACTTAACTTCTGAGGTCATCAGTCGCCTAGAACTTAGAACTAATTAAACCTAACTAACCTAAGGACACCACACGCATCCATGCCCGAGGCAGGATTCGACCCTGCGACCGTAGCGGTGGCTCGGTTCCAGACTGTAGCGCCTAGATCCGCACGGCCACTCCGGCCGGCTAGCACGGCCAGATACTGTTTCATTACCTCAATCCTCACAATACTCATATGAAAAATTCTTTGCTCCAATGGACACTCCCACACCTTGTAACTATCAATATCTCATCTATTTTACCGTTCCACACTCCTATTGCGTTCAGATTTTTGGCTGGAGCTCTTTTTCAGCCACTGAAGACCACCTGCACTGAAAGTACAGCATCCCTAACACGTAATCCTTAGTAGCAGTAGCATTACAATGCTGATTCCAGCGCAATCGTAGCCTTTCGTCGTCAAATCAGGATCACCCATTTTTAAATAAGCACTTTTTATTATCATTTATTACATTTTGGCTTGTTTGCCTTGTTCAGAATCCGTAAGGCTACACCACACGAGGCACTTAGCTGGTTCCAGCACGTCCCGACTAAAAAAAAAAAAAAAAAAAAAAAAAAAAAAAAAAAAAAAAAAAAAAAAAAAAAAAGGCCGGCGGTGTGCCACTCGATCCCATTACCGGGAGTATCTTTGCTCTGTGAAAATCGCTGATGGGACATATAGTTGATGGCAAAAACGGCGTTCAACTATCGCAGACTGAGCACATCTGCATTGGTTAACATAGTGGACTCGCATTCACTGGGAACCGAGTTCAATTTACCATCCAGGCATTCTGGTTTAAGTATTCTACTGGTCGCTTAAACCAGTTAAATGAACACCAGAATGGTTCGTTCCTTCCTCATCCTTGTGCTCCATCTTCTGTCATCGTCGATGAGATATTTATTCTTAATTTTGAGAGGTGGCTAACCATTCCGAGCCTCGCGGACTGGCCGCTCGGTTTGGGGCGCCATGTAACGGAGTGCGCGGCTGCTCCCGCCAGACGTTCGAGTCCTCCCACGGGCATGGGTGCGCGTGTTGTTCTTAGCTTAAGTTAGTTTAATAAGTAGTGAGTAAGTCTAGGGACCAATGACCTCAGCAGTTTGGTCCCATAGGAATTCACAAACACACATTAACCATTCCGTCTAGCCACAACTTATCCATGTAAGAAGTGATGGGACAAATTAACATGTTCGTAGTATGCAAACTCGACAATTGGACTTGGAATTTAATGCAGTGCCATGATAGTGATTGCAATGGAAGTAATAACTCTCTATGTGTATGAATTTTGACTGGGCTTCCTGAATGCTGTAATAATGATGTGCAGAGATGGACAGGAACCTGTCAAGAGAGACTGATCTCTAAAGGGAGATGGCTGCCAAACCGGGGTTCGTCTCTATGGACCAATGAGGCGCGTTTTTTCAAGCTGAACAGTGAACTCACAGCCCTAAGAGAATGGAATAAGGGCTTTGCGAACCCGAGTCATGGATGGCAGTGACCCACCACGTAGTTTGTGGGCTAGGGACCGCCAGTGTCGGCAACCATACAAAAAGATGCTACCACGATGTTAAAATACCCCCCCCCCCCACAATGTACCCTCAATCTAACGTGCAAGCCTTACATTGCACCCACAGGTTGATGACTAAAAATTTCCCTGTGGTGTGACGGTTTTCAGAGGAGCATGGTCGACAATTGTGGGTTTACAAAAACGTTGCGTCTTTGATTCATAATCAAAACGTCTTCGGTCCCGGATTCGATCCCCACCACCGCCTAAATTTTGATAAATAATCAGCATTGGCGGCCGAAAAGTTCCGGCATAAGAAGTCAGCCTCATTCTGCCAACGGCCTTGTCAAAGAGGGCGGAGGACCGGATAGAGGTTCAGGGCACTCTCTTGTCCTAGGAGTGGGAAATTGCCGCTAAAGGCGGAAGAATCAGCAATGATCAACGACATGAGGATGCAGAAGGTAATGGAAACCACTGCATTAAAGACACGTAACGTGTATCCACAGGACATGTGGCCTGTAATTGAAGAAGTGTCATGATGATCTCTCCATTGGCAAAAGATTCCGGAATAGTCCCCCATTCGGATCTCCGGGAGGGGACTGCCAAGGGGGAGGTTACCATGAGAAAAAGATTGAATAATCAACGAAAGGATAACGTTCTACGAGTCGGGGCGTGGAATGTCAGAAGCTTGAACGTGGTAGGGAAACTAGAAAATCTGAAAAGGGAAATGCAAAGGCGCAATCTAGATATAGTAGGGGTCAGTGAAGTGAAGTGGAAGGAAGACAAGGATTTCTGGTCAGATGAGTATCGGGTAATATCAACAGCAGCAGAAAATGGTATAACAGGTGTAGAATTCGTTATGAATAGGAAGGTAGGGCAGAGGATGTGTTACTGTGAACAGTTCAGTCAGTGACCGGGTTGTTCTAATCAGAATCAACAGCAGACCAACACCGGCAACGACAGTTCAGGTTTACATGCCGACGTCGCAAGCTGAAGATGAACAGATAGAGAAAGTGTATGAGGATATTGAAAGGGTAATGCAGTGTGTAAAGGGAGACGAAAATCTAATAGTCATGGGCGACTGGAATGCAGTTGTAGGGGAAGGAGTAGAAGAAAAGGTTACAGGAGAATATGTGCTTGGGACGAATGAAAGAGGAGAAAGACTAATTGATTTCTGTAACAAGTTTCAGCTAGTAATAGCAAATACCCTGTTCAAGAATCACAAGAGGAGGAGGTATACTTGGAAAAGGCCGGGAGATACGGGAAGATTTCAATTAGATTACATCATGGTCAGACAGAGAATCCGAAATCAGATACTGGATTGTAAGGCGTACCCAGGAGCAGATATAGACTCAGATCACAATATAGTAGTGATGAAGAGTAGGCTGAAGTTCAAGACATTAGTCAGGAAGAATCAATACGCAAAGAAGTGGGATACGGAAGTACTAAGGAATGACGAGATACGTTTGAAGTTCTCTAACGCTATATATACAGCAATAAGGAATAGCGCAGTAGGCAGTACAGTTGAAGAGGAATGGACATCTCTAAAAACGGCCATGACAGAAGTTGGGAAGGAAAACATAGGTACAAAGCAGGTAGCTGCGAAGAAACCATGGGTAACAGAAGAAATACTTCAGTTGATTGATGAAAGGAGGGAGTACAAACATGTTCCGGGAAAATCAGGAATACAGAAATACAAGTTTCTGAGGAATGAAATAAATAGGAAGTGCAGGGAAGCTAAGACGAAATAGCTGCAGGAAAAATGTGAAGACATCGAAAAAGATATGATTGTCGGAAGGACAGGCTCAGCATACAGGAAAGTCAAAACAATCTTTGGTGACATTAAAAGCAACGGTGGTAACATTAAGAGTGAACGGGAATTACACTGTTAAATGTAGAGAAGAGAGCGGATAGGTGGAAAGAATACATTGAAAGCCTCTATGAGGATAAAGATTTGTCTGATGTGTAGAAGAAGAAACAGGAGTCGATTTAGAAGAGATAGGGGATCCAGTATTAGAATCGGAATTTAAAAGAGCTTTGGAAGACTTACGGTCAAATAAGGCAGAAGGGATAGATAACATCCCATCAGAATTTCTAAAATCATTGGGGGAAGTGGCAACAAAACGACTATTCACGTTGGTGTGTAGAATATATGAGTCTGGCGACATACCATCTGACTTTCGGAAAAGAATCATCCACACAATTCCGAAGACGGCAAGAGCTGACAAGTGCGAGAATTATCGCACAATCAGCTTAACAGCTCATGCATCGAAGCTGCTTACAAGAATAACATACAGAAGAATGGAAAAGAAAATTGAGAATGCGCTAGGTGACGATCAGTTTGGCTTTAGGAAAAGTAAAGGGAGGAGAGAGGCAATTCTGACGTTACGGCTAATAATGGAAGCAAGGATAAAGAAAAATCAAGACACTTTCATAGGATTTGTCGACCTGGAAAAAGCGTTCGACAATATAAAATGGTGCAAGCTGTTCGAGATTCTGAAAAAACTAGGGGTAGGCTGTAGGGAGAGACGGGTCATATACAATATGTCTAACAACCAAGAGGGAATAATAAGAGTGGACGATCAAGAACTAAGTGCTCGTATTAAGAAGGGTGTAAGACAAGGCTGTAGCCTTTCGCCCCTACTCTTCAATCTGTACATCGAGGAAGCAATGATGGAAATAAAAGAAAGGTTCAGGAGTGGAATTAAAATACAAGGTGAAAGTATATCAATGATACGATTAGCTGATGACATTGCTATCCTGAGTGAAAGTGAAGAAGAATTAAATGATCTGCTGAACGGAATGAACAGTCTAATGAGTACACAGTATGGTTTGAGAGTAAATTGGAGAAAGACGAAGGTAATGAGAAGTAGTAGAAATGAGAACAGCGAGAAACTTAACATCAGGATTGATGGTCACGAAGTCAATGAAGTTAAGGAATTCTGCTACCTAGGCAGTAAAATAACCAATGACGGACGGAGCAGGGAGGACATCAAAAGCAGACTCGCTATGGCAAAAGAGGCATTTCTGGCCAAGAGAAGTCTACTAATATCAAATATCGGCCTTAATTTGATGAAGAAATTTCTGAGGATGTACGTCTGTAGTACAGCATTGTATGGTAGTGAAACATGGACTGTGGGAAAACCGGAACAGAAGAGAATCGAAGCATTTGAGATGTGGTGCTATAGACGAATGTTGAAAATTAGGTGGACTGATAAGGTAAGGAATGAGGAGGTTCTACGCAGAATCGGAGAGGAAAGGAATATGCGGAAAACACTGATAAGGAGAAGGGACAGGATGATAGGACATCTGCTAAGACATGAGGGAATGACTTCCATGGTACTAGAGGGAGCGGTAGAGGGCAAAAACTGTAGAGGAAGACAGAGATTGGAATACGTCAAGCAAATAATTGAGGACGTAGGTTGCAAGTGCTACTCTGAGATGAAGTGAGATGAAGAGGTTAGCACAGGAAAGGAATTCGTGGCGGGCCGCATCAAACCAGTCAGTAGAGTGATGACCAAAAAAAAAAAAAAGTCCGGCAGCTGATAACATCTTGATAAAGCATACGAGAAATCACCACCGAGTTTGACTTATGAGCACGTGGCTGGTGGACCACCGAGCTGGCTCCAAGAGAGGAAGACTTATTTTCCTTTTCGTTTTTCCACAGCGGTGAAAATGCGCTGTTGGGAAGAGCATGCACCTTTATCTCTGAACTGCATATGATGTAAGTCCTCAGTTCTACTTTTTAGGTTGACGGGGGTGGTAAGGCAGACGATGGAAGAATAGTTTTACAGAACGGCTGGAGGGAGGTTGGAAAACATTAGAGAAATATACTATTGGCCAGTGTTTGCAGTAAATTTAGTGACTGGCCGAAAAATTCTAGGAGTTGCGAGAAACAGTCGCAACTCCTAGAGGAATGCATTCTTGTACTCAACAGGCAAAGGCGGAGGAAAAGAGACTCAACCGGAAGGGATGTAAGATGACGGCCTCAACCTGAGGAGATGAGAGACGACACTATGGCTGTTTGTACAGGGAGAGGGGGAATTGAGAGCTAGACTCTGAGTTCCAGGCCGGTCGCCTCTGACTCCAGTAACAACAAATTCCAACAACAGCTTGATACACTGGTTGGCATATTAATCCATTGACTTTATGGAAGCAGCGAATCCTCGATCGATCACTCTGCCCCAGCAATATGCTTGCCTTCGCTTGTTGTCATCCGCTAGCCTTGCAATCTATGTGTACTTGCTGCTTAGCTTCGTAATGGGATAATAATGATATGAAATCGTCCCAATAAAATTACTACTCATATCCATCATAGATCCCAGCCAGCTGTTACTTATAGTCATTAATTTGAGGACTAATGTACTTGTTTATTCAGAAATGCTATAATGAAAGCTTCTTTCCTTCAGTATTTAAAATTTCGGTTACAGAATAAATCCTGAATATAATTTACTCTTTGGTTTTCCTTTCATAGTTAATGAAACCCATTTACATAGGCAGAATTAACAGTTAGTTAACTGAGACCCACAGTGAACAGGGCACAATAACTTGTTACATCCTTTAAATTCCGTTGTGCTCTTGAGGAGCAATCTGATTCCATAGCTTTGTTGGCTGGAACATAAAACCAGATATGCTCTCACGTTCTCATATTCTGGTGGACCCTGCGCGGGATTCAATGGTATTTGGTACTTTCTGAACATAGTCGGAAAAAATAATATGGATCGACATACAATGACACTTCGCTTAAATTTTTCAGAGCAAAGAATAAAAGTGAAAAGTAAGAGCAAGCATGACATACACTGAAACGCCAAAGAAAGTGGTACACCTGCCTAATATCGTGTAGGGCCCCCGCGAGCACGGAGAAGTGCCGCAACACGACGAGGCGTGGACTCCAATAATGTCTGAAGTAGTGCTGGAGGGAACTGACACCACGAATTCTGCAGAGCTGACCATAAATCCGTAAGAGTACGAGGGAGTGGAACTCTCTTATGAACAGCATGTCGCAAGACACTCACATATGCTCAATAATGTTCATGTCTGGGACGTTTGGTGGCCAATGGAAGTGTTTAAACTCAGACGAGTGTTGCTGGAGCCACTCTCTAGCAATTCTGGATGTATGGGGTGTCGCATTGTCCTGCAGGAATTTCTCAAGTCCGTCGGAATGCACAATGGACATGAGTGACACAGGTAGGTAGACAGGATGCTTACGTATGTGTCAGGTGTCAGAGTATACTCATCAGGGGTAACTTATCGCTCCAACTTCACAAGCCCCACACCGTATAGAGCCCCCACTAGCTTGAACAGTCCCCTGCTGACATGCAGGGTCCATGGATTCATGAGGTTGTCTCTATACCCATACATGTCTATCCACTCGATACAATTTGAAACGAGACTCGTCCGACCAGGCAACATGCTTCCACTCATCAACAGTTCAAGGTCGGCGGTGTCATGCCAAGGCGAGGCGTAAGGCTTTGTGTTGTGCAGTCAT
Organism: Schistocerca cancellata; assembly: GCF_023864275.1. Taxonomy (NCBI): domain Eukaryota; kingdom Metazoa; phylum Arthropoda; class Insecta; order Orthoptera; family Acrididae; genus Schistocerca; species Schistocerca cancellata. The sequence continues at coordinate 618,762,006 of NC_064630.1, forward strand.
CAGGGCTACACAAATGGGCCTTTAGGTCTGAAAGCCCATATCGATGATGTTTCGTTGAATGGTTCGCAAGCTGACACTTGTTGAAGGGTTGCAATTCTGTCACGTTGAACAATTCTCTTCAGTCGTCGTTGGTCCCATTCTTGCAGGATCTTTTTTCCGGCCGCAGCGATGTCGGCGATTTGATGCTTTACCGGATTCCTGATGTTCACGGTACACTTGTGAAATGGTCGTACGGGAAAATCCCTTCTTCATCGCCAACTCTGAGATGCTGTGTCCCATCGCTCGTGAGCAGACTATAACACTACGTTCAAACTTGCTTAAATCTTGATAACCTGCTACTGTAGCAGCAGTAACCATTCTAACAACTGCGCCAGACACTTGTTGTCTTATATAGGCCTTGCCGACGCAGCGCCGTGTTCTGTCTGTTTACATATATCTGTATTTGAATACTCATGCCTATACTAGTTTCTTTGGCATTTCAGTGTATATAGTCCATGTACTCCTCTTTTCCTGCTTTCATTCCATTGTACATATATTTTTTCGAAACTGGTTTGTAGCGGTATCACTATCTGTTGATTTGATCATGGCGTTGACCATCAGTTTCATATTTTGGAAGGATATTGCAGTAATGTCTGCAAAAAGTAGAAACATCTGCTGACAACATGACAAAAATTAGACTGTGTAATTGAGGAAAGATAGTGAGGTCTGTGTGATGCGGTATTCCAGACTCATGTTCCGTTCCTCAGCCCTACGACGGATTCAGTAAAAAATGGATGTAGTGAGAGATACAGTGGTAGCAGGAGACAAGGCTATCCCACTTTGGCAGAGAACATCTTCCCCACATCCCATGATGTAATAACTGTAAGCACTGATGAATGGAATGGAGTATGATATATTAGCTGGTGTTTTGGATTACCCATGAATGTCTCCATTGTTTGTACACCATCAGACACTAAGCGGAGCGCCAAGTGCGCACATCTAAATGCCACGGAGGTCTGTTTGCCAAATTTTCACAGTTCTATTTGCTGTGGGAGCCTATGGGATAATGGCACTTCTTGTGTCAGCACACGCTGCTATTGTCGCCAAGCAGTAGCCAGTGGAACCACTGTGAGACCGCACATGCCATATGGAGAAACCCCTGTTGGAGGCTGCAGGGAAATCGTTGTCGAAATCCTCACAGCAAGCTGCCGCATGCACCAACACTAGTCCAAGCAGACAAACATGCCTACCGACACGAGAGACCTCCATTTGTTCTCTTGACCACTGAACAAACCGTCCGGTGACAGTATTCCTTTTATTGGGAAATTCCAGACTTGCTCCCTGTCTGTCTTTCTCAGGTAGTTATGTCCTCTTTTGTGTGAACACTTACAAGCACCAATGTAGACAAACAGGCACACAAAGTTTATCAACCCTCCACAGAATACTGTGGACCTATTGGCTAATGCTGGGACAAAGAGAGAGGTGGTGCAATTGTGTACCAAAAACGGAGGGAAATAGTTCATTTGCACTACACTATCAAATTTATAGTTTAAAAGTTCATAGGGGTCAAATAGGTCATTTAAAACACTTACCACCACCTTATGATTATTTTTCTACATAATAAAATATATTTTCATAATAAAACATATTTTCAACGTTTGGGAATCACAAGAAAACATTTTACAAATCAAGTAATTAAGTTTCCACCACAAATAGATTGTGGCACTAAATATATCTGAGATCTTGTATGCACCAACATTTGAGAACACAAGCACCTTCCTCCACCACAACGTTTCTATTAAACATATGTGGCAATGGAAAAAAGCCTTCTAATCACACACATTCGTGATCACAAAGAGTGCGACAACCAGTGACTACTGGAGAGCTGTGGCCTTGCCAGTCGGGAGAGTCATGAACATGCGCTGACCATGCCAGCAGTTACAAGCACATCTCCTAATGTACCAGACGCTAAGAGGCCAGAGACACTGTCAATGTGACTGCCGAGCAGTCAACCAATCAATTTACAAGAGGGAATAATCGTTCATTGCAATCACTCTCCATACTGAAACTTCCCATGCAACACACATGTCCACTTCTGCTTCCGCTCAACCAGCATACTGGCTAGTTCACGATTGAGCCATCCAGAGGAAACCATCAACGGGACTCGTCCTTACAGCTTTGAGCAAAAGTCGACAGGTCAGAGCATTCTTTGCAACTAACTGAATATCAGTATGCTTCCCAGTAACTGATAATGACGAGGGTGCGACTTCCATTCAGAAAACAGCAAGCAGTAATGTTAAAGCCCAAACGAACACTGTGTGCTTTAACACAGGAACACTGTTGGACTAAATACACTTTACTGCCATCCAAGATGAAACTCAGCAAATACGACAATGCATCTTAGCATGATGAGCAAATGCAGTCTAGGCTCACTACACGTACCACATATACACTCTCTTCCATTGTACAGCCCAAGTAGGATACAGATGTCTGATATACAATCTTTCAGAGCACGAACTGGACACACACTTGACCAGCTACAGATGTCTGTCTATGAGAAAAGCCCTTACAACTGTCAGCTTCCTCCTCCTACTCTGTGTTGAAACATCAACATCCTCCTTGCTGGCCCAGAGATAAACAATCTTTCTGGCATCGATACTGTAAATCGCAAATGTTGGACGTATTGCCAACTTAGGTCCTACGTTGGAACAGTGCCAACAAAGGGCCTCAATCTTACTTTTCACAACTGTGTCTAAGTGGGCGAATAAATTATCTAATATACCTACCTGATGTCCCTTCACTGTCTACCCTGTCATGAGGTTTCACACTATCCACAGTCATCGAAACTTCTTGCCCATGATGACAATACCTAATCAACGTTTCCAGCTTAAATCTGAAATAAAAGCTCTATCCCATCCAGTCGGGAATGACACATGCCTCGTCACTGAATTTCGCTACCAGAATACAACGAGTGGTTAAATTCTCCACAACCTTCATATTAATCCTTCATGAAAAGTCGTCCAGCATCCTTTTACAATTACGAGTAGATTTGTCTGCAGTCATATAATAACCCTTTGCCATTTACAGATTCCCTCGTATTTCAAAAATCAATCAAGATCAATAGTCGACATGGTACTACCTAAATCTAACACAATCCGCAAACAGGTTCGTTATTCAATGCATATTTGATCCACATATGCATATTTGATCCACACTTAATAGCGCTAAACAGTTTGTCCTATCCTGGTGAAGTAGTTGCCACAACGTTGATACCTTCTTCATGTGAGCCGTTTTGTTGCAATACCAAGACCTGAGTTTCGGGACTCCCTTTCTTGGCTGACCTCCCTTTCCATTACTTCTAGGTTGCACCCCTCTGTGAAACCTTCTCCCTTCCATCTGATTATTTTCCCGACTACATTTCTCATCTCGCAGGTCTCTACACGGCAATCGACTCCATTGACTGAACTTGTCTTATTACTTAATTCACCTGTGCGAATTTCCTTCATATCTGATAAGATATAGCTCTTTTCTTACTTTCAGGATCCATTCCATACAATTCAATACTACTACCACTACACTTCTTTTAATTCGTCCTACGTATTCTACTAATAATACCGTGACGTCTTCCCTTCCTTAATGATAACAGACTATTTTCCTTAACGTTCGACCTGGAATGAGCCTTCATACCTCAACCCTACAGATCGCCACATATCCTTTATCTGAATAGCCTGCAAAATTACGTCCCGGAGCTTGTCTCTTATCATTACCGCAATTAAATTCAATGTATCTAAATCAGACATTTCGATAGCGCGAGCTCTGTCTTGAAATTCTGAAGTAAATTACAAAAATTCCACTGTATGGACCCCTGAATCTAATGTGTTACCAAATTCATTCAATACTTCTTGTAAGGTATTCTGTAATTTAGTAAACATGGCACCCAGAACCGGTCACCTTGCATCAGCGTTGTAGGTCATCCATTTACTTTCAGTGTGCGACACCATTAATCTGTTATCACTGTTCTGCAACCACTCACAAATGATATTACTTCTCAGCCCATTGCTTATCCACACTAACCAAGACATCCATTCCGCCAAGATGATGATCAGAGTGCGCTTGTAATCTATGTATTTGAGTAGGCGTACAACCACCTGTGTCCTGTGTAATTTCTAGGATCTCTATAAATGAATCACAAATAACAGCTGCCGCCAAGCTTACCTCACTGGGGTCGGTCGCCTTATGTAACACTGGCGTATTTGTTCAATCAGTTCCTGTACTGTGCCCTTGATTTCTAAAGCTCGACTCTGCAACTCATAAACTAGCTCACTGTGTCTCAGACAAGCTGGATCCTTCACACCCCTAAAGATGCTGAAACATAATAATAATTTGTAAATATAGTAGTGTAAGTATGGTAAATGTAGTAATCAGAACTTATCTTTCTACCACAACAGTGTTCAACCCCACTCAACCAACTGAGCTTCCTCTGGTACCAAGTGTTGCAAAAATACTGCGCCATCAGCATTGAAAGGGGAGGGCGATTTAATGTGCTTGTTTCACACATTTTACACAAAAGATTTATTGAAATTTTATTAAATTCAGCATTAACGCACTTCAACATGCCAAAGCCAACTTAGACGGACTCGCAGCTCCAAGAAATTAAGAACAAGCTAAAATTACTTAGAAGAGATAAGCCTTCATTTATATGAATCACTTAAAAACAGTCAAGCAAATAACCTCTCATCAAGACTGCTTTAATCTAAATGTCTTTCAAATATTTAAAAACGTTTGACAGTAACACTGAATTCAGAAAACACTTACAGTGTTAGAAAAAGAAGGAAGACTGATACGTAACGCAACAGTAAAACAAAACTCATGTGAATAAAGAATTAGTGCCCTACTAATTAACAAACTGACAAGTAATACTTAACTGTACTGCATAAAATACAATGTCCTTGGCGAAAATGTACTTTAGTTAAGAAAGGCCAGCAAAGGTGGCTTGATTTTAATAGATGAAATTGAAAACCAGGCAATACACACATACAGCCATAACTATCAAATCGAAGCTCTTGGTCATATGATTTTCTTTGGCACATTATTACGCAAGCATAGGGAATGAAGTTGCTTAGAGACTGTTACAGCTATAGTAAAGAAAACCGTCTTTCAACATGTCCAACTAACTTTAGAAAATGTATTATGATCCCGATATAAGACACAACGTAGCCCCATTGCAGAAAAAAGGTTGTGTCTGCTCTTCCGTGTAATCTAAGGGCCGTATAAGGTGTTTCTGACGTTCTGCCTCTCACATTATGAGGCAGAACCCTCCCACTTTGTTTGTACTTTATTTCTCCTGAGTGTTGACAATAGTTATGCTACTGTTGCATACTCAGTAGAGGTGTTCCAGTTTCCAGCATCCCAGCAAGTTTCAAGAAAATTTTATTCCTACACCTAATTATATTTCCGCTGCAAGACAGTCAAGACTGTGGAGTCCAGTGAAATTCTTGGAGTAGATGGTGAAAACCAACAATTCTTGATGTACCCTGTAATTCATAGGAGGTTAATAAATTTTTTTTCCGAAGGTCAACCAGGCATTACCAGCACATTCTGGCTGAATGCTGCAATAACGATATAGATGAATTTAAGCATCTGCTGCAGGCTATTGAATTTGGGTATTGTGGCGACCATCAATTGAATCAGCCAGCAGTTACGGTCATAATTTTACCAGATTACAGAAACTATACCATAAGAGGAACCACACTCATTCACATTCTAATGGAAAGCCAAGTAGGATGGAATAAATTGGATGGTGAAAGAAGGAATAGTTACAACAGCTACAATAATAATAGGATGTGCGTTATAGAGTATTATAGACAGGAGAGGAACGATCAGGCACAGCTACGAAAAGTAGCAGAAATTGTTGAATTGTGAGGATCTGACCTGCATATCAACGTGATTACAGGATTGTCATCACAACTATGATCTGAGAACTATACAGGCTCAGAAACCCGAGACCCAAGAACAGAATTGGAACAGAAGGCGTAAATTAATCACACTTAAAGATTTACAGTACATACTATTAGAGGAGGAAGAGACGACCTGGACACGAAATTTACAACCAGTAGTAAATATGCTAGTAGGAGAAATAGACTTGGAAGCAATTCTTGACAGCAATAGCCAAATTTTGTCGATATCAGACAGTGTATTTCACAAATGTATGCAAGAAAACGACTGGTCTGTATTACGTTTGAGCAATATAAATCACTGAAGTCCAGCATCAAGAACGGTTAGAAATTGTGTGTCATGGCAAAACCCTTGAGTGCAATTTTTTAATTGTACCAAACCTGTCTACAGAAATCATATTAGGGAAGGATATTATACAAATGTATCATTTGGTGATGGATTTAAGTAGAGGTGAAACAATTTTACAGAAGGACACTAAAATCTACATAAGCTTTGAAGAGCATGCCGTACAAGAAAATTGATTCTGGAGTCAATGGATCAAACAGTGGGGTACAGAAGAAGACAACTGGATAGAGACAAGCATTTTCGACTAGACCACCAGAAAACAGAAGACACAATTAGTAGACAGACTGTCGTTGATACAGGAGGTATGTATGTTGTGAAATTTACAGTATAAGTTTATAAGTTTACTGTGAAGACCCTCAGTGATCCTGTTGGCATTCAGTAACTTTTTTTTTCCATCTCAGAGTAGCATACGCAACCTACGTCCTCATTTATTTCCTGAACATATTCCAATCTCTCTCTTCCTCTACTGTTTTTGCTCTCTACAATTCCCTGATGTCTTAACAGATGTGCTATCATCCTGTCCCTTCTCCTTGTCAGTGTTTTCCACATATTCCTTTCCTCTCTGATTCTGCACAGAACCTCTTCATTCCTTACCTTATCGGTCCACCTAATTTTCTTCTGTTCTGGTTTCCCCACAATCCATGTTTAACTGCCATACAATGCCATGCTCCAAACATACATTCTCAGAAATTCCTACCTCAAATGAAGGTCCATGTGTGGTATTAGTAGACTTCTCTTGAGCAGAAATGCCCTTATTGCCAATGCTAGTCTGCTTTTGATACCCTCTTTGTTCCATCTGTCATTAGTTATTTTACTGGCTAGGTAGCACAATTCCTCAACTTCATCTTATTTGTGACCATCAGTCAGATGTTATGTTACTCCCTGTTCTCGTCTCTGATACTTCTCAATACTTTCGCCTTTCTTCGATTTACTCTCAATCCATATTCTGTACTCATTAGGCTGTTCATTCCATTCAGCACACCATGTAATTCTTCTTCACTTTCGGCTGTCGACAACAATGTCAAAGGTACTAAATGATGAGTGGACTAAAAGGACTAAATATTGAGTGGACTAACAGTAATGGAAATGGAAGATGATGTAGATGAAGATGAAACGGGCGATATGATACTGCGTGAAGAGTTTGACAGAGCACTGAAAGACCTGAGTCGAAACAAGGCCCCGAGAGTAGACAACATTCCATTACAACTACTGACAGCCTTGGGAGAGCCAGTTCTGACAAAACTCTACCATCTGGTGAGCAAAATGTATGAGACAGGCGAAATACCCTCAGACTTCAAGAAGAATATAATAATTCCAATCCAAAAGAAAGCATGTGTTGACAGATGTGAAAATTATCGAACTATCAGTTTAATAAGTCACGGCTGCAAAATACTAACGCGAATTATTTACAGACGAATGGAAAAACAGGTAGAAGCCGACCTCGGGGAAGATCAGTTTGGATTCCGTAGAAATATGGGAACACGTGAGGCAATACTGACTCTACGACTTATCTCAGAAGCTAGATTAGGAAAAGGTAAACCTACATTTCTAGCATTTGTAGACTTGGAGAAAGCTTTTGACTATGTTGACTAGAATAATCTCTTTCAAATTCTGAAGGTGGCAGGGGTAAAATGGAGGGAGCGAAAGGCTATTTACAATTTGTACAGAAATCAGATGGCAGTTATAAGAGTCGAGGGACATGAAAGGGAAGCAGTGGTTGTGAAGGGAGTGAGACAGGGTTTTAGTCCCTCCCCGATGTTATTCAATCTGTATATTGAGCAAGCAGTAAAGAAAACAAAAGAAAAATTAAGAGTAGGTATTAAAATCCATGGAGAAGAAATAAAAACTTTGAGGTTCGCCGATGACATTGTAATTCTGCCAGAGACAGCAAAGGACTTGGAAGAGCAGTTGAACGGAATGGACAGTGTCTTGAAGGGATGATATAAGATGAACATCAACAAAAGCAAAACGAGGATAATGGAATGTAGTCGAATTAAATCAGGCGATGCTGAGGGAATTAGATTAGGAAATGAGACACTTAAAGTAGTAAAGGAGTTTTGCTATTTGGGGAACAGAGTAACTGATGATGGTCGAAGTAGAGAGGATATAAAATGTAGACTGGCAATAGCAAGGAAAGCGTTTCTAAAGAAGAGAAATTTGTTAACATAGAGTATAGATTTAAATATCAGGAAGTCGTTTCTGAAAGTATTTGTATGTAGTGTAGCCATGTATGGAAGTGAAACATGGACGATAAATAGTTTGGACAAGAAGAGAATAGAAGCCTTTGAAATGTGGTGCTACAGAAGAATGCTGAAGATTGAATGGGTAGATCACGTAACTAATGAGGAAGTATTGAATAGGATTGGCGAGAAGAGGAGTTTGTGGCAAAACTTGACAAGAAGAAGGGATCGTTTGGTAGGACATGTTCTGAGGCATCAAGGGATCACCAATTTAGTATTGGAGGGCAGCGTGGAGGGTAAAAATCGTAGAGGGAGACCAAACAGACACTAAACAGATTCAAAAGGATGTAGGCTGCAGTACGTATTGGGAGATGAAGAAGCTTGCACAGGATAGAGTAGCATGGAGAGCCGCATCAAACCAGTCTCAGGACTGAAGACCACAACAACAACAACATAATAGTAATGTGTGTGAACGTGCATCTGACAAAGGGAATGAACTTGATTGCAGTGAAAGGTTCCTGAAAAACAAATATATGCATTTTTACTTTTTTTACATTCAAGTGCAGGTGGTAACTCTCACAGTGGGAAGAGAAGGAAGATCTTATAAAGATGGGAGAAGCGTTTGTCGTGTCCAAGACATAATGAATGACAATTATGAAATCAATGGAGAACAAGTACTACCAACTCCATAGGCCACAGTGATCATTAGCCATAGCAATGAACAACAAAGAGGGTTGCCTACAAATATATGCGTCTTGTAAGTTAAAAGAAATAAGGTCCAGTTGAAGGACATATTGTGTTGGTGTTTTATTTTGTAAGACGTCTGTAGGACTGATGTAGCACCGGTACGACAACGACGAGAAGATGTAAGAGCAATTCACCAACTGCGACATAGTCGCGTATACAAACGGTAATCCAATACTGTCGAATGTTTTTTATTCCAGTATTTGATCACAATCTCAATTCTTTAGACGATGACTGTTGTGGCGTTGCAAGACAGCCACGCCACTCGGAAGTAGCCGAAATGCACGCGTTAACTCACGCCGGCTTGCGTGAGGTCTGAAACGGGATACTTTATGAATGCTATAAAGAAAAGTACGTAGCTTCTTTAATACTTTAATTCATCCTTGTGGTACATCGCTCTTGATAATACAAGTGAGACTCTCAGATATAGTTAATGGCGCCTTGCTAGGTCGTAGCCATGGACTTAGCTGAAGGCTATTCTAACTGTCTCTCGGCAAATGAGAGAAAGGCTTCGTCAGTGTAGTCGCTAGCGAAGTCGTCGTACAACTGGGGCGAGTCCTAGTACGTTTCTCAAGACCTACCGTGTGGTGGCGCTCGGTCTGCAATTACTGACAGTGGCGACACGCGGGTCCGACATGTACTAATGGACCGCGGCCGATTTAAAGCTACCACCTAGCAAGTGTGGTGTCTGGCGGTGACACCACAATGACCGGTTTCAGTCCGTAATGACCATCCTCAGATTTACAATATACAAAATATATACACCTGGCGAGCAGTGTGTCTTACAACATAATACAGCAATACGTATCTCAATATACTATCATACAGCCAGGGAAATGTACAGATAAAATACGGTAAAACGTACCTTTTTTACACCGTGTCCCAAAGTGATAAGGCCATAATGGCATCGTCATAACATATAAATATAATCAGCACAGCATCATCACATAGATCTAAAATAAAGTTTAGAATAGGCCACATCGACCACATTCTTTTATCCTTTTCTCTTAACCGTCACCAGTTTGCCTCTGGAAAATAGCAACAGTGCATCACGAGGAGAAAAGGACGCCAAAAAGTTTGCTTTGGAGATGCCGCGCTAGCAGTTTTTAAGTGTGACACCACCTGTGCGAAATTTAAGATGCGAAAAGGGAGCCATGAGAGGTGGAGAACGATTCCAGTTAGCCCCACCTCATCCATATGAGAGGTGGTGGAATGAAGTGACATGCTCATACCAAGTAAACTCAACAATTGCACTTGGGATTTAAACGAGGTATATGAGAGCGATTGCATTGGCAGTAATAATTCTCTGATAGGATTTCCTGCATACTGCACCAATGTGGTGTAGAAGTGTACTGGACTCCTTTAGGGGAGTGCGAGTGTTGGTGGCACTCAGGCTTTCCCTTGAGATGTAGCTGGTGTTGTTTCTTCAAGTCGGGCAGTGAACTCAAAGACAGGAGAGAGTCAAAGAAGAGTGGTTAGTGGCCACGAGTCACAGGCGGCCATGCTGCCGCCAGCGCTGTCGGCATCTCTGGGCTTGCAAAAGCACCTACTCTAGACGCAGATAAAATTTTTAGAAAGCATGCCCAAAACACCTCCGATTTTGACGTATTATTGAAGTGCTGGTGGACTGCAGAGGTGACTCCAAGGACAGTAGAAAATATTTCCCGGTTTGTTTCCCACAGTGACCAAAACGAGCCGGCGGGAAGAGCATGATCCTGCATTGGCAGACGGCCTGGGACGTAGGTTCAGAGGCACACTTTCAAAGAGCCGCTGGAGTGGATGTAAGACATTACCGGTACAAAAAATTACTGTCTTCCACTGTTGGCGATAAATTTATTGATTGGTCGAAAAATTTTAAGTACACGATAACCCAGGCCAAAAGGACTGCGTTTTGGCACTCAACCGGTGGAGGTCGCGGAAGAGGGATTCAGCCTGTGGAGAAGAGAGAAGACGCTTCGGGTCCATAAATGGTGAGACAGAAGATATGAGATCCAGATTCTCAGAAGAGACGGAGTTCCCCCCGACTGACGTCATTACAGTTTGACGCTGGTAACCTTTGAGTTCGGTATAAGCAAATGGTAGCAACAACGTGATAGGGATGGAAAGATCTGTTCACTACTTTTGTGGAAGTAGCGAACACTCAGTCGGTCGATCTGCCCTAGTAATACGCTTGCTTTCCCTTTTTGACATCAGCTTGCCTCGCAATCATTATGTCCTTGCTGTTTATCTTTGCAATAGAATAACAATGATAGGATACCATCGTAATCAAATTACTACTCCCATCCGTCTCATTACCTTGCCAACAGGTATTTATAGTCATTAATTGGCAGCCTACGTACTACGTGATTCAGAAGTGTTTATAATGAATCTTTAATTCCTCCAATACTGAACAAGCGAATTATCGAATGAATCCTGAATATAATATAATCCTTGATATTCCTTCTGTAGTTAATGAAACCCACATCCATAGGCACAATTAATAGAAAGTTAATTGAGACCCATTTACGAAACACTGCCCAGAGTTCCATAACTTATTGCTTTCTTTACATTCCGTTTTGCAACTTAATTAATCAGCATTGTTTGCTGGGAAGTGGCTTGATTCCGTAGCTCTGTCGGTCAGATCACCACCATATGCCCAGACACGCTCGCAGGTTCTCACAATTTTGGTTCCTTTGTCTTTGATCCCATTTACTTTCTTTTACTCATTTTGTTAATTACAGACTGATGGGTTTGGAGAGGCACTGGAACTGTAGACTGAAAGAACTGAGAGATGTGGGGGCGTAATTATAATACTACGTAACTCTCGTCACAAATTTATTTGCAAATAACAAATGCAAATTAACCCTTAAAGAACCTTACACATACGATGCAGGTGTAGTATATTGGTCTTTTAAATAATGTGCTAATAAAATTATACTGATAATCAAGTTTAATAAAAATACAAAAATACAAAGTTGTTTAATATAAAGCTCAGTGGATTAACGAGCAATCAGTAGATTACTATCCAACCTCCATTAGAGCACACATTTGTCAATTTAATCAGTGGTATTCTCAGGAAGAAATGATTCATTTTGGCCAACAAGTGGTGTCAGTGCAAATCGTACCCCATGGTTGAAGAGAAGCTTCAGCTAAAAAGTTTGTATAGGAATATGAGGTGGGGTAATGGGGTGAGATATGGGTGGTGAAAAGGTTTTAGAGTGTCGACTGAAGAAGAGAAATTTTGAAGTGATTATTGAGAGGTTTGAAGTAATGACTCGGATTGCACTTGGTATCTGGAACGGAGAACGTGAAATGGGTGTAGCTTCTCGAGAATGGATGGATATTTTGGTGGATATTTAGGACAAAACGTGAACTGCTACCCCTGAAGAAACGTTATTACCGGCCAGTGATCAACAAAGCATCCCAAAGAGGATGGTAATAGATAATAACTTTAGAGTACAACATCAATTCTGAGGAAAACAGCACACCACTTCTGAGCTTTGGTTGCCTGACTAACGTAGCTGAAGATTCCGGTGAAGATATCAAGAGAAGATACTGACAGGGTATAACACCATAAATTGACGACACTATCTAACTAGAGTATCAAACAGATTTTCAAGGAATAGTGTCAATAGGCAATCACAACATAATACAATCTATCTTCTTAGTTGTGGAATCAGTAGTAACGATTAGCGGTGTTAAAATATATTGATGTACAGTTGAGATCTCTCAACGTCAATGTCGTAAATCAATCCACAATGTATAAGAAAACTTCTGAGTACACTACAGAGAATCTTTAGAGATGGATTCTCTGCTCTAATGTATGTTCGTTGGGCCTATACTTTGGTAACAACAACTTCCTTCAGTAATGTAACACCACAGTTTTATTTAGGCCCTTAGTGTTGAAAAGAGTAGGCAACCTGTACGCGTACGTTATATGCAGCAAAATTAATCTGACACCGACTCATCGGATAAATAGACTTTTTTCTTTTCAGATGTCCAGCTCTGCCTCAATTCAACACCCAAATAAAAACTCACAAATTGTAATTCCAGGTCGGCAAATCACAAATTCACAAATTACTGCCCTACCTATAACTTCCGCTCAAATAAATGCCAATATACTGTAGATACTAGTGGGGCTATCAGTGCATAGACGCACAAAATATTACGTACCCGAGTATTGCAATCTGTAAGTCATGTTTGCTTACGATAAAACAACCCTACGTCTGTGCCCTGTATTTGAAGAGGATTAATGTAAAAAGGTATTTCTTTAGATAATAAAAGAAATCGTTATTTCCATCAGATTGTTAAATCAACGTTATAGGAAATTAACGACACAAAAACGCCTATTTGCGATCAGCTGATCTGATAGACAAATGACTACTGTTAGCGTGGTGTTTCGATGTGATAAAATATATCTTTTCTACCAGAGGCAGTTAACCTCTCTGACAGCCTAAACTTTATATCGCAACTGTCAAAATTCAATCTTATGCTTTCCTTTTCACTTTAGTGACAAACGTTACTAAATATTTCTCTTCAGAAGTATTTGTATTATTATTTCTGCATTTAAAATGCTCAGACAAATTGACACAAGAATATAAGTAGTATTAACTAACTACACAATAAGTTCAGACACCAGTGGAACTTCGATTTTAATTTAACGATGAACGTTAATTTATTGTCCTTGAGGAACGTTACACAATATTTCAGTCTTTTATGTTTCAACAATTTCAGTTGTTATATAATCTTTTTCTGGAAAAGATTTTTAAAAAAATCCCTATTTTCGGTATTGAATAATAAATCAAAAATAAAGAAAAACAAATCAGTAAGCTCCACCGCCCTGTATGAAATAATGTACAAGACTCAACCTCTTCAGGTGTTGGACATTCGCGGTTACTAACCCTTTTTAAAATATCTTTTTCCAGCAATGTAGAATAAGAACTTTTTTTTAGTATATCCGGTAATTGTTCACTTTACTTACTATCCAATAGTAATGTCATCACCATAAGTGCTCACAGTTATTGAACTCGCAATTGCTTATTTCACTATGAAATGGGAAGAACAACTATTACAATAGTATAAATCCTTTAGGTTAAATGACCAGGATTTAATCACACAATCGTTTACACTCTCCACAGGGGTTAGTAGTCACAACCACCGACAAATATACCATACATATACCGACATCTATCATCAAAATAAATCAATATACGACAGAGGCTTCACTTACGCTTGTCGTTACTTTCTCATCAATTGATAGGTTCGCGTATTTTACAATATACAACTACTACCCCGAAGACAACGAAAATTCAACCAAAACCACCTGCGTCACTTTTCAACCCAAACAAAATTTATTCTGAAATTAACTTCAGATACTACACTGAACCTCTGTTCAACCTTCTAGGACATCTCAGTCTTTACTTTATAAACCATTTGGAAGCATCTAGCTTCAAAACTTCCCATTTCAGTCAACATAAGAACAATCTCCGACCGAGAATTATTCCCTTTTTTACAACGAACTTTATATTGTTGTTCACTCACCTTAAGTGAAAACAGACTTAGCTTCTTCAGAATTAAACATGAGCCTTACGTAAGTGATGACAAATTTCAAACTTTCCAATCAGGATAGAATCCAATATTATTTCGCTAATTTCCCTTTCTTTAGGTATCGATGTAAATACGTAAGTCAGATCATAAATTCTCCTACTGCAAGATATAATATTAATTAATCGTCAAACGCCGAACTAGTGTCATAACCATGAACAAACGACGAACTCTGTGTCTACTTCAGACCTTCTTCGGACATACTACTAAAATTCTTATTCTTTTACATCATTGTTGTTTTAAATGATTAACTCTTCTTTGGCCTTCTGTATTCTTTTTTCTTTAGAAGCCAGATCGCTGTTGTGCCGTGACCGGCGGCCAAGCCCACCACGTTGTCGTGCGGTCTATAACATATAACAGAATTCCTTTAACAAATAAAATTTATATATTTATTATCCAACCAGTTTGCTTATTTTGAGGCTACGTACATCTTGTCCTGATAAAATATGAGCGAATTTTTACTCAGGGGCAGCACAAACGGACTGTACCTTCGATGGTGGAAGCACGGCAAGGTATATTGTTTCAATAGATCAGTTGAGTGCATGGAACATAATTCAGTTCTGGTGGGAGGAGGCTTAGCCTTGCACTTGTAAGTTTGAATGTGATGAGTTTCAGGTCTTACAGAGTGACCGAGAATGTGCAGTGGGACATGTGTAAGGTGATTAGTTTTGCTGTGGAGAGAACTGGAGGGATATATGCAGTCTTAGGTGAGGGAGTCGTTATTTGTTACGCACTTGAGACATTTCTATGTTTCAGCTTCGGGTCAAGAGGGCTGACCGTATGTCTTCAGTGATAAACGTCCAAATTTCTTGGCAACTGGGCTCTTGATATGCCCTTCGATGCTATTTTTTAAGATTAACCAATGGGGAGCCTTCTTATAACCTTTCACATAAGTGGGTGTTCACCTCGCGTAAAGTTGCACCAGAAAGGTGGCCCAGTGCACTGCAAAGTTGGAAGGATTCCTGAACGTAGTGCAGCTGCATTGATTTTCACAGAATGTAGAGATCTGTATCTGTGGCGTAGTTCCACACACAGATCATTCCAGAAAGGTGACATGTCGTTGGAAAACAAAGTCTATTGAAATGTATTTTGACTGAATGGTACAGCCTCTAGAAACCAAGATCTGCACTTTCGTAGGTGATAATAGTGGCATGTTATATGGGTTCTTTTAATAGAGACCTTGGCTCTATGTCGTGCATGGCACATTATGTGAAAAACTGCTGTTATGCGGCTCCTAGCCCCTGGGGCAAACAATTCTTTTTCTATGGAATTGAGACTGTCATAAGCAGGCACTTTGCCTCGTCCCCTCACTTCCTCCTCTGAAAGGCGACCCGAAACTCCCAGGTGGCCCAATTAGACAGCAAGTCACTACCCTGAACATCTCTGCCTATCCTTGCATATCACGAACCCAACTCACCTGCAGAACAAATCACATGCAAAACTGCCATCAGAAAAGAGAAAGAATTAATATAAAAATAGATAGCTTACTTCTAGCAATCATTGCAGTTACTTACTGCAGGCGTTAAATATTTATTGACAGGACTACAACTCAGATTGTGATGAATTTAAATTAATTATGAGTGAAACATGAGACGTGGCAGTCTAGTAATTGATTGACGTGTATCAGTTCCCATTCTGCCTCATCCGCTATGAGCACAGGTAGGTGGATTCCTGGGAGACTGGAATTGTTTGAGCCATGAAGGTGTACATGTAAAGATGTTACAGGACCTAAGTTTACAACAGGAAATTTTACGTAAAGGGGGGGTGGGGGGGGGGTATAGACCTGGATCGGAAGAAAATATTAGGGCAAGACGTTTTCCACGTCGAAGGATAGGGATTATGGACGAAGAATGTTGTGACAGCACTGGTTAAAACAACATGAAGCAGAAGTTGTAGGGGCTATACATTGGATTCCATAGGTTTGGTAATTTAATGTCTATGCGGTGGTTGTTTGGTTTCTGTGACGTGGGCTTTGTCAATGATGGGTCCTTTATGGGGATTCGTTTGGGATGATGATTATAAGAATACCAATACTCATGATGGCCTGGATTTGTTGCAGAGTGACTTGCCTGGATCTACGTTGTCAGTTGAGATGTTGAAGAAGATGCAGCTGTGCTGATGATGGTGCTGGTGCAGATGTTGACGGAGATGATGTGGCAGCTGCAAGACATACTGCCTCAGCTGTGAATTTGTATACTGTGAAGTTACTTGTTGTGTTTGTGTGTGTGTATGAGAGAGAGAGAGAGAAAGAGACAGTAAGCTCTTTCATCTCAGTACCAGCCCCTGTTTGGCTGAGTACCATTCCCTCATAGAACACCCCACAGGTTGCCACAGTACCAATTAAATACAGGCCTCTACCAAGTTAAGTGATAATTCCAAATGGTAATATAAACAAACTAACCATTGAATAAGTCACTAGTATTATCACCTCGAAACACGACAGATGGCGCTTGGTTGATCTACATGTCGAAGACTGAACAGCGAACCTTTTCCTCTACTAATGCGTTATTATGAAGGTATCGGTATCCATGCTTGTCAATAATGCTAAAGCAAGATAGGAGGCTGAACCGACGGTGCTGGCAGCCAGCCAACCGACACGGCGCGCCCACGACGCGTTTATTGGAAACAGCCTTTGGTATCCTTGCCGCTAAGATAAGGCGGCTGCCGACTCAAGTCACTTGTAGCTTAGAAGCCAAATCTATTGATTCTCTGCCATACTTAGAATCTGCTTGCTTTTGGTTATCTCTTTCTCAGTTTTCCCTCTCGACTACTACGTACACTGTTAACGTTTCTGGCTTATCTTTGGTGTCGACTAGTTTAGCTCTTCGGAAGTTAGATTTCTCTCACTTGACGACTTGGTATGGCTCGGACACAGTGTGGTATATTCCTCCCAGTTTGAGAGTTTATACTTTTAGAACCTGTACCCAGGAACGAGTCTTAAAAGTAGCGCGAATCCGTCTCACCCATCCGTTGGTCGTGTTGCATCATCATCGACGACCGGTTTATGGAATTATGGCAGCAGTTGTCCTGCAATAGCATCATTAGCAGCAGCAATTACAGCAGTAACATGCTGAGCTTTTACAAGTGTTGGAATTTCCAGATCAACCGTCGCCTCAGGTGCCACGGAGTCCCCCACCCCCAGCCCCTTCCGCCATCGTGTTCGGTTTTCGCACGAAGCACAGAGCGTCATGCACTTTTGCCATCTCTTAAGTAAGGAGGGCATTAAGCCACTCGATGACCACGTCGAAAAACTTGATAAGTTGCTTACCTCTCGTAGTTAGAAGAAGCTGCAGTCGATCCATGGCAAAGTGATTTATTGTGACAAATTAATCCCAAATGCACTGGAGGTCTCATAGCCTCTCAGCCAGGAGAGAAGTGAAATTTGTTCCGTCAGCAGCTGTCAGCAACCTTTTTGCAGCTGAAACATTGTTTATGCTCTGCTCCTTGCTTTGCTACCTTTGATCCAAAAAAATTTTAGTACTGGCCACTGATGTATCACAGTATGGGATTAGCCCACACTGTTCCACACAAATCCGGACGGATCAGAATGCTTTTGCATGTAAGACTCTCTCGCTTGTCCAAAAGAACTACTGAGATAGTGAACGAGGCGCTCACTATCATGTACTGTGTTGAAAAGTTTCACGTTTTCCTGTATGAATCCAAATTGCGCTTGGTCACGGATCAAAACCGTTAATCCTAAGGCCAAACTCTCTGACAAGACGGCTCAGAGGTTACAGCATTGGACATTCAGATGATATGCTCTTTGGGTTGCCCATGGAACTCGATATGGAGTTTGACAAGGAAGAGAGTTTGTTTTGTGATCGAAGACACTTTAGACGCTACGCTACAAGTCTTTCCCATCACCGCCAAAGAGGTAGCACCAATCGGGATAGCCCATGCATTTTCCTAAAGATGCCCATTCCGATTTTCGACCTTATTTCGGTATGACAGAGCTGCTACATGCCCGTCAGAGACTGTCTTTCCGTACTACGGAGGACGACGACTACCGCGTTTTAGCTCTATCTTCGCTCTCTCCTCGTGTCCTTCAGTTGCTGCACTCTTCTCACTGGGGGATGTATCACACGAAAGCGTTAGCTCGATAGCATATATGTCGGCCTGTCATAAATGCGCCTATATAGAACGTGTAGTGAGATAGTGTCGGTCCTGGTTGCAGAACCAAGCCCCTACGAAAACGTTTCCGCCATGGCCTCAATCAGCTCATCTGTGGGATGGAGTACACATGTATTTCACTGGCCCGTTTCACGGGTAAATGTTTTTGATATTGGTGGACAACCTGACCAATTTGCCTTATATAGCAATGATGTCAGAACATTCACGACTCTATTTGCAGTAGAGGATATGCCGTCCACTCTGGTCTCTGATAATGACCATCAGTTTATGGTCTCCACAATCGCATTCAGCACCAGAGCACCCTTCCCTGCCATCCAGCACACAAATCGGTGGCGGTGCGGGTGGTCCAGATATTTAAGAACCAAATAAGGAACTCAATGCAAACAATGTTGCTAGACGATGTTTCTTTGCGCATCTTAGCCACGTACTGTATCACGCTAGTAAACGGAATCAGTTTGGAGGAGCTCCTGCATGGACGTCCGATTGTTTGATCTCTTGTGCCCAGCCTCTACCCCCAACATTCATATTTTAAGCCCTCTTTACTGAAATGTGTGTTGGTTGGGACGTCAACCATGGTGGACAAAAGGGAAGTTAGTTCAACACAAGGGTCGCCTACTTTTTGAGGTCGTGGTGGGAATCAATAGGTGCATGAGTCACAGAAACGAAATACTACTGTGGCATGGGTATAGCCAACCGCCACCTCAGCAGACAACTTTGGGACTACAACCTGTCTGAACGATGTCAATATTCCCCTCAGCATATAGGGCAAGGGGACTCGCCATCCCAGCACCGTAATTACTTACGATCACAGTGGCGCTGATCTCCCACAGTGCAGCGAGAACAACCGATAGAGATTGAGCTGCTCTCTCCTGCGCCACCTCAGCAGGCTGTTGAAGATGGTAAAGAAGAGCTGTCATATTTTGAGCAACCCTTGCCTTTGGCAGCCATCCCTGAGGGTACTGAGGTCCAGATGGAACTGCAGACTGAGTTCTGGCGTCTCTGTCTCCCCTCCCTAAACGTTTAAGAAGTAGACCTGGGCCCTTTCACCATCATTTACCCATTAATGGGGAGAAGGGATCTGGTTTCTGCACCTGCTAATAATGCCGTGGCAACGAAGGACGTGGAACCAACGATGATGGCAATCAGCGAATAGGTTACGGCGGCCACCAACACGGTTCGCCCTCACTGACTACATAGGAAACAGCCTCTAGTGTCCGTGGCGCCAAGGTAAGGTGAACGCCATCTCAAGTCACTTGTGTCTTCGGTAGATCAGAAGCCAGACCCAGTGATGTTCTTCCACACTTCGACGTTTCCTTCTTTTGAATTATATCTTTCTCAGTGATGTTGATGTTACTGGCTTGCCTGCAGTTTCGACGTTTCGACGTCTTCGGACGTTAGAACTGTGGTGGTGGCAACCTGTTAAGACCACCATACAGCGAAGCGTTTTCCTCCCAATTTACGAGTTTCTAAACCTGTACTCAGGAAACCAGTCTTTAAAAAAGTTGTAATGTGAGCCACAGTGAAACATTTGTTAACAGTGAACAAACTTTATTTTCTTACGATATTGCAGTGCCTGTGTTGTTCAGAAGCGAGATTCAAAGTTCCTTCGGACGTGTATCCTTGTCAGAGGAAAACTTCTTCGTACTTACGAAGTACACAGGTACTGCAATATCGTATTCATCCGTCGACCCTGAGCAAGAGACTTTAAATTAAAACATCTCTGTACACGAATATACATAACTGTTGTATGTGTGCAGAGAGTAGACACGTGGTTGGCAACAAATGGAAGTTTGGCTGAGGTCGGGAAGCATGCTCGGATAGCCTGCTAGTAAGGACACCGAGGGCGATCAGTGGAAATTTAGGGTTCGAGTCCCGATCTGGCACAAATTTTCATCGTCGTCCTTCCGTTATACAGCTGATCGTTGGCGATATTTGCAACTGCGAATAGATTCCATAGACTTTTATTACTTCAAGAGCACAGAAAATTATAGGAACTTTCCTGCTTTGATTGTCCAAATACATTCACGCTTACTCACAAGCTAATTAACGTCCGTAGCTGAGTGACCCTCGTATCTGACTCCGTAGCAGAGGACACAGGTCAGGTTCCTACCACTCCCAGTGATTTTCCTTTGGTGGAATGGCTGCTATGGGGTGCTTTCGGCCTCATGAGGCCAAATGAGGAGCTACTCGAACGATCACTAACAGTTCCAAATTAGAGAAACCCGGCGACGATCGGAAGAGGGTTGCGCTGACCACAATTCCCTCCGTACCACATCTGGTGACGCCATTTGCAGAGGATGACACGGCCGTATGTCGTACCCGAAACTTTTCCTACCGTGCCTACTCGTATGCTAAGCCTGTCACTAAATATCTGGACTGACAGAAATCATCCCACAAAGGATTCATAAACTTACAAACATTCATAGGTTGTATGTGCTATGTATATGGACAGAATACATTATTCAGCGCAAACCGTGCAGCGTCTGGTGCCCGCCTGTCATCTACCAACGCAGCCAAGAGTGAAGTCTTCGGTTCCAGTTTCTAGCAGCTGGTGTCCGTATTACCCTCAACTACTCAACTGCTGGATTTCGAACTGAGCCAACTGCCGATCACTAAATCCATTACCACAAGTTAAGCTTCTTTCCCTTCTTGTAAAGCAAATATTTTACGCGGGTTGCCCACGAAGTAATGCACCTCATTTTTTTCAACAATTCTTTATTGAACATAATGATAATTACACACACGAAAGAATGGTGTTTTATCTACTCATTCCATTTTTTCACGTGATCTCCATCCCGTTCTATGGCCTTCCTCCAGCGCGATATGAGGGCGTGGATGCCCTGTTGGTACCAATCCTTGTGCTGGTGGCGGAGCTAGTGCTTCACTGTGTGAAACACCTCCTCATCGTCCTCAAAACGCTTCCACGAATGCTATCCTTTAATGGCGCAAACAAACGGAAATCTGACGGGGCTGTCGGGTGTGACAGCTGTGGACGGTCTCCCTGACCGCTGCAAATCTTGGAGCTCCGCCGAAGCGCCTTCTGATCACCTCACCCTCCGTGCCCAGAGACTTACTGTACTTCTGTCGACAGAAGATGCTCCATACACTTTTCACAAACGTTTTTGAATATTTCCCACAATTTCTTTCTCTGCAGTGAGGTACATTACCTGTCGGAAGTGACGGAAACTTGTCGCGCTCACTCAGGAGACTTCAAATAATACATACGTAACTGTTCGCATTCGTAGCAACAGGAGTCCTTATCTCTTCCTTTCTTTATCAAACGAGACAGCTCACTATGGTAATTGCTAGTAATTTTAGGATTCGCGCCACGGTCGAGTCCTACAGTTACGCAGTTTGCAACACTACCTCCTGTCGAAGGGTAGCGAGTGAGAGAAGGTGTCTGCCTGTCTGTCAATGACTTTTTTGAGAAAAACGGCTCTGGAATACGATGACCTGCTTCGGCTAGTAATTGTTGCTCCGCCGGCCGGAGTGGCCGAGCTGTTCTAGGCGCTACAGTCTGGAACCGACCGACTGCTACGGTCGCAGGTTTGAATCCTGCCTCGGGCATGGATGTGTGTGATGTCCTTAGGTTAGTTAGATTTAAGTAGTTCTAAGTTCTAGGGGACTGATGACGTCAGAAGTTAAGTCCCATAGTGCTCAGAGCCAATTGTTGCTCCAAGCACAGCACGTAATCTCGTTACCTTACAGTACGACGCTGGTTCATCTTTTACTGCTGCATATGGTACTGGTTTTGGCAGTGGAACTGCTCGATGCCCATCGTTGTTAATAGCTCCAGAAATAACACAAGTTAAACTAGCTGTTACCCACAGCTGCGCCCGCACAACAGTAGTTGTGCTTTGGTGAGAGACGGTGAGGAAGTACGCTAGTTATTTATAAGTTATATAATGGTGTACATATGTGTGTATGTATGTGCGTGTGTTTGTGGTGAATACATGTACATAATCAATTTATTTTTTAATTTTAATCTTAGTTAAGAATATTTAAAACTAAAAAAATGTTTCTTTCTTCTCAATTATTCATTGGATGATGCTAATACCGTTCTACAAACAACTTTTTGGTCTTGCTTTCTTCTGCAAGGATGCAGAGATTTTGTGAGTAGTTTACACGTAAGCACGGCACACTGAGTTTCCATGAGAAAACCGATTTTTTCTAAAAGCGCACAGACCTTGGGCTTTTTTTAGCGGGTATTGCAGTCTTTTAAACTGAAAGGCAAATCCGTCGGTATAACTGAGATCCGTGGAATCAAAACACTTTCTCCGTTAGCCGATCCACTATTTATAGTATCCCTAACAATATTTTCGTCCAGATGGGTAATCTGTAAGGGCGCACCGCTATACGTTCTCGTCGCATCAAGATCTCTCATTAAGTGGACTGGAAGACCAACCTTTAACTTTAAGTTTATGAGAAGGCACTGCTGACAATTCCAAAGAGTGAAGAAACTCTGCAGGGTAAGAAGTGACTTGTTCTGTCTCTATATTATTGTCACCAGAGAGATACTTTATAATATGTCCTCCTGCATGTGATGTAAGTTCCTTACTTTCCTGCCTACAGATTCATTAATCGGCGCAATAGATGCCCTTTCACAGTACCATTCATTAGTTGACATATTTGCTTGCAGTTCAGGATAAGGTTTGGTCACCATTCTTGTGTGCTGTGAACAACATTACAAAATTCACAACGTAGTGTAATCACGCCCCTGGCATCGCCGATTTTCAGAAGAACATCCAGCATAATGTGCAGATTATGTGTCACTGTGCAGCTGCAGGCGCATATTTGTTGTTAAAAACTTTGGACATGGCATCATACGGTTTACTTCTTTAAATATGTATTTACGTCATCTGCCGGTGTGACTTCAATTATTACGGCCATAGTCTGTCAAGATATCGTACATTCGTCCCAAACCAACAGCTTACATTGCTGCGGCTTCCGTCCACAATCGCTGTTTTTATTGATGGTTCAAATACGTTTATCCACGTAAGCTAAGTTCAACAGCATCTTAAGTACTGAATGCGCCGTTCGGCAGCGTGGATGCTATTCAGTGGAGGCTACTTCAGCAGCCGCAGCCGAATGGGGCTAAGAGCAAATATAAAAGAAAATTATTATTTCTTCCCGGAAGCTTGGTGCAGCTCTTTTTATATGACAATGCTTCGGAGACTTGTGCGGCGATGATGATAAAAATAATGATGTGGATGACCCATGCACTCTCAGTCGCGGTCGGAAAACAGCCTCTCTGCGATACGAACACGTGATCCCAAGTTTAACCATGTTAACCACATGACCCCAACCGATTTCTGCAAGTGGCTTCGAGTCTTAGAAGCTAGAACAGATGCGAGTCGCTGAGCGGTTACAATGCAACTGGCTTGTCGGTGATATTAGTATGGATGTATGGATTAAGCACGTAGAGGCTTGTTTAAGTGTTGTATTCGTTACGTTAAGTCGTATTAAGTAAAATATATCATACAATAAATGCATTTTCTCAAATATTATAAATTTCTGAAGTCAAAAAGTAAATACTCTTGGGAGTAATTATTGTTCCCTATTTCTCATTATATTCTTCAAATCAGTAGAATTCTTGTACTACACAATTTCTAAAGTAGCCTATGTTCTTCCTCAGCGTTCATGTTATCTCCATAACAGGTTTCATTAATATCGGTTAAGCGGTTGAGTCGTGAAAGCGTAAAAAACAGAGTTACTTTCCACTTATAATTTTAGTATGGATTTCATGAATGTGAATAAATTTGAAGACTGCCCTTTGAAAATGGGGACTCTCCGGCTGGATAATAAATATGAGGTAAATATGTATGTGAATGTAGGTGTGGAGGAGAGGAACGTGAACGTAAATAATTGATGGGTTCGTGATAGAAATATGCATTTTTGTTGACTACTAGAGGTATGTGCGGACATCAGTGAAACGACATGTAAAGAGTAAGTGGTGAACTACTTAGGATGCTACCTAGTTATTACTTCCACGTTACGTGGCTCATTTGCACGATAAATCGTAATGATGTTGAACGGGTCATTTTACATTCAGATTACAAATTAACTAGTAAATAGAACTACAAGCTTAACATTTATAAGATTTTTGTCTTTTAATTATTATAATTAAACATATTTATGTGAGTTTGTAATTCCTACCCAGCACCTTTTACGCGTTACAGCAATTGAGATTTTTCTACATAACAGAAGACGTTGTCAAGGACAAACTTTAACTAGTTTGTTTTCAAAGTTCACTTCTCTCTCGATCAGACGTTATATGTCGCTGGCTAAGTTAAAAAAAATTTAGTTGCAGCATGTTTACCCATCTGTGTTAAAGACAAACTTAATGTGGAGTAGTAAATGTTATTTTTCCTTCTTGTATTGCAATTATATACGCCATTCTTCGTTTTGAACTGCAGTCGGTTATTCACAACAAACTCCTTGAAACAATAAATGTTCTGTGAAGCACCAGTCAGAATGCCCACCTCCTTAAATAGATTTTCACAAGATGATCATCAGTGTGCATCACATATTACTATTGCATCATGTTTTCGAGCAATGGAGGCTTTCAGTCGTAAAGATGGGTTACCCGAGAACATTATTCCATACCATGCTATTGAATGAAAATATGCAGAATATTTGAACTCACTGATTTGTCGTTTCCCAAGATTTGCAATGGTTCTAAGTGCAAAAGTGGCTGAAATAAGTTGTCTTCTGAGTTCCAGAACGTGCTTTTTCCAATTTACATTCGCATCAGTACAGACATCTAAGAATTTTGAAATTTCCTCCCTATTTATTATTTTCTCGACAGGTGTTAACATAGGTGAAGTACTTGAAGCCTAATTTCATTGGGAGCCGTGTGCACCACAACCGTATTATTGTCAATATATTTTGAATAAATGGAATCATCGGTGGTAAATACTGAAATCCTTTATTTCACAAATATTTTTCGGTCACTGTCTGGTCATCTTCAGTGACAAAAATAAAAAAGAACCATCAGACATGAGGATCTTAAGATAAATGTAGCCCTTTTTATAATAATTATGATAAAATACAGAAACAGAGAAACATTTACAAATATACAGAACCACGTACATACCAAATTATTCGAACCTTGTAGGCCCGTACCGTAACAATACGTTTTTTGTGAGGTTTAACATGTATTGTGATGACTACTTCCAACAGATACGTTCACTATTACTGCATGCAATAATTTTAAAATTACCGAAGAATCTATCTTGTAACCCTAGCAGTTGCCGATCCAACGTACAGTGAGTTTGTAGATTACACAGCCAACTACCCAAGCTCATTATAACAGAAACAAGTATCATAGTGCCCTCTACATTCCATTTACAATGATAATGTCAGTTATTAGGTTGGTTTAGTATTCCAGTACGATAAGAGAGAGCCTAACGTCCCATTGTAAAGGTTTAATGTTTTTACAATCTACTGTTTCTCCTGGGTGGACTTGGGTATTAAAAAAATGTAAACTAAATATTACGATAAATTTTATAAATTATCGACAAGTACGCCAAAGAAAAAGAGATAGAACTACAATGGACGTGTTATTCCATGGACTCTTGAGCTTCTATGCATGAACTATCTTTCCTTTGTCATTCGCTTATTTTATTTGCTTGGATTCGGACCTAAGAGTACGTTCTTGTGTAAAGCTCATCTTGCTGTACCAGCTGATAATGTAAGTTGTACTTAAAACCCGAAAAATATAAGGGTTATTTTGTCAAAATAATTTTCTGTATGTGGTCAGTCTATTGTTAGTCTGATAACTAAACTGCCTTAAGTAGATATGGACCTTAACAAAGAATTTTCATTGTTAGGTGCCATCTTAGAAAAATCTTTAATACTTTTCTTTTAGCTCATCTACGAGACGTGCCGTCGGTTAGGACAATTTATTTCAGATCCCACAAGACCGGAGGCAGCTACTAATAATTTAACAATTTTACAATTTTACTTACAGATTTTCCTTGTATAACGAGACAACATCCCAGGCAGAAAAGGTCTGGTCACAGGATTCCAATTCCATTATAGGATTTAATTTGTAGATGCTACTCTTGTTATCTTATATTGGGGAATTGATACGAAACCACGACATTAAGTTACGTACTACAGTAGTGTACATCGAACAGACTTGGCAAATATTCTCTGGTGCAATAAGTACACGACTTCTCACGAGCCTAGTGTTGGATAAATAAGAAAAGGACAATTAATTATAGACGATTACGTAACTACCCTGAGAACTGAGCTAGTTTACTGAGTGCTTATACACGTCGGGCTAAATTAAAGAACATATTACACAGTTAATAATATTCCTACATTAGTTATTTCACTTTTAAGCTGAGCCATTGCATTAATGTGTGTTTCTTGTTTGTATAAGTCACGGCTCATATTTTATTTTATTACATTACACTAATACGCACAAAATAATAAAAAAAATTATTTTATTACATTTCAACATTTAATCGTTGTTTTTGGAAATGTAAAAAGGATGTTTCTGATGTTAACTTCTCTGTATTTGTTTTTTTTAAGAAATTAGTATGTGCCTTCACGTTACGTATATTCCTATAAATGCTTTATCTGGTACTTTATTTCAGAGGGCGTAAGTTATTGCATTTGTATGATGGGTTTATGTACTGCAGTTTTCAAAGCTTTACTTTGATTTTAAGGTTTATTTTTATGTAAGATTTTCTATTGACAGTATTTGTTGTATTTGATATCTGCGTGTTGTACGCTTTGGAATGTAGAGGGCACGATGATGCTTGTTTTTGCTATACGGAGCTTAGCTAGTTGGCGGAGTAAGCTACAAGCTCACTGTATGTTAGCTCGGCAACTGCTAAGTTGCAAGATAGGTTCTTCTGCAATTTTAAAATTATTTCACGCAATGAAAGCGAATATATCTGTTGGAAGCAATCATCACAGTACATGCTAAACCTCACAGAAAATGTTGTGCTATTATGATATGGGCCTACAAAGTTTCGAACAAATTGGTATGTACGAGAATATGTAGAGTTGTATATGTTTTTCTATTACCATATTTTTTGACAGTGTTTATAAATAGGGCCACATTTGTGTTATAATCCTCATGTCTGATGCTTCTTATGTAGTTTTAGCATTGAAGATGGTACACAGCGACCGAAATCGATCTGTAGAATAAAGGATTTCAATATTTGCGACCGATGGTGCCATTTATCCAAAATATATAGGTGTAATACCCTTAAATATGCAGAACTGAATATGTTGTGTCTTTTTGAAACAGGAAACGAAACCATTAGCAGAAAACTGGTAAATGACATTGTTAAGAACATTGTTTACCATTGATTAATATTTTGCTATTTGGGTTAATTATAATACTATTGCATTCCCCCCCCCCCCCAAAAAAAAAGGAAAAAGAAAAAGCTAATTCTGCTTTTTGTGTATTAGACAAGAGATTGTTTACATATATCAGGAACAACGGCGAACCGAAGATTGAGTCTTACGGAACTCCATATGTTGTTTATCCCCAGTCCGAGATATCTCCCATGATTACATCGGTTGAATTACTGAGTTCAACTTCCTGCATTATTTTGTGTTGGGTATGATGTAATGTTGCAGGGGTATTGTATTTGTTTTTTCTTATTCTTGAATTGAGAACACCGTGTGAGGTGAAATGACAAGTTTAATGTCACAATATTTCTCATCAAATTACAGTTTTTCACACAGTTTTCAACTTGCCAACATAAAAACAGCACAATGGATAATGCATCTTGCCAACACCAAAAACTGAGATAAGTTTATACACAACAGTGTTAAATATTTAACTCTCTGAAAGAACATTAATCTTAAGCACAATATTATGAAAGTTTAATAGGAAGCTTTTTAACTTTAACCCTAAGCACCACCATATGAAAATTTAATTGGACGTTTCTTTACAAAATTGCTCCTACACATACATTATGATGTTGGCCAGTACTACGAAAATCGTCCGATTCCGGTTCAAAGTTCGGTACTATTTAGGATGACAATCAAGTCTACGGTGGATGGTTAGTCAAGTGACAAATTTGAGGGTAAGATTACCCAAGGCCGCTCGAGTTTACACTGGACGCAAGCTGGTGTGCCAACAAAGTTTACGCCTCTGCACGCGGTATTTACCTTAAGCTAAGACGTGCTGCTGTCTGCAAGGCCGCTCTCTCCCACTGAAATTCCTACAAAATTAATCTGGCCTTTGCTGAACTTTCCAGCAGAAACTTTCCCTATGTTTCTTGTTATGCAAGGAAGTATGTCCTCAGCCCTAGTCTTATTATGTGGTGATATATACACCCGCATGATTGGAGCAGCGTGCATATCTTAGTGCTCTCTCAGTTCTTGCAAGGACAATTAACTAATTTGGCTGGTTCGTTTCTCCACAGTTGGAGCTAAACGTTGCTACAGCTAATTTCAGCTGGAGTGCAGCCACTGTGAACGCAGTGTCCACACCAATTTCTTCTCTGCATCATACGAAGCGTTAAGCGCTCCATTCTGCACTTGACGCCAGTCCTGAGAAGAGTCCTCTATCAAAATTTTTTCTTCTCCTCTCATGGCAGAACTGCCTCCCTCCACTTGGGTTCCTTTTTCACGTCACGGCTTTTTTCGACCAATAGGAGCGTTCCTCTTATTTTGTAGAAACACCATCTACAGATCGCAACGTCCCTTCTATCAAACTGCGTCGAAACTTCAGTAGTTTTCTCCTTCCTAGTGCGTTTCTGCCAATCTGACGTTTTGTGCCAATTCTAGACGCCCAAAGTACATTGACCTTTCCATGTGTCGCACTCGCTGGACGAAAATGCATCACTTGCTTTTGTTCGTCTCCCGCTGGAATTTCGAAACGCAGTTTTCTAAAGCTTCTTCTCTGCTCTTGTACCGATGCCCTCGTTACAGGCGGCCATCCAGCTTGAATCACCTGGCCCGGGGTCGCTGTCCTCTTTTAAGCCACCCGTTCAGTGGTCGCCGGCGTAATTCCCGCAGCGCGGTTTAGCTACGCCGTTGTGGAGCTGGCTTTTCAAAACTAAAAGCGACTCTACTCGCGTTCCCTGTTCTACCTGCCGCTCAAAGACACCCATTGAATAGGAATGGTGTGTTAATTACTGTCGATTGACTGTCATCCCTTTTTGCATTACATATAGATAGGCAAATGTTCTCATAACTGTCGATTTACGTTAGTGTCATCTTCACCTTCTCATTGCGATTTGTAAAGGTCTTATGTAAGGTGCGAATCTGACCATTTATTCTGTCACCTTACAACGTTATCCATTGCTTGGTTATAACATCAGTTCCACAAAACTTCAGTTTATCTGGGAGAATGTTGTGGTTCGCACAGTCAAATGCCTTAGACAGGTCACACAAAGTACAAACCGGTGCTATTTTATTATTTAATGCTTGTAAAATTCAGTGAGTAAATGACGAAATGGCGTTCTCAGGAGAGCAACTCATCCTGAAATCGAAACTGCGTTTTACACAGTATATTGTTGTGTCTCAGGTTGGATATCATCTTAGAATTTGGAAAATGATGTCAGTAATGAAGCACGTCGATAGTTATTGACAAATCCCCTGTCACCTTTCTTACAGAGCGGCTTCAAAACGACATACTTCAGTCTCTGTAAAAATGTGACTCTAGCGACGGCTTCGAGAAAGTACCTAAGATGAGTTGTAGGTGGGACTCGTGATGGCGACACCGGCCACCAAGATGATGGGTGACTCAGTCGATCTCCATTTCAAAGAAGTTTACGTATTTTGCCGCCAGATGTTATTAGCCTCAATCGCCGCGGTGCAATTGAAGCGAATCCACAACTTGTTTTCCTTTAGCAGAACGTGAAACAGAAACCACAAAGCATTCACGTAACATTATATCCTGGTACGTCTTCGGAATTTCCATTTTGTTCTCGGTGGTGGTGGTGATTAGTGTTTAACGTCCCGTCGACAACGAGGTCATTAGAGACGGAGCGCAAGTTCGGGTGAGGGAAGGATTGGGAAGGAAATCGGCCGTGCCCTTTCAAAGGAACCATCCCGGCATTTGCCTGAAACGATTTAGGGAAATCACGGAAAACCTAAATCAGGATGGCTGGAGACGGGATTGAACCGTCGTCCTCCCGAATGCGAGTCCAGTGTGCTAACCACTGCGCCACCTCGCTCGGTTTTTGTTCTCGGAACACTACTCTAAAGAGCATGTGACATATAAACAATACGTTCTGTTACGCAAGAGAAAAGAGCAGATGAAGTTTTGTGGAGTATTACGATCTCAAGAAGCAATTCATTACAAGTTGCTTAAAGTTTCACAGTCATGTCAGTTTCCGCATAACGATCGCTTCTAATTTTCAAGACACAACAAATTAATTATTGTGTGGTAGGGATTATATTGTAATATCATTAAATGTTTTGAAAGTGTCGTTTCATTACAGTTTTGTAAAATTACGAAAGACCTTAAAGTGTAGCAAAAAGGAATTTGGCATTGAAGGTAAGAGCTTGTACGTACAGAACTCTTCGACATTTCTACAGCTTTTTCAGATACGACCACCCATGGAAATCACCCATTCAACTTGTTTAGCATGACGCCACCAGCAACAGACAGAGTTAACATTCCGTTGAAGAAGTTTATGTTTCACGTTCTGCTAAAGGAAAACAAGTTGTGGATTCGCTTCAATTGCACCGCGGCGATTGAGGCTAATAACATCTGGCGGCAAAATACGTAAACTTCTTTGAAATAACGGTGTTTCTTGGAATTCACACTCAGCGCAATTCGCTTATTGGGGTCTTGACGGAAGAAAAGAAATAATTTGGTGATCTGTTGATGCGGAATTCGTCAGAAACTAATTGTATTGTATCGTATTATCACCTGGACAAAGATGGGAAAAAAATCTAAGAATTTATTTGTGAAATTCAGTTACTTATTGCGTTCGTTAGTACAGTCCTAAGCCGTCTTTGTATATGCTTAAGTTCTCGTTATACGTTAATTTGCGGGAAATGAAATGGTCAGTGCCTTTTCACGTTCACAAATCTAAAAATATGCTGCTTTATGTCGCATCATGATTTTTGTACACGATCGGCCACAACTAGATTTCTTGTGTCCCTCAGATGAATGTGCCCAGGGCTTGAGTATTTTGAGTTTCTCTTTCAAGTTTGCGAAGGTCGAACGATGTGCCACAGAAAAATGGTTCAAATGGCTCTGAGCACTATGGGACTTAAAAGCTGTGGCCATCAGTCCCCTAGAACCTAGAACTACTTAAACCTAACTAACCTAAGGACATCACACACATCCATGCCCGAGGCAGGATTCGAAGCTGCGACCGTAGCAATCGCACGGTTCCGGACTGCGCGCCTAGAACCGCGAGACCACCGCGGCCGGCGATGTGCCACAGAGGTCGGTGTTGTGCTGACAGACCAAAGAACCGTTGCTTTCGTAGAGAGAACACGAAGACCTTCCAACAACCAGAGGGGCCACGAGAGTTAGATTCCCGGAGGATGCATCCGCCGCGCACTAAGAGAATACTGGCACGCACAGCATGTATGACGGGAGCATGGCGAACAGTCGGAAAGGTGTTGTCTTCTTTCCAAAAGAAGTCTGATGGGCAACCAAACAGAAAATTCCGGAAATTGTAGCTGTTTGTGTAGGTTAGAGTGGCAGAACCGGGAAGAGTTCATTGGGGGGAGAGGAAGAGATACCATTAGCAAGTAACGTGCTTTTGGCGCTTCGTTTTCAGTCTTCACGAAAGTAAGTCATGTTGCTGGGTCTCCTAGTTTCCTTGCAGTAGGAAACCTGATGCTTGGCGCACGAGTACCTTCATATGATATAAGATGAGCACATTAATCTCGTCACGATCCACTTCGATTTAATTCCGAGTCTGCAACTTTCATTCAAATCTAATATATTCGTTTGGGAAAAAGACATACACCCTCTTGCGTTTGAAGAAGTAGTTTCCACGTCTGCGACTTCGCAGATGACGATAACTTATGATTCCTTCAAGTATCATACTGCAAAACAGATAAATACAACAAAATATTCACTGCAGAATGGAAACTACAACTAATTTGTCCATTCACGTGCCGTACGAAGTGTTGAATCGATGAAACTTACAGCCAGGTGTTCGTGTCTCATTTATCTTAACTCCAAATTGGAATCTTTTTTGTGCTTCTTAAATAAACTAAACAATATAACAAAGCTGTAACAACTAAATAAGTGCTTTACTTCATGCTTTTCCCTCTCTCTGAATAGGACAAGTAACGGCAATCCAACGCTCCTACGTAATTATACCTCAACGTTAGCCGAAAATATTCTTCATTAAAAAATAAATAAATCAGTAAATGCCCCCCCCCCCCCCCCCGGGAGTAGCGTGTATTGTGAATCGTAGGTAACAGCACAATAAAATAGGAGTACTTCATACGAAAAGACAAGATAGACATTGTTGGATATTGCATTTCGAGACTACTTTCCGCTACACGCATCGACGCCATTTGAAACTGCTCATCGACGTTATTTTCCAAGTCTCTTATGACAGGACTCACATCTTGAAGGAGACACACTCTGTTAGAAATCTCTATACATTTAGCTGTGTCATCTCTAAAATCATCTACGTGACTTAAGCAGAAAAGGATGTTTATGCTACTTTCCAGAATTTTTTATAGCTTCGAGCACAGTAAATTCAATACTTCCAATTTGATGAGGTAAATAGAGATTCTGGCCTGAGTTGTAATAACACAGTCAGGCGATATTCCTTTTCTACAACAGTAATACTAGTCATCAGTGAAACACATTACCTCTGAATTTATGACAATCTTCCCTCTCCCTCCCTCATGGTATTCACAAGGCATAAACCCTTCTCAGTTCAATATGGCTTTGCTGCATTAAGTAATGGCTCCGAGGATCCCTGTATCTTGTTCTATAACCCACATGGCAACTTCCATTAATTCCTACTCACAGGTAAATACCGTTAATTGATCTACAAAGAAACATCACAAAAGATTACTCCTACTGTTACTAGTCCGCAGTACCACAAAAAATTTTAAAAGAAGTAACACACAGCAATTGAAACATAAGGTTTATAATTTATATAAAAACCAGCTACCAGCCACATGTATGGTTTAAAAAGGTTTATTATCTTCAGACCATGACCGGTTTCGGATTTTTCTTTACAAATCCATCTTCAGATGGCAGATTACAAGCATTCTTAGTTGGACCTAGTTTTGTTTGTGTTATTCGTTTGCTGCACTGGAAAAGGAAAGAAATAAGTCTTTGCAACAAGCAACAGCCACAACAACTATGAAAGACAAAAAATCAGTAAAATATGTAGCCCTACCATATATAGGCCCAATTTCATATAAAATTTCCAACTTATTCATGAAGAAGAATGTCACAATCAGTTTCTCTACCAATAACAAACTCCAACAAAGAGTCATACACTCACTCCCACACAATAGCATACCCCATAAAAGATCTGGAATTTATAAACTCAAGTGTAACAACTGTCCTAAATTCTACATTGGCCAAACAGGTAGAGCTTTTGAAACAAGATTCAAGGAACACCTTGATGCCCTACGTCCGAAAAACCTAAGCAAATCTACTTTTGCCACCCATCTTGCAGAAAACAATCATATAGTTGAGAATATAGAAAACAATCTGCAGATATTACACCTCAAAGACAAAGGTTTCACATTGTGTCTCCTAGAGGAGATTGAGATTCATACACATAAAAACAGGTTCCCTGAGCTCATTTTGAATGAACAGACAGAATCAGTTAACACCCCCTTCCTAAATAACTTCGAAGAAGCTTTCACTTTTTTAAAATAACTTAAGCCTAATATTCCATCAAAAACATTCAGTATACAGGCCCCAAAAACTGCTTATATCTCATTGAAAAATTGCATAATGAAAACATATGCATTGCATATTATGTCATATATTAGAATTTATCTCCTACTATTGTAACAACTAATTAGTAACACACAGTATTCTGTACTACATATAATGTTTGTAATCTTATTTGTATGTAATTTTATTTATTCCGTTTTAGATTAATTTCATACAATAGCAAAGAGATATTTTACTGTACCTATATCGGCTATACAACATCTGTAAGTTAACATCGTTGTGACTGTAAGCTCTTTGCAAATATTGTTCTTGTTTGTAATGTGAAGCTGGGCCACGTTTTGTAAACGTTATTCGTGTGTGCTGCGTGTGTAATTAAGATGATGAGGTTGAAAGTGACGTCCATTGACTGGAATAGCACTCACATAGTGCATATTGAAAAGTGTATTAAGCTTGCGTTCGAAAACATAAACGCACGATTATTTCGTCAGGCAGAACTACACAGCTCGTAAGTACACTAACCTGCAAGTTTACTAATGTTTATAAAAACCATCTCATGAGCAATTAGATCTCGTAAAAGAAGTAAATCTTTCGTAAAAATACCATTACCGATATGACAACAAAAATATTTCTTTCCTTTCCCAGTGCAGCAAACGAATAACATAAACAAAACTAGGTCCAATTAAGAATGCTTGTAATCTGCCATCTGAAGATGGATTTGTAAAGAAAAATCCGAAACCGGTCATGGTCTGAAGATAATAAATCTTTTTAAACCATACATGTGGCTGGTAGCTGTTTTTTATATAAATTATAAACCTTAAGCACAACAGCCACGTTTCTCAACATGTTGACTTTCGACAAAATAGAATTGAAACATATCTAGACAGTTAAGTACGTGATAATATCTCTACTAAACACTTCGTAACCTACGAACTGGAAAAATCTCGTTTTTAGTGCCCTAGCTCTTATAAAAACACAGATTTTAAATAATTTCATGATGGAAATTATATCAAAAATGAAGTCGTAGTAATCATATCTCACTACGGGAATACTCTTTTCGTAATGTACAATGGTGACTATATAAATAAAATGCAAGACTTGCTAAACTCTGGCAACTTCCAATCGATGAGGAAAGACCCCACACACACTGATAAAGTTAAAAGTATTGTTAATCTGTGTAAAAGAGTAATATCTAACTCTGATAACTAATTTCTCTCCAACAAGAATCCTAATGCTTCCTTAAGTTTCTAGTGGCCTAAACTGGATAAAGATAACATCTACCCTGCAGCGTCTTCATTCTCAGCCACATGCTGCAATTTTCTTAGAGAGTTAAATGACTTGATCAAACGTAAAAGCTTGTTTAAACCTATTCATGTTGTTCTGAGTTCCACTGACTTGGTAAACAAATTAAAAAATGTCCAGATTCTCTCCAGGAAGAAGCTAGTTGTTTTTTATGTCAGCAGCTTATTCACTGATATACTTGTTCAGGAGCGCCTAAACAGTTGATAAATCTGGAGTTAATCCAGTAGTAGCTGATACCAATCGTTAGAAACACACACTGTATACAACATAATCATTTCCGTTTCAATGGTAAGATAAAGAATAGGTAGGTGGTCTAACTATGGAATTCCCCCTTCCATTTAGTCTTTGCGGAAATCTACACTGATCATTAAAAATGGAAAAGAGAAAACTCTTTTCCAAGATTGGTTACCAGTTTAGCTGCTGATGTAGTGTGCTTATGTTCGAGCACCACGAGACAACTTCAAGCATTCCTCAAAAACTTAAATTCTAAACGTTACGATATCAAATTCACAATGGTGTTTGAGGGAAACCCATAAATTATTTAGACCAGGCCCTTGAGATCTGTAATTACATTAATTCTTTTAAGATTTGTAGGAATCCCATCACCACCTACACTGTAATTCCTGGTAATTCTCAACACCCAGTGTCACATAAACACACTGCCTTCCATTCCGTGATATATCATGTAATATTCCTCCCCGCGAGTAATGATAACTTTCAAGCTTTATTAAATACAGTTAAACAAATAGCAACAAGGAATGGTTGCACTCCTACCCTGAATGAATGTCTACTGAGTAAGAAACAAAAGAATTTTCTGCCTCCTCTTTACCATGTGCTCGACCCACCACATCAAGCCCTTAGTTAGTGTCTTAGAATGTTACCAAAAAGCTTAAATACAGGAACTCTAAAACATCATTTTATGTGCACATCACTATCAGAAACATATTGTTCAATGGTAATAGCAAAAAATGGTTCAAATGGCTCTGAGCACTATGTGACTTAACATCTTCGGTCATCAGTCCCCTAGAACTTAGAACTATTTAAACCTAACTAACCTAAGGCCATCATACACATCCATGTCCGAGGCAGGATTCGAACCTTCGACCGTAGCGGTCGCGCGGTTCCAGACTGAAGAGCCTAGAACCGCTCGGCCACACCGACTGGCAATGGTAACATCAGCTTTGGAGAAAGTGAAATATACCAGATCACCTGTAATTGTAGCAGTGTTGTTATAGGGGAGACTGGTAGGAAAATATTCAGCTGCTCGAAAGAAGACTATATAAGTTTCAGAATTAGAAAAGGGGAGCCCACCTTTTCCAAACCACCTGCTTGAAGAAGCTCACTTTTACAAAGTGGATTACGAAGTCCTATACAACATCAATAAAGGGAGGAAGATGAACCAGTAAATCAAAAAAAAATGTGGCTATTTGCCCGAGCTTGGTGCTGAATGATCACAGTTCCTTTCCTCAGCACTTCTAACTACAGACACTGCAAATAAAGCTACTCACACTAAATTGTAAATTACCCATTCTAATTATATGCTCCATATTTAAATTTATTTCAGTTACTGTGGTTTCACCTGTCCTATAATTTTACTTTGTGTACTTAAAGTTGCTGCGCATATCAGTTTAATCTCTTCGTATGTTTCATTTGCGGTGTTTTACGGATTACATAGTATTGTACAGTCAGTCACTGCAACATGAAACTGAAATTTAGTCTGCTCAATCTATTTTCCTTTTCTGAACAGTTGTTGTAATTTGTAATGAAGTTCATTAGCTGAATATGTCATATATTTTATCCAAAATAAATAGATTTACTTCATTTTTTATTGAAATCATTCTTCTGACTTGAAATTTATGTCAAATGTGAATAACTGTCATCTTTGACACGCAACTGAGAGACTCTTTGGATGCACCTGAGTCAAAATATATCCAACAAATTTAGAGCACCAAAAATTTTTCATTGCACATGATGGACTAAAAGCCGAAAACCGTTTACTTAAATAATAAACATTGTAGAGCAAGCAGCCTGGCAGAAAAGCTAAGCACCCCAAAAGAGAAGAGGTAATGAAATGAAACATTACCGGCCACGAGGGTATGTGATGTTATTTCAGTGACTACAGAATTATAAAGAAGTTAGCAGTAGGGAAGCATTTGTCAGTATGAAGTTGCACCCCCTTTGGCCTGTAAGCCCTCACTGATTCGGTTGAGAAGCGTTTTATAAAACCGTTGTACCATCTCCTGAGGCAAACTGGCTCACACCTGTTGTAATAGTGTTTGATATCCTGGATAGCGGCTTTAGGACACATATGATCTTCGAGTTCGTCACATACAAGTTGTACTGGGGACAGATCTGAGCGCGTTGCTGGCCGTAGGAGTACCTCGACATCAAACAGGCAGTTCATTGACACACGAACCATGTACAGACGAGCGGAACTGTGATGAAGGATATCTGTGACGTAGAATTGTGCCGGCAGAGTTCGCTGAGTTATTACCAGTCGTGAGCTGAAGTGATACCTGATGAGTCACCACACGTGACGCTAGGAGTAACACCTATGCCTCTTTCAACCATTAGAAAAAAAATCACCTGTGGTAGACATACAGGATGATGTGGAACCGCGATTCATCGCTGAACACAATACGACATCATTCATCAACAGTCCATGCCTGCCGGTGATGGCACCACACCAAACGGAGCCGTTAATGACACCTCCAGATGCGACGGTAACTCCCTGGTCTGTCTGACTACTGCTAGTATTCGACCAATGGTGTGGTATGGCATAGAATGTTACAGGGAGTCCGCTATTTGTTCTCGATGCGGAACTGAAGGGATTACTATGTGTATGGTGCACAGTATGGCATTACTCCGTTCTCGTGTTTAGAAGTGATCGACTGGAACTTGAGGACGAATATGCCTGCCCTCGCACTCCCATACAGACAAGAATGGGACCGTTGCGACACCCGAATACTCCACAAATTTGGATATTGTGCTATTCGAACACCCGGACAAGTGGAGGCCTCTCTCATACTCTGTCGGGTGCTGATAACGCAGTTTCACACCAGTACGCGGGACCTCCGTGTCCTTCATAGTGACCTCATCTTCTGACGCTCTTTACTCTCTTATATACTCTACTAAGCCTGGTACCACCAAACACGAATAACACTTTGGTGGCCGTTCTCCCTGTCAGAGAGACTTGCACCTCTAATCATTCACACACGCCGGTGGTGTGTACGTGTATGAA
This sequence comes from Schistocerca cancellata, assembly GCF_023864275.1. Lineage (NCBI taxonomy): Eukaryota > Metazoa > Arthropoda > Insecta > Orthoptera > Acrididae > Schistocerca > Schistocerca cancellata. The sequence continues at coordinate 618,801,289 of NC_064630.1, forward strand.
GTCACCCTCACATCGAACACTGACTTGTTCTTGCGTCACATTTTTGTCAGCAGTGTTATGCATTTTTCGTTCATAATTGCTGTCAAGTTTGAAACCGACTGCCATTGCCAAAAGTTGATTTTCGTCACTGGTGCTGATACCATACAATAGGCAGCCATTACACAGTTCTGCCACGTCTTACATCGGTGGTGGAGGGTCACATGAACGCCTTGTAGCAACGCTCCGAAGTGACTAGTGTGATGTAATGACGTGACTATCATTTTGTATGGTGAGGTTCAAATGGTGCAAATGGCTCTGAGCACTATGGGACTTAACTTCTAAGGTCATCAGTCCCCTAGAACCTAACTAACCTAAGGACATCACACACATCCATGCCCGAGGCAGGATTCGAACCTGCGACCGTAGCGGTCACGCGGTTCCAGACTGTAGTGCCTAGAACCGCACGGCCACCCCGGCCGGCTGTCTGGTGAGGCTCCGAGTGTGTTTTATGTGGGTGGAGAGGAGCATGGCTCGAATTAATAATTAATTTGACATTACTTGTGATAACATATTAGTAGACCAGTGTCTGAATACATATATGTCATATATTAACTGCGTATTTTGTACTGGGTGATTGAAGGTGCGTTTGCTGTTGAATAAAAGTGACATGGGCTGTGTCATGATGTAAAGGACTACTATACAAACCATGACAGGGAATTCGGCCATTTAGTGAAAGTCCTACAAAACGTAGGCTTACAGAGATGAAGGCTTCAATGAAATGCCATCCTTTGATAATGGCAAAAAAGTTCCGAAATATGTTTGAGAAATAAGAAGACTACGTGGGGTGCTTGAACATGCGAAGCGAAACCAATGCCATAATCTGTTCTGAAGATTCGTCTCCCATTAGAAAACTGGAACACCAAAGAATGATAAAACAGTGTGATGTTGCACAAACACACATTTTTTTCTCAGTCTTGGCAACACGTTATTATTTCTAATTTCATATGTGTTTCGTCCAACTGCAGTCATCGGAATAAATACTTTAAGAGGTCAATACAAACTATATCGTCAAATAGTACAAACTCGTATGAAGTGTTAGTACTACACTTGAACGATATGGACATATACAGTTGGCTGTAGTATCACGTACACAAGGTACAAATGGGCAGTGCATTGGCGGAGCTGTTATTTGTACCTAGGTGATTCATGTGAAAAGGTTTCCGACTTGATTATGTCCGCACGACGGGATTTAACAGTCTTTGAACGCAGAATGATAGTTGGAGGTAGACGCATGGAATATTTTATTTCGGAAATCGCTAAGGAGTTCAAAATTCCGAGATCCACAGTGTGAAGAGTGTGCTCCGAACACCAAATGCCGGCCGCTGTGGCCGAGCGGTTCTAGGCGCTTCAGCCCGGAACCGCACTGCTGCTACGGTCGCAGGTTCGAATCCTGCCTCGGTCATGGATGTGTGTGATGTCCTTAGGTTGGTTAGGTTTGAGTAGTTCTAAGTCTAGGGGACTGATGACCTCAGATGTTAAGTTCCATAGTGCTCAGAGCCATTTTTGAACACCAAATTTCCGGCATTACCTTTCACCACAGACAACGCAGTAGCTGACGGTATTAGCTTAACGATCCGGAGCAGGGGCCTTTGCGTACAGTTACTAGTGCTAACAGGCAAGCAACATTGCGTGAAATACACGCAGAAATCAATGAAGAACTTACAACGAACGTAGACGTTAGGACAGTGCGACGAAATTGACGTTAATGGGCTATGGCAACAGAGGGCCGGCGCGGGTGCCTTTGCTAACAGCACGACATCGCCTACAGCGCCTCCCCTGGGCTGGTGACCTTTTCGTTTGGACCCTAGATGACTGGAAAACCGTGGCTTGGTCGTATGATTCCCGATTTCAGTTGACAAGAGCTGATGGTAGGTTTCGAGTGTGGCGCAGAGGCCACGAAGCCATGGACCCAAGTTGTCAACAAGGCACTGTGCGAGCAGGTGTTGGCTCCATAATGGTGGCAGTTGTGTTTGCATGGAGTGGACTGTGTCCTCTGGTCCAACTGAATCAATCATTGACTGTTCGGCTACTTGGAGACCCTTTTGTAGCCATTCATGGACGTCATGTTCCCAGGTGATGGAACTTTATGGGTGGCAATGCGCCATTTCACTGGGCCACAGTTGTTTGCGATTCGACTGAAGAATATTCTGGACAACTGGAGCGAATGATTCGGCCACCCAGATCCCCGACGTGAATGCTACCTTAGGTTTATGGGGCATACTGGAGGGATCAGTTCGTGCAAAATATCCTGTTCCGGCAACACTTTCGTAATTATGGACGGCTGTAGAGGTAGTATAGCTCAAAATTTCTGCAGGGGGCTTCCAAAGACGTGTTGAAGCACTTCGCCGGGAAAAAGGAGGTCCGACACGATATTAGAAGCTATCGCATTACTTCCTTCACCTCAGTATATTTGACCATATACATGGCATTGCTGTTGTAAAGTATTTGACCAGATTATTGCAGTTAGCCGAAACGCCTTATCAAGTTAGAAATAAAAATTGTGACCAAGACCGAAAGTATTTTGTGTGTTTGTGGATGATTATGGCCACTGACCTACATAATGGCGTCCTGTCTGCTATTTTCAATTGTGACATTCGTCAGGGATTGAGCGCCGCCCTTATATGTTTCAGAGTATGATGGAAATTCCAGAGGGGACAAACATGTATTGGCGTTACGCGCAAAGCGGAGCACCGTTACAACGCAGTGCCAGGAGCGGTACGCCGCCGTAAGTGTCCAAAGACATGATATGCCTCCATTCTCTGCAGGCGAAGGCTCGGCGACTACTTCATGCATGCCACTCTCGTGCGTAGGTAAATGTCATCTCTGACTCACATCGTGAGAAAGCACTGGTATTGCAGTGGCATTGTCTTCGCCTTGAACAGTCGAAAGTTGAGGATAGAGCCGTGGTTGTCTGCAGAAATTCTTCTAATAAGAGTCAATATTCTAAAATTTCCAGTTTCTATGTAACTGATTCGGTGTGTCTGAGAACATGTAGTGCGAGAAGAACGTAAGTGGCAAGAAGTTCACACAACAAACTGTATCTCAAACAAGTAATAATTATGCACTTAGTACTTTTTCATTCAAAGATATGGAATTACATTCTCATGAGCTCTGATCCAACGTATCCAACGAATTATGAAATAAAGCTAGAGCATATTCATAAAGAAATGTTTATATTCCCGTAATTTCAGGTTTAAACAGAGAAAAATAATATCACATAGTTCTTCAGGAGGTAGGATCGGCGAAAACGAGACGAAACGTTTCCATTACTGTATCTCCAGAAATAATTACGTGCTGAAATGTGGACCAGTCTATCATCTGATTCCCATCCGTCAATTACTTAGAAGTATATGATATAGCCAGCGATGTATCTGGTTACGACGCATTGTAGTACATCACTCGGCTTTTCTTGGACTCACTCAATCCTTTAAAAACTACTGGCTCCATTTGCTGCACATTGTCAACGACTTGCGTATACGCCAATCTCTCTAAACTTCCAAACAGCCAGGAATCCAAAGGATCTACGTCTGATGAACAAGGAGGCCATGCTACCGGACCTCTTCGACCAATGGCTTTTGTCTACGGCGTTGTTGATTTAAGGGAGAAACAAAGTGAGCTGTTCCACAAAACCTCTGTTTACGTAATGCATGTAGGTTTATACAGAGCAGGCCTGGGCAATATTTGCGCTCCCCGAATGCGCTCGCTCTTCGCGAGTGCGATCGAGTCTGCTGAGCATTCCACTCCAGCTTCCCCCACCACTGCGCTATTCCGAGCAGGTGTGCGACTCAGAGGGCTATATACTAAGAAGACGCAGGCGGGAAACTTAGGAAGAGGTATTTGCAATACAGTGCATCTATTTCTAGGACACGACTATGGCAACATACTTTTACAAGCAGGCGTTTGTCATATGTATCTATTCTCAACATATTATTTTTCTTCCGAAACAATTACCTTTATTATTCAATTAAATAAATATCACACAGTGCTAATACTGTGAGCAGATCTAAAAAAGCATTACATACACACATTTAACATTATGTTGTGATATTTATAAACTTCTGACACTTAACAAATTTTTTAGTTACATTTTCGGAGAAAAGCGTCCTTGCAAGCTAAATTAAATTAGTGAAAAACAGTCTGGAGCGCAATGGTTATTTTATTTAAAATGATCGGTTTCAGTCTAGTCTTAGGCCATCTTCAGAATAGCACCATCAGCTGAAGTTGACGATGTCGAGAACAGTCTGCAGATCTCAGTCGCTGAAACTGCTCATGCGACTGAGTTTCAGTGACTGAGGTCTACTGGCTGTTCTGGACATCGTCAACTTCAGCTGATGGTACTATTCTGAAGATGGCCTAAGATTAGACCGAAACCGGTCATTTTAAATAAAATAACCATTGAAATATCACTAAATTTATATATTTTACGAAAGAGGAAAATCAGAACAACCCTCGGTGACTTTAAGAGCGCAACGGGAAATTTACTGTGAAATGCGGGATGGAGAGCGGATAGGTGGAAAGAACGCGTTGAAGGCCGCTGTGAGGGAGAAGATTTGTCTGATGTTATATAAGAAGAAACAGCAGTCGATTTAGAAAAGACAGCGAAAACAGTATTAGAATCTGAATTTAAAACAGCTTTGTAGGACTTAGTATCAAATAAGGCAGAAAGAATAGATAACATTCCATCAGAATTTCTAAAATCATTGGGGAAGTGACAACAAAACGACTGTTCACGTTGGTGTGTAGCATGTATGGGTCTGCTGACATACAGTCTGACTTTCGAAGAAATATCATCCACACAATGCCGAAGAGTGCAAGAATTGACCAGTGCGAAAATTAGCACACAATCAGCTTAACAGCTCAGACACCCAAGTTGCTGACAAGAATAATATACAGAAGGATGGAAAAGAAAGTTATGGATGTGCTGCACAAAGATCAGTTAGGCTTTAGAAAAGGTAACGGCACAAGAGAGGCAATTTTGACGTTGCGATTGATACTGGGAGCAAGACTAAAGAAAAATCAAGACACGTTCATAGCATTTGTTCATAAGAATTTTCATAAGATTTCAGTTAAAATCAACACGTAAAACATGACCTACCAGTGAACGTCTAATAATAGGTACTATTTAGTAAAAGTATAGGATTCAACTGGATCGCCACGGGAGGCAACGAATTACCAGGCAGTCAAGTAAAAGAAAATGAAATTCTAAATACCATGTGCAAAACGAGATCGGTATGTTGCAAAAGTGAGGAGCCAAACCAAAAACAGGTAATTTCCACCAGAGTATCTAAAAGAGATGAGAAACGAACATAAAATTACATCCATTATTGTTATTCCTAAAGACGGATGTGTAAACGAAACCAACGTAAGATGAGTGCAAAAATGCCTTTACTCACAATCTGGAACTGAAAAACACGAAATAAAACAGTGGACAGCCATGTGTGTGCAGGAAGTAAAATAACCAGCACTGTAACAACCATCAAACAATCCAAATATCAGACTATGGCATGTCCTATAGTATAATAATTAAGTAAATATGCCAGATATTCATGATAAGACACATCATGCGATCAAACAGTCAGTCGACTGCGAAGCTGTTACCGTTGAAATGCAACTAAAGTGCAAATACCAATGTGTGAAAATAGCTGAAGAACTTTTTCAGCGTATTGCTCTCGCTTTGCACATGGTATTTATGATTTCATTTTCATTGCGCTTGCACGGCGATGCAGCTGTATTATACGAAGTGTTCAAAAACTCTCCGCAGTGCCGTATGATTGTTCGCCTGCCTGGGTTACTTCCTTTCAATTGGACTCTCCCAACATTGCACTGTTTCGTTTATCTCAGCCAGAGTCAGTAGTATCGTTGGTGTGTGTTGTCACGTGTTGACGTGAACGTTTAAGTTTAGTTCCTGTGTTCGCTTTTGGCACTGTTAAAATGCTAACCATTGAAGAACGTGTGTTTTTAGTCTAAGTGTTCAAAGCTGGCGGTAAATACACAGTTTCAGTTCGTCAAACATTTAATTCAGTTTTCCCGGAGACAACACCCCCACATCGCGATACATTGCGAGATTTCATTAACAAATTTTGAAGTACGGGTTCAGTGAGAGATGCACCGTGCAGTGGTCGTCCTAGCTTTTTGTTTGAGGATAAACTACTCGATATTTCCGATAAAATGTCCATGGGTCCGAACACGTCAGTAAGAAAACTCGCCCAGGAAATCGATGTTAGTGTCGGAAAGGCCCACACAGCTGTAAGGAAAAAATTAGAAGTTTTCCCATACAAAGTGACAGTCGTGGACTGAAAAATACTGATAATGGCAAGAGACTGCATTATTGTCAATGGTTCAAAAATTTCGTTCAACAAAATGGAAGGGACATTCTTAATGAAAAGTTTTTCAATGATGAGGCGTGGTTTCATTTATCCGGGGACATGAACTCGCAAAATTCTCGTATGTGGAGTACTGCAAATCCATTGTGTATTCATGAGGAACCACATCTTAGGAGTTTGGATTGCAATTTCTAGACGTCGGATTGTGGGTCCCACATTTTTCAACGAAACAATAAACACACAACGATACTGCAGTGATATTCTGTACCCATTCATAGGAGAACTTGTGTTAAGTGAAATACTGAACGCTCATTTTCAACAAGATGGTGCCACCGCGCATTCAGCTCGCGTTTCAATGTCACTGCTTGCTGATGTTTTTGGTGTTCGCATAATTTCACAGGGACTTCGGCCTCCACGGTCGCCTGACCTAACATCACCTGACTTCTTCTTATGGGGTGCAGCGAAAGCAACTGTCTATCAAAACCGTCCAAAATCCATCGATGAATTGAAAACTGCAATATCCACTTCCACTGCTTCTGTTACAGAAGAAATGTTACAGCTTGTGTTTGGAAACATGATTACACGAATTGAATTGTGTATTCAACTACAGGGGGGACACTTTCAACATTTAATGTGAAAATTTGTAAGTAAAAATGAATATTCAATAAATTAATAACTTGTATTTCACTGAGTTTCATTTCGGTATATTCACTGCGGCATACGGCACGCGCGGCTAACAATCATATCGCACTGCGGAGAGAGTTTTTGAACACCCCGTATACTTTTCCAAAATACTGTCTGTTATTGGACGTTCTCTGGTAGGTAATGCTTTATATGTCGATCTTTAATGCTGTCTTACGAAAATTCTTCACTGCTTACTATTTTCAGAATTCTTAGTACACTTCTCTCCCAGGATTTATTGTTATTATGGTATCACCTAATTGCCCCAGTACCTCCACTGGCGCCACACTGGTTCTTTTCTTTGAATTTGGCTCATATTTATATACTGCCTTATTTTAGCGTTTTCATGGTAGTTCTGTTTACAGGCTGACTAACGAATACAGCTATTATTCTTTAAAATAATAGTAAATTAATTTTTATTTTGGCATCTTTTCATAACATTTATTAATGCAGATTAATGTTACTTATAGCGATACTTCTCGCTGTTTACAACATGCTGATCCCACTTCATGCAAGAAACATCATTTCTTTTGTCCGCATCTTTTTTCACTTGATGACATGGTAACCTACAACACTAGGTTTTTAGCTTAATTGCCGATTCAGCTGTGTGGAATACTTTGTCTGTATTCAGCTGCTACTCAAATGTTTCAGATAGATCTGTCTTTCTTTCTTTCATCTGCTCATTAATCTACACTCCTGGAAATGGAAAAAAGAACACATTGACACCGGTGTGTCAGACCCACCATACTTGCTCCGGACACTGCGAGAGGGCTGGCTGTACAAGCAATGATCACACGCACGGCACAGCGGACACACCAGGAACCGCGCTGTTGGCCGTCGAATGGCGCTAGCTGCGCAGCATTTGTGCACCGCCGCCGTCAGTGTCAGCCAGTTTGCCGTGGCATACGGAGCTCCATCGCAGTCTTTAACACTGGTAGCATGCCGCGACAGCGTGGACGTGAACCGTATGTGCAGTTGACGGACTTTGAGCGAGGGCGTATAGTGGGCATGCGGGAGGCCGGGTGGACGTGCCGCCGAATTGCTCAACACGTGGGGCGTGAGGTCTCCACAGTACATCGATGTTGTCGCCAGTGGTCGGCGGAAGGTGCACGTGCCCGTCGACCTGGGACCGGACCGCAGCGACGCACGGATGCACGCCAAGACCGTAGGATCCTACGCAGTGCCGTAGGGGACCGCACCGCCACTTCCCAGCAAATTAGGGACACTGTTGCTCCTGGGGTATCGGCGAGGACCATTCGCAACCGTCTCCATGAAGCTGGGCTACGGTCCCGCACACAGTTAGGCCGTCTTCCGCTCACGCCCCAACATCGTGCAGCCCACCTCCAGTGGTGTCGCGACAGGCGTGAATGGAGGGACGAATGGAGACGTGTCGTCTTCAGCGATGAGAGTCGCTTCTGCCTTAGTGCCAATGATGGTCGTATGCGTGTTTGGCGCCGTGCAGGTGAGCGCCACAATCAGGACTGCATACGACCGAGGCACACAGGGCCAACACCCGGCATCATGGTGTGGGGAGCGATCTCCTACACCGGCCGTACACCACTGGTGATCGTCGGGGGACACTGAATAGTGCACGGTACATCCAAACCGTCATCGAACCCATCGTTCTACCATTCCTAGACCGGCAAGGGAACTTGCTGTTCCAACAGGACAATGCACGTCCGCATGTATCCCGTGCCACCCAACGTGCTCTAGAAGGTGTGAGTCAACTACCCTGGCCAGCAAGATCTCCGGATCTGTCCCCCATTGAGCATGTTTGGGACTGGATGAAGCGTCGTCTCACGCGGTCTGCACGTCAGCACGAACGCTGCTCCAACTGAGGCGCCAGGTGGAAATGGCATGGCAAGCCGTTCCACAGGACTACATCCAGCATCTCTACGATCGTCTCCATGGGAGAATAGCAGCCTGCATTGCTGCGAAAGGTGGATATACACTGTACTAGTGCCGACATTGTGCATGCTCTGTTGCCTGTGTCTATGTGCCTGTGGTTCCGTCAGTGTGATCATGTGATGTATCTGACCCCAGGAATGTGTCAATAAAGTTTCCCCTTCCTGGGACAATGAATTCACGGTGTTCTTATTTCAATTTCCAGGAGTGTATTTACGGACGTTTGTCCGTTAAGTAATGAATATGGATATCTAGGTGACGCTGTTTCAGGTTGACACTATTACTTTTATGCTAGTGTGTTGTACTGACTTCACGAGTTACTTCTTATTTGGGAACTCCCCCACAGGTTTTAAGATACCAATACTCATAATACCCTACTTGCTTTTCTTTTATTTGTTGTTAGTTCATATTTTTCCACGATTTGCTTTGGTTCTCTTCGGATGGTTTATGGCACCAATGCCTACTTGTTTGAATTATACATATTATGTAGTAGTGACAGCTATGCTATGCGACTTTGTTGGTTATTACCTTCATAGTTATTTTTCTAATACAGTTCGTAGAGTTATTTCTAGCACAGATATCATTTCTTACAATTTTACTTTAGGTATCTGACGATATTTTTAACGTTTATTCTGCCTCAGAAAAAAATAGATAATTTTTTCGCTTTAACCTTCACATATTTGTAGACAATGAATGTATACTACTAATGTTTGCATTACCCATCACTACTGTATTATTGTTCTTTCTGTTAAGTGACTGAAGTGCTTGTTGAAGGTTTCATATCATGTTGTACGGTCATGATGTATCTTTAGTTATAACCCAAATATTTCACTTCACCACTGGTTTATTTTACTGACATACATTAATATGTATCATTTGCTTTGTTTATGTAAAATGTACTATATGTGACATCCTGTTATGTGTTTTTCTGCTGTCTTACATTTTACATATAGGCGTGAAGATGTCGTGATTTGAACGTCCAAACTGGTTGGGTAATAAAACAATATCAAAATAACCTCTCTTGGTACGATGCTGTTATTTTTCATCGACCAGCCACATGCCCAAGGTCCTGAATCAAAGATGAAATTACATTTACTGTTTGTTATCTATACCTCCTGCTTCTTTTCTCTGGTTGAAGATGACGAGGAGATTTCGCTTGTGGTTGGATGAGAGATGTTTAACCATCTGACTGTGGATCCGATCTGGCCCAAGAGCTACGTTGGAGCAATGTACAAGGGCGCTGAGGAGCTCCCACTCAGTAAATCGGGCATTATAGGGTTCACTTGTGTAGTGTAGTGAACGAAGGGACTTTCCCTTCCATCCGCTGTTTGAGGATGCGAAAGGTTGAGGGGTAATTCTCCGATGCAGAGGCTTGAGCATACCGCTCAGGAAAGTGCTCGGCAATTGCTTTTGCGTCCGTAGACAACACGCCATTGATGTTAATGCCAGGGACACACGTCTGATCTTCGTCCAGATTTAGGAAGTCGACGTATTGCACCCGTGACGTACCTCTCCCAACACTACTGTTTCTGTTTTTTTACAAACTACCGAACGCGGACACGGAGCCGTTTAAAAGCTATTATGTGCTCAAGGGAAGGGATCCACTTATGTCGCTATAGAGCCCGCCTACGCTCTTTAATGGCCTCAGCAATTTCCGGCGACCACCAAGGTACTGTCTTTCGCCGGAGACACACTAAGGAAGAAGTGATCGCGTTTTGTGCCACAGAAACGATCGTCCTGGTGACTCGGTCAACACCACATCGGTGCTACCAAGTGGGGGGGGGGGAGGAGTGGGGGGGGGGGAGGAGATTCAATGGTACCAGCAGAGGTGAAAGCTTCACAGCCTGCCTTGTATAAAGCTTATCTGGGTAAGCCTCCATGGTCATGACCCTGAGGAAGTGATAGGAAGATGAGGAAGTGGTCACTACCACACAAGTCGTTGTGGGTTCTCCAGTGGACAGATGAGAGAAGCCTTGGGCTGTAAAGTGATAAATCAATGGCCGAGTAAGTACCATAATGCACAGTGAAATGTGTGAGTGCCCCATTATTTAAGAGGCAGAGGTCGAGTTGAGGCAATAAATTTTCGTCATCTCTACCTCGGCCAGTAAGCATGGTGCCACCCCACAAGGGGTTATGGGCTTTAAAATCTCCCAAAAGCAGGAAGGTTTCGTGAGTTGATGAATCAGTGCTGCCAATACATTCAGGGTAACTGCACCATCTGGAGGAAGACATACATTGTACACAATTATTTCCTGTATCGTCCTGATCCTGACAGCTACAGCTTCAAGAGGAGTTTGAAGGTGCACAGGTTCACTACATACCGAGTTCAGGACATAGACGCAAAATCCACCTGACACTATATTATATTCTCTACAGTTCTTGTAATATCCCTTACAGCCACAGAGGGTGGGGATCCACATTGCCAGGAGCCAGGTTTCCTGGAGGGCAATGCAGAAAGTAGGTGTAAAGCTTAACAGTTACCATAGATCAGCCAGACGGTGGAAAAAACTGTAGGAATTCCACTGAAGGATGAGGTTATTGTGAGTCTGGGAAGGTATGAAGCACACAAGGAAGCAGGTTACACCCCAGGGTCACCTGCTGCCACCGATTGAGTATTTGTATCCATTCATATTGTGGATGAGGGATCAGTGAGATCCAGGTCCTCAGGGGAATCTGAGATCTCCACCTCATCCTCAGATGCGGAATTGGTAGGGAGTGATGGTGTTGGGACCACCAGAGGGCCTGTTTCTTAGCAGTCTTTTTCTTCGTTTGCTTACCCTCGCACTTTTCTTTAGAGGCTTACTGGGATTCCTTCTTTGAAGTTGCTTCAGGCACAGAGGAAGACTGTGAAGCTCTTCGTCCAGCAGCTTTTCGCTCCCTTAGCCACTGGCAAGTGTTTGCTGTGGCATTAGTGGAGACCTTGAGAGAGAGGGTCCCACGGGACCCCTTCTGCATCAGAGGAGCTGGAAGAGGCTGTTGCTTCTCCGGCTCAGGGGAGGTTACTTATGTCCCCTGCAATTGGTAGGGCCTTGCTCCCAAAGCAGAAGAAGATGTTCCCCCTACAACGAAGGGGCGAATGTATTCTGGCGTCCCAGAGGGCCCACTGTTCGTGGCACAGAGTGTGGAACGACAGGCACTTGTCTTGGTAACTCAACTGGTCCATGGTCTTGCACTCCATGATTTTCTGCTGCTTTTGTAGTATTGTGCAGTTTGGAGAGCAGGGAGTGTGGTGCTTTCCACAGCTGATACAAGTGGGAGGAGTCTCACATGGAGTATCTGGATGGAGTAGACGTCCACAGTCTCGACATGCGACACTAGAAGTGCAGCGGGAAGAAAGGTGCCCGAATTTCCAGCACTTAAAGCACCACGTAGGGGGAGGGATGTATGGTTTAATGTCACAGCGTTAAACGATCACCTTGACCTTTTCAGGCAATGAATCACCTTCAAAGGCCAAGCTATAAGCTATAAGCTGTAAACCCTGTTGTCTTTGGGTCCCCTGTAAACGCTCCAGATGAAATGAACACCCCACCGTTCTAAATTGGCGCGGAGCTCGTCGTCAGACTGCAAGAGGAGGTCGCGATGGAAAATTATCCCCTGGACCATGTTTATGCTTTTATGGGGAGTATCGCCCAGCTGTTCACAGGTGAGTAATGCCTGGGATTGTGCTAGGGCTGCTGTCTGAATCAAGACAGCACCGCTTCTCATCTTGGACAGTGCTGTCACTTCCCAAAACTAAACTTATCCTCAAGATGTTCAAAAAGAAACTGAGGCTTCGTAGGGAGAGTCCCTGTCCATTCTGCTACAGACTAAATACGAGGATAATGTGGCTCCCTTCTTTCTGTAGCCCTAGATTCCTCCTATGGTGTAGCGAGGGAGCAAAACGATTTAGGGTCATATATGTCAGCATTGTATTCGATCTTGCCCTTTTTAGAGACTGCTGGCTCCGTGTGGTCACTAGAGAGAGATGACTTGGTCCACTTCATTGCGGGTCGTCTGCTCTGAAGCCACCCACTCCAGTCAGGGTCTCTCTCCTTAGGTGCCACCCAACCACACCTAAGGCAGGCCATCGCTGGGAGTCCGAATTCCCCATGAAGATGGGCATCTACTCCTTGGCATACGTGGGGAGTTCACAGCTCAGGCATCAACAGTGCGATCCCTGTGTTGTCAGGGGGCTACCACCAAATGGGTACAAAACGGCCCCACCATAACGAACTGGCTACCGTGCTCGATATTGGGCGAAGAGAAATTCATATTGTCATGGGGGTGAAAGAGGATAGGAGACAATGGAAGAAGATGACACAACGTGGAAAGTGTCTTCGCCCATATAGTTGAATTGCAGGTGGAGATGCAAAGCCATGACGACAAGAGGCTCCGGAGATCGAATCTAAGGGCACTATGGATAACTCAGGCACCACGTAAGGCGTCTTTCCCCCTATGGCCCGCACTTCTGTAGAATTTGGAAAGTGGCAGGTCAAACCATAAAATGGGACCTGAACTTATAGGGCCAAATTGTGTGAGACTCCTTTTAGTCGCCTCTTACGACAGGCAGGAATACTGCAGGCCTATTCTGACCCCCAGACCCTCAGGAGGTCAGAAAAAACGTAAGTAGGACTCGCGCTCTGAGTGTTCTATAAAAACTTAATAATGCATTTAGATAAGCATCATCATCATCATCATTTAAGACTGATTATGCCTTTCAGCGTTCAGTCTGGAGCATAGCCCCCCTTATACAGTTCCTCCATGATCCCCTATTCAGTGCTAACATTGGTGCCTCTTCTGATGTTAAACCTATTACTTCAAAATCATTCTTAAGCGAATCCAGGTACCTTCTCCTCGGTCTGTCCCGACTCCTCCTACCCTCTACTGCTGAATCCATGAGTCTCTTTGGTAACCTTGCTTCTCCCATGCGTGTAACATGACCCCACCATCTAAGCCTGTTCGCCCTGACTGCTACATCTATAGAGTTCATTCCCAGTTTTTCTTTGATTTCCTCATTGTGGACACCCTCCTGCCATTGTTCCCATCTACTAGTACCTGCAATCATCCTAGCTACTTTCATATCCGTAACCTCAACCTTGTTGATAAGGTAACCTGAATCCACCCAGCTTTCGCTCCCATACAACAAAGTTGGTCGAAAGATTGAACGGTGCACAGATAACTTAGACTTGGTACTGACTTCCTTCTTGCAGAGGAGAGTAGATCGTAGCTGAGCGCTCACAGCATTAGCTTTGCTACACCTCGCTTCCAGTTCTTTCACTATGTTGCCATCCTGTGAGAATATGCATCCTAAGTACTTGAAACCGTCCACCTGTTCTAGCTTTGTTCCTCCTATTTGGCAGTCAATCCGTTTATATTTCTTTCCCACTGACATTACTTTCGTTTTGGAGATGCTAATCTTCATACCATAGTCCTTACATTTCTGATCTAGCTCTGAAATATTACTTTGCAAACTTTCAATCGGATCTGCCATCACAACTAAGTCATCCGCATATGCAAGACTGCTTATTTTGTGTTCACATATCTTAATCTCACCCAGCCAGTCTATTGTTTTCAACATATGATCCATAAATAATATGAACAACAGTGGAGACAGGTTGCAGCCTTGTCTTACCCCTGAAACTACTCTGAACCATGAACGCAATTTACCGTCAACTCGAACTGCTGCCTGACTATCCATGTAAAGACCTTTAATTGCTTGCAAAAGTTTGCCTCCTATTCCATAATCTTGTAGAACAGAGAATAACTTCCTCCTAGGAACCCGGTCATATGCCATTTCTAGATCTATTAAGCATAGATACAATTCCCTGTTCCACTCATAACACTTCTCCATTATTTGCCGTAAGCTAAAGATCTGGTCCTAACAACCTCTAAGAGGCCTAAACCCACACTGATTTTCATCCAATTGGTCCTCAACTAATACTCGCACTTCCCTTTCAACAATACCTGAGAAGATTTTACCCACAACGCTGATTAAAGAGATACCTCTGTAGTTGTTACAATCTTTTCTGTTTCCATGTTTAAAGATTGGTGTGATTACTGCTTTTGTCCAGTCTGATGGAACCTGTCCCGACTCCCAGGCCATTTCAATTATCCTGTGTAGCCACTTAAGACCTGACATTCCACTGTATTTGATGAGTTCCGACTTAATTTCATCCACCCCAGCCGCTTTATTGCACTGCAATCTATTGACCATTTTTTCCACTTCCTCAAATGTGATCGTATTTCCATCATCATTCCTATCCCATTCTACCTCGAAATCTGAAACATTACTGATCGCATTTTCACCTACATTGAGTAACTCCTCAAAATATTCCCTCCATCTGCCCAAGGCATCCACAGGATTCACCAGCAGTTTTCCTGACCTGTCCAAAATACTTGTCATTTCCTTCTTACCTCCCTTTCGAAGACTGCTAATTACACTCCAGAATGGTTTTCCAGCAGCTTGACCCATAGTCTCCAACCTGTTTCCAAAGTCTTCCCACGATTTCTTCTTGGATGCTGCAATTATCTGTTTGGCATTGTTTCTTTCTTCAACATAACTTTCTCTGTCTACCTGGGTTCTGGTATGTAGCCATTTTTGATATGCCTTCTTTTTCCTTTTACAGGCTGCCTTGACTGTATCATTCCACCAAGCTGTTTGCTTCATCCTACTTTTACACACTACTGTTCCAAGACATTCTTTAGCCACTTCTAGTACTGTGTCCCTGTACCTTGTCCATTCCTTTTCCAATGACTGTAATTGACTACATTCAACTAACTGGTACCTTTCTGAGATCGCTGTTGTGTACTTGTGCCTGATTTCCTTATCCTGAAGTTTCTCCACTCTTATCCTCCTACATATGGACCTGACCTCCTTCACTTTCGGCCTCACAATCCCAATTTCACTGCAGATTAAATAATGATCAGTGTCATCAAAGAATCCCCTGAATACACGTGTGTCCCTCACAGCCTTCCTGAATTCCTGATCTGTTATTATATAGTCAATGACAGATCTGGTTCCCCTGCCTTCCCAAGTATACCGGTGAATGTTCTTATGTTTAAAAAAGGAGTTTGTGATTACTAAGCCCATACTGGCACAGAAATCCAAGAGTTGTTTCCTGTTCCTGTTGGCCTCCATATCCTCTCCAAATTTACCCATAACCTTTTCATACCCTTCTGTTCGATTTCCAATCCTGGCGTTAAAATCACCCACGAGCAGAACACTGTCCTTGTCCTTTACTCTAACAACTACATCACTGAGTGCCTCATAAAAACTATCCATCTTATCTTGATCTGTCCCTTCACAATGCGAATATACTGACACAATCCTAATTTTCTTGCTAGACACTGTCAAATCTATCCACACCAGTCGTTCGTTTACATACCTTATTGCAACTACGCTGGGTTCCATTTCTTTCCTGATGTAAAGCCCTACACCCCATTGTGCTATTCCTGCTTTGACTCCTGACAGGTAGACCTTGTATTCTCCCACTTCCTCTTCTTTCTCACCCCGTACCCGAATGTCACTAACAGCTAAAACGTCCAGCCCCATCTTACTTGCAGCCTCTGCCAACTCTACCTTCTTCCCAGAGTAGCCCCCATTGATATTAATAGCTCCCCATCTCATTACCATTTGTTTGCCGAGTCGTATCTTAGGAGTCCCTGGTTTGTCAGTTAGAGGTGTGACTCCGTCACCTCCAAAGGTCCGAGGCATTTTGCTCTGATTGTTGCCAGCACCATATTTAATGTACCAGGGAAGCAGGTTGCTAGCCTTACTTGCCCCGAGTCCCATTGGGTTTTACCCCTAACGGCTGAGGGACTAACCGGTGGATTTGGTAGTCTTTGCCGTATGAGCACAAAGGTGACCACGACTCAGAATATGTCCGAGATGCCCAGCCTTATTCCAAAGCAACTGGTATCCCGACTGTCGGGACCACTTACTTGGCCACTTATACGTTGCCCGTGGTTCATGAACTAGGACATGACTACAGGAACCCACACCATGAACCACTATTTAGATAATAATAATAATAATTTCGTGTGTGATGCAAGTCTCCCTATTGGAAGCCACTTCAGCGGCCTGCGAGTCCTTAATCTGCCGTAGCTATCCGTCTAGGAAGAGGGCAACCACGTATGGTTTCTCGCGACTCCTCACACCGTTGTGAGGTGAAGGCTGGGTTAAAAAGGGAACCGAAATGTCCGTAGTCCTACCGAGACGACTCTGTGCAGGAACGCCGTTTCCCGCTGCACCACCGAAAGAGGCATGTCTGTAGATGGTTCGTCTGTGGATTGTGATTAGTGAGTTTGTGTCAAAATATGTGACATATATGGTCGTATTTCCTGACTGCATTGACTGAGAAGCTTTACACAGCCAAGGGACCATAGTCCTTGGTATTTGACGTAAATTTTAACTTGATACCTATACTACCATTCCCTGAAAAACAATGGTCTTGAAACTTCGTGGCAGATTAAAACTGTGTGCCGGATCGAGACTCGAACTCGGGACCTTTGCCTTTTGCGGGCAAGTGCTCTACCACCTAAGCTACCCAAGCACGACTCACGCCCCCTCCTCACAGCTTTATTTCCGCCAGTATCTCGTCTCCTACCTTCCAAACTTCACAGGAGAGCTCCTGTGAAGTTGCTAAAGTTTTTGATTCTAGGTCAACTGGAAGTATCCTATAAGTTTTGATGAGTGAGTTTGCAAGTATCGGAATATGATATAAATGGCAGTATATTTTGATTTCATTGACTTAGAAGCTTAAATTTTTCGAACCACCAATAGACGGTAGACCTTAGTATATTACATAAATTTGAACTTGACACACCTATCCGTTTCTGAGAGAAAGGGGTCTTAACCGTTGGGAAAACACACAGACAGACGGACAGCAAAGGGATCCTCTAATGGTCACGTTTCTACCGATTCGATTACGGTACACTAAACAGAAGCATTCAAGAGAAAACAATCAGATACCTAAATATTCTGTTTTCCACACACAATTATGTTGCTCTGCGAAGAAACGATGGTAGAAACAGCTGACAGGAAAAGAAAATATCGTTACAACTTCTCGATTTCTCATGGCGCTGAGCGTACGTCAAGCTGAGATGAAAATGCGTTGGCAACAAAATTCAAAGTTCGTTCTGTCACGTAAGCTCAAACACAGCGTAAAATGACTATTCTAACTCAAGAGGAAGACATTCAGGTCGTGGCGTCTGAGGAAGAACAAATTTAGCAAAAACTACGTACAGAACAATGTAAGAAGATTTATTGACGTCTTTGACTTATTCAAAGGAGAAAAAGGCACTCCTACTTCTGTTGTTGTAATCAAGATTTTAGAATCAATATATATTGTTTTCAAAACCGGACGTAAGGGTTTCTTTTACCCCTGTGTATGTGTGTATGTGTGTATGTGTGTGTGTGTGTGTTTCTGTGGAGTCTTTGTAGCTCATGTCAATGTATCATTCCTGGAATGAAGAAGCTTGGAGGGCAGTATCTGCTACTACGATACGAACGTCGTGTTGTTACCGATTATATGGTTTTAGTTTTGAATTTATTTTCCGTAAACGACAAGGATACCAGAGAGAAGTGAAGCACACGCTAAGATCCACTTGCACTGCACGTACCGTTACTCATTCGCGCTGCCCTTCAGCATTGGTTTTTGTTGAGCGTAGGAAGTTCGACGGTCAGTGGGGAATAGAGAGAGAAGGGCTCTCTCACTTGTGGCGGTCATTATGACATTTGAAGGAAACACTGCAGAGGCCTTCACTAGCGACTGGATGAAGTGGCCTCTGTTTGCTTCCTGCTTCATTTATTATCTCCAGTTCTGATGGACAAGTTTCCCTAAATCTTTTTGTATCTAGCACATGAAACTGCTGCATTTGCTCACCCAGTCATCGTGACTACGTAGAGCATTAAAAATGAAAATTATAGTTCTCTTCATTCCTGTTTCGTTTCTTCAGTGTTTGTCATTCTGGAGCTTCTGTATTTATGTTTATTTGTATGATAATGTTACACATTACTTAATACTTTCTGTATTCATTCGAAATATTTCCTTAACAAAATTATTTCCCTTCGAAGTCTCGAGATGTGAACTTTGAATGCAGCTGATTTTTAAACGAGGAAAATTAGAAATTAGAAAAATTGATACGTTTGGACACTATGTGAGCTTGCCAACATTTCAGCAGGAAACAATACAAGAAGTCGAATTATGTAAAGATCTATTTTGAGAAAATGAAAGAAGCGTCTTGTCCTACTGTTCTGTACAGAACAGATCAAGAAGGTGGTCAATGTTTATGCTCATTGGAAGACAATTGAGGACAACGGTAATAGAAAGCTGCACCTGCGATGACGCCATGAGGACTAAAGAAGTATTCTGAATGATGGTCAGAAAGTAGAATTAGAGAATCGGGTATCCGTGAATCTGTATAGCTTTCGATAAATCTCAACGGTTAGCTAATACTTGTCGTTAGTGATAAGATTTATCAATAGATGTTATACGACAGTTAGTTTAAAGAGAAAGTATGCTCTTCACTCTATGTAAATTTATATTTGTTATCAGATATAAAAACACGGCACTTCAATCAGGAAAGCTTCACTATTTTTTTTTAAGGCTTCTGAGTTATTTTATAAACGAAGAGATTGACTGATGTGGTTCTGTCATTCAGGTAATGGTAATGTAACGCAACGAATCTGTCTTGTAATTTTGAACATGTTTGAATTGTATGAAATAGACGTGCATCTAGATCAGTGGTTCTCACTCATCCTGCAACTATTACCCTTCAGTCATTAGCTATCACTCTACCCCCCCCCCCTCCCCCTGCCACCCAATCATCAACATTAGGGAGTAACAAAACTTTAGAAACAAAAAGAATTTTCTTTGAACTCTTTTATATTAGAAATGATCAAAGATAAATGATATTTAGTTTTTGTAAGTGTTTTGTTACACTACGAAATAATAACTCAATGAAGCTGCTTATTTCCAAAAACCTTTTCTTATAAAATGATGTAGCATTCCTCAGCGCTACCTACAATTCCTTCTCAGAAAAGAAAGCTATCTACACTGAGGACACACACTTGTTACAAACATAATTCCTATGCACCAACCCTCTGACTAAGGAGAGTTGCTTCGCCCACCCCTGCATCATCATCATCAGTTTTCTGCTGTATTACCAGGTCCTTTGCCTCTCCATTTTCTGCGATCCATTGCTTCCTTCTTAAGGCTGCTGTATGTTGTACCGCCCATCATGTCATCCAGTAACTGAAATCTCTTCCTTCCTCGCTTCCTTTTCACTTCTACATAGCCTTCTAAAACTATTTTTATCAGTCCGTCATTCTTTCTTAATACACATGTCAAAAAAGGTTTTCCGTCACCTCGGTTCCGAGAGTTCCAAAACCTGTACAGCAAATTTCCGCCCTTTTTACAGCTCATGAATACCACACATTGCACGTTGTACCACCATACAGCGCGACCTTCAGAGGTTATGGTCCAGATTGCTGAACACACCGGTACCTCTAATACCCAGCAGCACGTCCTTTTGCCTCGGCGCATGCCTGTATTCATCGTGGCGTACTATCCACAAGTTCATCAAGGCGCTGTTGGTTCGGATTGTCCCAATCCCCAACGGCGCTTCGGCATAGATCCCTTAGCGTGGTTGGTGGGCCACGTCGTCTATAAACTCATCCGCAATATGAATGGATACAAACACTAAATCGGTGGCAGCTCATGACTCTGAGGTGTAACCTGCCACCTTGTGTGCTTCATACCTTCCCAGACTCACGATAACGTCATCCTTCAGTGGAATTGCTGCAATTTTTTCCGCCATCTCGCTGATCTACGGTAGCTGTTAAGCTTTACACCTGCTTTCTGCATTGCCCTCCAGGAAACCTGGTTCCTGGCATTGTGGACCCCTACCCTTTGTGGCTTTAGGGGATTTTACAAGAACTGTAGAGAATATAATAGAGTGTCAGGTGGATTTTGCGTCTATGTCCTGAACTCAATATGTAGTGAACCTGTGCCCCTTCAAACTCCTCTTGAAGCTGTAGCCGTCAGGATAAGAACGATACAGGAAATAATTATGTACAATGTATGTCTTTCTCCAGATGGTGCAGTTACCCTGACTGTATTGGGTGCACTGATTCATCAACTCACGAAACCTTCCTGCTTTTGGTAGATTTTAACGCCCATAATCCCTTGTGGGGTGGCACCATGCTTACTGGCCGAGGCAGAGATGTCGAAAATTTATTGTCTCAATTCGACCTCTGCCTCTTAAATAGTGGGGCCCCCACATATTTCAGTGTGGATCATGTACTTACTCGGCCATTGATTTATTACTTTGCAGCCCAGGGCTTCTCCCATCTGTCCACTGGGGAGCCCATAATGACTTGTGTGGTAGTGACCACTTCCTCATCTTCCTGTCACTTCCCTGGGGTCATGACCACGGACGCGTACCCAGATGGGCTTTAAACAAGGCAGACTGTGAAGCTTTCACCTCTGCTGCCACCAATGAATTTTCCCCAGTTGGTAACATCGATGTCGTGTTTGACCGAGCCACCAGGACGATCGTTTTTGTGGCACAAAACGCGATCCCTTGTTCCTTAGGGTGTCCCCGGCGAAAGACAGTACCTTGGTGGTCGCCGGAAATTTCTGAGGCCATTAAAGTGCATAGGCGGGCTCTATAGTGTCGTATGCGGATCCCTTCCCTGGAGCACATAATAGCTTTTAAACGTCTCCGTGTCCACGTTCGCTAGCTTATAAAAAGACGGAAACAGGAGTGTTGGGAGAGGTATGTCACGACCATTGAGTGCTACACGTCACCTTCCTAAATCTGGACGAAGGTCAGACGTGTTTTTGGGCACCAGACCCCTACAGGTGTCCCTGGCATTAACATCAATGGCGTGTTATCTACCGACGCAAACGCAATTGCTGAACACTTTGCTCAGCGGTATGCTCAAGCCTCTACATCAGAGACTTACCCCTCAGTCATTTGCATCCTCAAACAGCGGATGGAAGAGAAAGTCCTCTCGTTCACTACACTTACAGGGAACCCTATAACGCCCACTTTACAGAAGGAGCTCCTCAGCGCCCTTGTATATTGCTCCAACACAGCTTCTGGGTGAGATCTAATCCACAGTCAGATGGTTAAACATCTCCCATCTGACCACAAGAGACATCTCCTCGTCATCTTCAACCTTCTTGTGCAATGTCAGCTTTATATCACGATGGTGGGAGAGTACCATCGTTCCAGTGCTCACATCTGGTAAAAACCCACTTGATGTGGACAGCTATCTGTGCATCAGCCTCCCATCGTTCTTTGCAAGCTGCTAGAACGTATGGCAAGTCAGTGGTTGTGTTGGCTCATGGCATCATGGGGTCTACTGATTCCACGCCAGGGCGGTTTCCGCTGGGGTCGTTCTATCACTCATACTCGTGTGTCCCTCGAGTCTGCCATCTATCAGCCTTTTCCAGATGCCAACACCTGGTTACAGTGTTTTTGATTTATGAAAAGCTTGCGACACGACCTGGTGACATCATACCCTTGCCACATCATATGAGTGGGGTCTCCAGGGCCTACTCCCGATTTTTATCCAAAATTTCCTGTCGCTCCATACTTTCCATGTTCAAGTTGGTGCTTCGCATAGTTCCCCCCATATCCAGCAGAATGGGTTCCCGCAAGGCTCTGTATTGAGTATATCTCTACTTTTAGTGGCAATTAACGGTCTAGCAGCAGCTGTAGGATCGTCCATCTCACCTACTCTGTATGCAGACGACTTCTGCATTTTGTACTGCTCCTCCAGTACTGGTGTTGCTGAGCGACGCCTACAGGCGACGCCACAAGGCACAGTCATGGGCTCTAGCCCATGGCTTCCAGTTTTCAGCCACGAAGTCTGTGTCATACACTTCTCTCGGCATCGTACCGTTCATCCAGATCCAAGAGTTCTTGGATCTGGATGACGATCCACTCACTATAGTGGAGACATATAGATTCTTGGGACTGGCTTGGCTTCCTCATTTTCAACAACTGAAGCGGAAGTGCTGGCAGCACCTCACTGCCTTACGATGCCTGAGCAACACCAATTGGGGTGCAGATCGCTCTACGCTGCTGTAGCTCTACAGAGCCCTTGTTCAACCCAACCTTGACTATGTCTTGTTTATGGTTCGGCTGCGCCCTCAGCGTTTCGTTTACTCGACCCAGTGCAACATTATGGCGTTCGACTAGCAACAGGAGCTTCTAGGACGAGTCTGGTGACCAGCTACCTGGTGGAGGATTGAGTCCCTCCATTGAAGTTTAGGCGAGCACAACTGCTTACCAGTTACTTTGCACACATTTGTAGTTCTGCTGAGCATCTGAACTACCGTCTCCTTAACCCAGCCATGGCGGTTCATGTCCCGCATCGGCGGCCCAGGTCAGGGCTTACGAACACAGTTCGTACCCGATCCCTCCTGTGTGAACTATAGTCCTTTCCTTTACCACCTCCCCTCCGCTTCCATCTACATACACCTCCATAGCGTATACCTATGCGCAGCTTCGTCTGAACCTATTGCATGGCCCTAAGGCCTCAATTAACCCTGTGCTTCCTGCTGTCATTTCCTCTCGATTCTTGACATGTACGAGGGCTATGAAGTGGTTTACACCGATGGCTTGATGGCTGATGGTCACGTTGGCTTCGTGTATGTTCATGGAGGACATAGTGAACAGCACTACTTGCCAGATGGCTGCAGTGTTTTCACTGTAGAGCTGGCGGCCATTTCTCGTGCTCTTGAGCACATCCGCTCATGCCCTTCGTCTCCTCGAGCAGTCGTTCAGTGCGGTTTGTCTGGACCCCGGGTCACGTCGGAATAAGAGGAAATGAACTTGCTTTCAGACTGGCCAAACAGGCTACACGGAAACCGCTTCTGGAGATCGGCATCTCCGTAATTGACCTGTGATCACTATTACGCCGCAAAATTTTTCAGCTTTGGGAGACGGAATGGCATAATATCAGTACGCACAACAAACTGCGGGTCACGTCATTAAGGAGACTACGAATGTGTGGAATTCCTCCATGTTGGCCTCTCGCAGGGACTCTGTGTTTCTCTGTCGGCTCAGCATTGGCCACACTTGGGCGCCCTACGGCTGCTTCCTGCGTCTTGAAGACCCACCTCAGTGTCGGTGCGGTGCCCGTTGGACAGTGGCCCATATTCTTTGTATTTTCTTACTTTGGCTGACCAGAGACGTCATATCCGGTTACAGTTATCATTAATTTTAACAGACAACGCCTCATCCGCTGATCTGGTTTTAGGTTTTATACGTGAGGGTGGGTTTTATCATTCAATCTAAGTTTTAGCACATGTCCTTTGTCCCTCTGTGTCCTGCACCCTAGTGCTTTTAGTCTGGAGGCTTTAATGTGTTGCCGGCCGGTGTGGCCGTGCGGTTCT
Organism: Schistocerca cancellata; assembly: GCF_023864275.1. Taxonomy (NCBI): domain Eukaryota; kingdom Metazoa; phylum Arthropoda; class Insecta; order Orthoptera; family Acrididae; genus Schistocerca; species Schistocerca cancellata. The sequence continues at coordinate 618,825,629 of NC_064630.1, forward strand.
ATGCGCGTCAGTTTGGAACCGCGTGACCGCTCCGGTCGCAGGTTCGAATCCTGCCTCGGGCATGGATGTGTGTGATGTCCTTAGGTTAGTTAGGTTTAAGTAGTTCTAAGTTCTAGGGGACTGATGACCTCAGTAGTTAAGTCCCATAGTGCTCAGAGCCATTTGAAAAATTTGAACCTTTAATGTGTTGCCGCGCGGGATTAGCCGAGTGGTCTCAGGCGTTGCAGTCATGGACTGTGCGGCTGATCCCGGCGGAGGTTCGAGTCCTACCTCGGGTATGGGTGTGTGTGTGTGTTTGTCCTTATGATAATTTCGGTTAAGTAGTGTGTAAGCTTAGGGACTGATGACCTTAGCAGTTAAGTCCCATAAGAGTGGCTGGCTTATCCATTTATTTTCGTGGGCAGCCAGCCATGGTCATCTGCTGTCCTGTTTTAATCTCTTCTACCTGTTTCTTCCGTCTCTGTGTTTTTCTTGTCCTATTTTGTTCCTCGTAGTGTTTGTTGCTCTTCAGTCGTTCTTGTGGTTTTTCCTTCCTCTCGGTATTGTGCTCTATGTCTCGTTTGTTTTATTCTTTCCCATGTGGAGTTGTTACAATGTGAACAAGGGGCCGATGACCAAGCAGTTTGGTCCATTTCCTCCCCTTTTAAACCAACCAACTTTTCTTGTCTTTCATATCACAATATTTGATGAGTTGTGTGTGTTTCTCATATTTATGTTTGTGTTGTAACTGCAGACACCTGCTTTACTGCTTTGGTGATTCTAGTTACATCGAATGAGATTTTCTTTGTCTTGGAACAGTCAGATGCCATTGTGTGTTAAACAGTTAGTGGTTGTATCATTTTTCACATCTGCACCTGTTGGCTATGTTGTGCTATCCTTGGATCCTCTGATTGACTGGCGTCTCGGTAGGAGGCGCGAGTGCCGTACTGCTTCGCTCGGTTTATCGCTGTTTGCCAGTGAGGAAAAGGCGGGACCCTTTCCACGGTTGCCCGTTTGGTGTTGGTACGAGGTGGCAGCACGCACGGACTGAGAGGCCAGTCTGTTGACATGGTGGCCGTTGGGGCCTATTGCTGTATTTGGAGTCGTAAGCGCGCTAGCATATACTAACGCTGATTTCTGAGTTTTGGAGAGAGAGTGCACCAGTAATTTGCCTTCTGGGATGTTCTCGACGTGTGCAATTTGCATGTTGGCGGCCGGAATAGTGCTCTGAATAATGGCAAATGTGTTTATTCCCTCAGTGATACTCAATGGGGAGTTTGAAAGATGAGGTTTCCTTGCATTACTGTGACCTATTTGAAGCAGCGAGTGTAAATTTGCTGTTTTGCCTAGAGATTTATAATTATGCGTGTATAAGTAATGTTGTACGGGCAGCTGGTCTTTTGGAACCTCCGAGTTGGTCTCGGGTTACATGAATGTTTACTTAGATGGGCCACTGACTGAAGTGGTAAATTTGTCTTTCAACTGTTCCGCTCAGAGTCTGCCGGCGGTGCTTGGCGTCGACTGGTGTTCCCATTTGTTGTTCTTTAGCTTTAAGTCATTCCTTGTCTTTCGTAAGTTTTGAACAATGTTGAATCAGCTTTGATGTTTTACACTAATGTTCCTTCAAATTTGCTTTAGATAGGTTTAAATGTTGAAGGTCTGCAACCTCAATATTATCTGTAAATGTTAAGCCTGAAGTCCGTCCCAGGCGAGTAACCTTGTATCTATTATACTGCAGTTTCAAAAGAGCATTCGCTGTCTGTTGATAAGTCTGCTATTGGTTATCACAAGTGTCTCATCCTTGTATTAGCGGTTTTAGTACAGTAATTGAAATTTCTACTTATAATTAAAAAAAGTTTAATCCTTATTCACTTAACTTAGAGTTAAGTAATTTCTTAGCAAACGTTACGTTACTTTAAAGGCTTTATTAAGAAAGACCTGAGCACCTTATTGCCGGAGCTCTTGATTTTAGTGTCGTAATGTGCTCGCTGTTTGTTGACAGCTTTGGCTTCTGAACTGTGTCGTTGTATTGACGCGGCACTTGTCCGCGTACACATCCTCCTGTATTTCGGCCTGTGCTTGTATCTGGTCAGCGTCTCCGATGGCCATTATCTCTCGCTGAAGTTTTTATTCCAGCTGCAGCTGCTAAACGAGTTAAGTTTTCTGGTTATTCTGTTTGATAGGTGATTTTAAGTAACTGCCTATTCGAACTTGCCCTGTCTTGTGATCTAACGTAACGAAGCTAAGAATCTGTTTCTTCTAGTTTAATTTACGAACATTTAGTGTATTTAAGTTTTTGAATGTTTAAATTCCATCTGTAATTCACTGCTCTTGATAGCCAGCTTGGCCTAACTTTTGTGCACACCTCTTGTAACTCGTTCCTAGATCAGCAGACTTAAAGTTATGAATTTGCCCTCTTTCTCGGGGGATTTATTGTTGTTCTTGGTTGTTTTGTAATTTAATTTAGGAATATTTACTTAATTCTACTGTTCTACTTATGCGGGTTTTATTTAAGGGCCTTATGGCCCTTTCACAATTTTGTGTGACCTAAGAGTGGCCCCTGCAGGGATAAAGATGGCTTCGACCTACTTAAGGCTACAAACAGTAGTTAGTTCAATTATTGTTTCTCCGATTTAAATTTTCTTATGTTTAAATATATATTTCTCTTGTCTAAATACCGTTTATGTATATTGGGTCTGTGTGTGGGTGAATGTGCGTGGTTACGTATGTGTGAGGGAGGAAATAAAGACTAAAGTTCGTATATTCGAAAAGTGGTTTATTATTTCCTAGCAGATATTGATAAAGTTGTCATAATTCAATATTTACGATGTCGGCCTTATTATACTTTTAACCAGTTCTTTAACTGTGACATTAATTTCCTTTCATTTTCATTGCACAGTTACATACTATTGTATTGACATTAGGAGGAGCGCATAAATAAACTATACGTAATTGTTGTAAGTACATTTGCAGACATTAGCTCGTTTCGTATTTGCCTTGTTGGCCGGAGAATTTTGCGTTGAAACGACCGTGGTAGGCCAGGGTAAACCCTCTCGAATTCTTAGAACTAGTGGAATACCGCATAACATCGGAGTCTGACGGCTGAAAGTACGAGGAGACGATAATCTCAGTTTTTGCGAGGGGCATGTAAATCTACTGTGTGGTTAACTGATCTGGGGTAAAGTATTCTGAAGGTAAAACAGTCCCCCATTCGGATCTCCAGGCGTGGACTACTCAGTAGGACGTCGTTAACAGGAGAAACGAAACTGGCATTCTACGAATCGGAACGTGGAATGTTAGATCCCTTAATCGGGCAGGTAGGTTAGAAAATTTAAATTTGAAGTTAGATCTAGTAGGAATTAGTGAAGTTGGCAGGGGTAACAGGTCTTCTTGTCACATGGGAATGCAGGAGTGTATTCAATAATGAACGAGACAATAGGATTGCGAGTAAGTTACTACAAACAGAATTGCGAACGCATTATCGTAGCCGAGATTGACATGAAGTCCATATGCATCACAGTAGTACCAGCTCCACAGATGAAGAGATTCAAGAAGCGTATCATGATATAACACAAATTATTCAGATACTTAGGCAAGAGGAAAATTTAATTGTGGTGGGAGACTGGAATTCGTTAGCAGGAAAAGGAACAGAAGGAAAAATAACACTAAATATGGACTGGGGGAAAGGAATGAAAGAGAAAGCCACCTGGTAGAATTTTGCAACGAGCGAATTTAATCATCTCCAACGACTGCAGTAAAAAACATGAAAGATTTGTGACACACGTCGATGAGACATGGAGACACCGGATGGTTTCAGATTGATTGGTAAAACAGAGATTTCGGAACGAGATTTTAAATTGAGAGACATTTGCACGGTCAGGTGTGAAACTTGGCCACAGTTTATTGGTTATGAATTGTAAATTACAACTGACGAAACTGCAAAAAGGTAGGAAATTAAGGAAATGGGACTTGGGTACGTTGAAAGAACAAGAACTTCTTGAGAGTTTCAGGGGGAGCATTAGGGAATAACTGCCTAGAGCAGGGGAAAGGAATACAGGAAAAGACGGATGGGTAGCTCTGAGAGAGGAAATAGTGAAGGCAGCAGGAGGTCAAGTAGGTAAAAAGGCAAAGCCTAGTTGAAATCCTTGACACAGGCTATATTGAATTTAACTGAGGAAAGGAGAAAATATAAAAATTCAGTAAATTAAGCAGGCGAAAGGGTATACAAACGCTTAAAGAATGAGCTTAATAGGAAGTGTAAAAGGCTGAGCAAGAATGGCTAAAGGACCAATGTAAGGATATAGAAGCATATTTCACTAGGGTAAAGATAGATACCGCCTACAGAAAATTACAGAGGCCATTAGGGCAGCTGTATGTGTAACAAGAGATCAGATAGAAAACTGTACCTCAACAAAGAAGGGGAAACTTGTAGTGTACAGAGGACCTACAAAAGAGAGAAGAACTTGACGGCAGTAGTGTAGAAACAGAAGAGGATGCAGATGAACGTGAGATAAGAGGTATGACACAGCGAGAAGAAATTAATAGAGCACTGAAAGACCAAATTCGGAACACGGTCCCTGGTGTAGACAACATTCCGTCAGAACTTCTGATATTTTTCGAAGAGCCATCCAAAGCAAAAGTATTCCACCTGGTGTGCAGGATATATGAGGCAGGCGAAATACCGTCAGCTTTCAAGAAGAATGTAATAAAATTTTTGGAAAATTTTTCCATGAAAAATACCTTCTTTATGACAGTATAACTTATAGTAATATACCATATCGTGATCGTATTTCAGTTTGTTATTTTTACATGGCCGGTTTCCATCTTCTAAGAAATCGTCTTTTGATCTATGGTCATCAAGAAATATAAGATCTGAAGATGTAGTCATAGAAGACCCAAACCCGTCATCTAAAAATAAAAGTAATTAGGCTACGACTGCGTGTATTGAAATAAGTAATAATAATGTAATACTAACACGAAATTCTTACAGAAGAATGGAAAAACTGGAATAAGCCAACCTCGGGGAAGATCACTTGGATTCCGGAGAAACATAGGAGGAAGCAAGGCAATACTGAACCTACGACTTACCTTGGAAGATACGTTAAGGAATGGCAAACCTATGTTCACAGTATTTGTAGAGTTACTGAAAGCCTTTGACAATGTTGATTGGAACAGTCTTTGGAGTTCTGAAGCTAACAAGGTAAAATACAGTGAGCGAAAGACTACCAGTAACTTGTACGAAAACCAGACGGCAGTTGTAAGAGTCGAGAGACTTGAAAGGGAAGCCCTGATTGAGAAGGGAGTGAGACACGTTTGCGCCCTATCCCGGAGGTTGGACAGCGTCTTAAACGGAGGATATAAGATGATCATCAACAAAATCAAAACAAAAATTATGTAATACAGTCGAATTAAATCAAGTGATGTTGAGGGGAAGGGTTTATGAAACGAAACAATAAACGTAGTAGATAAGTGTTGCTGTTGACGGCAAAATAACTATTGGCCGTCGAAGTAGAAAGGATATAAAAAAAATAGGCTGGCAATGGTAAGAAAGCCGTTTCTGGAGAAGGGACATTTGTTAACATCGAATACGCATTTAAGTGTTAGGTAGTCTTTTCTGAAGGTATTTGTCTGGAGTGCAGCCATGTATAGAAGTGAAACATGGACTATAAACAGATTAGAGAAGAAGGAAATAGAGGATTCTGAAACTTGTTGCTGCAGAAGAATGCTGAAAAATAGATGGGTAGATCATGTAACTAATGAGGAGGAACTGAATAGAACTGTGGGGACAAGAATTATGTGGTACTGCTTGATTAAAGAACTGATAGGTTGGTAGAACATATTCTGAGACATCAAGGAATGACCAATTGGACTGAAGCGGGGAGGGGGGTGGGGGGTAAATCCACTAGAGCGAAACCAAGAGGTGAAGACATTAAGCGGGTTCTGAAGGACGAATGTTCTAAAAGTTATTCGAGGGTGAAGAGGCTTGCAGAGGATAGAGTAGGACGGACACTTGCATCAAACCGGTCTTCTCACTGAAGACCATTACAACATCAGCAACAAGTGAGCCTGTTTCGTGTCTCAGAAAGAGCTGCTTCTGTTGCAATAAAGTACGGATGAGACCAGAAAGGGAGGTATTTACGCAATCCACACAACGCAAGCGTTGTGAGACAACGTAGTTACCTAATTACGTAAGTATTTTTCCTCTCTTCAATAGCTAGGTGCAGACAATAATTTTTCTCAATACCGAACGCCAAAGGCTGTTGAAACGCAACAGAGCATTAAATGTAACTCATTGTGATAATAAAGCAGTTTTTTGAGAATAAAAATCTTACAGAAAGATGTAACAACACCGACTGTAAGTAACACTGAAAAGCAATAGCGTAGCTTCTCAATATGGTTTAGCATACATATTTCAGATTTGCTCAGCCATTTGTGTTACCCTGACGTTCTGATGCACTTTCATAAGCACTCGTTTGCCGGGTAGAAATACTTCCTTCCTCGCTGAAGTTCACGAAAATGGTAAAATTGTATACCAGAATACCGAGTTGGTCGTGTTTTCCTCACGAGGTCTTACCACTAGCATCGGTGACAGAGGCACCCATAATTAAGCTGATTTACTGCGTCACCTTTCAAGAGTGGAACGAGAAGTGTTGAGCGACAGATGAGTACCAGTTTAAATTAAGTGCTTTTCACTTTTCCGTCACGCGCAGATGCACATAACGCTGCATTAGCGTTCTGCAACATGCCAACTTTTTTATACATGCTTTGCTTCTGACCCTTTCAACTCCAGAACGCCTGTTCCACGAGTCAAGTGCTGGATTTATTTCCATATACTAATTACATACCATTTTTTTTAAAGTGGCACGCAGTTTGTTGAAATATTTTACACAGTGAAACCATTGTTCACATTTACAACAAACTATTACAAAATGTCTACAGTATCCTATCCTTACGCACGGTGACAGATTTAACTTGCACTGCACAAATGCGTCCTATTGCATTAGCGGTTGAATACCACACCCAGATGCTGAAGCAACAGATGCTAACATGAAATACTTCTGATACGGCTAACACGGTACAGTTACAAAATCAACGTTGAGAATTACCTAAAGCACTCAGTCTTCAGGCCACGAGTGGTCTACTGGGACCATCCGACCGCCGCGTCATCCTCATTGGAGGATGCGGGTAGGAGGGGCGTGGGGTCGGCACACTGCTCTCCCGGTCGTTATGATGGTATTCTTGACCGAAGCCGCTACTATGCGGTCGAATAGCTCCTCAATTAGCATCACGAGGCTGAGTGCACCCCGAAAAATGGCAACAGCGCAAGGCGGCCCGGATGGTCACCAGCCAAGTGCCGACCACGCCCGACAGCGCTTAACTGCAGTGATCTCACCGGGACTGGTGTATCCACTGCGACAGGGCGGTTGCCTTGAGAATTACCTGGATAGAACGTTTCAATAATATCAAGATTAATGAAAGCCACCACAGCCATATTAATACACCTTCATTCTCTCGAAACATCACTAGGTTGCCCTCAGTAAAAGGAATTTTAAAAAAATAAAAATTAAATATTGGTTTAAAATTTACGTACACAGGAACTGAATTATTTTTACGCTTTAATGTCATTCTGTCTTTAAGGTTTTTGTTTTGTAACAATTATTATCCTACGATCGACATATTACACTCGGCAGGGACCACGAAATACGCTTACGTGGTTGCCTCTGTCGTGGAGCGTCCATATCTGAACAGTCTACACAGGCTACCGTGCCGAGTGCACTTAAGCCCTAGGCTTGCTTCCGCCAGGCGGGTAGCAGAATGTCGTTTCAAGATTTTGTCACTAACGTTGAATACGATACCTTTTATATCATGATGCATTACTTGGTGAGTATTATTGGCAGTGGGGAACTGCCTTTTTTTATTCGTGAATTTGATATACTGGGTGATCACAAAGTCAGTACAAATTTGAAAACTGAATAAATCATGGAATAATGTAGATAGAGAGGTACAAATTGACACACATGTTTGGAATGACATGGTGTTTTATTAGAACCAAAAAAATACAAAAGTTCAAAAAATGTCTGACAGATGGCGCTTCATCTGATCAGAATAGCAATAATTAGCATAACAAAGTAAGACAAAGCAAAGATGATGTTCTTTACAGGATATGCTCAATATGTCCACCACCATTCCTCAACAATAGCTGTAGTCGAGGAATAATGTTGTGAACAGCACTGTAAAGCATGTCTCGGGTTATGGTGAGGCATTGGCGTCGGATGTTGTCTTTCAGTATCCCTAGAGATGTCGGTCGATCACGATACACTTGCGACTTCAGGTAACCCCAAAGCCAATAATCGCACGGACTGAGGTCTGGGAACCTGGGAGGCCGAGCATGACGAAAGTGGCGGCTGAGCACACGATCATCACCAAACGACGCGCGCAAGAGATCTTTCACACGTCTAGCAATACTTTGTTTTTTCTTTGTTCTAATAAAACCCCATGTCATTCCAAGCATGTGTGTCTGTTTTTACCTCTCTATCTACATTATTCCGTGGTTTATAAGTTTTCAAATTTATACTGACTTTTTGATCACCCGGTACTTATTAAGTCGATGTGTAAGTTCGTAGCGTTTTTGTTCTGCCTGTTGTTATTCCGATTGCTAAGGGTTTATTTATCTATTGTCATTTTTATTCGTAGTTCACTGCTACTATTGGAGTTTACATATTGTCGTTTTGTCATTTCCAAATAGTGAGTGGAACTGTGGACGCTAGAAAATGTAGTGTGAAGTGGAGAAATAGGTTCAAATGGTTCAAATGGCTCTGAGCACTATGGGACTTAAAATCTGAGGTCATCAGTCCCATAGACTTAGAACTACCTAAACCTAACTAACCTAAGGACATCACACACATCCATGCCCGAGGCAGGATTCGAACCTGCGACAGCAGCAGCAGCGCGGTTCCGAATTGAAGCGCCTAGAACCGCTCGGCTACAACGGCCGGCGGAGAAATAGGTACATTTCCGACACATTCTTCCGTTTGAGAACAATATAACAGCGGAAGTAGCCAGAAAAATTTGTCCTCTGTGTGGGGATAATGCCATTGGACAGAGTACGGCAAGAAACGAGTTTTCTCGTGTTATAGAGTATCGACATCAGTGATTCTCCACGTTTAGGAATACCTTCGGGGTTTGATGAAGACCGTTTCAACGTGATAATCCACAATGATCCTCGTCTCTTGAACTGGCGAATGCGATTATCTGTGATCATTCCACCATCGTACGATGTCTGCATGCAGAGGAAAAGGTTTAAAAATCGGATGTGTGCGTACCGCATATCTAAGTCAAAAGCACAAAAATCATCGGCTGGCCATATATGCACTTGTTTATCATCAGTTCGTTCGTGAGTAATAGATAGAGATGATCTGTAACCTGTAAAGCAACTGGTGACAAGAAATGGTGTCTTTATGCCAACAAAAGGAAAAGAAAGGAGTGATTGAGCCCAAAATAAGCGGTATCTCCCAGTACAAAGAAACACCTGGGTGCATCACTAAAAGATAATATTACCCATCTGGTGGAACAGAAACGGTTTGGTGTAATAATAATTGCTTCCCAAAATGTAAACATCACTGCAGACGTTTATTGTCATCGACTGAGAGACGTAGTCCGAGAACAACGACGAGGAAGACTGAAGTGATGCTGCTTCGCAATAAAGCCAGCCAGCAACCTGTTAGACTGACAAAAAATACTACACAGGAGTTAGGTTGGAAGTCATTCCGCACCAACCATATTCATCAGATCTTGCGCCCTCAGATTTTCACCATTTCCTCTTTCTATCGAACAACTTTCTAACAATTTCCTTGCCGTCTGATAATGCGCTCCAAACATGTCTCGACGAGTTCTTTGCCTCAAAACCACGTGATTTCTACAGTCACGGAATCGAAAAGTTCCCCCAGCTTTGCCAGACAGTTGTATATAGTGAAGAGGAGTCTACGAGGGCTATCCACAAAGTACATTACGTTTTGGAATTAAAAATAAATAAAGTATTGGAAATTTTTTTTAATATACACAGATGAAAGGCACACTTAAGTACTACTTTTCTACATAGTTGCCATTTAAATTAAGGCACTTATCGTAGCGATGGACGAGCTTGGAAATTCCTTCGTCGTAAAATTCGGCCGCCTGCGCCTTCAACCACGTAATGACTGTCTTTTGGGACAGAAAAGGTGTGATTTTTGTGGATTTCCTGGAAAGAGGCACTACAATAAACTCTCAAAGGTATTGCCAAACTCTGCACAACCTCAGAAGAGCAATACAAAACAAGCGCAGGGGAAAGTTGGGCTCAAAGATCTTGCTGATTTACGACAACAACCGGGCCCACACGGCAAATGCCACTCGTGAAGTTCTCGAATCATTTAAGTGGGAGTTGTTTCCTCATCCGCCGTACAGACCCGACCTGGCACCGAGCGACTTCCACTTATTCCCAGCAATGAAGAAGTGGTTGGCTATGTAGCGTTTTGATGACGACGCACAGCTTCAAGAAGAGGTAACCACGTGGTTGAAGGCGCAGGCGGCCGAATTTTACGACGAAGGTTCAAAGCTCGTCCATCGCTACGATAAGTGCCTTAATTTAAATGGCAACTATGTAGAAAAGTAGTATTTAAGTGTGGCTTTCATCTGTATATAATAAAAAAAATTCCAATACTTTATTTATTTTTAATTCCAAAACGTAATGTACTTTGTGGATAGCCCTTGTATTATTGGTGACTAAGTCTCTGTTATGTGTATCGTTGTGTTTATTAAACTTACAGAAAAACGCTACGAAATTATGCACCAACTCATTGTATAGATTTAACCGTAAATTCTTGTTTCGTTTAAAACCAGGCAAACTGATACAGAATGAAACCGGTCGTGACACAGTTAATGGGAGTTAGTCGACCACAACACTATTGCACCTGGGAGTACGAGAGCTCCACTCGGCCGTTGTGTTTACCTGTGCCATTGAAGCCGATCAGGAGGTGTTCTGCTGTTGTTGTAACGACCAGACAACGCGCACGTGAAACTATCCAGACCTCCACAGTGTTCACGAGTTTGATACTGTGTTTACTATAATGGCAGCGCGCGTTTCCGAGAACGGTCGCGGGAGTTCAAGTGCAATAGTATCGTGGTTGAGTAGTAACAGAAAAAGTGAAGAAGATATTTTTAAAAATATCGAAGCCTAAGTCAGAGGCTAATAAAACTTCGTTTGCAACTGGTCGGCTGATTTTTCAACCCCTTCAGATTTGCACAGTTGCTGTTTCGCAGCCATGTTTAAGACTTAGTTGTAATTTTGTTTTCATGTGTTGCAGTAGGCTACCTCAGTTCTCTCGGGCGATGAATTTGTAAATGACTTCGTTCTTTAATATCGATTATAAAGAGCCCTGTGGCCTGCTAACGTGGGTTATCATGACTATGAACACCTACTTGTTCTTGCACTTACATCATTGTTTCTGTATAGTGGTTACATTCCTTTAACAAAATATACTGATTGATAGTCATTGTGTAGCATTTTACGTTCCCAAGTTTTATTTTATTTTTGTCCTTGTGGAAACTGAACTAATAATGATTTAATCGACTGCGTGGTGTAATACCAAACTTCCTTAGTTCAGCTAGTCACCTAAGGAACTGTAAAACTGCGATCGTTATATGACTTTATCTCATATAAATTCGTGTTGAGCTATCACTAAGGTCTTTTATTCGGTATTGCAGTGTACAGTAATTTCAGTGTTTATAAGAAACAAAAATGCGGTTCTCTCCTGAAAAGTTTTCTGTTCGATGAATGGATAACTGTGGCACCAGCATGTGTTTCTTTCCCTTTAAGTCCAAACTTCTCCTGTACTTTCGTCCCACAATTATTTTGTATTTTCCCACTTTTATTTAAAGAAACAGGTGGGTTACCGTTTGACTCACAGAAGACTTTGGGTTCGCGAAAGATGAAGGCCTGAAATAAATAAGACTAGGGAGGCGGTTAGTTGCGACTGCTTTCAAAGTGTTAACATAACGTTCACCAAAAGTGTATTACGGACGCGATAGGTAACCTGTATCACTTCGGCCACTGCTTCTGAATCCGAGTAAGGTGCGTTAACGACTGCGACACATCAAACATTCCTTTTTTCCCTTTTTTTACAAAATAACTAGGTGCCTTTGCAATACTACACCCTTTGAAGCCTTTCTGACTGTAGTGTACAGTGCTTTCGTAATTTAACAGATGAGTATTTACTTTAACATAACTCGTCACTCTCTTCTTCGTTTCAGACTGATTCTCGTATCTCTTCTACCATTTATTTTATCCACATTATGTGAGATAAATCATGTGTAATGAAATAAATGAACTAAACCGATCCAAACGCAGATGAACGACCATCCTAGAAAGGTCCTATTAACTACAGAATTGCAGTAAAACGTCAGGAAAGTCCGCAACGGCTCCCGTAGGAGGTTTGTAGAAGCAACAGTAGTACTAAAGAAAGAGTAGAGGCGTGTGTATTCAGACTAGATTATTATTGAAGCCCTAGAAGGCATATTTAAAATGTTGTGAATACACACTGAAGACTTATAACGTTACAGTCAGGGCGGGGAAATGTTTATCATTAATATTAGGTACTAAAATATAGAAAAGATATTACGAAAAAGGCTTGACACCCAAAAGTAGCTCATGGTAGGACATCTGAAATAAGGGAACTTGAGGACATACTCCTTCCAAATGGAGAGTCGTCAACATGTTGGCGGCACAATAGGAGTAAAATTCCCCTAACTATGTGAAGCCTGTCATTTATTTCAGCTTCAGGATCTCCTTTGGAACACTTATAGACTCTCTATTAAAAAAAAAGAAAGAAAAAGTACGTAGTTGAATAATAGCCGCTACTTAATAGCATCGCTCCCGCACTGCGCAGTTCACTCATTTCACCGAACGAACAAAGCTTCGGAATTCTTTTATTTATGCTACAGCATGGTGCGTCTCCTTCCCAAACATTAACAACATATTTATAGCAACCGTGCAAATGTAGTAGCTAAAGTAAAATATTCCATGACTAATCAGATACATCTGATCTGCTTTTCTTGTAATGATCCGAAGCAGAAGCATCGTACTCCCTCCATGACACCACGTCAGCGTCTACGGCATAGGCAGACCGCTTGCACCGAAGAAGTTCTCTGTTATGTGACTCGTTAAGTTTTCTGGTGGCTCTCAGCACCCAACTTTAAACTTATGATCAGAGTATAGAAGGTAATTGACATGCACCGTTATGGAACTTCTGATGTTTTTATTGAATGCATCGCACCAATAGTCCAAAAATATGAGTACGTGGACCTCATTGCAAAGCACTTAACACACAATGGGTACTTACTCAGAACAGACTTCGAAGCATCCATCCACATTCCTAAACCTTGAGCGAGATTGCAACATGTGGAAGAAAGGAAGGAAAAAGAAACACGATCGAAGAGGGACAGGTCAATCTGCAACCTGAGTCCTCTCGAAGACAATGTGTTACTTATTGGACGTGTGGTGGACAATACTTAAAGTCAGTGATGAGGGTACATTTTCGTATCAGAAAATTTCCATGTCACCTTCGCAGGATAGGTTTTAGAGACCTCCCAACTTCTTCGTGCGGCTGAACATCAGATGGTTTAAGAAACATATTCTCTTCGAGCGAGTATTATTCCAATCAGCACGTAACGTTGTGCAAGAGACTGAGCAAATTGAGAAACCTGTCCTGCAAGTGTTACCATTACCCACTCATCAGAAAGTGTAACCTGTTAACAGAACCGTAGGGATTTTCTAATAGATGGTAGACCGCCCATATTTTCGAGTGTCTGTGTAGACACCGCAGACTTCGTCAGACGATAATGCCAATCTTTCCTCAAAATGACGGATCGTATAATAGAAAATGGTGTCATAATAGCCAATTTTGTCAAAGCAGGGGAATTTCATTGGCTACGCTTTTTTATTTCCAGAACACGACGCTTCTCGAAGGAATTACTCAAAAGCCACGGAAATTAGCAGATCTGATACATATCTACACTTGTTGTTGTTGTTATGGTCTTCAGTCCTGAGACTGGTTTGATGAAGTTCTCCATGCTACCCTATCCTGTGCAAGCCTCTTCATCTCCCAGTACCTACTGCTGCCTACATCCTTCTGAATCTGCTTAGTGTATTCATATCTTGGCCTCCCTCTACGATTTTTACCCTCCACGCTGCCCTCCAATACTAAATTGGTGATCCCTCGATGTCCCAGAACATGTCCTACCAAACGATCCCTTCTTCTAGTCAGATTGTGCCACAAGCTCCTCTTCTCCCCAATTCTATTCAATACCTCCTCATTAGTTATGTGATATACCCATCTAATCTTCAGCATTCTTCTGTAGCACCACATTTCGAAAGCTTCTATTCTCTTCTAGTCTAAACTATTTATCGTCCACGTTTCACTTCCATACATGGCTACACTCCATACAAATACTTCCAGAAATGACTTCCTGACACTTAAACTTATACTCGATGTTAACAAATTTTTCTTCTTCAGAAACGCTTTCCTTGCCATTGCCAGTCTACATTTTATATCCTCTCTACTTCGACCATCATCAGTTATTTTGCTCCCCAAATAGCAAAACTCCTTTACTACTTTAATTGTCTCATTTCCTAATCTAATTCCCTCAGCATCACCCGACTTAATTCGACTACATTCCATTATCCTTGTTTTGCTTTTGTTGATGTTCATCTTATACCCTCCTTTCAAGACACTATCCACTCCGTTCAACTGCTCTTCCAAGTCCTTTGCAGCCTCTGACAGCATTACAATGTCATCAGCGAATCTCAAAGTTTTTATTTTTTCTCCGTGGATTTTAATACCTACTCCGAATTTTTCTTTTGTTTCCTTCACTGCCTGCTCAATATACAGATTGAATAACATTGGGGAGAGGCTATAACCCTGTCTCACTCCCTTCCCAACCACTGCTTTCCTTTCGTGCCCCTCGACTCTTATAACTGCCATCTGTTTTCTGTACAAATTGTAAATAGCCTTTCGCTCCCTGTATTTTAACCCTGCCACCTTCAGAATTTGAAAGAGAGTATTTCAGTCAGCATTGTCAAAAGCTTTCTCTAAGTCTACAAATGTTAGAAACGTAGGTTTGCCTTTCCTTAATCTTTCTTCTAAGATAAGTCGTAGGGTCAGGATTGCCTCACGTGTTCCAACATTTCTACGGAATCCAAACTGATCTTCCCCGAGGTCGGCTTCTATCAGTTTTTCCATTCGTCTGTAAAGAATTCGTGTTAGTATTTTGCAGCTGTGACTTATTAAACTGATAGTTCGGTAATTTTCACATCTGTCAACACCTGCTTTCTTTGGGATTGGAATTTTTATATTCTTCTTGAAGTCTGAGGGAATTTCACCTGTCTCATACATCTTCCTCACCAGATGGTAGAGTTTTGTCAGGACTGGCTCTCCCAAGGCTGTCAGTAGTTCTAATGGAATGTTGTCTACTCCGGGGGCCTTGTTTCAGCTCAGGTCTTTCAGTGCTCTGTCAAACTCTTCACACAGTATCATATCTCCCATTTCATCTTCATCTACATCCTCTTCCATTTCCATAATATTGTCCTCAAATACATCGCCCTTGTATAGACCCTCTATATACTCCTTCCACCTTTATGCTTTCCGTTCTTTGCTTAGAACTGGGTTTCCATCAAAGCTCTTGATATTCATGCAAGTGGTTCTCCTTTCTCCAAAAGTCTCTTTAATTTTCCTGTACGCAGTATCTATCTTACACCTAGTGAGATAAGCCTCTACATCCTTACATTTCTCCTCTAGCCATCCCTGCTTAGCCATTTTGCACTTCCTGTCGATATCATTTTTGAGACGTTTGTATTCCTTTATGCCTGCTTCATTTACTGCATTTTTATATTTTCTCCTTTCATCAATTAAATTCAATATTTCTTCTGTTACCCAAGGGCTTCTACTAGCCCTAGTCATTTTACCTATTTAATCCTCTGCTGCCTTCACTATTTCATCCCTCAAAGTTACCCATTCTTCTTCTACTGTATTTCTGTCCCCGATTCCTGTCAATTGTTCCCCTTAGTAGGCGTGGGATTCGTGTCTATCTTGGCTACAATAATGCGTTCACTAACCTGTTTGTAGTAGCTAACCGGCACTCCTATTTTTTTATTCATTATCAAACCTATTCCTGCATTACCCCTATTTGATTTTGTATTTATAACCCTGTATTCACCTGATCAAAAGTCTTGTTCCTCCTGCCACCGAACTTCACTAATACCCACAAAATCTAACTTTAACCTGTCCATTTCCCTTTTTAAATTTTCTAACCTACCTGCCCGATTAAGGGATCTTACATTCCACGCTCCGGTCCGTAGAACGCCAGTTTTCTGTCTCCTGATAACAACGTCCTCCTGAGTAGTCCCCGCCCGGAGGTCGGAATGGGGGACTATTTTACCTCCGGAATATTTTACCCAAGAGGACGCCATCATCATTTAATCATACAGTAAAGCTGCATGCCCTCGGGAAAAATTACGGCTGTAGTTTCCCCTTGCTTTCAGCCGTACGCAGTACCAGCACGTCAAGGCCGTTTTGGTTAGTGTTGCAAGGCCAGATCAGTCAATCATCCAGGCTGCAACTACTGACTGCAACTACTGAAAAGGCTGCTGCCCATCTTCAGGAACCACACGTTTGTCTGGCCTCTCAAAAGATACCCCTCCATTGTGGTTGCACCTACGGTACGGCTATCTGTATCGTTGAGGCACGCAAGCCTCCCCACCAACGCCAAGGTCCGTGGTTCATGGGGGGGAGGATCTGCACATGTCCGCCCCTATAGCTGCGTGGTCAGCGTGACGGATTGCCGTCCTACGGGGCCGGATTCGATTCCCGGTTGGGTAGGAGATTTTCTACGCTCAGGGACTGGGTGTCGTGTTGTCTTCAACGTCATTTCATCCCCATCCGTCGCGCAGGTCGCCCAATGTGGCGTCGAATGTAATAAGACCTCCACCAAGGCGGCCGGACCTGCCCCGCAAGGGGCCTCCCGGCCAATGACGCCAAACGCTCATTTCCATTTTTACATCTACATATAAACAAATGGCCACAATTTCAGAAAAATTGGATGATTAATCAAGAACGTCTGCAGGCACGCCGTCGCACTTCGAATTGGGACGCATTACTGAAGACAATTGTGCTCCAATGAATGAGATTCTAAGGCGAAGACGTGTCTTGAGACGCTCGTCCGCAATACGATAGCCAGCAGTGGTGGTGTTGGGTTACATTTCTTTTCATAGCATAACACCTATGGTTGTCATCCGCGGTTCCCTTACAGCACAGCGGTACGTCGATGATATTCTACGCCCCGTTTTGTTGCCCTTCGTGGTAAGCCATTCTGAGCTTATATTTCAGCAAGATAATTCCAGCTCGCACACGATGAGAGTTTGTACCGTTTGTCAAACCCTACCGTCGTCATCAAGACCACCGGATTTCTCCCCAGATGAGAACGTTTCGAGCACTGTGGGCAGGATACTCCAACCGGTTCTGTATTTTGACGACTGGTGCGCCAATTGGGCAGAATTTGACACAATATCCCTCAGGAGGGCACCCAACAAACCGAATAACTTCTTGCATAAGGAGTCAATGCGTTACTGAGTCACTCAATTTAAGAAGATTTTTCTCTTGAATAAATCATCCAATGTTTTTGAAAATTTAATGATCTGTTTGCCCGCACATGTCCATCTCTTCTAGCGATTTCCATCCCATATGGATAATTTCATTATGATGATTTCTTGTGTATATTTTCAAGATATGATTACCTAATACATTCACAGTGTATGACGTTCAATTATATGCTGGAACTGGACCCAATGCGGTGTAATCATGCTATCAAATTCCACACCTCCAGCGACTCCATAATTTCCTTTCAGGTTATAATCACATGTACCCAATAGTAAAGTATATTCTAATGATCCTCGATACCCTTTTCCACTTACAGAGGCAGAGCAAGGTGTCATTCTGCTGGGTACCAGGGGACGTGGGAACGCAATGTAATAAAGCAGCAGATGATACAGCTAAGAATGCCTGCTTGCAACAATAGTTTCTATAGGTGCCCTCCCTGTACAAGCACCTACCTCGCAGTTAAGGGATAGGCATATCCGTCTGTGGGAGGAGAAGTCGTTAAGTTTGAGGAACATCTAGCTACTGTCGGTGAAACCGAAGACACGGCCGTAGCGTTCATTCTTCCGGTCCCTGCGGAGGGAAAAAGTCCTCTTGACGCACCTCCGGATTGGGCACTGTCCTCTGACGCATGGATTTCTCCTCCGGCGGGAGGATTCCTGCTATGCAATGCCTGTAGTGTAAAGGTATCCGTAAATCACATTTTAACAAAAGATGTCTTATATCAAGATATGGATATCAGGAGAAAGAAAACTGGCGCTCTACGGATCGGAGCGTGGAATGTCAGATCCCTTATTCGGACAGGTAGGTTAGAAAATTTAAAAACGGAAATGGACAGGTTAAAGTTAGATTTAGTGGTAATTAGTGAAGTTCGGTGGTAGGAGGAACAAGACTTTTGGTCAGGTGAATACAGGGTTATAAATACAAAATCAAATAGGGGTAATGCAGGAGTAGGTTTAATTATAAATAAAAAAAATACGAGTGCGGGTAAGCTACTACAAACAGCATAGCGAACGCACTATTGTGGCCAAGATAGAAACGAAGCCCACACCTACTACAATAGTACAAGTTTACATGCCAACTAGCTCTGCAGATGACGAAGAAATTGAAGAAATGTATGATGAAATAAAATAAATTGTTCAGATAGTGAAGGGAGACGAAAATTTAATAGTCATGGGTGACTGGAATTCGATACTAGGAAAAGGGAGAGCAAGAAATGTAGTAGGTGAATATGGATTTGGGGGTAGGATATGATAGAGGAAGTTGCCTGGTAGAATTTTACACAAAGAAAGAAAATATGTTATGTGGACATGTGTCCGGAAACGCTTATTTTCCATGTTAGAGCTCATTTTATTACTTCTCTTCAAATCACATTAATCATGGAATGGAAACACACAGCAACAGAAAGTACCAGCGTGACTTCAAACACTTTGTTACAGGAAATGTTCAAAATGTCCTCCGTTAGCGAGGATACATGCATCCACCCTCCGTCGCATGGATCCCTGATGCAGAGCGTGGAGGCCATGGAGTTGGTCCGCCTCTACCAATCAACCGGTCACCGAATCTGTTGTTGAGAAGCGTATGAACACTTAGACTGAAATGTGCAGGAGCTCCATCGTGCATGAACCACACGTTGTGTCGTACTTGTAAAGGCACATGTTCTAGCAGCACAGGTAGAGTATCCCGTATGAAATCATGATAACGTGCTCCATTGAGCGTAGGTGGGAGAACATGGGGCCCAATCAAGACATCACCAACAATGCCTGCCCAAACGTTCACAGAAAATCTGTGTTGATGACATGATTGCACAATTGCGTGCGGATTCTCGTCAGCCCACACATGTTGATTGTGAAAATTTACAATTTGATCACGTTGGAATGAAGCCTCATCCGCAAAAGAGAACATTTGCACTGAAATGAGGATTGGCACATTGCTGGATGAACCATTCGCAGAAGTGTACCCGTGGAAGCCAATCAGCTGCTGATAGTGCCTGCACACGCTGTACATGGTACGGAAACAACTGGTTCTCCCGTAGCACTCTCCATACAGTGACGTGGTCAACGTTACCTTGTACAGCAGCAACTTCTCTGACGCTGACATTATGGTTATCGTCAACTGCACGAAGAATTGGCTCGTCCATTGCAGGTGTCCTCGTCGTTCTAGGTCTTCCCCAGTCGCGAGTCATAGGGTGGAATGTTCCGTGCTCCCTAAGACGCCGATCAATTGCTTCGAACGTCTTCCCGTCGGGTCACCTTCGTTCTGGAAATCTGTCTCGATACAAACGTACCGCGCCACGTTTATTGCCCCGTGATAATCCATACATCAAATGGGCATCTGACAACTCCGCATTTGTAAACATTGCACTGACTGCAAAACCACGTTCGTGATGAACACTAACCTGGTGATGCTACGTACTGATGTGCTTGATGCTAGTACTGTAGAGCAATAGGTCGCATGTCAACACAAGCTTCGAAGTGAACATTACCTTCCTTCAATCGGGCCAACTGGCGGTGAATCGAGGAAGTACAGTGCATACTGACGAAACTGAAATGAGCTTTAACATGGAAATTAAGCGTTTCTGGACACATGTCCCCATAACATCTTTTCTTTATTTGTGTGTGAGGAATGTTTCCTGAAAGTTTGGCCATACCTTTCTGTAACACCCTGTATAGTGGTAAGACAGAGATTTAGGAACCAGGTTTTAAATTGTAAGACATTTCCATGGGAAAATGTTGACTCTGACCACAATCTATTGGTTATGAACTGTAGATTAAAACTGAAGAATCTGCAAAATGGTGGGAATTTAAGGAGATGGGATCTGGATAAACTGATTAAACCAGAGGTTGTACAGATTTTCAAGGAGAGCATAAGGGAAAAATTGACAAGAATGGGGGAAAGAAAGGCAGTAGAAGAAGAATGGGTAGCTTTGAGGGATGAAGTAGTGAAGGCAGCAGAGGATCAAGTAGGTAAAAAGACGGGGGCTAGTAGAAATCCTTGGGCAACAGAAGAAATATTGAATTTAATTGATGACGGGAGAAAATATATAAATGCAATAAATGAAGCAGGCAAAAAGGAATACAAACGTCTCAAAAAATGAGATTGACAGCAAGTGCAAAATAGCTAAGCAGGGATGGCTAGAGGAGAAAAGTGAGGATGTAGAGGCTTACCTCATTAGGGATAAGACAGATACTGCCTACAGGAAAATTAAGGAGACCTTTGCAGAAAAGAGAAACACTTGCATGAATATCAAGAGCTCAGATGGAAACCCAGTTCTAAGCAAAGAAGGGAAAGTAGAAAGGTAGAAGGAGTATATAGAGGGTCTATACAAGGGCGATGTATTTGAGGACAATATTATGGAAATGGAAGAAAATATAGGTGAAGATGAAATGGGAGAATGATACTGCGTGAAGAGGTTGACAGGACACTGAAAGACCTAAGTCGAAACAAGGCCCCTGGAGTAGACAACATTCCATTAGAACTACTGACAGCCTTGGGAGAGCCAGTCCTGACAAAACTCTACCATCTGGTGAGCAAGACGTATGAGACAGGCGAAATACCCACAGACTTCAAAAAGAATATAATAATTCCAATCCCAAAGAGAGCAGTTGTTGACAGATGTGAAAAAATTCTTTACAGACAAATGGACAAACTGGCAGAGGCCGACCTCGGGAAAGATCAGTTTGGATTCCGTAGAAGTATTGGAACACGTGAGGCAATACTGACGCTACGACTTATCTCAGAAGCTAGATTACGAAAAGGCAAATCTACATTTCTAGGATTTGTACACTTAGAGAAAGCTTTCGACACTGTTGACTGGAATATTCTCATTCAATTACTGAAGATGGCAGGGGTAAAATACAGGGAGCGAAAGGCTATTTACAATTTGTACAGAAACCAGATGGCGGTTGTAAGAGTCGAGGGACTTGAAAGGGAAGCAGTGGTTGGGAAGAGAGTGAGACAGGGTTATAGCCTCTCCCCGATGTTATTCAATGTGTATATTGATCAAGCAGAAAAGGAAACAAATGAAAAATTCGGTGTAGGTATTAAAATCCATGGAGAAGAAATAAAAACTTTGAGGTTCGCCGATGACATTGTAATTCTGTCAGAGACAGCAAAGGACTTGGAAGAGTAGTTGAACGGAATGGACAGTGTCTTGAAAGGAGGATATAACATGAACATCAACAAAAGCAAAACAAGGATAATGGAATGTAGTCGAATTGAGTCGGGTGATGCTGAGGGAATTATATTAGGAAATGACGCACTTAAAGTAGCAAAGGAGTTTTGCTATTTGGGGAACAAAATAAATGGTGATGACATAAGTAGAGAGGATATAAAATGTAGACTGGCAATGTCAAGGAAAGCGTTTCTGAAGAAGAGAAATTTGTTAACATCGAGTATAGATTTAAGCGTTAGAAAGTCGTTTCCGAAAGTATTTGTATAGAGTGTAGCCATGTATGGAAGAGAAACATGGACGATAAATAGTTTGGACAAGAAGAGAATAGAAGCTTTCGAAGTGTAGTGCTACAGAAGAAGGCTGAAGATTAGATGGGTATATCACATAACTAATGAGGAGATATTGAATAGAGCTGGGGAGAAGTGGAGTTTGTGGCACAACTTGACTAGAAGAAGGGATCTGCTGGTAGGGCATAGTCTGAGGCATCAAGGGATCACCAATTTAGTATTGAAGGGCAGCGTAGAGAGTAAAAATCGTAGAGGGAGACCAAGAGATGAATACACTAAGCAGATTCAGAAGGATGTAGGTTGCAGCAGGTACTGGGAGATGAAGCAGTTTGCACAGGATAGAGTAGCATGGAGAGCTGTATCAAACCAGTCTCAGGACTGAAGACCACAACAACAACAACAACATAAAGATACGAGAACTGCAACCAGCTTACCAGCTGGCCTGCCCAGTACTTTAGAAGACTATGAATCGAATGTGGTTCATGTTTCAAGATTCTGTGTGATGTCCTAAGTTCTAAACAGTGTCTTAAGTAGAAGATGTGAATGTGTTTCCCACTGATCAGCCAGACACGGTTCGCTCGTACATTATTTTAGCTGTTTCTTAAAGATGCTAAATATTTATGACATCAGTTTTTCCATTGCGTTAGTGTAGATGAGCTGGCTGATAATTGTAATTCTCGAGTAACTCCTCAATGTACATAGATTTGATGTAAAGCCTAGTTATACATTTCTCTTTTGTAATGTTCCTAAGATTTATTAATACTGTTATACGTAGTATACTAGTATATTCTTCTTCATGAGATACCAGAACATCTTGCGATCCACCGTTGTTGCTTTAGAGGTAAGCCAATGTTATTTATTTCTCATGAGCACAGGGACCAAAGTTACCAATTTTGAACAGGACCAGAGGATTCAGTGCCTAAGAGGCCGAATGTATTCTGCAGCGACTGTATTTCTTTATTGGTATTGGGAGTTGCATTGTCCAATCAGTTAGAATAAAATTTTTAGCTGACAGAGGAAGTACCCCACTTGCCGTTACAACACGCTACACTATAACTCCAGCTTTGTATGCACTACCAGTTCAGGTATTCCTCCAGTGTAATACTAAGAAGATTATTTTAAAGAACGTTACACTTTCATTCAAGGTGTTCCAGAGGAGGAGATTTATAAAGAGCGTTACAGCATGTACTAGTTAAATATGCATACAGTATATGTATCGAACAGATCTAACTGAGGAACACTGAGTGGATACTGTGACGCCTATGCCACATCCCTTCCGAAGTTTATTACATTTTTGTTGCTACGTTTTAATGCACAGTATAGGAAGATTTTCCGCGGGACGCTAGCGAATAGATAGGGTCACAAGGCAGTCTCATCGAACGACGAGCCAGATGGGAGTGTGGCGTGAAAACGGCCTGACGAGGAAGAGCCGCATCGCGCTGGAGCACAGAGAGAGAGAGTGGGGATTCACCTACCCCACTGGGCGCCAAGTAGCTAGTCTTTTATTATTTTGTTTACTGTTTGAATGTTAATATGTAGCTCCAAGCATGCCGTTGACTTTACTTACACTGAAAACTTGTTAATAACAATTTCAATAGAACTCAGTTCCTCAGGAAATGCTAAATGCACGTTTCAGTTACTGTCAGTGCTTATTGATGGAAAGGATGGACGAGTCACAATTGCGCCCTGAGAGGGCAGGCATCATACTACTAGTGTACGATTGGTTTCCTAGGTGGTAACATACGAATACATACCCGTGGTCTAGGGGTAGCGTCATTGATTCATAATCAAAATGTATTCGGTCCCTGGTTCGATCCCCGCCACTGCCTAAGTTTTGATAAATAACCAGCATTGGCGGCCGAAGACTTCCGGCATAAGAAGTCAGCCTCATTCTGCCAACGGCCTTGTCAAAGATGGTGGAGGAGCGGATAGAGGTTCAGGGCACTCTCTTGTCCTAAGGGTGGGAAATTGCCCCTAAAGGCGGAAGAATCAGCAATGATCAACGACATGAGGATGCAGAAGGCAATGGAAACCACTGTATTAAAGACACGTAACGTGTATCCACAGGACATGTGGCCTGTAATTGAAGAAGTGTCATGATGATCTCTCCATTGGCAAAAGATTCCGGAATAGTCCCCCATTCGGATCTCCGGGAGGGGACTGCCAAGGAGGAGGTTACCATGAGAAAAAGATTGTATAATCAACGAAAGGATAACGTTCTACGAGCCGGGGCGTGGAATGTCAGAAGCTTGAACGTGTAGCGAAACTAGAAAATCTGAAGAGGGAAATGCAAAGGCTCAATCTAGATATAGTAGGGGTCAGTGAAGTGGAAGGAAGACAAGGATTTCTGGTCAGATGAGTATCGGGTAATAACAACAGCAGCAGAAAATGGTATAACACGTGTAGGATTCGTTATGAATAGGAAGGTAGGGCAGAGGGTGTGTTACTGTGAACAGTTCAGTGACCGGGTTGTTCTAATCAGAATCGACAGCAGACCAACACCGACAACGATAGTTCAGGTATACATGCCGACATCGCAAGGTGAAGATGAACAGATAGAAGAAGTGTATGAGGATATTGAAAGGGTAATGCAGTATGTAAAGGGGGACGAAAATCTAATAGTCATGGGCGACTGGAATGCAGTTGTATGGGAAGGAGTAGAAGAAAAGGTTACAGGAGAATATGGGCTTGGGACAAGGAATGAAAGAGGAGAAAGACTAATTGAGTTCTGTAACAAGTTTCAGCTAGTAATAGCGAATTCCCTGTTCAAGAATCACAAGAGGAGGAGGTATACTTGGAAAAGGCCAGGAGATACGGGAAGATTTCAACTAGATTACATCATGGTCAGACAGAGATTCCGAAATCAGATATTGGATTGTAAGGCGTACCCAGGAGCAGATATAGACTCAGATCACAATATAGTAGTGATGAAGAGTAGGATGAAGTTCAAGACATTAGTCAGGAAGAATCAATACGCAAAGAAGTGGGATACGGAAGTACTAAGGAATGACGAGATACGTTTGAAGTTCTCTAACGCTATAGATACCGTGATAGGAATAGCGCAGTAGGCAGTACAGTTGAAGAGGAATGGACATCTCCAAAAAGGGCCATCACAGAAGTTGGGAAGGAAAACATAGGTACAAAGAAGGTAGCTGCGAAGAAACCATGGGTAACAGAAGAAATACTTCAGCTGATTGATGAAAGGAGGAAGTACAAACATGTTCCGGGAAAATCAGGAATACAGAAATATAAGTCGCTGAGGTATGTAATAAATAGGAAGTGCAGGGAAGCTAAGACGAAATGGCTGCAGGAAAAATGTGAAGACATCGAAAAAGATATGATTGTCGGAAGGACAGACTCAGCATACAGGAAAGTCAAAACAACCTTTGGTGACATTAAAAGCAACGGTGGTAACATTAAGAGTGCAACGGGAATTCCACTGTTAAATACAGAGGACAGAGCAGATAGGTGAAAAGAATACATTGAAAGCCTCTATGAGGGTGAAGATTTGTCTGATGTCATAGAAGAAGAAACAGGAGTCGATTTAGAATCGGAATTTAAAAGAGCTTTGGAGGACTTACGGTCAAATAAGGCAGAAGGGATAGATAACATTCCATCAGAATTTCTAAAATCATTTGGGGAAGTGGCAACAAAACGACTATTCACGTTGGTGTGTAGAATATATGAGTCTGGCGATATACCATCTGACTTTCGGAAAAGCATCATCCACACAATTCCGAAGACGGCAAGAGCTGACAAGTGCGAGAATTATCGCACAATCAGCTTAACAGCTCATGCATCGAAGCTGCTTACAAGAATAATATACAGAAGGAATGGAAAAGAAAATTGAGAATGCGCTAGGTGACGATCAGTTTGGCTTTAGGAAAAGTAAAGGGACGAGAGAGGCAATTCTAACGTTACGGCTAATAATGGAAGCAAGGCTAAAGAAAAATCATGACACTTTCATAGGATTTGTCGACCTGGAAAAAGCGTTCAACAAATATAAAATGGTGCAAGCTGTTCGAGATTCTGAAAAAAGTAGGGGTAAGCTATAGGGAGAGACGGGTCATATACAATATGTACAACAACCAAGAGGGAATAATAAGAGTGGACGATCAAGAACGAAGTGCTCGTATTAAGATGGGTGTAAGACAAGGCTGTAGTCTTTCGCCCCTACTCTAGAATCTGTACATCGAGGAAGCAATGATGGAAATAAAAGAAAGGTTCAGGAGTGGAATTAAAATATAAGGTTAAAGGATATCAATGATACGATTCGCTGATGACATTGCTATCCTGAGTGAAAGTGAAGAAGAATTTGATGATCTGCTGAACGGAATGAACAGTCTAATGAGTTCACAGTATGGTCTGAGAGTAAATCGGAGAAAGACGAAGGTAATGAGAAGTAGTAGAAATGAGAACAGCGAGAAACTTAACATCAGGATTGATGGTCACGAAGTCAATGAAGTTAAGGAATTCTGCTACCTAGGCAGTAAAATAACCAATGACGGACGAAGCAAGGAGGACATCAAAAGCAGACTTCAAAATGGTTCAAATGGCTCTGAGCACTATGGGACTTAACTTCTAAGGTCATCAGTCCCCTAGAACTTAGAACTACTTAAACCTAACTAACCTAAGGACATCACACACATCCATGCCCGAGGCAGGATTCGAACCTGCGACCGTGGCGGTCGCGCGGTTCCAGACTGTAGCGAAAAGCAGACTCGCTATGGCAAAAAAGGCATTTCTGGCCAAGAGAAGTCTACTAATATCAAATACCGGCCTCAATTTGAAGAAGAAATTTCTGAGGATGTACGTATGGAGTACAGCATTGTATGGTAGTGAAACATGGACTGTGGGAAAACCGGAACAGAAGAGAATCGAAGCATTTGAGATGTGGTGCTATAGACGAATGTTGAAAATTAGGTGGACTGATAAGGTAAGGAATGAGGAGGTTCTACGCAGAATCGGAGAGGAAAGGAATATGTGGAAAACAGTGATAAGGAGACGGGACAGGATGATAGGACATCTGCTAAGACATGAGGGAATGACTTCCATGGTACTAGAGGGAGCGGTAGAGGGCAAAAACTGCAGAGGGTGACAGGGATTGGAATACGTCAAGCAAATTATTGAGGACGTAGGTTGCAAGTGCTACTCTGAGATGAAGAGGTTAGCACAGGAAAGGAATTCGTGGCAGGCCGCATGCCACATCAAACCAGTCAGTAGACTGATGACCAAAAAAAAAAAAAAAAAAAAAAAAAAAAAAAACGTCTGATCTCATGTAAAGACAGAACAGTTCGTTCAGTTCGTTGAAAAATATCTTGGATGACGTACTTGTGCGATGTTGTGTTAATCCAAGACAGATGATGATCGGTTTTAGAGGTAGAATCACTCGAACTAGTGTGAAGTGCAGCTCCTCGTAAAGACAGAATAAGTTGTTAAAGTTGCCACTGAAAACATGTTTATAAGATCTCATGTTGATTCGAAGATCGTCTGAAGCATTTTTTTGTGATTTGAGGTGTTCGGGAACTAATGATTTATGACTGGGAATCTTGTTATGCATATTCGCGATAGACTAGCTCTAGAAATCGCTTTACTTATTTTACGATTGATAAAAATAAAACAAAAGTAGTTGGCATCCTAACAGTTCACGTACGCTTTGCATTTAAACCTACCCACATATCACATTATTATGCACCGTTTATTGCATAAGCGTCAGCGCTCGCGACCGACGGAGAAAAAACCAACTGGGGCAACATCTACTAGACGCGAAGTAAGCAAGTCGACTACAAATCACTTACGAGAAGTAGGGGGCGGACGCACTAGATTTTCATCTGTAAATTAAAAAGCAATATCATTGTACCTCCTCGTGTACATATTGTGACAGACGATATTTCGGGCATTAATTCGCTTCTATTCTGTGATAGTGTTACACTTGGCATCCCTATGCATGAATGTGTAACTAAAGTTGCAGACTATATATTGAACAAGTGCCCTCGTGTTATAGTGTAGCAATATCCATCAATCGTATGAGACAGAATAATTTCTGAGCACTTCCTGTCAGGTTTAATTGTTGGGTCACTATACTTTCTCAAACTCTCCGAAACAATCATATGAAAAACGGCAATTTTAGAGTCTTACCCAATCTCGAATAAATTTCTCCTAATGCCAAAGAAAGAACCCCTTGTCACGCATTTGTCATGAATAGTCAGATATTTAACTATTGCCTAATGAGTCCAGTCTTTCCGAGAAATACGTTTAACGGCTTGCAGAAAGCATCCTTTTCGTGAATCTTTTGTCCATCATAGTGGTTTACAAGGTATGGATGTAGTTTTAGATGCAGAAGGCGCAGTTTGACAGTTGGCACATTTACTAATAATCTCCAGAAATGAAAGAAATTATACCGAGAGAAAAAACGTTGCGACTGAGTGGGCATTGAACTCGTAATGTATGGACTGGAAGTGTAAAACTTACCCACTTTCCCACAGAAGTTCGTAGCATGAGGACGTTAAAGCTGACACAGGTATCTCACATAATAAACAGCCACAAATTTGGTAATAAAATCAGAATGCAAGCACAAACTATACTCCTCACTCGTATCAAATCAGGAACACTCTAATAAAATCAATACCGTACACATGCTGAATGGGGAATGTTGATAACGCATAGAATGATACGCAAGTCCTTGTTGATACAAATAAGAATAGAGATTTTATTTGTTAATATGTTCCACAATCTCTACGTGTTTAATGCGTAAGTAATATGATTTCTCTTACGTTCTTTGATTTTAAGTTCAGCAGGTACCCTCAGTGTCTATTAAGTCTAATTACTATCTCTACTTATAAAATACTGACTGACTCACTCACTTACTGACGCATCATCGCCCAGCCGGAAGACTAAGGGTAGAAACTTGAAATTTGCTTCGTTTAAGAATGTGTGAAATAGGGGAAGAAGGGTTCTTTTTGAAAATATGCGCTATTAGGGCAATTTTGAAGCTGGGCCTATGGGAAGTGGTATTTAGTTTCTCGGTGAGAAATACGTGTTTCAGCATTTTTGGAAATTTAACCTCTATGCGGATGAAATAAGGGGTGAAAAGTTTTTTTTTAAAAAATATACCATTATTAAAGAACTACTAAAATATTTTTGAAGGTACATGTATGAACATTGGTATCTGAGTTCTCGGTTACAAATAAAAAAATTCGGGTTTCAGTTTCTTTGGAAACTCTGCTCCTAAGCGGGTGAAATAAGGGATGAGGTGTTTCATGAAAATTTTCATTATGGAAGCATTTTTAAAGCTACATCTATTTGAATTTGGCTTCTCAGTTGGAAAGAAAAAATACTTGTTTCGCTGTTTTTCGAAATTCAACCACTGTAGGTTGCAATAGGGGTTACAGTTTTTGTGGAAATATTTCACTATGCAAGCATTTTTGAAGGTAAAACTATGAAAATTTGTGTTTGGCTTCTCTAGTAGAGCAACGGCCTTTCCGCAGTGGATACACCGGTTCCCGTCAGATCACCGAAGTTAAGCGCTGTCGAGCGTGGCCGGCACTTGGATGGGTGACCATCCGGGCCGCCAAGGACTGTTGCCATATTTGGGGGTGCACTCAGCCTCGTGATGCCAATTGAGGAGCTACTCGACTGAATAGTAGGGGCTCCGGTCATAGAAAACCATCATAACGACCGGCAGAGCGGTGTGCTCACCACACGCCCCTCCTATCCGCATCCTCAGTGAGGATGACACGGCGGTCGGATGGACCCGCTGGGCGACTTGTGGCCTGAAGACGCAGTGCTTCTCTGTTAGAAAGAAATAGTATACATATCACTGGTTTTGGAGATTCAGTCACTAAAGGTGTGAAATACAGAGTGAAACGTTTCATGAAAATATTTCAGTGCGAAAGCATTTTAAAGCTAAATCTTTGGGAAATTGTGATTGGCTTCTCGGTTGTAAAATAAAAAAAATACGTGTTTCACTGTTTCTGGAAATTCAGACCCTAAAGGAATGAAATAAGGAGATAAATATTTTTAAGAAAATACTTCGTTATATTAAAAAAAATAAAGCTAAATCTATGAAAACTGGTATTTCAGTTCTCAGATATAAAGACATATGTATTATGGAAACATCACCACAAAAAAGTAAAAGACATAATTAACAAACTGGTCGCTTTTTGGTCAGAAGTACGTTCGAAAAGGACCATGCTTCTGTGACCTTAATTAGCGTGAAATATTTAGAAATTGTTGCAATTTGTGAGCAATATAAAAATTCGATTACAGAAAAACAAAAAAAAGGGAATCTATTGAGGGCATACAGCCTATTCGAGCGAAGCAGCGGGCCCTAAGCTAGTATTTCAGTAACAGTAATGTTCAGTGCATCTGGCACAATAACAACAGTACGAAGAAATAACGAAAGAAAATTCCATCATATCGTACAATGCTGTGGTATTTCCTATAAAAACTAACCACACTGATGTCACCTTTACATCAACACTGGCGGATCTCCACCTGTCTGAAGATGTATCCTTATATGAGGTCACCTGCAAAATAAAGTACGACTTTTCTAGAACGGCTTACGTCCGTGGGCAGAGAGCCGTACACACATACAGGTACGTGGTTCTCCTTGTGTTAATTTTTTATGTTTTTTTTTCCGCAGGGTCACGTTGTAGTAAAGTGTGAGAGAGAACTCTATGTGGGCGTTTTATTTTGATCTAAGGTCGCTAATTGCAAGCTAGGCAGGGGACGCCGCTCCCCGCACGGGTTGCTGCGTAACAGCGGTCACAAACCGGCACCCGCGTCGGGTGGAAGGCCGGCGGCAGCTCCAGTATATAAGCTGGTCGCGGTGACGGTACGGCGATTCACATTTCAGCCGGTTCCGCAACCATGTTCCGCCTTCTGGTGAGTCAGAGTCTGTGTATGTATGTGTTCGTGTGCGTGAGTCGCCTGTCCTACTGGCAAGGTGACCACCTCTGCGTGTTCTCCGTAAAAGCTGGTCATAACTCGGTTTTCGTTTTTTATTTTTTTTTTAGTTTTCATTCTCTATTTAGAACGGGCAACTCAGTAACGATCCATGTCAGAGTCAATTTCCAGAAAAATACCGCCGAGTTGATAGTTGGTCAGTGGGGGTCCCAGTTGGGAATGCACTGAAGTGATAAAGGTCTTGAGACACCTCACAATATCGTGTCGGACCTAGCGTTGTGCAGCAACTCTACGTGGCGTGGGCTCAAGAAGTCGTTGGATGTCCCCTGCAGGAATATTGTGCCATACTGCCTCCGTAGGCGTCCATAATTGCGGACGTTTTGCTGGTGCAGGATGTTGTGCACGAACTGACCTCTCGATTATGTCCAATAAATATTCGATGGCACCCAAATGGCTGCAAATGGTTTCCAAGTAGCCGAACATTGCCATTTAGTCAATGACCCGTTCAGTTGGACCAGAGAATCCAGTCCATTTCATGTAAATACAGCCCATACCATTATGGATCTACCATCATCTTGAAACTACCTGGCAGATTAAAACTGTGTGCTGAACCGAGACTCGAACTCGGGACCTTTGCTTTTTGAGGGCAAGTGCTCTACCAAGAGCACTTGCTGTCCTGTAGATTAAGCCAATCGAACAGAGTCACCCCTCAGAAAAAGGTGAATTCATTTTTACATAACATCAAATATTATAGCATATACTTATATTAAACTAATAATAAAGTATCAGAACCTAATAAAAACGTGAATGTTAGGAAAAAAGTTTGGAAGTCTTACGACGCGAACCACCGCCACAACAAAAACTCATTAGTCGACATTACGCTAAACAAACAATACACTCTTTGTTCTCAATCATATTGTGTCACCCGTTGCTAAAACGTTAATTGTAGATAATTATGTTACTAATTGAAATTTAATTATAAGAAATTGTACGAAGAACAATGCGTTTTGGGTTGTTCTTCTGTGTGCCCCCAATAATTCTTTCGCCACGAATACGATGATTCTCATTATTTTATTGAAACGAATTACACAACTAACAACGGGTTTTCCTGTGATTCTCAATTTTCTGGTGCTCAGAAACGGCATATATACATATATGCTTGAAATGAATGCCAATATGGCGCCTCACAACTCTGTACTGAAGGGAGACGGCGCGCGTGTGACGTTGGTGGCGTTGTGACATCTCATTGGTCAACGCTCAGATGCATGCTCAGAATATCTGACATGCCAGATATTGCTCTGCACGTTCGGAAAGACTCCCGAACGTGCTATTCCACGCTATGACGTCAGAAACTCGGCACGCTCAACGCTCAACGTTCGGATGCACGGTCAGTGTGCCGACGGCTGTAGGATCGCTGCAGTATTCTGTGTTTGATGTGGTACTTTTCGGTGACCGCATTTTTCCCTGTCGGGAAGTTATTTATACAATGACAATGTAACTGGGTTAAAGCCGAATATATCATTATTATGTTGTTATTCTGGGACAGCCCACAGATCACTGATACCAAAATAGTCAGAAAATACTCCTGGACAACCTCAGAAATTTCCTCAGCGGTATTCCGTTTAACCCTACACATGAACCCTAATAGTGGATGATGAATGGTTCTTTAGTATCAGCAATTACTATTTGCCAATGTTTACTTCTCTGCTGTAAGCTCTGTTCATGGAATACATCCTTTGGGGAATTCAGTTATTGTTCCAGAAGCCTCTGCAGCTGTTGTCCCTAAGATTCTCTGAATACTTTCGTGTTGCTGGAAGCCTGATAAAGGGTGGGTGCATAGACCCTGAGAAATCAGTACCCAGAATAACCACCCCTGGCCGTAATAACGGCCTTGATACGCCTGGGCATTGAGTCAAACAGAGCTTGGATGGCGTGTACAGGTACAGACGCCCATGCAGCTTTAACACGATACCACAGTTCATCAAGAGTAGTGACTGGCGTATTGTGACGAGCCAGTTGCTCGGCCACCATTGACCAGACGTTTTCGATTGTTGAGAGATCTGGAGAATGTGCTGGCCAGGGCAGCAGTCGAACATTTTCTGTATCCAAAAAGGCCCGTACAGGACCGGCAACATGCGGTCGTAAATTATCCTGCTGAAATGTAGGGTTTCGCAGGGATCGAATGAAATGTAACGTCCACTGTTCAAAGTGCCGTCAATGCGAACAAGAGGTGACCGGGAGGTGTAACCAGTGGCACCCCATCCCATCACGCCAGGTGATACGCCAGTATGGCGACGGCGAATACACGCTTCCAATGTGCGTTTACCGCGATGTCGCCTAACACGGATGCGACCATCACGATGCTGTAAACAGAACCTGTATTCATCCGAAAAAATGACGTTTCGCCATTCGTGCACCCACCTTCGTCGTTGAGTACACCATCGCAGGCGCTCCTGTCTGTGATGCAGCGTCAAGAGTAACCGCAGCCATGGCCTACGAGCTGATAGTCCATGCTGCTGCAAACGACGTCGAACTGTTCGTGCAGATGGTTGTTGTCTTGTAAACGTCCCCATCTGTTGACTCACGGATCAAGACGTGGCTGCACGATCCGTTACAGCCATGTGGATAAGATGCCTGTCATTTCTGCTGCTAGTGATATGAGGCCGTTGGGATCCATCACGGCGTTCCGTATTACCCTCCTGAACCCTCCGATTCCATATTTTGCTAACAGTCATTGGATCTCGACCAACGCGAGCCGCAACGTCGCGATACGATAAACCGCAATCGCGATAGGCTACAATCCGACCTTTATCAAAGTCGGAAACATGATGGTACGCATTTCTCCTCCTTACACGAGGCGTCACAACAACGTTTCATCTACACCTACATCCATACTCCGCAAGTCACCTGACGGTCTGTGGCGGAGGGTACTTTGAGTACCTCTGTCGGTTCTCCCTTCTATTCCAGTCTCATATTGTTCGTGGAAAGAAAGATATTCGGTATGCCTCTCTGTGGGCTCTAATCTCTCTGATTTTATTCTCATCGTCTCTTCGCGAGATATACATAGGAGGGAGCAATATACTGCTTGACTCCTCGGTGAAGGTATGTTCTCGAAACTTAAACAAAAGTCCGTACCGAGCTACGGAGCGTCTCTCCTGCTGAGTCTTCCACTGGAGTTTATCTACCATCTCCGTAACGCTTTAGCGATTACTAAGTGATCCTGTAATGAAGAGCGCTGCTCTCCGTTGGATCTTCTCTGTCTCCTCTATCAACCCTATCTGGTACGGATGCCACACTGGTGAGCAGTATTCAAGCAGTGTGCGAACAAGTGTGCTTCAACTTACTTCCTTTGTTTTCGAACTGCATTCCCTAGGATTCTTCCAATGAATCTCAATCTGGCACCCGCTTTTCCGGAACCACGAGGCTGCTACGGTCGCAAGTTCGAATCCTGCCTCGGGCATGGATGTGTGTGATGTCCTTAGATAGTTAGGTTTAATTAGTTCTAAGTTTTAGGGGACTGATGACCTCAGCAGTTAAGTCCCATAGTGCTTAGAGCCATTTGAACCATCTGCTTTACCGACGATCAACTTTATATGATCCTTCCATTTTAAATAACTCTAATGCCTACTCCCAGATAATTTATGGATTTAACTGTTTCCAGTTGCTGACCAGCTATATTGTAGCTAAATGATAAAGTATCTTCCTTTCTATGTATTCGCAGCACATTACACTTGTCTACATTGAGATTCAATTTCCATTCCCTGAACCATGCGTCAATTCGTTGCAGATCCTCCTGCATTTCGGTACAATTTTCCATTGTCAGAACCTCTCGATATACCACAGCATCATCCGCAAAAAGCCTCAGTGAACTTCCGATGTTATCCACAAGGTCATTTATGTATATTGTGAATAACAACGGTCCTACGTCACTCCCCTGCGGCACACCTGAAATCAGTCTTAGTTCGGAAGACTTCTCTCCATTGATAATGACATGCTGCGTTCTGTTATCTAGGAACTCTTCAATCCAATCACACAATCGGTCTGTTATTCCATTCATATCATTGTTTATTACACGACTGTGGGGAACCGTATCGAACGCCTTGCGGAAGTCAGGAAATACGGCATCGACCTGGGAACTCTTGTCTACAGCCCTTTGAGTCTCGTGGACGAATAGGGTGAGCTGGGTTTCACACGATCGTCTTTTTCGAAACCCATGCTGATTAGATTTCTAGTCTCCAGAAAAGTCATTATACCCGAACATAATACATGTTCCAAAATTCTACAACTGATAGAAGTTAGAGATATAGGTCTATAGTTCTGCACATCTGTTCGACGTCCCTTCTTGAAAACGGAATGACCTGTGCCGTTTTCCAATCCTTTGGAACGCTACGCTCTTCTAGGGACGTACGGAAAACCGCTGCAAGAAGGGGTGGGGGGGGGCAAGTTACTTCGCTTACTCTGTGTAAAATCGAACTGGTATCCCATCAGGTCCAGCAGCCTTTTCTCTTTTGAGCGATTTTAATTGTTTCTCTATCCCTCTGTCGTCCATTTCGATATCTACCATTTTGTCATCTGTGCGACAATCTAGAGAAGGAACTATAGTGCAGTCTTCCTCTGTGAAACAGCTTTGGAAATACACATTTAGTATTTAGGCCTTTAGTCTGTCATCCTCTGTTTCAGTACGATTTTGGTCAAAGAGTGTCTAGATATTTTGTTTTGATCCACCTTCCGCTTTGACATAAAACCAAAATTTCTTAGGATTTTCTGCCAAGTCAGTACATAGAACTTTACTTTCGAATTCATTGAACGCCTCTCGCATAGCCCTCCTCACAGTACATTTCGCTTCGCGTAATTTTTGTATGTCTGCAAGGCTTTGGCTATGTTTATGTTTGCTGTGAAGTTCCCTTTGCTTCCGCAGCAGTTTTCTAACTCGGTTGTTGTACCACGGTGGCTCTTTTCCATCTCTTACGATCTTGCTTGGCACATACTCATCTAATGCATATTGTACTATGGTTCTGAACTTTGTCCACTGATCCTCAACACTATCTGCACTTGAGACAAAACTTTTGTGTTGAGCCATCAAGTACACTGAAATCTGGTTTTTGTTATTTTTGCTAAACAGAAAAATCTCCCTACCTTTTTTAATATTTCTATTTACGGCTGAAATCATCGATGCAGTAACCGCTTTATGATCGCTGATTCCCTGTTCTGCGTTAACTGTTTCAAAAGGCAACGCGCGATCAACTACAGTTTGTGTATGAGAAATCGGTTGGAAACTTTCCTCGTGTCAGCACATTGTAGGTGTCTTCAGCGGCGCCAACCTTGTGTGAATGCTCTGAAAAGCTAATCATTTGCATATCACAGCATCTTCTTCCTGTCGGTTAAATTTCCCGTCTGTAGCACGTCATCTTCGTGGTGTAGCAATTTTAATGGCCAGTAGTGTAATATAAATTTTAAGACAGTTTAACTTGCAAAATAATCAGGAAATGTGGTGAGACTAAGCTGCGCCTACTGCGTCATGTTGCAGCTGTTGTTCCTGGCGCTGGTGCTGTCGGCGGTGTTGACCGTCGAGGCTGCCGGCTACGGATACAGGCGCGGCGGCGGCCGCGGCTATGGCGGCTATGGCGGCTACGGTGGCTACAGGCGCGGCGGCGGTTACTACAGACACGGATAGCCGCACCTCCACACCACCTGCTGCACCGACACCTCTCTAGAGGACGGCTGCGCCACCAGCAACGTAGTTACAAAAACAATCTCCTAGCTGCACGTATATCAGTGTCCATAAGTTACTTCCAATTCATTCCTTGTATGTGAACAAGAAATGATTTTCTAAGTGCAACCAAAGATTACAGATCAGCTTATCTGTGCATTACGTTTGGTCAATACTCATCCATTATGACACTCAACTGTCGAAGAAATATATAAATGTTTTACATCTACTAGGTAGCAGATATGTAGCTCCAATGTAACAGTTCATTTATAAAAATTAAAGAAATACAAAAGATTGTTTAATTAAAATCGTTGTATCTCATACACCGCCTCTGCTTTCTGAATTATACCTGTGTCAGAGGGATATCTTCTCACATATAACTGACGTAAACATTCAGATTATATAACATTCATTCCACAGTCGAACAAGTAAAGCTTCGAGGGTGAGTCAATTGAATTAAATATTATTTATTCTGCAGAAGTGGTACAAATCTGTATCACCTTTCAACACAATATCTCCCATGCTCAATGCAAGTCCTCTAGCGCTTACAAAGTGCATAAATTCCTTTAGAAAAAAATTCCTTTGGTAGTCTGCGCAACCGCTCATGCACCATGTCACGTACCTCTTCATCAGAACCGAACTTCTCTCCTCCCATTGCGTCTTTGAGTGGTTCGTACATATGGAAATCATTTGGGGCAAGGTCTGCTGAGTATGGTGGATGAGGAAGATACTCAAAATACAGGTCTGTGGTTGGTGCGACTGTTGTACGGGTAGTGTGGGGCCTTGCAATGTCATCTTGCAAAAGGACACCTGCTGACAGCAATCCACGTCTCTTTGATTTAATTGTAGGCCGCAGATGATTTTGTAGGAGATCTGTGTATGATGCACTGGTGACAGTGGTCCCTCTATGGGTGTAATGCTCCAAAAGACGCCTTTTTCGTCCCAAAAGAGAGTCGGCATAACCCTCCCTGCTGACGGTTCAGTTCGAAACTCTGAAAGAGGATTACTGTTAATGAAGTAAAAGATCCACGCAGTGGACACCAAATGAAAAAGCTACTCCTTAGTTTCTGATCTATACTGCCATAAAAATGTGAAGGAACTGTTAATCAGAACTCAGGGAGAAGTTGTAGTCTAATTCACAATAGATTTATTGATCTTAAACAAGACAAGAAAACAAAATTATTAATGAAACATCACACAAAAATATTTATTTAAAAAAGCCTTACTAAAATGGGTTCTATGATGGACAAAGTGGTCTGCTGGGGATCGACACACGACACTAACCAGAACACAACTCGCTCTATCTCACTTCCTACACGTGAATCCAGGTTATGGCATCAAACTACACCATCACCAAGCATCTATATTCTACCATACAAAAAAAAGGAAAAATATGGTTCGAAAGAACAGGGTGCTGAAAAATAGATATTGTAGCCCTACGTCGCAGCAGCGAATACTTTACCATTCTACTGGTCAAGGCGGCACACTACAATGCGTTCGGCGACTGAAGTCATGGACGGCGGAAATCTGTTTTTAAATGCGCGTTGCCGAAAAATGCAAGTACACGGTCTCGCGCTCGGTTAATTCAGAACGCAGGTACTTCCCTAAGAGCCTCTGAAACCCTGACGGATTCCAGTGTGCAGGTGTACTCGTTTGCTGGTCTGCCAAACCAATTTGACTCCGTGCCACGACTGTGCATGTTGATATACGTCAAATGCTTAGACGGCCGACTCGACACAAAAAAGTACACCCACGCATCACTTGTTGTGACCGAGATGATATAATCAGTACCTCTGACGGTTCAGAAGGTGACTGGCACACGCTCTAAGTCACACCCTAGCAAACGACACAAGTCTTACCGTTTAGGTAGAGACCTGCAGTTCTTTACTAGCGAAGCGCCAGTACAAGAGACATGTACAAGAGTGCCGATCTCCCTTTCTCCCCATTTCCTCATCAGCTTGGTTCCAAAAGCACATTTCTCTTTTTTGACTTCCTCCATTTCTACACAAGCCAATCACGAGCTGAAGCCTGGCATTCTAAGCTCGGTGAATGGTCTTTGCACTGCAAACCGATTTGACTAATCAGAGACTTAAAGTTAATTGGCAGAAAATGGAAAAAAATTCAGCTTCGCACCGTCTTTCCCACACGTTTGCCGTGTCTTTGGCTAACACAATACAGGGTGGTAGCACAGCCCTCCATAAACAGCTTATTACCTCCCCTGTTGCGTCCATTTCAAAGTTTGCAAAGAATGGCCATAAATTCGTATTGACAAAATATGTTTTCAAACAGAGTCTGGACGTCTGGGCCCCAGTTTCCCTGTCCCACGGACATTTGCAGAATGATTACATTTCTTTTGGCGGCTTTCTCGCTAACAAGGCCTGCAATGCGCTGCCGGCGACTTTTCGGCGCTAGGCCGTATACCTGGACATCTGGCGCCAAAGCTAATGTGTTTCTCACAATGCAACCAATGCACGCAGCCATCTGGAAATGTCTCTTCATCGTTCCCCAGAAAAAAACGCGCTTTGTCACCCCACCAACGTAGTCGTTTAAGTTGGCACCCTGTTCCTTTGAACGCAGGTAAAGCTTATCGTATTTCTTTCCCTAGAGCTCGCAAACAAGACCATAAACTGCTGCCCACTATTTCATCACCATGTATGAAGTCATTCCGCCATAGATCGTATTCCCTACACCGAATCAGAAGTGAGAGTGCCCTGCAATCTCTCAACTTCTTTGGTTTTGGTGATGAGGAATGGCGCCATTCCTTGCTCGCTCTCTTCGTTTCCAGTTGGTGAAAGTGAACCCAGGTTTCGCCCCAGTAACGATTCTTGCAAGGAAGCCATCACCTTCTCGTTCAAACCGCCGAAGAAGTTCTTCACAAACATCAACACGTTGTTCTCTCATTTCAGGAGTCAGCTGCCGTGGCACCCATCTTGCAGACACTTTGTGAAACTGGAGCACATTATACACATCATGCTGACGCATGACTAATCTGTAAACATGCTGCAATGTCATTCGGTGTCACTCGGCGGTTTTCCTTCACTATGGCTTCAACCGCTGCAATGTTCTGAGGGGTCACAACTCGTTGAGCCTGACCTGGACGAGGAGCATCTTCCACTGAAGTCACACCATTTGCGAACTTCCTACTCCATTCGTAGACTTGCTGCTGTGACAAACATGCATCACCGCACTGAACCTTCATTCTTCGATGAATTTCAATAGGTTTCATACCTTCACTACGCAAAAACCGAATAACTGAACGCTGTTCTTCCCTGGTGTAAGTCGCAAGTGGGGCGGCCATCTTTGTACTGATACTGCGACGGTATGTGTGCATCTGCACTATGCTGCCACCTACAAGCCATTCTGCGTGCTGTTTGTAGCACACTTACCAACTTACAGGATAACGGCGCGAAATTTCGATTTGTTATTACAAATTTAAGGTTTTCATTTGACTCACCCTCGTAGGTGGCCTCTATTCAAATCTGGAAATACAAACTATTTTTAATCAGTTCGTTTAATGTTGCGACGTCAGTATCGTCGTTAGCGATTCCCTTACGCTACAGGTATTTTTCTTTATATTTTTTCTTGTGGGAAGGGAGGGAGGGGGAGGGGGGGCGAGGGAAATCCATTCCAGAATACTCAGTCCATCCTGGAATTCTCCCGATCTTTTGTGAATAGAAATACTGAGCCAGAATTTAAATTTAGTTCTCCCTAATTTCCTAATGTGGATGAAGCACCTAAGAGAAATTGCACGTAATTTCTTTATATGCCTGTGGTTATCAACTACATATATATATCCTGACAAGAAAGTCAAGCTCCCAAAAGACATGGTCCGACGTCAATGTAACACGTACACGCCATGGAATGATACCAGTGTGTAAACAATTAGAAATGCAGATCTGTGTGGCAGGCAGAACGGCCACTAGAATACTTAGTGTTCTTCGTGTTTGGTATTGTCACCAGGCCCGGTAAGGCATACAGTTGGTTTGGATAGCGTCAGACCCAGAGTGATCACTGTGAAGGACGCGGATATGAGGCAGTGTTATCAGAGCCTGTCAGTTTGACAGAAGCCTCATGTTTGATTCCCATTTGGCCTGTTGAACGATCGTCCAATACCCAGATTTGTGGGCCCTACGGATGTGACAGTGGCCCAGTGTTTTAGCCTATGGGATCCCGAAGGCAGGCATAGTCTTCGTCAACTTCCGGTCCAAAGCGCATCACCAACATTAGGGACGACCACAGTATTGTGCACCAAGCACGCCGCAAATCTTTCACAGCTTTGCCTGTCATCCTGAATATTCTCTATCATTCTGCATCATTTGTCGGGGACTTGCGACAGCCAGACTACGGAATTACTGTCCCACGTGCAGGTTCCCGTTAACATTGCAACACTAATGGTTACTTTTGGAATGGTACCTGGACAAGGCAGTACGGACTGCGGATGGATGGCGTTGCATTGTGTGCGGCAATGAATATCGGTCTTCAGTTCTTCAGACAACCGTCGGCTTTGAGTATGGTGGCTACCTGATAAAAGATCACATTTTTCCAACATTTTGGATACGCGCAGGTCTTACTCACTTGTTATCGTGTGTGGACTCTGGCAGAATAACATCTGGGACAACCTGCGTCCTCCTGTGTTACCCCTCAGGCGATAGTAGACTACTGTAGTGCCATTTTACAACAGGACAATGCTCGTGGTACATATCTGCTTGGTGTTCAGGTATTCCTCTGGCAAGCAAGACGACCAGATGTCCCTCATTAAATGTATGGGACTATCTCAGATGTCAGTTCTGTCACAGGGCCTCCACCCAGGATACGAAATACCAGTTACAATAGTTATGGCACAGGTTGCCTCAAGAGAGGACCAACATCTTTGTCACACCCTTCCCAAATGGATCTGTGCATGCATCAAGGATAGAGGGGGCTCTACGTCATACTGATAAACAAACGAATGCGGCCAAGTTATTTGTAAAATTTGACTCGATTTTGTAGACACTGTGAGATGATCACATACCCTCGCACCACAATAAGTTTCATTTGTTTCCCCCTCCTCTTCTGGGTGCTCCACTTCTTTTTGTCAGGGATACATAATACTAGTGGCGATCTGTAGGTGACCGACAAAAAACGCATCTGGAAGTGTCAAATCTGAAACAGTAATTTGCAACAAAAAGCTAAAATCAACTTTTGGAGTTGCAGTTATTCTTTTTGAGAATGTCACATCAGATTTCTATAGATTGTAAGAAATACTTTCAGAACTAAACAATAAAAATTCCTTTTATACAGCTTTAACCAACCACAAAATACAATGCCAAATAAAACAACAAGCGAAGATCGCATTCAAAATATGTGCGACAACTAAATACTTTGCAGTGATGAAACCACATAAAGTACATTTTTACATATATGGAAAGGTATTTATGAGATAGTGTATCGAATCTAACCAGAAAAAGAACAG
This sequence comes from Schistocerca cancellata, assembly GCF_023864275.1. Lineage (NCBI taxonomy): Eukaryota > Metazoa > Arthropoda > Insecta > Orthoptera > Acrididae > Schistocerca > Schistocerca cancellata. The sequence continues at coordinate 618,867,819 of NC_064630.1, forward strand.
CATTAAGAAAACTAAAAACGTGTGAAATCTGGCAGGGTTTTTGAGCTCCAATGTATCGTTAATGGGCAGGACTCCATATTCTACACTGATGAGCCAAAACATTATGACCACCTGCTTAGTATCTTGTTTGTCCGTCTTTGAAACGAGATACATCACAGAGATCTGACAGTTTTTTGGTAGCTTTGTGGAGATATGTGTCATTAGATGTCTACGCACAGGTCATGTAATTCGAGTAAATAACGAGCCGTTGATTTACGTACGCCGTGGTGGTGCCCGATAGCAAACCAGATGGGTTCTATAGGATTTACATCAGGCGAATTTGGTCTCCGAGATATCAACGTGAATTCACTATAACGCGTGTCAGACCTCTGTAGCATAAATACGGCTCAGAGACGCGGACAGTTTTACTGCTGAAAGATGACACCGCCGTCGGGAAAGACATCAAGCATGAAGGGATGCAGGTGGTTTGCAGCTGTCAGTGTGTCTTCGATTACAACCACAGGTCACATGCAAGCGCAGGAGGATGTCACGAATAGCATAATACTACCCCCACTATCCCGCGTCCAAGGCGCGTTGCACGTTTCGAGCCGCCGTCCACCTCGATTACGGCGTTTGTCGAGACGACCACCGATGATGATGATGATGTTTAGTTTGTGGGCTGCTCAACTGCGCGGTTATTAGCGCTCGTACAAAGTATCAACCGTGACACAGTCCAATCTCGCCACATTCACTAATGATGATGAAATGATGAGGACAACAAAACACCCAGTATCTAGGCAGAGAAAATCCCCAACCCATCCGGGGATCGAACCCAGGATCCTGAGATCCAAAGGCGGCAAAGCTAGTCCCCAGGTCACGAGCTGCGGACACGACCATCGACCTCATATAGCAAAATTGTGATTCATCCAAAGAGCCGACGCTTTTCCATTGATCGACGATCGAATCCCCATGTCCCGTGCCCTCTGAAATCGTAACTGACGGTGTCATTGGGTCAAAACTTGAATACATAGAAGTGGTCAGCTGCGAAGCTCCATGTTCAACAAGGTACGTAGAACGACGTTCTCCAAAACACTTACGCTTGCACCAGTATTGTGCTCTTTCGGCAGAGATGCCACAGATCCGCACCTGTCCCACTCTACAGAGCAGACACGCCTCCAAACTCCGTGTTCTACGAAGAGTCGCGGACGTCCCACCATTTAGCGCCTAGTTTTGATTGTTTCACTGTCCTACCTCTTTCCGTAGATGCTCACGACAATATCACGTGAGCATTCTATCAGCTTCGCCGTTTTAGAGATTTTCTCCGAGTAATAATAATCTGTCCTTTGTCTAAGTCGCTTATCTCTATGGGTTTCCCCCTTCGCAGCCCATATCTTCGCTAAGGTAATACCGCGTCCTGTCTGCTCCGTTTACATACAGGGTTATTACAAATGATTGAAGCGATTTCACAGCTCTACAATAACTTTATTATTTGAGATATTTTCACAATGCTTTGCACACACATACAAAAACTCAAAAAGTTTTTTTAGGCATTCACAAATGTTCGATATGTGCCCCTTTAGTGATTCGGCAGACATAAAGCTGATGATCAAGTTCCTCCCACACTCGGCGCAGCATGTCCCCCATCAATGAGTTCGAAAGCATCGTTGATGCGAGCTCGCAGTTCTGGCACGTTTCTTGGTAGAGGAGGTTTAAATACTGAATCTTGCACATAACCCCACAGAAAGAAATCGCATGGGGTTAAGTCGGGAGAGCGTGGAGGCCATGACATGAATTGCTGATCATGATCTCCACCACGACCGATCCATCGGTTTTCCAATCTCCTGTTTAAGAAATGCCGAACATCATGATCGAAGTGCGGTGGAGCACCATCCTGTTGAAAGATGAAGTTGACGATGTTGGTCTCCAGTTGTGGCATGAGCCAATTTTCCAGCATGTCCAGATACACGTGTCCTGTAACGTTTTTTTCGCAGTAGAAAAAGGGGCCGTAAACTTTAAACCGTGAGATTGCACAAAATACATTAACTTTTGGTGAACTGCGAATTTGCTGCACGAATGCGTGAGGATTCTCTACCGCCCAGATTCGCACATTGTGTCTGTTCACTTCACCATTAATAAAAAATGTTGCTTCATCACTGAAAACAAGTTTCGCACTGAACGCATCCTCTTCCATGAGCTGTTGCAACCGCGCCGAAAATTCAAAGCGTTTGACTTTGTCATCGGGTGTCAGGGCTTGTAGCAATTGTAAACGGTAAGGCTTCTGCTTTAGCCTTTTCCGTAAGATTTTCCAAACCGTCGGCTGTGGTACGTTTAGCTCCCTGCTTGCTTTATTCGTCGACTTCCGCGGGCTACGCGTGAAACTTGCCCGCACGCGTTCAACCGTTTCTTCGCTCACTGCAGGCCGACCCGTTGATTTCCATTTACAGAGGCATCCAGAAGCTTTAAACTGCGCATACCATCGCCGAATGGAGTTAGCAGTTGGTGGATCTTTGTTGAACTTCGTCCTGAAGTGTCGTTGCACTGTTATGACTGAGTGCATTTCAAGCACGACATACGCTTTCTCGGCTCCTGTCGCCATTTTGTCTCACTGCGCTCTCGAGCGCTCTGGCGGCAGAAACCTGAAGTGCGGCTTCAGCCGAACAAAACTTTATGAGTTTTTCTACGTATCTGTAGTGTGTCGTGACATATGTCAATGAATGGAGCTACAGTGAATTTATGAAATCGCTTCAATCATTTGTAATAGCCCTGTACTTTTGTTATCGCGTCACGTGCGCGCGGTAGGCAATGGTCATAATGTTTCAGCTCGCCAGTGTAACTTAAACTGCAGAAAATATCTATTTTTTCCACGTTGTTGTTGTTTGAACAACAGATGAGCATGACAAAGCTTTGGAAACAGAAAAACTGCATGGTGAAGTGGAATAGGTAATCGCAGACGCCACATGGAGTATAAATCTGCCAACACAGGGGTGGATTGAGGCGATGTGCTACGGACATCAAAATTTTCAAACTGTTGCTGAGACAAAGTTTATAAACTAATAAGAAAAATATATTGCTTTCATTTTTATCTATTATTGACCTAAATGTATCTAAATTATGGCACTAAACAACAGTGCCTTAGTTACTCGCACATTTAAATAACTTGCGTAAATAAATATAAAATTATAAAATGGTATAACCAAGTAGGCTTTCGCCGCCGGTGACATTAAGATTAAAAGTCTTCGGTGTGTTGCGCCGCGTCATTTTATAAAATATGTCATTTTTATAGTTTATATTTAAGGTATTTTATACAAAGGTGCGGTAGAACAACCACAAGAGTTTTAATCCTCAAGATAAAATGGCGGGTGCAAATAAAGTGCGTAAAGATGGAGTGAGAAACTTTTGCGGTAAGAGAGAGATGTGTCCCATGATTGTACGGTTCAGTTGAAGCTCAGCACTGTTCAGCAAGTGATACCAGATCTGGAGGAGTTTTCTCGCTACAGCGAGACGGAGCAGGTACTGAAGGAGGCGCTGCTAGCACCACAGCTGTTGGCAAGCTGAGTGACTGGGGGCAACACAGGAGGAGCTGAACACAGGAGGACTTGCAACAGCAGAAGAGGACGAGTCGCGGCTGGTAGCCGGGCAGGAGAACAACTAGCAGGTAACGGCACCGCCTACAGGAAGAACTAACGGACAAGGGTTGTCCTGGGGTCCTAGGATCCCGTCGATGGACAGCATGTGCTTGTGCTGCACATCCCGCACGCTGAACACCCCAAGTGAAACTCTTATATTGACAGCCCTCTGTTCCCTGTTTAGACAGTGACTTGTCTGCCTATGCCAGCAAAAATGCTACATGTCTGAGTTCACGAGTGTGGTAACCTATTCAAGTTAACGAGCACATTACCTTCGTTTTTGTTTTCTTTCTTTCCGTAGTGTCTGATATATATATTTTGCAATGTTAGAAGTGTGATTTAATTCCGCTGTTGGCAGATGACAGGTAGTGAATGTTCAGTCACATAATACCTTACACAACTGAGTTTAGAATTTAATTAAACTAGATATGAATTTACTGTTATTTTATGAGAGCTTTACTTCGATAGTGTTTATGGCGTGCTCTTTCTTACATTAATCCCTTTGTATTGCTTTACTTCATATTTGGGTACTGTGAACCTATGAAACGTACAACTACCAGATCGCGTGCATAAGACAAAACACACCAGGAGTTCGCCCTCAGTTTTCAAATGACTAAACAATTAATGTTATAACAAAAATTCAGGAGACTAAGCTGTCGCCACGCGATATTCTAGCCTCCTCGTTCCTCCATTGGAATTTTTCTTTCTTTGGTGGGGAGGGAGCACTTAAAGGAAAAAATTTATAGTACTCTACCAGCGGATTTACACGACCCAATAGTTCGCGTAGTTGCTGCTTCGGCAATGGTGGATGGAGGTCTCTTGCGCAGTGTCCAACAAAGTATGATCCAGCGAGTGGCGAAGCGTCTGAAAATGCAAGGTAGTCGCTGTGAACATCTTTCAGTGAACATTGCTCGTGCGTGTACGTGCTGGCTCTGTGAAGATAACAGTGCGTCAGGTCCCAGCGGAGGTTCGAGTCGTCCCTCGGGCATGGATGTGTTTGTTTGTCCTTAGGATAATTTAGGTTAAGTAGTGTGTAAGCGTAGGGACTGATGACCTTAGCAGTTAAGTCCCATACGATTTCACACACATTTGAACATTTTTCTGTGAAGATAAACTTGGTCGTCAAACGTACAGAATGGAATTATTGTGCGTAGCATAATGTGCACTCTAGTGTAGCCTATCTGTTGTGTTTTTTGTCCCTCAGTGAATTCAGACGATGTTATTTTATCCAGTATTATTTTTCTAATGGCTTTATTTGTCTCACGGACGAAACAGTAGTCGTTTAAGTTTGTAAGAAGTTCATGTTATGTCTTAATGTTTAAATAAAAGTGTTGTGGGTTGGCAGGAGAGCCAACACCGGGTATGAGAGGAAGCCGAAAGGCACGCGTTTTAGCTCACGCAGGCTGGCGTGAGGTCTGGAACAGGACAAGGAATTTAGACATTATAAAAACGGACGTAGCTGGTGGAATACTTAACTTTCATCCATAAATGATGAGCGTCGCTCTTGACTGTACATGATTCATAATATCAATAGTAACTGAACATGGCGCCTTGCTAGGTCGTAGCAAATGACGTAGCTGAAGGCTATGCTAACTATCGTCTCGGCAAATGAGAGCGTATTTTGTCAGTGAACCATCGCTATCAAAGTCGGTTGTCCAACTGGGGCGAGTGCTAGGAAGTCTCTAGACTAGACCTGCCGTGTGGCGGCGCTCGGTCTGCAATCACTGATAGTGGCGACACGCGGGTCCGACGTATACTAACGGACCGCGGCCGATTTAAAGGCTACCACCTAGCAAGTGTGGTGTCTGGCGGTGACACCACAAAAAGTAACAGTAACAAATACACAAGATGCCGTATTGTGGAGGTGTAAACTGCATACAGTGTGATACTTTAACTGGGAAAGAAATGCCTGGCACCAACGCGACTCGAACATCGGCGAGCCTGCATGTCCATTCCCTGCGTCACTGCCTCGCCTCGCAGAGTTAATGGGACAGCTGCGGCACAGTGCAGAGTTCATGTTATCTGCTCTTGGCCACGCTGCATGCATGTACAGTGTTGCCGAAGTCTCGTCTTTTAAATCGCATTTCTACTAAACCTGTTGGAGGGACTAGGTTTTGCTAGACCAAATTTTGTTTTAAATTGGGATGTGGAACTAGATAGAGATCGCCAGGTGCGGTATTTTTACTTCGCCCTGTTTATTCGAACTCTCATCCAATTCCACGCTAGGCTGCTACTAAACTAATCGATGCATTGTTTGCGAATTTCTTGAGATATTAAGAGAAGCACTTTTAGTTCACATATGTGGACTAAGAAATAGAACATCGCCTCATCAAAGGAAGCTCTCGTAACCGACCCCGAGAGGGGTTGCTATGGTGCAAGATGGCTGGCGGAGGCAGAGAGCAAGGAAGATTGGGTTTAACTTCCCGTCGACATCGATGTCGTTAGAGACGGAGCATAAGCTCGGATTGAGTCACGGATGGGGAAGGAAATCGGCTGTGTCCTTTCAAAGGAGCCATCCCGGAATCTGCTTGGAGTGATTTAGGGAAACCACGGAAAACATAAATCTAGATGACCGGACCTGAGTTTGAACCGTCATCCTGCGGAACGCAAAGCAGTGTGCTAACCACAGCGACGCATCGTTCGTTCTGGCGGCAGAGAGTTGAGGCCGGACCTCAGGCCGGTAGTGGCCCAGTGAAACACGGGGGAAAAAAAACTTTATTTACTCAGACATCTGCATTATTTTGGCGCAGATTAGCGATCAAACACCCCCCCACCCCACCGCACCTCGCCCTCCAGCACCCCCAAACAACACCCCAGCATAATGCAATGCAATGCCTGTGGCAAGAAATGCGCATCCAGTCGGTTAGGGTGCCCCGGTTTGCTACCGACAGTGCTCATTATGAGGCACCCTGCATCAAAGACAGTCGATGATGGTCAAGATTCTTGCAGCGGTAGTCAGTTCTGCAGAAGATGACCGCATCTCAGCAGCTGATGACACGTGGTGCTGCGGTGCCCACACTGCGATGGTGGAAGGCCGCTACCGGGCCTGTGATGCATCCCACTGCCTCCTGGGCCTGGACTTCGTCGCTGATGGACTGAACCTGGGACGACCCTGTTCCGCCGTGGCACTGGGTGCAAAGGATGGACTCTGTGCAGCAGGCAGGTACCGCGATGAAAACACGAACTTGTGACTAATGCCGGTGGTTCTTATGTCGTCCCTCACCTGCCGTGGCACCCACTTCCTGGTCAAACTGCTAGGATCCGAATGAATCTACTACCAAAATGCAGCTACTCATACAGGGTAACAGCGCACCAGTTACGGGAATGTGGCGCTTCTAGTCACTTTTTCAAGAACACTACTTAAACCCGGTGGTGGAAAAATCCTCCTGCGTGTACTGTAAGAACGGTGACTTACGGCTGTGTGGCAGGTTTTACCTAGCAGAGCCGGACCCGTCTCACAATAAATCAATAGCTTTTACACTATAATAGCAAATTAATAAGTTCATATTCCCGCGATCTGCTGCCTCATATTTTGCTCGACGGTATTCCAATAACGTATCAGAAAACAGTTAAGAACTTGGGTGCAACTTTGGATGAGCATCTCAACTGGGCAGAGAATACAGTCGCAGTGTACCGGAAGACGTCGGCTTGTCTCTATGCTCTTAAAAAGTTTCGGAACGTATTTCCACAGGACGCGAAACGCCAGCTCGTGCAAGCACTCATTCTACCGAACCTCCACTATTATGATGTAATTCGACATGGCATGAATAGTGAAAACAAAAGACGGTTAGAACTAACCATAAATGCCTGTGTGTGTTACACGTGCAACATTCGCCAATATGATCATGTTAGTGCTTCATACTCCCAGAAAAATCGCTTCGAGCCGGCCGCGGTGGCCGTGCGGTTCTGGCGCTGCCGTCCGGAACCGCGGGGCTGCTACGGTCGCAGGTTCGAATCCTGCCTCGGGCATGGGTGTGTGTGATGTCCTTAGGTTAGTTAGGTTTAAGTAGTTCTAAGTTCTAGGGGACTTATGACCTAAGATGTTGAGTCCCATAGTGCTCAGAACCATTTGAACCATTTGAAAAATCGCTTCACTGCCACACTGTATGTCTACTTCACCGACTCCTCCTCGTTCCGCAAGCACCCCACTACCTTGCTTCAGAGATTAAACACCTTTCATGCCATCATAATCAAAACATGAGATCACTTTTATTTCGTATCCTAACTGTGACCACTCACAAAACAAAAACATCTGCAAACTCCTTCTCTTTTGCCGCTGTCCGCCTCTGGAACAAACTGCCCCTTACTTTGCGCAAAATTCAACCTCCTGCTGCTTTTAAGAAGAAGTTGAATCATTTCCTACTATCATGCTCATAACGTTTTCCACAAAATTAATGTACAAGGCGAATCCTCCCCTCTGTCAAATAGCAAAGCTAGTGTCTCCTACCTTGCTGCTTTCTCTACTTCCTCTTCCTCTATCTCCATTAGCCACGTAAACTTCTTTTCCTTTATATTTCCTTAACTGCGTTTCATCATGTCCCAATTCTTCTCCTCCTTCTCCATCAGTTTCCTCATACCCACTGCTGCTAGCACGCCTGTCTAAAATCTGTCTTTATCATAATGTCTAATTATAGCAGTACTTACCATCTTACCATCTAGGAATACAAACTGTATATGTATGTATTTTTCCAAGTGTACATTTGTTATTGTTTATTTCACATTTTTTATTAGATGTAGTGTAACATGCCTACTAAAACATATGAATGCAAAATACACTCCTGGAAATTGAAATAAGACCACTGTGAATTCATTGTCCCAGGAAGGGGAAACTTTATTGACACATTCCTTGGGTCAGATACATCACATGATCACACTGACAGAACCACAGGCACATAGACACAGGCAACAGAGCATGCACAATGTCGGCACTAGTACAGTGTATATCCACCTTTCGCAGCAATGCAGGCTGCTATTCTCCCATGGAGACGATCGTAGAGATGCTGGATGTAGTCCTGTGGAACGGCTTGCCATGCCATTTCCACCTGGTGCCTCAGTTGGACCAGCGTTCGTGCTGGACGTGCAGACCGCGTGAGACGACGCTTCATCCAGTCCCAAACATGCTCAATGGGGGACAGATCCGGAGATCTTGCTGGCCAGGGTAGTTGACTTCTAGAGCACGTTGGGTGGCACGGGATACATGCGGACGTGCATTGTCCTGTTGGAACAGCAAGTTCCCTTGCCGGTCTAGGAATGGTAGAACGATGGGTTCGATGACGGTTTGGATGTACCGTGCACTATTCAGTGTCCCCTCGACGATCACCAGTGGTGTACGGCCAGTGTAGGAAATCGCTCCCCACACCATGATGCCGGGTGTTGGCCCTGTGTGCCTCGGTCGTATGCAGTCCTGATTGTGGCGCTCACCTGCACGGCGCCAAACACGCATACGACCATCATTGGCACCAAGGCAGAAGCGACTCTCATCGCTGAAGACGACACGTCTCCATTCGTCCCTCCATTCACGCCTGTCGCGACACCACTGGAGGCGGGCTGCACGATGTTGGGGCGTGAGCGGAAGACGGCCTAACGGTGTGCGGGACCGTAGCCCAGCTTCATGGAGACGGTTGCGAATGGTCCTCGCCGATACCCCAGGAGCAACAGTGTCCCTAATTTGCTGGGAAGTGGCGGTGCGGTCCCCTACGGCACTGCGTAGGATCCTACGGTCTTGGCGTGCATCCGTGCGTCGCTGCGGTCCGGTCCCAGGTCGACGGGCACGTGCACCTTCCGCCGACCACTGGCGACAACATCGATGTACTGTGGAGACCTCACGCCCCACGTGTTGAGCAATTCGGCGGTACGTCCACCCGGCCTCCCGCATGCCCACTATACGCCCTCGCTCAAAGTCCGTCAACTGCACATACGGTTCACGTCCACGCTGTCGCTGCATGCTACCAGTGTTAAAGACTGCGATGGAGCTCCGTATGCCACGGCAAACTGGCTGACACTGACGGCGGCGGCGCACAAATGCTGCGCAGCTAGCGCCATTCGACGGCCAACACCGCGGTTCCTCGTGTGTCCGCTGTGCCGTGCGTGTGATCATTGCTTGTACAGCCCTCTCGCAGTGTCCGGAGCAAGTATGGTGGGTCTGACACACCGGTGTCAATGTGTTCTTTTTTCCATTTCCAGGAGTGTATGTGGAATGCCTGGTTAGATGTAAGAGAGGGCCTGATAGGCCTAATCTTGCCAGGTTAAATAAATAAATAAAGAAAGAAACAATGCCAACACCTCTTGCACGCCGGCAGCCAGTGGCTGCTGCAATACTTTACCACAATATTCTTACAAAGTTTCCCATGGAACACTTTTATCATAACAGTAAATGGTTTCCATAATTTATTGAAAAGTTGCGTCACCATGATATTTTCGATCGTGTGTGGAAACTGGTAATGTAAGAATAGGCTTCATAAGAGTAAAAAGGCAACTTTACTATGAAATAAAAACCTAACAACAAAAATTAAAGTAATCTGTACGAAACTACACGACTGTGAACTCTAAATCTACTGGTCGGTAATATTCAGTATCTCGCAGTTTTCCACTGCGACATCGTTAAGTAAATACTTCGAGTTCTTGCCGCATCTGACTTGTCAGTCTCGAGCTTTCAAGAGTTTGTCCATCGTCATCTCCAGGAGATTCTGTTTCAGGCAGCCAGTAAATACTTTAGTTGGCCAGAACATGTCATGGCGACGTAACGAAGTCACAGGAATGTTTGCTAGAGATTGTGTCGATGTCTATAACTGAAGAACACTGGTAGAGATGGTGATTTCGTTGGATGGTGGATGACTCAGTTAATTTCTCTATTGCCATTCAGAATCAAACGCCTGTTTCCATGCACCACTAACGGTGTAGCTGGCGTCTTCGTTAAAGTTGTTGTTTCACGCTGTGGTTTCAATGTCTCCTTTGATGACAGAATCCCAGTATGTAGATCCGTGGGATAATATTTCTGTTTTACAAAACTTAATCATATGTTTGTTCCCGACGCTTTATTTAGCAACAGCAAATTTGTCGCGGTAGCAATACTTGACGTGGCACTGGTGCTCTGTACAGCGTTCTGATATTGTTCATCGTGACTAACGAGTTAACTGCTACCGCGTTCACAGAATATTTTCTACATTCGCCGAAAACCTAGATCAAAGTTGTTTTTCTACAGGCCGCAGCATTTCTTGAATTTTCTTGGATGGTCAGATAAAGAGATGCTTCTGTATAAGGGAATGACGACAATGAATATTTGTACTAGACTCGAACCCGGATTTCCCGCTTTATGCGGTAGTCTTGCACGTCTGAAGGAACATTGCATCGTCCTTCTTAACAACACAGGCACTACAAAATCGTAAACAATATACAACAGACGAAACAGGTAGGAGTTAAAAAGTAAACAAGCATATGACAAGAGGGCCTTCATAGCCAAAACATGTCTACTAACAAGCCTTAGCCTTAATTTGAAGAAGAAACTTCTGAGAATGCACATCTGGAACATGGCATTGCATGGTACTGTAGTATACACTGTGTAGAACTAGCGAAGAAGACAGTTGAAGCTTTTCAGACGTGGAAACGTAGTGTACGATGAGTTGACTGATAAGGAATGATGTTCTCGGCACACTCATTGAGGGCACAAATAGATAGATATAATTGATAATATGAAGCGAGAGGAAGAAACAACATGAGTTAATAGATGAGAGAAGAGCTTCCATGATATCAGACTGCTGTAGATCGTAAAAACTGCAAAGGAAGAGATTGAAAAACATGCAACGAATTATTTAGGAAGTTGGCTGTCAGTCCTACTCGGAGATGAAGAAAAAGTCTTGTCGAACGGCATCTTAACAGTCAAGAACTGATGACACAAAAAGACATCTATACACGAAACTGGGGCAAGTTATGATTGACCCAGTTCTTGTTAAGGGCATGGTCTTGCATGAATAAATGTCGTACTGATACCTGGCCACACGCCTACTCGTGTACGGCTATAGAAAAATGCTGCACTTCTCAGTGAAGAGAACCAACGCATTCATTCAATTTCAATTTCCATGTGTTCCGTTATCTACTGCTTCGACCCTATTTTTCCGGAAACAGTGACGTAACGTATGCAATTTCATAATGAAAGACGCATTACATTGGAGTATTTGACACTGAGGAATATCATAAACAGCAGTACCAGTGATAGTCGGTAACTGACTAATGCTGTCTTACTCATCTGGTACTCTTGATTGGAATATGCGTGCCTTGTAGAAGTGAGAGAACACTGAAAGCATTCTGAACGGTGGAAAAAGCACGCAGATCGCCCGGGCTGCCATCCCTAGAGCTAATTCAAAGAAGGACTGCAGAGGGAGAGGCGAGAATCCGTAGCCCACTGCCCATCAACCAAGATTTTGTAGTGCCATGCTGGGACATCCAGCCCGAGAAAGATTATTTGTCAAGCTAAGCGGCACTATGTCAAACTCAGTGGCGAACAACTATTGTGTAAGGAAATATATCGTGTTCGAAAAATTTGTAAACAGAAGTTTGTTCTAATGTCCACGTACGATCATGAAACGTGTGAGCTAGAATGTTGCAACCCATAAGGGAAATTCCTAGCGATTGCATTAAAAAGTTTGTAAAATTGAATGGTAGTGTGTGGACTCCCTTGAGTAAGGATCAATGGTTGCTCGTTACCCGGAAAGAGGAACGGTTGACAGTTTTGTGTAACGATAACAAGCCCACAGATGTGCTGGTAAAAGATACAGGAAAACTGGCCTTTTATGGCAGGTGCAAGGGATACGGAACACAAGTATTCATACAGTCTGAACATATCATAAGAACTAACGTGACTAATGAGGATATAGTGCCCGCTCTAAACATGCAGATTGATTGTTGTATATTTAACAAAGAACAAAGACACATATGGAGCTGTAGTTAGAAATGCCGGTTAGGGCATGTAGTACAGCATTTAGACGACCTCAAGGTCGCTGCTCATAAATTAGCCGAAATAGAGGAAGAGATAGCATTCCAAGAACAGCCCAGTTTCTCGGAAATCTCTTGGTATCATTATTCGTTCTGGTCTTACCTAGGAGTTGTAATACTGACCATTTTGTTTACATGTTGTTTGTACCGATATTGCAAATGTTTCCGAGAATGTTTCAAATACGTGTGGAAAGGCATCGAAGACGATTGTTGTGGCCGAATTTGTGTGTGAACAACAACAGTAAATACGTGCGAAGGGTCAGAAATGACACGAATCCGGAATAGACGACCCCTCCGAAACAACGGTCGAAATAGTGACGAGCGAAATAAGGACTCTGCTACTTCAGCACGCAATGAAGAAAGTATTCCGCGACTGATGCCAGTTCCGCGAGGAGATCAAACAAGACACTGCAGGAAACCCCCCTTAGTACATAACGAACCAATTTTGTAATTCATGTCACTCAATGTAAACTTAATAATGTAAACATGTATACTCTTTTGATATTGCTTATAGTAAATGTAACATACGACTTCTGTATTGTTGTGTATCTGTGGTGAAAAAAAATGTTATGGAATAAATAAAAACAATTAACCAAGAATAGCAGTTAAGTAAGTAAATGTATTAAATGTTGGATGTATATGTATATGTGATGTACTTGTAAAATGAACATTTTGTAGAACAGTATGTGACAACTATGTTTTCATGTAAAGTAATTTATAGTGATGATGCATGTGTGCAGTGAAAAGTGTTTTATGTTGTGACAAGACACGAAAGGACTGTTCATAAATTGAAGTGTTTAGCAAAAAGTGAATATAATTAATATCATTCCTAAAGATAAGATGTTTTAAGCACAACAGAAGCCAGTTTACAAATTTGTTGACAAGTGATTGTCAACAAATTTCTCCCACGAGGGGAGGTGTAATATATTGATTATTCCTTGCTACTGTAGTGTTATCTTGAAGCTGTGAGAAAGGAGGACAGGCGTTCCAAGGCGCGGAAGCAGAGACGATGCTGAGGGCAGACGAAACTCTCCTCACTATAAATTACTATGCATGAAAACATAGTTGTAACATATTGTTTTACAAAATGTTCACTTCACAAGTACATCACATACACATATACATCTAAAATTTAATACATTGTTACATGAAGTAAACCGTAAGGGGAGAGCCTTGCGAAAATGCAGACGCCCCCAGATGCGGTCCCAAGACGTTAGTTACTCTTCAAGGAATTAACATGTAACTTCATATGTCGTCTAGACGCTGTGGTAGGTTGCCACCGTAGAACTTTGTAACCAACAGGCACGTACTAGCGTATAAAGCAAAGCCAGCTTGATACCAGCCCTGAGAACAGCAACGTCCGTAGACTCAGAAGGGTTAGAAAGAGAGCGAAAACGCAAAAACTGTTGACCTAGCAGTCCCGACTCCGGGGAGCCCGAGGGGCGGGGCTAAATGACGTATAACAATAATGTTGCAAGCTTTATTGGCAGAGCAGTTATGTTTAGCTTTCAGCTGAACAATGTTGATACCAAATACGGACTTAGTTAGTGCAACTGCATTAACATCCCCGCCTTAGGAGCATCAGAGGGGACCTAACTAAACCGTGATTGGCAGGCACCTGCAAGAGACCTACGGAATTGGCTGGGTGGTTTTAAGTGGGAAAAACAGTGCCCCCACGTGACTCTTTAACACCCCTAGATTCCGCATTTTGGCAGAGTTCTCAGTCAGACGATCTGGGCGCCGAATCCGCGTCCGTCGACTCCAGCCTCGGTCCAGCTCCGATTAAGTCTGCTCTCTCACTTGGAGGGCCTCAGTGAACAGCGTCACATTCAGTATGTTCTGTTTTGCAACTAAGTTGTTACCTTAAGATGCTGCTAGTGTTTGCTACTGTGGTTAGCATCCACTCCTGGAACTTCTGCACTGGCTTCTGTTGTAACCGTGTTATTCAAGCTTTTTCTAACCCTAGAACTAGCCTCCAGTGTATTAGTTAGTCCTGTCTGGAACAAACAACTATTTCAAAACCCTGTTCGTCCAAGAGTCTCCACAACGAGTTCCCTACGGAGTCTCACCACCTGCATTTCTAGTACATGCCTGTACCAGTGTTGGCGCAGATAGAGAAAACAATGAAATGCCTTCACTGTGAATTATCCTTCTGCCTTCTTCTCTGTACCGCTCGGGAGCGCAGACTGACCAGTAAACCCTTTTTTCCCTCTCCCACCTATGTCAGGACACGACAACTTCGCAAAAGGCCGCAAAAATTCAATTGGCCAAATATCACAGTAGTTGGGCAACAACTGACTGGACGCGTGTAGTATGGAATGATTATTCGCGATTTTGCCTCGTCTCAAATGATGCAAGACGCCAAGTGTACCGACTGGCCAATCAGACGTGTAACCAGTGTGTTGATATAATACAGGACGTAGGTATGTTTGTGGTGTTCTGTGGGTGATTTGAGCCCACTCATCCAGATAACGGTGAATGAGGATGTTTATTTCAACATTCCAGATGATCAAGTGTTGCACTTCATTCATTTTTGTGCTCAGTATGCTATGAACACTCCCATCATAGTAACTCTTAGAAAATAAACAGGTATGTCGCCAGACAAATTCCTAGTGACACTATTGTTTTACGACATCTATTCTGTCAGAAAACAAACAAATAAACTCGTTACACGAAACAGTATCTAAACCACTGGAAATAGTTGGGTTAAACATTGTTAATGCAGTCGCAATATGTAACAGTTCGCAATTCGAGGGACGAAACAAGGAAATGTAGACTACTAAAAAGTATTCAGAAATACTCCTCCAGATTTAATAACAAAATCATCACACGCTTTCAGTTGACACTAGTGTTAAACAACAGTCAGTCACCATCACACATTCCAATACCACACACAGTGTTCTTCTTAAAAACAGAGAAACTGAATATCCGCCAATACCAGGCGTCGACTTCCAATTAAAATATCCTACCCTGCACAGGAATTACATAATGTGCGTACGAGTACTGGTTGTGACACAGGAACGAAGACATATAGAAGTTTGAGTCTGGCCGGAGTCGTGCACAGACAGCCACAATAGTTGAGGCGACCGCTCACGTAATTCGAGAAATGCTTGTTCGACTCCCAGTCCGCCACAAATTTTCATTTTCTTCGTCCTCTTATACAGCTGATGGTTGTTCGTATTCGCAGATGGGAATGTATTCCATGTAGCGGATAAAAACCTTATTAGTCGCACATGCTCACTCATTACAAAGGCCCGACAACGGTAGATGTGGTAAATCCAACCCATACCGTGATTTTCTCGTCGTGCAATGGAGTTTCCACGACAGTTCTTGAATTTTCGGTAGCCCAAATTCTGCAGTTGTGAGCGTTGACAGGCCCTCGGAGCGTGAAATGAGCTTCGTCGGTCCACAACACGTTACTCAACCAATCGTCATCTTCCGCCATCCTTTGAAACGCCCACACCGTAAATGCCCTCCGCTTCACTAAATCGCCAGGTAACAGTTCATGATGCCGATGGATTTTGTACGGATAGCATCGGAGGGTACGCCTAACTGCCAACCAAACAGTAGTGTACGGAATGTCGGTGCGACGTGCGACTGCACGAGCGCTGACTTCCCCGTTCATAGACGAACCCGCTACAGTCTCCATTTCTTCCTGAACTGTCTCAGCAGCATTACGCCTTGTGCTCGGTCGGCCACTACGGGGTCTATCGTCTAAACAACCCGCTGCTTCGAACTTCGAAATCATTCACACCACAGCTGCATTTGTCGATGGACCTTTACCCGTTCGAATCCCCTTCTTAGGGCGATAGGATCGTAACGCTGAACTAGCACATTCTTCATTCTGACAATACAGCTTCACTAAAAGCGCCTTTTCAGGTACCGTCAACATGCTGCGACTGCTGGCGTATCTGATTCTCTCTCTCATTACAGCTCCTTTTATACACGATTGTTATGCGCAGTCACTGACGTTTTGCTGTCCAGCGCCATCTGTCGGACATTTTGTGAACTTTGTTTTTTATTTGGTTCTAATAAAACCCCATGTCATTCCAAGCATGTGTGTCAATTTTTACCTCTCTATCTACATTATTCCGTGGTTTATTAAGTTTTCAAATTTATACTGACTTTTTGATCACCCGGTATAATTGGAAAGGTACTTTGCCAAGGTGAACACAAGAACATCGTGTTTTACGCAGCCATCAAGAGAGGTAAAACGAAGTAGACATACACACATGAGAAAAGAGAAAAGTTTTCCTCTGTCACATTGCTACCAACATCTACCACTTGCTCCGATCAGGTGCTATGGTACAAATCGCACACGAAAGAAACAACGTTTCGTGAAACTGCGTACTATTAACGTTCTTGTTAAAATGCTGGAGACGGTCCCTTTGCAGTAACACATGCATTACGGGCAGCTACAATGCTACAACTGCTACTACGTTTATGTTGTCAGCAGTTTAAACGAAATTGAGCAACAAAGTTTTCGGGGGAAAATGTTCATTAGCGTCGTTTTTTCCCTTACTTCCGTCTAAGAATAAGGAGAACAAACTTTGTGGTCGTTTGTGGACCACACAACAAAATTTGAAGTATTCCTAATTTTCAGTTTATTCATTTTGAATAGCCACGACTTTCCTTATTATAAGGGAACTATATTTGGTCTAGGCTATGCTTCGAAGACGAAACTAACGGGTCCAACTGAAAGACGAAGTGCTAGAGAGACACAATTATTGCGTAGTCCAAATAATAGGAAAAATGTGGACGTTGATAATGATAATCCTATTGTTGATTTGAAAGATACATTTAGATGCGCACTGAACGTGATTACAAGTAATTTTCAGAGTTATTACTGCCGTCTGACGAATTTACAGTACATATTTTGTAATGCAAATCATTTCGCATCTGAGGTTACTTAATGCGCTGCAACGACATACAAATTGTGTTGTGGTACGTTAATTTGCCGCCGTTAACAGAAAATTTATTTTCAACGCACTGTATCAATGACTCACTTCAAATGATCAAGCGATTGAAGAGAAGTCAAAGAATTATTTCAACAATATTCGTAGCTACAATGCAGCATTTACTGTGGGTCAGCTCTAAGGCTAAAATTTCACAGTTTTACGAGGAGTCTATCACTTTAAGACAGGCGACATTTCTGATCACAGATCAAGCCCACTGACTCAACTGGTCAAATTTCGACCTCAGGCGATACTAATATTACATATTATATCAATAATCTTCAAGGTATTTTATCACGTCATAATCGAAGTACATAAAATAAAGTAGTACAATGGTATATAATGTTTGACAGAAGAGAGAGGTTGTTTTGCTACCTGCGCTTATACAGTCTTGTTCAGGAAAAATTTTTTAAATTCTGCAATTCGAGACCTTTTGAGTAGAACGATAGGTAAAAAGAAGTTTTTCATCGTGACCCAGAGCTCGCAAAAGTAAGCAAGCACTGGATGTCAACTCCCCGACTAACGCAAGGTCAGAATGCATTTACATACACTCCTGCATGACACCTCTTGCAACAGTTCTGCAGCCCATGGCGATGCCACTAGCGTAGTTCCTTACTGTTGTAGCCTTAAGAATTCAAAAACTTATCTGTAACTGATGTTTTTGTACCGATGGAAATTTATGGTCGCTCCTCCTATGCCGTTACTTTTCATTCCGATTTTCCTAGTAATCGAGAATGCTGTAACTAGTTAGCCTGGAAATCTCTTTACGGGGATGGTATTGAAGAGATTTAGTGAACTACAATTTATTGCTATCGTTTTCATCACACCGAAGAATCTGTCCATGTGTGTTAACACTTAAGCAACACGTTGATCTTGTTAAAGTTACTTTGGTCAACAACTTTTAAAGTGAATACATACTCCATATTGCACTGTCGGAAATCAGTAGGTATAGCCGGTCGCACCAGAAGAAGAATAGACTCAGTAGTCCATATCAGCCATATTCGTCAGTTATGATTCGCTCGAGACATTGCCAGTGGTATATACGAGTACGTCTCATGGTGAGAGAAGAAATAAGAAATATTAACTTTTTGGTCAAATTTGTCACTAGACATTTTCTGTCCATATGTCTGCTCAAGCTTTGGTAGCAGCGAGGTGCCTATTTTGTTATACTCTACTGCAAATTACTAATTTCACTCACCATCCAGCTTGTTTTCCATTACACACACTGTATACAAGCGCACAGAGTAGTAAATGTGTCACAAGGCAGGTAATTGCTCTTGGAGAAGGAGGTTGAGATTAGCGTCTAACGTCCTGTCGACAAAGAGGTCAATGGTGACAGAAGACAAGCACTGATTATGGAAGGATGGCGAAGGAAAGTGGCCGAACCCAACCGAAGGAACCATCGGCATTTGACTTAAGCGATTTAGGGAAATCGCGGTAAACTTAAATCACAATGGCCGGACGCTGGTTTGAACAGTCGTCCTATGCGCTAACCACTGCACTACCCTGCTCGGTAACTGCTCTTCGAACTCCATAGTTTTTCATGCAGCATGCTCTTTCATTGTCGAAGCAAATGTTCAGACATGCCGATAACTCGAAACATAGCGATGATGATGTCAGAGTCCCATTCCTATGGGTCCACAACAGCAAATACTGGTCGTCGACGCGCCATGCAGTAATTAGCTGTCCTTGGCCGAATTTTCTCGACGGCGAAACTGTCGCCACAGGCCACTAACAACAGAAGGACGAAAGTTAGCCAGCCTCCTCGGACACTACCCTGCCGTCACTCTGACAACGGCCCTCTAATGCTGATTGGAAGCTGGTTTTTGCAGTTAGTTTCCTTGATTTTTTAAAACAAACGATACCTAAGAGCCCGTCGTTTCACTGACCTCAGAGTAATCATCAAATTTCGTCACTAATGCTCTTCGTAAATCTACTTTTCACTAGCAGTACATTCTGTGTCAGTGTTTGTCAATACTTAAACGTACTAAAGCTGAAGTAGGTATCGCAACTTTCGCTAAATTTGTGTTAGAAACTAAAGAACGCTAAGTCTCTTCATCGGTTATATAATGTTAGACTCTACACATTAATGTCACACCAGACTAATACAGTTGACTCTCGGAAATGGTCCAATCGCATGATTAGGTGTGAAGCTCCAGCACTTAATGACTGCCAACAAGTGTCTCTTGAAACAGGGTATTACTACATTTTGTTTCACTCATTTTTAGTTTTATTCCTATTTCACAATGGTTATGTTTATTGTCAGGAAGCCGAATGTAGCGGATGTTCCCCACTGGAATAGTTTTTAAGCAAACATATAATTTAACATTGCTTTATAAAAACCTTCCAGTTTTCATATTTTATTTGATTCCATTTAGGGTGTTTAATCATCATCGTCATTATCCTCACTTTCACCAACCATTTGAAATCCACTGATGGACAAAGGTGTTTCTTAGTTTTTTGCATGAATTAGGATTTTGAGCAATACATATCAAGGCCGCTAATGCATGTTTTCTAAAATTTATCTCTAACATACTCAAGATCTGAGTTGTGAAAGGTAGAGAGGGGTGGAGTACAAAAAACTCTTTCGATTTTATGAAATTATGACAAAACAATTATCATAACTGTTCAAAAACTGTGTGCGTTACCATTTGGTGTATGACATATTTCTGGTGCCAGTTTTATTTTTCCCACAAAGTTTATATTATTTTTCTGTTAAGCAAGTAACATGCACATACATGTGGATACTTTCCATTTTTATATTTTTGGCAATTTGTGTCACTGGATGGGAATACAAGAAAATATATCACGAATAGAAGGTATTACACTATCGTACGCCTTTAAATACATGTTCAGTTTGTAAAAAAATATCGCAATGTTTTTTTATGCGTGGGTTGCGGGAGTTCGATCAGGTAGAAGAGGGAGGGGGTCGTGGAGTTTCCTTCTCCTGTCTCTCGCTGACTACTCTCCTGAATGATCCACTTTCCATTCAGTCATTGTTTCTGTTTTTTATTATAATTTGGGATCCATTATCTGGCATGTGTCTGGCATGTGTCCACCTACATTTCAATTTCTTTATGTCTCCCACTCCGATATGACATCTAATCCAATTATTCGTTTTCCTGTCTTCCCAGCAATTCGCAAATTGCTGGATAAAATGCTCTCGGATTGCAAGCTGTGTCGATTCCAATAAAATTCTCGAGCTTTCGATGGCTAGTTCCGCCATCATCGTCAGGGGTAAAAATACTGACTGCTGGGATTGTTTTCTTTTATTAATTGTGATTTCATTTCCATTCCCCATATGGGCAGGGGAGGGCTGGCAGCGGAACAATCCGCCGCTCTTCAGCCGAGTGACATTACAGTTAAATAAGAAAAGGAAACTATGCATAAAAAAGGAGGAAAAAGGGTACATAAAAACATAATAAATGGAGACAATAGGAGTTAAAATATACACTGAAATGGGGACATTCATTGTGGGACAGTTAAAGGAACACATTTGGCTATTTGTGAAGCACATAAAATACACTGGAATTACACGCACAAGTTAAAAGTTGGCTACAGTATAAAAACACTCCAGAACGAGAGGCACTTAAAAAACTACTGTAAGCAATGGAGCACATACGAAGAATAAAAACTGCTGGAGGGACCTGCCAAGGGAGAGGCAACCACGGGGCAGGAGACAGGAAAGGTGGGAGATGGAGAGGGAAGGCAAGTCAGGAAGGAGTCCAGACACACAGAAGGAGAGCACACGAAAGGAAGGGGGTGTCTGAGGAAGGAAAACCGCTTAGGGGAAAGGAAGAGGAGGGGAGAGGTAGCCCTGAGGAGTATGAGGGGGAAGGTTGGGTTAGAGTTGATAGGAGGAGTAGAGATCAGGACGAAGCTCATCATCTGGGAGGGGTAGGTGCGTTGGGAAAGGACGTGGAAGATGTAGAGATGGAGAGAAGGTGGGACAAAACTGTAAAGGCGTGGTCATGGATTGGGGGTAGAGAGGATAGACGACGCAGGGGGGGGGGGATCGAGTCTGCGGTCAGCGGGCGATGTACAGGACGCGGATGTGTTCGACGAAAAGCAGAAAACGTGGGAAGGGGACGAGATCGTAGAGGATCTGTGTGGGGGATGGGATGTGGATACGGAAGACGAGACAGATTGCATGGCGTTCAAGGTTTTGGAGAGCTTTATAGAATCTGGGAGGGCCAGAAATCCACGCGACGTTGGCATAACAAAGGATGGGGCGGATCAAGGATTTGTAGATGTGAACAAGGAAGGATGCAGTCCCCATGTCTGGTCAGACAGGAGCTTCAGGAGGCAGAGTCTATTGTCAGATTTGTATCGTAAGGAGATGGGTGTCCAGATCAGGTGATGGTAGAGGGCGAGGCAAAGATATTTCAGAGTAGGCGAGAGGTGTATAAGACGACCGTAAATGGTGAGGTAAAAATCGTGGAGCCAGAAGGAGCAGGTGGTATGACCTATGATGATTGCCTGGGTCTTCAATGGGTTGATGCGAAGGAGCCACTGGTTGCACCAGGTGGTGAACTGGTCGAGGTGAGTTTGAAGGGTACTTTGGGACTGTCGAAGGGTAGGATAAAGTGCCAGAAAGGTGGTGTCATCAGCAAATTGGATTAGGTGAACATACGGGTGGTAGTATACATCTGTAGTATACAGGAGATAGAGGAGATGGGAGAGGATGGAGGCTTGAAACATGCCAGCGGTGAGATAGAAAGTATGGGAGTTGATATTGTGGATAGTGACATAGGAAGGACGATGGGATAGGAAGAAAGCAACGAGACGGACGATATTGATGGGGAGAGCGTAGGTCTGGATTTAAAGAGGAGCCCAGATTGCCAGACACTGTGGTAGGTGATCTGGAGGTTGAGGGAAACATAGCAGAGCAATGGAAGTCGGAGGGAAAGAAGACTGGTAAGATAAAGGAGATGATCGTCAGCTGAGAAGGAGGGCCAGGGGAATGAGGTGGTACTGGTTAAGGTGGTGATGAATACGGTGGAAGAGGATGGACTCGAAAACCTTACTGGTGAGGCAAATGGGACAATAGAAAGATTTGTCAGAGGGAAATCTGTTGGGCATAGGGAAGAGCAGGACGCGGGAAGTCTTCCACAGGGCAGGGTAAAAGCCAGTGGATAGGAGGACGTTATACAGAGTAACAAGGACTGCCAGAAGGAGGGGCAAAATTTCTTGAGGTGGCGGTAAGTGACACTGTCGTGACAAGGGGCGGCGTTGCGTTTGGAGCGAAGGGCAAGTTTGACGTCACGTGCGGTAATGAGAGTGGTTATGTTTGAGGGGGTAACTGGTCCAAGTACTCGAAACTAGGGGCGAGTGGCAGGACAGAGTTATCAATACATTCAAGAACTGTAGGGAGGAGGGAATAATCAAAATGGGGATAATCAGGAATGGAGAAGACCTCAGAGAGGTGGGAAGCAAAATGGTTAGCCTTACTGAGGTTGTCAGGGAAGGGGCGGTTGTCGTGCAGAAGAGGGTAATGTGGGGCAGGATGGCTACTAGTCAGGCGGTGGAAGGCAGAACAGTACTCAGAGGAGTTGACAGGGAGGGTGGAGTTGAGGCGTGTACACATCTGACGCCAGTCCTGGCGTTTCTTCACTGTGAGGAGTTTTTGGACGTGTCATTGTAATTGCCAGTAGCGGAGGAGTTTATCACTGTCGTGGGTGCGGAGAAGTAGCGGTAGATCCTGCGGGATTCAGGGAGAAGGACAGCATGTAGAGGAAGTGTATCGTGATGAGGGTGGAACGTGGGCCTCCATTGTGTCAGTGATGGTCTTCTGGAGGAATGAAGAGCCATGGGTGACGTCAGCAGAATGGTGAAAGGTAAGGGGCTGGCTTTCGACCTGTGAGGCAATGTATTCCTGGTAGGCATCCCCGTCGGCTCAGTGGTAGCCACGAATGGACTGTGGAGGTTCAGGATGGCGGGGAGGTAAGGGGGGGGGCGATGTACTGAGATGATGAGAAGCACTGGGAGGTGGTCGTTACCAATGGGATCTAGGACGTCCGCGCCGATACGACCAAGGAGGTTGGGGAAAGCGAGAACGACATTCTGGGTGGAGTTACTTTCGGGATGGGTATGCTGTGGAAGGGGAACGAGGTCACCGTGGAGGGTGGCAAGGAACTGACGCCACCGCCAAAGGGTGGTTGGGTTACGGCTGTTCATGTTGTGGTCGGCGGCAATCACATAGGTGGTCACCGTGGAGGGTGGCAAGGAACTGACACGACCGCCGAAGGGTGGTAGGGTTACGGCTGTTCATGTTGTGGTCGGCGGCAATCACATAGGTGGAGAAGCCGGGACTGGTACTATTTCCCGCTTATATACCTAAGATTAAGGACGCTGGTACCAATCGGAGAGGGCCGAAACGACGCGTGCGGAAGGCAGGTTGGGCAGCTTATAGCAGCTACGGCCCGCCGCGGAACTGAGTGACGCGAGGATGAGCGAGGGTCCGGCGCCACGTTTGAAACTGCCGTTCCCGCCTCCCTACGAGCGATAAGCAACCGTCGTTGCTGCCTTTCGACATACAAAGCCCGCCCCCACGCCCTACTTAGTGTGTAGCCCTGGTCTCTGTTGAAATTGTTGCTGTTCGCCCAGTACTTTGACTCGTGAGCTAAGACTCTTGTGTTCTCAAACAGTGTTTTGTGTCTGTTCTCGAGGCAATCCTCAGCTAAGGGCGGGCTTTGGATATCGATAGGAAGCAATAGCGGATGCTTAACGCTTGTAGGGAGGCGGGAGCGGCAGAGCCAAACGTGGCGCTAGCCACCGAAAGCTCGGCGATTTTATTGAAACTCGCGCGGCTTGCAAACCGACAAGATTTTGCCCAGTCACGCCGCCACGAAAGACTCCCAGGACACAGTTAATTTCCCGCTGTGGTAATTAAAAACTAATTTTTAAAGCAATAAAATTTGCTGTAACAGACACTGGAGTCATACTGGTCTTTTTTTGTTCCTATATGTGTTCCTCAGATAAAATATGAATGCATACCACTGAGTTCGCTGTACTCAGATTTCAAGTGCGAGGGAAGAAATGAGAAACAATAATACGCGTAAACCTTATGATGAGTGTAAAATAGTCATACCCATTTTTAACTCATATGAAAGACGGATTCATAATCACTATGTCGATAAGTTTATTTTATTATGTGTACCATCACAGAAGGTGACTTTCCCCTCCTCTGCTACAGGACAAATGCTATTTAGGTGAATTTGTCGGAATTATTGCAATTTTCGTACATAATAGCGTTTACTTGTAAATAAGTTCTAATATCAAGTAAAACTGCTCCAGTTTCACTCTTAGAGCTATTGCATATTTGACAGCAGTGAATAACATTTATTTTTCGTAGTAGTTGGTCGTTTTTAGAGAAGGTGTGAAACACATGCCTTTCGAAGCTATCTATAAATTCTGTTTGACGAGGAGGAAGGGGGGGGGGGAGCGATATTTAGCGCTAAAATGAGAATCAACTGTTAGAAAAAAGGCTTCAATTAACACGGCGGCCAGAAAAATACGTTATCACTATTTATGAATGCTATATCATAATTATTTGTAGATGTTATCTCACCCTTGTAGCAGCTCATATATTTTAATGCATAGAGAGGCAGGGAGGTACATTAAATACGGAGGAACACTCGCAAAGAGCTAGATACATTTTTCTAGTTCTCTTGTTTGCTCAGTTAGAGCACTGACGTTTGTGACGACTGAAAATGTACCCGGTTTCATACTAAAAATACAAATACACTGTCGGCCATTAAAACTGTAACATCATGGCAGGAAATACACTCCTGGAAATTGAAATAAGAACACCGTGAATTCATTGTCCCAGGAAGGGGAAACTTTATTGACACATTCCTGGGGTCAGATACATCACATGATCACACTGACAGAACCACAGGCACATAGACACAGGCAACAGAGCATACACAATGTCGGCACTAGTACAGTGTATATCCACCCTTCGCAGCAATGCAGGCTGCTATTCTCCCATGGAGACGATCGTAGAGATGCTGGATGTAGTCCTGTGGAACGGCTTGCCATGCCATTTCCACCTGGCGCCTCAGTTGGACCAGCGTTCGTGCTGGACGTGCAGACCGCGTGAGACGACGCTTCATCCAGTCCCAAACATGCTCAATGGGGGACAGATCCGGAGATCTTTCTGGCCAGGGTAGTTGACTTACACCTTCTAGAGCACGTTGGGTGGCACGGGATACATGCGGACGTGCATTGTCCTGTTGTAACAGCAAGTTCCCTTGCCGGTCTAGGAATGGTAGAACGATGGGTTCGATGACGGTTTGGATGTACCGTGCACTATTCAGTGTCCCCTCGACGATCACCAGTGGTGTACGGCCAGTGTAGGAGATCGCTCCCCACACCATGATGCCGGGTGTTGGCCCTGTGTGCCTCGGTCGTATGCAGTCCTGATTGTGGTGCTCACCTGCACGGCGCCAAACACACATACGACCATCATTGGCACCAAGGCAGAAGCGATTCTCATCGCTGAAGACGACACGTCTCCATTCGTCCCTCCATTCACGCCTGTCGCGACACCACTGGAGGCGGGCTGCACGATGTTGGGGCGTGAGCGGAAGACGACTTAACGGTGTGCGGGACCGTATCCCAGTTTCATGGAGACGGTTGCGAATGGTCCTCGCCGATACCCCAGGAGCAACAGTGTCCCTAGTTTGCTGGGAAGTGGCGGTGCGGTCCCCTACGGCACTGCGTAGGATCCTACGGTCTTGGCGTGCATCCGTGCGTCGCTGCGGTCCGGTCCCAGGTCGACGGGCACGTGCACCTTCCGCCGACCACTGGCGACAACATCGATGTACTGTGGAGACCTCACGCCCCACGTGTTGAGCAATTCGGCGGTACGTCCACCCGGCCTCCCGCATGCCCACTATACGCCCTCGCTCAAAGTCCGTCAACTGCACATACGGTTCACGTCCACGCTGTCGCGGCATGCTACCAGTGTTAAAGACTGCGATGGAGCTCCGTATGCCACGGCAAACTGGCTGACACTGACGGCGGCGGTGCACAAATGCTGCGCAGCTAGCGCCATTCGACGGCCAACACCGCGGTTCCTGGTGTGTCCGCTGTGCCGTGCGTGTGATCATTGCTTGTACAGCCCTCTTGCTGTGTCCGGAGCAAGTATGGTGGGTCTGACACACCGGTGTCAATGTGTTCTTTTTTCCATTTCCAGGAGTGTACATGCAAATGATTAGCATTTTAGGGCAGCCTCTCAAAGTAGGTGCTACTGATGATATCTACATTCTGTATAGAAGACAAGATCACAGAGCTGGTTTATGACTCAGAACTCGCATTTTAATGTTGGTAATTTGTGAGAAGATTAAATCATAGCTCGTGTAACAAACAGAAACTTCTTCTAGCCCGGGTCTGAATTTAACAGTGTCTGGATCGTGTCCTGTCGGCACTGCAGTTTATGATTTCATGCTACTGCTGCTCGTATTAGCCAGTATCCCACAAGTCAGCCGAACGCGTTCAGGATGGCCTCTCAATGGTATGCATGATCTCAATGTACGTCCTATCACACTAAAACGTCTCCGAATGACATGAATTGCGTTCCGCCTGAGGGGCACGCAGCCCACATAACGTAAGATTCTTGCAGGTCCTCTAGTCTCATTTCGATACAGTCATTTCAATAAACAAAATACACTCCTGGAAATTGAAATAAGAACACCGTGAATTCATTGTCCCAGGAAGGGGAAACTTTATTGACACATTCCTGGGGTCAGATACATCACATGATCACACTGACAGAACCACAGGCACATAGACACAGGCAACAGAGCATGCACAATGTCGGCACTAGTACAGTGTATATCCACCTTTCGCAGCAATGCAGGCTGCTATTCTCCCATGGAGACGATCGTAGAGATGCTGGATGTAGTCCTGTGGAACGGCTTGCCATGCCATTTCCACCTGGCGCCTCAGTTGGACCAGCGTTCGTGCTGGACGTGCAGACCGCGTGAGACGACGCTTCATCCAGTCCCAAACATGCTCAATGGGGGACAGATCCGGAGATCTTGCTGGCCAGGGTAGTTGACTTACACCTTCTAGAGCACGTTGGGTGGCACGGGATACATGCGGACGTGCATTGTCCTGTTGGAACAGCAAGTTCCCTTGCCGGTCTAGGAATGGTAGAACGATGGGTTCGATGACGGTTTGGATGTACCGTGCACTATTCAGTGTCCCCTCGACGATCACCAGTGGTGTACGGCCAGTGTAGGAGATCGCTCCCCACACCATGATGCCGGGTGTTGGCCCTGTGTGCCTCGGTCGTATGCAGTCCTGATTGTGGCGCTCACCTGCACGGCGCCAAACACGCATACGACCATCATTGGCACCAAGGCAGAAGCGACTCTCATCGCTGAAGACGACACGTCTCCATTCGTCCCTCCATTCACGCCTGTCGCGACACCACTGGAGGCGGGCTGCACGATGTTGGAGCGTGAGCGGAAGACGGCCTAACGGTGTGCGGGACCGTAGCCCAGCTTCATGGAGACGGTTGCGAATGGTCCTCGCCGATACCCCAGGAGCAACAGTGTCCCTAATTTGCTGGGAAGTGGCGGTGCGGTCCCCTACGGCACTGCGTAGGATCCTACGGTCTTGGCGTGCATCCGTGCGTCGCTGCGGTCCGGTCCCAGGTCGACGGGCACGTGCACCTTCCGCCGACCACTGGCGACAACATCGATGTACTGTGGAGACCTCACGCCCCACATGTTGAGCAATTCGGCTGTACGTCCACCCGGCCTCCCGCATGCCCACTATACGCCCTCGCTCAAAGTCCGTCAACTGCACATACGGTTCACGTCCACGCTGTCGCGGCATGCTACCAGTGTTAAAGACTGCGATGGAGCTCCGTATGCCACGGCAAACTGGCTGACACTGACGGCGGCGGTGCACAAATGCTGCGCAGCTAGCGCCATTCGACGGCCAACACCGCGGTTCCTGGTGTGTCCGCTGTGCCGTGCGTGTGATCATTGCTTGTACAGCCCTCTCGCAGTGTCCGGAGCAAGTATGGTGGGTCTGACACACCGGTGTCAATGTGTTCTTTTTTCCATTTCCAGGAGTGTAGTTACCACAAGTGACTGCTTCAGCACAATGCTCTGTACGGCAAATAAGACAACGATATTGCAAATATCAAGAAATACGTTATTAAAAATGTTGAGTCATGCTTGTCAACTTAAAGTCATTACAATACATAACATTTAAAAATGCAATAACTCTCATTAGCATCTGAACAACTGATTCTTGTAATTCTGTCTCAGAAATCATTCAGTAATTTTTAGTTAAAACTAAATTACTTTATGAATAAGATATTTTAATCGAATATCTAAACTTCCAAATTTCTATGACATTCGAAGTCTTCTGTTCTCTAAGAAGTTTTTCACCTCCTATTATCCTACTACCACTTGACGAGTGGTTATGTTTAAACTAGTAAAGGAACAAAGCAGTCAGTAAAACCACAATGAAAATTTTCAAGCATTCTATGAAAACCTCAACAACAACATCACATCACTAGTCACTTTACTATGTACATGATTGCAAATGGATAAATGTAAGGGTCAAAAGTCACATTTCGCCTTTGTTATCTAGCCCATAGTCCCCCTAAATATCGGAAGGATTTATGAGCAGCTTGTTGTGCATATGTTTCAACTTTAAATGACGAACGGTTTGCCTGAATAAGGATTCAACCCCAGCACAGACAGCCAATTTAACGAAGCAAATTTTTCGTGCCTGATCGAGACTCGAACATATCACCGATTGTTATAGCTTACTTCGCATAAAGAGACGTGAAATATTTAATTGTTAGGCAGTATCAGATACCAAATCTCAACTTGAATTATATTTCGAAAGTATTTGCACTGCACTGGGAGTCCCATTTAGCAACTACTGTCCCTCTTGACTAACAACACAAAATGTTAAATTCAGCTTCTTTCCAAAGTAACAACCTGAGTGGATCTTTAAAGCTGGAATGGTGTGCCGTAAAAGTATGTGTCGGGTTAGGATTCGAACCCAACACCTAATCGTATTGTTTATTAAATACAGTCACATGTGAAGTTATTGAGTTGTTGCACCTGCGGAGTGTTTGCATGTGAAATTATGGGACGAAAGTTTTTTGCTATACAAGAATTCAACCCACAGCATCCAATCACCATTATTATTCTAGGAACAAGCAGGGGAAAAATCGGTTTGCTTCACCAATAGTGGGTTGGCTTATTCACATCCGAATACTTTCGAGTGATAGTGCTGAATGAGTAAGTGATAGAAGGGAAACCGTTGGAATTTAAACCATGGGGATGGAATTCCCCAGAACTTCTTATCTCGTGTGAAAATCGTAGTCAGTCTTACGACAATTGGTTTCTGTTTTGGATGAGCTGATACAATCTCATGGAAACGTAATAAGTGTCACATTTCTGGTGCAAGTTGGTTCCGTTTCGGTGACAATTTAGTCCCACAAGACAAATTGGTTCAGTCTTGGGAGAAATTGGAGAGGAAGTTGATGCAGTTTAGGTGCAAATTGGCACTGATTCAGGGTAACTTCATACAGTTTTGGGAGCAGGGCAAGATTATAAAGGATATGTGATTACACAACAAAAAACTTTGTATCCATTATTTCCACATTTGCCTCATCCTCAATATCTCTCTGATTTATGTACCACAGTAATTTATCTATTTGTATCGTTCTCTTCCCCCTCCCTCCCATCTCTCTCTCTCTCTCTTTCTCTTTTCACCTCTCCAAATATTGTCTCATCATTAAATCTCATCTCACATGTGTGCACACAACATCAAGTAGCGACGTACAACATTTCCATATCGGCCTCGCCATCTTCATCACCATCATCAACGTTTCTCTGATTTATACACCTCCGTAAATTTCCAATCTCTCTTCACCTACCCATTTCTAAGTATAATACTTATTTTAATAAGGGACAATATTTTAATATATTACAGAAGGAATGAAAGAAATAGTTTCCCCCTGTGGCTGAAACTCCTGACACTGACACTTCTACACCCCCAGTAGCTGAAACCTACTGCCCGTACCCACTGTCATCTTCTGGTGGGAAAAAGTAGAGCTCATGTGGGTTTGAATATCGTAGAACCAATTTTTATTTATTTTCGTGAATTTAATGCGTCGTAAAAATATCGAACTATAGTCGGTATCAGCCAGTGACGCTTAACCTGTAAGTTTTAGCATTAGTGTAAGTATGCAAACGACGAGCCTTTTTTGAAAAAAAAATCTTCGAGAATAATTCATTGAAGAATGAAGAATGAAGAACATGTTTAGTACCTGCAATATTGACTATTTTGAGTAATAAGACAATTTCATTTTGCTGCAAAATTTGAATTTTCATTCATAATCAGAGATCTGTACGTATACTTACATAATACAATACGCAACCCGCACGTGATTTATACACGAAGTTGTTACTTGTAACTGAATATAATGAATAATTTTATTTTGGTGGCAAAGATTTTATTCTGAGATGTGGGCTTTCTTTGTTGCATCTTCATCTTTGGCTATGTTTCATCTCTGTCTTGTTCCAGCACCAACTTTAGTTGTGTTGGGATGAATGTAAACAAACATTGCACTATTTCTGCTGGTACATTACTCAAATATGGAGTTTAAATGATAAACTACAATACTGATTTCATCAAAAAACTTTCATTCTGCCTAAAATGGCGGTTTCTCAATTGTTTGTCTATTGTATACATTGCGCATGTATTAACATCACATATTTTCATTAGATTTCGATCTTAAAAGCAATTGATTATAGGAAATACAGTCTGTGAGCGTTTCACAGAGCCTTGGCACTATACCTAGTTCAAACTCAAATATAAAGCAATATTAAGTTGTTTATATGACCGATTTTTTTTTTCTAGTTTATCTTCGTTCCCCGTGAAATGGTGCTTGCTAAGGTGAAGTGCTACAGCAAAACTTCTAAAAACTCTAGTTGATGTCAGTACCTTCTATGTACCGTCAACAACATGTCTTCAGAGTGAAATGACTATACCCTGAACGTCCTTAAGATGGGGGGATAATTAGAATAATGTAGATGATTTTATTTTGAGGGTGTGTTTTCTCTTACAGCAAGTGTAAGTGAATTCCTAAATAAAGAAATTAATTACGTTTTTAAAGTAACTGGCAGCAATTCAGATTGCCTTCTTGTTTGTGTACTTGCCATCATGTGTTCTCGAATTATACGTTTGGTAGGTTAGTCATACATTAGGTCGAAACATGAAGTTTGCCTGCCTGCTTAGCACTTTACCTTTATAGTCACATGTGTTTCAAGATGAAAATAACTTTGGGCAAATTAATTGACAGATATTTGCTGCATATATATATATATATGTAGCACATACCTGTCGGAATTGGTGCCTAACGCTTGATTGTGAACTCTCAAATTAATGGGACCAAACTGCTGAGGTCATCGGTCCCTAGGCTTACGCGACTACTTAATCTAACTTAAACTAACTTACGCTGAGGACAACACACACACCCTTGCCCGACTCGAACCTCCGACGGGGGGAGCCGCGCGAACCGTGACAGGACACCTTCGACCGCACAGCTACCCCGCGCGGCGTTTAAATGTTTTGTGGAGGGGTCTTGGACAAGTGAGTGGGAAGGGGTTGGGTGGTATTATTATTATTATTATCCTCTTTTGGAGTGTTTATTATTTTATCTATTAGTGTAAACATTCAGTTGGTTGACAATTGTTCTTGGTCATTCAAAAGGGTTTTCTTTTCTACTTTAGGTTTCTGTATGTGGTAATTTTCTTGCAGAGTTAGAAGATGTTTTTTATCGTTGGTTCTAATTATTTTCACGTCTTCTTCTCTAGAGGTTAGCTTGTGATTGTGTTCTCTTAGGTGTTCTGCAAATGTATGCTGAAACTTTAATAGCCAGCAGTATAATACTTCTCTGATACTGTGCTTGAGAAATGATATATTCTTCACCGTGCCGGAAGATGGACATCAACACATTGCGTGGGACAGTGCAGTGCGTGAAGGGCGCAATTAAGTGCGATATTATCACGTTCCTAACTCGTAACAAGTACCGGGAACGGAAGTTGTTAAGACAGCTTTGCATGCAGCGTAATAACAGAAGTACTTTCACGTTCTCTGTCGCTTCCTCTGCCTGTGGTTCTGTGGCGGAGTGGCGTCGGCGTGGTGCCTCGGCACTTGCGCTCCGGGGGCAGACCATAAATTCCAATAAAAACACTGAAAAATGTTTTTCCGATAGACTGTTCGACACGTCATGCGACGGTGGCACAATACCTATCTCCCTGCGAAAAAAGACGACGAAGAAACAGCGAGTAAAGTTGTACAGCGCAGACTAAAAATCCAAAGGCCTCGCCTCGATCTCGGTCGTCCTAGGATTTTTATCTATCACTTAAAACTTCTGTCACCTCTGGCAACATATGTTGATGTAAAAAATGCCGAGTTGGTATTCCGGTCGCTATGGGTTTATTTATCAATTGTTTTGTATTTGTAGTTCACTGTCGGTATTTCAATTTACATACTGTAATTTTCTCATTTTAGGTAGTGAGTGGAGCTGTGGTCGCTAGAAAATGGAGTGCCACGTAGAGAAATCGGAATATTTCCGACATATTATTCTGTTTGAGTTCCAGAAGGTGGTGGTAGCAGCGGAGGCAGCCAGAAATATTTGCACCGCTTATAAGGATAATGCCATTAGACAGAGCACGGCTAAATAATAGTTTTCTCGCTTTAAGTAGGATCGTTATGATATTAGTGACTCTCCATGTTCAGGAATACCTTCGGGGTTTGATGAAGATCGTTTAAGCGCATTAATCCACAACGATCCACGTCAGTGTAATCAAGGACTGACAAATGTGATGAGCTGTAATTATTCCACTATAGTGCGACATTTGAATGCAAGTGGAAAGACTCAGAAATCTGCTGTATGGATAACGCATGCTCTAAGCGAATATCATAAAAGTCAGATGGTGGACGGATGTGCACCGCTGCTTACTCGTCATCAACTGGCTCGTGAACGACACCGATCATTCCTACCGTTACTGGTGACGAGAAATAGTGTCTTTAGGCTGATATAAGAAAAAGAAAACAAATGGTTGAAAGCAAACAAAGAGGCTCTGCCCGTACAAAGACCTGCGCTCATCCACAAAAGATAATGTTATGCATCTCGTAGAACAGCGACGATGTGGTGTACTACGAATTGCTACCCCGCAGTGTAATCATCACTGCTAACATTTATTGTCAGCGAATAGTCTATTGGCGAACAACGACCAGACTGCCTGATGTTACTCAACGTTAACGCCCTTCCGCATTCTGCTATACTGCCCAAAAACCCTATACAGGAGTTGGGTTAGGAAGTCAATCCGCATCCATCTTTTTCACCTGATCTTGCTTCTTCAGATTTTCACCATCTCCGCTCTCTATCGAACAACCTTCAAGGAACTTTCTTTCCATTTCAAAATGCGCTCCGAACATGATTCGACGAGTTCTTCGTCTCAAAACCACATCATTTCTACAGTATCAGAATCGAAACGTTACCCCAGCTTGATAGACTGTTGTAAATAGTGAAGGAGAATATATTGTTGATGACTAAAGTCTCTGTTACGTGTTCCTGTTGTTTTTATTAAATTATTTTATTTTATTATTTTGTTATATATTTATTATATTACATATTATATATATTATATATAATGTTATTGGGAAAATGCTACGAAATTATGCTTATTGTTGTAGTACGTAGCCACGTACAAGGAGTGGCCGATAATATCGAAAGCCCTCAAACACAACTCATGCTCATGCCTAATAAAGTGTAGCTAAACCGTTGGTGTTCGAAACAGGATCTAGTCGTCTCGGGATGGGGAAATGTAGATCATGTATTGTTCTCGAGGGTGTACTACGTAATTCTTCCTGGAAAACAGTAGCAACTTCAGGTAACGACGTTGGAAGACCACAAACGCTCCATAATAATGAATTTGTGGATTCTGATCGGCAATGGAGATACTACAATTTGTCCTCGTGCTCACAAAACAAGTCCAGGATGATGTGAGTTGTGTGGACAGTGATCCTATGGTCTTGGGTGACATCATGACGATGGGATAACAAACTTTGTGCCATGAAATGCGACTGATCAGCTAAAACAGTCACCTAATGCTTGGCAGTCATGCGATCTTGCAGAGTTTCCATGGGTCCATGCAATACCACCTCTTCAGTGACGGTCTGTCACGGTTACTTACTCACACACTTACGGCACTTTCGATTGTGTTGTAAATTAGCGAATGATGTCTTTACGCTCTCCATGTATGCGTTATAAATCTTGTATATTCGTTTAGCTCCGTGAGAATGGACTCAACAATAAAGAGCGCTGTTCTCGCCAAGGTTGCAAAATTCTGAAGACATTGCTTTGGTGCCGTTCGTGGTCAAATAAGACAGCGCAACCTGGAGGCTTGGCAAGGATTTGCGTTTATTTTCAGGTATGCATTTCTTGCGGTGTTTCCATATTTTTGTCCAACCGCTGTAGATATCTACTGGTACTTATATCTGTAGTCATCCGCTTGCGTTAACGTTAAATTTAAATAGGCTCACCGTACACACCGAAATAGAAACGACTGCCGTCGAAACATCCTTATTCCAATCTTTACGTAACTTTACATAATTTACACAATAATGGCGACGCTCTGGAAGGAAACAAAATTTAAGTTTAAGTATCTCTTTAATGTCGATATTGACACAGATGGAGTGCTAGCTCATTTGCACAATGATGCCAAAGAATTAACACTTAAAGAACATAGTTCTTATACAGGGAAACAGCGATCTGTATTTCTTTATATATAAACCGGAAGCAGTCTTGATCATATAAATGTTTTAACACGGTGACGTGTTTCGAGCTTTTTATCAGAACATCTTCAGACCATGAATGTCTGCCGGAGGCGATGGCGCATAGCAAATCTCTTGCTTCTGGCTGGTGGTGACCCTTGCAGCGCGTCCCTTATTTCGTTTGATCTTCTGTCATACTTTCTACTTAGACACCCCGAAAGGTGAAGCATTGCTCTAGAATTTGTCACACTGTCGTCTTGTATGAATTTCTTTTACAGATGCACTACACACATGCAGATTCATTCCAATAAATCTAAATCCCTCTTTCTATTTGCTACTACTGACTCGAAGTTTTCCTCGCCTTTCACATCATCTCTTGGTATTAACTGAATACTCTATCCGTTTTTAAGTGCACTGTCTTGTATTTATGTCCTTTTCATTGTGCCAAGTGAAACGTTTGTCCAAGTCTTTCTGCATTTGTTCTTCCTGTAGATAATAGCACTGTTAGTGAACACCCCGGCAGAGATGCAGTCTTTTACGTGTACTGAGAACAGTGGTGTTTCTCGTAGGCTTCGTTGAGACACTCCTTCACTTACCTACAATTGCTGTAGAAGATTCGCTGTTTGTTATAGCGTATTCTTCTCGCCACTCACCAGTGAAAATACAACGTATGATCGCACCTTTGCTGTTAGCAACACAGTGATACAGTATTGTGCACCTTCCTGGAATCTACTAGAAAGGAATCTACCTGTTCACCGCTGTCTACTATTTGCAAGACATCGTGTGAGGAAAGGTAAGCTGTATTTCAAATGAGAGATTTCCCTGAAACTTTATCGAGCGAAACTCCTTTTTCTCCAGGAACGTGAAAATATGTGGGCTTAAAATATGCTATAGAATCCTGAAACAGACGGACATCAGCGTTATATAACTTACATACTGTTTGCATCTTTGAGTGAGTATGCAATGCTTTCGGGTGTAGCGATGAAGTAACTTTTCATATGTCTGAAGTGCAGTTGATAAGTAAACTTTTTCATTATATATGTTTTAGCTGTTTGTCTACTTGCATAACAAAACATTTCCTTTTATGATTTGTGTTTGAACAAAAAACACTTTCATTTCCCTTTTTATACCCTGTGTGAGTGACAATAGTTTGCTTCATTAGAGTATCGGGAGGAACGAAAAACAAGGTAGATGAGCTCCTTATATGTTAAGAAGAAGTGAAAGATTCTGAAGACACTGATGTTTTCTGCCCCTGTGACCAATACATAACCAAAGCGATAGAGAAGTTAAGTATAATAAATTAGAGACTAGCATTATTTTCTTGTAGTCATCTAAAAAGGAGGAGATGCACTGTATGTAAAAGCTGGACATGAAGTCAGAAATAATGAAAAAAACAGTTTTATGTAGGTAAGAGCCTAGAAGCATGTGCTTGTCATTTGTTACTACAGAATACTTCTATTGTAATTGTAAAGGTCTAAGACCTTATCCAAGTAACTTTGAGCTATTTGTGAGAAATGTAGATGCTTTATTGAGATACTTGTCAGACAAAAACAAGCCGTTAATTTGTGAAGATTTCAGTTTAGGTTTCTTAAAGGATTCTGACGGGAAAAATGATCTGGAGTCAATATTTGGCTGTTTCTCTTTGATTTCAGTGTAATTTTTTCAACTCGTATGCAGAAAGATAGCAGGACACTGACTCTTTATGTATTTATAAGCAATGCTCAGGTTGAAACAATTAATGTTACCCAGTTGATAACTGACTATCTCATCACTAAGCAAAATTAATGGAAATTAACAGTGTAGCACTTAACAAGTCTGAGATATTTTCATGTACAGCAGAGCAGAGAGACTTATTAATAACGACAGAGTACAATTACAAAGAACTGAAAGAGGTGGTATGAGGGGAGGTGTATATAGAAAGAGGTGTTAATATGAAATTCCATACGTCCCACAGTAAATTTATGTCGTTATCTGAAAGTTGTTTTCGTAAAATGTTATGCAGAAAATGCGGTACAAAAACAAGTAAGCCATGAATAGCTAAAGGGGTTTAAATTTCGTGTAAGAGGAAAAGGGATTGCCAGTATCCAACGTTACTTGCTTTCTACAAAAAGTACTATCATATTTTAAAGGAAGTCATTCAACTGTTCAGAAATACGCACATCATGACAAATAACTCATATAATAAGATTAAAATTAGTTTATTGTTGTGAAACAGGAGACAAGACAACCAGCCACTTTACGAAACAATAAATATAGCAGAAAAAAAAGGATTAAATGGTTCAGTTAAAGAAACAAGGGCGTATACTAAAAAGGCATTTCACAAAACTTTAAGCAACTATAAGTAGCGCAACATCCTTCACTGAAACTGACAGAACTACAAAACTCCAAGAAACAGAATTCATATGGCGTTGATGGAATTTCAAACGTAATACTGAAAAGTTGTTCCATCTCAATGTGTAATGTCCTCAATAACGTACGTAGTGCATCACTGGCACGTAGAATTTTTTCAGATAGATTAAAACATATTGTCGTGACAAAAAGACAAATAATTATCGACCGATTTCCATACTGACATCTGTTTCCAACTAACTCAAAAAAGTAATGTACTCAAGAGTAGTGTCACAATTAAGTAGAAGCAGTTAACTTAGTACATCACAGTTCGGATTCCAGACGGGACTTGATTACTATTTAATATTCACTCGCCAAATATTACAGGCCTTAAATCACTAACAGTCGCTAGTTGGTATTTTTTGTGATCTTTCAAAGGAGTCTGAATCCGTTGTTTATTTTACTCTCTTAGAGAAACGTGAGTTTTATGAAGTTAATGGCTTTACACACAACTGCTTTGAATCATAGACAAGAAACAGCAGTCAAAAGTTGTTTTTTCTTTATTTATAGGCCGTCGGTTGCATCTATACAGCCAATCCAAACATGCTATTTCTTAAAAGGTTAAAACAAACTACAATTCATTAGTGAATAATACAGAACCCTAATCATACAACACCACAGACACTTATAATACAATCACATTTCAAACAACGCACACGCACACACACACACACACACTTAAAAGCTATAATTTAATTCCAACTTTTAACACAAATTTCACTACCTGGTAGTAATTTATGAACAGGAGGATTAACACGTGAGAAAGAAGGACTTCACGCATGTGGACCAGCTCCGTAATCAGGCAGTCGGGTTCCCTTCTGTATAAGAGCACCCAAAGAAGACATGATTAATATCCTGGAGGTCCTGACAATCGCAAAGTGTCAATGGTGCGACGTGGAGTCTATAAAGGTGCCTTTGATGACAGTTATATTTCAGTATCAACCTGGCAATAATACTTTCAAACAAACAGTCGCTCATTACCTACGAGAAATCAGTTACATTTCACAGCATACTTAACAAACAAATTGCAAAAATTTGTGGTGAATAATTAAAAAGTTGAACGAAGAGAACATTGTAGTGACTGGACGGAAATCAAATCACAAAGGGAGCACCACAGGTCTCAATTTTGGGCACATTCCCATTTCTTATATGTGTGAATGCTTTCAAGTTAACATTCATCAAACAGCATTAGTACTTTTTGTGGACAATACGTGTATTATAATAAATTCAATAGAGAGTAAGCAAGAAAATAGATTGTTAATGATGCTCTTCAAATAATTATAAAATGCTTCTCTGAAACTGAACTCTCCGTAACTTTACAGAAACACATTATACTGAATTCCGTACAACAAATAGTCATACCAACAACTGATGCAGCACATGAACTGGAGTCGGTGTGTAGCATAGAATGCTTCAGATTTCTGGATGATTTTGAACTAGAAGAAGCATATAACCAAGCTGCTCAAAAAAAGAAAAGGTCAACCACTTTTGCTCTTCGTACAGTTGCTAGTCTTGGCAACAAACGAATCAATCTTACGATATACGTATTTTGCATAATTCGACTCAATAAGGTCTTCTGGAATAATTTGCTTTGTTAAATCATAAGTTAAAAATAAAGTACTGATCGCAGAAAGTCGAGCAGTAAGATAGATATTTGGTTTTCACTCGAGTCGTTATGTAGCCACCTGTTCAAGGAGTTAGGGATTTTAGTTAAAATCACAACACAAATACTCCCTAATGAACTTTGAAGAAAGTGATGTCCCCACCTACAACACTAGAGGGAAAAAATGGCTTTATTATCCATTATTAAAGCTGTCAGAGGCTCAGAAGGGAGCTAAATATGCAACTTTATATAATAACATAATAACATAATATAATAACATAATAAATAACATAAAATATCAGAAAGGTAGGGAAAACATGTTTTAAATCTAACCTAAAATATTTTATCCTGAACAACTCTCTTTATTCCATGGACGAATTTTTATTTCAAAACCGTAGCATGTAAAGAAAAGTTGGTTTTATGTATAGCTGAATGAGTAACATTAAAAAATGTGTTATAAACTGAATTTTCCTACGTCATTTTGACAGAGGAATAGCCCAAATGATGTAAGGAATATGTAGGTAACTGACTAACTTGCCTAGCGACAGAGAATAATTCTATTTTCACGCCAGTTCTCGATGTTAAGAACTGGTCTCAATTCCACCAACCGCATCTCACCATTTCAACTGAACCAGAGTTATGTGTTTCTGAACACAACGCCCAGACAGCTCTGATATTCAGTGCTATAATTTGCTTTCTTAGGGACTTATACAAAGTTTATCATA
This sequence comes from Schistocerca cancellata, assembly GCF_023864275.1. Taxonomy (NCBI): domain Eukaryota; kingdom Metazoa; phylum Arthropoda; class Insecta; order Orthoptera; family Acrididae; genus Schistocerca; species Schistocerca cancellata. The sequence goes on from NC_064630.1 coordinate 618,907,915, forward strand.
ACGAGTGCTCTGCATACGAGACAACAGTGCTGTTGAATAGGAAAGTAATATTAAGTTAAGTGCAGAAACATACATATTGGGATATGGGCCATTCTGTCTTGTTACTGATCTATATCGGGAGAGCAAGCCGTAACAGAACTAATCCAGCTGGTGTGCAAAACAAATCAAACAAACTTCAAGAGGAATATAATAATACCAGTTCAAAAAAAAGGTCTTGTGCTCGCAGGTGTCAAACTAAAAATCCAACAAATCATGGTTGCAAAATGCAGATACGAATTAATTACAGAAGAATGGAAAAACTGGTGGAGACCGACATGGGTTCGATCAAGTTGAGTTTTGGAGAAATGTTGGGCCACTTGAGGCAGTGTGCACCATACGACATATCTTAGGTGACAGACGTTTATAGGCTTTACAGATTTACAGTATGATTTCGAAAATGTTGAGTAGAACACACTCTGAAAATCTGAAGATCGCAGGGATAACGTACACAGAGCGAACCGTTATCAACAAATGGCTCTGAGCACTATACGACTCAACTTCTGAGGTCATCAGGCCTATAACTTAGAACTAATTAAACGTAACCAACCTAAGAACATCACACACATCCATGCCCGAGGCAGGATTCGAACCTGCGACCGTAGCGGTCGCTCGGTTCCAGACTGCAGCGCCTAGAACCGCACGGTCACTCCGGCCGGCGTTATCAACAACTTGTACAAAAACCAGACATAAGAGTAGAAGAAAACGAAAGGGGAGCAGTGATAAAAATTTCTGGCACTCTCTGTTGTCCTATTATTTTTGATTGTCTTTCTTTTCCCACTATGGAATTCGAGTCACCCAGCAAATTAAATTTTCATCTCCCATAACTATCGGAATAATTTTTTTATCTCATAACACATTCTTTCTTTCTCTTCATAATCTGCAATGCTAACTGGCATATAAACATGTATTACTGCAGTGGGTGTTGCCTTTGAGTCCGTCTTGGCTACAATAACGCGATCACTATGCTGTTTATAGAGTTCGACTCCAAGCACTGTCAAGGATTTTTCTTTGGTGGAAGGACTGGTATGGAGTCCACTCAACCTCGTTATGCCAGTTGAGGAACTACTCGAATGAGAAGCAGAGGCTCCACGGGCTAGAAAGCCGGTGATTAAAGCTACAGCACATTATGTACTTTGAAATTACAAACAACGAATTCTAATGTGTTTTACACTGCCACAATGACCAAACGCTTATAAGAATCGCATTTTTTTCTTTTTGTGCAAGGAATTCACGTCTCAGATATGATGGTTGTACTGGTTATGCCCATAGACCTTATGATCGTGAGAAACCTTTATGAAGGACGCCAGTAAATGTTGTTTCCTACACGCACATGTGTGGAATATAAGAAGCGACTGCAGTTTTCCACTGTGGTACAAGTAAATGCCCAAGGGGGGGAAATTAGATAATACCTAAAGAATGAAATAAAGAATTTATTTCAAAAATAACAACAGCCTACGCAGATAAACGATCCCCCTAAACACACACATCAAAAAAAGTTTTGCATCATACCGGTTCCCAGAACTCCTGAAGACCCTAGACATTGTGTCACAGATACAGTCCTTTGACTGTTCAGAGATGTCGCTAAACCCGCCCAAAGATGTAAACAACCACGCATGAGCAGCGCCTATTAGACGGAGGGGGACCGACAGCCGATCAGTTCTTGTCATCCCACCAGGAAGGAGGTCTATAGTTCAATCATGCCTAAACGGTCAAATCTGCTGTTCGATAGCGTCCGCGTTGTTACTTTGTGCCAGGGAGAGCTCTCAACAAGGAAAATGTCCAGACGTCTAGGAGTGAATCAAAGCGATGTTGTTCGGACATGGGAGAGATACAGAGAAACAGGAACCGTCGATAACAGGCCTCGCTCAGGCCACCTAAGGGCTACTACTGCAGTGCACGACCCCTACCTTCGGATTATGGCTCGGAGAAACCCTGACAGCAACGCCACCATGCTGAATAATGCTTTGCGTACAGCCACAGGACGTCGTGTTATGACTCAGCCTCTGCGCAATAGGCTGCATGATGTGCAACTTCACTCCCGACGACCATGGCGAGATCCATCTTTGAAACCACGACACCATGCAGCGCAGTACAGATTGGTCCAACGACATGCCGAATGGACCGCTCAGGATTGGCATCACGTTTCCTTCACCGATGAGCGTCACATTGCCTTCAACCAGGCAATCGTCGGAGACATGTTTGGAGGCAATCCGGTCAGGATGAACCCTTTAGACACACTGTCCAGCGAGTGCAGCAAGGTGGAGGTTCCCTGCTGTTTTGGGGTGGCATTATGTGATGCCGACGTTCGCCGCTGGTGGTCATGGAAGGCGCAGTAACGGCAGTACGATACGTGAATGCTATCCTCCGACCGATAGTGCAACCATATCGGCAGCATATTGGAGAGGCATTCGTCTTCATGGACGACAATTCGTGCCCCCATCGTGCACATATCGTGAATGACGTCCTTCATGACAACGACATCGCTCGACTAGAGTGGCCAGCATGTTCTCCAGACATGAAACCTATCGAACATGCCTGGGATTGATTGAAAAGGGCTGTTTATGGACAACATGACCCACCAACCACTCTGAGGGATCTACGCCGAATCGCCGTTGAGGAATGGGGCAATCTGGGCCAACAGTGCGTTGATGAACTTGTGGATAGTATGCTACGGCGAATACAGGCACGCATCAATGCAAGAGGACGTGCTACAGGGTATTAGAGGTACCGGTGTGTACGGCAGTCTGGACCACCACCTCTGAAGGCCTCGTTGTATGGTGGTACAGCATGCAATTTGTGGTTTTCATGAGCAATAGAAAGGGTGGAGATGATGTTTATGTTGATCTCTATTCCAATTTTCTGCACACGTTCCGGAACTCGCGGAATCGAGGTGATGCAAAACTTTTTTTGATGTGTGTTTATAACACGCCTCTGATTGAATTACCCTGTATGTCTTGTCTTTATCTCATGCGACTGAAAGTTTTTGGTAATAACAAGAGCATTTCAACGTCTTGCAGTCTCTTTCCAGAGGGAATGTCTCTGTTCTCCGTGTTACCCCGTCAACCACAGATCTGTGGAGAATCAATTCACTTTGAACGAAGTGTGTTGAGAGGTATGGATATGAAAAGCAAGAAAATTGTTGCAGACATATCGTGAAATAAAACACTTATTTTGTAGTTTGTTTTAATGATGAGTTTTCCTTCTAAAATTATTCTATGTATCATTCTAACAACGCTGATCAAAAGGGAAACAGTTTTACATGGTGACAAATAATTCCTTTTTGACTACTTGTAACAAAACTGATACGTTTTTACAGGCTTGTACTGAAATGTTATCGTAGTAATCACATTGAAGGACAAAAACTATCAAATCAGGCACTTAAGGTTGACAGTGAACTAATCTAATTTCGTGTATGCTCAGTCTGTTCCCTGTGGGCCGATAACAGCAAAGGTTGCGTGATGACACCAAACGACGTGGTGGACTCTGCACTCATATTCAGGAGTAATGTGGCTCAAATTCCTGTCCAACCATCAGGAATCAGTTTCGCGTTGTTGCTTTAAGTTGTACATTGTGTCCCTTACGAGTCCTGAGATTGTAGTTATTTTAGGACATTACATATTAAATGCGACTTATTGATGGAGAATAGACTGAGCAGATGCCCTATTGGAGCACACAATTCCGTGCCATATTTAATAACTAATTTTGTTTTCATTTTCTTTTATAACTGGAGTCGTATGGTAAGTATGTTGCTTCAAGGAACCATCACACAAAATAGCTAGTCTAATCGGGTCTTTTGGCACTGTTTATCGTAATGAAAAGTCGAAAACTGCCTTCTAGTAACTAGGAATATTACCAAAAATATCAGTACCGGTAATTATTTCTTATTTATCGCTTAACAGAAAAAGCACTAACAAAAAGGTAAATCTTTCTTGGATCAGAGCTGAAATTAAGTAAGCACCTCAGACTATCGCCTGCTTTCGTTTTACATAAAACTTGTGTACTCTACAGTTAAGAACTATTTTAATTTTCAGTGAAAATTCTGACAAAAAAGATTGTTTCCACAAAGCAAAAAGAGAAACTGTTGATTGGTAGTGGTTCTCTTCAAGTTCTGTTTATCGTACATACACACTAAAATTAACTTTAAATTTTATTTCATTTATTTAACGCGATGAATACGACATAACGTTCTAATCAAGTTCAGCCGAATGCTACGAACTGACATTTTCACCAGTTCACAATCCTTTGCAAATATAAGTGTGGATACTTTGCTCAGTCTTAGAGTAGTATTCACGTTAATGACAACCAAAACACGTGGATAAATACCACGAGGAGGTGAAATAAGCGTAACTGCTTTACTTTCAGTGCCTCACAGCCCAATAGAATCCATGCAACGCTACAGGCCTCTAACCATTGATCCTACAACATTTACATCAGATGTTTGGAATGGAGACTCTCAAAGGGTTATAGATGACTCTGGTGCACGACTAAATCCTTACCAAATTTAATCATCAATACCCGTCACTTGCCATTGTATCGCTTCATTTATTCATACAGTCATAAAGTGAAAAATATTCTGTGAAACAGTAGACATTTTCATTTAGCAGTATGTATTATTTTAGGTGTTAAATGTTCAGGCACTAAGTTACAATACGTTATCTGGATTACTGATTCCACTAACTGACAACAGCGTGCTCACACGAATGTCGATGCAGTATTATCCGAGACGTTTACCAGAAATGTGCAACAGGTGTCATTCTCTTCCTGTTCAATACATTAATACTTGATTTTACATACTTCAATAGCTCCACCCTTTTTGATCATTAAAGCTACAAAAGTGGAGTATTTACAGCATTAAATACTCCACACTCTAGTGCAGATGGATGGCTTTGTTATAGCAGTTACAGAGTAGTTAAACTGTGGTGACTCCTGGAAGAAATTCCTAACCAAAGCCATGGGGCCTGCCTGTTACTCGAGCCCACGCCTCACTTACTAGACTACATAAAATAGGATTATAGGTGTCACCTACCACCAAGAGAATACATTTCTTTTGCGAGCACCCTACGTAGTCTATAGGACGAGAGAATTATTGCTGACGTTAACGAAAAGCAGAGCTATTTCTCATTTAGAAGTATGTTGTGTATCAAACAGTGCGGCTCGCCGTTTAATATCCTCAACGATGAATTTTTACCAGTAGCACTGCGTTGTTAACAACACCAACAGCAGTGTGAATAGAACCATTGCTATTATTATTGTTATTTATTATTAATAATAAGAAAAAAGGCAGGCATCTGAAGAGTAGTGTTTCCTCAGATGTACTCTATTTCAGTTTTCACCCAGTGGCAAGAGGTGCGGATCTTGTGAACGTAGGCGCAATAACATTCTGTTGAACAAAATCATGGGAATGTACTCAAGGTGTTTGACTTCAGTGTTATACGTTTCATTAAAACTAATATCTATCCGTATTGACTTTTCCGGGAATACAAATTACCTCTTATGTGATGTGAGATCAGAAGTTAAGGATTAATTTTTTTCTTTTCTTATATTATCTTGAGTCGTCTGACTGACCCGATGCGACCCGCCATAAGTTCCTCTCTTACAGCAGCCTCTTAATCTCAGACTAGCAGTGTCCTTAGTTATTTGTAGCGTATGTTATATTCTCTATCTTCCTCTACATTCTTAACTTCTGTCTCATCATACTGTCCTTTCTTCTTATCACTGTTTTCCATATGTCCCTCCCTTCGGCGATTCTGCAGAGAACTTACTCACTTTTTATCAGCCTATCTAATTTTCAACATCCTTCTGTAGCACCATATTTCTCAGATGCTTTGATACTCTTCTTTTCTGGGTCTCTCACAGTCCATGATCCACTTCCATATAATACTGTGCTGCAGATTTGATAATTTTTCCCCAACGTAAGGCTGATATTTGAGGTAAGTAGACTTCTGATGGCCATAAATACTCCTCTGAGTGAGCTAGTCTGCTTTTTGTATCCTCCTTGGTTCTTTTGTCAATTGTTATTTTGCTTCTAAGGTAACAGAATTCCTTCACTTTCTCTGTTTTTTGGTTCCCAGTATTGATGTAAACTTCGGCAATCTCGTTTCTGCTACTCTTCATTACTCCCGTCTTCCTTCGGTTCATTTTAAATCCATAGTGCGTGCTCATTAGACTCTATATTCCATTCAAAGGGCCCTGCTGTTGTTCCTCACTTTCACAGAGGATAGCAATATGAACTTCTTCAATGTGTATACTGAACCGTAGAGACAAAAGACTACATACCTGTCTCCGCTCTAAACAAAGCATTTCGATGTTTGTCTTCTATTCTTACTTTTGACTCTCGGTTCTTGTATATTGATTAACCGTCTTTTCCTACAGCGTACATCTGTTTACCCAAGAATTTCGAACATCTTGCATCATTTTTCATTGTCGGACGTTCTTTCTAGGTCGACAAATCCTATGAAAGTGTGTTGATTTTTCTTAAATCTTGCTTCCATTATAAAACGAGAGGTCAGAACTGCCTTTCCTAAAGGGAAAGAAAGCAAAAACACCGTGTTTCCAGTATGGGTACACAAGAACTATAACACAAGCGTTCTCTACGAAGATGCATAACACCTGTCTGTAGTATGCAATCAATTTACAGTTTAATATCCGAAATCTTCTGCTACTGCTTTTTTTTTTTTTTTTTTTTTTTTTTTTTTTTGTTATCAGTCTACTGACTGGTTTGATGCGGTCCGCCACGAATTCCTTTCCTTTGCTAACCTCTTCATCTCAGAGTAGCACTTGCAACCTACGTCCTCAATTATTTGCTTGACGTATTCCAATCTCTGTCTTCCTCTACAGTTTTTGCCCCCTACAGCTCCCTCTAGTACCATGGAAGTCATTCCCTCATATCTTAGCAGATGTCCTATCATCCTATCCCTTCTCCTTATAAGTGTTTTCCACATATTCCTTTCCTCTCCGATTCTGAGTAGAACCTCCTCATTCCTTACCTTATCAGTCCCCCTAATTTTCAACATTCGTCTATAGCACCACATCTCAAATGCTTCGATTCTCTTCTGTTCCGGCTTTCCCACAGTCCATGTTTCACTACCATACAATGCTGTACTCCAGACGTACATCCTCAGAAATTTCTTCCTCAAATTAAGGCCGGTATTTGATATTAGTAGACTTCTCTTGGCCAGAAATGCCTTTTTTGCCGTAGCGAGTCTGCTTTTGATGTCCTCCTTGCTCCGTCCGTCATTGGTTATTTTACTGCCTAGGTAGCAGAATTCCTTAACTTCATTGACTTCGTAACCATCAATCCTGATGTTAAGTTTCTCGCTGTTCTCATTTCTACTACTTCTCATTACCTTCGTCTTTCTCCGATTTACTCTCAAACCATACTGTGTACTCATTAGACTGTTCATTCCGTTCAGCAGATCATTTAATTCTTCTTCACTTTCACTCAGGATAGCAATGTCATCAGCGAATCATATCATTGATATCCTTTCACCTTGTATTTTAATTCCACTCCTGAACCTTTCTTTTATTTCCATCATTGCCTCCTCGATGTACAGATTGAAGAGTAGGGGCGAAAGGCTACACCTTGTCTTACACCCTGCTTAATACGAGCACTTCGTTCTTGATGGTCCACTCTCATTATTCCCTCTTGGTTGTTGTACATATTGTATATGACCCGTCTCTCCCTATAGCTTACCCCTACTTTTTTCAGAAACTCGAACAGCTTGCACCATTTTATATTGTCGATCGCTTTTTCCAGGTCGACAAATCCTATGAAAGTGTCTTGATTTTCCTTTAGCCTTGCTTCCATTATTAGCCGTAACGTCAGAATTGCCTCTCTCGTCCCTTCACTTTTCCTAAAGCCAAACTGATCGTCACCTAGCGCATTCTCAATTTTCTTTTCCATTCTTCTGTATATTATTCTTGTAAGCAGCTTCGATGCATGAGCTGTTAAGCTGATTGTGCGATAATTCTCGCACTTGTCAGCTCTTGCCGTCTTCGGAATCGTGTGGATGATGCTTTTCCGAAAGTGAGATGGTATAAGGCCAGACTCATATATTCTACACACCAACGAGAGTAGTCCTTTTGTTGCCACTTCCCCCAATGATTTTAGAAATTCTGATGGAATGTTATCTATCCCTTCTGCCTTATTTGACCATAAGTCCTCCAAAGCTCTTTTAAATTCCGATTCTAATACTGGATCCCCTATCTCTTCTAAATCGACTCCTGTTTCTTCTTCTACAACATCAGACAAATCTTCACCATCATAGAGGCTTTCAATGTATTCTTTCCACCTATCTGCTCTCTCCTCTGCATTTAACAGTGGAATTCCCGTTGCACTCTTAATGTTACCACCGTTGCTTTTAATGTCACCAAAGGTTGTTTTGACTTTCCTGTATGCTGAGTCTGTCCTTCTGACAATCATATCTTTTTTGATGTCTTCACATTTTTCTTGCAGCCATTTCGTCTTAGCTCCCCTGCACTTCCTATTTATTTCATTCCTCAGCAACTTGTATTTCTGTATTCCTGATTTTCCGGGAACATGTTTGTACTTCCTCCTTTCATCAATCAACTGAAGTATTTCTTCTGTTACCCATGGTTTCTTCGCAGCTACCTTCTTTGTACCTATGTTTTCCTTCCCAACTTCTGTGATGGTCCTTTTTAGAGATGTCCATTCCTCTTCAACTGTACTGCCTACTGCGCTATTCCTTATTGCTGTATCTATAGCGTTAGAGAACTTCAAACGTATCTCGTCATTCCTCAGTACTTCCGTATCCCACTTCTTTGCGTATTGATTCTTCCTGACTAATGTCTTGAACTTCAGCCTACTCTTCATCACTACTATATTGTGAGCTGAGTCTATACCTGCTCCTGGGTACGCCTTACAATCCAGTATCTGATCTCGGAATCTCTGTCTGACCATGATGTAATCTAATTGAAATCTTCCCGTATCTCCCGGCCTTTTCCAAGTATACCTCCTCCTCTTGTGATTCTTGAACAGGTTATTCGCGATTACTAGCTGAAACTTGTTACAGAACTCAATTAGTCTTTCTCCTCTTTCATTCCTTGTCCCAAGTCCATATTCTCTTGTAACCTTTTCTTCTACTCCATCCCCTACAACTGCATTCCAGTCGCCCATGACTATTAGATTTTCGTTCCCCTTTACATACTGCATTACCCTTTCAATATTCTCATACACTTTCTCTATCAGTTCATCTTCAGCTTGCGACGTCGGCATGTACACCTGAACTATTGTTGTCGGTGTTGGTCTGCTGTCGATTCTGATTAGAACAACCCGGTCACTGAACTGTTCACAGTAACACACCCTCTGCCCTACCTTCCTTTTCATAACGAATCCTACACCTGTTATACCATTTTCTGCTGCTGTTGTTATTACCCGATACTCATCTGACCAGAAATCCTTGTCTTCCTTCCACTTCACTTCACTGACCCCTACTATATCTAGATTGAGCCTTTGCATTTCGCTTTTCAGATTTTCTAGTTTCCCTACCACGTTCAAGCTTCTGACATTCCACGCACCGACTCGTAGAACGTTATCCTTTCGTTGATTATTCAATCTTTTTCTCATGGTAACCTCCCGCTTGGGAGTCCCCTCTCGGAGATCCGAATGGGGGACTATTCCGGAATCTTTTGCCAATGGAGAGATCATCATGACACTTCTTCAAATACAGGTCACATGTCCTGTGGATACACGTTACGTGTCTTTAATGCAGCCAGAAAATCTTGGTTGGATGCCCCAGGATATATTTTCGTCACAGACAGTTATTCGCAATGTTCTGGATGTGTCGAATGAGCTTCAGTTATTTACACTAGTGCTTGTCGCAAATTTCATTGCCCTCTACGAGTCTTTATGCGTTAATGAATAATGGTAACTATAGTTGTCCAGAAATCTCAGCGTCGTCTCTGAAGTCACATTACTCGTTGCGGCAAGCGAATAAAACCATTTTATTTCCTTTCTGTTCGTTGTGTTGCTTCTGAGGTACGTAAGTTAACACTACTGACCATTTAAATAGATTGATTGTCACACATTACTTCACACCAGCAAATGTAAAAGGTAACGTTATCCATTTTGGAGCTATACATTGTTGCATGGCGTAAAAAGAATGTTTTATTACTTGACTGATGCTCCAGCTACTTAAGAGTGTGGGATGATTATGGTATAGCAGCCTTGTTATACCATGGTTCAGTGCTTTTTTCCTTATTTGCTGACCGCAGAACATCCCCATTATTAGCTATGGGTTAACACTCTATTACATGTGATTAGAGTACAGTTGTAGTGGGACTTTTAAAATTTTGTGTAGTATCAAGACTCCACCCAAAATTTTTAGCGCACATGTATTTATGTGTATCAATGCGTCCGATTCTTTCCCGGTTTGCATATCACAGGCCAGAGGGACAACTCATTTGGAAATGGAAGTCCGTTTACGGTTTCATGAAGAGTCACGCTGTGCGGGCTTTCTGGTGAGTATAGATGTGTGTGCCTGAGGTTGAGTATACGAAGCCTAGAAGACGTGCATACGGAGATTTTATTATATTTCAAGTGGCGCTCTCTCCCGCTTTTTAATTCCGGTGTTCAGTGAATCACTTTTATTTGAATTACCGTTTAATGCACTCCCATTCTGTTATTGGAGTTTTGAGTGGGACATTTATTTTCTAAAGAACATTACCGTTGTGTTACAATAACGAAAAATAACATCTTACATGCTTCAAATCAGTCGTCTAAAAAGAAATTCGCATGCGTGTCAGTAACGCCGACTTTGAGCACCCTGAACTCAAACCGTTTAAATAAACTACTAGCGATGGAGAAATACAGGAGTTTCACACTCAGTAGTTATGGACTAGTAGTAATAGCATCGATAGTGCCTTAATTTTTACGAATACTCTAGTTTTGTAAATAATTAGTGCTTTGCTAAAGAGTTGTCGGCCTGCAGCTAACGTTAGGTGACCGAATAAAGTTTAGGCACTGAATGTGAGGGGTAGCTGTGTCGCACTAGCTGCTAGCCCTAGCCCCAGTGATGTTGTCATTGTTAGTAATGTGCAGAGATGGGTCAACTCGTGTTACCAAACCGGGTTAAATCGGGTGGAGGGGATTTCAGGTCAATCCGAGTAAGATAGTTAGTAACTCGAATTGTGTTCACGCTACCTATGATGGTTTCGCGCGAGGTTGCAGTTTACCGCCGTCGCGCCGATCGTACCGGAGTTGAGTCTATGCCTGAAGAACGGGATGTCACTCTCTGATCTTTAAAAGTGCAGTATCCTATTATGATTTCTTTGGTCGAAACTCGTGAAGCGTTTGATAAGCTCTGTTTTCAAGGGGGTTAAGGTAGTCCGATCACCCGCCTAACCTTGCAGGAAATTCAAAGTATCTCATGACAGTATTCAAATTTAGGCCAGTAGTGTGGCATTCATTAACCTTAGCAATACCAATGCATTTTCCACAACGCGCATTACCAGAGGATGTTGTACTTCATGCGCACCTTAAAAAAGTTAAAAAAACAAAATACTTTTTAAAGAGGTAGTGATGTGTATCTTACCTTAGCGCCCACTGCTTCGCTCGTGTAGACTGTATGGACGGCACACATTTTTTTTTTTACTTTAATCGAATTCTTATGTTGTTCGCAGACCACTACACCTGAATTTTTCACGCAAAATAAGGTCACAGGAGCATGGTCTTTGCCGACTTTACTTCTGACCAAAAAGCAGTCCAGGCAGCTGGAGTCCAATGTTTTTTGTGTTCTTATGCTGGTATTTCCATAAAAACTTCATCTCCCGACACATGTATCTTTACATTTAACCTAAAAATATTTTCGTCCCCTATTTTACCCCCTTAGTGGTCGAATTTACAAAAATGCAGAAACACATATTTATTTTATTTCTGACTCAGAAACTATACACCAATTTTCACAGTTCTAGCTTCAAAATTGCCTTGATAGCAACATATTTACAAAAGCCTCTCAGCCCCTATTTCACCCCCTTATGAGTGTAATTTCGAACAATCCCTTCGTAAATGATGCCTAACTATAATATCCATACGATCTCCACTTTTCATGTTCTTATCCTTACCAGTTTGAGATGGTTTTTTTATATCTAATAGAGAAGCCAAATTCCAATTTTCATAGATTTAGCTTTAAAAATGCTTTCATAACGGAATACTTCGTAGAACTCTGCCCCCCCCCCCCATATATGAATTGAATTTCCAAAAACATTGAAACAACTATTTTTTATTTCTAACCAAGAAGTCAATTATCAATTTTCATATAGCTAGCATTAAAAATATTTTAGTACTTCTTAAATTATGATCTCTTTTCATAAAAACTTTCATCCCCTATTCTACCTCCATAGTGGCTAAATTTCAAATCAAAATGCTGAAACAATCGTTTCTTTATTTCTGACTGAGAAACCTAATATCAATTTTCGAAGGTGTAGCTGCAAAATTGCCTTAATAGTGACATGTTTCCAGAAAAACTTTCATCCCCTATCTCATCCCACAGTGGTGGAATTTCGAAAAATCCCTTCTTAAACTATGCTTTCGGTATAAGTTCAACACCCTGCGAAAATTTTAAGTTTCTATCCTTAGTGGTTTGAGCTGGGCGATAGTGAGTCAGTGAGTGAGTGAGTGAGTGAGTGAGTCAGGACACTGCCTTTTATACATCGAGATTACATTCATTATGTAAAGGGACATTATTACCAAGACATACATTTTGGGTTTAAGTGCAGTAGCCATTCGTCCTTGTGGAAGGGCATTTGGTTACAAAATCACCGATTATGAACTGCACTAAAAAGAAAAAGAAAAGTTATAATAATGTTGGGTGTATTGATCGTAAGAAAAAAATACAATAGATGGAACAAATTGCTTTCACATCAGATACTTCGATGACAGACAAACAGACAATAAGTAATGTGTTTTCAACGTGATAGCCGATTTCAAATCGTTCAAATGGCTCTAAGCACTATGGGACTTAACATCTGAGGTCATCAGTCCCCTAGACTTAGAACGACTTAAAACTAACTAACCTAAGGACATCACACACATCCATGCCCGAGGCAGGATTCAAACCTGCACCGAGCGAGGTGGCGCAGTGGTTAGCACACTGGACTCGCATTCGGGAGGACGACGGTTCAATCCCGTCTCCGGCCATCCTGATTTAGGTTTTCCGTGATTTCCCTAAATCGCTTCAGGCAAATGCCGGGATGGTTCCTTTGAAAGGGCACGGCCGATTTCCTTCCCCATCCTTCCCTCACCCGAGCTTGCGCTCCGTCTCTATTTCCAGGGGCATCCAACCAAGATTTTCTGGCTGTAACTATTTCAGTGCAGCAGAAGATTTCGGATATTAAACTGTTAATTGATTGCATACTACATACAGGTGTTATGCATCTTCGTAGACAACGCTTGTGTTATAGTTCTTGTGTACTCATACTGGAAACACAGTGTTTGCTTTCTTTCCCTTTAGGAAAGGCAGTTCTGACATCTCATTTTATAATGGAAGCAAGATTTAAGAAAAATCAACACACTTTCATAGGATTTGACGACCTAGAAAGAACGTCCGACAATGAAAAATGATGCAAGATGTTCGAAATTCTTGGGTAAACAGATGTACACTGTAGGAAAAGACGGTTAATCAATCTACAAGAACCGAGAGTCAAAAGTAAGAATAGAAGACAAACATCGAAATGCTTTGTCGACGGGACGTTAAACACTAATCTCCTCCCCTCGAACCTGCGACCGTAGCAGCAGCGTGGTTCCGTACTGAAGCGCCTAGAACCGCTCGGTCACAGCAGCCGGCCGCCGATTTCATATAAGAAAAGAAATTGCAGTCGAAATAGTATGCAGACAGCGCAGAAGCTAACGAGAGAAATGAACCCTAAAGAATTTTTCTACAAACTCGGTTTGGATACCGCATGTGAAGAGAAGATACAACCTGAGCAGGCGTGAATGTGGCAAACGACGTCGAACGTTAATTTAGCTTTTCCTGGCAATTCGGTTTGAAGAAGCGTAGAGTCAGCTCGGTTTATGACACGGACTAACTTGAACTGGGCTGCTATTAACTAGAATTGAACGCGTTGCACGGCGGGCGGCGCTGAGTCACGCTTTGTTTCGCCCTAGTTTGGACATAACCACCGCCTTCGCCTTTTTCCTTTATTGTATTTCGATTCCCCCCGAAGGGGGTGGGCTGGCAGCAGGTTATTACGCTGCTCTGCAGCCTACAGACTTTTTAAAATGTAAGGAGAAGGTAAGAAACAATAAAAGCAGGCGATAAAATGGGGACTTAAATTCTAAAACGGCGGAAAATTGGGGAAAGTTTAAACATAAAGCAAAGGGTTGGAAAAGCGAATAAAAATGCACAGGATGCAGACTGTAAACACTGCACTAAAATGCGGGCACCATAGCCTAGGGCAGATGGGGGGGGGGGGGGGGGTGGACCTGGACAGATGAGGGTGAAAACAAGGAGGGAGGAGAGGAAAAACGAAAGGGAGGTGGGGGGAACCAAAGGAGGGATAGGACTCATAAGGGGGGGGGCGGTCAGGACAGCTGCGAGAGGGAATGGGAAAAGGCAGAGGAGGGAAATGCAAAAGGACCCGGGGAAGAGAAGGGGGGCAGAGAGAGGGTAGGTGGGGAAAAAAGAGGATGGAAAGAGGGGGAGAGAGCCAGCCCAAGAAATGGATGTAGGAAAGGAGGGGGGGTGAGGATCAGAGTTGATAGGGGGGATAAATGGAATGAGAGAGGGCATCATCCGGGAGGGGGAAATCCGAATTTATCCGAGTCATATATATCTATAACTTCAGTAACGCGCCCGAGCTTAACATTATCACCAGTCTGCTTTCAACTTTTCAAGCCGATAGACCAAAAACTGCATCCTATGCAGTATCCATGACGCTCGTGGCTAATATGCAGGTTGATTATAATGAAAGCATACCTTTCAAAACGCTGTAGAAATAACACAACTGGTCTTAATGACGTTAAACTGCAACGGAATATTATCGGAGAAGGGGGAAAACGTATGGCAGAAGAAAAAAAATAGTGTGAAAATCGGTCAATAGATGGCGCTGTATGTCTCAGAATACGTAAATGAAACACCTGTCAAGCGCACCATCCATTGAAATTGCTATAAACATGCCGGGTACACGGCTTTTCCTCCTTTCGCATCTGCGACGTTCGCCATGACTGTCTCAATGCAGGACCGCGCTCTGCTTGGAGAGCTGTCTTACAAGAATGATGTGCACACTTCGCTCTGCAGACGTTCCTGACATTGAAGGGTTTGAAAAAAGGCTTTGGTCCGATGACTGCTTGGGTCTGGAGAAAATGATTCGGAAATTTGAAAAGACGGGTTCTTTTGGTGTGCAACCTGGTAGAGGGAGGAAACGAATTGATGTGACGTCAGTCGAAGCAGTGGCCACAGCAATGCAGGAGCAGACGAGTGGTGGTGTGGAAACGTGTACTGCACGGAGAATTGCACTAACATCGGACATACCCGTGAGCAAGGTGCGTAAAATTCTACAAAACATCCTTCTTTGCTATCCATTCAAAATTACCCATGTGCACCAGTTGCTACCTGTTGATCTGCCAGCAAGAGAGACCTTTGCTTTAGAATTTCTGCTCGCATGGAAGTGGACAATGATTGCCCGTGGGAGATTTTGTGGATAGAAGAAGCCCATTTCCATCTGACAGAATCCTATGTCAATACTCAGAATTGTCGAATATGGGCAATGGAGAATCCACAAGCGAATCAACCAGTAGGACTTCATACTGAGAAAATCACTTTGTGGTGCGGGTTTACGGCATCATTTATCATAGGGCCATATTTTTTCGAAGAAGTAGGTGCTTCCGGGCCTGTTCCCTGTACCATCACTGGTAAGTGCTACGAGTGTCTTTTCCGAAACCACGTCATTCTAGCCGTCCAGCAGCATGGATCTGTGGATGAGATCATTTTTATGCAACATGGTGCACCTGTGCACATTGCAAATCCAGCTAAGCAGCTGCTGAAGCGCCATTTCGGAAATGCTACACTACTGGCCATTAAAACTGCTACACCAACGAAGATGACGTCCTACAGACGTGAAATTTAACCGACGGGAAGAAGACGCTGTGATATACAAATGATTAGCTTTTATGACCATTCACACAAGGTTGGCGCCGGTGGCGACACCTACAACGTGCTGACATGAGGAAAGTTTCCAACTGATTTTTCATACACAAACAGCAGTTGACCGGCGTTTCCTGGTGAAACGCTGTTGTGATGCCTCGTGTAAGGAGGAGAAATGCGTACTATCACGTTTCCGACTTTGATAAAGGTTGGATTGTAGCCTATCGCCAGTGCGATTTATCGTATCGCGACATTGCTGCTCGCGTTGGTCGAGACCCCATGACTGTTAGCAGAATATCGAATCGGTGGGTTCAGGAGGGTAATACGGAATGCCGTGCTGGATCCCAACGGCCTCGTATCACTAGCAGTCGAGATGACAGGCATCTTATCCATATGGCTGTAACGGATCGTGCAGCCACGTCTCGATCCCTGAGACAACAGATGGGGACGTTTGCAAGACAACACCCATCTGCACGAACACTTCGACGACGTTTGCAGTAGCATGGACTATCAGCTCGGAGACGATGGCTGCGGTTACCCTTGACGCTGCATCACAGACAGGAGCGCCTGCGATGGTGTACTCAACGACGAACCTGGGTGCACGAATGACAAAACGTCATTTTTTCGGATGAATCCAGGTTCTGTTTACAGCATCATGATGGCCGCATCCGTGTTTGGCGACATCGCGGTGAACGCACATTGGAAGCGTGTATTCGTCATCGCCATAGTGGCGTATCACCCAGCGTGATGGTATGGGATGCCATTGGTCACACGTCTCGGTCACCTCTTGTTCGCATTGACGACACATTGAACAGTGGACGTTACATGTCAGATGTGTTACGACCCGTGGCTCTACCCTTCATTCGATCCCTGCGAAACTCTACGTTTCAGCAGGATAATGGAAGACGCCATGTTGCAGGTTCTGTACGGGCCTCTCTGGATACAGAAAATGTTCGACAGCTGCCCTGGCCAGCACATTCTCCAGATCTCTCACCAATTGAAAACGTCTGGTCAATGGTGGTCGAGCAACTGGCTCGTCACAATAAGCCAGTCACTACTCTTGATGAACTGCGGTATCGTGTTGAAGCTGCATGGGCAGCTGTACCTGAACACGACATCCAAGCTCTGTTTGACTCAATGCCCACGCGTATCAAGGCCGTTATTACGGCCAGGGGTGGTTGTTCTGGGTACTGATTTTTCAGGATCTATGCACTCAAATTGCGTGAAAGTTTAATCCCATGTCAGTTCTAGTAAAATATATTTGTCCAATGAATACCCGTTTATCAACTGCATTTCTTCTTGGTGTAGCAATTTTAATGGCCAGTAGTGTAGAATTACCAGCGGCCATTTCCCTACAGCCTGGCCGTCCCCATCACTTGATGTTAATGTGTGTGACTTCTGTCTCTGGGGCTAGGTGAAAGATGTGTTAAGTGTTCTGACTGCAAACGTAGCTACACTGTAGGCACAGATTGTGCAACACATTCTGAACGTGACCAGGAAACACTTCGATCTGTTGTGGAACATGCTCTTTCCCGATTTCAACTTGTTGCAGAAATTGGTAGACACCTTATTGAACATGTTTCGCGACAGTCACACGGAAATTAATAATACGAATTGATTTTGATTCTTTGTATGCGGTTTTTGGCCTCAGGTCAATTAACAACCGATTTTTCCCATCCGACTTGATATGACCTTGCAGTGGTGGATAGGCTTACGTGACTAACACTATCACACCTGTACCCATGCACACTGAGTAGTACAGTTTGTTTAACGTCAAACTTACACCTTAGGCATTGTTGTGTGCTTCATTTGTCATTAGTAGTCGAGCACTATTTAATTATGATGGTTACAGTGCCATCTATTGCTACATTTCGTAACTATTTATTTTTCTTCTGCCATACATTTTCCCCCTTCTCCAATAATATTCCGTTGCAATTAGACGTCATTCTGACCAGTGGTGTTATTTCTACAGCGGTTTGAAAGGTCAAGTTTGATTATAATTATATATTAATAATTAATCATCGATTGGGAAACTGCGAGTGTCGGGTTGGTTAAGTAAAATGAACCGTAACTGTTCAGACGGGAAACAGAGAAGGTGTTGTATTTTATCTCAGTTTTTTTCGTCCCAACTCGGTTTACGCAAACTTTGAACCTTTGAACCCGATTAACTCGGTTTGGCGTAAACCCGAGTTCGCCCATCACCAGTACTGTGCGCTCAGCCCGACACTGCTGCGGCGACGGCGGCGGCTGCTACTGCTGGCGAATTCACGAAGCAGCCGACGTGTCACCTGCTGCACTCTGGTGATATTCGCTGCAACTTCTTTGGAACCAGGTGCAGGTGCCTCAAGGTCTCGCATTTTCTATGTCATCAACAGTTAGAAGATGAAGTAGGTGACGATGGCCGAAGCAGAAAGGATGAAAAACGGAGACGGGAATTAGTAAGATGAGCAGAAAAAGAAAAATTTGTCATTTCGGACATAAATTTAAATATTGGTAAGTATTTTCTGCAGGTATTTGGAGTGAAACAATGTAAAGCCTAGTTTACACGACGACACTATAGTTCAATTCTTTTATCTTGGCTGTTCGCGCATGCCCGCCCAGACGCGGGAGATTGCTGCGTTGCCAGTTGTACGCGCCAAGAGAAGCAGCGCCATAGTATAGTTCGCAAACTTACGTTTAGGGGGGAGCGCGCAGTTTATGAAGTAAAGCCACCACAGCCGCATTAACCCTTTCGCTGCTACAGAGACGTGTTCCCCGCATTCCGCGCTATGCGCGATTTTGTCATCACTGCACTGCTCGCCTGTACAGACACATGATGTTTCGACTGCTTTGACACAATTTATCATTCGATTTTAAAACTATTTGGCCCAATAATTTGATTTTTACACATCTTCTGGACTGATACCTTCCCCCCATAAATGACTTAGTTTTGTTTCGATGTTCAACGCTGTTATTGTGCAGCATTAGATGTACTAAACCATTGCATGAAATTTTGAAGAGTTTCCAGAGGTAACAGTCCATAGCGTATACTTTCCGTATGGTCGATTTTAGTTGCCACTAAAAATTTCAAAAAATTACATTCAAACGAATAAAAATCATGAAGTGAGAGACTTCAATATTGTTCTTAATTAAAGAAATTATTAAGCACCAAGCAAGGTTTGACCTCTGAACTTTTCACTTGGCAGCCAAACACTTTAACCAGTACGCTAATGCAGCTCGTTATCCAATAGACCTTCTGAAAAACTTTAAAATAGCACGCAAAATACCGACAAACACTGTTAGTATGACTATAAATTACGTTTCGTCGAAGTACAATAGGAAAGAAACAATTACCGCTGTTCTTTATTGCGAAAAAGCGGTTAGTGAGAATGATACAAACACCTTCCTTTGCTATCGCCTGAATTAGGAGGCTTATTGCTTGTTTGGTTTAATTAATCAATAGAATATGAAGCAATTGGTATAAAGAATGCTTTTTCCAAACTTTCTATAAAAGGAAGTCTGCTATCAAGACATTGCTTTTGTTCAATTACTTTATTTATGACTGAACGTTTCTAACACTGAAGACACTCGTCCGTGCTTTGCACTGCAGTCGAGCTCTCACAAAGTCGTTCTCTGTTCATTGGCTGACTGTGTTTTGTGACGTCAGATGCGCAGAACGAACCTAAACTCGGCCGCCGTCGTAAATAACGCGCACTTTTTTTTTCAGTGATGCTGATTACAAAAATAAGCAACATGTTGCTGCCGCTGAGACCGTGATGTTCGATCATAACATAGATAGTTTGACAATATCTGAGCTGCAGGGCAAAATTTATTGAGTTAGGAGCACATATACAACTGAATTAAGAAAAATATAAGCAAGTGTAATTCTAGCTGTGGCTATGCTCTCGTCTAGAAGACTAAAATACCATCGTTCGAATTGGCCAACTCTTGTTAAGGAATATTGTTGACAGGAGGGAAGGCTATACAGATTCAAGAAGCTACGTTCTTTATTCAATATTCAATATTCAGTATTCATCTATTTAAAACGTCGCTGCAGTGCTCCCCATTAACATATGTTAGAATTTAGAAATATTGCCACTATACAGATCTATCTTCAAGAGAGTAGATTGCAAACCATTTTATTCTTAATGCGGCCTGCTTCGAATAATTATTGTTGCTAATGTTAATAATTATTACTGTTAATGTTAATAATTTTTGGTGTTAATGAAATAGCCTCATCACCAACTAAACCCGTACCTTATAGCATGCCGAGTGTTCTCGATTGTAATGCACGCAATGTGATATATAATTTCAGTTCTAGCGATAGTGATTCATGCATTATCGTACATTTATTCCTTATCGCATGATTAACTCTATTTAGAAGTAACGTGAACAGTTCATGTGATATTCTACGATAATTAAAAGAACATCTTGGATCTTCCGTTATAAATTATTTCAGCAAGGATGCTGAGCAACCGAGCTGAAGTCTTTCCTTCATCCAATCAAGAATCGAAACACATTTTTTACTTTTTTCTTATGCAGCGATTCCACGCAACAAGCTTTAACTCCATCACAACTCATGCGACGTGCAGCTGCCAAATCTTTCATTTCAGACACAACTCAGGGACTCACAAAACGACAAAACTGAAGTGTATACTGGTGTCGCCGTGTGTACAGTCATATATAAAACCACTTGCGTGCAACGCATTACATGCAACGAGTGGCGCAACCCAATGTCGTCGTGTAAACTAGGCTTAAGGAAGAGGAACATGAAGGATGAATAGTTTTTTTTCTTTTGTTATTATTATTGGTTTTCGGTAGAAGCCGGAGCACCCATCTCAACAGTGGAATGTCGGTTAGGATGATACGAACATAAGGACAACACAACACCCAGTCCCCAAGAGGAGAAGATGTCTGACCCGGCCGAGAATCGAACCCGGGCTTCTTCAGTTAAGAATCCTTACAGCTACCAAGGCGAACAGATGAATACTTCAAACGAGAAAAGAATAGAAGGTTCGAAATCTTGTGCCACAGAAGACTGCTGAAGATTAGATGGGTATATCGAATAACTATTGATGATATGGGGTGGTCAGAAACAATCTGAAACGCTCTTCAGGGTGTTGCGTAGAAGGCTGTGCTGAGAAATAATTGTTAAGAAAAAAATCAGTACATTCCGCCGTTTCCGACTTAATTAGCGCTCAATTTAGCCAATAAGGTCGTTGTGCACTGAAATTCATGCAGCCTACCAAATGAAATTAGTGTCAGTTGTTCTCATAGTGTAAATGGCAGCGCACGAGACTCAAGCCATGGGCTCGCGTTTGATCCTTGCTATCTTCCCATGTCCAATTTTCATATCGACCTGTTGTTCGGTTTTAGCAAACCAAACGAAGAACACGTTTGGCAACACTGTCTCTGGTAGGCTGCTTGAATTTGCGCCCAAAGATCTGATTGGCTCATTGCAATCCTAATGAAATAGAAAATAGCGCAACGTATTAGATTTTTTTTCTTAGCAAATTATTTATCTACACAACCCACTCTTCAACACCCTTGCAAGCTTCTCAGACAGTTTCTGACCACCCCATGAGCACATGCAGTATAGCCAGTTCATCATTTGTTATGAATCGTGTTGCACGTATTTTCGAGTCCCTATCTAACATGTCACATCAGTATGAAATAACAAAAAACTGTATACAATTTACCGTGAAATAGACAAATGCTGGAAGTTTTATTTCATGAGATACGGGAAATAAAACTAACAGTTAGTGAAAGTGTTAATCTTGTCGTTAGCGAGTGCTCCATATTTTGCGAGTAAGCAAGAATTCCGACAAGAGCTATTCAGCATTAATCATAAGAACGTATTTAATTTCACTTGTAATCAAGTGGAGAAAATTACAATAAAATTCGCAAAAGTTTCGAGATGTGTTTGTGTACCGTGAAGAGAAGTTTATAAATAATTTGGACAATTTATTTGATATAACAAATGCCAGTGCTCTGCAGACTATGAAATTGGAATATACAGGATATTTTTGCTTCGACAGCGAGAGCCAAGGGGTAAACGTTACCTGGCAGGATCAGACCGAATACCTTCTGATACAGAAGAAAGGGAGAGGCAGAGAAAATTGGAAGAAAAGAGAAGGCAAGAAAGACAAAAGTACACATCATCTACATCTACATCTTCTGCTTCATTTCCATCTTCAATCAGATAGGGCAGTTTAAGTTCAAATGAAAGTGATGCTGGTGATGGTGAGTTTTAGAACTTACTTCTGAGAGTATTTCATAGGAAAACGCAGCAGGGCGACGTACCAAGGATTTTATTATTAAAAAGTTAGCGGCTGCCCTCAATAAATGCGAGCTGAGTATAAGTGATTCTGTGTATATTCTTCAGGAGGTAGCATAGGTACTTGGTCATAATAGCGAAGAGTTCTGAATTAATAACTCTTCTGTTGAGACAAAAGAACAGAATACAACGGTCTGCAAAGATAAAATCAACTTCAAGAACGATATCTCTGCAGTTTTTACTGTTCATTGGGATGGTAAACTTCCCAGCATTCAATATCAGGGATCCAAGAGAACAAAGATTTCCAGTCATTGTTGCATTTGGTGGTAGTGAACAGTTCATCAGCGTTCCAAAATTGCAGAATGTTTAGGTAAAGAGCAAGCCAATCCTGGTTGGAATGCAACCAAGTATTAGGGTATTGAAGACGATTTACACATTCTAGACCGACACAATTGATTCAACAGAGGCTGTATTAATGGGGCATGTATCGTACTTGAGTACGAACTGGACATGGAGCTGTATTTACCACGCCTTCATAGATCAACTTGTTTTAAAAATGTATTTGAATGTACAAGCTGTGCTCACGTGCAGTTTTTTAAACATTTGAAAGGAAAATTGAAAAGTATCAATATCAGTAACAATTATACAGCCTAAAATTTTGTGTAGTTGGTTTTTAATGACTCAGAATTAAGGAAATGTTAGACTTTTATTAAAGTTAATTAGATGATCAATAGTGTGAAATTATTACAGTGAGCTCATAGAGCTCTGTGTAATATCCTTGGGAGAAGATTTTGGGAAAAACAGAAAATATACCCTCCTGGAGCTATGCAGCAAGCAAGGCGGATGACAAGAGCTTTTTATTGCTCAAATACGTTTCTTCTAATATCACAATATGAACTATCTATTGAAAATAAAAATACGTTAAGATATGTATCTCTTTGCATTGTAATGGTATGAGTCAAACCATGGCACAGAGTAGTGCAGCTGTAAAAGCTCCTTGTTTTGATCTGTGCTTCCTAAAATATCTGAAATCAAGTGAAAGGATAGATTCCGTGATTTTGAAAGCAGCATTAGGGCAATTTAGTCATCATTTGTGGTATTTATTAGCACAGCTGTCTCTCTTATCGGTCTTTGATGACGAAGTAGGCCTAAAAATCAAAATCGAAGTTGTGATACATTTGGACAGAGGGAATCTACTGATGAAAGAGACATACTGAGATTAATGTTCTTCATATTTCCATTTCTTATTGTTTTTCATTTGTTAATTTACATCTCCTAATTAATTCTCATCTTTATATCAGAGAAATCATTAGCTGACTTTGTGTCAAGCAAGATAGGGATCTGTTCTCTTACCAGAAGATTGTGGACACTAGTTTTATTCAGGAATGCCATACGACATGAACGAACACGTCTTCATCTTAAGATACCAAAAGAATAGTAAAGCAATTAAGAAGTGTTATGACTCTGCTGAAAGGTTCGTTAAATTAATGCAAGATTTTCACAGGCTACTGATAGTAGATGAGGAACAATAGGAACTGTATTACATTGTGTCTAGGAACATGGTAGACTGCACTTCGACTGCAAGAAGGAAACAATGAAAAAGGTGTTCTCAAGAATACTAAATACACTCTAAAAAGCAGAGAGGTATTTAACTTTGTTTCTATGCAGCCACCAATAACTTTCACTTAAAACTACAAAACCTGACATTCCCAACATTTAAATTTGTCGCTCTAGTCGGCACGGGTTTAGGTTGTGCTATAAGTTTTGATTTTCAGTCGAATATTAAAAATAAAATACACGAATTCCAAACTGTCTCTGGCACCATTAGCAGAACATTGAATCATAAAGTACAAAGAGGGACCATCACGATATTCTATAAGATAAAGGCAGTTTCTGTGTTATCCCATGAAGGTGAAAGCTGGGTTACCACAAAAATAAAATTAATTAATTAATTTAATTTAATTCAATTAGGTACTTGAGGAGCACGTACGGCTGCGCAAGAAGAGACATGATTAGAAGCGAAGATATTAGAAAAAAATATTTTCAACATGAATGAGAAACTTCAGAAACATCGTGAATATTGGATACACCATCTCATCAGAATTCCAGGTGACAGAATTCTCCAGATGATCCTGATCTACAAGCATAATGGGAAAATAGATATTGGAATACTTCGAAAAAAATGGAAATGATTTTGTTTGTCAGATCGGAACAGGAAACAGCTTAATCCTTTGTTTTCATTGTGTTCCTTTCTTTACCGAGTCTGGAGAGAACTTCCTCGTTTCCTGTCTCATCGCCGGCCGCTGTGACCGAGCGGTTCTGGGCCCTTCAGTTCGAAACCATGCTGCTGCTACAGTCGCAAGTTCGTAGCCTCCCCGGGCGTGGATGTGTGTGATGTCTTTAGGTTAGTTAGGTTTAAGTAGTTCTAAGTCTAGGGGACTGATGACCTCAGATGTTAAGTCACATAGTGCTTAGAGCCATTTGAGCCATTTTCCTATCTAATCAGTCTACTTAATTTTAGCGCTTTCTATAACACCACAAACCAAGCGCTTCAAATCTCTTCTTCTCCGGTTTCCACAAAATCCATGATTCATTACCAAGGTAGTAAAATTTTCTACACTGCCCAATAGCTATCAACGGGATAGTACACTGAAAAAATTTTTAAAACCATTATAGGTAGACGAATGCACCAGAAAATGATTTGAAAAAAAAGAAAATAAAAGTAATCGCAGATACAACAGTAGACTTCAGATTGTAAGCCAAATATCTGAGCTCTCATAATTAAAACAGCAATATGTCTAGGTAACTGTATCTCACCGATTGTTTTAAATTTGGTACTGTAAAAAATAATGAAGGAATGGCGAGAGAAGAACATTAAAAGAAATTAAAATAAATCGTTACTGCCAACAAACAAAGGGATTCGGTGTGAAATGCGACGCTTTTGTTCACAATATTGCAGACACCTCAGATAATAAGTAAGTCACCAAAATAGTGATAAAGACACACATAGTGTGTTCGTTAAACAAAGGTATAATGAATCAAAGTACACAGCTAAATAACATGTGAAGAATGTGAAAGCGGAACAGTTTTAAATGTTTATGAGAGCAGATCCACTCAAATCGACAGCTGACATATTCATTACTACAATAAATTGATATTATTCTGGATGCAAAACATTTCTAATACCCCTTTAATTAAACCAAAGGTACTGAACACAGCGCCTTGTGTTCAGCAAGAAAAGTGAGGAAGACGATTCGAATGAAAGAAAAACATTCAGAAAAATTGGGAATTGCATGTGAAGACAACAGCAAGCTTGACAAATATTACATTATGTTTTTGTAGTCTATTTTCGCCCTTATTTTCGGAAAGATCGACTGTCCTCGTTCTTACAGAGCGTTTGCAGATCTGTTAAAATAAACGATTAATTGAGTAATCTGAGCATGACAGTATGACACTCTTTCGTCATGTTAATAAGTAAACATCATAAGATTAAACAAACTAAATGGGATTTGAGAAGACATAGGTCACAATCGATACTATGAAATGCACTCAGCACTTTTCATATTCTGGAAGGATACGCCCTAAAAAGTCGGTTGTCAGGGAATTATAGGTTACGTGGAGACATTCTGAAAAGAAAAAGGAAGGAAAACATACAACTGACTTAATATGTTGTGCATCTTCAAATCGACAAGCCGCTAATTAAGTTAATTAGTAAATGCAGCCAAATCATGCCATTCAAATCGATATCGCCTTTGATAGAGACGTGTACGTGGCTAATTTCCTGTACAGTAAATATGCATCTTAGTTCACGATAAGGAAAAATACCGCTCGGGAAATACCGCTAATATTCCAGTCAAGTTCCACCAGAAACTGTTTACGTATTTGCCGCAAGCTGTTAGGTAAACCTGTTAATCTACCTAACGAGCTAAATCTAAAATGCAATTAATGTCTGAAACATCGCACTGAGGAATTTTGCTCTGCATACTCGACAAGAGCTTGGTACTCATAAATAACACTAATTTGTTTTCAGGGATATAACCGTAGTTCCAAGTTTCCCCGCTACACCGCCTTTCACGCAGGTTACTGATCCTGCTTCCGAAAGGCATCAATTGAGATGTGTCTTTCATTTTGCCATAACTGTGAGTGTACAATTTATTCATTATTAGTTGCAAAAAAATAGTAGCTGATTACACACAATACTACTCCCCATGAATCATGGTCCTCGTCGAGGTTGACTGCCTTGCTTGCCTCAACAATACAGACAGGCGTTCCGTAACTGCAACCACAATGGAGGGGTAGCCGTGGGGAAGTCAGACAAACATGTGGTGCCTGGACAGGGTCAGCAGCCTTTACAGTAGTTGCAGGTGCAACAGCCTGGATGACTGACTGAAATTGCTTTGTAACATCAGCTGGCATGGTCTTACTACGCTGGTATTGTGAACGGCTGAAAGCAAGGGGAAACGACAGCCTTTATGTTTTCGGAGAGCACGCGGCTCTACTCTGTGAATAAATGATGGCACGCCCTTGAGCGAAATACTGCGGAGGTAAAACAGTCCCCCATTCCGATCGTCAGACGGGAATATCTCAGGAGAATGTCGACGTCACGAAAAACTGACTGGCATTCGACGAGTCAACAATGGAATGTTTACTCCCTTAATCACGTGGGTAGGTTAGGAAGTCTTAAAAGGGAAATGGATAGGTTTAAGTGCATCATGTTCGATTTCATGGGAATTATTGTGCCCCATGACCATGCTGTAATACAGGAAGGAAATAAGGTGATTATCGGTTGTAATATCATCTGATTATTTTTTTTTTAAGACACACCTAGGTATCAGCCAACAGTGCAACTGTCATCAGTGATTATAGGTATTCATGTAGACTAAATGTAATTGTAATAACACATACTACGCCGGCCGTTGTGGCCGTGCGGTTCTAGGCGCTTCAATCTGGAACCGCATGACCACTACGGTCGCAGGTTCGAATCCTGCCTCGGGCATGGATGTGTGTGATGTCCTTAGGTTAGTTAGGTTTACGTAGTTCTAAGTTCTAGGGGACTGATGACCTCAGATGTTAAGTCCCATAGCGCTCAGAGCCATTTGAACCATTTTTAACACATACTACATTGGAATATGTGTAGTTACAGTTATGTTGAATCTACATGACTATCTGTAATTCACAGATGGTAGCTACACTATCTAGATCTGCAATAAAAAATATGATATTACGACTGATGCTGACCTTCTTTCTGTCCTAGGTTGAAGTTAATATACACTACTGGCCATTAAAATTGCTACACCAAGAAGAAATGCAGATGATAAACGGGTATTCATTGGACAAATATATTATACTAGAACTTACATGTGATTACATTTTCACGCAATTTGGGTGCATAGATCCTGAAAAATCAGTACCCAGAACAACCACCTCTGGCCGTAATAACGGCCTTGATACGCCTGGGCATTGAGTCAAACAGAGCTCGGATGGCGTGCACAGGTACAGCTGCCCATGTTGCTTCAAGACGATACCACAGTTCATCAAGAGTAGTGACTTAGCATTGTGACGACCCAGTTGCTCGGCCACCTTTGACCAGACGTTTTCAATTGGTGAGAGATCTGGAGAATTTGCTGGCCAGGGCAGCAGCCGAACATTTTCTGTATCTAGGCCCGTACAGGACCTGCAACATGCGGTCGTGCATTATCCTACTGAAATGTAGGGTTTCGCAGCGATGGAATTAAGGGTAGAGCCACGGGTCGTACGTAACACATATGAAATGTAACGTCCACTGTTCAAAGTGCCTTCAATGCGAACAAGAGGTGACCGAGACGTGTAACCAATGGCACCCCATACCATCAGGCCGTATGATACGCCAGTATGGCGATGACTAATTCACGCTTCCAATGTGAGTTCAACGCGATGTCGCCAAACACGGATGCGACCATCATGATGCTCTAAACAGAACCTGGCTTCATCCGAAAAAATGACGTTTTGCTATTCGTGCACCCAGGTTCGTCGTTGAGTACACCATCGCAAGCACTCCTGTCTGTGATGCAGCGTCAAGGGTAACCGCAGCGATGATCTCCGAGCTAATAGTCCATGCTACTGCAAACGTCGTCGAACTGTTCGTGCAGATGGTTGTTGTCTTGCAAACGTCCCCATCTGTTGACTCAGGGATCTAGACGTGGCTGCACGATCCGTTACAGCCATGCTGATAAGATGCCTGTCATCTCGACTGCTAGTGATACGAGGCCGTTGGGATCCAGCACGATGTTCCGTATTGCCCTCCTGAACCCACTGATTACAAATTCTGCTAACAGTCATTGGATCTCGACCAACGCGAGCAGCAATGTCGCGATACGATAAACCGCAATCGCGGTAGGCTACAACCCGACCTTTATCAAAGTCGAAAACGTGATGGTACGCATTTCTCCTCCTTACACGAGGCATCACAACAGCGTTTCACCAGGCAACGACGGTCAACTGCTGTTTGTGTATGAGAAATTGGTTGGAAAGTGTAGTTGGCATTAATGAAAATACGTAGCAGGAGGAGCAGAACACCTGACCAGATAAGTATGGGCTTACAAAAACAAAATCAATTAGGTGTCATGAAGAAGTAGGTCTAAGCAAATAGGAATGGCGGTAAGTCACTATCAACAACATGGTGAAGATATTATTGTAGCCAAACTGGACACGAAGCCAACACTCACCACAGTAGTTAAAGTTTATAAGCCAACTAGCTACACAGATGACGAAAAAACTGAAGATGAGTAGAATGTGACAAAGGAAATAGTAGAGACAGCTGATGGAGATAACGTTTGTGAGCGGTGCCTGAATTTCGTTAATACGAAAAGGAATGCAAGAAAAAATAATAGGAGAGAATGGAGTGGGAGAATGGAATGAAAGAGGGACCCCCTTCGTAGCATTTTGCACAGAACATAATGTAATCATTGCAACACTTGGTTTCACAACCATGAAAGAAGATTGTATACATGGAAAAAACGTGGAAGACACTGGAAGGTTTGAGACATACAGTGGTAAGACAGAGATTTCGGAAGCTAATTATAAACTGTAAGATATGTACTCTGACCACTAATTATTGGTTATCAGCTGCAGGTTAAAACTGCAGAAAATGCGAAAAGGTAGGAAAATAAGGCGAGCGCTCAAGGGTAATTTGGAAGAACCAGAGGTTGTTTAGAGATTCAGAAGGAACATTAGCGACGATAGACTGTAACAGGGGAAAGAAATAGAGTGGAACATGAATGGGTAGCCTTGAGAGATCAAACAGTGCAGGCAACAGAGGCTCAAATTCGTAAAACGACAAGGCCCAATCGAAGTCCTTGGATATCGCAGAAGGTATTGATTTTGAATCGTGAAAGGAGAAAATATAAAAATGCAGCAAATGACGCAGGCAAAATGGAATGCTAAGGTTTAAAGAATCCTAGTGAATTGAAGTGCAACATGGCTAATCAGGAATGGCTAGACGACAAATGGTACGGTTTTTTAAGGAATATTAGGGGAAAAACTTAGTGCTTACAAATTTTTGTGCAGTGGTAGGGGGGAGTGTCATGAGCAACACACTAAAAATCCTCACCGGTAGGACGTGACCATGGGCAGGAAATGATGGGGAGGGGAGGGGGTAACGTTTATCTGTAGCAATAACAAAGTATTTTCCATAATGAGTACTACTATGTTATGCACACCATAAAAAATTAAGAAAAAAACAAATTACGTTAGTTGTTAACTTTTATTAATGGCAACCTTTTTAAATAGGTATTGCGGTATAAGTAGGGTCCAAAACGTAAAAATATCTTTTAGCACAATCATAGCAGTTCCAACACATATTCTGTAATATGCAAACAGGGAGAAGGTGTATTTTTTGACCCCACAAAAAATTTTAAAAATATATTTTGTTATTATTGTTGACTTTCAGTCACAAATTACTTTTTAAAGATATTTATATGTGTCAGAAAAATGTTGAACATGAAAATATGAATATGACATTTCTTGTGAGAAGTCACTTATATTAACAAGTCTTAAATTTTTGGGTTGCATTTCACTGGAAAATTCAAAACAATCATGGAATATGATACAATAAATCATTAAAAACCCTAATTTTTTTCAAAACTTTAGAATATAAATTACAGGATTAGATTACGACATTTTCAAATGGTGGACATAAAGTAGGCCACCTCCCCCTCTTGGTATTGCAAGTATTTAAGTTAACTGAAACTTCCTGGCAGATTAAAACTGTGTGCCCGACCGAGACTCGAACTCGGGACCTTTGCCTTTCGCGGGCAAGTGCTCTACCAACTGAGCCACCGAAGCACGACTCACGCCCGCTCTCACAGCTTTACTTCTGCCAGTATCTCGTCTCCTACCTTCCAAACCTTACAGAAGCTCTTCTGCGAACCTTGCAGAACTAGCGCTCCTGAAAGAAAGGATATTGCGGAGACATGGCTTAGCCACAGCCTGGGGGATGTTTCCAGAATGAGATTTTCACTCTGCAGCGGAGTGTGCGCTGATATGAAACTTCCTGGCAGATTAAAACTGTGTGCCCGACAGAGACTCGAACTCGGGACCTTTGCCTTTCGCGGGCAAGTGCTCTACCACCGAGATACTGGCAGAAGTGAAGCTGTGAGACCGGGCGTGAGTCGTGCTTCGTTAGCTCAGTCTCGGTCGGGCACACAGTTTTAATCTGCCAGGAAGTTTCATATCAGCGCACACTCCGCTGCAGAGTGAAAATTTCATTCTGGATTTAAGTTAACTGTTTTATGTTTCTCTTTAACAATTCGAAATCTGCAGCTTTTAGCGAAAATTTTTCCCAGTGCAAAATTAAACTACATTAAATTTTCTATAGAAAACATCCCATTAATGTTTTTTTTGTCTCTAGGACAGTTTCTGCTTTTCAGGGGATGGGAAAATCGCAAATTTTTAAAGGTAACGTTTCAATGGTAAAAAAATACGGTTTACTATTAAATTAAATGGATTTAGGACAAATATTACATATGTGTACAACGTCTGAAAGCAGCAACGCTTTATTGAGGGATAACTTGTGTTCTGGAGTTGTAACAGGATGGAAAATGTGACGGTTGGGGGGTAGAAGAGCAAGGGAGGGTAGCTTGCCTGATTGTCATCAGACATTGCCCTACTTCATTGTTGTGCAAATTGAAGAGTAAGCGGGTGATTCTCCACACTTTATCTATCCTGCCATGTCTGAAGAACAACTACAGAATATTTCACGCGTTATACCGACCTTATGAAACACTGATGACAGTTCTCAGGCGTTTTTGGGAGGTGGAGGGGAGGGGGGGTTGTTGGCCACAAAGTGCATTAACAGTACATGGAATACAGATATTAATTACTAATAATACTAAAGCAAGAAACATGTGGGCCATATCTGTGTAAATCTCTGTACCCTGATCTCCGCTGTTAGTGGGGAAATTGACTCTCTGTCACCCCATACAGACTATGTAGTGTTCGTACAAAAATGGCAACATCCCTTACTATGAGAGTAGAGGAGCAATGTTCATTTTGTACCATATCGCTGACTCAGCATCCTTCAGCAGTTTCTGAGGAATGTCATACTACACTTTTGCATGTTGTATTGAAGGCCACTGTTGGCATGCGGCAAGGTTGCCCAAGGGAGGGAGAGGACAGGATGGGTAAAGAGGAAGAGAGGAGAGGGGAAGGCGATACAGTGTGGATCAAGTTCCCCTCTGCATCCTATTTTGTTCTCATTTAGTAAGAATCATTCAAGTTCTGTGCTCTGTTGTGAGAGGACCCATTGATCAATTTTTATAACATATTGTTAATCAAAAGTAATACATTTGTTGGGAGGCAGGCCTCATGACACATACAGTGCCGCAGATACACTGTGCACTGCTGGTGTCTGTGTTTGTGATGATGTTCTAACCTCCCTCTTATTAATTGGCCTATCCTGCTTGGGATATAAATTATGACTGTGGATCGCATGTATGCCTAATGGATTTTTTCTAATTGTGTAAGACTATATTTCCCGAAGAAGTGATACTGATAAGTAAGAGCAAAGTGTACAACCGATCCTTCTGATAGAAAGTCTACTAAAAATAAAAGTAATTAAATCGAACAGGGCTAAAATTTAGAAAAGGAAAGTTATTTTGTGCATTCACTCACGAACAACACTGCACAGTAAGGGGTACCACTGATCATGAATCCAAAAGCTACACTAATGAACGAAAAGAAGGTAATTTACGGTAACCAGCCCACTAGGGCAATTTACATCTAAAATCCTGTACAAGATTATGGAGAAGAATAAATGTATTATTAAACACTGACCTTTAGTTGCCACGGTTTTTTAAAACTAATTTAAATGAGTATGTAATGATAAAGAAAACTGAGAAGTCACTCTTACGTTATGTTGGCATTAAATTTTGAAAAAGGCAATCGAGTAATGATTTAAAAATATGCAATTAAACTGTATGTTAGTACTGAACTTCGTTGCGTGAACAATGACTTTCAGTGACCTCAGCATAACATCATCAAAGAAATTTAGAAAAAAAAGCAAGCACTTTTTATTTTGCCATTACTTATTTTGCAAATTGGATTTCATATTGTCTGAACAACTCAGCCTTTTTTACTAACTTGAACAGAATCAAACACTAGAATACGTAACAAACCAAACAGCCATGTGCTCTAAGCTATATGTAAAATAAATAATACTTCCACACACTTAATTTGTGCATTTCTTTAGATTTGGATTTTTTCCAGTGACTGATTGTCAAACTTGAAAAATGAAATTGCTTTACTTTAGTCATATACTGAAGCCTCTTTTGTACAATAGTTAACTGATTGTTCCTCATGATGCTCAGTTAGCATATTAGGGAATAAAAAGAACAGTGATCCTGCTTCGTAACAGTGTGTGGGGACAATGAGGAAACAATCGCCCTAACTTTAACTGATTATTATTTAAATAAATCTTATCAATCAAATCACATTCAGTTGCGCTGCTGGATTACCCGTTAATACAGTCTTACTTCAGTGCTGTGCATACGACGAAACTCTGAGCTGACGACGAAACTGTGTTGCTTGAACTGCTTCCGCCCATCCACTGTCCATACTCCTGCTCTAGACATCTGGGCGGCGCGCGTACATGATGCCGCCAAAGTGCTACTCTCTACTGCGAGAGCGTTAACACCACATTTCCGCACACTACAAGTGCTGGAACACGTTTCTCTCTCTCTATCTGCACAACTCCCTACCCAAAGGTTTTGCAACGCACAAGCACTGCTATTATCATAGCTAGTCGACGCAAATAACAATTCCTTTGGCTGTTTCCCAGAGCTTATAAGTTTCACAGTAAAACACAGATAAATATAATGAAACATCAACAGACTTCAACCAAAATGTACACATACAGTGAAGCAGTGTCCTTACTTACTAAAAGAAAGCTTTAAATTACAAATATTTAGATACAATTAAGAAAGTTATATATCGGTAGCAAGTGACATGCATCCTGCATTTTCGGCGTTACAATCTCTCTGCCACCTCACATAAACTAAATTTGCACAAATTTTAATTACATTGCCATTTGCCTGAAGCCCTCATTGCCGAAATGTATTATGACTGAATGCCTGACATGAGTTCAAGGTAGAATTACAGCACCTCCAAAACATAGCAAATGCCATGTTACCTTAATTTATAACAAACAGAGGAATAGATCACCAAGTTTGTTTGAGTGTAGAGAACATTACAATCATAAATGGCATTGTATGTGTTTGGGGTTATCATGAGACAGTACAGAAAAGAGGCACTGGTATTAATGCTTATATCATTGTCGCTCCTGGCCAAAATGTGTCAAGAAACGGTGTATGGTATATTATGATTTACAACATTTCCCTGGTCTCGCTGCACACACGATTTGTGATTTTTCTGGAAACCTAGCATACCACGATTTTTGCGAAAAAATATCCTGTCTGTGTCCTTGGAGTCACACTTCCAGCACACAATGTCTGACACCAACTGCATGCAGAAAGAGAGAGAGAGAAAGAGAGAGAGAGAGAGCACAGGCACACACACATGAGTATCTTTTTTAATCATTTCTTCACGCCATTAGAACCTGATATCACGATGCTGTCCTTAGCATTGCATACTGTGAATACATGCCATCTGTGATTAAACTGGCTTGCAATTTTAATTACACACTAACTGGAACCCACAGAACATTATGCACTGTATTTGCAATGTTGGCTGTGCAATCATTACATGATACACAAAATTATATATTACAATGTATTCCTGTTTCTCAGTATTCACATAGCCAAGTTTTATTGTCCATGACAGCCCTGACGTGAGGCAGAGATAGGATCATAGTGTCTAAGTGAGGAGGTACGAAATTATTTCTACAATAAAAGCAGAGTTGTCCCCTAAAATACGTATTATTAATGACTATTGATAACAGACCCAACCAATCACATGAGTACTTTCATACTATCTCAGTAATACTGTTTACAAGAATGCCTGTAAATGTGTCATGAGCTTCATCCAATGGCCATATTTGGAAATCCATGACACTGTGACATTGAAGTAATACTATCCCTAAATGTGTGGTATCGTCTATATGCTGCTTTGTTCCGCAGAAAAACTCGTTCCCCTTCAGTAATACTAAGCCATGCTCATCCGGTCCAGGACCATATTGAATGTGGAAGAAAGAAATTATTTTACATTAATAGTGGTAATAAAACCACAAATTCCCACTAAAATAGATGTTATTAACAGCTGTCGCTTAATCACCCATCCAGTTGTGAGAGATCTTTCAAAGGCTAACCATATCATTGTAAATAATGGTGCTTAAAGGTAGTTACGACTGAAGCAAGAGCGTTTGTAAACATTTCATCATGCAAATGTGGTTGAATTGTGAGTTTCGCCAGTTGTTGTATTCAAAAATCCGTGATATAGTGACACTGAAGTAATGTTATCCCTAGATGACTGGTATTGTCTCCACGCTGTTTCAATACTGATTGCTACTTTATTCTATGCAAACAGCCTCTCCGCCTCCGTGGTGACCATACTATTACAACTGGGGACTTCCCACAAACACTTAAACTGTCTAACAAGAGAGAATGCATTTACTTATGGGAGAACACATAATGTGTTACAGCTCTGGATCACTGACAAAGCTAACAGACACATGGCTATTGATCCTGCAAGAGAATGTTTAGCAAACTGCCGCAGATGGCGCGCAAAATTCCTGACCCATCAGAAGAAACGATCGCTCAGCTCTGCAATTCATGTTGCATTTCGGTGTAAGATGAAGACGAATTAGAAGTAGTAGTTTATAAATAAAAAAGAGAAAGTAGCTATAAAAGCTCCTTGCATACTAATATAATTGCCTAATCATCACTATGAGTGGCTGAAGCAACCCCATCACTAGAGCCTTGTGGTAATCAACTGCCCCCACAACGGTATTGTGACTCAAACAGGACAACGTAAATTTAAAACATATTTACTAAGTTCATGTAAGTACTGGTATGACGTTCATTGAATTTGTTAGCATGTGTGGGAATTGTTGGCATCACATAGAGTATGGCTATGTGGTGATTGATATAAGGAGGAAATTGAGTGAGCGTCGACACGACGAAATTTCCAGGAGATTCTGCATAAAAATCAGTGTACTAATGTCCGCCCCCGGTAGCTGAGTGGTCAGTGCGACAGACTGTGAATCCTAAGGGCCCGGGTTCGATTCCCAGCTGGGTCGGAGATTTTCTCCGCTCAGGGACTGGGTGTTGTGTTGTCCTAATCATCATCATTTCATCTGCATCGACGCGCAAGTCGCCGAAGTGGCGTCAAATCGAAAGACTTGCACCAGGCGAGCGCTCTACCCGACGGGAGGCCCTCGTCACACGCCATTATTATTATAGTGTACTAATATGCAACTATGTCTGTATGCTGTAGAGTATGGATAAATTCGAACATGCATCACACACTCGTTCAAATGGTGTGAAACACATACACCTACACATTTATAGAAAAACTCAGGTAATTAATGCTTAATTAGTGGAGCTGGAAAGTCTCAAGGCAGTAGTTAGAAAATGTGTGATGTGAATGGTGGAACTAATGAAGGCAGGAGAAGAGTAATGGATATACTAGGCTGTATCCACGCAATAGGTACAGAAGTTTCATCCTATCATCACCAGCCGAATACTTGTAAGTCAAATAAAATCTCTAAAATTTGTTTAGTATACGACATAATGTCAATGGCAGTGCATAAAGTGTTTGAAATGCAAAAGGCTATTTTATGGAAATTATTACTCCTAAAATTAGGACACTTGCAATGAGAACAGTTTCTCTCAGAAACATTTCAACATGTAGCTGAAAGTTTGAAGAGGCTATGGATGGAGGCAGACAAGCACAAGAAGAATAACAAAAACAAAAAGAAGAAGAAGGTGGAAACACTACTACTGATTACATTAATGAACACAAGAACGTAGAGTTAGGCACATTATATGGATTGAGAAGGGATAAGCCATATATGCTTGGTACATATCATATATGTTTGACGAAGGATACAATACAGGTTCGGAGTACAAAATCCGAGAGAACACCAGGCTTATTGAAGTGAACATTCTTCAAAACTTGAAGTCCTGGAGAGGATCAAGTGAATGACAAGGAAGCATATGGTGCAGTAATATGCATCATTAATTTGCATAGGAAAGATAAGGACCCCCAAACGATGAATAAAAGGCATCAAAAGTCGGAAATACAATAATATTATTAAATCTGATTTAAATTGTTTATATAGTACAGGTGAAGATATTGACACTCATCATAAAATGCTTCAACTCTGCTTCTGGAATATATATGCTACAATAGCCCCAATGAAATCATATAACTTCTATGTCTACCCATAGCATCAATTGCAATGTGGAATAAATCACATACAAACGGAATTATATAATTAATTTCAAATCTTTGAGGGAGACTGATCATCAAAAGAGACAGTCATTCATGACTAAACATACCTGTGCAGACAGCTGAACATGGCGCTTAGGTGATTTATGGCAGCAGGATCTCGTTGATATGAACCATTGTTCTCCTTCAAATAAAAGTTTCAAAATATTTGAATGGTTGTGGATCTATGTTCAAAATTTTCCTGGGCCCTACCTGTGATAGAGAAGGAGATTTCATATGTGTATAAGGAATTACTGCATATGGAAACAAATCTGTATCCAGACAATCTTCAAACCAATAATGGAGGTGAATTTTACAATAGATATTTCAAGCCAGCAGTGAAACAATACGGGAGAAACCTAACCAACAACAGTAGAACTTTATTGCTGAGACAGAGAACACGCAAAAGTCAGGTTCTGAATAGCAGCTGAACAGCTTTTGGATCAGTGCAACTGAAATATTGCCATTACCTGATGAGAAACTGGATTACTCATTAACAGTTCTTGAAGGTATGGTTTGTCTAAGTCAATCACAGCATGGAAACACTGCCATATGTGGAATCTATATCTGTCTTGGTTGTAATTAGTTCCCAAGATTCGGCTACATCGTTGATATTAAAAAGTATGGGTAAAAGACTCCTCCTTTATTTCAGCCAGATTATGTCTACTGTCCACTATTTTTATTTTGTTATTCATATACAAACATTGTACAGTTCTTAGAAGATGAGATAAGAAGCCTCTGTGTCTTAAAATTTCTCTCTGTTTATATCGAATCAGTTTTTTTTTTTTTTTTCATAGTCAACGTAGGCAGGAAAATATGGCAGACTCAATTCCAAGTGCTTTTCTATTACTCTCATCATAATGAAGGTACAGTCTGATCATTTGTGAAAGTATTTATTTTTTGTAAAAATTCAAAAATACCACTTATAACGTGCATTTAGAAGACTAATAGGACTATATCTGTAGTTCGACGTTCATACCTATTTCATATCTTGTAAATTGTGGATATCTCTGTTGTATTCCATTCTTAAGGTACATTATCACTTTGCTAGCACATATTCATAAAACAGAGTATTCTTACTTTCGCAATATTTGGTACATGTTTCATCAGTTGATCCTGGAGTTTTCCTGTTCTTGTTAGAAGGTATTCCACCCTTTGAGTCCTTCAGCGTTATTAAATATACATTCCTGTCTGCTTCAACCAGAACCATCTTAGTATCTTGTAGATATATTCAGAGCGTTGTGTGGTATTCTAGCCAATTGGTTTCAGATATTGTGTTTATTGTCAGTTGCTCTTATCTTCTTTGTTTGGAGCCATCATTATTTTGTCAGCTTTCCTTTTGTTCCTGTTATATCATGATCAGTATTTGTAACTTATTTTTCGCAATTGTGGTTTTTCCTTGCTGACTTTCCCTTTCGCTACAGCTGATATTCTCTTATACACTAGTCTTACACCTTGATCATCTGGAGAATTTAACATGTTCCTTACCTTCTCGTCTTACCTACATAATGCATTATCGTTGACCCCCTCTGAAACAAAATTTTTTTCTTGTGTCAAGTGCTTCAGTTACAGCCTTAATTAGTGCTACCTTATTTGTGCTTATTCCACTCCTGGTTGATGTTATCCACTCTTAAATTTAAGCAAATTTATTTCTCAAGCATTTTTTGATATAATGTAAGCTCTTTTATAAATAAATGAAATTAATATGTTGTATTAGCTTTCTTTTGTTTGTGTTCAGAATTTATCTTCCATCAGTTAAGTAATTTTAGTTTTGAGACTAACAGGAATAGGTCTGAAGAGACATCTGGACCTCTGAATACCCTTGTGTCTTGTAGTAGAGGCCAAATCATTTTATTTGCTATCATATAGTAAATAACTGTGGTAGAGCCTCTACTTGATTAAGTGGAACTGTTTATGCCTGAATAAAGAGTTTCTTATCCTTAACTAATTATTTAATGAGTACACCATCAATCTACATGCATTAATATTTATGACGGTTTCCCCTTAAGAACCAGTAACAATTGCGACGAGCGTGTTACCCACGTTTGGGTTTAAATCTCTGGCTGTTATCGGATAATCGTTATTGTTTATCTTTGCAGGGTTCCTTGCAAACTGTCGGGGAATGCTTCAGAGTCATCACCCCGCCCTCTTCTGGAACATAAACTCCATTTACCGATAGATAACCTCTTGCTATCTTTATTCTGACTACAATTACCGGTTCCTTCAATCGAACAGCAAGTGCAGCGTAGTCTGTTTCCTTGTGGAGCCTCTTGATTTCTCTTTGGTTTCTGTCATGATGCCCAAGTCAATATTTTGTGAATTTACCTTTTTTACCAATTCTGCTCCTTTATCTCTCAAACTGTGGACATTCAAAGTAGCCAATTTGAGTACACTATTCCAATACATTTAATCTTTTTGTATCTCAAGTTCGTCTTGTATTTATCCTACCGACTTGATTTTTGTTGAAGATTGTGAGTAATTCGATATTTCCCCACGGCAAGATACGGCTGGCCAGGGCAGCCAGGTGGTGGGGCTGTCACCTTCAGGGAGCCAGTAAACTTTTTTTTTAGATGATTGTCTTCACTACAGCTGTGAATCCATCTCTCCAGGATCTGTAGGATGTCGTTTGTTGTTTCTCATCAATTTGTTTCCTCTACGAGGGTCGCCTTACCTATGCAAAGAGTGTGGGTTGGAGTCCCCTTCCAGAACACAGTTTTCATCGTCCAGGAAGTTTCAAATGTATTTTATTCGCAAGTGCATATTATAGAATTTCAATATCACTACAAAAACCATTAAATTAAACAGCAGCTAGTTTGGAGGCCCAGAGAATCATGTGATGAGTCTAATCCTTATAAGAAAATGCACGGGATCAATTACGAGCAACATTTTAAATAGGGATCGTAACGGCGTTTCTTTGTGTATATCGTGATTAAGATAAAATGTAGAACATAGAAAAAGACATACATCGTTGGTATAAAAATCGACGAATTATAAACTTTGAAGAACCATAACAAATGTTTTATGGTCACCTTGAGTTGTATCTATCGCAATACCATTATGTTCTGGGTTTGACCACACACAAGGAGACCACACACCAATTGGATTTTTTAAGAAAAAGTAATATTAAATGAAGTTCAGAACTGAAATGTCATTCCTCCAAAGCAGGTCAAGGCAACTCTCAAAAACTCTCGAGAAAATCTACTTTGAGGTTTTCTGAGCTTCTTTCATGCCATAAAATAAGGTCGACTTCTTTTCGACAGTCACTGTTGGTCTGTGGTAGAATGCCTGTCTGTCATTTTGGAGTACTGCGTTCGATTCGTTGCTAATTATATTTTTTAAACAAAATGTGTACGTGCATTTCCGTAAAGCATAAAATACATGAAGCTGGAAAAAGTGAATAGCACTCAAGACTAGTAACCTCAGGACCGCTGGTCCTAGTCACATTTCAGTCATTGTATTTTTTTTGTCTTTTTTTGTTTTGTTTTAGCCCTTTTAGTTCCAGTACCTAAGACATCTGAATATAAAATTCATCAATTATGTGCCATATAACACCTACCTAACACTCATTTATTGTAAGATATTCACGTCTTCTTATTTCTAATTGCATATCACAGACAAAAATTCACTTGTTATTGGAAATGTCAATTCTTAATTATCGAGCGTATATAAAAGATATTTTTAAAATAAAAATTTACAAATCATTAGTTTTCCGTCTTAGTATACTTCATGCTTCACGGGACTGCTTATGGCATATGCGCCATTGTTCAAAAATTCTCCTAAGCTTGGAATCGAACTGAAGTAGCTCACGTGTTACACGAGCCACACAGCAATGGAGCCCATCGATGACATTACGTTGCTTTGGATAATCAAGTTCCTCGGAAAACTTCAAAGTCGATTTTCTCGGGAATTTTTGAGAACTGCATAGTTCTAATTTGGCTGACTGTTATTCGAGTTCCGAACTTCAGATAACATAAATATACAAAAATCGTATTGCCTTGTCAGATAATTCTATCCCGAAGCGAACGCTGTCGTCTCAAAATTTTGACTTTTTGCTTCTGTCATTGCCGTTTAATAACCTCTACATAAAACGCTAAGCACAAGAATGTGTTAGCTCGAAAAATTAACGTCCATCAATAAAATGACCTACACTGGTGTTTGTAACATATAGCCTGATATTGTCACGCTGCCATTGACAAGCTACACCTAGGAATTTCCGTAAAATGAAGTATCGTGTTGTGGTTTTACTTCGAGTTACCAAATTAAACCAATTATTCCTATCGGGATGCTCCAGTAGTGTGAATTACAATTTGGGTATAGTAAATAATTTATTCTTAAAATACGTACAGACTGTAAAAATTGTATAAATATGAAGTACACAACGTCTGATTCTAAATAAAATGTGATTTCGACATTGGCAGAACATATGTTGGATTTTCTTCAATCGATAGAAAGTTGGCTGATACTGATTAGCAGTGAGATACAGAAGACCTACACCCTCACTGGCATTTACAGAAAAACAGCTCAACGGACAAGCAAATGAAACTCAGTACGTTTACTGGGAGTGTTTCCCATATGCCTAACCGAAATGTGCATATCAGCTATTGAAGTACAGGCAGTAGCTATATTGCACCAGTGATCTGCTCATAGGAGCGTTGTGCGCTGTGCAGAAGACGTATGTGGTGTACTTGTAATTGTCTGCCGATGCAGTGGAAGCGATATGCCACCCACAAAGTCCTAGGGCAAAAACTACCTCAGTACAAGACAGAACATGAGTCAAGATACCTGTTTGTTGACTAGCCAGGAACAGAAATTTGACTCAAAGTAGGAGCACTTCAGCACGTGTCAGACTCACCAGAGAGGTAAAGAACCGTCACTCAAGTAAACAAAGTGACGAATCTGCTCAAAGTGCAACGACTTCATGCACTCCTTGGGGCGGAATCATCACTTCTCAAAACCACTCTGGCAATCAAATAGGGGTGTCTGCTTTTTGGTGGGAAGCATGCCCCAGAACTTCCTGTGACACAGTCCCTCGAAGGTCAGCTCGTGACCGTCATTAGTGACCGTACACATTCCTTTGCAGTAAAAAGTATGTCTTTCGGCTTGTTCCGCTCCAACGCTCTTCTGCCAGGCACGCTATCCTAAAAAATATTTTCGGCCCGCCAGAGTGCTACCTTGTGCTTGTGCAGTCTGCACTACAGGTGGGGGAGGGGGGCAGGGGTTGCTGCGGCCGCAGTGATGTAAGCCGCCGCTTCCCCTGATTGTTCTCTCTCAGGGCAGTAAATATCCTCCTCTGCAAATCATGACACCTCTCCTATCAAGCACCTTTTAGCCGATAGCGGCTTCTGAGAAACGCGTTGCCCACATTGCGCTTTCTGTCAGTGTTCAGTTCTAACTCACAGACATGCAGTACTACAGAAACTGCCAATGCAATTTTTAATAATCCTATTGTGCATAGTAAACAGTGATCTAATGTAAATACATTGAAGAGTCAAAGAATCTGGTACACCTGCCTAGTATCGTGTAGAGCCCCCATGAACACCCAGAAGTTCTGCAACATGACGAGGTATGGACTCGACTAATATTTGAAATAGTACTGGAGGGAACTGACACCATAAATCCTCGAGGGCTGTCCATATATCCATAAGAGTACGAGAGGTTGGAACAGCACTTGCAAGGCATCCCAGATATGCTCAATAATGTTCATGTCTAGGGAGTTTCGTGGCCAGTGGAAGTGTTTAAACTCAAAGAGTGTTCCGCGAGCCACTCTGTAGCAATTCTGGACGTGTGGAGTGTAGCACTGACCTGCTGGAATTGCCCAAAGTTCGTCAGAATATACAATGGACATGAATGTACGCAGGTGATCAGACAGGATGCTTACGTACGCGTCACCTATTAGAGTCGTATCTAGACGTATCACGGGTCCCATATCACTCCAACTGCACACGCCCTACACCATTACAGTGCCTCCACCAGTTTGAACAGGCCCCTGCCGACATGCAGGGTTTATGGATTCATGAGGTTGTCTCCATATCAGTACACTTCAATCAGCTCGATAAAATTTGAAACGAGACTCGTCCGACCAGGCAACATACTTCCAGTCTTCAACAGTTCCAATGCCGGTGTTAATGGGCTCATGCGAGGCGTAAACCTTTGTGTCGTGCTGTCATCAAGGTTACACAAGTGGACCTTTACTCAAAAGCCCATATCTATGATGTTTCATTGAATGGTTCGCACGCTGACACTTGTGCATCGCCCAGCAATGAAATCTGCAGCAATTTACGGAAGGGTTGCACTTCTGTAACGTTCAACGTGAGAGGCACCCACATGCCTTGCTCATACTGTGGCATCAAGCAGTCAGGCCTGCAAGATGAGTGGTCTGCCAAGCGAGTGGACTCTTTCTTAATTTAACGAGTAACATGAACTCTAGTACTCACACTTCGTTACAAGTTATCCTCCTATATGATTACTACGCAACGGAAACGCATATCTGACTATCAGTGATTTACAGAACTCTGACTGTACACTACGCACTGGCAGTACCACATTTTCCTTTTGTCTTTTATTTGACGGCTTTTATTAACACGTGGCCATCCCACTGAATATGAATGGCGCACACATTATAAATTCGGGACATTATGACAACCTACAATTTGAAGG
This sequence comes from Schistocerca cancellata, assembly GCF_023864275.1. Taxonomy (NCBI): domain Eukaryota; kingdom Metazoa; phylum Arthropoda; class Insecta; order Orthoptera; family Acrididae; genus Schistocerca; species Schistocerca cancellata. Next base: position 618,951,889 of record NC_064630.1, read on the forward strand.
AATAGTCTACCAATCTCTTTCTTTTCACTAACTGATTTATTCTGATAAATTCCCTAACCTAAACACACAAATTCTATAACCTACAACAATAACATATGATAAATTCCGCCCAGTGGGCATGGCTTTACATTAGTGAATCTCTATATTATGGTCTCGTAATTTATTTAACGCTACAGTGCACTTTCTGGATAGGTTGGTGGATCTTTTATTATACCTCACACTTCGACTCTCACAATCATCATCACGAAACTTTCCTCCAGACCGAGCGGTACAGAAGGAACAAGCATAACCCACTAATCTTTTGAAACTACTTCGCTACACACCCATGGAAACCACACATACCCAAATTACATGACATACACTACACAACAATATGAAATACTACACAGAGAATGGTTACAACATTATCACTTTCAGCTTTCCCACTTCAATTAATATTGATCCCAGTTTCACACGACACTGCCCCACTTTGTAATTCTACTTTCCTACTGTGAACTCTGGAGATAAATGCACGTCTTCCTGTGCAATGCAAGCCATGTGGCGTTGCTGGATAGACGGCCGACTCACCTTACTTCTCTCTCAGAGTTTGAATCTAGCGTCACACGCAATGTAGTATTAAGGTATTCATCACACACGCGAACTGATGCCATGGACGAGTACTTCTCTTTATCCTTTGTCTCATACACAGATTGAGACTCACACAGTACTCACCACGTGGAAGTACTCGTCTCTTATTTCAAGTCCTGCACACGCCATTTCTTAAATATTCCAACTTATGGTACACACGCTATTTCTTAAATATTTCAACTTATTGTACACACGCTAGTAATTCAACTTAACTTAAGCACACGGAAGTATTTCAACTTATTGCTACACGTGGTTTCTTTGTGACCGTTGGTCACGTCCGAAGATTACTACAATCCCATTAATATTACCTGCCTGACCTTTAATTCTCCCCACAAAAGTTCCTGAAATAGAGAAATTATTATTTCAAACTACTCTTAAATATTCCACATGCATACCATGTTTCCCCTCTTTCGTCATTACGGAGCACATGTAAAACAGGTGTTAACAGCCCAGGATCCAGCGGCAGAGTGCCTAAAACATGGCCGTTTTCGAGGTCCTCTCCACCTCTGCTGAAGTGGGGGAGCACCTTACTACCCTATTGGCCAGCTACATTTCAGGCGCTCAAAGCTCTGGTAAATTTCATCTCTTTGGTCCCACCAAAGGTGGCCAAAGGATCGACTCAAAGATGATCATATATTCACATTCACTATCTGCGGTTAGCAGACGACCATACATTCATTCATTTCAAAAGATCTCACCAAACTGGATGTAGGGATTTATTTTGTGGGAGTGCACATATGATAAATTAAATAAATAAATTGTCATTCATTCCTACACTGGTATCCGGCTTCGCTGTATTAATTTAAATTGAGTTATTTTACAAAAAAAATGTGTTGTTCTGACAAAAATACTGAAGTATGTTGTACCTATTTTCAATGTCGGGCGGTACTGTACCCTTTCACCACCGGCTACCCATGCAGAAAAAAATGGCACGGTACTATCCTTGCAATGCGAGGGTAGTTCCGAACATTTTTTTAAGAAAACTGTATTAGAACAAACATAGCAAGTCATCAAAATAACCAGGAGGAGACCTTAGCCCCTGGTGACCTCAATAGCAAATTATTGACACAGTTGTTGCATTATTGTACTCTCCACAATCCGGAGTAACGTACACATACAAATTTACAACAATCCACATGACAAATATCACATTACATCATACAAATAAAAAATAATGGTGAGATAAAAATTTGATTAGTTACTGGGATCTTCGTTATTTTTATGAGTAATCCAAACTTCACTAATTCTATGAGAAATAAAAAAAATACTAATTGTACTCATGAAATTTTAAATAGCTCACCGTCCAAACACAGAGCAAGTAATCTGACATTCATAAATTGCGGGGTAAAAACCTTTACACAGCAAAGTCTAAATACAAAACAAAATCAACAAAAGAAAAACATTGCGTACACCAGTTACATGTAGAATGTCAGGCTCCATACCATTACTCTAAAATATACATCAAACGTACAGAGAAATAAAACTGAGAAGAAAAACAATGAAATATACCACAAGTTACATACTGGTTACGTAATATAGTCAACCTAAGACATCATGTCATACCTAATTAACTATCCTCACTTAAGCAATTGCCACAACTACTCGACTGTGAGCTTAACCTTATCCTTGTCGACCAGTACAAATACCTGCTGCTGAGCTAGTCAGTCCATCAACTTGGATCAATACACGCAGTACATAGTTTATCAATAAGTGCTTGAATCCACCAGTAGCTCTTGTATCTTACTCTACTGCTCATTTCTCTGTTGTTACACATTTAGGCGACAAGAACTTGCATTTCGACTAGCCTTCGTTACACTTTAATGTGAAATATCACCACTGTGATAATGCAAATAAGTGGCTTCAGTCAACACACCAACAAGATTATTACTGTCCACGACATCAAAATACATCAATTTATTCCGATTTTTTGTTGTGCAATGCAAACTTTTGTCCCCTGTGACAACCTTACTGACCTATGCAACAAGAGCCGCTACGTTAGTATCATGGCACTGGCTAATAATGAAAGCACCATTGTACCAAATATTCTAATAAACATGCTATGTGAACTTGATAACCCAGAACAAACAAAAAACAAACACTAACTATTCTAAACACAAATGTTTATGAAATACAATTACACTTGCTGTCCCTTCAGGAATGAAACATATATAAAAAATTTACACAATTACAAGTACAAATACATTATTTCCTATCTTGCGAGTCACACGGAAACATTTCATTCTGTGATTTTCTTAGGGTCAAAAAAGTTGCTGACAGGTTCCCTAGAAACACTGTCTCGGTGTCAAAGCTCTCCCATGGTTACCCGGACGAAAGTCTTTAAGTCACTCAAATCGGCATTTTGAACACGCACTGAACAGTAAACTGTATCTCAAATTAAACACAAATGTCATTGTCACTCTCAGCGTACCATCCACACGAATCTGGTCGTCCAGAAATGGCCCTACAACTACTATTACCCACGGTTCTGTCCTTTCAGTTCATGGTGTAATTAAAAGTCGTAAGTCCCAACAAACAGCACTTATTCCCGCACCAATTCAAGAAATGTCTCCTACTACAGACGCAATTGTCAATGTCCCACTCTAGTTTCTTGCGTTCATACAATAATTAGTCACCAAACGACAACTGTCCTCTTCAAGAATACCAAGCGTCCCACATGCAATTCACAAAGCACACTGAACAAGTCACTGCCAAAAGTTTATGGATCCCACCGTTCAGTGGTCAAGACAAAACAAAACGATCGTCCTGTCTGCTAAAGACAAAATCTTTTCCACCACTCACAACGTGGAAACACCAGTCCTTCACTTTCCACCTTATGGAGACATACGAGCAGTCGTCTTGTTTCACGGCTCCACAGTCCAGTACTAGTTAATAGTTGCTTGTTAAAAAATGCCCGCCGGGCTCTGTCGCGCGTCGTCCTTTCTGCCGTGGCGCCGCCGCACGCGCCCCGTTGAGCAGAAGTAACCACCCGCTGTTGTCTCCGCGGGATACTTTCCCCAGTCGTAAGGGTGGCGGAACTTATGAATGGCCAGTGGTACGTGCGTGTCGCCCCAGGCGGTTGACCTGCTGTAGCGCGCGCGTGGAGCGTACCCCGACCGGCATTGGAGTGGGGAGCGCCCCGGCTCTGTTGCCGCCGTCTGCTTGGCTTATGTGGTACGAGCGTGTTCGGTGTAGCCCTCAGCGCTACGACACCCAATCAGTCAGACCCTTCAGTGCATCTCGCAACATTACAGACAAAAGGATATTGTTACATTATTTAAATACTCATTGATTACATGTATGATCTATTAGATACATTGGTAATAAAAGAATCTTTGTTCTAAAAAACATAAAATTATACACCCTAGTTTTCTTCACATACAACATCAACATTTATCTCTTTTCTATATACAGCCCATACTTGTGCTACTGATTGTACCTGTCGTCCTTCATACAAAACATGAAAGTGTAAAAAAAAAACAAAAGGAATAATAAACAATCTATACAACTCATAATTACAATAAAAAATAGTAGCCTACTCTAACACCCTATCACAGTGAAAATATTAGAAACTGTTTATTCTAATACTACAATATACAACGCACCTTTGTGCTTGTGACAGACTGAAATTAATACCCCTTGAAAGTGTTCTAACAAAAAAATAAGAAATAATCTACACAGCTCACAATTACCTACCACAGGTTATTAAATAGTAAATTACTTTAACATCCTAACACAATAAACATTTTAGAAACTGATGACTCTAAATCTACAACATACAATGCACCTGTGTGCCTGTGACAGACTAATATTAGTATCTCTTTATATATTTTACATTTTATTATATATAACAACATTTCTAGGACACGTATGTACCATCCACATGATGTCAGGTCCTGACCTGCCATCGAGGTTCATCCAAATCAAACAATACACAATAATGTTTTAGTTACAGATCGGTAGCATCCCCTTTACAGGAGTGTGCGCATTGATCACAGTACTCTACGACTCTCACTCACCAGACATCACATTTTCCTTCTCATTCAGTCCATTAATACACTAACAGAATAGGTCTAGAAGTCAGCTAACCTTAACACCACCACACTCACGACAACATACCATACCTTTGCTCCCTTATACTCATAACACCACCACTCTCACGACAACATACCATACCTTCGCTCCCTTATACTCAACCACATAGCACATGAAGCTGTTTCGGAGATAGCTTTCCAGTCTCCAAATTCGTCCTTTCACTCTGGCACCTCTCTCCATCGGCTTACCTCTGCATTCCTCCTGCTAAATATCACTTAGAATTGCGACATTTCATCTAAGAACAAAAAATACACAAATTATTCATCTTGCAAAATAACTGTACACATTCTTGGTACCGTTTTAATTAGTTATACTGGTACCAGGCTTCAACAACAACAAAAAATATTATTTTCGCCAAATTGCAAATCTTATGGTAAGAATTAGATCTACACTTATATTACATCTTACGTCAGTATTCCACAACGTTCACCATCTGAATCTCATACTCCCTTCATGTCCCTTCACATTGTGCAGTTGTCCTCATCTCTTCATTCGTATTTCGGCTCTCCGTCCGTCCATTACTCCATCATTTCCTGGTCTTCCTTCGCCATTGGCATCAATCTCTATTGCAGCATACACAGGACCCTCTGTAACATACATCTAAGACATCTCCACATTATTAATTCTACTCACCTTTATTTACCACTGTTTCATCACGTCGAATCTCTTTTTATTAATCACACTGCTTCACGTCGCTTCTTTCCTTAAATATCACCTTTATCCACTACTATTTATCACGTCGCTTCTTTATCTACCATCTTTATCCACTCATTAATCATCACGTCGTTTCTGCTTGATCCTTATTCATATGACAAAAAATACGTACATACACCACTCTGTCGACTCCTGTTCATGACTCATTCGACCAGTCTATTCCGTCATACTTCCTGACATCCCGCCTGAAAATTCTTACGTTCGATTTGACCCTGCACAACGTTACACACCACAAATAAATACACTGACTATCTACCATAAATTGTCTACTTTAGATCTATCCTTAACTTTTTCATAATTTGACGATAGAAATGTGATGAGGCCCACGCGATTGTTTTCCCTTGATCATCTCAATCAGCACAGCATTTTCATGGACAATCCGCCTCACTCTAAATGGTTCACTGTTCACAGTACAGGATTTGTTAGTTAGGAATCTGTGCTTACATGAAAATGAAATGTGTGCAGAGAATATACAAGCTGGGAGAAATGGGCAGCCCAAGTGTTAGAAACTTTGGTGCTAGTGGCCTCTTTCACTAACACCAGATTCCGAACAACCATACACAGCACTTCATTATAACTGTCACCACGACAATGACATACTATAGATCAGATGGCATCTAATTTAAAAACTTCGATCACAATGTTTACTTCTTTACATTACGTATTAAGTACCTGCAATAGTCAAATCGCACTAATTATACTGGACTCCTTGGCATTATTACATAACATTTTATCAACTGGTTTCTTTGAAGAAACAGTTCTTTTACTTTACTGTTCCAAATAAAAATTTTTCAAATTTTGCTCTGAGAGACCAGCCTAATATATGCACTTACTGGTGTTTTATTCTCTGATCAGAAGTATGGTATTTGCATTCCTACATATTAGTAGAGTATGTCTGCTACATAGACAATTTTCAGTGCCAGCTGCATGTGTTTTAAGGCAAGATGCTAAGGGCTGATATGTTGGATTAGTTTCTCCTATCCTTCAATCCATTATAACAAGAATGAAATGCCTGGATTCCATGCTCTCCTGTCATTCTGATAGTTTCTGCCGTTCCTATCCTCGACACTATGTGACCCATGAGTCGTGTCTCCGTTCACCATGTTGCTCTCATTACCCAGTTCCTGTAACAAGTGCTGAGATGACGCAGAATCGTCTACGCCTCTGCCTGCTATCGCTATATCTCTGCGCAATTTCACTGGCAACTTCGTTATACAGATCCTAATGAACTCCACAGTTTCGTATGGCACATCCAAATACCTGTTTCGTCTCAGCATTTCCTGACAGCACGACACTGGATATCTTATACCATCTTCGTTACAATTTGGCATCATCAATATGCTTTGCTTAACCAGGTCCTGCTTACTTTTCGACCAGAATTCATTTAAATAACTACTGCAGTCTTTAATGTCTTCCTGCATTTTCGCTCTAGCCTCGTCCCTCAAATGGTTATACACAAACTTCGTTTTGAGGAGCGGTCCCCACGATGAAGGTAATGAATCTTGAAGTTGAGAAAGCCTTGGACTATACCCAGTTGGGTTTGCTACCTGTTTTATCCGACACAACCGTTCTGACTCTCTGAATTCGTCTTCCTCTTCCTTCCTATTTTCGCTTTTTGAGTTTATCTCTCTCTCTCTCTGCAATCTACCTGGTGGTGTGTCACCTTCGCTACTGCACACTAATTGCAACTGTGGTAGTTCTTCACTATGTTTCCTACTTATTTCTAATTGTGCCTCTTTAAACTGTAATGGTGATTGTATCTCCTCCTGATCGGCATAAACCTCTCGCTGCGTACTGTCAGAACCTGTCTCGCCTCTTGTACTGATCTTTTCTGCATCTGCACTAATCGTATTCATTCTGACCACTACCTCTTTGATTCGCTCATCCGGCAACACGTCCCTACGTTCAGTCGTATCACTCTCTATTGCAAATACTTGTACCTCCAAATTATTAGTTTTTTCTTCCACGGCGTCACATACTTCCTTCAACGCACCCAGATTCTTCTCCCCCTCATCTAACCGATTATTAACTGCGGACAGACGCTCATCGATAACTGTGTGTCCCTTCCTCATTGCCTCTTTATTTCCCTTATCCAATGCCTCCATACTTTCCTTACTATCTTTATCCATTGCTTCCCATCTTTCCTTATAACCTTTATCCATGACTTCCAATATTTCCTTAATCACCCTATCTCTCAACCTTTCATCTCTATCCATCCTCTGTAAAAACTGCCGTAGCTCATCGTAATTTGCTACTTTCGACGCGCTCACCTCGTGTGCCTGAGAAACCGAAGCTCCGCTAAGGGTAGCTTCACTTTCACTGCATACCTGACCTAATCCCGGCTCGCCCGCGTCGTCGGGAAAAGCCCGCGTTTGTGGACAAAGCCCGCCGCATAAAGGATCACCCCGCAGCGGTCCATTGAACAGTTCAGCCCCTTCCGACTGTTTGCCGTCCCCGCTCATTAACAGATGGTCAACAGCTACTTCCTGCTGCACTGCTACGTTCACCCCAGAATCGCTATTCTCCATGGTGGCTACACTTTTCGACTGCGAACTAGTAACTACGGACATTACGCAAAAAAATTATACAACGACCTTCCAGCCTACGACGATATAGCAATTAATTACATAATAAAAATAAAAGATCCTCACCAATCCAGAAAGAAATTGCAAACAAAAAAAAATTTACTTCCTATCGCTATCACAATACATTCCATAAAAAGAATCTTAACTGCAAACCCTAACAGCAAAATATCCTGGCAAAATTAATCCTGGCCAAATCATCCTGACAACAAAATATCCTGGCAAAATATATCCTGGCCAAATCACCCTGGCAACAAAATTATCCTGGCAAAAACGGAATCCTGGCAGGGTCGAAATTATGAGAGGCACCCACATGCCTTGCTCATACTGTGGCATCAAGCAGTCAGGCCTGCAAGATGAGTGGTCTGCCAAGCGAGTGGACTCTTTCTTAATTTAACGAGTAACATGAACTCTAGTACTCACACTTCGTTACAAGTTATCCTCCTATATGATTACTACGCAACGGAAACGCATATCTGACTATCAGTGATTTACAGAACTCTGACTGTACACTACGCACTGGCAGTACCACATTTTCCTTTTGTCTTTTATTTGACGGCTTTTATTAACACGTGGCCATCCCACTGAATATGAATGGCGCACACATTATAAATTCGGGACATTATGACAACCTACAATTTGAAGGAATAGTCTACCAATCTCTTTCTTTTCACTAACTGATTTATTCTGATAAATTCCCTAACCTAAACACACAAATTCTATAACCTACAACAATAACATATGATAAATTCCGCCCAGTGGGCATGGCTTTACATTAGTGAATCTCTATATTATGGTCTCGTAATTTATTTAACGCTACAGTGCACTTTCTGGATAGGTTGGTGGATCTTTTATTATACCTCACACTTCGACTCTCACAATCATCATCACGAAACTTTCCTCCAGACCGAGCGGTACAGAAGGAACAAGCATAACCCACTAATCTTTTGAAACTACTTCGCTACACACCCATGGAAACCACACATACCCAAATTACATGACATACACTACACAACAATATGAAATACTACACAGAGAATGGTTACAACATTATCACTTTCAGCTTTCCCACTTCAATTAATATTGATCCCAGTTTCACACGACACTGCCCCACTTTGTAATTCTACTTTCCTACTGTGAACTCTGGAGATAAATGCACGTCTTCCTGTGCAATGCAAGCCATGTGGCGTTGCTGGATAGACAGCCGACTCACCTTACTTCTCTCTCAGAGTTTGAATCTAGCGTCACACGCAATGTAGTATTAAGGTATTCATCACACACGCGAACTGATGCCATGGACGAGTACTTCTCTTTATCCTTTGTCTCATACACAGATTGAGACTCACACAGTACTCACCACGTGGAAGTACTCGTCTCTTATTTCAAGTCCTGCACACGCCATTTCTTAAATATTCCAACTTATGGTACACACGCTATTTCTTAAATATTTCAACTTATTGTACACACGCTAGTAATTCAACTTAACTTAAGCACACGGAAGTATTTCAACTTATTGCTACACGTGGTTTCTTTGTGACCGTTGGTCACGTCCGAAGATTACTACAATCCCATTAATATTACCTGCCTGACCTTTAATTCTCCCCACAAAAGTTCCTGAAATAGAGAAATTATTATTTCAAACTACTCTTAAATATTCCACATGCATACCATGTTTCCCCTCTTTCGTCATTACGGAGCACATGTAAAACAGGTGTTAACAGCCCAGGATCCAGCGGCAGAGTGCCTAAAACATGGCCGTTTTCGAGGTCCTCTCCACCTCTGCTGAAGTGGGGGAGCACCTTACTACCCTATTGGCCAGCTACATTTCAGGCGCTCAAAGCTCTGGTAAATTTCATCTCTTTGGTCCCACCAAAGGTGGCCAAAGGATCGACTCAAAGATGATCATATATTCACATTCACTATCTGCGGTTAGCAGACGACCATACATTCATTCATTTCAAAAGATCTCACCAAACTGGATGTAGGGATTTATTTTGTGGGAGTGCACATATGATAAATTAAATAAATAAATTGTCATTCATTCCTACACTGGTATCCGGCTTCGCTGTATTAATTTAAATTGAGTTATTTTACAAAAAAAATGTGTTGTTCTGACAAAAATACTGAAGTATGTTGTACCTATTTTCAATGTCGGGCGGTACTGTACCCTTTCAAACGTACTCTTCAGTCACCGTTAGTCCCTTTCTTGCAGGATCTTCTTCCAGCCACGGCGATGTTGGAGACTGAATGTCTTATCGGGTTTCTGATATTCACGGTTGTTGTTGTTGTTTTTGCTGTTGTGGTCTTCAGTCCAGAGGCCGGCTTGATGCAGCTCCCCATACCACTGTATCCTGTGCAAGCTTCCTCATCTCCAAGTAACTACTGCACCGTACATCCGTCTAAATCTGCTTAGTGTATTCATCTCTTGGTCCCCTTTAAGATTTTTAGTCTCCACACTGCCCTCCAATTCTAAATTTGTGATCCCTTGGTGCTTCATAACATGTCCCACCAACCGATCCCTTCTTCTAGTCAAGATGTGCCACAAATTCCTCTTCTTCTATTCTCTTCTTTTGTCTAAACTATTTATCGCCCTTGTTTCACATCCATACATGGCTACACTCCACGCAAAACTTTTGGAAAAGATTTCCTGACACTTAAATCTGTTAACAAATTTCTCTTCTTCAGGAACGCTTTCCTTGCCATTGCCAGTCTACTGTTTATATCCTCTCTACTTCGAACATCATCAGTTATTTTGCTCCCCAAATAGCACAACTCATCTACTACTTCAAGTGTCTCATTTCCTAATCTGATCCCTCAGCATCGCCTGATTTAATTCGACTACCTCCATTACACTCGTTTTGCTTTTGTTGATGTTCATCTTATATCTTCCTTTCAAGACACTGTCCATTCCGTTCAACTACTCTCGCAGGTCCTTTGCTGTCTCTGACAGAATTGCAATGTCATCGGCTTACCTCAAAGTTTTTAATTCTTCTCCATGGATTTTAATTCCTAGTCCCAATTTTTCTTTTTCTTTACTGATTGCTCAAGATATAGACTGAATTGATTACAGAATGTATGTATAGACACCTCGGCTGCATAAAATTGTTGTGAAACTGACCATGGTTTCGACAGGTCTAAGACGTACTTCATCAGAATAAAAATTACATAGGATTACCTACAAAATGTAATAATATGGCTCAAAAATAGAATGTACTTAATAGAATTACTTCAATAAAATGTAAAAACAATGTACTTACATGTAAAAAACACCATAGGTGAAAAACATCTGAGCAAAAATGCTCTTGCCAAATTGAAATTATCACAAGAATAAAAAGTGTACAACTCGTGTCTGCCTTGGCCTGCTAGACGTCTACTTGGACGGTAGCGGTGGTTTGATGTAGTTGATTGGCGGTGAGCGACCTCGTTACTGCCATTGTTTTTCGATAGAACATTTTAAAAAAATGGTTCGAATGGCTCTGAGCAGTATGGGACTTAACATCTCAGGTCATCAGTCCCCTAGAACTTAGAACTACTTAAACCTAACTAACCTAAGGACATCACACACATCCATGCCCGAGGCAGGATTCGAACCTGCGACGGTAGCGATAGAACATTTCATTCCAATTGGAAAATATGTTATTATTTTTAAAGTTTAATTTTTTATTCCTGTGATAATTTTAATTTGACAAGAGCTATTTTGCTCAGCTGTTTTTCTCCTATGGCGTGATTACATGTAAGTGCATTGTTTGTACATTTTATGGAAGTAATTCTATTAAGTATATTGTATTTTTGAACCGTGTCATTATATTTTCCAGGTAATCCTTTGTAATTTTTATTCTGGAGAAGACTGCCTTAGAGCTGTCGGAACCATGGTCAATTTGACAACAATTTTATGCAGCCGAGGTGGTTATACGTACATTCTAAAATTAATTTAACGCACGGTTGCTGGACTTCAGCCAATATCAATGTTTAAAATATCTATATTGAATAACATCGGGGATAGGCTACAAACCTGTTGCACTCCCATCCCAACCACTGCTTTCCTTTCATGCCCCTCGACTCTTATAACTGCCATCTGGTTTATGTACACATTGTAAATATCCTTTCGCTCCCTGTATTTTACCACTGACACACCCTGAATTTGAAGGTGCGTATTGCAGACAACATTGTCAAAAGTTTTCTCTAAGTCTACAAATGCTTGAAACGGAGGTTTGCCTTTCTTTAACCTATCTTCTAAGATAAGTCATAGGGTCAGTATTGCCTAACGTGTTCCAACATTGCTACGGAATCCAAACTCCACCTCCCTGAGGTCAGCTTCTAGCAGTTTTTCCATTCGTCTGTAAAGAATTCTTGTTAGTATTTTGTAGCCGTGACTAATTGAAGTGACAGTTCGGTAATTTTCACACGCGTCAGGACCGAATTTCTTTGGGATTGGAATTATTATTTTTTCTTAAAGTCTGAGGGTATTTCGCCTGTCTCATACAGCTAGCTAGCCAGATGATACGGTTTTGTCAGAGCTTGCTCTCCCAAGGCCTTGTTTCGACTCAGGTCTTTCAGTGCTCTGTCAAATTCTTCACCCACTATCATATCTCCCATCCCATCTTGATCTACGCCCTCTTCCATTTCCATAATATTTCCCTCGAGTACATCGCCCTTGTATAGACCCTCAACATACTCCTTCCACCTTTCTGCTTTCCCATCTTTGCTTAGAACTGGTTTTTCTCTGAGCTCCTTGAAGTGGTTCTCTTTTCTCCAAACGTCATTTTAATTTTCTTGTACGCAATATCTAACATACCCCTAGTGATATATCCCACTATATCCTTACATTCGTCCGCTAGCCATCCTTGCTTATCCATTTCACACTTCCTGTCCATCTCATTTTTGAGACGTTTGTATACATTTCTTCCTGCTTTACTTACTGCATTTTTATATTTTTTCCTTTCATCAATTAAATTCAATATCTCTTCGGTTACCCAAGGATTTCTACTAGCCCTCGTCTTTTTACCTACTTGATCGTCTGCTGCCTTCACTTTTTCATCTCTCAAAGCTACCCTCTCTTCTTCTACTGAATTTCTTTCCCTCGTTCTTCTCAATCGTTCCCTAATACTCACTCTGAAACTCTCTACAACCTCTGGTTCTTTCAGTGTATCCAGGTCTTATCTCCTTAATTTCCCACCTTTTTGCCGTTTGTTCAGTTTTAATCTACAGTTCATAACCAATAAATTGTGGTCAGAGTTCACATGTGCCCCTGGAAATGTTCTACAATTTAAAACCTGGTTCCTAAATCTCTGTCTCACCATTATATAATCGATCTGAAACCCTCCACTGTCTCCAGGCTTCTTCCACGTATACAATGTTCTTTCATGATTTTTGAACCAAGTGTTAGCTATGATCAAGTTACGCTCTGTGCAAAATTCTACCAGGCGGCTTCCTCTTTCATTCCTTACCCCCATTCCATATTCACCCACTACTTTTCTTTCCCTTCCTTTTCCTACTATCGAGTTCCAGTCTCTCATGACAATTAGATTTTCGTCTCCCTTCACTATCTGAAAAATTTCTTTTATCTGACCATACATTTCTTCACTCTCTTTGTCATCTGCGAAGGTAGTTGGCATACAAACTTGCACTACTGTGGTAGGCATAGGCTTCGTGTCTATCTTGGCAACAATAATGAGTACACTATGCTGTTCGTAGTAGCTTACCCGCGTTCATTTTTTTTTTTCATTATTGAACCTACTCCTGCATTACCGCTATTTGATTTTGTGTTTATAACCCTGTATTCACCCGACCAGAAGTCTTGTTCCTCCTGCCACTGAACTTCTCTAATTCCCACTATATCTAACTTTAAGCTAGCCATTTCCTTTTTTAACCCATCTTCCCGATTAAGGGATTTGACATTCCACGCTCCGAGCCGTAGAACGCCAGTTTTCTTTCTCCTGATAACGAGGTCCTTCTGATTAGTCCCACCCGGAGATACGAATGGAGGAATATTTTACCCAAAAATACGCCATCACCATTTACCCATACAGTAAAACTCCATGCCCTCGAAAAAAATTGCAGCTGTAGTTTCCCCTTGCTTTCAGCCGTTGCAGTACCAGCACAGCAAAGTCGTTTTGATTAATTTTTCAATGTCAGATGAGTCAGTCATCAAGGCTGTTGCCCCAGCAACTACTGAAAAGGCTGCTGCCCCTCTTCAGGAACCACACGTTTGTCTGGCCTCTCAACAGATACCCCTCCGTTGTGGTTGCACCTACGGAACGGCTGTCTGTATCGCTGAGGCACGCACGACTCCCCACCAATGGCAAGGTCCATGGTTCATGGTACGGTACACTCGTGAAATGGTCGTACGGGAAAATCCTCACTTCATCGCTACGTCGGAGATATTGTGTCCCATCGTACCATCGCTCGTGCGCCGACTATAACACCCCTTTCAAACTCACTTAAATCTTGATAACCTTCCATTGTAGCTGCAGTAACCGATCTAACCACTGCGCCAGACGCTTCTTGTCTTATATAGGCGTTTAGGACCACAGCGCCGTATTCTGCCTGTTTACATTTGTCTGCATTTGAATACGCATGTCTATACCAGTTTCTTTGGCGTTCAGGCGTATAAACCGAGATAATTTACGTAATATTAAACGTACGGTGGCAAAATCTTGCTGCCTTACGCTGGAAATACTCTGAATTCTATAAATCAGGTAAATCACTGTAGCACTATTACTCAAATAATTGATTTGATGAAACTGACAAGAGTGTTGTTAACTGCAAAAACTCTCAAATAAAATTCGAGGACAAATCTATATACAAGAGAATGGACATATGACTCTTGCAGAAGTAACACCAATAAGAAGGCACGCTTTCCTTAGTAACTGTATCTAACGTTGTTCACAGTAAACGAATTCAGTCAGATCTGGGTAAGAATCGAAAGTAGTGCAGAGAGTGGCAACTCGTTTTAAATGTTAAGAACTGTAAAACTGTATACTTCACAACAGTATCAACGAATCGCAACTCAGAGAAGTAATTGATTGTTACAATTTGTATAGATATGAAATAGAATGATCACTCATTCGTAGGAAAAGCAGACGGCAGACTTCGGTTCGTTGGTAGGATACTAGGGAAAGCAATCAATCCACCAAGGAAATAGCTTACAAACACTCGTACAACCCATCCTTATAATACTGTTCGACTAGATGGTATCCATATGATATATGTTGGAAGTAAAGAAGGAGGGGTGGCAAAAATGGTGACAATTCGTTTTTGACCCCGTGGTCTACGGCGTCTTATCACGGTTCTTGCGCCTCCCTCCCCCCCTCCCCCCAACCGTTGGAGGTTCGAGTCCTCCCTCGGGCATGGGTGTGTGTGTTGTATTTAGCGTAAGTTAGTTTAAGGTAGATTAAGTAGTGTGTAAGCCTAGGGACCGATGACCTCAGCAGTATGAACCCATAGAAGCTCACCACAAATTTTAAAATTTCGTTTTTTACCCATGAGGGGGTGTCACGGTGATCTTTAAGAGACTGACGTGGATGATATAAAATATCGTGAGAATGTCTACTTACGGAGTTTTATGAAGCAGTTTTAAGTGATAAATCTAGGACTATACTACAACTGCCTACGTATCGCTCCCGCACGGATCACAAAGGCAAGGCCGGCCGAGGTGGCTGACCGGTTCCAGACGCTACAGTCAGGAACATCGCGACCGCTACGGTCGCAGGTTCCAATCCTGCCTCAGGCATGGATGTGTGTTATGTCCTTAGGTTAGTTAGGTTTAAGTAGTTCTAAGTTCTAGAGGACTGATAACCTTAGAAGTTAAGTACCATAGTGCTCAGACCCATTTGAACAAAGGCAAGATTAGACTAACTACAAGCGCATAGCAGCATTTAAACCGTCAATCCTCCCGCGCTCCACATGGGAATTGCACGAGAAGAAACCGTAATAACTGATGCAATGGAACGTACCCTCTTTAATTCGTGTCACACTGGTTCACAGAGTATAGATGTAAATGTAGATCGCCGTTCTTCCTGGAAATGTGGTCACAGTGTGACAATGGACTCATGCACAACCCTAGAGGACACGAGGTACTATGTCATAACCCCACAAGTACTCTGTGTAGGCAGCTCCGTCTTCAGGTCACGAGTGGCCTACCGGGACCATCCGACCGCCGTGTCATCCTCAGTGGAGGATGCAGATACGAGGGGCGTGGGGTCAGCACACCACTGTCCTGGTCGTTATGATGGTATTCTTGACCGAAGCCGCTACTATTCAGTCGAGTAGCTCCTCAATTGGCATCACGAGGCTGAGTGCACCCTGAAAAATGGCAACAGTGATGGGGGCCTGGATGGTCACCCATCCAAGTGCCGACCACGCTCGACAGCGCTTAACTTCTGTGATCTCACGGGAACCGGTGTATCCACTGCGGCAAGGCCGTTGCCCGTCCTCTCGAGCTGCTGACTTAACTGATTGTAAGTATACTTACGACTACTTCTGTGTTGTCTAGTATTATCGTCTTCAATTATCACTACCTCGTGTACAAGCAAAAAGTCGAACATAAACATGAATAATATACAATCAATATCACACGGCAAAAAAATTACGGAATCGGCTTCTGTTTAAATTTATAATACAACCAAACACTGCTTCCACCAAGGGAATTACTTTCAAGGATGTGTGACAGATGACAATGGGTTCCATCTAATAGGCAAATCAAAAGTCTTCCTGAGGTGAAAAATGATTGTTCGTGACACTCTTGACTGTCCACCTCGCACACTGCCTTCATGAAGCGTTTTGCGATCAATACTCGATGATATTGTCTTTCTTGTTGCAAAAACAGACCATAGTTGGGATGCGGCCGCGACGAATATCAGAGATTAATGTAAGCCCCAGACCTTGACGGTCCTCGACTCATTCTGATAGCCGCTCCACCGTTCCACAAAATTTATGCTTATTCTCATGACTTTTTACGATAGTTATAATGGTCTTCTAATGGAAGACCTACCTTTTTCACATTTCTTGTGCTGCAAAGTACGCAGCTTCAAGTAGCTAGCGAAATGAGTCCTGTGATATCCTGTTATACAACAGGCTCGTGACAGCTTCTTCTGTAATCATCCGATGTTTTTCTCTCCGGTATGGAAAATTTCGCTGCATCTTCAAACTTTTTCACACTTTTTTGGATTTCCCATTTAGTTCCTTTTCTCGATTGTAACATAAAGTTAGCATATCCTTGATGTATTTTTTGCGGTTAAAACAATTTCATCTTGAAGGTCAGTCTCTGTTGGAAGGGAAGTATATAAATGACGAACGACAGACTTCTAGATGGAGTAAACGCTTCAGAGTCCTAGGATCTGCTCCGGAATGTCCAAGTTACTGGTAAGTTTCACTAAGTTGATTATTTCCCACGGGGTGTGATTTCAGGTACAATAGTGGTCGACGATTCCATTTCCATCTGCAGTGTTCCGTGAATTGCAGAGAAAGTTTGTGTGTGCAGGGATCGGGTCGGTGCAGTAGACTTAATGCGAAAAAGTCCAGATAAAATCATAACAAGCGCTTCGTGTCAACGTCTAATTAAATTATTAATATCTTTTAATACAATTGTTACGCAAAGTAGTATAACGCTTACAGAATAGATAAATCACAAGGTTGAGCTGTCGCTGCTCGTAGCATTCCCGATGGGCCAGCTGTGTAATTATTTAGAGCCGTTTTTTTCATTTCGTTTTCGACACTGCTGTAGGTCATGCATTCGCTCAGCACTGGATTTTTAGGCTTCTTGGATTTCTTTCGACGCGAGTATTCATCTGCCGCCTTTTGTGTAATTCCGAGCATGATTACGAGTCATATGAGACGACATCTTCCGTTATTTTGTAATTTTCAATCTACGAGGTCTATTCAGAAAGTAAGGTCCGATGGAAACCACAGTCACTGTCCCATGAAGCTATGCACAGATGTGTTGGACAGTGTCTCTTGTACACCCGTCGGGTCGCGTCACAAAGCTCTTTTCGGCTCTGAGTTCACAGTGAGCACCTAAGGACGCCCAGAAAATAGTGTCTCCCTCCAAGTATGAGTGCCTGTGAGAGATCTCGCCTGATTTCATGCAGCCTACACAACACAAGTCAGGCATTTCCTTCTTCATCACAATTCGCGGCCGCGCACTTCAGGGGCAATGAGGATGCTACTGTAGCATTTTAGATAGGAAATGTATGGTGAGAGTCCTGACTTGGTCCACTCTGATTTTCATCTCTGTTCACATGAACCGCTGGCTATGAAGATAACATTTTGATGCAGACAACAAATTGCAGATCAGCGCAGAGAATTGGCAGAAAACACAGGCGACGGCCTTCTATAACGAGGGTACTGCAAATTTGATACAATGCTACGACAAATGTCTAGTCGGAGATGCAACTATGTCTAGAAATAGGTGGAAGTTGTAACTAACTGTTGCAATTCCAAAATTTTTGATTTCACTGTCATTTCCATTTCGTGACCACTCATATTCCATCGAATATTTGTCTCACTTCGGCTCCTAGTAGCCCTCCGCAACATCTTCACAGTAACACCCAAATTAATGTCATTGTTTAACCGCGTTTCCGCGCAAAATGAGCTAATAACTTTACAAGAAGCTCATTCGTAGCAGCCACGTGCATACACTTACACTGGTTGGATTACGTCACAGACAAAACAAGCAGTGCGCGACAAACACGTACAGACATTATCCATCGGCTCTGAGCGCAACCATTGTTACACATTATTAGTCTCGTAGCTGTTAGCGGTTTAAATTTGACGGTATTTTAACACACTAGGATGTTCGACCGACCGTCACTGCAATCTGCGTACAGACGCTTTCGCGTCCAAACCAGTCTTGCGAAACGTAGCTTGCTTTATTCATACACGATATCTTGCAAACAGTATACGCACGTGGGCAGATAGATTTCCGACATTGTTCCACGTCGCCGGCTAATGACCAGGGTACGATTCTATAGAGTGCGATTATTTCGATGAAAATTTTACGAACAGAAGCCAGTAAACTATACTGGACTACTGGACGGTGAATGTTCACCAGAAAAGAAAGTAACTTCAGGTAGTGCCAACAGGTGGTTTAATACCATGTGTAACGTATTCGCCGGCTGTTGTGGCCGAGTGGTTCTAGGCGCTTCAGTCCGGAACCGCGCGACAGCTACGGTCGCAGGTTCGAATCCTGCCTCGGGCATGGATGTGTGTAATGTCCTTAGGTTAGTTAGGTTTAAGTAGTTCTAGGGGTCTGATGACCTCAGATGTTAAGTCCCATAGTGCTAACGTATTCACCATAGATAAACCATTTATCATCAGGCTGGGTGGGTATGAATTTAAAATTATTCCGTTGACGATGCTGTTGTGTTTAGGAAACTATTGCCGTTGGGAGGGCTTTTTTTTTTTTTTTTTTTTTTAACGAGTTCTGATCGGTCGCGAACCTAAAACCACGGTGAAAATCCGATGAAGCTTGGCGCAGAAGCGTTGCACAGTGTCTCTTGTATGCCCATCTATCGCATCACAGCACTTTTCCGGTTCTGAGCACACAGTGAACGCCTGGAGATGCCTGGAACACTAGAGTCTCCAGCCAAGTGTGAAGTGCGTGCTGTCATCCGATTTCTTCATGCTGGGGGTTCAATTTCATTTCATGCAGCGCATAACTTAACTGTCGTCACTGACAGCATAATTTTGTTGCACGAACTTTGAAGCAGGAAGTACATGAGTCAGGTGGTCAGGGAAGGAAGTGAGTGTCAACCGATGATCTTGCTCAATGAGTGGCTTGGGCAGTTGGAGAGAATCGTATACGAAGGGCAGTTCAGAACAAGCGAAGAAGATTGTTTATTTGAGGCATTGTTCTTCTTCTTGATAATGCTCGGCTGCATACTGCAGCTCAAGCAGCGGCTTCGGTGGGAAGTGATTACCCACCACACTGCCCAGACTTGAGTCCCTCTTATTTTCATCTCTTTCCTCGCGTGAACCTCTGGCTATGAAGACAGCATTTAGACACAGACAAGGAACTGCAGAGCAGCGCAGAGAATTGGCGGAAATCACAGGCGGCTGCATTCGGTAAGGATATTAGATAGTTTACACAATGATACGAAAAATGTCGGAACACTGAATATGTAGAGTAATAGCTGGAAGATGTAGATAAAAGCAGGAAATAAAAAAAAATTGATCTTCACTGTGGTTTCTTTTTCGTGACTGGAACTAGAAAAATATAGCTCTCGTAAATGCAGAAAGATTAGAACCAAATTTTCACTAAGCATAATAAATGGTAATTCCCATTAAATGTGAATAAATGAAAGATAATTACTACAACAAAAAGAAAGAAATAATGATAGAGCATCTGATTACAAGATTAGTGACGAAAATCTTGCTCTTGTTACATCGTAGAAATATTTATGGGTAATACTAAGAAGCAATATGAAATAGAACGAACACGGAAACTCAGTATTGGGAAAGGAAAATAAAAAATTTGTTGAAAGCGTTCTGGGAAAGTGCGGAGTATCTATGTAGTAAATCACATACAAAACGCTAGAGCGACGAATTTTGGAATGCTGAACCCACGTTTGGTGTCCGTATCAAGTATGTATGACATCAGCTTCAGAGATGCACCTCTAGGCTAGTAACAGGTCGGTACACCTCCTACGAAAGTGTAAGAGAAACGCGCGGAGAACTCAAATAGGAAACCTTTGAAAAAATATGACGCAGCTCTCATGAAACCCTTTTCGGATAAATTTAGAGAATCAGTATCTGAGGAAGCGTGTGCCACTGCCTCGCTGAGGTTACCATAAATTTTGAGCAGAGATCATCAGAATAATGTACCAGAGCGTAGGGTGCATCCGGAGGCGCATAGCAAGACACATTTCCCTCTCAATACGCAAAAGGAATAGTACAGAAAATCATAATATTAATAAGAATACCCTCCGCCATGCGCTGCACAGCGGCTTGCACAATATATACACTACCGGAAAAAAATTAGTACACTCTGTTATAGGTTTCGAATTAAATCAAAATTTATTGTTGCACAATGCATTTGGGGTACATGAAATGATTACATTTACAGATAAATAGCACAAAGTGTTCTGAGGTACCAGGTATCGACCCCTACTGAAACACCCATATTAGTATGTGCTGTAGCTGCAGCATCCAAGGGCGGCAATGCCGCCGCTGACTGTGGCATCCACTTGATTGTATAGGTGGGGAATACTGTCCATGGATATATTATACCACGCCTACTCGAACTGTTTAGTTCTATAACAGTTATTGGCTCAAGAGTCGCACGAGTCCCTTCTCGTCCCATCAAATTCCACATGTGCTCGATTTGAGACTAGTCAGGAGGTCGTGCTGGCCAGAGAATTTGCTGCAGGTCTCGCAGAGCACGTTGAGTTTCACGGGCAGTGTGTGAGCGAATATTATCCTGTTGCTGTAGTGGCAAAAGAACTCATCTACATATGCATGGTTACTCTGAAATTCACACTTAAGTGCCTGGCAGAGGGTTCATGGAACCATTTACATACTACTTCTCTACTAATCCACTCTCGAATGGCGAGTGGGAAAAAGGAACACCTAAATCTTTCCCTTCGAGCTGTGATTTCTCTTATTTTATTATGATTATCATTTATCCTTACATAGGTGGGTGTTAAAAAAATATTTTCGCATTCGGAAGAGAAAGTTAGTGATTGAAATTTCATAAATAGAGCTCGCCGAAAGGAAAACCGCCTTTGTTTCAGTGACTGCCACCCCAACTCGCGTATGATATAAGTGACACTCTAACCCCTATTGCGTGATAACATGAAACGAGCTGCCCTTCTCTGCACTTTTTCGATGTTCTCCGTCAATCCTACCTGGTAAGGATCCCACAATGCACAGCAATATTCCAGCAGAGGAGGGACAAGGGTAATGTAGGCTGTCTCCTTAGTGGGTTTGTTGCATCTTCTAAGTGTTCTGCCAACAAAGCGCAGTCTTTGTTTCGCCTTCCCCACAATATTATCTATGTGATCTTTCCAATTTAAGTTGCTCATAATTGTAATTCCTAGGTATTTAGTCGAATTGACAGCCCTTAGATTCGTGCGATTTATCGTATGCCTAAAATTTATCTGATTTCTTTTAGTACCCATGTTGATTACCTCGCACTTTTCTTTGTTTAATGTCAACTGCCACTTTTTGCTCCATACAGAAATTCTCTCTAGATCATTTTGTAATTGTAAATGATCGTCTGATGATTTTACTAGACGGTAAATTACAGCGTCATCTGCAAACAATGTAACGGGGCTGCTCAGATTATCACCTAGATCATTTATGTAAATCAGGAACAGCAGAGGGGCTATGACACAACCTTGCGGAACGCCAGGTATCACTTCCGTTCTGTCACTACGAACTGTGACCTCTCTGAGAGGAAATCACGAATCCAGTCACACAGCTGAGACGATACACCACATGCACACAATTTGATTAATAGTCGCTTGTGAAGAATGGTATAAAAACATTGTACACGTACCGAGCGCTGGTTAGCGCCCCATCCAGAAGTACCATAGGTGAAAGAGAGTTGTAACTTATCTCACCCCAGACAAAATGGCCTGGAGTGGGGCCAGTGTGCCTTGGACGACTCCACTCTACGAGACAGCGCTCACCAGGTCTTTTATGTACGCGCAAGAGACCATCACTTCAGTGGAATCAGGATCTGTTTTCATCGCTGAAGACTACGGCGCGCCATTCCAACATCCAAGTGAACTTTTGACGGCACAAGTCGAGCCGTGCAAGTCGATGCTGTCGCATGAGTGGAGTACGAGTTGGAAGTGTGCGTGCCCGTAATCCCACTGCTAATAACCATTTCGCAACAGTTCGTGTTGACACGTCTGGGCTCACGAGCCCTCTTATCTGTGCTCTGGTAGCTGTACAATCTGCCACTTCTGCCCTTATAATACGACGATCCTGATGGACGTCTGTGCTGTGTGGACGTCCAGAAACTCGTCCACGGGTGTGAGATACCAGCACTGTTGGTCAACTGACGCAGCACGGCGAAACTATGTGGCAATTCTCCGAAAGGACCATCCTGCCACTCGGAAGGCCACCATTTGACCCCTTTTAATCTCGCTCAGTTGGCTGGAGGAAGCACCGGTGCGTTTCCGTGGCATGGTTGCCTGTTTGCTTCACACGTCTGCACCACACTGAGCCTTGCGGCTGTGAGCATTCCCTATTAAAGGGTAGACACAGGTGGAACTCTGGTAGCTATGCCACTACGCCATCCGTTGGCAGAAATGATTATCTGTACAGCTACCATCGCCGTCATCGGATCAAAATCGACGTCGTCCTTCCAGATGTACTATTTTTTTTTTTTTCTGGCAGTGTATTTATGCATATGCAGATGAAGAACCGACCTGCTCGCCAACAGGTTCTGGGAACAATGATGCAAAACGTTCTCGCTGTCTCTATTCCATCAGCTACCTGACTGAAAACCTGAAAATTCACCGTCTGTTTGTCATACTTGCGCAAACACGTCTTTCAAAGCCTTTGCATAAAACGTCTGTGGGTGTAGCTCACTCCATGGGCAACAACTATTCTTAGAGGCTAAATGCTCGCTGACGCATTCCAGTTATGCCAGGCGTTCTTCTGTTTTGGTTATGCCCCTGAGAGGCGGCAGTGTGAAGGCACTCTACTGCGTGTGTATGTTTTGTGTGTGGCCTATAATCCAGCCATATGCTTGGCGTGAAATAGAATGGGCCGAGTAAAATTAAAGTGATAATTAACTTCTAAAATATATTTTTGTTGAAACTTCACCATTATTTCATTCATTATCATCTAGTACTCACTGCCTAGTGTTACTTTATGCGATATATAACCTTTGGAATACCCACCTTCTGAAATATTGCAATCTTGTCAGTTACTTAATATTTTACAATTTAAGAAAAAATGTTTACTGTCTTTAATGATTCCTTCTACCAGATTCCACCAAAATATATAAAATTTTTCAGTCTAAGTTAACCCAAAAAAATAAGTCAATAATACATGTCTCTTACCCCAGTGAATGTCATATTCAATATTTTCATGTTCATAACATTACTAACACATCTGTATATATTTGAAAACTATGTTTTTAATATAAAACAATAGCAATTAACAAGTTTTGTATTTTTTAAATTTTTGTATGGGTAGGCAAGGCCCCCCCCCCCCCCCCTCTCCTTGTTAATGCGCCCTGTGGAAAATGCTTTGGTATTCAAGTGAGGTCATCAGTCCCCTAGGCTTAGAACTACTTAAACCTAACTAACCTAAGGACATCACACAAATCCATGCCCGAGGCAGGATTCGAACCTGCGACCGTAGCAGCAGCGAGGTTCCGTACTGAAGCGCCTAGAAAAAAAAATGGTTCAAATGGCTCTGAGCACTATGGGACTCAACTGCTGTGGTCATCAGTCCCCTAGAACTTAGAACTACTTAAACCTAACTAACCTAAGGACAGCACACAACACCCAGCCATCACGAGGCAGAGAAAATCCCTGACCCCGCCGGGAATCGAACCCGGGAACCCGGGCGTGGGAAGCGAGAACGCTACCGCACGACCACGAGATGCGGGCGCGAAGCGCCTAGAACCGCTCGGCCACATCGGCCGGCCGTTAGTATTGCTAGCGTTAACAAGACAGCAATCTTTTACATAGTATATATATATTCTCAACACTTTCATTTCCAGGTAATGTCAGTCGACTTATTTAAGTACAATGAAAACATTCATTAATTTCTAAATTTCCTCCTACCGAACCAGTAACGTCAAACGTTGATTCTTGTCTGTTGTTCACTGCAATCTCATTTGACATACATTGATCAGAGGCACCCATTTTCACAACTATGGTAGCATAGCAGTATTTTTTTCTTTTTAAATTCGAAAGATATTAGTCACTGTAGCATTTCAGCGATATTCAGGCTCCCTTGTCAGTGACTATTTGAACTTTTTGGTAGTATCGATATTGGGTGGCAACAATGCTAAAAATAAAAAAAAAATCTATCAGGAATGATATTATTAGTAGACAAAATGTCTAAATGACAAACCTTTCGTTATTCGACATGCACTGCAATATGTAATGTAACTAATTTTGGAAGCACAACGGCGGATCACTTTCAGATGATTTTAAAACTGAAACTGCAATTACGAAGAAGAAAGCAAATTAACACTCAATAGGTATGGAATGGAATGCCGTGTGGCTAAGGCCCCCCGTCGGGTAGACCGTTCACCTGGTGCAGGTCTTTCGATTTGACGCCACTTCGGCGACCTGCGCGTCGATGGAGATGAAATGATGATGATTAGGACAACACAACACCCAGTCCCTGAGCGGAGAAAATCTCCGACCCAGCCTGGAATCGAACCCGGGACCTTAGAATTGACATTCAGTCACGCTGACCACTCAGCTACCGGGGCCGGACACTCAATAGGTGAAAAGAAATAAGTGATATTTATATTTGTGAGTGGTTACAAAATATTTTCAAATACCGCGAAGAGAATTGGTGATTGAAATTTTGTGAAAAATATCATCGCAACGAAAAACGCTCTCGTTTTAATGATTGCAACCCCACCTCCTCTTATCATACGCGTGACATTCTCTCTCCTACTTCGTCGTAACACAAAACAAGCTGCCCTTCGTTGAACTTTTTCGATAACTTCCGTAACTCTTGTTTGGTAAGGATCCCATATCGCGCAGCAGTATTCTAGAAGAAGGCTGACAAGTGTCGTGTAGGCAGTCTATTTAGTAGATTTATTGCATCTTCTCATTGTTTTGCCATTAACTCACTGTCTTTGGATCGCCTTTCCCACATTTCCATCTAATGATTCCATTTTAAGTTTTTCTGAATTGTAATTCCTTGGCATTTAGTTGAATGGACAACCTTTATGTTGGTATTATTTATCGTTTAACCGAAACTGAACGGATTCTTTTCAGTACTCATATGAAGGACACTTTTCGCTCCATATAGATATCGTGTCTAAATAACTTGTAGTTCGTACTGGTCTTCTAATGACTTTAGTAGACAGTAAACGATAGCATCATCTGCAAATAGTGTTAGAGACTTGCTGATATTGTCTCACAAATCGTTCGTATAAAACAGAAGCAGCAGTCGTCTACATACGTGCTCCAGTTACCAAATAACAAAAGAACTCATCAATCTTCCCATCATGACAGTTTCAAGTATCTGCTTCTCAGAAAACATTGGAGATTAGCCACACTTTTAAATTATTTCGATTCCTTGTCTAAATGGACCATACTGTCAGAGTTTTCTCATGAAACATCTTATATGATCTAAAGGACAAGTAAGATTGTATCAGGAAATATATATAGTACTAACACTGAATCGCTTTTTGTTAATCAACAGGAGAGCTGCCCTTCATAGAGGATGCTGGAAACCGTGATTTCAATGTACCAATCTGTTGCTGTCATATGTCTACGCAAGGGCATCTCCCACATGTTGCGTCCCGAGAATTTTGGTGTGTCGTTACGTTTGAGTGGACGAGAGTGACCAGTTGAATGCAACAGAAAGTTGTGCTCATGATAAAACGATGGGTGTTCGGTTTCGAGTGTTATGAGAAGTACAATTCGTGAAAAACGTGTGCGGAATTTGTTCCGTGACAGTTTAATACCGGAAGTGTTGCGTCAAAACCTCCGACGCAATCTGCAATACAGAACATTGGGGCGAAATGGCACGAGACGGGCCGTGCAGTAAATGAAACCGTAAATAGCAGATAAGACTTCGAACACTAGGAAACATTGTTCGAGAGGAGGAGAACCAGAGCAAAGTCCGACGAAACCTGAGTGCCGTTTAGCTGTGAAAGTCAGAATTAAGATATCGCTACGTCGAAACATTATCAGACAGAACCAGTAACTTGATCCTTACACATTTATTGTCGTGCATGAGTTAAATCGCCCAGAAGTACTTTCGCGCGTTAAGTTCTGCCAGTGGTCTGAGTGAAGTGGACTGAGGACTTTTGGATCCACAGTTTTTCATTTCCTTATACGAGGCCTTGTTCAGGATATGTGAACTCACAGAATGCGAGCCATTATGCAGCAGAAAAAGTCCATCAGTGCTTTGAAGAGCATTGAATAATATTGGTGCTTAGCGCGTAATGTCTAGGGTCCACACTGTAACACGATAAGTTCACCAAACTGTTAATCCTAACCAGTATGTCCAGAAACAATTCATGTGTGGATCATCTCACACAAGATGAACGACGGTGTGGATATTTTCAAAAGACGGAGCAGCAGCATACATTGCGTTAACAACCTTGTCACAAGTGCATGAGGAATTAGCTGAGGAGAGATCAGCAGATGCACTGCAGCCTCCTGGGCACTTCCATCGCCTGATCTCTTAAAAAATCCTCATACTCTGGAAGAGCTGCAGCAGAACGCATGACTGCTATCCTTCAGGCGCAGCTGCTACGCGTGCCAAATGGCTCTGAGCACTGTGGGACTTAACATCTGAGGTAATCAGACCCCTAGAACTTAGAACTACTTAAACCTAACTAACCTAAGGACATCACACACATCCATGCCCGAAGCAGGATTCGAACCTGCGACCGTAGCGGTCACGCGGTTCCAGACTGTAGCGCCTAGAACCGCTCGGCCACACCGGCCGGCCCGCTACGCGTCCCCTAGAGTCTGACATTCGTGCACAGTGCTGCTTCGATGGCAGTTGTGGCCCCTTCCAGCATTTTGTGTGACTTTCAGTAACAAGGACCCGTCCCCGGCAGTCTTACTGAAAATATTTTATGTGCCAGTCTTCTTGGCCCACCCAGTATGCTTCTTGCACAACTGTACGCTATGATTTATTGTTGTCTTAAACTTTCTTTGGACAGTTTTCTCTTCGTTAAGTCTGTCTTCATATGCTCTCAAACTTTATGTAGTCTGTAAAGAGAAAATTCCACTGTGAATTAACTTACAAAGCTACCGTCGCTTGTCTGTACAAGTCGTACGTCGTCGAGGTTAACTGAAGGTGTTGTTGTGGTCTAAAGGCCGAAGACTTGTTTGATGGAGTTCTGCTCTGAGCTGTGCATGCCTCCATCTGTGAGTAACTACTGCAACGTACATCCTTTTGAATCTGCTTACTGTACTGATCTATTGGTCTCCCTCTACGATTCTTATCCCCCACACTTCCCACCAGTACTACATTGGTAATCCCTTGATGTCTCAGAACAGATCCCTTTTTCTGATCAGGTTGTTCCACAAATTTCTTTGCTCTCCAGTTCTGTTCATCCGGCCGCTGTGACCGAGCGGTTCTAAGCGCTTCAGTCTGCAACAGCGCTGCTGCTAAGGTCACAGGTTTGAATCCTGCCTCTGGCATGGGTGTGTGTGATGTCCTTGGTTAGTTAGGTTTAAGTAAGTAGTTCTAAGTCTAAGCGACTGATGACCTCACATGTTAAGTCCCATAGTTCTCAGAGCCATTTGAACCATTTTTGAACAAGTTCTGTTCAGTACTTACCCATTACTCACATGATCTACCCATGTAATTGGCAATACATATAATAATTGCCCCCGAACCAGATGTACAGCTCGGTACACTAAATTCGCATCAGCATGCCTTACGAGTGCTGGATGATTACATTATTTTCATTTGTTCACATATTCTGAAGACGTAAATGTGTATATTACAAACGCAAACAGTAAATATACACGTTTCACCTGTACAAGTTGAAGAGTTTTTCCACAAATCAGTATCTTCGATGTATTTTACCAATGATATTAGTTAGGGTAACATTTTCTTTCAAATAATACACTCAAAAAATAAAAATAAAAAAAGACACACACCGCGAAGAAATTATCCGAGTAGGACGGAAATCGGTAGATGGGACAGGAAACCAAGGGATGATTTATTCAAGAGAAAATCGGGGCTCAACGGTGAAGACAATTCTGCTACAGTCAATAAGATTCCAGACCAAAGACATGTCTACAGACGCCCCAGACAGCGGTGGGATACCAACCTGACTATTGTTCCATTAAGTTTCGGGTGTGCAGCCGCAAGAAATATCCTTCTTCTTCTTCTAATATTTCGGCTGTAAAACGTTCAGCCATCTTCAGAGTGAGCCGCAAGACTGCCGCTCCAGTGCTTGCTTCGTCCCTTTATACTGTTGTACCGCGCGACTGCGCATGCGGCCTCAGATGCAAATGCGCCAGAGACGCTGGTCGGCGGCAGAGAGGTGCATAATGCGCGAGTTGTATCTATGACTCCGCAGTTGATCTTTGTTGGCATATCGATATATCGCTGTGAGCTGCACTGTGACGACGTCTTTGCGAGTTTATTACAGCAAGTGCCGGATTCCAGGATTTATCAAGATTAAAACCACTGTCTCTATTAATTAAGTTCGTCGTCAAGCGAATTTCAGTTGCCTCCTTTACTATCGAGTCCCAAAATAACGGTGTAGCTGCCAAAATTTCGAAGTTGTCATACAACATACTGTGACCATTATCAATACAGTGCTTTGCCACGGCCGACTTGTTAGGTTATAAAAGTCGTGTGTACCTCTGGTGTTCTATACATCTTTCTTGGACAGTACGAGTTGTTTGTCCGATGTAAGAAAGGCCACATTCACATGGAATTTTGTAAACTCCAGATTTTCGGAGCAGCAAATCATCTTTGACGGAGCCCACGAGTGCAGCTGTCTTAGGTGGAGGACGAAAAATCATTTTTATTTTGTGTCTGCCGAGAATGCGTCCTATTTTTGATGAGAGGCTACCCACATATGGCAGGAAGGCCATCGATTTAAAGGTTTCTTCATCTTCCTTCACTTAAAACTTCCGGGCTGATCGGCCGTGGTCGAAGTATAAAACACTCTCCTGACGTTTCGTCTCCGACTGCGGGAGACATCCTCGGAGGTAAAGCGGCGCTTTACCTCCGAGGATGTCTCCCGCAGTCGGAGACGAAACGTCAGGAGAGTGTTTTATACTTCGACCACGGCCGATCAGCCCGGAAGTTTTAAGGGAAGACAATACCGGCCGTGAAAGCTTACACGTTTCTTCATCTTCTTCTGCTTTCTTTGTGGCCTCTTTCGGTTTCATTTTCAGTGCCCTCTGTATTTGTTGTGGAGAGTACCCATTGTCTTCAAACACTCTTTGTAAGTGGGAAAGTTCATCTTGCAGACTGCTTTCGTCAAAAATAATATGCGCTCTGTGAGTCAAAGTTCGGAGAACACTCATTGTCTGGGCAGGATGGTGGCAGCTATTTGCACGTAAATACAGATCGGTGTGTGTCGGCTTCCTATACACTTCATGTCCCAAAGTGCCATCCTCTCTGCGCCGAACCAGAACATCCAAGAATGGAAGGCATCCCTCCTTTTAAATTTCCATTGTGAACTTTATTTGATCGTGGAGGGAGTTCAGATGTCTTAAAAAGTCTTGCAAGTTGTCTTCACCATGGGGCCAAACTATAAAGGTGTCATCAACATACCTCCAGAATACCGTGGGTTTCAAGTCAGCAGATTCAAGCGCCTTCTCCTCGAAGTCCTCCATAAATAAATTGGCCACCAGAGGGGATAAGGGACTACCCATGGCGACTCCGTCCGTCTGTTCAAAAAATTCGTTGTTAAATAAGAAATATGTGGAGGTCAGAACATGTTTAAATAAAGCTGAAATCTATATATCAAAACTTGTTTCAATAAGTTGTAGAGATTCTGGAAGGGGAAGCTTTGTAAATAAAGCCACCACATCAAAACTAACTAATATATCAGACGGGTTCATTTTCAATGATTTCAGTTTACTAATGAAGTCAGCCGATTTTCTTATGTGGTGAGTACATTTTCCCACAAGAGGCCTCAACAAATGATGCCAGATTTGGCAACGTCATAGGTCGGAGAGCCTATGTTACTCACTATGGGGCGTAGAGGAACATCTTCCTTGTGGACCTTTGGTAGACCATAAAGTCTAGGAGGCACCGGACCACTTGGTTTTAATCTCCGAACAACGTCTGGTGGAAAGGGAGAATCATTCAGAAGCGAAACAGCTTTCTTTGCCACTCGATTAGTGGGATCCCTGCTGATCTTCCGGTACGTACTATCACTCAATAAATTGTACATTTTATCATGGTATTCGTCCCGAGACAATAAAACAGTAGCATTACCTTTATCTGCTGGGAGTACCACCGTCTGAGTATCCAGGCGAAGCTTGCGTAGAGCAGCCCTCTCTGCCACAGATATATTGCTCCTTTGTGGGCGAGCCTTCGTAATTGCACGGCATGTTTCACGTCTTATTTCCTCTGCTGAATCAGAGGGAAGTGGTCGAACAGCTTCTTCAATGGCGCTGATAAACGAAGGCAATGGCAGAACCTGTGGCGTGGGTGCAAAATTCAGTCCCTTACTCAAAACCATCATCGTAACATCGTCCAAATCTCTACCTGACATATAGTAACAGGGCGTCGAGTAACAGTTTCTCGCTGCGATGTCGTCTTCAGTCGACTAAATTTTGCAGTCTGTCGGGATGTGGCCACCTCACGGATCCAGTCTGATTTGGCCCAAGTTGTACCATCAATCCAATTCCAAGAATCGTAGGGTATCTCCACAGACATCTTCAGGTGCAGGCGATACTGTTCTTCAGAAACCGGGTCCAAAATTGGGGTGCCATTTCACTTCGTCAAGAACCCCTTTGGCTGTAATCAGCCGCATCCTTAGAGCACAGCTGTACATCGACGATATTTTACGTTCCATGTTGCAGCCCTTCATCGCCAGATATCCAGGGCTTGCATTTCAGTAAGATAATGCCCTTGGCGAAAGATTCTACTACTTTGTGTTTGCCAAGCCCTACCTTGACCAGTAAGGTCGCTGGATCTCTCCCCTGTTGAGAACGTTTAGGGAATAATGGGCAGGAAATTACAGACAACTGGGGATTTTGACGATCTACGGCACCAATTGGACAGAATTTGGCACTCTCGCACTCTTTCGCATTTTTTATCCATACTGCGGCAGTACTGTATCTACAGAAAAACCCGAACACGAACTCCCTTCTTCCATGCGCAAGTCTTGATGTGCAATAGCGTGTGACGACCTGTGTCCTCTTGTAGCGCAGTAAGAAACAGAAAGAAAATTCCTTGTGCATTAAGTTACACAGGATCTTGATCAATACTTCTATTTGGATATAAAGTTGCCGAAACCACGAAAATATGTCAGGATATTATCGCTTCTTCATGATCTGTTTCATTCTGAAATACACCTACGTTCAGAAAAAAACAAAACACAACACCTTGAACGACTAGATACAGGACGTTCATATTCGAAGGAGATGTACATTAGCATGATCTGGAAAAAGAACACCATTTGAACCATGTCGGCCACTGGGTTCAAGGTCAACGTCGATATCGTGGTGCAACACCACCTGCCGGTAAAATATGCCTGTGGCTCTCGTTGTCGCTACAAGCCGAAGGTAATGGATTAGTGTGACCTGAGCATACATGCATCATGCTCGCAGACATATGCGTGAACCGTACCGTCAAATCAGTGATTTTGAAAGGAGGCACATTATTGGTATGAGAGATTGTAATTCATCCATCCAGGAAATTGCTGATTGGATCGGACGAAGTGTTTCGGTATTGCAACGAGTGTGTGCAGAATAATTCACGAAAGGCCCTACAACACGACGAGATGGGACAGGTCGCACCACCCTGACCAGCCGTCGAGAAGATCGACACCTCATCCGAATGACATTGCAGCACAGATCTGCGTCCTCCTCGGTTCTGGCGCAACAGTGGAATAGTGTAACACATCGTACACTATCAGGGGTGACAGTCCATCGCCATTTACGACGGTGTGGGTTACGTGCGCATCGTCCACTTCACCTATTTTTAACGAATGTGAAGAAACACGCTAGACGTCAATGGTGTATGTATCGACGTCTCTGGGGCCAGGAATGGCATCAGATCGCGTCTTCGGACGAATGCAGGTTCTGATTGTTTGAAAATGATGGCCGCATTTTGATTCGCTGCCGTCAGGGGGAGCGGCATCACAGTGATTGTATTCAGACAAGACACACGGCGTCAACTCAAGGCTTTATGGTCTGGGGTGCTATTGGTTATTGTTGTGGGTTGGCAGGAGAGCCAACACCGTGATGTTAGAGGAAGCCGAAAGGCACGCGTTTTAGGTCACGCAGGCTGGCGTGAGGTCTGGAACAGGTCAAGGAAATTAGACTTTAGCAAAAAACGGACGTAGCTGGTGGAATACTTAACTTTAATCCATAAATGGTGAACATCGCTCTTGACGGTACATTATTCATAATCTCAATAGTAACTGGCAATGGCGCCTTGCTAGATCGTAGCAAATGACGTAGCTGAAGGCTATGCTAACTATCGTCTCGGCAACTGAGAGCGTATTTTTTCAGTGAACCATCGCTAGCAAAGTCGGTTGTACAACTGGGGCGAGTGCTAGGAAGTCTCTCTAGACCTGCCGTGTGGCGGCGCTCGGTCTGCAATCACTGATAGTGGCGACACGCGGGTCCGACGTATACTAACAGACTGCGGCCGATTTAAAGGCTACCACCTAGCAAGTGTGGTGTCTGGCAGTGACACCACATTCCTCCCCCGCTAATCGGCGGACGGTTGTGGCATAAGGCTTCCGCCTGCCGTGGGGAGGACCCCATGTTGACGTATGCGACGAGGTGGGGAGCCTAACACCAGGCGAGGCTGTGCCACCCGCACCCTGCCATTCGGACCGCGGGGAGCTAGAAAACGCCTGAAAACCTGCTCCAAGGTGCACGCCAACATGCGGTGTATGCGCCCGTAGAGAGACCGGAGGGGCCGAAGGGTCGACCTCCATCGGGCCGGGGCACCCGACGGGCGAAGACGACATATGGTCCTGAGCGGACAGGAGTTCCATGTCGGAGGACAACTGATCACGGGAAGCGATCGGCGGCGCGTGAGCCAGGGAGGCGCCCGGCGGTTGCAGCGACGCGTCCACTGCGGGCGTCGCCGGCGGGAAAACAGGCGGCGACGGCGGCGGCGGCGCGTCGCCATGAGGCAAAATGGAAGGCAGCGTCGGTAACACCTGGGGCTGAGGCGAGCCAGTAGATGGGTCCCCAGGGCGCTGACCGAACGGCACCGTCGCTGAAAGCAGACGGGGAGCGGCAGATCCCGAGCGACGACAGAGGCGCAGCTGTTCGAGATGCCGACGCACCTCAGCAGAGGCCCCCAAAACCAGATACATAGCGCGGCCGAGGCAGCGAAGAATGCGCCCTTCGAGCCAACGCCGTGAACCTCGATAGTTGCGGTAGTAGATAACGTCGCCTGGGGCAAAAGCAGGTGTCTGCCGCTGCACAGGAACCTGATCCGGCGGATGTAGCAAAGACATCAAGGTTCGATGAGGGCGACCGTGGAGCAACTCAGCCGGCGAGCGACCATCTCGGGGCTGAGAGCGATACGAGGACAAAAAGAGCAATAACGCGTCCTCCCGAGTATGCGACTCTTTCCACTTCAACATCTGTGACTTGAAAGTCCTGACCAATCATTCAGCGGCACCGTTCGACTGTGGCGAAAACGGCGTGGACGTAAGATGTTGAAGACCACTGGCCTTGCAGAATGACTGATATTCTGCGGACATGAATTGTGGGCCATTGTCGGAAACAATAGTCTGTGGAAGACCTTCAATGCAAAAGATAGCGGATAACGCTTGGATGGTGGCAGATGACGTCGTGGAAGGCATCCGGACAACAAAAGGAATATTACTGAATGAATCTACCACAACCAACCATCGAGCATTCCAGAATGGACCAGCAAAATCGATGTG
Source organism: Schistocerca cancellata (assembly GCF_023864275.1). Taxonomy (NCBI): domain Eukaryota; kingdom Metazoa; phylum Arthropoda; class Insecta; order Orthoptera; family Acrididae; genus Schistocerca; species Schistocerca cancellata. The sequence goes on from NC_064630.1 coordinate 618,986,635, forward strand.
TAAGCGTTACCAAGGGGAAGTGGCTTTTGGCCATGCAAAGAATTTGGTGCTGATTGGTGTTCGGCACACACCCTGCAAGAAGAGCACATATTCGTAATCGCGGCATCGATTCCGAAGTGCTGACGAGCAAGTTGTTTCGTTCTCACTATACCCCAATGTCCTTGGTGGAGAAGCCGTAAGACAGAGGACTGTAACGAAAGTGGGACCACGACCCTGGACTGATCATTATCAGAACGCAACAGCAAAACACCATGTCGTAAAAAAAGTCTCAGCTGGTGAGCAAAAAATCGGCGAACCAACGGATTCCCGATCCGTGACTGACAAGGGCCATTGTGTGGCAACAAAACGCAGAACGGTAGCAAGGACAGGGTCGGCAGCTGTGGCTGTAGCTACACGACGAAAATCAATCGGAAACGATTCGACCACGTCATCGGTATCCGAATCAATGAACATGCAATCAAGTTCAGAGGAATCGAATGCTCTATCCCCAGCAACAGGCAAACGGGACAACGCATTGGCGTTTCCGTGCTTAGCAGTGGACCGATACAAGATTCGTAGCGGTACTGCGAGAGGAAAATAGACCAGCGAATGAATTTCTGTGTTGTATGTGGAGGTACAGGCTTGGTCGGATGAAAAAGCGATGTCAAAGGTTTGTGGTCTGTGATGATGGTAAGTGACGACCATACAAGAAATCATGAAACTTTGTAACACCAAATACGAGAGCCAATGCTCGATCTGTGAATAATTTCGTTGCGCAGACGAGAGCAATTTGGACTCAAAGACAATAGGGCGATTGTGCGAACCATCTTTGTGCGCAAGCACAGCACCGATCCCGAAATCCGATGCATCCACCATCAACAAAAGGGGCTTCCGGGGATCGAATGGCGTAAGGCAAGTATTGGAAAGCAACGCCGATTTCAACTGGCGAAAGGCGCCTTCGCATTCCGTCGTCCAGACGAACGGAACACCTTTACGGCGTAAGCGATGAAGCGGAGCTGAAATGGAAGAGGCGTGTGGGATATAGTTATGATAATAGTTGATTTTTCCCAGCACACTCTGTAGCTGCTTCAAACTCTGCGGCGAAGCAAGTCTTGTATGGCACGGAGGTGCTCTAGACTGGGATGTATGCCTTGGGCATTGAGTACATGTTCCAGACAGGGTAAGTCACGAGCAAAAAACACACATTTGTCCTTCCGTAAGCGAAGACCATTTTGTCGCAAGACCTGAAATAATGTTCTGAGATTAGCTAAATGTTCTTCTTCCGTCTGTCCAGAGATCACAATATCGTCCAGATAGTTTGCTGCAGTAGGGACCGACGCACAAACAGTTTGTAGATATTGCTGAAACAATGCAGGGGCGGATGCACACCCGAATGGCAGTCGTTTGAATCGATACAAACCAAGATGCGTGTTAACTACCAAAACGCGCTGGGATTCTTCGTCCACCGGTATTTGCAAGTACGCATCTGCTAGGTCCAACTTCGAAAAATATGTACCCGGGCACAGTTTGTCAAAAAGATCTTCCGGGCGGGGTAAAGGAAAAGTTGCAGTCACTAGTTGTGGATTCACTGTTGCCTTGAAGTACACACAAAGTCTCAATTTCCTGGAAGGTTTTGGCAAAATTACTAAGGGTGATGCCCAGAGAGAAGCCTGCACACGTCCAATTACACCTTGTGATTCCAAATCGTGTAATGTTTTTGCGACCTCATCACGCAATGCGTGGGGAACATTGCGCGCTCTGAAAAATTTCGGTTGCGCGTTTACTTTCAGTTCCAAATGTGCTTTATAGTTCTTAGCGCAACCGAGACCCGGTGCAAAAATATCTGCAAATTCTTCACATAGACGAGAAACACTGGCTGAAGGCACAGTCTGGTTCACTGATAGGACCTGATTTACTATAGACAAGTTAAACAACTGAAATAAATCGAAACCAAACAAGTTCACTGCATAAGAAGAACGAAGGACGTAAAATGACACAAGTTTTGTTTGTCCCTTGTATGTTGCAAGAAGGCTGCACTGTCCTAACACAGGGGTCTGGTAAGCCGAATAGCTAGTTAACTTAACAGTTGCGACACGCAACAGAGGTGTGCCCAGCAGTTTGTAAGTGTCTTGATTGGTCAGTGAAACTGCAGCCCCGGTATCGAGCTGGAATGGTATCACTTTGCCGTTATTGTCCAAGTCCACAAAAAGTTTATTGTCCTGCTGAAGACAAGAGCGACTGTCTCGTGCAACGTGAACTGACACTGGTACAAAATCACTTGCGACTTGACGGGAGTTCCTGCGATGTCGACGCACACTATTTGTGGAACGAACACAGTCACTGTTAGAGAGAGTGGCACTGGGTGGAGTGGCATGAACTATATGAATTTCCATGGGCGAAGTGTAGCGAGCCTGAGTATCCTTGGTTCGATTCTGATTCTGGCGCGAATCAAAGGGCCTGGAATGATGTTGAGTTTCTGATCTGAGCTTTTTCTGGCAAACACTTTGAACATGTCCTTTTTTATTACAGGAAAAGCAAATAGCTTGGTGTGACGAGCAATTCTCACGCGAATGTCTAGTAGCACACCGCGGGCATGATTTTAGCACTGCATTTGCTTGCCGGCGCGGTACACATGGCTGAGAACCTGTCGGCAGCGGCACAGTCGAGCGCGAGGATTGTTTACTGTTCCGTGCAGCTCGCCCGGCAGGCTGGTTAACCTGACAGACAGGTGGCAAAGTTTCAAATGATTCCTGAGCAAAGTCAAGTGTGTCCTGCCGATCCAATATGTCCATCACTTGTTGAAGGGAGGGATTGACTAGTTTCAAAATCTGTTCCCTTATACGAACATCAGAAACATTCTGTGCAATTGTATCACGTACCATAGTATCTGAATAAGGGAGTTCACATTGACACTCAAAAGCACAATCCCTGGCAAGGCCTTGCAAGGTTGCAACCCACTCCCTATTTGTCTGACCTGCAGTATGTTTTGTACGAAAGAAGGTATACCTTTTCTCAACTACATTGACTAATCCTTTGAAATATGCATCTAATACAGACAAAATTTCGTCATAGGACAGAGATAATAAAAAAGGCTGCCACTCGTTACCTTGAATTCTGTAGGTGGTGAGGTGGAATCCAAATTGGCGTGACCACTCCGTCCAGCTTTCCAGTGTAGCATCAAAAAAACGAAAAGGTGGTGCAACTGCGTGTTGTGGCTGCGTTAGCGGTGGAGTGGCGGCTGCCGCATCGTTTTGCATTGCACGTTGACCCTGGACGAGCTGTCCAAGGGCATCCAGAAAGGCCTGCGTCTGCTGATTCTATAAGCGATAAAATTCGGACAGTACATCTGGAGATGGTGGCGAAGCCATTAAACAAGTAAATCAGGGCAGTATAGTTACGAACGCGGTGTTGCCTTGTCGCCAATGTTGTGGGTTGGCAGGAGAGCCAACACCATGATATTAGAGGAAGCCGAAAGGCACGCGTTTTAGCTCACGCAGGCTGGCGTGAGGTCTGGAACAGGTCAAGGAAATTAGACTTTAGCAAAAAACGGACGTAGCTGGTGGAATACTTAACTTCAATCTATAAATGGTGAACATCGCTCTTGATGGTACATTATTCATAATCTCAATAGTAACTGGCAATGGCGCCTTGCTAGGTCGTAGCAAATGACGTAGCTGAAGGCTATGCTATCGTCGCGGCAAATGAGAGCGTATTTTGTCAGTGCACCATCGCTAGCAAAGTCGGTTGTACAACTGGGGCGATTGCTAGGAGGTCTCTCTAGACCTGCCGTGTGGCGGCGCTCGGTCTGCAATCACCGATAGTGGCGACACGCGGGTCTGACGTATACTAACGGACCGCGGCCGATTTAAAGGCTACCACCTAGCAAGTGTGGTTCCTGGCGGTGACAGCACAGTTATAACCACAAGTCACAGTTGGTGCGTGTCTAGGGCACTGTGACCAGTGTGACCTACATGAATGACATACTGTGACCCATAGGTACACCCTTTCTGTGCAACACCACAGAAGCCATTTTTCAGAAAGACAATGCACGACTATATATTGCTGCACGAACACTTGCCTTCTTGGTGTGACAGCATGTCAGCAGTTCGCCCTGGCCCGGCAGATCACAAAACTTGTTGCCAATCGAAAATGCGTAGGATATGGTGAAACTATGGATGCAGTGCTGTGGCCCAGTGTCAACCACAACAGATCAACGTTGGAACCCGGTGAATGCTGCATGGATTTCTATACCACAGGACGACATTTGCGCATTATACGCGACAACGCCATCACACATGGAAGAAGTTGTCAGGGCCCATGGCGGACCCTCTGCCTACTCGACACCAGGACACATGCTGAACCGAGGTGACTGAAACGCTAATCATATCTGCAGAACATACTAATGTATGTTTCCTGTGAATATGAACGTCCTACCTCCAGTCGTTCAAGGCGCTCTGCTTTTTCTGAATATGAGTGTATATGTCAAAAACTGATGTACGTGACCCAGTCTGCGCCTGGAGTGCAACTAATGTACTGCAGCGATACCTTTGCCAAAATGGTCAGCAAACAGTTGTACAACATTTTGCGTGCCGTATGTTAAGAAACAAACAATTAACTGCGAAGGCACTTCACTGCCAATAAAAATAAACCCAGTTAGTTAAACATAAATATTATTTTATTCTTCGGTAAGAACCTGGAACAGAATTTTATCATAAAAAACGGACCTTAAGGCTTCAATCTCATTACAGAACAAAGCAAGGCCTAAAGTTACTATAGCATAAGCAGCAAAGCGGAACATTTTCCATTATACAGACACTGAGCAGTACATAAATATTACATTGCCATTAATGAACAGGATAATATGATTCCCAGTATAGCTCCCACAAAGGGAATTTTACCATACAGGAAGAATAAGGTAAATAGTGGTCCCAAAAAAGGTTCAAATGGTTCAAATGGCTCTGAGCACTATGGGACTCAACTGCCGAGGTCATTAGTCCCCTAGAACTTAGAACTAGTTAAACCTAACTAACCTAAGGACATCACAACATCCATGCCCGAGGCAGGATTCGAACCTGCGACCGTAGCGGTCTTGCGGTCCCAGACTGCAGCGCCTTTAACCGCACGGCCACTTCGGCCGGCCCCAAAAAAGGTACACAAACTAATGACCAACTTCGTGCCGGGCGCTGTGGCCGAGCGGTTCTAGGCACTTCAAACCGGAACCGCGCGACTGACTGCTACGGTCGCAGGTTCGAATCCTAACTTGGGCATGGATGTGTATGATGTCCTTAGGTTAGTTAGGTTTAAGTACTTCTAAGTTCTAGGGGACTGATGACCTCAGATGTTAAGTCCCATAGTGCTCAGAGCCATTTGTACCATTTTGAACCAACTTCGTAATTGATCTTTTGATACATTAGGAATAGCATGCTTTTGGGGTGCTTCGACTCTAGTGTGTGAAAAAAACTCGGTAACTTCTATCTCGAAACTGCCAGACTACGTGGCGTGGCTTAGTCCCAACTTCGGCGGCCGGAACCTCTAGCGAAGGCACAACCCGTCCGCCTAGTACAGGCTCATCCAAGAATTGCGCCCGGCGGGCGCGCCCTCGCCCCGCGGGCGCAAGGCAGTGTAGTTCAGCGCCCCGTCCGCGACCGTGTGTCGATAGTGTCGGCACAGTAGAGAGAGAGACAGCTGCGGAGCGAGTGAGACCGCACACCATTGCTCTGCGCTGGACTGTCCCGCGGTCAGATCTAACGTAAACAAAATATTCTATTTCAGAATTAATTTTATGTAGGGGATATAGAGTCTCATTCTGTTAGTAGTTACTAGTAAGTATTTTTTGTTATACTTCGTGCTACAATTTTTTGTATCCCTTTTCAGAGATTAGAAATCGGATCCTTAGTTTGCTGTTTTGTACTTAATAATTTTAACTGACCAAGTTTGAAAACTTATTAAAATAGAATTAAGGTTATAAAGTTCTTTAATTCTTACAGTCAACATTGTTAAAGGAGACAATTAACATTTCACACGTGTTTCTTTTTGGAGGAAACGATTTTGCCTAGGCCTGGTACAATGTTCTGTGGGACTGCTATCCTCAAAAAATTGGTCCAATTTTTATCACCAAGGAATGAAAGGTTCTTAGTTTTAGCAAGCTTTAAAAGAGAGAAAAAGCGCTCGCAAATATACGTGGAACCAAACACTGAGAGAACTTTGGCCGCGTGCTTGTGTAAAAGAGGATATTTCTCTCATGGAAGACAGCTGTAAAAATAATCCAGTGTTTTACACATAAAAAAGCGGTCCTTCAGGCGGATATGGCACTGTAGGACAATCAGCTCTAGTTGAAGCACGTGTGAGACGTCCTCTGCTCGAAGGGAAAACAGGCGAACACATATCTCTATCGGCTGGCTTTCGGGCGGTCCGCACGGCCAGCTAAGCGGCACGGCTCGGCCACTGCAGCAACATACGAATTCGCCCGGGGCGCTGGCCGCGGGCGATCGCGGGCGCTAGCGCCCCAGGGGCACAGTTTGGACGAGCCTGCTCTAGTAGCCAAATTCCGTTCGGCCGGCCACGAAAGACGAAACAGAAAAGGAGAAAGTTGGTCGCGCGATGTGCAACCACCAGTCCGGACTATCACTAACGAAGTCCTTAGGCGGCTACATGACATACAAACCATAAATCCGTACATTGAAATAACAAAGTTAAAGATAGCATACAAGATCAAAGGTAACAAACAAGAACCCACTGGACAATTTATCACAGGATTCAGCACTTTGGGCCACCCTGACTCAACGGCTAATACCGTTCACAAATTCAGACCGAAACCTGAGAAGCAATATGTGCTTACACATGAAGACATAGGAACCATATTATAATTGATCACCAGCCAAACTTCCACGCTAAAAAGAACGGAATGAGAAGGACAAACAGATCAAAAAATATATCAGCTGATGCTCGGTGCACAAAATAGCCTGCAACAGACTAAATCAAGACTTCAGAAAAAAATCACTTTAACAAACAAATTCGTAAAATATAACGTATAAATGGCACCATATGACAAGCAGAAATTTAAAGCTAGACAAATCTCTTGACGTCACTGCTCCGGAACAGTATAACGGACCAATCATCCGTCACTCGTCGCAGCATACAACTAACGGTCTATTCAAAATGTTCCGAGTTTGTTAGATACAAGTCCACTGTGGCTGTAAGTACGGAGGCGAGAACATATGTCATTAGAAACAGAAACAATCACAGTCACCTAAACGTTTGGCTTCGGCTCCGTATGTCAGAGTCTTGCTGAAATCAACAGCAGTCTTTCAGTGACGTAAGGAGTAAACAACACAAGGTACCCTGCTGGACTCACAGCAGACAAGCAGCTCCCCATTCTCTTTCTCCTCTCTATAACATGGAGCGATTCGCTTTCCCTCCGTGTCGAATGCCCATTCCTCTCTTCATCACCTCGGGGCCTAACGTTTACTTCCCCCATCCGCCGCCAGTGCGCGCCAACACCTATCACGCCCTCGTGGGAAAACATGCGCCTTGGTGAAGAAACGATAACAAGACATATGTATAAATATATTGTGTGGGTGTGTGTAGAGGAAGCGGAAACAACGATAATATCCCAGTATTACTCTTTTGAAAGTATTGTTTACTGACATTTGGTTCCTCTTTTTAAGATTCTACTGACTCGTCAAAATCAGATATATTACACATTTTACCAAGTACTTTGTGGTAAATTTACATTAAATCTTCTCAAAAGTATGTGTGTGTGCGTGTTTTTTAAAATAAATGATAACGCAAAATACACTCCTGGAAATGGAAAAAAGAATACATTGACACCGGTGTGTCAGACCCAACATACTTGCTCCGGACACTGCGAGAGGGCTGTACAAGCAATGATCACACGCACGGCACAGCGGACACACCAGGAACCGCGGTGTTGGCCGTCGAATGGCGCTAGCTGCGCAGCATTTGTGCACCACCGCCGTCAGTGTCAGCCAGTTTGCCGTGGCATACGGAGCTCCATCGCAGTCTTTAACACTGGTAGCATGCCGCGACAGCGTGGACGTGAACCGTATGTGCAGTTGACGGACTTTGAGCGAGGGCGTATAGTGGGCATGCGGGAGGCCGGGTGGACGTACCGCCGAATTGCTTAACACGTGGGGCGTGAGGTCTCCACAGTACATCGATGTTGTCGCCAGTGGTCGGCGGAAGGTGCACGTGCCCGTCGACCTGGGACCGGACCGCAGCGACGCACGGATGCACGCCAAGACCGTAGGATCCTACGCAGTGCCGTAGGGGACCGCACCGCCACTTCCCAGCAAATTAGGGACACTGTTGCTCCTGGGGTATCGGCGAGGATCATTCGCAACCGTCTCCATGAAGCTGGGCTACGGTCCCGCACACCGTTAGGCCGTCTTCCGCTCACGCCCCAACATCGTGCAGCCCGCCTCCAGTGGTGTCGCGACAGGCATGAATGGAGGGACGAATGGAGACGTGTCGTCTTCAGCGATGAGAGTCGCTTCTGCCTTGGTGCCAATGATGGTCGTATGCGTGTTTGGCGCCGTGCAGGTGAGCGCCACAATCAGGACTGCATACGACCGAGGCACACAGGGCCAACACCCGGCATCATGGTGTGGGGAGCGATCTCCTACACTGGCCGTACACCACTGGTGATCGTCGAGGGGACACTGAATAGTGCACGGTACATCCAAACCGTCATCGAACCCATCGTTCTACCATTCCTAGACCGGCAAGGGAACTTGCTGTTCCAACAGGACAATGCACGTCCGCATGTATCCCGTGCCACCCAACGTGCTCTAGAAGGTGTAAGTCAACTACCCTGGCCAGCAAGATCTCCGGATCTGTCCCCCATTGAGCATGTTTGGGACTGGGTGAAGCGTCGTCTCACGCGGTCTGCACGTCCAGCACGAACGCTGGTCCAACTGAGGCGCCAGGTGGAAATGGCATGGCAAGCCGTTCCACAGGACTACATCCAGCATCTCTACGATCGTCTCCATGGGAAAATAGCAGCCTGCATTGCTGCGAAAGGTGGATATACACTGTACTAGTGTCGACATTGTGCATGCTCTGTTGCCTGTGTCTATGTGCCTGTGGTTCTGTCAGTGTGATCATGTGATGTATCTGACCCCAGGAATGTGTCAATAAAGTTTCCCCTTCCTGGGACAATGAATTCACGGTGTTCTTATTTCAATTTCCAGGAGTGTAGTAATAAATACAACTGAGCTTCAGACTTTAAACTTGCTACGGCTTGCAACGAAAAATAACGTCTATAGTGTTGAGCAAGCTTCTAATGCGCAGATCCACCTACAATATAGCAAGCTCCGCAGACAACTAGCAAAAATATGATTTCGTAAGATTTCACGCCTAGAATCAGTTGACATAAACGTTTTCTGAGTATCGTACCGCGTCACAATGGAAAAAACCTATACTGGAGAAACCAATGTTTCTCCCACGGCTACAGTGGCATTCTTCTGGTCTTCTCAGTGGTTAGTTTTTTACGTTGAGACGGGCTACGATACTAAGAAACTATTATGTCAGCAAGCACACAATTACTCGCGTCTTCTGTCCAAAATTATTTACCATGTTCTTCACAGAAAGGTGATAATGACGTTCTCTAAAGAGTTTTTCGCTAGAAAGTAACTATCCTCCTCACAGTGATACCATTAAATTACTTCTATCCAACTTCGGAAAAAGATGTGAAGAGCAAGTCGGATTTTGTGGCTAAAATCTTAAGTCAGTAAATAAACATCGATACAGTTGCCTTTATAGATAAAATACTTGGCCATACTACGCTATAAATAAGTTACTATTTATTTTTTTCTTAGAGTAAAATAAGTTTCTTTCATTAATTGAAGTACATTACTTATACATTAATTTTGCCTGGATTATAGCTGTTCCTATATACATAAGACCTAGGCGGAATATTACAGCCACCTGTTTACATACTATTTACTTAACGAAAGGGCGTAGCAAAGGAATTAAAAATAGTTAGCATGCTTAGCTATAACATTATTATCTCTTTTACTGTTTAGCGTCCACAACATTTCCTTTCGTAGTTTACTGTCAGAATGAAGAACACTCGTCTGATATGTATACATTGACTTACGAAGTTCGTCTAAGGAAACTGGATCTCGCAACCAACTACCACGTCACGCGTAAGATTCGTACAACCGAGTTACAGAACGATGGAATCGAAATATTTACGTATCTCTGTCGTAGCAAACCTGGAAGTCACTACATTGTGTTAAGTCCTCTAATCCGACAGAGTCATAAACACATAGTGGTGTATTTGTATTAACTTTCCAAGACAAACAGTGCCAGGTTCATGTTGCCTTGTAAACATCAAATCAATCGTTGTTAAGAAACTGCTCATATAGCAAGCTTACGAACTTCGGAAGTTTTCTTGGGAAGTTATACGAGTATGTGACTTTTACTCAAGACGTAACTGCTTTCACAACAGAGGTTCGGAATCAAATTGTCATGTCAATGACCCGATTACTCTGCTGTGCTTCTTCTAAGGTAACTGCATTGCTTCTCTTTCTCCGATCTTGTCCCCATCATTTTGAGTCGTGATAATCTTTTTGTTCACTTATTAAACTCTAAACTTTTCAATTAACAAGTAAGCTGAATAACAAATTAAACTTATTTAGCCGACATGTACCACTACTATGGTAGGCAACGTCTTCAGAATCTTAATACTGCGCAATTAGTCGATGCATAAAATACGGCTATAGTATGATGTACAAAGTCTTCTAATTTAGTCTTCACTACTCAAATACCTGTAAACAATTTATCTCCTCCCATGTGCTTTAACATGTATAACTTTTTACAAGAAAATTTCCAGCAACTGAAACGACAAAAAGAATGAATAACTAAAGTTGTTCTCAGATACACTACAAGAGGCAGTCATAAAGTTTTAATTAACGCTCTAAAACTTAATGTATGCAATTAATTTTCGTTAGCTGAAAAAAATTTTTTGCTTCTTTCTTCAATTTAGCTTCCTCGATCACAATAACAGATAGACATGATAGATACTTATAAAAACGGTGAAAAGATAAATTTATAATGAGAGCAACAGCACTGGAAACAATGAATATGAGATACGCTGAAGATCAGTGGCTCCACATCTATACAGATGGTTCATTAATGGAAAAAAGAAGGAAAGTTTGGCTTACGAATATACAGCGAAATTTTGTTTTCCTAGCAAACCTTAGGAACGCTCCAGCCAAATTTAGAAGGTGAAGTTGAAACCATCATCATTGCTATACGTCAGCTAAACAACTATTTACACACATTCGACAAAGCAATTATGTTTCGCGAATCTAGAGTAGCAATTTCGACAGCTACGAACACACACATGATCCAGAAACCCTTCAAATTGAAGAATTTCGAGAAATAATCAAATGTCTGCATTAGAAAACAAGAGAATTACATTTCAGTGGTTACCTCCTCACTTTGACTTAGATGATAATGAAAAATCAGATTTTCTAGTCAAATTGGGAATAAAAATTTAACAGAACAATATATTTCAAGAGGAATTAAAAAGATCCCGTGAAGTTTCTTATCAGAGAAAGGTCTGGAAAAACCTCGTGGACGATTCGGTAGTGGCTGATGGCCGAAGAAGAAAAGCAGTAGCCATATTCCACTTGACCACTGGACATAATTGTTTGGCCGCCCATCTGCATACGATCTCCGTCCTGCCGTCTTGAGAATGTGTTCTGTGTCACAAGATCGGTTCAGTCATGAATAAAGAACATTTAAAAAAGGGTACCAAATTAAGAGATTGTAATTGAGACTGAACAACAATGTTTTGGGGAGCGAGAATGTTAAAGACAGTAGGCGTCACAACATTATTAACAGTAACACTAATGAAAAAATGACATTCCATTTGCGCAGACGGTAATTGACATATTGTAAGACACTATTACCTTTTTTTTTTTTTTTTTTTTTTTTTAATTCAATTACGTTGCACCGAGCGGGGTGGCGCAGTGGTAAGACACTGGACTCGCATTCGGGAGGACGACGGTTCAATCCCGCGTCCGGCTATCCTGATTTAGGTTTTCCGTGATTTCCCTAAATCACTCCAGGCAAATGCCGGGATGGTTCCTCTGAAAGGGCACGGCCGACGTCCTTCCAAATCCTTCCCTAAACCGATGAGACCGATGACCACGCTGTCTGGTCTCCTTCCCCAAACCAACCAACCAACCAACCAACCAACCAATTACGTTGCAATGATACAATCATGGCCGGTTTCGGCCTTCAAAGGCCATCTTCAGATGTTATGACAGGCATCTGATGAACAAGTGATCATCGGTTGTCATGAACACCTGTTCATCAAATGCCTCCCATAGCATCTGGAGATGGCCTTTGAAGGCCGAAATGGGTTATGATTGTATCATAAAAATATGACTGAGTCAAAAATAAAAAAGATAGTAATACCTTAGTAATAATAATGTTTGTTTGCTGATATATGCTATGTTACTGTCACTTGAGCATTGCTGGTATGTAGTTACAAACAATCAGTTTATTACGTAACCTTAGTTTTTGAGATGGTAATTAGTACTTTACGTTACCAATCGTAACCGAGTTCGCTGGAAACCATTTCCAGCCGTTTGCTTTTGAAAAGAAAAAGGAAACTTGCAATGTGGACGATCAGTAACGTACTATGGCACCACCGCATAAAGAGGAGACCACGGCGCGCTTGGTGTGACGTCACTCAGAGCAGACTAGGCTGTGCGAGGGGCTGTGCTGACAGAAACAGGGCGCACGTCCTGCAGTCTTTTTTAAAGAGTTTGCAAAAGATATTCGGTAAAGAAAATTGATTTATTCTTTACTTGTAGCTTTATATGTCACTTTCCTGGTGATATACCCACCATTTGGTTAATGGTAATAGTTGTTGTGATATTTCCTACATAAATAACAAACTCGAAAATGTTCCAATAAAGAACAGGGATCGCTATGATTTTTCGTTTGGTGCATGTTACACTATATGTTGCTGCGAATGAAACTTAACTAAGATACTGAATTTTTCTATAGAGTAGAGGGAAAGTCTCTGTCCGCCTCTAATCTCGAGAAAATGGATTTTAAAAAGCATGTTCACCTCCGATTGCACGAGTGTGGGAATGAAATATTCATAACGCAAAGAGGAGAGTGCTTAGTAATATGGTTAACACACACAACCTTATCTGATGGCGATATAGGAGAAATTACAGTTTTTTTCCCCAGTGCTGTAGTTTTTGAAAAGTCATCGACAGTTACTGAGAAGAGAATTTGCTAGTATGAAAAACGCGAAATTTCGTCTCTTAAAAAATGGTTCAAATGGTTCGAGCACTATGGGACTTAACATCTGAGGTCATCAGTCCCCTAGAACTTAGAACTACTTAAACTTAACTAACCTAAGGTCATCACACACATCCGTGCCCGAGCAGGATTCGAACCTGCGACCGTAGCGGTCGCACGGTTCCAGACTGAAGCGCCTAGAACCGCGTGGCACCACAGCCAGGTTCTTCTCTTACGTTACTGTAAATCGATACAATGAGATTTTCCGTAAGCTGTTGATCTCTATAGTCAGCAACTGCTTGCTTAATAAGACATTCTGTTTCAGGATTCTGTTGCAACAGCTACTGCAACGTGGTTTTTTGCAGAAATCATACTGTGTTTTCGCAAAAGAAGTAAAATTAAACGTGTCAACAAGAGAAATGTAGTCGTTACTCATAAATGATGATTCTTATTCAAATCAGAAAAGGTTAACATTTCAGACAAAAGCAAAATGCCTATTCGCAATATTAGTGGTATTTCTAATAGAGAACAGCTGTGACTGAAACTTACTATAGGATTTTCATCCTGTTCCGCATCGGAGAAACATAAAGATAATATACAGAAAGTAGTGTACCATCTTTTATTTCTATACTCAGTCAGAGTGAATTGGTGAACGTCTCCACCTTAATTATTTTTTGATGTGTTAAAGATAAATTATAGATATTTATAATATGTTTTGACCTTAATGAATATTGTCTCAAGCGATTCACAAAGTAATTCTTATCTTGTTTTGTAATCTTACTCAACACAGATAAACAGGCATCAAATACGTTATTTCTGATAGAACTGTCTTGCACTTTTATTGCAGACTAGAATTGACCCATTAAAACTCTTTCGTAACTCTAAAGCTGTGCAAAAACTAATGACGTGAAGAACCTTGCCACCTACTCGATATTCACTTTCATTGATGAATTAAGAGATATTTGTAGTAATAAGATTCACTCCTTTACTCTGTACAGTAATATGAACCGAAAGATGACAAACTTTTCGCTGTAATTTTTCATATGTCAAAGGTAACATAAGTGTAGAAAGAAAATCCAGTGTTCGTTTACAGTAACATAAGAGAAGAAATTTCATGTTTTAAAACTAGCGAATTCTCGCTTCACTAGCTCGCTATGACTTTTTAAAAACTACAGTACTGGTTTGGAAAAAAGTTGTAGCTTCCGTTATATCTCCGTAGATAAAGTTTCATGTGTTAACCATATCGCAAAGCACTCTCCTCTTTGCGTGCTATGATGGCCAAAATCCCTAGTTCTGCAAGGTCTGTAGGAGAGCTTCTGTGAAGTTTGGAAGGAGACGAGGTACTGGTGGAATTAAAGGTGTGAAGAGGGGTCGTGAGTTGTGTTGGGTAGCTCAGTTGCTGGAGCACTTTCCCGCGGCAGACAAAGGTTCCGAGTTCGAGTCTCGATCCGGCACACAGTTTTAATCGGCCAGCAAGGTTCGTTTTTGAGTTTGTTATGCAAGTAGGAACTATCACAGTAACGACGAACATTAACCAAATGATGGGTATTTCGCCACGAAACTGACATACAAAGCTACAAGACCGAAGAAATCAAGTTTTTTACCGAAAAGATTATTTAAAATCGTTTGAGAACGATTGCTGGATGTGCACCTCAATTTTGTCAGCACAGTGCCTCGCCAAGCCTGGCCCACTCCGAGTGACGTCACACCGAGCGCACCGTAGGCTTCTCTTTAGATGCTGGTGAGTATGGCTAATTAAAGTAAGAGATCCAGCGTGTAAAGCATACGGACAACATCTGCGTAAACATTTCTGCACTCGCCTTAATTGAACAGTGCGAAATACAATGCTCTGGTTCGTTCTAACAAATTTATATTATAGTTATCAGAGACATAACAATGAGTCCTTAGGCGGCACGGCGTGACGCTGTGCCGTGGTAGTGCCAATTCAGGAAGACACCTATCGTCCATTTTGCTGGTGCCCAGAGAGTCGAACAAAGCACTTCCCTGTCGCACTACCTTAGTACTGCATGATGCCCGTCGGAGTCAGGAGCAGGGGCTTAGCAACGTCTACCTGTTCTTACATAATTGGAAAATGTGCATCACGCAAGTGATTAGAGTATTGTTGGGGTAGCAGTATAAGGACAAAACTACCGTTCTCTTTTAAGCTCGGTAGCTCCATAAAAGCAGTACAGAAAAAACACTTTCCTGAAACACTTGCATCTTCACCAATGGAGAGAGAGCCAAACCGACCGAAATAACGCCAAGTGTGTACCTTCACGCAGAAGCTTCTATTTACTTTGGTAGGGCAATTAGCAAACTAAAGTTACTGAACACGCATTTTTCCACATGGGTGTCACACATTGACTGGAACCAAAAGTATCTTACATTAAATATAAAGCATTTGAGACTGCGTCTCACAAATTAACACTACGAATAATTATCATTTGGTTTTGAAACTCTAACAGCAGACCCCTCTTCAGATTTAACTGTGGGAATTTACGTGAGCTTATTATGCAAACAACGTTTCATTTTAGTTAATTAATTTTCGTACTTTTGTGTCGTCGTGAGTTCTACAAATTGCGAACATGTTTAAGTAGTAATTATTACAATGCAAATTAGGACTACAAACATTTTGTTTCTGCCGATATTATCTTATTTCCTACAATGTAGGTTCTATATGTTCTCCTTTCCGCTGTTATAAATTCTGCTACATACAACGATATGATGTTACTGTGAGTTTCTCTGACAGTCATTCTATAAACGTAATTTTGATGCAGCAAAATATTTCGAGAGTCTATTTTGCTATTTCTGACTTCTATACTTGTGCTATCTGTTCTCATCTGCATGCTATAGAACCACAGTTTATACCTTATAAGGCATAGTGTTTAAGTTGCTGTTGTATGCTTGGCATCTGCTTATATTCTCCAACTTCCATGATCGAACTGGCGCAAATTGTAACATTTTTTACCTTTTTTGCATCTTTCCCTCGTAGTGGCTATGTGCCTATCATACCTTCGATACAACCACAGAAGGAGACTTTACCCCTCGCCAACTTCAACTATTAATAGTGCACTGAAGGGAACACTACAAGAGGGGAACGAGGAGAACACTGACACACTGATAGTGACTAGTGACAAGAACACTCAACAATGTACAAATCGGCTCAGGCATCAGATCGTGAAATAGTTCAAATGGCTCTGAGCACTATGGGACTTAACTTGTTAGGTCATCAGTCCCCTAGAACTCAGAACTACTTAAACCTAATTAACCTAAGGACATCACACACACCCATGCCCGAGGCAGGATTCGAACCTGCGACCGTAGCGGTCGCGTGGTTCTAGACCGTAGCGCCTACAACCGCTCGGCCACCCAGGCCGGCTCAGATCCTGAAGTTCAAGTTCTATTCCAGAAGCTAAAGCTAGATAGTAAACAGTTCTTGTCCCACTACTGAAGACTGGCTGCTGTGGACTCGCTAGAAGCAGACGATGCGACGAGAGGTACTCAACTAGAAGGTAGTCTTCTCGGTAGTCGAGCTGACTTGGCTCTACTGTGGCGCCGGTGCATCATGCTTCTCTAGTAGCACCACCGCTGCGACAACTTGATGCGGCAATCGCTCAGCTGTGCGCCGTCTCTGGGGTAGTCGACCTATCAACGCCTTTCGTGCTTCCTGGTGGTGCGTGCTGTGCTTACTCCTCCCTCTCTCCTCCCCCTCCGCCCCCAAAAAATCTCCAAGGCGTGGTTGCGCATGGTTCAGGTGTGAACTAACGGCGAAGGGGTTCTGGATGAAGGCACAGCAGATGGGACGGAAACCAGGACTGAAACCGGCGGCAGGCTCCCAACCGCGACCCGGAATTCGTCCTGAGCTGCCACGGCCACGCCTCAATAACCGCAGGGAAGGTGCACGCCTACGTCCAGGTCCGGGGCCTCGAACACTGGAGGACCCCCTCAGATAGGAAGGCGGCAGCGCGCAGAGACGTTACCCACTGCAACATGGGCTGCTGTGATGATGACATCGGGGATGAGGGCGATCCACCTCCATGGGAAGCGCCTCTGGCTGAGGTGCCATGTGGTCCATGGCGGTCAGCCGGGACGCTGGTTTCTGGCTGCGTGCTGAATCTGTGGAACGAAATGCAGCGGCAGGATCACGGAATATCAGATGGCGAAACTGGTTCTGGTGTATTTTTGGCAGCGACCCTGTAGGGAAAGAGATCAAATACATGTTGTGTCCAAGGACACGTGAAATTGTCCACTGTTGCCATCGCTGTCCAGGCTGGAAAGTCCTGAAGAGTACTACATCCCGGGTCTGAAAATGAGAATCTTTTAACCGACCAGTACTCATCATTGGTAGGTGTAAGAAACGAAGCAGGGTGTGATAACAGTGGCCGTGCAAGAGTTGGTCTGGGAAAGGTCCATGGCGAAGCATCACATGGTACGTGAACAGGAATAGCTGCAAGGCTCGTTCCCGAGATTGAGTTTCACGAGCTTTATTCATTTGCATCTTGAATGTTCGCACGCAACGTTCCGGTCCACCACTCGATTGCAGGTGGAGGGCGCTGTAGTCACATGTGCAGTACCGTTGGCAGTGCAAAACTGCCAACACTTCCGGCAAGCCCTCCATGCAAAAAATTGAAGTAAGTGCTCTGATGGCACTGATGTGGTAGAGTTCATTGGAACCATAAAGGAAAAACGACTGAAACAGGTGTTTCAGAAAGATCCAGCAAAATCAACGTCGATACGTTTCCACTGACTGCTGGGGCATGGTCAGTCGTAAAAAGGTTGAGGTGGAGGCTCCTGTTGCTCCACTTAAGCGGCCCAGCGTGACCTCATGGCTTCAGCCTGCTGCGTCCAGCCCTGGCCAGAAACTATAGCTTCGAGCAAGCTGCTTGGTCCTCACAATATCCCTGTGTACCTGATGCAACAACGTTGAAAGATCCTGCTGAAGGATGCGTGGGATTATGACCCGGGCGTGGTCATTCTCTGTGTGTAACAGTAAACACCACGCTGTGCTAACAAGATTTGACGGTAAGCGAAGTATCGACGTATTTCTGGCCGAACATTGTTTTTCACTCTCCTTGGTCACCCTGTGCGCATGTAATTCAGCATATTGCTTACATCTGCGTCCACAGCCGTCTTCTGTCCTAGCGACGAAAGTCCATGGGAAAATTGTGAACTGCGGAAGAGTCCAGACCATCTACCTGTCCACACGGTACTTCTAAGGAGTCGATACGATCATCCGTGTCCACCGGTAACCTTGACGACACAGGCGTTGAAATTCTGTGCCGTAGGGTGGTACAAGATTTTATAGGTGTAGTTCGATAGCAATAAAGGCCATCGTTGCAATTTCTGCGCCGTGTGTGGTGGAAGAGGTTTGGTAGGGTGGAAGAGAGAAGTGAGTGGCTTATTATCCGCGACCAAGTAGAACTTCCTTCCTCAGAGATATTGATGAAACTTGCTTGCATCATAAATGATCGTCAACGCTTGTTTCTCAGTGTCACTGTAGTTTGCCTGAGTCTTAGTCAGAAGTTTGGAGGCCAATGCTATTGGACGATCCGTTGATCAGACACGATGCGACAGACGGAGCCTAGGCCAATAGAAGAAGCAACTGCCAACATCAGTGGTTGAGCCGGATCAGAATGTATGAGGGTCATGTTACTAAGTAGCACCCGTTTCAGTTGATCGAAAGCCAACTGACATTGCTTGGTCCAAGCAAACTGAACATCCTTATGCCGTAACTTGTGAAGTGGATCTGCAATCTGAGAGGCATGAGAAATGAATTTGTAGTTCAGTTTGCAGTTGCATGCGGACAAATCTTTGATGAGTGTGTCGCAGATGAGTATGGGTGGGGTGAATACTCTGCGCATTAGAGACATGTACCAAATATTCTATTTTTGTCTGGATAACGGAGCACTTGTCTTTGAGACATGCGAGGCCTGCCGATAATAGTTCTCGAAAAAGGCAGTCGATATTGACTAACTGTTCTTGTGCAGAACTTCCACACACGACGCAGTTATCCAGGTAATTTGAGCAAGAAGGCGCATTGACAGAAACTAGTTCTAAAAAGCGTTGAAATATCGTCAGTGCAGAGGCACTACCTAAGGGCAGGCCTTGAAACAAATAACCCGAGATAAGAATCAATAGCCAAAAACTTCTTTGAACAGTCATCCAGAGGCAATTGGAGGTACTCTTCCACAAAGCCTGTCTTGGAAAAATAACGACCCTCGTCTAATCTGGCCATCAATTCCTCTGGCAGGATCATAGGTTATATGTCTGTCACCGTCTGAGTGTTCACAGTCGACTTAAAATCAACACACAGACAAAAATGTCCTGAAGGTTTGGGAAGGATGACAAATGCGGAAGACTATTGACTTGCACTGATTGGCTTGACGACCCCATCAGCTTGCCATTGCTGTAATTTCACAAGTTGCGACATGGTCTGTTTTATGAAACAGATCTGAAGATGTTCATTATAGACCGAAACCGGCAATCTGACGACAAAAGAATCTGTGTCCATAGACGTGAAATAAAGAAAATTAATTGCCGTAATTGTTCAGCGATCTGTGTCTTAATGGCAATGGGCATTTGCGTAGCTTGACAAAACTTCGGTTGTGGATTGTCTTTGAGTGACACATGAACTACAAAATTGTTTGCACAACCGAGGCCGTGTCTAAAAAGGTCACTAAATTTGTCACACAGAGCTTGAAGATTGTAGGCACATCCGTTGAAATCTGCAACACTGACTTGCGCACTGACAATCCGAAAATATCAAAAGAATCTAAACCAAAAATATTCCGCGAAGATTTGACAGAAAGCAATGTGAATACAACGGGCTACGTTACACCTTGAAAAGAAGTTGGCGTACTGTAAGTTACTAAAACAGGAATTTGCTGTCCGTTATAAGCTGACAACACATATGTAGCTGGACTCTGTGTTGGTGAACCTAATCGTTCAAAAGTAAGTTTGTTCAGAAGTGTAACTAAAGCACCAGTGTCCAGATGCAATTTGACATCTTTCTTAGCTACTGTCAAAGTATCAAACATGTAGTCCCGACAACTTACCACATCTAAGAAAGAACTCCCACTTCCTTCCTGTCGCTGAGAGCTGCTACAATGCTCGACAGGTGAAGTGGGGAAAGATTTAGTAGTGGACCTATGTTTCCGTCGGCATGACTTGTTTGGCACTATAAATTCACCGGACTGGTGTTTGCTAAGTTTTGTACTTGGGCGACATTATACAACATTTACAACAGCCACCGAGTCGCACTGTTCCTGCGCTGTGACAACATTAATTATGTAAACTGGTTGTTGGGGAATTTGCTGTCCACGTAGCTTTTTCATACACACTGACTGAACATGGCCTTTTATGTTGCAAAAATAACAAATAGCGTGGCGGCGTGGGCACTGAGCACGCTAATCGTGACTAAAGCACTAAAGCAAGACTTTGCTACGTTTTTGTGTCTACCGGTGCTCTGCTGCCTCAGCATGGTACTATTCGTCTCTGTGCTTGACGTCGCACGCTGTGTCAGACGGGCCCACGGAACTTTTTACGTTTAACACCACTATTAACACTGTCACTACGCAATTCGTTAATATTTGACATTTTCATCTCACACTTACCGAATAAAAACTGTCGTGAGCCTCAACTGACTGTAAGGAAGGATCAGGTTGTTTCAAAATAGCAGCACTAATTCCTTTTTCACGAATATTTTGAGTTATAACATCACGCGGCATGACATCACTGAATGTTTGCCCACAAGGACACAAACATTGGTAATGCCTAGTTAAACCTTGTAATTCAGTTATCCACTGTTTTTGAGTTTGACATGCTGCCCGCTGAAGGCGGTTCAAATGATTCAAATGGCTCTGAACACTATGGGACTTAACATCTGAGGTCATCAGTCCCCTAGAACTACTTAAACCTAACTAACTGAAAGACATCACACACACCCATGCTCGAGGCAGGATTCGAACATGCGACCGTAGCAGTCGCGCGGTTCCGGACTGAAGTGCCTAGAACCACTCGGCCACCGCGGCCGGCTCTGAAAGCAGGGAAGCTTGAATATTGCAGCAGGCAGAAGCGTGTTTTCATCAGATTAAATCGTTAACTTGCTAACTAAAGTCTCAGATTGTATCTGTTCCGGTTCTTTGTCAGGAAGTAATTCCACTGTGAGTCTATAAACTTTCGTGCCCACTACGGAAAGAAAAACTGATTTGCTCTTCGTACCTTGCAATAGGTGTGCCTCCATAAGACTCATCAGTTGAACTAAGAATTACGAACAGTCCTCATGCTTCTTGTTGAAACTGTGGAACGGTGGACTGGCAGAAGGAGGCTGTCGCTGAGGCTGCTGTGCTGGTTGTAGATTCTGCTGTTATTGTAGTGTTAGCTGCGTCACGGTTTGCAGCAACTGCCGGATCAGCTCACCCTGTAACTGAATAACACGCGTTATAGAACCGTGTTGTGACGCAGAAGTCATGCCTGTAAGGAATTTGGAATAGATGCCGCACACAAAATAACATTCGTCTCAGTAGCACTGACCGCCCTGAGCCAAACGTCCACTCGCTGCTACACTGAACATATATGAGGGTCGTTCAATAAGTAATGTCCCACATTTTTTTCTCAGAACGTATTCATTGTTAAGAGTCAGAATTTGGTGACGACATACATCAACATGTCTTGTCCATGTCCTATTGTTCTACGTAAACTCCATCACATTGTATGGCCGTACGCCAACGTTGTAGAAGAGCGTGTATTCCCTGCTGGTAAAAGCTTTTGTCCGCATATTGCTCTGCTGAGGAATCGTTACGCCATTTCTTCAAAAACTTTCGGTCACCCTGTGCGGCGAGCTAACTGTCTGGAAACACTGGGACTATAGCACATATACACTCCTGGAAATGGAAAAAAGAACACATTGACACCGGTGTGTCAGACCCAACATACTTGCTCCGGACACTGCGAGAGGGCTGTACAAGCAATGATCACACGCACGGCACAGCAGACACACCAGGAACCGCGGTGTTGGCCGTCGAATGGCGCTAGCTGCGCAGCATTTGTGCACTGCCGCCGTCAGTGTCAGCCAGTTTGCCGTGGCATACGGAGCTCCATCGCAGTCTTTAACACTGGTAGCATGCCGCGACAGCGTGGACGTGAACCGTATGTGCAGTTGACGGACTTTGAGCGAGGGCGTATAGTGGGCATGCGGGAGGCCGGGTGGACGTACCGCCGAATTGCTCAACACGTGGGGCGTGAGGTCTCCACAGTACATCGATGTTGTCGCCAGTGGTCGGCAGAAGGTGCACGTGCCCGTCGACCTGGGGCCGGACCGCAGCGACGCACGGATGCACGCCAAGACCGTAGGATCCTACGCAGTGCCGTAGGGGACCGCACCGCCACTTCCCAGCAAATTAGGGACACTGTTGCTCCTGGGGTATCGGCGTGGACCATTCGCAACCGTTTCCATGAAGCTGGGCTACGGTCCCGCACACCGTTAGGCCGTCTTCCGCTCACGCCCCAACATCGTGCAGCCCGCCTCCAGTGGTGTCGCGACAGGCGTGAATGGAGGGACGAATGGAGACGTGTCGTCTTCAGCGATGAGAGTCGCTTCTGCCTTGGTGCCAATGATGGTCGTATGCGTGTTTGGCGCCGTGCAGGTGAGCGCCACAATCAGGACTGCATACGACCGAGGCTCACAGGGCCAACACCCGGCATCATGGTGTGGGGAGCGATCTCCTACACTGGCCGTACACCACTGGTGATCGTCGAGGGGACACTGAATAGTGCACGGTACATCCAAACCGTCATCGAACCCATCGTTCTACCATTCCTAGACCGGCAAGGGAACTTGCTGTTCCAACAGGACAATGCACGTCCGCATGTATCCCGTGCCACCCAACGTGCTCTAGAATGTGTAAGTCAACTACCCTGGCCAGCAAGATCTCCGGATCTGTCCCCCATTGAGCATGTTTGGGACTGGATGAAGCGTCGTCTCACGCGGTCTGCACGTCCAGCACGAACGCTGGTCCAACTGAGGCGCCAGGTGGAAATGGCATGGCAAGCCGTTCCACAGGACTACATCCAGCATCTCTACGATCGTCTCCATGGGAGAATAGCAGCCTGCATTGCTGCGAAAGGTGGATATACACTGTACTAGTGCCGACATTGTGCATGCTCTGTTGCCTGTGTCTATGTGCCTGTGGTTCTGTCAGTGTGATCATGTGATGTATCTGACCCCAGGAATGTGTCAATAAAGTTTCCCCTTCCTGGGACAATGAATACACGATGTTCTTATTTCAATTTCCAGGAGTGTACAATGTTGACCTCGGAAAACTAAACAGCGTTAAAGTATAAATACGATAAACGTCTCACGTGCATGCAAGATCAGCCTGCCGGAAGTGAATTACGAAAAAACCTGATACAAAATGACGCAAAAAAACGCTCTTTTTGATCCGGTCCGACCACACATGGGAGAAGCGTGCATAATATGAATGTAAAAAACATTATTTTTTTACACATTACAACTCATCATGTTTCTCATTAATCTCTCGGGACAAATAATTTCGGGAATTGTTAAAATATGGTAGGTGATAATACTCGTAAAACATATTTCGCCGATACATACGTTGAAGGATAACTCCTAACATTCTGTCGGACCTCCTTTTGTCCAGCGTATTGGAGCAGTTGCATGGACTCAACCAGTCGTTGGAAGTTCTCTGCAGTAACGCTGAGCCATGCTGCCTCTTGTAGCAGTCCATAACTGCGAAAGTGTTGTCGGTGCAGGATTTTGTGCACGAACTGACCTCTCGATTATGTCCCATAAATGTCGGATGGGATTCATGTCGGGCGGTCTGAGTGGCCAGATCATTCTCTCTTATTGTCCAGAATGTTCTTTAAAGCTAAGGCGAACAATTGTGGCCTGGTGACACGACGCAGTGTCATCCATAAAAATTTCGTCACAAATGGGTGCAATTCGTGTCCAAGAGCCGAATATAAACACTTCCAGTCAGTGATTACATCAGTTAGATCAGAAGATCAAATCCGTCCCATATAAACGCAGAGCCACCAAAACTTTGCACAGTGCCTTGTCGGCAAGCTGAGACCATGGCATCGTTATATCTGCGCCGCTGTTGAACTCTTACCATTAGCACATACCAACTGAAATCGGGACCCATCTGACCAGTCCACGGTTTTCCAGTCGTCTGTGGCCCAACCGATAGGGTCGCGAGCAAAGGAGCTGTAGGCGATGTCGTGCAGTCAGCAAAGGCACCTGTGTCGATCGTCCACTGGCATAGCCGATTAACGCCAGATTTCGCCGCACTGTCCTAGGTTCGTCGCACATGCCACATTGATTTCTGCGGCTATTTCACACATGGCTGCTTGTCGCTTTAGCACAGGCAACTCTACGCAAACGCCGTTGCTCTCGGTCGTTAAGTGAAGGCCATGAGCCACTGCTGTGGATCTCGGAATATTGAATTCCCGAATGATTTCCCCTGTGAAATATCCCGTGCTCCTAGTTCGAACTACCATTCTTTGTTCAAAGTCTCTTAATTCCCGTGGTGCGGCCATAATCACGTCGGAAATCGTTTCACATTAATCACCTGAGTACAGATGACAGCTTCACCGATGCACGGCCCCTCTGTACCCTTTGTAAGCGGTACTGACGCCATTGGTATATGTTCACATCGCTGTCTCATGACTTTTGTCGCGTCAGTGTAATTTATTATGGAGAACAGCAACCCACATTAAACACAGAAAGTAATTCTGGTCACAAATGAAATTACGCTCCGTTACCTACAATGGTTATATGTGGAACGACAAATTACAGTAGAGAAATCAGCATATGAATTTTCAGATAGAAATAGGAAGGAAATGGACAGTTATGTGGAAAAGTAAGGTAATCCTTCTATAAACTATTTGTTTCTCCAATATATTATTCAATATGTGAACAAACCTGTACGTTTCACTTCCAATGAGACAATCTTGGTAAGCCGGAGTGGTTGAAAGGTCTGAGTCAGGGCTTTTCCACTAAAGTTGATAAATCTATATGCATTAATGCAATTAATAAATATTACTCGAAATGGGTTTCGTTGTGTATCGCATTAAATGCTCTGCACAATTGATCAACTTCCACTTGTAATCTTATGTTTTCACCCACATGTGCCTGTCGAGCTACACGCAAAGTCGTGCCTCAAATTGCGAGACTAAACTCTTGATTTGCACTAGCTACTTCACGTAATTGTGTTACTAGTACGTGAGAGATTGCTGAAGGCAATACGCTCATAAGAACAATTGTAAACTATTACACTTAAATGTGCCTCACCACATGAATGAACTTAAAACTGTTCGTAATATGGAAAATTATTAAGATGTAAGTTTGGCAAATTTAGTGTAGTACACCTCTATCTATCAAAATAAGGGATGTAGTTAATCGAAAGACAGACTGTTACTGAGGACGCATAGTCACTTCTGGTACGAGCAAAGCCAATGTACCTCACCACGCGTTTCTCACGAAAATTAAGTTAAGAAATTCACAAGAGGTTGAAAATACCGCTTCAATTGTAAAGTTCTTTTATTATCACACGACCGGTTTCGGGCTCTTATACACCCATCTTCAGGTGCCGTAACCTGGCGCTATGACTTCCGAGCGCCGCGTTGGACGTGCACTAGGCGCGGTGTGCTACCTGCGCTCGTAGGTAGCACACCACGCCTAGTACACGTCCACCGCGGCACTCGGGGTTCGCGGCGCTAGGGGTTCACAGCACCAAGTTACGACACCTGAAGATGGGTGTATAAGAGCCCGAAATCGGTCGTGTGATAATAAAATAACTTTACAATTGAAGCGGTATTTTCAACCTCTTGCGTAATGCTCAGTTGCGGATGATCCACCAACAGGATTGTTTGAAGATATTCAATAAAATGAAACACTTCCGAATGTTCTGACAACCAAATTAATGACCTCCTCACAGTTAATGAACATCTAACCGCACTAACCGAAATAATCTGGGTATTCTCTTCACAAAGTAGAAAGTCCCAGAAAAGTTATATGTGCAATCATTCGTGATTATTAATTAGCATCAAGCAATAAGAAATGAAAATTTCGTTATACAGCCACCTCGTAGTTTCATCTCCAATATGCCATGATCTTCCACCGATTATGAGCAAACGTTCCAACTCAATTAACGCGTGACACGCTGCCGTGATCGCCAGACAATCGCCTGTAGTCAGCTCCTCCGTACCGTGTCTTCTGTCACACTACACAGAATATTTAGACGCTAACCACGATACTCATCTTATAAATTTTGGCTACGCACATTAGTTTAAGTAATCAGATTATGTAACAGGTTGCATAATGGCGATATAAAGTGGAATGGAGCGTGACCTTGAACCCATGAGCACGCTATCCTTGAATAGTAAAATCCTTCCTCGTAGGTCAAATACACATCTTTAACGAGCTCCTCGTCAAGCTGTGGAGGCCCAACAGACGTCTATGTCATCTTCAGCTGGGATATACGAAATATATGGGTCCTGCAACCAATGTGCAATGTCGCGCTTGTAGGCTCTTCCGCCACACATCGCGAACGCTCGGCTTCGTGAGGCGCCCACGGGAAATCAACATTTAATTGTAATTTTGTCGTGTGCTATCGAGAACTTGCATGCATTTAAACGCGTAGTCGAGAATTAATAAACTCTTTTGAAATAGTTACTCGCTGTCCGCCAGACACAGCTGCTGACTCTAGTAAGACCTGCAGTGTCACGTGCTGTGACATAAACGGCACGGCCTGTCTTTCTCGTGTGCCTTGTGACGCAATGGGGGTGCGGTAGGGAGGGCCATGTGGTTCAGGCAACGCTCTCCCGGCAGTTTTGCAGACTTTCCTCGGTTAGCATCGTGACGCTGAATGCACCCAGTACCAATCCTCCCACCAAGGAAAAATCCTAAGTAGTACCAGGAATCGTCACGTTTCTATAAATGTCGTAAATAAATGTCTGTCCACTTCGTTAAGTATAATTGATACACACACAAATAACGATAAGCTCTCCTCTTCAAACACTGCAGAGAAGTTGTTTCTGGTTATATAATATGTGATACTCTTTCTTCGTTAGCAGATACTGTTGACACACTACTATCTTTCAGACATCCACATAGGGCTATTTCAGCACGTTACATGTTACAATTTACTGAAACCTCATCCCTGTGGAAACAGATGTTGCGCATATCGTCCTTCGTATTTGCATTTGGGTGCAATACTACGCCCATCTACACAGTGAGATATGAATTCTTTCAAAGAGCACGCATCATCTCGTAAATCTTGACAAAACTCTGCAGTTCGCTGCCCCAGTTTTCAACTTTGTCTGTGGGAATGCTTTAAACTTTTGAGACCCCGCATACAGAAAAATCCAGTGGACTGGGGTCGGGTAATCTTGGACGTCAACGTACAACCCCTGCTCGAACTATCTTAGACCATATCCTCGTTTTACATGTCTTGCGTCAACAGAAAACAGAGCCGGAGCATCAGGCTTCAAAAAAATTAGCCATCTATGGACCATGAGTGAAATTTGAGATCAGTTAGACGGGAACAATCAGAAAGGTTTTTTTTGGGAGGGGGAGGGGGAGTTGAGGACCAATAAGAGTAGCACTTCCACCTTACTCCTCAATCATTCATTGGATGTATTCCAACCTCCGTCTTCCCTTACAGGTTTTAGATTCTACAGTTCCCTCTAATACCATGGACGTTATTCCCTGATGTCCTGTCTCTTCTTCTCGTCAGTGTTTTCTATATACTCCTTTTTCTCGCCTTTTCATTACTTCCCTCATCAGTCCACCTAATTTTCAACATTCTTCTGTAGCACCACATCTCAAATGCTTCGTTTCTCATTTGTTCCAGTTTTCCTAAAGACCACTTTTCACTACGATACAATGCTGTGCTCCAAACGTACATTCTCAGAAATTTCTACCTCAAATTAAGGCCTATGTTTGGTATTGTCTATTTGTCTTGGTCACGAATCCCCTCTTTGCGTTTGCTAATCTGCTTTCTATTTCCTCCTTGCTTCGTCCATCATGTGTTTTTTGTTTCCAAGATAGCCGAATTCCTTTAACTCTTCTTTTCCGTGGTCCTCAAAGTTGATGTCAACTACATTGCAAAACTCATTTTTGTTGCTTCTCATTAGATTCAGTTGCTCTTAATCTTATTCTTCGACACTTCACTGAGGTTAGCCAGCGAACCTTATCATTGGTTTTCCTTTTATCTTGAATTTGAATACTTCTCTTCAACCTTTCTTTTATTTCTGTCACTGAATCTTCGATGAATAGATTGACAATAGTGTGAAAGTCTACATCCCTGTCTTACATCCATTTTAATCCGATTCCTTTGATCTTGGTCTTCTATTCTTATTTTTCCGTCTGAGTTCTTGTATGTATTGTATATTATCCGTCTTCCCCTGTAGCTTTCTTCTGTCTTCTTCAGAGTTTCGAACATATTCTACTATTTTATATGGTCCAACGCTTTTTTCAAGTCAACAGATCCCATGAACGTGTCTTCCTTTTTCATAAGTTTTGCTTGAATTATTGCTCTCAAAGGTAGAACTGCGTCTCTTATGTCCTCGTTTTCCGAAAGCCAAACTGAACGTCATCTAATTAATCCTAAATTCTCCTCTCCATTCTGCAGTATATGATTCATGTCAGTAGCTTGGGTGCATGAGCTGTTAATATGATTGTGCAATAGCTCTCGTACTGATCTGCCATTGCTAGCACTGAGTTTGTGTGGATTGTATTTGTCGGAACGTCTGATGGTATGTTTCCAGAATCATACTTTCTACACCAATCAGAATAGTCGTTTCCTTAGCACTTCTCCAAATGGTTTTAGAAATTCCGAAGAAATGTTGTCTATCTCTCCCGTCTTATTTGATCGCAAATCTTCCAAAGCTATTTTAAATTCTGAGATTCTGATTTTAATGCTGGATCTCCTAACTCTTTCCTTTACACCCCTGTTTCTTCTTCTATCATATTATCATTCTGTGTCTACCGTCCCTATGTTCGTAGACCAACATCTGTTTCTCCCATGTTGTCGACACGACTCAAACACGTGTTATCAGCTAAGTATACAGTTTTGGGCGATGAGTTGTTTCACGTTTATTAGTCTACTTTGCATAAACTCCACAGCACTGTAACTGGGCGAGTAGAGGCGTGCCCGTGATCCGATAAATCGAGTAAAATTCTACTACATAAGAACTGTTCATATTTTTTTTCATTTAGGGCCATCAGATGTTATACAAAAGTACATACACACAATTCGCAAAATGAAACTCATAGTCACAATCTGACTTGAATACTTGAATACTGGAGTGAAAAGTGCTCCTATCATAGGACAAATAAATGCGAATATGTCCTGGGCAGAGTTAGGGCGTGAAAGAAGGGTACTAGCTTTTCAACTTATCTGCCACCTTCAAAGACATTCAAACCAATACATCTCAATGTATTCGCTATTTTTTACTTGTTAGCAGTAGTATCCATGGAATTTAATATCACGCGTCGAGTCAATTAAAGTATCATGATACATGTTATCACGTCGCATAACATGACACTTTCCATCATCTTATCCAACATGGCATTTGTCATGTCGTTGGAATTTGACACCATGCGTTATCGAAGTTTAGGATGAATGCATTTCCACTCTGGGATACTATACATGCACCCCCACTACCGAATCCTTCCACAGCGTGTGGATTCTGGGGAGAAATGTCCCCCTCCCCCACCCAGAATTTAAAAAAAGAATGGTTTATCGTCTCCCCCCCCCCCCTCCAGGAACAAATCCAGCCCCAGGAATTTTATAGACCAAGAAAAACTTTTATCTATTAAATGTATGCTCTTTAGCCACATGATATTATGTATTGTTTACTGCTGGAGAATCTTCTATATTCTGGGCACAGGATAAGGGACTTTATCAATTGCAAGATGGAGTTGTGCCGACACCTTTCGGGTAAGAGGTCACTGCACTGACGAAGTAGGCTTAACTCGTAAAAAAGTACGAATACGTCAAGGCGTTTTGATTTAAATGCTTTTGAAGTTGCCAGATAAGTCTAAAAGTTAGTGCTCTCCTTTTACATCCATAACACTACCCAGAACATAGTCGCCTTTTAGCACACCATAATTTTGACGTTAGACCGCCATGGTTTGGCAGCCGATGTAGATTTTCGTAGACTCAGGCGACGACTGTCCCGATATAAAATTTTTATTGTCTTTCGAACCATGTTGCTTCAGTTGAGCATCGTCAGTCCGGCTCCTCTACTGTTATCTGCCTGGTATGGTTGAAGCTACTGTGTCTCCGAGCATTCAAGCATCACCACCACGTCAAGGTTACACACCCGTGGAAGGTTTCTTTTTCTTTTTTAAAAATTTTTCCGTATTACGATTTGCTACTTTTCTTCTTTTTTCTATATTTTTTCCAAATTTGAAATTTTGTTTATTCTTTAAATTTTTGCTTTATAGTTACATTTTATTCATATACACACGAGACAGTATATGCAAACATTTGAAAATTAACCATAAAGATTTAATACAGTGCACAAAATAACAGCAAACATAAATACGATGCCGAACGAAATACTAAATACTCTGCGAAGATTTTTATAATAATGTATCCTTCATTAGTTTATAGTACGTCGATATACTTATAAGAAAAATAGAAAATTAAGAAAACGCCGCTAGAAAAACTCACCTGAATAATTTTGGCTCGAAATGTTGCAACAACCAATCAGATTTAAGTATGAGTATGAATAGCTGAAATGCGTAGAAGAACCGCGAAACAGTGTAAGCACGACAAAATGCTATCAACATTTCAGTCCTATACGAAAAGAGACGAACGTGAGCTTTTTTGGTCTAAAAATAAATTTTCTACAAGATATCATAGTTGATTCGGAAGAAAAAGCAGGAAAGATTTTTTATTGGTTAAAAATAAGGTGACCTCTCTTCTGACAATTCCTTTTATATCAATTTTTGGGTTCATTTAATTGTCCGCTTGGTCATCGATAAAGCTTTAAATGTATGATCAAACAGTATATCATTTTGTACAGTGCTGGATATAATTCTTGTTTGGTACAGGCATTGTTTTTAGCGTCCAAAGATTTTTCGGTCATTTTAAGCCACTGGTGAACAAAATCTTTAACGTATATACAACAAAACGATAATCAACTCTAATAACCAGTTTTTTTAATTACGTCCAAATGCAACGCTTAAAATGCAAGACGTTTCTACGAAAAGCTTGTTTTTTCTCGCGTATAACACGAACGAGAAAATATTTTGCCAAACGCTACTTATAATTACAGTAAGAGTATATTTTGTGTTATCATTTGTATCTTTCTAACCGTCTTAGCAAAAGTGACTCGTGTAAAACCGGATTTTACTTCCATTTTATGAGCAACTTTAGATCGGTATATAGCTTTCGCAACAGGATGTCCAATATGTGCTTATCTACCTTCTTACAAAACTCGAAGTGCTTCGCACAAGTTTGAAACGTAGAAGTATCACACGTAAAAACACTCATAAAAACGTGTTCTTTGCGCTTAAAATCCGAATGAACCTAGATTTTTGAGAGAGAGTTTCCACTTTAAGCATAAGAAAGCATTTTTTTTTTTTTAATTTATTTGCTTCACTCTAAACCGTTTCCATGCATTCAATTCACGTAAGAACGAAATTTACGTGCTATATGTAGCGCGACTGTAAACCATCGTATCTTGACGACGGTTGAAGATTATTGGATAAAAATATATTTTGTTTTGACTTTATCCATATTTCTACCTTCGTGCAATGTTTCGTCTGATTCGGACAATTTTAAAGTATAGAAGGTGAGTCCTTCAGAAACCTCCCACAGTATGTGTTTTTCGCTACCAAAATCCAAACGAAACAAGATTTTTTCAAGTAGTGACAACCAAGCTTAGACCAAGGTCCGATATACTACTGGACAAAATTGGAGCCATCAGCTTGGCTCCAGTTTGGAGTCATTTAAGGGTGACGGTCTTTACACGTAAAATCCGAACGAGGGTGACTGTTCCTGCACGTAAAATCTGAACGGTGCACATATAAATGGTGCCATTTTCTGAGCATTAATTTCAGACCAGTTAAAATCTTTTGGAAAAGGAATTAATCGATTCGCACAATCTGCCTGGGCGCCAGCTCCGGTTCGTTGTCCAAGCCTTACACAACATACTCTAACATCGCTACAATAATACATGTTCGCATGGCTATAGAAATGGCTGCGACTCTGTGCTTAACCAAAAGAATTTTACCCTACGTTCCTAGCTCAAACAGGAACCCCTCCCTTCCTACCCGTACCCCACCACCACCACCACCACCACCTCAACCACCGCCGCCATTCTGCAAGCGGCCTTTTCGTACGTATTTGCTATAGAGCTTCCGTGTTGTAATACAGAAATACAACTGATTCTCAATTAGCCAGATTAAAGTTGACGCGAATCTGTACGGACAACGGAGAAACACAGCTAGTAAAAATATTTTTTCTGGATTAGCACAACATGCTGTATATTACATTTGATAGCCGGCTGTATTGCTTACTTGTTACTCGACGAAAACTGGCAACTTGTTTACAAACTCGTTCTGTTTCAATTCAGTAACAAATTGTCTTTTTTTGTGTTTTCCATTCACTGATTTCCCTGACTACGGTTCTCTTTTTCCAGACACTCAATATATCAGTACCATTGCATGATTACTGCCCTGCATAATCTAATAATGGATCAACGTATTCCAGTACATTTACGTGATAAAAGCTATCTCAGTCGCCTCTTCTTCGCTCTCTTCCCATACCAAACGCACTTGGTTCATTATATTTGTGAAACGTAGATGCTCAAATCCCGGTTCGTAGACATAGCTACCAAGGTGATTTCGTAAGTGTGCTAAAAAGCGAGAGGAATGCTTGTTTCGTAAATAACTCACCTTACTTCTTGACATATACCCTTGACCCAGCGATTCCCCACCTTTTTAATCCGGAAAAACAGGTACTGTCAAACTCTGCAAAATGCTCGTTGGCTGCAACTATCACTTATATATTTGATGAAAATTTCTTCGTAGCAAGCCAAAGTTTCAAGTTAGGGAACAGGAAGAAGTCACTTGGAGCTATGTCTGATGAACACAGTGGATGAGGAACCAATTCAAAGCCAATTTCAAGCACTTTCGCCATTGCTATCACTGATTTGTGGGATTGTATATTATCTCGGTGAATGAGCACTTTTTTGCGTGCCAGCCTTAGTCTTTTTTCATCCAGTGAGAATTTCAAACGATACATCAATCAAGCACAATAGGGTCCAGTTATGGTTCTTCCTTTTTCCAAGTAATCTGTGAGGATTATTCCTTGTTGTTGTTGTGGTCTTCAGTCCTGAGACTGGTTTGATGCAGCTCTCCATGCTACTCTATCCTGTGCAAGCTTCTTCATCTCCCAGTATCTACTGCAACTTACATCCTTCTGAATCTGCTTAGTGTATTCATCTCTTGGTCTCCCTCTACGATTTTTACCCTCCACACTGCCCTCCAATGCTAAATTTGTGATCCCTTGATGCCTCAAAACATGTCCTACCAACCGACCCCTTCTTCTAGTCAAGTTGTGCCACAAATTTCTCTTCTCCCCAATCCTATTCAATACCTCCTCATTAGTTACGTGATTTACCCACCTTATCTTCAGCATTCTTCTGTAGCACCACATTTCGAAAGCTTCTATTCTCTTCTTGTCCAAACTAGTTATCGTCCATGTTTCACTTCCATACATGGCTACACTCCATACAAATACTTTCAGAAACGACTTCCTGACACTTAAATCTATACTCGATGTTAACAAATTCCTCTTCTTGAGAAACGCTTTCCTTGCCATTGCCAGTCTACATTTTATATCCTCTCTACTTCGACCATCATCGGTTATTTTACTCCCTAAATAGCAAAACTCCTTTACTACTTTAAGTGTCTCATTTCCTAATCTAATTCCCCCAGCATCACCCGACTTAATTTGACTACATTCCATTATCCTCGTTTTGCTTTTGTTGATGTTCATCTTATATCCTTCTTTCAGGACACTGTCCATTCCGTTCAACTGCTCTTCCAAGTCCTTTGCTGTCTCTGACAGAATTACAATGTCATCGGCGAACCTCAAAGTTTTTATTTCTTCTCCATGGATTTTAATACCTACTCCGAATTTTTCTTTTGTTTCCTTTACTGCTTGTTCAATATACAGATTGAATAACATCGGGGAGAGGCTACAACCCTGTCTTACTCCTTTCCCAATCACTGCTTCCCTTTCATGCCCCTCGACTCTTATAACTGCCATCTGGTTTCTGTACAAACTGTAAATAGCCTTTCGCTCCCTGTATTTTACCCCTGCCACCTTCAGAATTTGAAAGAGAGTATTCCAGTTAACATTGTCAAAAGCTTTCTCTAAGTCTACAAATGCTAGAAATGTAGGTTTGCCTTTTCTTAATCTTTCTTCTAAGATAAGTCGTAAGGTCAGTATTGCCTCACGTGTTCCAACATTTCTACGTAATCCAAACTGATCTTCCCCGAGGTCGGCTTCTACCAGTTTTTCCATTCGTCTGTAAAGAATTCGCGTTAGTATTTTGCAGCTGTGACTTATTAAACTGATTGTTCGGTAATTTTCACATCTGTCAACACCTGCTTTCTTTGGGATTGGAATTATTATATTCTTCTTGAAGTCTGAGGGTATTTCGCCTGTCTCATACATCGTGCTCACCAGATGGTAGAGTTTTTTCATGACTGGCTCTCCCGAGGCCATCAGTAGTTCAAATGGAATGTTGTCTACTCCCGGGGCCTTGTTTCGACTCAGGTCTTTCAGTGCTCTGTCAAACTCTTCACGCAGTATCTTATCTCCCATTTCGTCTTCATCTACATCCTCTGCCATTTCCATAATATTGTCCTCAAGTACATCGCCCTTGTATAAACCCTCTATATACTCCTTCCACCTTTCTGCCTTCCCTTCTTTGCTTAGAACTGGGTTGCCATCTGAGCTCTTGATATTCATACAAGTGGTTCTCTTCTCTCCAAACGTCTCTTTAATTTTCCTGTAGGCAGTATCTATCTTACCCCTAGTGAGACAAGCCTCTACATCCTTACATTTGTCCTCTAGCCATCCCTGCTTAGCCATTTTGCACTTCCTGTCGATATCATTTTTGAGACGTTTGTATTCTTTTTTGCCTGCTTCATTTACTGCATTTTTATATTTTCTCCTTTCATCAATTAAATTCAATATTTCTTCTGTTACCCAAGGATTTCTATTAGCCCCCGTCTTTTTACCTACTTGATCCTCTGCTGCCTTCACTACTTCATCCCTCAGAGCTACCCATTCTTCTTCTACTGTATTTCTTTCCCCCATTCCTGTCAATTGTTCCCTTATGCTCTCCCTGAAACTCTCTACAACCTCTGGTTCTTTCAGTTTATCCAGGTCCCATCTCCTTAAATTCCCACCTTTTTGCAGTTTCTTCAGTTTCAATCTGCATTTCATAACCAATAGATTGTGGTCAGAATCCACATCTGCCCCAGGAAATGTCTTACAATTTAAAACCTGGTTCCTAAATCTCTGTCTTACCATTATATAATCTATCTGTTACCTTTTAGTATCTCCAGGATTCTTCCAGGTATACAACCTTCTTTTATGATTCTTGAACCAAGTGTTTGCTATGACTAAGTTATGCTCTGTGCAAAATTCTACAAGGCGGCTTCCTCTTTCATTCCTTCCCCCCAATCCATATTCACCTACTATGTTTCCTTCTCTCCCTTTTCCTACTGAAGAATTCTAGTCACCCATGACTATTAAATTTTCGTCTCCCTTCACTACCTAAATAATTTCTTTTATCTGGTCATACATTTCATCTATTTCTTCATCATCTGCAGAGGTAGTTGGCATATAAACTTGTACTACTGTAGTAGGCATGGGCTTTGTGTCTATCTTGGCCACAATAATGCGTTCACTATGCTGTTTGTAGTAGCTAACCCGCACTCCTATTTTTTTATTCATTATTAAACCTACTCCTGCATTACCCCTATTTGATTTTGTATTTATAACCCTGTAATCACCTGACCAAAAGTCTTGTTCCTCCTGCCACCGAACTTCACTAATTCCCACTATATCTAACTTTAACCTATCCATTTCCCTTTTTAAATTTTCTAACCTACCTGCCCGATTAAGGGATCTGACATTCCACGCTCCGATCCGTAGAACGCCAGTTTTCTTTCTCCTGATAACGACGTCCTCCTGAGTAGTCCCCGCCCGGAGATCCGAATGGGGGACTATTTTACCTCCGGAATATTTTACCCAAGAGGACGCCATCATCATTTAATCATACAGTAGAGCTGCATGTCCTCGGGAAAAATTACGGCCGTAGTTTCCCCTTGCTTTCAGCCGTTCGCAGTACCAGCACAGCAAGGCCGTTTTGGTTAATGTTACAAGGCCATATCAGTCAATCATCCAGACTGTTGCCCCTGCAACTACTGAAAAGGCTGCTGCCCCTCTTCAGGAACCACATGTTTGTCTGGCCTCTCAACAGATACCCCTCCGTTGTGGTTGCACCTACGGTACGGCCATCTGTATCGCTGAGGCACGCAAGCCTCCCCACCAACGGCAAGGTCCATGGTTCATGGGGGGGATTATTCCTTATGACTCCCTAAAAAACAGTGGCCATCACCTCACCAGATGACAAAATCATCTTTGCCTTCTTCGGTGCACATTCAACAACCTTTCCCCATTTTTTTGACTGTTCATAAACAGTCACAAATCAGCTCAAAAAGTATTGTGGATTGCTATTAAACATCCTAGACATTCTGCCGGATGCTCTTTTGGTCGACTGTGAGCGATCGCGGCACACACCTTGCACACAGCTTCTGCAGACTATGCACTCGCTCAGTTGGGATGCCTGCAGTCGCAGAAATTTCACGAATGTTTATTTGGGAGTCTTGCATTACCATATCATGGATTATTGTAAGTGGTTTCCTTTGTTGTGGCCTCAACTGGATAGCCAGAGCGCGCTTCGTCCAACCCCGTTTAAATTCATTGAGCCACAAGCAAATGGTCTTCATTGATGGTGCAGAGTCCGCGGGAACTTCATCCACTCCTTTTTCGAATTGTGCGGCAGTCCAACCCTTCAAATGAATATGTTTAATAACAGCACGAGACTGTTTTATCCACATTTGTGACTGTACATTGTTGAAATTCTTTATACGATCCCTCAAAGATTCAAGATTACCAACCATGAAGACGCAACATAAATGTTCCATTCTTTCATAGAAATTCGCCAGACTTGTCAAACCTTCCAACTTTAAGCTGGGACTGTCGTGATGTTCCTCTTCACGTTGCCCAAAGCTTTACAGATGCTGGGTACTTGATCGATCGCGTTCAGGTCTTTGTGGAAACTGAGGACGTGTGAATACAGTTGCTGATGCCGTTTCGTCCGATTCGACCGGTATTTACATGTACATTTATAGTCTGCAAAACACTTGAAGTCCTTGGCAGAAAGTACTTCACATTATACCAGTTATTAGCGCTCTTTCCCGTTGCATTAATGTATGGAGCGCGGGAAGAATAATTACCTAAACGCCTCTGTGCGCACTGTAATTAACCTTATCTTCGTGTTCCCTAGTGATACGTAGGTGGTTGTGTTCATCACTTAAAACTGGTTCCTGAAACCTGCTGTCTAGGCTTTCAAGGGATAATGTGCGTCTACATTCAAGCGTTTGCCAGTTTAGTTCTTTCAGCATCTCCATGACACTCTCCCATGGGTCAAACAAAGTTATGACCATTCTTGCTGCCCTTCCGTATAGAGAGAGATTCAGTTGCTCCTGCCACTGGTTTTTATGCAACCTGCAGTGCCTTCGAACACCACATGCAAGACTGTCATATTCTCTCGCTTGCTACATCCAACCTAATAGCCTTACAGAAAAAATTAACAAAATTTAATATCAGATTTTGTACTGGGATATGTTTTCGCTAGAGGTTGTAGTTTGCGAATTATTCAATAAAAACGAACAAAAGTGATCTTCAAACACATTTTTCTTGACTAATTCGAAAACCATGGCCTCCAGCGAAAACATATCCCACTATAAATTTAACTACATTAAATTATCTACAAAAGGTCATATTCAGCTTTTCTGTAGGACTAATAGTGTGAACGTAGTGGGCGAGAGAATATGTAAATGTCGTGCATACCTTTAGAACTCACTGCGGATTGCGCAAAAGCGATCGGTAGGGGCAATTGAATCACTTTGTACGTGTTCAGTGCCTCCTGTTATTCCCATCTGGTACGAGTCGCAGGCACTTCAGCGACTTTTGGGGATGGGTAGCACAAGTTTATTTGTAAGTTCAAATGGTTCAAATGGCTCTGAGCACTATGGGACTTAACAGCTGAGGTCACCAGTCCCCTAGAACTTAGAACTACTTAAACTTAACTAACCTAAGGACATCACACACATCCATGCCCGCGGCAGGATTCTAACCTGCGACCGTAACGGTCGCGTGGTTCCAGACTGAAGCGCCTAGAACCGCTCGGTCACTCCGGCCGGCTATTTGTAAGTAAACTCCTTTGTAGATTGATACAATTTCCTTAGTATCTTACTGACAAGTCTGCCTTCAACTGACTGAGAATATGATAGATTCATTTCATGTTCCTACAGACTATTACACGAAAGCATTTTTATGAGTTGATTGATTGTAACTGTCAATCGCTGATACTGTAGACATAGGGTACTGCGTGAAAAATATTACACTTCTGAATACCTACAATAAGTTACCAATCTTTATACCACTTTGAAACCTTATCAAGAACTGACTGAATGTTTGGCCTCTTTATTCAGACAGTACTTCCCTGTAGTGCAGTCAACGAGGAAAAATTTAGGGCAAAATTCATGTAGTGGCAAATTTTTGTACAGAGGTAGGGGAGAGTATCATGAACAACATACTGAAATTCTTCATCTGTGGTGTGTGAGTGTAGGGGTGAGAGAGGCGCGTTTAAAGGTCGCTTTTTAAAGTTTTTCTTGAGTAACTCGAAAACCGCTGCTTCTATCAAAAATATTTTGCCGTGCAAAATTAATATACATTAAATTTCCTACAAAAAAGATCCTATTCATTTTTTTCTCTAGAACTAATACTTCCACGTTACAAGGAATGGACAAATAGTAAGGTATTAAAAATAGTGTTTAATGGTATAAAATTAATGTTTAAAGCCTTCTGAACTTAGGACTAACAGAAAATCTACCTTAGTGATTATAAAAGAAGATCTTATCTTGAATGGGTACGTTCAAAACCCAAGAACTTTATCGCCGTCGTCATCGTCTTCCAGGTCGAGTAACGGAGCACCTTTCGACCATGTACCATGGCGTGTGCCACCAACCATGGAACATGTAATGCTAACTTCACGGCAACCACATCATCCCTCACATCCAGTAGAACATCGGTAATAGATGCTGTTCAATATAGCCTCATGTCTTACTCGATCTTTGGTTGCCATTGGCTAGAGCATACGATCAGAGCATTGGCTAGAGCATACGATCTCGGTTCCATCCGCACTCCGTCTGCGGTAGGATGTTATTAAACCACTGCTGAATATGTACGTGGGTAACCAAAATAACAATAAGCAACAAGAAATGGTATTGTAAAAAGAGTTATATAAAAAGAGAGAATTAATGAAATTAATATGTCTGTGAATCAAATCTAAAACAGTGGTCGTGCAGAGCTCCTGTGATTGGCGGCAGTGAGTTGAGGTCCGGATTTGCCTTTGTTGATGCGTTTTAGAATGCAGCACACCGGAGTTTATTCAGATCTTGCTGATTTCAGCAGTTTCCAGAAACATTTTCCCACCAGCCTGCGTGACTTTCTCTGCTGGTGTCGAGGAGTTAGTGAAGTTGTCGGATATTGTCTTTATTTGTGTAGGAATTTTACTGAAAACTTTAACCATTCCTCCTTTGCTTTTGCTGTGTGAATGGTGGAGGTCGTGTTACACCCGCTAAACGCATAGAGGGGAGAATAGTTTCAGCAAGAAGAAGTTGTTGCAGTTTGATTGTTGAAAACAGTTTGGATTGAAACTTGCCCCTACCAGGCTCTTTGAAGTATACGTTAGTGCCGCTATGTAGGTATATTATGAACGCGTTTTTTCATTCTGCTGTATGTCTAATCTCTAAGCCTACACTTTTTTCTAATTATATTTCAATAATGCCTCGTTTCATTACACTGGTGAATAAAAAGAGATTTTAGGGGTTTCTCTGGCTCATCTGGTACCGGATGCGAGATTTTGTCGCCACAGCGACACATGCCAACCGTTTCTCCCTTCCATTTTAATGCATTATGGGGCCTACATTTTTGATCCGGCCCCCCCTGTGATGACTAATTTATGATCAACATAGCCAGTTGCTAGATCATAATCAAATGCAGCCTCACCGAAAGCCTCCAACTTCCGCAAGTAAAGATCCGACTCTCAGATTTTTCGTAGAGTCTTTATTTAAATGACGCCATCATCGTGAGTCTTAAAACATCTTGAAAGATGTATGAGCCGCGTGACGGGCTTGTGACGGTTTTAGTGTTTCTGTAACTCTTAACGCCGCCTGACATTCTCCGGAAACGAGATTGCTCCGACGTTTGTTGAATTCGGGTAACTTTCACAACTTGAACTCTCTTAGAACTACGCGCTATAGCACACTACGTTTGCAAGGCTTATGGTGACATTTTTAAATATGGTTCTCGGGCTTACCATCCGATTTTATTGTTGTATCTGCCCCAAAACTCTCCAACTGTGTCAAGGTGGTGTTGGAACTCAATATCATAAATCACGCCCACGGTCACGGAATAAGCTATGGACACCATCGCACCAGCGTCGTCTACATGACACTCACGTATATCACATTTAAAAATGTTAATAATACTCAAAACGATACAAT
The DNA here is from genome assembly GCF_023864275.1 of Schistocerca cancellata. Lineage (NCBI taxonomy): Eukaryota > Metazoa > Arthropoda > Insecta > Orthoptera > Acrididae > Schistocerca > Schistocerca cancellata. The sequence goes on from NC_064630.1 coordinate 619,027,823, forward strand.
TTCATAAAGTAGCCTATGGTCTTTCTCTGGGTTAAAGCCAACTCCATGCCAGATACCACTGGAATCGTTTCAGCGGTAGAGTCATAAAAAACATAAAAAATGAGTTACTTTTGTAGTTAGTAATGCTGGTATTGACGTGGAAGTGTGGATTAAACACGGTGTGTTGATTACTATGAATCATATTACGTAGAACATATCAACTAATCAAAGCATTTTGACAAATATGATTAAGTTCAAAAGTGAAAGAGTAAATAGCTTTTTCGAAGAGTAAATATTTTTCCTTAATTTACATAATGTTCTTCAAATCAATAAATATCTTGTATTAAACACTTTGTAAAGTAGCCTATCTTTATCAGGGTTCAAGTTTCCTCACGCCAAATTTCATGGCTGTCGGTTCAGCGGTTTGGACGTGAAAATGTAACACATAGAGTTACTTTCGCATTTATAATGGCATTATGGACTTGCATAGATTAAACACATTGAGGATTGTACAAGAATTGTATCCTATTACACACAGATGCGCTCCTGCTTCAGTAAAATGAAGTGAATTGTGCATATGACTTTAATGGCCAGGTAACCCCAGGTGTGATGTTCAGGAGCTTGATGCAAATCGTTTTATTTGACTCTACTTCAGTGACTTACACGTCAGTTATGATAAAATTATGATAAGGACAACACACATCCAGATATAAGTAAGAAAAAAAAGACCGCAGTGTGAACTCAAGCAAGAAATCTATTACCGTAAGACTATTTAGCTAACCGCACGAACACAGCTATTAGCGCAAATGAATGTGCTACAAGGGAGATACAAGCAACGCAGGACGCTCAGCGGCTGAAACCTGACGGTTTTGTGACTGATGTTAGTTTGGAAGCATGGATTACACACGTAGAGGCTTATATAACCATTCTATTCATTACGTCGAATTGTATTATGTAGAACATAACAAATAATAAAAGCATTTTCCCGAATATGATAAAGTTCAAAAGTCAAAGAGTATTAGCTTTTTCAAAGAGTAATTATTGTTCCATAATTCGCGTTACATTCTTCGAATCAGTTAATATGTCGTACTACACACTCTCCGAAGTAGCCTGAGTTCTTCCTCAACCTTCAACCTATCTCCATACCAAATTTTATCAAAATCTGTTCAGTTGTTTAGTCGTGAAAGCGTGACAGGCAGAGTTATTTTCACATTTACAATATTAGTATGGATTGATGCGTATTGGAATTTGCGCAGCTGAATAAGTATTAAGGAGAAAAAAGGACATCTTACTAATAACTATATTTGCACATTCAAGAACAAACAAAATTACAGCTAACACAACAGAATAATTAGCGCACACAAAGAGTGTTAGACAATGTCAAAGAGGTCTATTTTACACAGTGCACTTTGCGCCGTCACACACGAAATATATTGTTCACACAATTCCAACACCCCTCCTTGAACTTATATTTTGTGTGTTGCTTCCACAAGATAAACCAAATAGTCCCACAATCTTCTCAAACTTCTCCCTTTCCAAGGGTTTGGTCAGAAGGTTAGCTAACATGTCTTCTGTAAACAGATAGTCCACGGCAATGTTCTGTCGCTCTACGTGGTCCCGAATGAAATGGTGCCGTATATCAATATGCTTTGTCCTAGCACTAGTAACATCATTTTTAGCTAGGTTTATGGCTCCCTTATTGTCACAGAAGATGGTTGTAGGTTCCTCAATTAAATTGGGTTCTATTTCACTTATTAATGTTCGTAGCCATAATGCTTCCTGTGTTGTGTAGGATAGTGCCATATACTCGGCCTCTACGGTGCTCAATACAACAGTTTTTTGCTTTTGACAGGACCATGATGTGAGGCCCCCCATTACTTTAAAACAGCAGCCAGTGGTGGAGTATCTGTCTCCCAATTCACTCCCCCAGTCCGCATCGCTATATCCGTCTAGTTTTGCGTTACCATCTCTATGGTATTTTAACTCATAGTTTGAGGTTCATCTTAGGTATCGGAATATCCTCTTTACAGCTTTCCAGTGCCTTTCCTTTGGGTCTCTGCAATATCTGCTCACTGCATTGGTGGCAAAAGCAATGTCGGGTCGTGATGTTTGAGACAAATATAACAGACTCCCTACTGCTTCTAAATAAGGAACATTCTTGTCACATTCCACATCAGTCTCATTTACACTTAACTTCACTCCTACTTCCATTGGAGTACTTATGGGTTTGCAATCACTCATGCCAAATTTCTTTAATATTTTTTCCGTGTATGATGATTGACTTATGCTCAATTCTTATCTTTCTTCATCCTTAGTAATCTGCATACCTAAATAACGTTTGACTTCTCCCAAATCATGCACCTTAAACTTGGTTTGCAGCTGTTTCTTGAAAATTCTCATTTGGCCTTCACTTTCAGTCAGAATAAAGAAATCGTCCACCCATATCGCCATTATTATTATTTCTTCTTTTCTCCCTTTACTCCCTTTATAGTAAATGCTGGGATCTGCCTTGGATTGCTTCATATTCATATTTATTAGAGTTTCATGTAGACATCGATTCCAGCAACGTCCACTTTGTTTAAGTCCATAAATACTTTTTCTCAAACGCCAAATCTTTTTACTTTCTGACCTGGTTTTTATGGCTTCCCTTGGTGGAATGACATATATCTCCTCCTCCAATTTCCCATTTAAATATGCCGTTTTAACATCCATATGATGAATTATTAAATTTCGTTTTACTGCCAAGGCTAAAAGATATCTCAATGATGCATACTTGACTACAGGTGAAAAAGTTTCTTCGTAATCTACCCCTTGTTTTTGTGAATATCCTTTTACCACAAGTCTTGCTTTGTATTTTGGTGATGAGCTTTCAGGGTTCTTCAAATTTAATACCCATCTTGCCTGCAGTGGTTTCTTATCTCCTGGCATATCTACCCATTCAAAGATTTCGTTCTGATATAAAGATTCTAATTCTCTCTTCATCGCTTCTTTCCATTCTTGAGAGTTTGGGCCACTCATCGCTTCTTCTGCTGTTCTTGGCTCATCATTAAAAGACTGTGCTGTATACATCTCAAAATCCGGATATTCCTTCGGTTTTGGTACACGAGAAGAACGCCTTACATTGTTTTCTTCATGTTTTTCATCCTCTAACTCATTGTAATCATAAATAGTATCCATTTGTCCTTGGCTGTCGTCTTCCTCTTCTTCACTTCCTATTTCCTTACACAAGGTTTCACCTTCTGAACTAGGTGCAGTTGACTTAGTGGTTTTGCTCTCTTTTGAGTCCTTTCTATTTTCAAAGAATATTACATCTCTACTTGTGACAATCTTTTTAGTCAATGGATCCATTAATCGGTAGCCCTTTGAATTTTCACAATAGCCTACAAAAATATACTTTTTAGCTTTCGGATCCCATTTTCCTCTTAGCTGCTTTGGAATATGTGCCATTGCATCACACCCAAAAACCCTTATATTGCTTAGATCAGGTTTCTTTCCTACCTATATCTCATAAGGGGTTCTATTCTTTAATGCTTTTGTAGGTGATCTATTGTTCAAATATACAGCTGTTGACACTGCCTCTGCCCAAAATCTTTGGATAATTCAGCGTCAGTCATCATGCTCCTTGCTTTCTCAACAATGGTCCTATTAGCCCTCTCAGCAACCCCATTTTGAGATGGGCTGTACCTTATGGTAGTTTGATGCCTGATTCCTTTTTCTGCCAGAAGTTTCTTCAATTTCTGGTTAATATATTCTCTCCCATTATCAGACCTGATGATCTTGATCTTCTTTCCTGTCCATCTTTCAACCATACTGCAATATTCCTCAAAGATATCTCTCACTTGGTCTTTAGAACTAAGAAAATAAACATGAGTATATCGTGAGTAATCATCAATAAACGTAAGAAAATAATTACTCCCACCTATGGATTCACACTCCATCGGACCACATACAGCTGTGTGGATTAACTGTAAGACTTCTGTGGATTTACTCTTACTAGTCTTGAAGGGTAACCTTGCTTGTTTTCCCTTTATACATGTCTCACAAGGATCCTTGGACACACTAAAATTCTGTATTCCCTTTACCATATCCTTTATTATAGACATACTCTTTCTATTTAGATGTCCAAGCCTCCGGTGCCATAAAAAACCTTCTGCTGAATATACTGAATCACTAACATTTTTATGTTTACTGTCAATGATATCCAACTTAAAAATACCCCTTTCGTTACTTGCTGTAGCTATAACTTCACCACTTTCACTGATTACTCTTGCACCTTGCATGTCAAAGGTGACTGTATTTCCTTTCTTGACAATTTCCCCTACAGACAGCAGGTTAGTTGCCACATTTTTGACATAATGAACATTGTGTGCTGTAACCATATCTGATTCACCATTTAGACTTACATGTAGATCTAGTTTCCCAGCCAGGTGACACTGGAGCTTGTTGCCATCAACAGTAGATATTCCCATATGAGTCTTATCTTTGATGTCATAAAGAAGTGATTTATCTTTAACAATATGCACAGATCCACCTAAAATCCATTCCATATCACGATTGCTCATCCCACCAAAAGAATAAAAACATGAGAGTGCCTTACCTTTGTTATTGGTCCTTCTCTCTGGGCTATCAGTAACATACCTCTCTTGCTGAGTGTCTGATCTTGGGCTTACTTTTTCTTTGCATTGAGACGCAATATGTCCCATCTTCTGACATTTATAGCACCTCACCGGTTTCTTCTTTTTGTTTTTTGAGTAGAGAGCAGACTCACCTTCCTTCTCCAATGTACAACAGCTTGGAGCACTCTTTACGTCCTGCAGGATTTTCACCTTAACACTGTCGCCTGTGATTGGTATACCCGAGCTCTCAAGTCCCATAATCATAGGTGCATACCTTTCGGGCAGTCCTGCCAACAGCAATGTTCCTATCCATTCGGCAGCGATCTCGAATCCGATGTTTCTCAGTCGGTTCGACGTGGTTATTATTTTGTTAACGTATTCGTCTACACTCTTACATTTGTCCAGACGAGTGGTAATTAACTCGCGTAATAATCGTACTTTTCTCGTAAGACCACCATCCTCGAATGCACTTCGTAAATTGTCCCAGACTTCTTTCGCTGGAGCAGCTATTTCAACGTGAACATAATTCACCGAATCAATCAGTAATATCAATTTTGATTTTGCTTTCCTATCCTTACTTGAATAATTCTGATCTGTGGATTTCATTGTCCCATCTACCACGTCCCATAGGTCGTCTAAACGTAAATACACTTCTACTGCGAACTTCCAGGTTGCATAGTTTTCGCGACCTATAAGTCTGTCAATCTGTGGAATTTGTGCCGCACTCATTGTCAATTGCTTTTTATTGCCGTAAAGAACACCGAAAATAATGCGGAAAAAAAATTGCGATCGTCTTGTAAGGATAACTCGCACTTCACGTAAATTGGAACTTTTCCAATACTTTCTCCTTACTATTTTATTAATATACTTATTCCAAATGCACGTTGGGCCCATAACCTATAGGAATTTGCGCAGCTGAATAAGTATTAAGGAGAAAAAAGGACATCTTACTAATAACTATATTTTCACATTCAAGAACACACAAAATTACAGCGAACACAACAGAATAATTAGCGCACACAAAGAGTGTTAGACAATGTCAAAGAAGTCTATTTTACACAGTGCACTTTGCGCCGTCACACACGAAATATATTGTTCACACAATTCCAACAATGAGAAACAATCATCTCTCCCAATTTTTTGCACAATAATTTCTTCTATATTGTTCAGATGTTGATAACACACTGCTTTTCTTCCTCTGAGATAATGGTGTCCTCCAGAATGAGCTGAGCTAAAACAGCTTGAACAAGTAAGTGTCTTCGGACATTTCTGCTGTAAGCGTGTCCAGTTAACATCTTGTCAACTGAATTTCCAACATAAACTAAACTTAAAACTTCTTTCAGCCCAGATCCTGCCAGTTTATGCGCCCCATGTAGGACACAAGTGTATGAAATCCTCCCAAGCGAGCGGAAATAATTCCAGAGTGGATTATATGCAACGGTTGGTCGAAAGTAACAAAATAAATTATGGTACCTTGCTGCTGGCTACCCTTAGTGGCGTATTGTAAAGCTGTGAACAATGTATTGTAGTCAGCTTAGGTCAATAGTGCAGACGACGAAATCGACTTCGTCGAATATATATTGACAAAATGTATGACTTTTGGTTGGCTCTTCAGTATGGTAGACAGTTGATAGCTCCAGCTGTTGTGCTTCGTAATTCTTTCCACTGATTCCAAAATAGCAAGACGACTGATCACATTTTTTAACCCTAACTTCTTGTGAATAAAAAGAGAGACAGTATGAAATATAGATGATATGCCTGATCGATGGCGAATGGCAGAAATGAGGACGTGTATATACACTCCTGGAAATGGAAAAAAGAACACATTGACACCGGTGTGTCAGACCCACCATACTTGCTATGGACTCTGCGAGAGGGCTGTACAAGCAATGATCACACGCACGGCACAGCGGACACACCAGGAACCGCGGTGTTGGCCGTCGAATGGCGCTAGCTGCGCAGCATTTGTGCACCGCCGCCGTCAGTGTCAGCCAGTTTGCCGTGGCATACGGAGCTCCGTCGCAGTCTTTAACACTGGTAGCATGCCGCGACAGCGTGGACGTGAACCGTATGTGCAGTTGACGGACTTTGAGCGAGGGCGTATAGTGGGCATGCGGGAGGCCGGGTGGACGTACCGCCGAATTGCTCAACACGTGGGGCGTGAGGTCTCCACAGTACATCGATGTTGTCGCCAGTGGTCGGCGGAAGGTGCACGTGCCCGTCGACCTGGGACCGGACCGCAGCGACGCACGGATGCACGCCAAGACCGTAGGATCCTACGCAGTGCCGTAGGGGACCGCACCGCCACTTCCCAGCAAATTAGGGACACTGTTGCTCCTGGGGTATCGGCGAGGACCATTCGCAACCGTCTCCATGAAGCTGGGCTACGGTCCCGCACACCGTTAGGCCCTCTTCCGCTCACGCCCCAACATCGTGCAGCCCGCCTCCAGTGGTGTCGCGACAGGCGTGAATGGAGGGACGAATGGAGACGTGTCGTCTTCAGCGATGAGAGTCGCTTCTGCCTTGGTGCCAATGATGGTCGTATGCGTGTTTGGCGCCGTGCAGGTGAGCGCCACAATCAGGACTGCATACGACCGAGGCACACAGGGCCAACACCCGGCATCATGGTGTGGGGAGCGATCTCCTACACTGGCCGTACACCACTGGTGATCGTCGAGGGGACACTGAATAGTGCACAGTACATCCAAACCGTCATCGAACCCATCGTTCTACCATTCCTAGACCGGCAAGGGAACTTGCTGTTCCAACAGGACAATGCACGCCCGCATGTATCCCGTGCCACCCAACGTGCTCTAGAAGGTGTAAGTCAACTACCCTGGCCAGCAAGATCTCCGGATCTGTCCCCCATTGAGCATGTTTGGGACTGGATGAAGCGTCGTCTCACGCGGTCTGCACGTCCAGCACGAACGCTGGTCCAACTGAGGCGCCAGGTGGAAATGGCTTGGCAAGCCGTTCCACAGGACTACATCCAGCATCTCTACGATCGTCTCCATGGGAGAATAGCAGCCTGCATTGCTGCGAAAGGTGGATATACACTGTACTAGTGCCGACATTGTGCATGCTCTGTTGCCTGTGTCTATGTGCCTGTGGTTCTGTCAGTGTGATCATGTGATGTATCTGACCCAAGGAATGTGTCAATAAAGTTTCCCCTTCCCGGGACAATGAATTCACGGTGTTCTTATTTCAATTTCCAGGAGTGTAGATGCCAGGTTCTTTTCAGTTTTGCGTTCTGCCCTTCTCTTCGCTGAAATACAGTCGATTAAGTGTATGTATACCATTTCCTCGGGTCCACATCAGAATTTTGGAAAAATGGAACCATCATATTCCGTTGACCCAATATCTTTACCGTGGGAGCTGCTTTTGCAATTCTTTCCCCATTCTCCTCGTTCGTCTTTGCACTTCGAAGAATACCATACATCATTAGAAATTTTTTCACCCGAACTACGAAAGCACACAACAGTTTTCCGGGTCGAATTGCGCTAAAAACAATGCTGTCACCATACTTTTCTCTCAGTCTGTCATTGGTTGTCTTTATATGAGTAATGTTTCCGAAATTTGCTCCAACAACTCGCCTGAGGTGAATACACAGGTGTCAATCCCCTCTATGTAACTGAATATTTCCTCCGTTGATGTATTAATTCCTTCATCCTCGGGGCGTTCACTTTTTCTAGATTTAGGTAGTGAGCCTATGAGGAACTTTTTATAGCAATCCTCGTTATATCTTGCACTGCAGTATGTAGATCTTCGACAGAGTAGGTAAGTCTTCGGATTGTAACTCACAATTCATCCTTACTCTCCTCTGGACGAGCGGTAATGGTATTATCGTAAATGAAAGATAGAACACTGTAAACCTTTCCCAGCCGTTTGGGACTTTTTCTTCTGTTTATCAAAAAATTCGTCATCAATAGCTTCCGCACAAAACTGACAGCTAGTTTTAGAATCAAATTTCACTTCAGCTGTACGCAAACGTTTGACTCCTGCTGACGATGAAACCTGTCCCTCTGAAACAATGTCTTAGAGATCTTTTAATTGACTTAGCTCAGTTGCACTCTTTTCTGCGATATGAATGGACGACACTGTGTTTTTTTGTTCCTAGAACTATTAGCTTCCCCGTCTTTTCTCAGATAACTGACATTTACCATCCGACGTATTGCTTTTCACCATCACTACATAGGTCAGTGACGACATCACTCTCACTGATTAAACGCTTCGCAGCCATTGTTTATAGGAACACATTTTATACAAAAGCACTCTTTACTTCGACAAAAAAGTAATCACTTAATAAACTGAATGTAACTCCACTATTAAAACACGAGCACAATGAAGTTATTTTGTCTACTCACAGAAGAGAACTGGAGAGGAAGTTCTGGGAAGAACACAGTAGATTATTCTGTGTGTAAGATGAAGAGCGGGCAGTTCTCGTGATGGGGGAAACTGACCTTTTCCAGAAGAAAGCCACAACAACCGTGTACAATGACTAACAATCAATTTCCCTGCTACCAGCTGAAGGCGGTGTGCGGTTATTCACGTAGACTCCCTTCATGTGTATAGTTTTATTAGCAATTAACATCTGTGTTACATTTAGTGCTAACGCATTTTGTGGGTGCGTACTGCGTCGTCAGGTGTGCTGCGGAAGAGTCGGTACGATCGTCGGTAAAGCAGATGCCAGACTGAGATTCATTGGAAGAATCCTAAGGAAATGCAATCCGAAAACAAAGGAAGTAGGTTACAGTACACTTGGTCGCCCACTGCTTGAATACTGCTCACCGGTGTGGGCTACGTACCAGATAGGGTTGATGGAAGAGATAGAGAAGATCCAACGGAGAGCAGCGCGCTTCGTTACAGGTTCATTTAGTAATCGTGAAAGCGTTACGGAGATGATAGATAAACTCCAGTGGAAGACTCTGCAGGAGAGACGCTCAGTGGCTCGGTACGGGATTTTGTTGAAGTTTCGAGAACATACCTTCACCGAGGAGTCAAACAGTATATTGCTCCCTCCTACGTATATCTCGCGAAGAGACCATGAGGATAAAATCAGAGAGATTAGAGCCCACACAGAGGCATACCGACAATCTTTCTTTCCTCAGACAATACGAGACTGGAATAGAAGGGAGAACCGATAGAGGTACTCAAAGTTCCCTCCGCCACACACCATCAGGTGGCTTGTGGAGTATGGATGTAGACGTAGATGTAGATTGTGAAGCAGCGTGTACTTGTTTCCTGCGACGTATTGGTGCAGAGAGAGTGGGAACTCACTTGCTCGCTCTCCGTTTTGCAGACGCACGAAGAAGGCAGTAGGTGACGTCATTCAGGGTACCTGCCTTCCCACACACTGCTACCGTAGACTCCCACTGATTCCCATTGCCACCCGTCGTATCCTCAGAACACCATTAATCCCTCAATACGGCTCTACTGTACTTGGGTATGGCGGTCATTTAATATTTGGTTTTAACCCACTTCAGTTAACAATAAATACTAATTTCACATCATTAAAACTCTCTTTTTAATAATTTGCTGTTTTTCCATCCCTTGCAACGCAGAAACTATTAGTTCTAGGGAAAACTGCATACAAACTTTCTTGAAGGGAAGTTAATCTAGTTTTTTACTAGGTAATATTTTCGCTAGCAGTCGCGGTTTCCGAATTATTCAAGACAAACGTAAAAATGTGACGTTTAAACATCCCTCTCAGCAAACGCTCACACCCCATAGGTGGAGATTTTCAGTTTGTTATTCATGGCAGTCCCCAATACCACTGTCCAAAAATTTGCGACTACACGAATTTTTCCCCCTTTTTCGCCCTTTTATGGTCTTCGTTAGCTGGACTACTATAAACAACTGCAACATCTACGTAAAGTCGTGTGTTACAATTAATGTCGTCTGCAATCTAAGTAACATGCAACATGAACAGCAAGTGTCCAGACATCTACCCTGCAGCACACCTGAGGATACTTCTACATTTATTAATGACTAGCAGAGAAGAACTGTAGACTCCCACTGATTCCCATTGCCACCCGTTGCATCCCCAGAATACCATTAATCCCTCAATACGGCTCTACTGTACTTGAGTATGGCGGTCATTTAATATTTGGTTTTAACCCACTTCGCCTGACTTATGACTTCTAAGGAGTTCTGAGGCATCAGGGGATCACAAATTTAGCATTGGAGGGCAGCGTGGAGGGCAAAAATCGTAGAGGGAGACCAAGAGATGAATACACCAAGCAGATTCAGAAAGATGTAGGTTGCAGTAAGTACTTGGAGACGAAGAAGCTTGCACAAAATAGAGTAGCATGGAGAGCTGCATCAAACCAATCTCAGGACTGAAAACCATAACAACAGCGGAGAAGCGCTGCGTTGCCCCGGTAATTACACTCCTGGAAATTGAAATAAGAACACCGTGAATTCATTGTCCCAGGAAGGGGAAACTTTATTGACACATTCCTGGGGTCAGATACATCACATGATCACACTGACAGAACCACAGGCACATAGACACAGGCAACAGAGCATGCACAATGTCGGCACTAGTACAGTGTATATCCACCTTTCGCAGCAATGCAGGCTGCTATTCTCCCATGGAGACGATCGTAGAGATGCTGGATGTAGTCCTGTGGAACGGCTTGCCATGCCATTTCCACCTGGCGCCTCAGTTGGACCAGCGTTCGTGCTGGACGTGCAGATCGCGTGAGACGACGCTTCATCCAGTCCCACACATGCTCAATGGGGGACAGATCCGGAGATCTTGCTGGCCAGGGTAGTTGACTTACACCTTCTAGAGCACGTTGGGTGGCACGGGATACATGCGGACGTGCATTGTCCTGTTGGAACAGCAAGTTCCCTTGCCGGTCTAGGAATGGTAGAACGATGGGTTCGATGACGGTTTGGATGTACCGTGCACTATTCAGTGTCCCCTCGACGGTCACCAGTGGTGTACGGCCAGTGTAGGAGATCGCTCCCCACACCATGATGCCGGGTGTTGGCCCTGTGTGCCGCGGTCGTATGCAGTCCTGATTGTGGCGCTCACCTGCACGGCGCCAAACACGCATACGACCATCATTGGCACCAAGGCAGAAGCGACTCTCATCGCTGAAGACGACACGTCTCCATTCGTCCCTCCATTCACGCCTGTCGCGACACCACTGGAGGCGGGCTGCACGATGTTGGGGCGTGAGCGGAAGACGGCCTAACGGTGTGCGGGACCGTAGCCCAGCTTCATGGAGACGGTTGCGAATGGTCCTCGCCGATACCCCAGGAGCAACAGTGTCCCTAATTTGCTGGGAAGTGGCGGTGCGGTCCCCTACGGCACTGCGTAGGATCCTACGGTCTTGGCGTGCATCCGTGCGTCGCTGCGGTCCGGTCCCAGGTCGACGGGCACGTGCACCTTCCGCCGACCACTGGCGACAACATCGATGTACTGTGGAGACCTCACGCCCCACGTGTTGAGCAATTCGGCGGTACGTCCACCCGGCCTCCCGCATGCCCACTATACGCCCTCGCTCAAAGTCCGTCAACTGCACATACGGTTCAAGTCCACGCTGTCGCGGCATGCTACCAGTGTTAAAGACTGCGATGGAGCTCCGTATGCCACGGCAAACTGGCTGACAGTGACGGCGGCGGTGCACAAATGCTGCGCAGCTAGCGCCATTCGACGGCCAACACCGCGGTTCCTGGTGTGTCCGCTGTGCCGTGCTTGTACAGCCCTCTCGCAGTGTCCGGAGCAAGTATGGTGGGTCTGACACACCGGTGTCAATGTGTTCTTTTTTCCATTTCCAGGAGTGTATTTCCGACAGTGCCGCCACGCCCATATCACGCGTCATCTGGCCTTGTTCTTGACTTTATACCTCCTTAACTGAATATCGTACTACGATACAATTTTGTAGGTACATTCAGTGGCATAAGTGGATACTGACTGGAAAAAGTGTTGCGAATGTAGTCAGTAATAACGAAGCAATAAATTTAAAGTCATGTACAGTGCGGCATTTTAAACACATTTCACTGTTGATGTCAGATCTGCTGAACTACGTGTCGTACAATGACATAATATTGCACGTACGTTCACCAACATATGTGGATACTATCTCGAGATTTACTGCAAGCACATTCACTAGTAAAGAAGTAGTAAAATTAAACGTCATGTATGATGCGACAGTTTTTCACGCATGTCATTGTTTCATGACGTCATATCTCCTTAACTTTGTGTCGTTCAATGACATTATGTTGCAGTTAGATTCAGTGGTATATGTGCACGCTGTCTACAAAATTTGACGCGAATACAGTTAGTATTAAAGACGTAATAAGCTATAACGTCATGCCTGGCCTTGTTCTTGACTTTATACCTCCTTAACTGAATATCGTACTACGATACAATTTTGTAGGTACATTCAGTGGCATAAGTGGATACTGACTGGAAAAAGTGTTGCGAATGTAGTCAGTAATAACGAAGCAATAAATTTAAAGTCATGTACAATGCGGCGTTTTAAACACATTTCACTGTTGATGTCAGATCTGCTGAACTACGTGTCGTACAATGACATAATATTGCACGTACGTTCACCAACATATGTGGATACTATCTCGAGATTTACTGCAAGCACATTCACTAGTAAAGAAGTAGTAAATTTAAACGTCATGTATGATGCGACAGTTTTTCACGCATGTCATTGTTTCATGACGTCATATCTCCTTAACTTTGTGTCGTTCAATGACATTATGTTGCAGTTAGATTCAGTGGTATATGTGCACGCTGTCTACAAAATTTGACGCGAATACAGTTAGTATTAAAGACGTAATAAGCTATAACGTCATGCCTGGCCTTGTTCTTGACTTTATACCTTCTTAACTGAATATCGTACTACGATACAATTTTGTAGGTACATTCAGTGGCATAAGTGGATACTGACTGGAAAAAGTGTTGCGAATGTAGTCAGTAATAACGAAGCAATAAATTTAAAGTCATGTACAGTGCGGCATTTTAAACACATTTCACTGTTGATGTCAGATCTGCTGAACTACGTGTCGTACAATGACATAATATTGCACGTACGTTCACCAACATATGTGGACACTATCTCGAGATCTATTGCAAGCACATTCACTAGTAAAGAAGTAGTAAATTTAAACGTCATGTATGATGCGACAGTTTTTCACGCATGTCATTGTTTCATGACGTCATATCTCCTTAACTTTGTGTCGTTCAGTGACATTATGTTGCAGTTAGATTCAGTGGTGTATGTGCACGCTGTCTACAAAATTTGACGCGAATACAGTTAGTATTAAAGACGTAATAAGCTATAACGTCATGCCTCATGCAGTACTTTTACAGCGGAAAAGTAGTGACCGATAAAATCCTTTTCCTTTCATCCCTTTGTATGGGCTGTCAACGAGAAAAAAATTGTAAGGGTTTTAAAATATTTGTAAAGTTTGTTTCAAGTAACTAACTGCTGTCATTCTCAAATACTGGATCAATAAAGTCTGGGAATTCAAGCTTCGCTGGCTACACTTCTTTTTCACCCTCACCCCACTTTATAGGTTGGTTGTTGTTACCTCCAAAGCGACTGTCGCCTGACATTAAGATATATGGTATGTGTACTAAGTTTGGTTGAAATCGGTCCAGTGGTTTAGCAGAAGATGTGGAACATACACAGAAAGACACAAACACACAAACAAACATCGATTTTTCCATTCAAGATAACATTCTCCGTCCTCCCTAATTGGAAATCAGCATCTGGTTACAAATTTAGCTGAATACCGCATATTGCTCGTAGTGTAGCTGTGGCACTGAGTCGAATATTTTCTGGAAGTCAAGAAATACTACACTTACCTGACTGCCTTGAGCCAAGGCTTTCTAGACGTCATGTGAGAAAAGAGGGAGTTGGGTTTCACATGATCGTTTTTTTTGGAACGTATACTGGTTGGCGTGGAGGAACTCGTTAATATTAATTCAAAGTCACGGACACACCTGATCAGTTGCCTGCATGAGTGATGTAACACAAGGTCGAAGGTACTTCACAAAAAAATCATTCTATCATTCAAAACAAGTACATCTTCAGTAGGATGACAAGCTGCATTTTCCACTTAATGATGTATTCTAAATAAATATATGCGTTGTAATAATAACAGAATGCTACAGGACGTTTTTTTTTTGTTTTTTCAAAAATCGGTAAATTCTGCTCTAATAATTCTCCAGCCGGACAGCCTCTGATAAGCGGGACCTTGCTGTTTCACAGAATAATGTCCTTCGTGTGGAGGAAATCCGATTTGGGGACGAGAGGAGCCAGTAGGAATTGTGGAAGCAGTAAGGTCTCTGGACATGTTGCTGTACGTGTGGAATTAATTTACACGCACTGAAAATGATTGTAAAATTCCTCTCTTACATAGGTACTCAGTCGTCTTTGCCTAGTTGTAGAAGGTTTTCGCGACCTGTAATTTTGATGATATGGATTTCCTATTTACCCTAACTTGGAAGGGGCAGGTTTAATTCTTTCTTCAGCAGTCAAAAAAAAAAAAGTCATGCTTATAACACAATAAGAAATAAAAGGAGTCTGTTAATGTCTTTAGCAGTGGTAAGAAACATTGCCTGCTAAAGAAAGTTAAGAACCCACAATATATTGTCGAATGTCAAACTTCGACCGCGTATACACCACCGTTGGATATGTAAATGATTTGAGTTGCATTTCCTGTGACAAGTAGAATGGCACTAGAGTGCATTATTGGTGTTCGTGTTTACTGTTGTTACCGGGGCTGGTAAGGTATTTAGAAGGCTTGAACAGCGTCACATGCTGAGTGATTACTAGGAAGGACACAGACATACCGAGTACTCTTGTGAGACAGTTATCAGGACCTGACTGACTCTGAAAGAATTTTTTTGTTGCGGGTCTCCATTTGGTCGGCTCATCTAATCTTGTAACATCTACATTCCTGGGAAGGCAACAATGACCCGATGCTGGGGTTCCTGGGAACGTGAGGGCAACCGTTCTCGTAATCACTGTTAGACGAGCACAAGCACATCTTAAACTTTTCGCCAGCCAAACGAGAACAAAGAAAGGACTCGTTGCAACATTTTGTGTCACCCGGAAGACTTGTCGGAGGCTAGCAGTTCTGGTCTAGAAAGTTGCTGTCCCATGCACGGAATGTCATTAACACCTAAACACAAACGGATGAGTTTGGAGTCTTGAAGTGACCACGAAGCGTAGATTACTGATGAATGTTTCACATTCCGTTGAGCGATAAATCGCGGTTCTGGACTACGTCAGACGACCATACCGAGTACTCTTGTGGGACAGCATTTCCAAGACCTTTCAGAGTTTGAGAGGAGCTTCATTGTAGGTTTCCGTTTGATGGCCCTCGGCGAACATGGCGGCAACCTGTGGTAAGATCCTAATTTTCTATTGTTTTTGGAGAGGCATATCGGTGTTGCTGCTGTCGTCCTGGTGCTTAGAACCATCGGCTATAACTTCATGTCGCGGCTGATAGTGATTAAGGGAGTTGACTGTACAACGAATATGTTACGGACATCCTGCTTCCTCATGTTTTGCCTCTTGGGCGACAGTGTAGTAGTGCCGTTTGTCAACAGGATAATGCTCGTCCAAGCATGGCAGTGTCTCTACGGAGTGTCTGTGGTGTAAGTATATTTCATATAGGACGTTCTTGGGCTTTACGTTATTGGATCTTACGCATATGAATCATAATTGGTTTATTACCAAATGAATAATTATGGTGCTCCACTACCTGTCCCCTTCTATTCTCCTTTTTTCTCCTCAGATGAAGTATCCGATCTATTTTTGTATTTTTTCGTATACACTTTCAATTATTGCATTTAGTTTTTCATAGAACGCTTTGCCCTTCTTCTCTTTATAATTTTCTGTTATCATTTTGGTGTCAGTTTGTTCATTTACCTATGTGAATGCTACTGACGCCACTACCGTTATACCACGTTCGACGTACTTCCCCATCCTTCCATCATCTGATGGGATCCTCCCCCACATCAACCAACCAACCAACTACCACGCCACATGCTGGCATGTTTCGGTAGTTATGTTTTGTAACGATGATTCGCCATTAGTTTATCACTGATGGTATTGATCGTGAGAACATAAGCTTGTGACGCTATTCTTTCTGTTAATATAAACAAATTTTTTATGGTATGAGTATCTTAATTTGAAATTTTTGTAGCAGCTTTAATATCTTTACTCTTAAAGATTAGTGTGCGATATGGTTGTGCGCTCATGATTTTGTATTTCGTTTGGCAGAAGTTCTGAAGATGGGTGACGCCCAAAAGCTGTGCCTGAAGCACTCAAACGTATTTTGTCGAACAATAAGTTTTCTCCCCGTTTCCAGCTACCCTCCCCAGTGATATAAGAAATGCTCTCGACGTTCTTGCCACACAGTACGGTGATACTCCCTTGTCGTGCTCAGAGGTGATCGACTGGAACATTGGTGACGTGTTTGCCTGTCCTCACGTTCGCATGCAGTCCAACATCGGGCCACTGTCACATCTTAATGCCCTGAAAACCTGAATATTGCACGAATTCACCTGCCAGCCAAATGGAGACCACAATGAGACCTCTTGCAAGCTCTACCAGCAGCTGACAACTTGTGACACACGAGTACGCGGAACCTCCGTGTTCCCACGGTAATCACTCAACGTCTGACGCTGTTCATTCCTCTTGTACACCATTCCACCCCTGGTAACAACACTAAGGGCTGATAACACTAGCACAGTCTGGCGAGCATTCTACCTGCCACAGATAATTGCAATTTTAACAATTTTCATATCCGGTAATTGTACGTTCTGATCCCCCATCCTACAATTATTTATGCATATGAATTACTTAGATTCGGTATGTCCAGATTTTCGGGACATATTCTTCGTCTTTCGTAACAGAACACTGAGCAAGCTGTGTATAAGGTTCATAAATGTGGATTGATCAAAGTAATTGGTACTTTGCCGGCAAAATTCTTCTTCGTTGTTTCTCGTGGTTCACGTCGAGGGGAGGCTCTTCTTTCTCGCTTTCCTGTAGAACACAGACAAAATATTTGGATTTGCCGAAGTTCACGGGTTGATCTGTTGTATCAATTCTAATCCAAACAATGAACACGTTTCAGTTTTCTGTTTCTTGATATGTTATTGAACTCAATTCACAAATTGTAAATCACACTTTTCCGCTGTAAATGGTTCAAATGGCTCTAAGCACTATGGGGCTTAACATCGGAGGTCATCAGTCCCCTAGACTTAGAATTACCTAAACCTAACTAACCTGAGGACATCACACACATCCGTGCCCGAGGCAGGATTCGAACCTGCTACCGTAGCAGTAGCGCGGTTCCGGACTGAAGCACCTAGAAGCGCTTGGCCACAGCGGCCGGCTTTTTTGTTGTAGTTCATTGTTATAAAAAGATACTTTGCAGAATTGTTATTTAGACATAATGAGCAACACTCGCCCAGCTTTGATCACATACGGCCATACACAACTTCTCTTGGCAAACTAATCCACAGCAACTAATTATTTTATCCGTTGATAGCCCATAGATTCTTGAATACAAAGCTAACAACATATTGCTCAGAGGTTATTAAATTTCTCCATTCTTGCATTCCTCTCTGGCATTTATAGTCATCAAAATAATCAATTCAATTTTTTATAAGAAATATCTGCAAAATTTGTGGCGGTTAAAAATGGGTATCGCAAAATGCTTGATAAAACATCTTGTATCGGAATTTACACTTGGTCCGTAGAACATGACGTAATCAGACTAGTTTCATTTCAACGTACAGAAAGTTGCATTGATATCCGACCATGTCCAACACTACCCCTCGAAATGCGTGGGTTTGTGTGTATGGTCACGTTTAAAAAGTGAATGAAATTAGACAACTGCAACCGGGAGTAACGTATAGCCAAGTTCCCCAAGTTGTCACAATACTCCACTCTAAACTGATCACGACCGGTACTTGGAGTCTGATCTTAGGAAGAGGAGAACAACGGATACTGATAATATACTAATCTGTATACTGATAATATGTTTATTGTAAAAACAACTCTCAATGAAACGCATGCAAATTGAACAAATATAGACACAGAACGTTAACTCCGACTCATTAGTCTAAAGTTCAGGTTACCAAAACGTCTATCACGTGACTCTAAATCGCGCCACAGTTTATGCAGCGGAAACACTAAATGGTTGATACTGATTATCATCGAAGTTAAGAAAACCTCCCCCCTGACTGGCATAGACATCAAACAAATGGAGCTTAACACATTTACTGTTAAAGTTTCCCTCTCTGCTGAGCCATCGTGACCTTGTAACGAATTCGGTGCTGTGAAGAGCAGTTCTGCAGCGGTGATCTGCTCACAGCTGTCTGCGATCGTTGAGACGAAGTGCGTTGCGTACCTGGAGATTTTGACTGCACAGAGAGGACTTGAAACGGGATCCACAGACTTCTACGATCGAAATTACTACAATGCCGGGCACGAATCAAGTATTCTGCTTGCTCATAAGCCAGGAGCAGATACGTGACTGAAGTGTGCAGTCGTGGAATAAGCATTTCGTAATGCCTCAGTCTCCAGAAAGAACCACAGGTTCCTAGTGATGAAATAAATACTTTCGAATCTAATGGTGAGACTGTCCACTGACGTCATGCCAGCAATGTCTTAAAACTCTATCCAGCGAAGTGTCCACAAAATCGCTATCGAGCCAAGTGTGTCATACCGGCACCTGCCAGTGAGTCTCTTTGCCGCAAACAGCCCAGTTTAGAGCAATTATCGCATTGTCAGTGTGAACTCTCCTTGTGGCCAATCACCGTCCCGCTCTATGCGTCATGAAACATATCAGCCAACCTCCTTCAGCTCATAATCAGTTCGGTAGAAACTTCTAGAACAAAATGTGATCCCTCCTCCGCCAACAAATCAGCCAAATACACTCATGCTCATAAATTAAGAATAATTGCAGAATGTGGTGCCATACAACATGGCACTGCACAAAACTGGTGCTAATACCATAGACACATAGGGATCTCACACGACACAGATCTGTAAGTGGTGATAAGTTGAGAAAACCGTCCAGGAACACATGTGCTACAAAACGCCACTGTTTCCTGCGCATGTACCCCGTCATCCATATGGAATGTGATCACCATGCACACGTACACAGGACGCACAACGGTTTGGCATACTCTGGATCAGGTGGTCGAGCAGCTGTTGGGGTATAGCGTCCCATTCTTACACCAGTGTCTGTCGGAGCTCCTGGAGACAAGACGCGCAGCGATACACCGTCCGAGAGCATCCAAGATGTGCTCGATGGGGTTCAGGTCAGGAGAACAGGCAGGCCACTCCATTCGCCTGATATCTTCTGTTTCAAGGTACTCCTCCACGATGGCAGCTCGGTGGGGCTGTGCGTTATCATCCATCAGGAGGAAGGTGGGACCCACTGCACCCCTGAAAAGGCGAACATACTGGTGCAAAATGACGTCCCGATACACCTGACCTGTTACAGTTCCTCTGTCAGAGGCATGCAGGGGTGTACGTGCACCAATCATAATTGCCAGATGAAAACCCGGCGAGAATCACTGTTCAGACTATATCTGGACTCGTCCGTGAACATAACCGGGGACCACTGTTCCAATGACCGTGTACTGTGTTCTTGACACCAGAATTTAAGGGCTCTCCTGTGACAAGGGGTCAGTTGAATGCAACTTGCAGGTCTCCGGGCAAATAAACCGTGTCTATTCAGTCGTCTGTAGACTGTCTCGGGACAACTGTTCCAGTGGCTGCAGTAAGGTCCCGAGCATGGCTACCTGCAGTAATCCGTGGCCGTCTGCGGACACTGATGGTGAGATATCGGTCTTCTTGTGGTGTTGTACACTTACTCGCTGCATCGTACTCTGACATGCACCAACACACCTCTGTGTACGTGGACTGCTGCCAGCGCCACCGTGTGACGACCGCAGGTCAAATGCACCGCATGGTCATACCCCGAGGTGATTTAAACCCGCAAACCGCCCACCAGAGCGTTGTTTCACCATGTATCAGCATTATTCTTAATTTATGAGCATGAGTGTAGATACGTTTCTGTCTTTTGGCGGGAATTCGAATTGGCGTCTGGCGTGAGAATATTGCGATCGTTAGTCCGCATCTGTGGCAGTCATTCCATGTGCATTCCTCGTGCTCAAAAAGAGTGGTCGCGGCGTCTGTAAGATGTTGTCTCTACGATCTTATGCTTTCAGCATCGTCTCGCTCCCAACTCCTTAGCGAACACAGGTCCGTCGCGACAAGTCACTTTCCACTGTTCTGACGACAGGGCGGCTACCTTAGGCAGTGAACGCCTGACATTCCATTTTCAGAGCGATAACATTGCCCTCCCTGCAGTCCTTGCTCCATGTCGATCACGGGAACTGCGAAGAGTCACGTTCGCTCTGCGGTCAGAACCAGTGAGAAATTACACTCAAAGCAAGCATTTCTATAGAAATGTTAGCATGAGTCTACCCAGTATCAACCAATAACTGTTAAATAATTAGATAACCCAACGTAAAAAAATGCGATCCTACAATAAGGAAATGAAACATGAATTGACAAAGTTATTCATGGAAAAATCTAACCAACAAGTCTCCTGGGTGCCTCACATTTTGTGTCAGTCAGTGCATTTGCAACAGAACGGTTGATTTAAATAAATACGCCATCGCACTTAATGGGCTGTCTGTAAACCTGTGGTTACTCTAGTGAGGTGGCAAGCTATTCTGGCAACGAATGAAACAAGTTTCTGTCACCAGTTACTGTTTATTTATCTACACGACAGAGGTTTAAACCTCCATCATCAGGTGGATTTACATTTGTTAGCATGACATATGTATGTGTTGATTTTTGGATGAACTTGTGGTACTGTCTAGTAGAGAAACAAAACACTATTTCAGAACACAGTTTGAGTTTTTTTGACAATAACTAAACGTGTAACCAACGGTAAAAATAAAATAAGTAAAATAGAATACGTCCAGTGGTCACAGGTCCCTTACGCTATCGTAACACATCACACGTGTGCTGTCATATTTTGTAAATAAAGATGGCATCTGGAAACTGATAGATGCAAGTTTCATATCGCAAAAGAGAACAAATTTGTCGAGGCGTACAAAGAATATACATCATAACAACATCAAGACGTACAAAGAATATACATCATAACTACATCATGACAGAATAAGTTTTAAAGCATTTTGGAGACCTTAGTTTTGAGGTGTTGAATACATACGTTGGAATAAAAATTTCAGGTGGGATATAAATCCGATTCTGTCAAGTTTATATAGCTTAAATTTGGTCACAAAACCAGTTTTTTGTCGAAAAAACTCAAAACCATATTCTGAAATGGTGTTTTGTTTCTCCACTAGATAGTGCCACAAGTTCCTCCAAAGTCGTAACACTACGAACACATATGTTATACTATATAAATACACCTGATGATGGAGGTTTAAAATATTGAAACACATCTTGGAGATAAACAAACAGTGCCTGGTAACAGTAAACTTGTTGTTTCATACGAAGTCAGTAACAGCCGCGGTAAAGCCTAACCTCAAATGCTTGCATTTAAAATTATTCTGGTAATTTACGTTTATTATGTTTTATTGGCTGATTAAATTTTGGTGTTCACAGGACAAGTTGCTTTAATTAATTATTTCGCATGAGCAGATTTGATTGATGACATTCATCACTCCAGCTAGCGCTATACTACTAATTTATAAGAGGAAGAATCAGCTATTTTCTACGCATTTCGTTTTACAAAGTATATCCTAAAACACGGTAGGTCGACATGTACATTATATTTCAACATCTTCTCCTTCCTTTTCAATTCACTTGGGCCAATAGTCCAAAAGCTTGCATATTCCTGTCAAGGAGAAGTTTTTCAGTTAGTCGCAAGGACAGTTTTCCACTCATTTTTGCACCTCCATATCTACACTACTGGCCATTAAAATTGCTACACCACGAAGATGACGTGCTACAAACGTGAAATTTTACCGGCAGGAAGAAGATGCTGTGATATGCAAATGATTAGCTTCTCAGGGCATTCACACAAGTTTGGCGCCGGTGGCGACACCTACAACGTGCTGACATGAGGAAAATTTCCAACCGGTTTCTCATACACGAACAGCAGTTGACCGGCGTTGCCTGGTGAAACGTTGTTGTGATACCTCGTGTAAGGAGGAGAAATGCGTACTATCACGTTTCCGTCTTTGATAAAGGTCGGATTTTAACCTATCGCGATTGTGTTTTATCGTATCGCGACAGTGCTGGTCGTGTTGGTCTAGATCCAATGACTGTTAGCAGAATATGGAATCGGTGGGTTGAGGAGGGTAATACGGAACGCCGTGCTGGATCCCAACGGCCTCGTATCACTAACAGTCGAGATGACACGCATCTTATCCGCATGGCTGTAACGGATCGTGCAGCCACGTCTCGATTCCTGAGTCAACAGATGGGGACGTTTGGAGGACAACAACCATATGTACAAACAGTTCGACGACGTTTGCAGCAGCATGGACTATCAGCTCGGAGACCATGGCTGCGGTTACCCTTGACGCTGCATCACAGACAGGAGTTCCTGCGATGGTGTACTCATCGACGAACCTCGGTGCACAAATGGCAAAACGTCATTTTTTCGGATTAATCCAGTATCTGTTTACAGCATCATGATGGTCGCATCCGTGTTTGGCGACATCGCGGTGAACGCACATTGGAAGCGTGTATTCGTCATCGCCGTACTGGCGTATCACCCGGCGTGATGGTATAGGGTGCCATTGGTTACACGTCTCGGTCACCTCTTGTTCGCATTGACGGCACTTTGAACAGTGGACGTTACATTTCAGATGTGTTACGACCCGTGGCTCTACCCTTCATTCGATCCCTGAGAAACCCTACATTTCAGCAGGATAATGCACGACCGCAAGTTGCAGGTCCTGTACGGGCCTTTCTGGATACAGAAAATGTTCGACTGCTGCCCTGGCCAGCACATTCTCAGATCTCTCGCCAATGGAAAAGTCTGGTCAATCCAATGAATACGTGTTTATCATCTGCATTTCTTCGTGATGTAGCAATTTTAATGGACAGTAGTGTATGTAGAATCGACAACCTCTCAAACCACCGTTGATCATCCCATACAAACGGCAGTCGAAGTGTACAAAGTCCGGGCAGCAGGGTGGGTGCCGCTTGCTGTTCCTTCCGGCTGCATACTAGTACTTGTGTGAACGTGTTTACGCTGTCACTGACAGAATGCAATTGAGGTGGTCGGATTCAATCGTTGCATGCGCAACCATAGTAGTACCAACCCACACACAAAAGGCATTGTTTGAATTTTAAAGGCGTGTTGTGACGAAAATGTGGATAATTTTGGACTCCTCCTCGTACATTTACGTTGTGTCTTTTAAAAGTGAGGAGGCTAGCACCAGTATCCCACACTCGTTTTCGAAATGAAATACCTCGGTACCTTACTATTTTAAAAAACGGTGGTTTTGAGAATTTCTGTACAAAATGCAAACTGTAACTGTGCCCAGTGCAAGTCAGTGTTTGTGGTTTCAGGTGATCGTGCTGCTACTGGCGATGGTGGTGGCTGTAGCCGTGGCCCAGCGTGGCGGTGGGGGCGGTTTCGGCGGCGGAAGAGGAGGTCGAGGAGGCGGCATGATGGGCGGCATGGGGCGTGGCATGGGCCGCGGAATGGGCGGCATGGGCCGCGGCATGGGTGGCATGGGCCGCGGCATGGGCGGCATGGGCGGCATGTTCGGCTGAGGAGGCCGTCTGTCCGGCCTGGTTGCTCTGTAGTCCACCTCGGTGTTCCCTTACAGTATTTCATACAGTCCTTATGTACACCAAGTCGGTGGGAAATTTCAATGTTCCCACGTGTCTGCTCTCCTGCCTACACATCGACAGTACCACCGAACGTAGTTTCCTTTCAGACTTTCAAACCTTATTCAGTTGTTTGTTGTATCGAATTTATGCTTCCACTCTTTGTACAATGTGTACATAACAATAAATTAGTTACATCAAAAGCATGTAGGTGTATTATTTCCCTAAGACAATAAGCTGTACCACATATCTGAACTGCATTATGTTGATCAACATGAGACACCATAAATCGTGAAAAGAAGGTACAGTGTGAATAGCAACAGAAGTAAAAAAGTGCTGATAGAACTAGATTGGGGTATTAAACACTAAAACTAGTTTGTGAGGTTTACTTATGGGTACAAAAATAACTTGCGATGGCCGAAATAGAGAGGATATGGAATGCTGGCAGTCAATAGTAAGAAAAGCGTTTCTGAAAATGAGACATTTGCTAGCATCGAACTTATATTTAAGTTTGAGGAAGTCCTCTATAAAGCTATTTGTGTGGAGTGTAACCTAATAAAGAAGTGATAAGTGAACGATAAACAATTAAGACAAGAAGAAAACAGAACCATCGGAAATGTGCTGCTATACAAGAGTGTGGAAACTTAGATGTGTAGATTGAATAATGATGAGCAACTACTGAACCCAATTAGGAAAAAAGAAATTTGTGGCACAAGAGATCAGATAATAGGACGCATTCTGAGGTGTCCAAAAGAATCAATGGGACACATGAGAGGTATCTAATAGTCGTCAATTTGGTGACGGATGGAAGTGCATTGATGGGTGGAGCAGAGGGGGTAAAAGTTGCAGGTAGAGACCCAGTCTTGAATACAGTAACCAGGTTTAACGGGTGTGTCTGCTGTAGTGTCCATCCGGAGATGAAAGGCTTGCACAGTAGAGATTGGCATGGAGAGATGCATCAAACCAGTCTTCAGACTGAAATGAACAACGACATATGCTGTATTTTTTAATTTTTTTCTAACGTAAGGTAAAATTAATGAACTCATACTCCGACACGTAAATTCGTTAGAGATAACCGCACTGTTGGACACTCTCATCTGATTTACTTACCACTAAATGCTAGCCATCGATTGACAAACGTTTTAAAGCTGGAGATCAACAACAGTGGTATTCTGACCTGTTGCCATTTTACATACACTGGAGTCCAAAATTAAAGCAACAAACGGAAATTCTACAAGGTTGCGTTTATTTTGCCACAAAACAGTATAAACAGGTGATACTAAAGTAGAAACAATGTAAAGAATAGGGAACGTAAACAACTGCAACATGTACGAGGTGCGGCAGTAAAGTAATGAGACTGCTATGAGACTGATTTTCTTTGCAAGATGTGGCAACCCTGCAGGCTTGAATAGGCACAATATCTTTGACCTTGGTCTATAAGCTGCTTCTAGACCAAGCGGCACATCGACGCAACTGCTCATCGTTAGTTTTGCTGTAATAAGTTAACACCTGTTTGTGTCTCTCGTCACGGAAATGGAACCGCATAATATTGCGCAACGGTTTGCCATTTCTTTTTGCGTTAAATTGGGAGAAAACGCGACGACAACTTACGGTAAGCTTCAGAAGGCTTTTTGAGAGGAGGTTATGTCAAGAGCTCGAGTTTTTCGTTGGAATAAAATGTTTAGTGAAGGCAGAACGAATGTTGAAGATGAAGACCACAGTGGACGACCATCAACCTCACAGGCGGATGTCAACTTGGCCAGGGTGCGTGAACTCGTACGATCTGATCGAAGATTATCCGTGAAAATGATTGCAGAAGAACTGAACATCACTCTAGAAACAGTTCATCTAATAATAACTGAAGATCTTGGTATGAGAAAGATTTGTGCAAAAATGGTCCCCAAAAATCTCACACCACAACAGAGAGAAACACGGAAAAATATGCAGCCGATCTGTTAGAAAAACAGAAATCAATCCAGAGTTGTTGAGCCGTGTTATCACTGGCGATGAAAGTTGGTTTTCTCAGTACGATCCAGAGGCAAAACGCCAAAGTTCGCAGTGGTGCTCAAAGGGATCACCCAGACCAAAAATAGCTCGTATGTCAAAGCTTGTGTACTTCTTTGATTCCAAGGGAATTGTTCATAAAGAGTGGGTGCCTCCTGGACAAACAGTTAACCAATATTACTACAAAGAAATTTTAGAAAGTGTTCGTAAAAGAGTTCTTCGTGTCCATGCCAACATTGCTGATAATTGGATTCTGCATCACGATAATGCGCCAGCCCATACTGCTCTGTCAGTACAGCAATTTTTAATGTCAAAACAAATTTCAGTACTATCACAGCCACCTTATTCACCAGATATCGCTCCGTGTGACTTTTTTCTATTTCCAAGAGTCAAAACGGCGGTCAAGGGACACCATTTTCAAGCAACACAGTATGTCCAAAAAGCTGTAACGAGGGTCTTGGAGGATATTACAGAAGATGAGTTCCAGAAATGTTACCATCAATGGCAGAAGCGCTGGAAAAAGTGTGTGCAATCAGAAGGGAAGTACTCTGAAGGAGACAACACTAAACTTGACTAAAACGGTAAGCAACTTTTTTTTCACATCAGTCTCATTACTTCATTCTCGCATCTCGCATAACGGTAGACAAAAATGTTCTTGGATTTTTCCAACTTGCACACACGTTCCGACAACTGTTTAATGTGCTCAGTATGGGGTATGACTACCTCTGGCAGCAACACAGAGCTGACAACGACGGGGCATGCAGTCACATCACATCAATCTCGTGTTGAAGCAATAAAGTCCATTCTTCCAGCAGAGCTATCCGCAAGTCTTGGGGAGTGTTTGGTGGATGTTGACGTGATGCAACACTTCTCAGCAGTGCACGCCAGACACGCTGTGTGGGACTGAAATCAGAATAGCGAGAAGGCCGTGCCATGTGTTCAAATGGTTCAAATGGCTCTGAGCACTATGGGACTTAACATCTGCGGTCATCAGTCCCCTAGAACTTAGAACTACTTAAACCTAACTAACCTAAGGAAATCACACACATCCATGCCCGAGGCAGGATTCGTACCTGCGACCGTAGCGGTCACGCGGTTCCACACTGAAGCGCCTAGAACCGCACGGCCACACCGACCGGCGTGCCATGTATGCAATATCTTCCGTTTCCAAGAAAACATCAACCACCTGTGCTCCGTGAGGTCGAGCATTTTGTCGATCTGTACAATGTCTGGGCTCACAGCATCTCGCAATAACACCACGTGATGTCCCAAGAACTCGTCACGATACCTGATTGAAATTAAACCTTGCCGATTCGCCGGTAAAATTTCATGAAGAGCAATTCGCGTGGTCAACATAATCCCTGCCCACACCTTTGGGGGTCCTCCTCGATATCAGCCTCTTTCTGCGAAGTTTGGGTCCCGAAACCGTGTTCCACGTTCCCTCCATATGTGAATCGGCCGAGAATCATTCTCCAGACAAATTCTGGACTCATCTGTGAAAAGAGCATTGACTCAGTGTTCGACCGTCAAGGTGGCATGTTGACGACGGTATTCTATACGTTCCGTTCTGTGAAGACGCGTCAGAGCTACACATAGAGCAAGACTCCGACAATAAAGGCCACTCTGCGGAAGCCTTCTGTATACTGTTTGCCTCGTTACTGCTCGTCCAGTGGAGGCTGCGAGGTGAGACACCACTTGTCGTGCGGCAGTAAGGCGGCACCATTGTACCCGTACAGCCAAATAGCTGTCTTCTCCTGACTTCACATGTGGTCGGTTCTGCGCTGGTGTTTGGGACACAGTTTCGGTCTCTATGATATCGCCACATCCGAGAAACAACAGAACGATTCACTTTAATCCACTGGGCCACATCAATTTGCAATTGTCCTGCTTCCATTCCTCCTACGCCTTTCCACTGCCTAGTGT
The DNA here is from genome assembly GCF_023864275.1 of Schistocerca cancellata. Lineage (NCBI taxonomy): Eukaryota > Metazoa > Arthropoda > Insecta > Orthoptera > Acrididae > Schistocerca > Schistocerca cancellata. Next base: position 619,056,177 of record NC_064630.1, read on the forward strand.
CTGACAGGCGTCTTTTCTGTGCCACACTGCACCGCCTGTGACAGTGTAGACAGCTATTGTGGATGTGGGACTACCCGACAAATACCACACCATTTGATGGGTGCCCTGATATCATCGCTGGCGAGGTTGTCTGTTGATCGGAATGCCATCTTCCGGGCAAAACACGATCGTACGGACATCTGTTGATGGTTTTTATGATTATACCGTGAATTAGACAGAGGAAGGGGAAATAGGGGTTTGTTGCTTTCATTTTACACCATTCGATAGCCTCTACCCTGATCTGACTTTATTATCAAATTTTTATATGAAAGAACATAGTGGTTGCCTTTCATTGCAAAATTATTTATTTACAAAATCCACTGTTGTAGCTCCCTCCATGTGACCAGTAAGACATCGTGTGCTGTGAAACTACAAACACAGAGCGCGAATACAGAAGTGTACTTACCCCATACCATGCATATGACACATATAGTACTAAGTAATCTGCCATGACATGGCATTATAGACTAACTCGAATAAACATTTGGTATAACATGTGTCCAGTTCTTATTGGGTACAGAGATACAGTTGGTTAAAATAGCAAGTTTTAATTTCGCGTGTTGAAACTCCATTTGCAATGGATTTAGTTATAGGCTGTCAGTTTTGTTTTCAGTTCAGATACTACAACCTCTACTACCACCTGCTAAAATATTTCTTGGTCATACAGCAGGCATATGCGTGGTCTGACGTAAGTACTATTTTGTATGTGTGGTGTGTGTTTGCAATTTTACAGTAATCCATCAATGCTCATACGGAAAACACAGAAGCAAGCAACTATATAAATAAATAGGTTTACATACAGAGACGCCCGTGACGTCCATAAAAAAAGTTAAACTGTCAAACCGCTGTAGAAATAGCGCCACTGGTCAGAATGACGTCAGATTGCAATGGAATATTCTCGACGAAGGGGGAAAGCGTATAAGGAACTTTCGCACTGAGGGTTCCGTACAAACTTCATTATGTATATATGAGTTAATCCAGCATGCGAATCGAGAATCTCAACGATTTTTGCCTGTTATCGATATCGATACTTGCAAAATACTGGTCCGGAGTATTCCAATACCGTATCAAAATCTCTACAGCAGTCCCTCAGACTAAGGGGACTTCAGTTTATATATGCAGAGAGAGAAGATTTAATGAAACATTTTTTATTTACTTACTAAAACATGACTGCAACTGACATTTTGTGTTTTCATGTTTGCATGTAATATTATACTATTGACTGGTGATAACTACAATACATTGTAAATTCAAATGGCGAAAATACATTTATGTGATACAATAACAGTGTAACAAGTTTCAGATATTTCATTTTACTAGTACTGTGCAACCTTGCTTCTTGCCGAATTTCACATGCTAGGTCAATGGGATGTGCCCCATAAGAGTTTGTGAGTTTCAAAATATCTACGCCTACATCTACAGGGATATTCTGCAAATCACATTTAAGTGCCTTCATCGAACCACCTTCACAATTCTCTGTTATTCAAATGTCGTACAGTGCGCGGAAAGAGCGAACACCTATATCTTTCCGTACGAGCTCGGATTTCCCTTATTTTATCGTGGTGATCGTTTCTCCCTATATAGGTCGATGTCAAGAAAATATTTTCGCATTCGGAGGAGAAAGTTGGTGATTGGAATTTCATGAGAAGATTCCGTCGCAACGAAAAACGTCTTTCTTTTAATGATGTCTAGTCCAAATCCTGCATCATTTCAGTGACACTCTCTCCCATATTTCGCGATAATACAAAACGTACTGCCCTTCTTTGTACTTTTTCGATGTATTCCGTCGGTCCTGCTGGTAAGGATCCCACACCGCGAAAAAGTATTCTAAAAGAGGACGGACAAGCGTAATGTAGGCAGTCTCCTTAATAGTTCTGTTACATTTTCTAAGTGTCCTGCTAATAAAACGCAGTGTTTGGTTAGCCTTCAACACGACATTTGCTGTGTGCTCTTTCCAATTTAAATTGTTCGTAATTGCAATACCTAGGTATTTAGTTGAATTTACAGTCTAAAAGATTAGACTGATTTTTCGTGTAACCGAAGTTTAACGAGTTCCTTTTAGCACTCATGTGGATGACCTCACACTTTTCGTTGTTTGGGGTCAACTGCCAATTTTCGCACCACTTAGATATCTTTTCTACATCGTTTTGCAACTTCTTTTTATCTTCTGATGACTTTATTAGTTGATAAACGACTGTCTCCCAAATCGTTTATATAGATAAGGAACAGCAAAGGGCCTATAACACTACCTTGGGGAGCGCTAGAAATCACTTCTGTTTCACTCGATGACTTTATGTCTATTACTACGAACTGTGACCTCTCTGACAGGAAATCACAAATCCAGTCATAACTGAGACGATATTCCAGAAGAACGCAATTTCACTACAAGTCGCTTGCGTGGTACAGACTGAAACGCCTTCCGGAAAGCAAGAAATACGGAATCGATCTGAAACCCCTTGTCAATAGCAGTCAATACTTCATGTGAATATAGAGCTAGTTGTGTTTCACAAAAACGATGTTTTCTAAACCCATCTTCATTGTGTGTCAATAGACCGTTTTCTTCGAGGTAATTCATAACTTTCGAATACAATATATGTTCCAGAATCCTGCTGCATATCGACGTTAATGTTATGGGCCTGTAATTTAGTGGATTACTCCTACCTTTCTTGAATATTGGTCTGACCTATGCAACTTTCCAGTCTTTGGGTACGGATCTTTCGTCGAGCGAACGGTTGTGTGTGATTGTTAAGTATTGAGCTAATGCATCAGCAGACTCTGAAAGGAACCTAATTAGTATACAATCTGGACCAGAAGACTTGCTTTTATTAAGTGATTTAAGTTGCTTCACTACTCCGAATAAATGTCCGAATCTTTAATCGCAGTGACTTAGACGGTTAAACTTATTACATAGCCATGGGGCCATAGAACATAATATGTGACATAAATTTTGAACTCGCTACGTATATCCGTTCGTTAGGAAAAAGTTTCTCAACAGACAGACGGTTAAACAAAAAAATATTCTTTTCGTTTGATATAATTACAAACTAAAAATTTTCGGATTTTCCCTTTACTTATAGTGTGAAACGTTGCTTCGTGCCAAACTCCGTGATTCTCCAAGTCAATGGGAAGCTGTCCATAGGTTTCTATGTGTAAGGTTTCGAGTATAAAAATATGTGACGTAAATGGCCGTATATTTTGATTGAAACATAAAATGTTTACACCGCCGAGGACCACAGGCGTTAGTATGTGACATAAACTCGACCTTCACACGTCCATGCGTTCCTGATAAAAAGGGTTCTTAACAGTCCGACAGTCAGACAAACAGACAACAAAACGATCATGTAAGGGTTATGTTTCTATAAACTGGCGCACGGAACCTTAAAAACCAACGATAGCACTGCGTGATATGTTAACAAAACAAATTCTCCAATACAAACATAAAACACGTATCCTGCGTTGTTCTGGTGTGACGACAATACAAGGCTGATGTTAGTATACCCGTAAATAGGCACTCACAACTCAGCGATAGATCGGCCCTTAAAACGTATTTACCCTCTCCACAGGACATGACGAAACACTTGAAAAAAACATGAGGAGGAGGAGGAGGAGGATACTTACTGCCATTTCTTTCCGGTTATAGCTGCAACGCAGAAGACGTTTCCTGCCGCTGCCCCAGACGCAGTCCACAGTTTGAACAGTGTCACGCACGTTACATAACACCACGGGTCGGCGACTTAATCCTCTTGCATGCGCATTGCCAGTCTTGTTCTCTTAGCCATAGTGAAAGGAATAAAAAGTCCTTCCATAGTAAAGTCATCCAAGACACAAAATTGGCCCCAATTGTAGCGAAGTCTCCCCAATCACAGTGGGAAATCAGAATGACATTAGATCTCAAAAAGGAAAAGAACCTGCAAATGTGAGAATGACGTGTGTTGGCGTTACTGGGCAAGCATAAATGAGAGACTAATGTATACTGTATGCTCATCTTTCAGAAAGGCACATGATACACATCCTGACCATGGGAGTACAAAGACTGTTGAGGAAGGGGAAGGAAGTATACATGAATGCAGTCACCAGCTGCAGAAACGAAAGCTGAGTATCCGAACGGGGTTTCATCTGCCTCAGACAAAGAATACGATGTGCACATATCATGCATGCCAAAGTATCTCTTCAAAACTAGTCAACCATCAACTTCACAAGGATGTATGGAACAGGACAGGCTTCTGAAGTGCATAGAGATTGGGCACCATTTGTGTAAATGTATATAGATATAAGAATACCCTCCTAAAATATGTCTGTCACTCCCATTGCTAAATAAGTATTAAGCTGTGTGCTCCAACCAACACTCCAGCAGCTGCAACCTATTACAGCATCCATGACATCACCACACTGTCTAGTGAAGCGTCAAGAACTGCTGTGGCACTCTATAATTAATATCTCCTCCACCTAAAAAGTCAGTGGCCTCAACCTGCCACACAGTTCTGAGTGGTCAAGGGTAGTGCATTACATGAGATTTTTCGGTGATGTTTTGGGGTTACGTGAAAACATATGTCCATATAGTTTGAAAGCAAATAATTAAAAACTACAGGCAGATAGCTTGTAATTTATAACGTTTTCTTCTATACTGTTTTACTCTGTTGGTGCGCAAAAGGTGTTGGTTATATATAAAACTAATATGTGTTTATGATGTTAGCTGTGGTTGTGGTGCTGCTTTCAGAAAAATATTTGAAGGAAGTTTAACATCAACCACATCCTCTGTGGCAACTACTGCAACTCTGTTCTGACAAATTTTATCTATGAAATCACTATACGTTACTAGAATCACAAGAATCAACAACACTGATTCAGGAGATGAATGCAGATGTATATGCATTCTGTTCAGGCTATGGGTCAAGGCTTAACATAGACTTATCACAGGCAAACCTTACACATCTACTAGATTTGAGGAAAGCTCTACCACTTAATGAGGTTTCTTAAAGTGCACAAAAAGAAAACAGAAATAAGTTCCTTACCTTCTTTTCTTCCCTGTAACTGGAGCATTGACATAGAAACCCTCTTTCAAATTCCAGCTGCAGATCTCTGGAAGTTGTGCATGGTCTAGTAACCGTTTCCATATATAAAAATGGGTATCATTGGAATGCAACTATTCTCAGGAAAAAAAAAGAATAAAAGGAGAAGTAGGAAAATTAGACACATATTGTAACTTTCAAAACAATAGTATAATTTATCAAATTACTTCATGTAACCAGAGTTTTAATACATGCTCATTTTTCTCTCTTCTTTCATCAGAACTCTTTGGCATACGGCAATATTCGTCAAATACCTGTTTTTTTATGTATGATACTTTAAAATCTACATGTGCATAATTATGCCCAATGTTAACGAATACATTCTGCATACTTACTTGATGTATCTGATCAATACCAAAACACATGATATCATATAACTTCCAGATATGTCTGATGAGCCGGCCAGTGTGGCCGAGCGGTTCTAGGCGCTTCAGTCTGGAGCCGCGCGACCGCACCGGTCGCAGGTTCGAATCCTGCCTCGGGCATGGATGTGTGTGATGTCCTTAGGTTAGTTAGGTTTAAGTAGTTCTAAGTTCTAGGGGACTGATGACCTCAGATGTTACGTCCCATAGTGCTCAGAGCCATTTTTTTGTCTGATGAACTTTTTAAGGGGACGTTGTAAGTCCTATGCCGCCAATGTTAAATTATCGAATTTTGTGATGCATTATCTTGGAAATTATTTAAGACAGCAACTTACAATTTTCCATAATTATTGAATGCATCTTCGTAGATAAAATGAACTGGAATAATTACTAAAATTGTACTGAGGGGCAGATTATCTTTCTTTTCACACACTCAATTTTTTGACAGAATTTTGTAAATAAATGAACATGAAAAGAAAACAACTCAGGATATTTTAATTATTCTAGTTCCATATGTGTTGAATTTCACACTTGGCATGCTGTGAAATTTCATGTCTCTACCATGTGCACCTTTTAAGAAAACGGGTCATTTATTGCAAAAATGTAGTTCAGAGATATTGAGGTTTAAAATTTCTTTTATTACAATATCTTTTACAGACTTACATTTCTGCGTCTTTTATGCACTATAATTGCCCTGGCCCATAGTCTGTGTCTTATTCAGTGTCACAACAGCCCACTGCTTGCCTCCTCGTTTTCTTTCTTGCTTTTTTTGTCATTTGCTGAGTAGCTAACTCTGCTTCACGTACATGAATCTCATTCAGTTTCTGCAGTCCTTCAGCTGTGTTTTGTCCAAATCTTACCCGTAACTTCTCCAGACCCTTAAGTCTTTCATAGTTCCCACCGTTAAAAGTTATTATAGCATCAGACGCTGCTAACTTTACAGTCACAAGGCCAACTACTACATTTTTAGGCACAGGGCACCACTCAACATTACTGAAGGACTCATTCACATTCTGGGTCTTTCGATGTAAACACTTCTTTAGTAGCTCAGGATTTGCCAAATATCTGTAAATACGTTTCATTGCCTCCATTACTGCCAAAGGAAGAGAATGTTTATGCACATATTCATGTAGGGTGCCAGAAAATTCAGCTGTCCTACATTTACACAAAGTGTTTGGTGGAGGTGGACGCAAAGCATGACATGACTGTTCATCTGTTGATATTTCATGAAAGAAAGTGCTCCACACAGCTCTTTTCATCATGTGTTTCTTGAAATTACTTTTACGCTTAGTCATTTTATTTACATATAAAAAGCAATAAAAGTTAGCTTACTAAAAAAAATAGCCGATAATCACACTACTTTCAACGAAAGCTAGTATCAGAAACAATGGACTGATTTGTTTATTCATAATGCCAACTTCTGAGATGTAGCAGTAGGCACAAAACAAAGCAATTTACAGCCTTCTAGACTGTGTAGTTCCCAAAATATGACTACTCAATTGTGGCATTATATGCGTAGCCGCGAAATTTGAGTCACAAGTCAACACTCAAAATATTATTTGAAGGTTTCACAATTGTCTGAGTTTAATGTATTACATACCAAAATGTTCAGGATGGAGTAGAAAACAGAAAATGTCAAATTTCAACGAATTTCACGTACAGTGTCTCCTTCTGTACTATGAACTGTCACCTGATCCGATTGTTTAAGTGCTGTGTCACCAAAAATGCTTACTATCCAGGCACTAAGACGATTACTACTGGAAGAAACACGGATGTTGATTTGGCCCAATGTGAACTTAATGATCAGTTGGTGCTTGATGTACAATAGTCTATCGCTCAAGCGATACCATTGTATGTGCATGAGCTGAATCTTTCTGGGATGCACTACATCCTCTATCTCAACTACCACCTCAGATTTAAAGTCTGATGAAATACCAGCGTTGACACATTATGGGCCACAAATAAAACATACATGTGAACAGAAATACGGCACTGACAACTTGATGAACTATCAACATCCAAGTTGTGGTCAACAAGTTATGATAGGCTGGATTGATGGGGAGGGCCATCGAATTGCAAACCACGCGTTAGGGAAACTTGAGTATTTCTTCTTTAGTCATGTTTTGCACTACGACTTGTGTCTGTGGAGAGATGGGTGTGTTCTGTCTCCTATATCTAGCAGTTACATTAAACGTGCTCAACTTCTGATTATACCTTCCGCACAATGCTTTCCTCTGGCATCAACTTACCCAACTTCCTAACACATCATAGGAGTGGTCGAGAAATGTCTACATCCATGGTAGGTTGAAACCCACTGACATCTGGGGCCATGAAGGAAGTATTATCCTGTTGACGATGGCTTTGTTTGAAGAATACTGTTAACTCATTGTTATCTTATTCTGTCACATATGGGGCAGGCAGTTTTATATCTCTCGCCATGTCACTGTCTTATCCTGCCATGTGCATGGGTGGTGTATCAGAAGATCTATCACTGCAGGTGGCTGCATAAGACTCTACACTACCATGTGTGAGCTGAAACAGCATGTGCTGGCAGGGCCTGCGAAAATGGTTGCACACACCAGCAATAATAAGCACTGTCACACAAAGTTGTATCTGTCTAAACTCAATTCACCAATCAAAATAACAAAAATGCTGGGCCCTCAACATACGTGCTGATGGAGCCTATAAGTTTGACCCTACACATAAATAACAGTAAGTACTACTACAAAGAAGCTTATTTCTCTTTGCTCCACTGTCTGCTCCTATCAAAAGTGCTAGCCTCTGACCAATCATTCAACAAATTTTTATATGATTACTATTTCCTACAGCTTGGCAGTAACTGATACCGACCACCAGGTATCGAACCTCGGTTGCATTTCACTTCAATCTGTCTGCAACGACACTTGAAAGATGGCCTACATTTGTGGAGGTGAGTAATACAGTGTTATGTTCAGCTCTGTGTCGTAAATACGGTTTGTTGGATGACTCTCCATCAATACATAGACTAAATGTAGATACCATGGTTCCTCTATTTGTTTCTAGACGATAGTAGTTCCTCTTTTCCTTTTTGTGTGTAGCAGTGATTAAATAAATGACACTTCTTAAATGCTATTTGTTGATTTCCATTCCATTAGTATAAAGAGTAATTTTAAATGCCCTATATCCTTAATTCTTCTTCGTAAACAGTATTTTCAATGCAACCTTTTTTATTGTCATTTTACAGCACGCGACAATGAGACGAGGAATCCGTCCTCCTCCAACGCTAGAGTTTCCTGGAGATAAGTAAGTTGATTCTAGTAGCAATTGTAGGTTAGACTGATACTTATATATACGATGGCTATTCATAAACTAACTTCTGTTTTCATATAGTGTACGAAGTAGTAGAGGTAGTTGCTGTGGAATGCAGCTTTAAGCAGAATGCTGTGAGCAGCAGAGTTGGACAGTCGTGTCTCTGGTCCTCTCTGGGCCACATGCTTTCAAAATGTGCCCCATCAGAAGTGCTGCCAGTAGTGAGATACGTCTTTAACAAAGTTTTCTGTGGCCAAAGAAAATTGTAACGGTAGTAGCAGAAACAACAGTAGAGAGAAACTTAACATCAAAATTGTTGATCACATAGTAGATGAAGTTAAGGAAGCTAAATAGCCCATGATGGACGAAGCAAGGAGGACTTAATACACAAACACAGGCGAAAATGTCATTCCACGCCAAGAGAAATCGGTAGGTATCAAACAAAGGCTTTAATTTGAGGAAGATGTTTCTGAGGATATACGTTTGCACGTTTCAAACACAGCTTTGTATGGTTGTGAAGAGTGGACAATGCGAAAATTAGAAGAGGATCGAAGCTATTGAGATGAGGTGTTATAGAAGAATGTTGACAATTAAGTGGACTGATAGGATAAGGGATGAATAGTTTCTCCGCAGACGGAAGGAAATACATTGAAAACATTAACAAGAAGAAGGTAGTTGAGGGTGTATGGTGCAAGAGCCATTTCTGAAATGAGGGCTGATGACTACAAAAAAAAGGGGGGGGGGGAGGGAATAGTGCAATGCAATTCATCGCTATATTGTGAAGTTTATGGGTCAAACATAATGAATGAGGGAGGAGCCAATGATGCTTTGCGTTAAAAAAAAAGAAGGGAACTTACGTCCATTATGAAGAACTCCAGTACTCTGATACGGCATCTCAGAGCTTCGTGTTCGTTTTCCACCGATTAGTGTTACTCATCAGTACAAAATGGTTACCGAAGATTTGGTCTGTACCAAGTAGGTGCCTGAACTCCTTTCTGAGGGACAAAGCGCTCAGTACCGTCGTTTCTTGTTTTTTAGAGAAGGTAATGCTTTTATCGACCAGAATATAACAGGAGATGAAACGCGGATGAGGTGTCTGAACGTATAAACAAGTCTCAAAGTCAATGGCGTCGTACTGGGTCACCAGAAAAACGCAGAAATGTCGTCAAACACTTTCCAGAATGAAAATCATGGCGCCTCTCTTCTGAGGCAGAAAAGTACCACAATTGACTCTGAAAGTTACTGTAATAGATTGACAAAACGATGAAAGGCAATTCGAAATAAACGTCGTGACATGTTGAGCTGCCGGCCGGTGTGGCGGTGCGGTTCTATGCGCTTCAGTCTGGAACCGCGTGACAGCTACGGTCGCAGGTTCGAATCCTGCCTCGGGCATGGATGTGTGTGATGTCCTTAGGTTAGTTAGGTTTAAGTAGTTCTAAGTTCTAGGGGACTAATGACCACAGATGTTAAGTCCCATAGTGCTCAGAGCCATTTGAACCATTTGAACCATGTTGAGCTCTGTTGCGATTTTCCTGCATGACAACGCCCGCCCGCTAGAAACCAACAGTTAGAGTTAAAATGGGAAGTATTGCATCTCCCTCCCGACTAACGATTATCATCACTTCATGCACATTAGCATTAGTGGCTCGAAGTGCTTTGGCTGTGACGAAGAGTTGAAAACCAGCGTCGTAGGTTAGCTTTACTCCCAGGCACCAGAATTCTATCACTGCGGAATTTCAAAGCTCTTCAAACAATACGATAGTTGTCTCAATGCGACTGGAAACTATGTGGAGAAATAAACTACTTTCACAGCATTGCAAAACGCATTGTGTAACTTCGATCACATTTAACAAAAAATAAACGTAGGTTACTTTATGTATATCCCTTTTATATTTAATATCCAAACATACGACTTGCAACAGCTATATGTCATAATTATACCTATAATTATGACATACAAATGACGTAAATACTGGTTTAATGTTAGTATCTGGTCAGTAAACCATCCTCAGTCGCCACAGTCACCAACAGAAATATCTGCACTTGTATCAATTACAATATACACTGAAGAGCCAAAGAAACTATTACGCCTGCTTAATATAGTGTAGGAGGGCCCCCGCGAGCACGCAGAAGAGCTACCACGACGTGGCATCGACTCCATTAATGTCTGAAGTAGTGCTGGAGGGAACTCACACCATGAATCCCGCAGGGCTGTCTATAAAGCAGTAAGAGTACGAGGGGGTGGAGACCCTTCTGAACAGCAAGTTGCCAGGCATCCCAGATATGCTCTCTAATGTTCATGTCTGGGGAGTCTGGTGGCCAGCGGAAGTATTTTAACTCAGAAGTGTGTTCGTAGAGTCACTATGTAGCAATTCTGGACGTGTGGAATGTCACACTGTCCTCCTGTAATTGCGATCGGAATGTACAAAGGACAAAAGGACATGAATGGATGCAGGTGAACAGACAGGATGCTTACGTTACGTGTCACCTATCAGAGACGTATCTAGACGTATCAGGGGTCCCATATCACTCCAACTCCATCAGCCCCACACCATTACAGAACCTCCACCAGCTTGAACAGTTCCCTGCTGACAGAAAGGTCCATAGATTCAAGAGGTTGTCTCCATATGCTTACACATCCATCCGCTCGATATAATATAAAACGAGACTCATCCGACCAGGCAACACGTTTCCAGTCATCAACACTCCAATGTCAATTTTGACGGGCCCAGGCGATGCCTAAGGTTTTGTGTCGTGCAGACATCAAGGGTGCACGAGTGGACCTCTGGCTCCGAAAGCCCATATCAATGATGTTGCATTGAAATCCGTAGCAATATGCGAAAGGATTGCACTTCAAAAATGGCTCTGAGCACTATGGGACTTAACAGCTATGGTTATCAGTCCCCTAGAACTTAGAACTACTTAAACCTAACTAACCTAAGGACAGCACACAATACCCAGCCATCACGACGCAGAGAAAATCCCTGACCCCGCCGGGAATCGAACCCGGGAACCCGGGCGTGGGAAGATTGCACTTCTGTCATACTGAAGATTCTCTTCAGTCATCGTTGGTCCCGTTCTTGCAGGGTCTTTTTCCGGCCGCAGCAGTGTCGGAGATTTGATATTTTACCGGGTTCCTGATATTGATGGTACACTCGTGAAATGGTCGTACGGGGAATCCCCCCTTCGTCACTACCTCGGAGATGCTGTGTCCCATCGTTCGTGCGCCAACTATAACACCGCGTTCAAACACACTCAAATCATAACCTGCCATTGTAGCAGCAGAAACCCATCTAACAATTGCGCCAGACACTTGTTGTCTTATGTATGGGTTGCCGACCGCAGCGCCGTATTCTATATGTTTATACGTCTCTGTATTTCAATATGCATGCCTATGCCAGTTTCTTTGGCGCTTCAGTGGATATTTTTCGCCGGCAAGTGCTCTACTGACTGAGCTGCCCAAGCACGACTTACGATTTATACTCACTCCCTGCATATTGAACATTACTCCTGGGACATATGTATATATTCAGGGATATGACAGGAACGATCATTTGAAGCAAGAATGTCCAGTAAACTGAGGAAACATGTTCTAAACGCATTACGTCAGAGCCACGAACACTTCTTCAGTTTTGAAACATATCTCTTCTACTGCAAGCTTATTGTTTCGATATTTTGAGAGGTCGTAGCACCAAGGAAAATAGGTGGCGTAAATAAGGGCTCTAAGCATACCTTAATGGATATGAACACTTGTTCAACTTCGGTACTGTGAAACACATCTGTGCTACTGAACTAGAGTTCATGACTCTTAAAGTATGCGTTTTAGAGCCCTTGTTTGCTAAACAATTTTTTTCTTGCTATGGTTCTCATTATCACCTCGCGGAATATGGTAAGATAACTTTCAGCAGAAGAGATTTGTTTCACAGCATCAAGGATGAGGACGTGCTTATACCCCCTAAAGATGCGCTTTAGTACCTATGTTTACTACACCTTTTTGCTTCATGTGATCATTTCTGTCCTACCCCTGAGTATCTATCATACCCAGTGAGACACCCTGTATTATGAGACTTGGAGCGGTAATACAATAACATGTATTTACGGTATATGTTCTAATAAAATTTTTATTGTCTCATTCATTTTACAGAGCAGGATGTAGACCTCGATACTGATGAACTGTTCTCAGTGACCAGTGGGAACACTGTGGAGTTTCTTGGCAGTAAGTAAAATGCATCTAGTAGCCGAATTTTTTTCCATTCTGCAGCGGAGTGTGCGCTGATATGAAACTTACTGCCAGTCGAAAACTGTGTGCATGACGGAGAATAGAACTAGGAAACTGTTTTTCGCCGGCAAGTGCGCTACTGATTGAGCTACCCAAACACGACTCACGACTTATTCTAACAGCTTTACTTCCGCCAGTACCACGTCTCCTACCTTCCCAAATTCACAGAAGCTCTCATCTGAAACGTGCACTTGCACTTTCACCCAAGCGGTAGAACACTTGCTCACTAAAGGCAAAGGTCCCGAATTCGTGTCTCGGTCCGGCACACAGTTCCAATCTGCCAGGAAGTGTGTTTACGTCACATTCTACTAAATATACGAAGAAAACTGGAACAGTAAACATGATTGTGAGTGTGTGTATGTGTGTGTGTTTGTGTGTGTCTGTGTGTGCGTGAGTGTGTGTGTGTGTGGGCACTCGCTCGCGAATGGTATATGATCAGTAGGAAATATTTTGTACCACATTACAAGACCTAGATGTGATATGATGCTCAATGGAGATAATAATGATGACGCGATTGCTGTGAGTAATATTAATGACACAGTCCTAGAATTAATTTCACAACACTATTGATAAAAAATGGTTCAAATGGTTCTGTACACTATGGGACTTAACATCTGAGGTCATCAGTCCCCTAGAACTTAGAACTACTTAAACCTAACTAACCTAAGGGCATAACACACATCCATGCCCGAGGCAGGATTCGAACCTGCGACCGTAGCAGTCGCGCCGTTCCGGTCTGAAGCGCCTTGAACCGCTCGGCCACCGAAGCCAGCTATTGATAAAAAATGGTGCCCCAAAGACATTTTACTTTTGATGTTTTTTAATATCAGAAAGATGTTTAGCACATATTTCTATAAGTTACATGCTTTCATCACCTAATGGCGATGTCTCGCCGAACACAGCCTCCTGCCAACAACGAGATTCAGCTCAGGGAAGAAAATCGACAGTGCGATTTACAGAGGCCACGAAAATCCTATAGCTGAATGAGTCGACGGGCACCTGAACCTTGTTCTTTTCGAATATGATAGCCAGTGATCGCTTGAGACCTTATGTTAGAGTCTCTTAAAAATTGTGAATGCATCGATATCATTAATGATAATCTTTTAATTAGTATAAAAGAAGAATTCGGGCTTCAGGGACACTACGTTCTGACCATGATGTTATTGAGAGAGTAATTTATTACTGAGAATACTGCACCACAAAGCGTTTTTAATGATTACATTTTGCGGGACTGAGCATGTTGTCACAGTTTGTACAGTCATATTATAAATTGAAACGACAACATTCATAGAATAGCGATAAACACATCTACGGATGATGGTAGTATCGCATACACAAGGTATAAAAGGGCGGTGGATTTGTAGAGCTGTCATTTGTACTCAGGTGATTCTTGTGAATTCGTACCCGAGATGGTTATGGCCCCAAGACAGGAATTAATAGACTTCGAAGACAGAATGGTAGTTGGAGGTAGACGCATCGTCAGGGAATGCAGTATTTCGAGACCCACAGTGTCAAGAGCGTGCCGAGAATACGAACTCCAGGCATTACCACTCACCGCGGACAACGCAGTGACCGACGGCCTTCGCTTAACGACAGAGAGTAGCGGCGTTTGCTTAGTCTTTTCAGTGCTAACAGATAAGCAGCACTGCGTGAAATAACCGCAGAAATCAGTGTGGGACGAACGACGAACGTATCCGTTAAGACAGTGCTGTGAAATGTGGCATTGATGAGGTTTGGTAGCAGACGACCTACGCGAGTGCCTTTGCGATCGGCACGACACTGCATGCAGGGCCTCTCCTCGGCTAGTGGTCATATCGGTCTGACCTTAGACTACTGGAAAATCTTGAACTGGTCAGATGAGCCCAGATTTCAGTTGGTAAGAGCTTCCAAACCTTTTGAACGTCTCTTTTTTTTGTAGTACTGAACTGTACAGTGTGTATTATCGTTTTGTGTATATACCGTATAATAAAGCCAAGTTTGCGAATAGAAAGCATGTAGCACGGAAAGTTGATTATAGCCACTTTCCGGCAGATTTTGTCCGTAAATATTCAACATACCAATGACAGAGTTAAAGATGGAGCGGAAATATAGAAACGTTAAGATGGTGTTGGCTTGGGCATACATTTTGGAGCAATATCACTTGGTAATCATGTTATGCAACGAATCATTAGGTTGTAGCTAAAAACTGGTAGATTAAAACTGTCCTTATTTCTTTCAGTATAAGTACTTGTAAGTAATGAGAAAACAGTCTTACAGTTGTATGTACACGCACCAACATGACACTGCCGGTCGTAAGCTGATTATTTTCTTATTCTATCCATTAACTCAGCAATACACTTTATGTATCTCTAAGAATTCAGACTGTGAATTAGCTAGAAGAAAACGGTCTATTGACACACAGTCAGCATGGGTTCAGAAAACATAGTTCCTGTGAAACACAACTAGCTCTTTATTTGCATGAAGTGCTGAGTGCTATTGACAAGGGATTTCAGATCGATTCCGTATTTCTGGATTTTCGGAAGGCGTTTGAGTCTGTATCACACAAGCGGCTCGTAGTGAAATTGCGTTCTTCTGGAATATCGTCTCAGTTATGTGACTGGATATGTGATTTCCTGTCAAAGAGGTCACAGTTCGTAGTGATTGACGGAGGGCCATTGAGTAAAAAAAAAAGTTATTTCTGGGGTTCCCAAAGGTAGTGTTATAGGCCCTTTGCTATTCCTTATCTATAAAAACGATTTGGGAGACAATCTAAGCAGCTGTCTTCCGTTTTTTGCAGATGACGCTGTCGTTTATCGACTAATAAAGTCATTAGAAGATCAAAACAAATTGCAAAACGATTTAGAAAAAATATCTGAATAGCTCGAAAAGTGGCAGTTGCCCTAAATAATGAAAAGTGTGAGATCACCCACATGAGTGCTAAAAGGAACTCGTTAAACTTGGGTTACACGATAAATCAGTCTCATCTTTTAGAATGTAAATTCAACTAAATACCTAGGTATTACAATTACGAACAATTTAAATTGGAAAGAGCACATAGAAAATGTCGTGGTGAAGGCTAACTAAACATTGCGTTTTATTGGCAGGACACTTAGAAAATGTAACAGACCTATTAAGGAGACTGCCTACACTATGCTTGTCCGTCCTCTTACAGAAAACTTTTGCGCGGTGTGGGATCCTTACCAGACAGAATACATCGAAAAAGTACAAAGAAGGGCAGCACGTTTTGTATTATCGCGAAATATGGGAGAGACTGTCACAGAAATGATACAGGATTTGGGATGGACATCATTAAATGAAAGGCGTTTTTCGTTGCGACGGAATCTTCTCACGAAATTCCTATCACCAACTTTCTCCTCCGAATGCGAAAATATTTTGCTGACACCGACCTTCATAGGGAGGAACGAACACCACGATACAATAAGAGAAATCAGAGCTCGTACGGAAAGATATAGGTGTTCATTCTTTCTGCGCGCTATACGAGATTGGAATAACAGAGAATTGTGGAGGTGGTTCTATGACCCCTCTGCCAGGCTCTTAAATTTGATTTGCAGAGTATCCATGTAGATGTAGCTGTAGATGCGAACAACGCAGAGTTCTCAAGTACTTTCTAATTGTACTTTATGAACTTGATTTAACTCGAATCATATCAAATCTAGCAACACGATTACCTCCATAAAAAGTCGACGTTAATAGAAAACTTGACAACGTATTGGAGATTTGCAAAGCGCTTACAGCAATATGTATATTACCGATTCACATTTTTGCTTCCAGCGGGTTGAAAATGTTGTTCTTGGCCTTCAGAAATGGTGGTATTAGCCGTTCTGTCTACAGAAATGGCTCTGAGCACTATGGGACCTAACATCTGTGGTCATCAATCCCCTAGAACCTAGAACTACTTACACCTAACTAACCTAAGGACATCACACACATTCATGCCCGAGGCAGGATTCGAACCTGCGACCGTAGCGGTCACGCGGTTCCACACTGAAGAGCCTAGAGTCTCACGGCCACACAGGCCGGCTTTATAGTCTACAGAAAACCGATTTACATAATTTACAAGTTCTCTGCTATTAAATATCTTTCGACTGTTAACAGTGAATTTTTGATGGTGGGTAATCCGTTTCCAAAATGTTGCTCAGTGTGGCGAACAAGACGTACATGTTCCACATTTATAATACAGGATCCGGTGTCTCCAACTGCAGCAAAATGCTCGTCTCGGACAAAGTGAGCAAAACAAAGGTTGGGCACTTCTCCCACCACATCACCTAGCGTGCGGAAAACGCCGCAACGAAACAGGTTCGTTACGCACCCTTCTTTTTGTGTCCACGGCTTATACCGTAACGCAAAAATTTGCGCCACAGCTCCTGGGGTTTACCCAACGGAAGTGATGCGTCTCGCCTCGGGTCCCCACATGTTTTGAACTTATACTTCAAGTATAAAAGGAAAAAGAAACACGCCCGTCATGCGTTGATGCGTTTCTGCGGTTGCTGAAGTTTCTGCTTGAAGGTCAACCTCTATATTACGTTCCGGCGTATATATACGGCGAAAGGTTGGACTGGAAACAGAGAACAGGCATCAGCGACGCAGGATCTGCCCCAACATGTTTAAGTTACTGGTAAGCGACATTGCCTCAACCTCATTGCTTGAGGATTTTTGTTTATTGTATTACATACTTTCTAAATGTCTTACGCGTGTTTGGTGCTAATTCATAACAGAAATATCCCAAGTGTTAAACGACATTTTCGAAACAGAAAACTGGAATCATTAAGCGAGTGAAACGGACAGCGCAACACGTCAAATAAGATGTCATCGCAGTCCCCAAACTTCCCGTACATCATTGTTCTGCTTTAATTCTCAGTTAACGTAACGATTTTGAATTCAGTTTCAGTCGTTTCGGACTTTATCGGTTCGCTTCTACCAATACTTCCGAAGCCTGTGTAGGATGTTTTCCTAACGACGAAAAGTTCTTTGGGTTCAGTGTATTCTTTAGCAAGAAATTCGTGTTCTTAGTAAGTTAGTGTATTATATAACTCCGCTTCTGACACGTTTTATTTTATATCAGTAGAATTCGTGGGAGAAATGAAACATTTTGCGTTCTGCAATTTCTCTGTTGTTGGTCTCTGAATGTTTCGTGACAGGTCTTGTCTAGAAGACTCTAGTCTCAGTGGACATGGAGAGATCTGGAATTTCAATCACTGCACTTCTCTTAAGAATGAACTGGATATTTACTTGTATAACATTAATTAATTCTTTCGTAGCTGCTTCGTGTAACAGCTACATGATCATAAATGAAGAGCTTACCCACAATTTCTCACTTTTCGTTTATAATTTTTCGCAATCATATAAAAATATGGTCGGGTTACATGCACCACATTTTAGAAGCGACAGTTAATCATTCTTTTCAGAGAAGAACTAAAATTTTTTGCTGGTTTTATGTTCTGTTGTCTGCATATGCGTGTTGTTATTAGCCAAGATTCTTCGTTGTTTTAACCACTATGAATCGTTGTCGATACGAAATGTGACACATGTTTCGACAACTCTGTAGGGAACCAAGTTTATCAACGAGTAAGAAATTTACTATACATTCAGTTTAGCCGAAACAAATGATGGTGCTTTTTCTTTATTCAGCGATAGGAAAACAATAATGGGTTCGGTTAATAGGTAAAGCATTGTATGTGTAATACGGTTCATACTAAGGTATGCTGAGAAGTAACGCGTCCGAATATTATATGTAAAAACTCTTAAAGATTTAAAAATAAAACCAGCTTTATTAACGTTCTTCATCTTTATTCCTCATATTTATTTCTCCTTGGCGACGAACACATTTCTTCCAACGAAAGACCATCTCGTTAATACAAAATTGTTAAGGCTTTCCTGGTCACTCGTTGACAAACTGCCTATTGGGTTCTTTGGTCGACGTTCGTCTGATGATTTTTTTGACGTTTCGCCAGGACGAGTGGCTGGCATCGTCAAAGCTTCACCCTCCATAGCTGGTGGTGAACTGGAGCCGAGCTCAAGGCTGCAGTCTAATTGTACCTGGCGCGCCAACGTCCGAGGGTTTCTCCGCGGTCTTTTCCGGTACGGTTCTCCTCTTGCTACCTGCGACGGTCGTTCGCTGCAGTACGGGCAGCCAGGATCCGTTTACCTTGAGGCTTTCTTCCTTCTTGTTGAAGCTATTCCCGTGTTTTTTATATTTCTACAGCTTCTCGGAACAAGCGGGTGTGATAGTTCTTCTCTACAGCCAGAACTTCCGTGTCTGCGAATTTTAGTACGTGGTCGGTCTCAGACAGTGCGTGCTCTGCCACGGCCGATTCCTCCACCTGCCCCAACCTGCAATGTCGCTTATGTACTTTGATCCTGGTGCTCACTGATCGTCCAGTCATTGCGACAAAAACTTTTCCGCATGTGCATGGTATGCAGTATATTCCCGACATTGGAAATGGATCCCTTTTCTCCTTTGCCGATCTGAGACAGTCTTTGATCTTATCTCTCGGTCTGAAAATCGTCTTTGGGCGGTGTTTGAGCAATACGGCCGATTCTGTCCGCCACTCTGGGAATGTACGGCAGAAAGGCTGTACCAGAGATTTCTTTTTCTGATCTGTCACTTCACCGAGTGTTTGGCTCTGTTACACTTCTAATATAACTTGTGGAGTAACCAGTGCTCCTCAGAGCACTTCCCAGGCGTTGAGTTTCGTGTCTGCGGTTAATACTGTCACTGTAGAACGTTTGACTTTGCTGGTGGTGAACTGGAGCCGCTTTATCACTATAAAAGTGAAGTCCGCGAATGTGTTCATTAAACTTTGCAAACATAGGGCCAATTCGGGACCCTTTGTAGAACGATGAATGACCCCCAAGGCGTCACATAGCTGCAGGTGCCGCAGCGTTCCTGAGTGGTCTGGCGTTGTTATGCTGAAGAAGAAGGTGCTCCATCTGGAGACGAAATCTTCGAACTCGAAACTCGATTACAGTATGCTATTTCTCACATGCCACCATGTTACATGCTACAATTCGGAGCCCTCTAAAGGCAGAGGGCTGCAGATACGTAGACATGAAGAATAAAGATGTGGAGCGCTAATAACGTTTGTTTCATTCAAAAATATTTAAGAGTTTTCGCGTAAAATAATTCGGAGGCAACACTTTTCAGCACGCTCTCTTATTTTCAGTGCTAATCATTCCCTCTTTGATTGCTGACACACCATGATTAACGAATAATACTTCACAGTGGAGCTAGAATTTCTGAAGTTAACAAGGAACAGACCTGGTTCTAAACCGTGATTTACCGTTTGCATCGTAAGACACAAGTATACTGTAAACAGAGAACATTTGTTTCTACATTATTCTGGAATGTGTTTATTTTCGTTACCCCTATCCCAGAAAAAGGGTGGTTAGATCATCCTTTCAGTTATTAAATGCATTCATTCGTTTGTCCTGTCCTGTAGAGGCCATAAAGGATAAGAACACTACGTTATGTGAAACGAGTTAAACTATGTATCAACAAATGACAAAAGACGAAAAACTCTTAGAAGCTTAATCTGAATACGGTATTAACAGCAAGTTTTGAATCTGTTAAGCCTGTGACATTTGCAGTTGATCGAGTTAGAAAGACAGCTGCTTCTATGGAATAACCTGTTGCCTTCTTCGTTATATTACACTGATCATGTTTAACCGCTTTTGATGGCCTAATATTTACTTGATATTCTTTGTCGTCTCTTTTTCGACTGGTTTGATGCGGGGCTGCCGCGAATTCCTTTCATGTACCAATCTTTTCGTGCCACTGTAGCAAATGGAAACTACATCCTCAATTATTAGCTTGATGTATTCCAATCTCTGTCTTCTCCAACAATTTTACCCTCTACAGCTTCCTTTAGTACACGTCCTGAAATGTAGGCCCAGGATGGGTTGCCTTTGACGGGACGTAGAATATCATCGACCAACTGCTGTGCTGTGACGGTGCCGCATATGACAACCAAAGGGGTCTGTTATGAAATGAAATGGAACTACAGACCATAACTTCTGGACTGCTGGTATCCCACCGCAGTCCAGAGCGTCTCCAGACACGTCTTCGCTGGTTATCGAGGTTCAATTCGAAGGGGGACTCATCACTGAAGACATTTATATTCCAGTCAATGAGATCCCAGGCCGGTATCTGGAGATGGCCCGACAGTGGTGGGATATCAACCTACCTGCCGCTCACCATACGGCCAGACAACCAGCAGTGATGGTTGGGGGAGCCATTTCTTCTCATAGCAGGACCCTTTAGGATGTATCCTCGGTGGCACCATTACAGCAAAGAAGTACGTCGACGATATTCTGCACCCCGTTTTGTTGCCCTTCGTGGCAAGCTATCTTGGGCTTAAATTTCAGCAATGTAAAGCCCACCCGCACATGGTGAGAGCTTCTACTACTTTTCGTGCTTGCCGAACCCTACACTGGGCAGCGAGGTCGCCGGATCTCGCCCCAGTTGAGAACGTTTTGGGCTTCATTATGTGCAGGGCCCTCTAACCAGCTCGGGATTTTGACCATTTAATTGAAAACAGTTTGGCACGATAGCCCTCAGAAGGCACACAACAATCAATGCCAAGCCGAATAACTGGTTATATAAAGTCCAGAGGTGGATCAACGCGTTATTGATTTGCTCAATTTGTGAATCTCTTTCTCTTGAATAAATCATCTTATGTTTCTAAAATAGTTATCATTTGTCTGTCTGTACATGTACTTCACATCTAACGGTTTCCATCCTGTTGAGATAATTCCTTCGTGGCACAGCAGAGGAATTTGCGGCAGACTGCGTTGAACCAGTCACGAGACTAATGACAAACAAACTTCATATTACGGACTGCCGCAGAGTTTTATTTTAGTATTTTCTTCTACTATGGTCTGACGATTGTTATTACGAACGTGTGCGACAGTATTGTCAATAGAGATCATTTGCTTAATATTGTTAACAAAACTTGCCCACAAATCGTTTATCAATATGCCCTCGTGTTAAATAACGTACGACGCTCCGAGAAACCTTCGGACAACCGGAATGCTGTCAAAGTCTGACAGTCATTCGTTTGAATTAAGACTGATAATATTTAGGTTCACGAGTATATGTACACGTAATTGTTAAACGAATGATGTGGAAGCTTATTCAATATATGACTTAAAAATTTTAAACGGCGATTTCAGTAATGAGTTTGGGACAATGGCGGCAGAATCTGTTATTGATGATGGCTGGTTCAGTAAAGGAGCACTGTGAAACATGAGACAAAAATTCCTTCTTCTCTGTTTTCTTTTGAATATACGTCCATTGGAGCGCATTTGGCCTAATGAGACGTTTGGTTAGAGCGTAACTAAGGCGGGAATGCTTATCCACCCCACCAGTGCATGGGAGAGTAGGATAAACGCATGAAAACAGCATGAAGTCGAATCGAGACAGCAATGTAACGTTACTGTTCTCACAGCTTGTCTGAGCTGTGAGCACAGTGAGTTGCCCTTCGTATACGATTTTTTCCTAACTGCCCATTCCACTGACAGAGCAAGATCATCGGTTGACACACTTCCTTCCCTGACCACCTGCATCATGTACTTCGTGCAACAACATTTTGCTGTCAGTCACAACAGTTAATCTATGTGGGGTGCATGCAATAACGGGACCCCCTCAGCATGAAGAAATCGAATGATAGCACGCACTTCACGCTTGGCAGGAGACTATAGTGATCTAGGCATCTTGAGACGTTCACTGCGTGCTCAGAACTGAAAAATGCGTTGTGACGCGATAGATGGGCATACAACAGACACTTTACAACACTTCTGCACCAAGCATCATCGGATTTACGTTGTGGTTTTAATTTCGCGACCGATCAGATGTAGTAAAAGAAAAAATAGCCCTCGTAAATACTACCATCCAACGGCAGTAGTTTCCTCAACATAACAACACTGTCAACGAAATAATTTTACATTCTTAACCAACCAAAGTGATAAATTGTTTATGTATGCTGAATACCTTAGAGGTCGTATTACGCTACATGTCGGCACTACCTGAATCCACTTTCTTTTATGGTGAACATTCAACATCCAGTATCGTGTACTGGCTTCTGTTAGTAAAATTTTCATCGAGATAATCAGACTCCATAGGATCATATCCTGTTCATCAGCCGGCGATGTGGCACAATGTCAGAAATCTACCTACCCACTTGCATCTACTGTTTGCAAGTTACCGTGTACTAGGTGCATTCAAGTTCTAAGGCCTCCGATTTTTTTTCTCCGGACTGGAAAGAGATAGAAACATGCACATTGTTTTAAAATGAGGCCGCGTTCATTGTCAATACGTCCCAGAGATGGCAGCACCGTACGGCAGATGGAATTTTACCGCCAGCGGCGAGAATGAGAACTGTTTTAAATACTTAAAATGGCGACGTTTTCCTTACTAGAACAGCGTGCAATCATTCGTTTTCTGAATTTGTGTAGTGTGAAACCAATTGAAATTCATCGACAGTTCAAGGAGACATGTGGTGATGGAGTTATGGATGTGTCGAAAGTGCGTTCGTGGGTGCGACAGTTTAATGAAGGCAAAACATCGTGTGACAACAAACTGAAACAACCTCGGGCTCACACAAGCCGGTCTGACGACATGATCGAGAAAGTGGAGAGAATTGTTTTGGGGGATCGCCGAATGACTGTTGAACAGATCACCTCCAGAGTTGGCATTTCTGTGGGTTCTGTGCACACAGTCCTGCATGACGACCTGAAAATGCGAAAAGTGTCATCCAGGTGGGTGCCACGAATGCTGACGGACGACCACATGGCTGCCCGTTTGGCATGTTGCCAAGCAATGTTGACGCGCAATGACAGCATGAATGGGACTTTCTTTTCGTCGGTTGTGACAATGGATGAGACGTGGATGCCATTTTTCAATCCAGAAACAAAGCGCCAGTCAGCTCAATGGAAGCACACAGATTCACCGCCACCAAAAAAATTTCGGGTAATCGTCAGTGCTGAAAAAATGATGAAACCATGTTCTGGGACAGCGAGGGCGTAATCCTTACCCATTGCGTTCCAAAGGGCACTACGGTAACAGGTGCATCCCACGAAAATGTTTTGAAGAACAAATTCCTTCCTGCACTGCAACAAAAACGTCCGGGAAGGGCTGCGCGTGTGCTGCGTCACCAAGACAACGCACCCGCACATCGAGCTAACGTTACGCAACAGTTTCTTCGTGACAACAACTTGATTCTTTATGCTCCATACTCACCTGACCTGGCTCCTAGTGACTTTTGGCTTTTTCCAACAATGAAAGACACTCTCCGTGGCCGCACATTCACCAGCTGTGTTGCTATTGCCTCAGCGATTTTACAGTGGTCAAAACAGACTCCTAAAGAAGCCTTCGCCGCTGCCATGGAATCATGACGTCAGCGTTGTGAAAAATATGTACGTCTGCAGGGCGTTTACGTCGAGACGTAACGCCAGTTTCATCGATTTCGGGTGAGTAGTTAATCAGAAAAAAAATCGGAGGCCTTAGAACTTGAATGCACCTCATATGAATACGGCAAGCAATGTTTCTCAACACTGGTTTTGACGCGAAAACGTCTCTACGCAGGATTCAGTAATCGTCGGTCGAACTTCCTAGTGTGATAAAATACCGTCAGATTTAAATCGGCTACGAGACTAATAATGCGTAACAATGGTTGCGCTTGGAGCACGTGTTCGTCGCGCACTACCTGTTTCGTCTGTGACGTCATCGAACCAGTCAAAATGTATGCATGTAATTGCTACGAATGAGCTTCCTGTAAATTCGTTAGCTTGTTTGGAGCGGAAACGCTGTTTAACAATGACAGTAGTTTCTGTATTACTTTGAAGACGTTGCGGAGGGCTACTAGGATTCGAAGTGAGACAAATATTCCATGGAATATGAGTGGTCGCGAAATGGAAATCTCAGTGAAATCAAAAATTTTTGAATTTCAACAGTTAGTTAGAACTTCCAGCTATTTCCCCACATAGTCGCCGCTGATACTGACACGTTTGTCGTAGCATTGTATCAAATGTAAATCTGTTAAAGGGACATTGTATGTCCGATGCCACCAATGTTAAATTATCGAATTTTGTGACCCATTATCTCGGAAACTTTTTAATACACCAAATTACAATTTTCCACAATTATTGAATGCACCTTTCTACAATTATTACTAAAATAGTATTCTGGGGCATGTTATTTTTTTTTCAAACACTCAAGTTTTTGACAGTATTTTGTAAATAAATGAACATAAAACAACTCAGGATATTTTAAGTATTCTAGTTCCATATGTGTTGAATCTCACACTTGGCATGCTGTGAAAACTTCATGTCTCTACCTTCAGTACTGTGTTAGAAAACCGGTCATTTATTGCAAAAAATGTAGTTGAGAGTTATTGAGGTATAAAACTTTTTTATTGCAAAATCTTATACAGACTAACATTTCTGCGTCTTTTATGCACTAGAATTACCCTGACCCATAGTCTGTGTCTTCTTCAGTGTCACAACAGCCCAGTGCTCCCCTCCTCATTTTCTTTATTGCTTCTTTTGTCATTTGCTGAGCAGCTAACTCTGCTTCACGTACACGAAGCTCATCCAGTTCCCAGAGTCCTTTAGCTGTGTTCTGTCCAAATCATAATGCTAACTTCTCCAGAACCTCATGTCCTTCATAGTTCCCACCATTAAAAGTTATTACAGCATCAAAGACTGCGAACTTTAGAGTCTCAAGGCCAACTACTACATTTTTTGGAACTCAGCACCACACAGCATTATTGAAGGACTCATTCACATTCTGGGTCTTCCCATATAAACATTTCTTTAGTAGCTCAGGATTTGCCAAATCCCTGTAAATAGCTTTGATTGCCTCCATTACTGCGAAAGGAAGAGAATGTTTATGTATAAATTCATGCACGGTGCCAAAAAATTCAGCTTGCCTGTATTTACACCAAGTGTTTGGTGGATGTGGACACAAAGCATGACATGGCTTTTTATCGGTTGATATTCGATGAACAAATGTGCTCCACACAGCTCTTTTCATCTTCTCTAAATTATCACAGTTATTTCTGATGGTCTTCCCATAATACTCCTCTAATTCATCAATTCCTTTGTCTGTTAGTCTTCCAGCACATTTTATTGTCTTGCCATCAGAGAGACCACCACAAAGACAGAAAATTATCACAGTTATTTCTGATGGTCTTCCCATAATATTCCTCTAATTCATCAATTCCTTTGTCTGTTAGTCTTCCAGCACATTTTATTGTCTTGACATCAGAGAGACCACCACAAAGACAGAAAGAGACTGTTTCAGAAAGAACTTGTGCAAGGATTTGCAGATCAGTAATGACGTTGTCCATAATATCATTACTTTTACCAGTGTCACTGTTTCTAAAGTTACTTTCGTTTTCGATGCACTAGAGGGGCACGTGGTCACCTGAGAAACTTTATCGTGGTTTCCTTCACTGATATCACACGTGTTTTGATGTACTTCAGAAGAAAATGCAGGTCTCACATATCTGTTACCCACAAATTTGCGTTACTTGAAGTTATTTTTACGCTTAGTCATTTTATGTGTCGTATAAAAAGCAATAGAAATTAGCTTACTAAAGAACTAGCCGACAATCACTCTACTTTCAACGGAAACTATTATCAGAAACAAAGGACTGATTTGTTTATTAGTAATGACATATTCTGGGACGTAGCAGTAGGCACAAAACAAAGCAATTCACAGCCTTCTAGATTGTGCAGTTCCCGATGTATGACTGCTCAACTGTGGTAGTATATGTGTAACCGCGAAATTTGACAGTCACACGCCAACATTCAAAATATTATTTGAAGGTCTCACAATTATCTTATTTTAATGTGTTGTATATCAAAATGTTCAGGAAAGTCCAAAGTACATTATGGAGTAGGAAACAGAAAATGTCAAATTTCAACGAAGTTCACATACAATGTCCCCTTAACAGAGTCTAAATTAAAATAGCGTAATAAAAACTTGTGTTATTGTTGTTGTTGTTATTGTTGTTGTTGTATGTCTACACAAGCCTATACGCAAAGTAGAGGAACACGTTTCCTATGTGACACCTGTCAACTCGTTTTAGGCCTTCATAGTATTGGCTACAAAACGTAATGGTCCTACAACATTCACTTGGAGCGTACCTGAAGTTGATTTTACATCTGAAGATTTCTGTGTGTTAAATAAATAACACTTTTTTCATGTGGAACAATTGTCTGAGGGTGCTGTGTTGTACGAGAATGAGAATATAGTGTAGCTGTAGGACCAAAGTTCAGGTT
Organism: Schistocerca cancellata; assembly: GCF_023864275.1. Classification (NCBI taxonomy): domain Eukaryota; kingdom Metazoa; phylum Arthropoda; class Insecta; order Orthoptera; family Acrididae; genus Schistocerca; species Schistocerca cancellata. Next base: position 619,083,497 of record NC_064630.1, read on the forward strand.
GCGTATAGGGATGTGCTTTGTGAGGCCACGACTTGCGTGCTTGCTAAGACAGCGACTTGTGTTGCAGCTTGTGATGTTGCTTCTGGCAGCCGTGGTGACCGTCGCCGTCGCCCAGTTTGGAAGGGGCGGCTATGGTGGCGGAAGAGGCGGCTATGGAGGTGGAAGAGGCGGCTATGGAGGTGGAAGAGGCGGCTTCGGAAGAGGCGGCTATGGAGGTGGAAGAGGCGGCTACTACAGGGGATAACAGACCGCTCAAACTCTTTTCCTGTACACAGCGTCTGTTCTCCTTCATTAAATGTCTTCTTCATCCTCAACGACTGTATAATATGTGGAGCACTAAATATTACCAAGTCCTGCTATCCTGTCTAACACACCAAAACTCATAAGGGTCCATCGACAGTGATATTGCCCGAGTACCTCTGGAAAAACATGAATGGATTTTTGTGTGTTTGTTTGTTTACCGCCTTGTTATACTCTATTTTGGTTTCTATTGGTTACCCAGTGACGTTCCATAGACAGCACTCACTAATTTTAGTTGATGGAACATTTAGAGAAAAAAATTCAGTACCCTACATGATCCTAAAATAATTGTGTAAAATATCATACTTTACTTTACTGAAAGCGTACAACTCAGAACTATTATGGTAACTATTATTACTTCCGTGCCAGGACGGTATGCATTTGACGTTAACAGAGAGTTCTGGAAGAAATTTCCCAGAATATTTGATGCTATCGTGTCAAGATACTAGCCAGTTGCATGAGGGAAAAAAATCTTTTTCACTTCACTAAAGACAATACACTGTATGGGAAATAAAAATATTTTCTATCGCAAAGTTCACAGTGAGTTGATGAATATAGCTGCAAATTTAGTGGCAAGTTGATTTATCTCTACTGCTCAGTCGCTTAGTGTACAAACTGGATTATATAGTCGTCATTCGTGAAGAATTCAACTGTAGAAGGGCGTCATGTTCCATATTTTCTGGTACATATCGTTACTAGCCGTCAGTCTGCATCCCAATACTTCTAGAGCCAATGAGATACACTAATTAGGTAAAGCAACGTTCAGCACTGTAACAGCTTCTATGTGTCAACATTACGCATTTACACTTTACCAAAGATCCCCCAAACAAGTAATTCTTGTTATGGCTTATCATTATTACTTATACGTATACATATTTCAGTACTCGTTTATCACGGTGTAAAAGTTATGACAAAACGATTATTGTAGCTGCGGAAAGAATAGCGTTTAACATGTTTCTGCACATACACGCTGACTCAACGCATAAATGTGGAACACTGGAAATTCTGCTACAACAAAAACTGTTTATTTATATATATTTCACCTACATTCCCAAAATAACTTGAATCCACTTACCCTACCGTTAAATTTCTCTCAAGAACAAGCAAAAGACAAGTAGAGACGAAACAACAATACAGAGTGTAGCAACACTATGTCCACAAACGTCGAAGGGTTGTAGAGGGTGTCATGAGAAATCAGCTGAGGAGTCCATTTCCGGTAATGTAATCCAACGATCCTACAGGGCGCTGAAGTTATGAGAACCAACAACTGACACTAGAGCGCCACTTTGGTAGTGGCGTGAGTTTTTGCTCTAATGGAGAATCAGAAATTTCCGTATTTGGCCCGGTCATATTGAGTCGTAATATGCGTTAACTACTGTCCAACAACACATGCTTGCGGTCTGTCACCGGCCATTATGGCCGAGCGGTTCTAGGAGCTTCAGTCTGGAACCGCCTGACCACTACGGTCGCAGGTTCGAATCCTGCCTCGGGCATGGATGTGTGTGATGTCCTTAGGTTAGTTAGATTTAAGTAGTTCTAAGTTCTAGGGGACTGATGACCTCAGATGTTAAGTCCCATAGTGCCCAGAGCCATTTGAACCATTTTTGGGTCTGTCAATGTACAAAAATTGGTTTGGTGCCGATGGGGATGCCAATCGGTAGGCGTTGTCCCGGCGTCATTGTATACCGTTTCCAGTTTGGGGTTTCTATGCTCAATGCATTCTTTGAGACACCGCCTACAGCCTCTCGGCATCGTTTTGTCACTACATTCTGGATATGAGGTAGTTTTCTGTGGAAGGAGAATAAGTTTAAAAACGGAAAAGTAATGAAACCTCCTAATCAGTGACCAAATAAACTACACCTCGCAGCGTAGGACCCAGAACATGATGTTCTACGAGAAGCATTAAAACACTACGATTTCGAATCGATTCAAGATGTCTCCAGTTTCAGTAGGTAAAGAGTTACGAAATTCTGAAAGCCCAATGTCTGGTTTTGAAAACGGATGCCTGATAAAGTACGCCTTTGAACTGTAACACTCTCTCGTGTACAAAGTTACGACATATCAATTTATATATGAACACTATGAGACTACAACAATTAGCTAGTATGATCTAGAGAAGGAAATACTTACTTCACGGAACTCTATCATAATGGGAAATGGAAGTACACACCTCAAAAAAAGTTTGGAATATCATAGAGTTCACCAAAATGACTTCTTATAAGAAACTTACTGTGGTTCGTACAATAACTTGTTAACAAAATAAACATAATTCATTCTGAAAACAAGCCGGCCACTGTGGCCGAGCGGTTCTAGGCGCTTCGGTCCGGAACCGCGCGACCGCCCCGGTCGCAGGTTCGAATCCTGCCTAGGGCATGGATGTGTGTTATGCCCTTAGGTTAGTTAGGTTTAAGTAGTTCTAAGTTCTAGGGGACTGATGAACTCAAAGCCATTTTTCTGAAAACAAGAACGATGTGAGTTAGTTACAAAAAAATAATTACAAACCAACGCAGGTTCTCTTCTAAGAGTACATCTTGAAAATAAAAACAACGAAATATCTTTATCTCATGATGAGGATTATCAGTCTTTAGTAGTGAGTACGTCCTCCCCACACACGGGTGACTTCTTCCACTTTGCAAGGCCTGCTCTGGACGAGGCCATCGAGTTTGTCTTCGGGTATGAGGTCCCACTCCTCAATGGTGGTTCAGTAAGCTGTGCAATAGCCACGTTCAACAGCTCCCATGCATTCTCAGTTGCATTCATGTCTGGGGACTGTGCTGGCACTGCATTCGGTTGATGTTGTATGTTTGAAGATACCGAGATACTACTAGACAATCGTGCGGTCTTGCCTTGTTATCGACTAGGATGAAGTTATCACAGACTTCACGTCTGTGGGGTCTTACAATCGTCTGTAGGACCTCTTGGAGGTGTCGGGGACCAATCAAATTGCCGTAGACGGGAATAAGAGGGGTCCGTCGTCCCATCATTATTGCCGCCCAGAACTCGACACTTCCACCTGCAAACAGATGGACTTCCTGCACGTGTCGGCTTTCCTGGTGTCGACTAGAGCTTCTCCAAGCCCTAAAACGTCCAGTGTCCCGCCGCAAACCAATCCTGGTCTCGTCAGTAAACGTAACATACAGTGTTAATGTGCAAGAGCCCACGTCCTTCGATTGCTTCGGTTCCGTTGATTCAGTGCAAAACGTCTCATTGGTGTTCTGGAATGAAAAATACACTAATGCAACCTTCTACGTACTGTTTAGTCTAACAAGGGGACCCTCCATACGGTAAATCACGGATTTTTATGCACTTCAAATATGTTGTAGAGGCACTTACCCTGAGTATCCAGTTTTTTAGCGACGGGCCTTGGCTTTCGAGAAAATCGATTTTGAAGTGCGTTGCGGGCTATGTATACCCGTAACATTACATACGTTCCGAGCAAGTCAGCATAGCGCAGTAGGTACCGTGTTCGAATCCTGCTACCATTTTTTTTTGTGTATGCTAGAACCGTCCGGAAAATTTGGTCCTAACGTTCAAAAACGAGAAGACGAATTGACTGGGAAAAACAGAAATGTAGTCATGTCCTGCACGAAATCCGGGAAGTTTACGAAACTTTTGCGTTCTGTAATTCTTCCGTACGTGGGACAGAAAAATTTGTTGTACATTATCGATTCGTGGAGAGGTCAAACCGATTCAACTTTATCCGATATTGAATAATGAAAGGAAAGCGAGCACCCACCCCAAAAGTGGTCCCACCAAAGTGCACTCCTTATTACCAGCCATGCGATGTTTATTTTTACCGGCAGGTGAAAAACTTCACGAAAATTATTCAGAATGCTCCCGACTTGTTGAAAGTCAATAGAGGGACCGCTTCTAGGGAGGATTCGATAAAATTACATTCGGTAATCCTCCATCAGCGCACCTAATTTTGAAAGTATGGTTAGATACGCATGGTTCGCATTGAAATTAGCGGATGAAAGACAAATCTTTTTGAATGTGAAAGAATGCGCGGCGTGTCGTTGTGGCAGCGGTATGTTTACATCAGTGGGAAACGGCCACAAAGCACTCCAGTAGCAAACACCGTCCACTATATGGTCTCTAACTGGATAATGCATGAAGTGACTGGGTCAATGAGACCTCTAGAATCGTAGACTACAGTTTAAGATAGTATTCCATACTTTTGTTGAGCAATGTAGTTAGTTGACTTCCACGAACAAGATTAATCGTAAAAACCATCTGAATTTACAATTAAAACTTGTAAACAATGGTGGTCAGATCGCCATTCTGTGTAACAGGCACTATTCACAAACACTCTTGCCTTTGGTCACAAATACGTGAAGAACACTTGATAGGATAAGAACTGCAACTCTGCCAGTTCCGTGAAACTCCGCCAGTTATCCTCTGTTCTGAAAAACTGTACATAGACAGAAGATTGGTTTATTTGTGGGGAGGGGGCCAAACAGCAAGGTCATCGATCCCATCGGATTAGGGAAGAATGGGGAAGGAAGTCGGCCGTGCCCTTTCAAGGGAAGCCTCCCGGCATTTGTCCGAAACGATTTAGGGAAACCACGGTAAGCCTCAATCAGGATGGCCGGACGTGGGTTTGAACCGCCGTCCTCCCGAATGCGAGTCCAGTACGCTAACCACTGCGCCACCACGCTCGGTTAGGCAGAAGGTGAGTAATGTTCACTGTGAGTGCTCAAGCAAGCCATGCAGCAACATCACCTGAATTTCCTCACACTTCTCAGATCAATCTTTACAAAATCCTATTCACAAAATCGACATCCTCTGCATTTGCATTTCTGTGCTCGTCTGTTCTTCCTCTCAGCAGCGGGACCAACACCCGACTCTCACTTCTCACTGTAACCTACACTGCCAACAACAGTGCTACTGACAACCAAAGATAATGTTCATTATACTCGGATTCTCTGTGGCATAAGGAGTCGACTATTGAAGACTTCTGTATGAAAAATATCCAGTGTACAAATACGAAGCATGACACATCGCATAAAAAGAGAGCTCACATCACTTTCACTGAATATCAAAAATAAGCTAGTAACGTTTCCTTACAATCCATTTAGCAACAAGAATTTGACAGGATCTTTCTTGCAAACGGCAGGCAATATACAACAAATTCTCACACATAACTTCATAGAAAAGGGACAAAAGGAATGTTTACCGTGAAACTCTGAAGAAACATATGGGCAGATTAGAGTATATTACCTTCATGTGCAGTAACCTCTTCGAACAACTACGAAAATGATTTTGTATAGTAAGAAAAAATTGCATTTCAAATGCGTAATGCAGTTGTAATGAAATTATACTTTTGATTATGTGATTTACGTGTACGTAAGTTACGACCTAACCAGTCAACATTTGAATAAAGCAAAAGACGCAGCATAACATAAAACCTATTCAACTCGGGAAATAAAGGACACTGCTCAGCTCAGGAAGAAAAGTAAAAGTGTGTTACACAGTTATCACGAATTGTGTTACACAGTTGTGCAAAGCTAGAATCTCTGGCGTTCTCCAGCGAGAATCAAATCGGTATTAGGTTATGAAATAGTACACATGTGGGAACTAGGGGCAGGCTAAGAAGGGCAGTTATGTGACACATCCTCCGCTGACAACCCATCTACAATCCTCTTCCAAACAGTAGTGATGATCACATCACGTAGTGGAAGTAACGTTGCTGCAGGAAACATAAAACGTATTACCAATAGGTGTTGCCTCAGCAAGACAGGTGGAATGGGTTCGTCAGTGACAACCCACATAGCTGTTACTCGTAGTACCGATTCAGCTGCTGATGGTTCATTTGTACAACCAGACCAGTATTTCAGTTTGTAATGTCATTAATGTCCAGTTCCTTACTGGTGACATCGTAGATGATCGTATTTGTGTATTGGATAGCACATTGCCCAACCCATGCGTCCTTTTGCAGTGGCAACAGCATCGTGTTACCTTTGTGAATGTCCATCTCTTTTAGAGCAGAAGCGAATGTACTTTGGTGATAATGGTTATCTCCCAGAAAAATCCAAGAAAGCTAACATGAAACATAACAGAACATACTTTCCAGTCTATAACTGAATAACCGATATAATGCGAAATAAAATTGTTTGTAACATGAAAAGTGACATTTATGGTGACATACGTTGTGTCTAACCAGATATAACAAATTTTCTCACAAACGCTAAGCACAGATATAAAAGTTTAGCATAGTAATCACCCATAAAGTACTAAAGTAAAATTGCACATGCATCGTAAACTTGACAGAAGAAACGAGCAAAAATATTAATTCTAGCAATTGTAAAGGTAAGATTTTTTTAAATGTTGCAGAACAACTGGCCAAACAAAACATGCATAGCAGTAACGGTCAAAATATTACGTGTTAATAATTAATGGCAAGAAAGAAGAAAAAGAAATACAATTTTGTTTATGTACACACCTATGATATATTCTCTTTTACCCCACTACACACAGAACACAAACCACCACTAACCACTACAAATACATATAGGAACAGGGACCCAATCAATTACAAACTCATATGATGGTCGAAGTAGAGAGGATATAAAATGTTGACTGACATTGGCAACGAAAGGGTTTCTGAAGAAGAGAAATTTGTTAACATCGAGTATAGATTTAAGTGTCAGGAGGTCTTTTCTGAAAGTAGTTGTATGATGTGTAGCCATGTATGGAAGTGAAAGGTGGACGATAAATAGTTTAGACAAGAAGAGAATGGAAACTTTCGAAATGTGATGCTACAGAAGAATGCTGAAGATTAGATGGATAGATCACATAACTAATAAGGAGGTATTGAATAGAATTGGAGAGCAGAGAAATTTGTGGCACATTTTGACTAGAAGAAGGGATCGGTTGGTAGGGCATATTCTGAGAATTCAATGGATCACCAGCTTAGTATTGGAAGGCAGCGTGGAGGGTAAAAATCGTAGAGGGAGACCAAGACATGAATACACTAAACAGATTCAGAAGGATGTAGGTTGCAGTAGGTACTGGGAGATGAGGAAGCTTGCACAGGATAGAGTAGCATGGAGAGCTGCATCAAACCAGTCTCAGGACTGAAGACCACAACAACGACATGAGGACAGGGAACAAATATGGTTGGACTAATTAAAGAAAAGGTTATTTAATGCATGCAGTTTTGTCCCTTAGGAATACACACACATTTGAACATTTTGAACACAAATCATCTTACACTAACAATGAAAATGGAAAGACATAAATATTTAAATGGCACTCCAAGGAAAACTTAATTTATTGCTGAAATAAGGTTATAAATGACCTGTTTCGTTGCTTCACCTTCAGAATTTTTGTTTAAATTAAATCGGAACAAATGAAGTAAACAAGACCTGGCTAAAGCTAGCAGTTAAAACCAGACGCAACTAACCAACATTTTCTCTAAGTGCACTGAACCTTTCCAAATTCTCATTTCCTTCATCAAGATTTATCACATTTTTCTTCATTATAAAGTTATTATTACATCAACTTTTATTAGTTTCTTCATAAATTTTTACTTTCTTAGACATATTTTTACATCTACATCTACACGATCACTCCGCAATTCACACTTAAGTGCTTGTCAGAGGGTTCATCGAAACACAATCATACTATCTCTCTACCATTCCACTCCAGAACAGCGCGCGGGAAAAACGAACACCTAAACCTTTCTGTTCGAGCTCTTGTTTCTCTTATTTTATTTTGATGATCATTCCTACCTATGTAGGTTGGGCTCAACAAAATATTTTCGCATTCGGAAGAGAAAGTTGGTGACTGTAATTTCGTTAATAGATCTCGCCGCGACGAAAAACGTCTTTGCTTTAATGACTTCCATCCCAACTCGCGTATCATATCTGCCACACTCTCTCCCCTATTACGTGATAATACAAAACGAGCTGCCCTTTTTTGCACCCTTTCGACGTCCTCCGTCAATCCCAACTGGTAAGGATCACACAAAAAAATGGTTCAAATGGCTCTGAGCACTATGGGACTCAACTGCTGAGGTCATTAGTCCCCTAGAACTTAGAACTAGTTAAACCTAACTAACCTAAGGACATCACAAACATCCATGCCCGAGGCAGGATTCGAACCTGCGACCGTAGCGGTCTTGCGGTTCCAGACTGCAGCGCCTTTAACCGCACGGCACAACTGGTAAGGATCACACAAAAAAATGGTTCAAATGGCTCTGAGCACTATGGGACTCAACTGCTGAGGTCATTAGTCCCCTAGAACTTAGAACTAGTTAAACCTAACTAACCTAAGGACATCACAAACATCCATGCCCGAGGCAGGATTCGAACCTGCGACCGTAGCGGTCTTGCGGTTCCAGACTGCAGCGCCTTTAACCGCACGGCCACTTCGGCCGGCCCTAAGGATCCCACACCGCGCAGCAACATTCTAACAGAGGACGAACGAGTGTAGTGCAAGCTGTCTCTTTAGTGGACTAGTTGCATCTTCTAAGTGTCCTGCCAATGAAACGCAACCTTTGGCTCGCCTTCCCCACAATATTATCTATGTGGTCTTTCCAACTGAAGTTGTTCGTAATTTTAACACCCAAGTACTTAGTTGAACTGACAACCTTGAGAATTGTACTATTTATCGAGTAATCGAATTCCAACGAATTTCTTTTGGAACTCATGTGGATCACCTCACACTTTTCGTTATTTAGCGTCAACTGCCACCTGCCACACCATACAGCAATCTTTTCTAAATCGCTTTGCAACTGATACTGGTCTTCGGATGACCTTACTAGACGGTAAATCACAGCATCATCTCCGAACAACCAAAGAGAACTGCCCAGATTGTCACCCAGGTCATTTATATAGATCAGGAACAGCAGAGGGCCCAGGACGCTTCCCTGGGGAACACCTGATATCACTTCAGTTTTACTCGATGATTTGCTGTCTAGTACTACGAACTGCGACCTTCCTGACAGTAAATCTCGAATCCAGTCGCACAGTTTAATAAAATTGCAGCCAAATAGCCATACACAGTTACTTTGCGTAAAATTTTACATTTACATTTACATTTTACATTTTTGCATATTTATTTATCGATTTCACTCTTTTACTGCAAAGTTCTATGTGATATCGTTCACAGGCTTCCTTGCACAGTTCACATACACATGTTGTGGTTAGGCCGTGATAAGTTTTGTTTTTGCAAATTAGATGATGAAAGCCGTGAATAGAAAGTCTAGTTACGACATGCCGCAGCTCGAAGTTTGGTGCTGTCCATGAGCGGTTCGTCATTGCTTCGGTGCCATAGGACTCCGGCCATACTTTTTCTCGTTTGTCCTCCATGATCTTCAGTTGCTTTCTGGAAGCCCTGGTGTTTGGCATAACATATATAAGTTTGATGACTTGAATTAGGAATGTCTCTCTCGCTAGCAGATACACTGGTCTAGATCTTGTTGCCTTTGACAGACCTAGTGCTCTTTTGGGAGATAAGTCCATTTCATCTTTTCTAGTGTTTCTAGATTTTTTTCTGTCAGTGGTCCCATGTAACCTCTATCTCATAGGCCAGGATTGGCAAGATTTTTGCATAGAATAATTTCATGGCTGTTTCTAGACTGTGTAGGCGGATGTTTTTGATGTCCTGTATTGCTATTATTGGTTGGCCTGCACGTTCTGTTGTATGTTTTGTGAAGCATTTGGCTGTTGGTTGCAATGTTACCCCCAGGTATTTAAAGTCTGATGAGTTTTTTATTTTTTGTCCTCTGATGTTGATTTCCGCATTCTTGGGTGCTTTGCCTCCTTTTCTGAAGATCACCATTTCTGTGTTTGTTATTTTTGTGAGTAGTTTGTGTTCACTGCACCATTTGTCTAGTTCCTCAATGATTTTCTGCAGCTTCTGTATATCTGTTGAACCTACGGCTATGTCGTCAGTGTATGCATATACATATATATCTTCTTCATTTTCTCCAATTCGGAGTACTTCTTCAGTGGTAAGAATGTACAGCAAAGGGCTGATTGTGTCACCCTGTAAAACTCCGTTCGGTTGCAGAATGGGGTTCGAAAAAGAAAGGTTGTCTGATATTGTGATTAAGGTGTATTCGAGGACTGACTTGATTATTCTTGCCCATACGCTATCTTCTGCCATTGTGTTTTCCAGTTTTCGGAGTATGAGATCTCTTTCCAGTAGGTCAAAGGCTTTGGTAAAGTCTATGAATGCTGCGTAGAACATTTGTTTCTTTTGTAGCGCTTCGTCGATGTTGTTTAGAAGAAGCCGCACTGCTGTAAGTGTTGATCTTCCAGATCTGAAACCCATTTGTCGTTCTGGGAGATGACTGTCCGCAGAGGCTTTGATTTTTTGTGTAATTATCTTCGAAAACATCTTGAACTGAGTATTTTCCAGGTCTATGCCTCTGTACTTGTTTGGGTCCGTTGGGTCCCCTCTACCTTTGTAGAGAACTTTTATTGCCGAGTGTCTCCATTGTGTCGGAATTCTTCCAAGTTCCAGGCATTTGTTAAATAGTTTGATCCATACTTGTTGAAGGACCTCTTTCGCATCTTTAACGTGTTCATTATATATATTATCGGGTCCTGCTGTTTTCTTGTTCTTCAGTGTTTTTATTACTTCTTTCACATCTTCTTCATTTAGAGGTTCCCATACATTGTCTTTTTCCTTAGTTTGATGTTGTTTCTCATTCTTTGGGGGTGTTTTGATTCCTCGTTTGTTCAGTATCTTACTGAAGTGGTCTTCCCATTCCTTCATGTCCATATTTGGTGTATGAGCCAGTTTTCTTGGCCTTGCTGCTATGTATGGGTCTTTCTCTGCTTCAACCGCTTCTCTTTTTGCCTCTCTTTCTATGTATTCTTTTTTCTTCTCTTCTATTAGTTTTTTGTAGATTCTCCTCTCTTCTGCATACAGCTGTATGTTTCCTCGTTGTGCTGGTTTCTTAATCTGCGGAGCGTTCTTAGAACAGTGTTCCTTTTGCTGTAGCATTCAGCATGGAACCATCTTTTTGCCGTCCTTGTTTTTGGGTTTGTTTGTATCACTGAATCTTTTAGGAGGTCTTCTATTTGGTCTGTTGCTTTGTCAAGGTCTCCCTCCTCTATTGAAGTTTCTATTTGTGTTATTTGTTCTTGCTGTTTTGTTAATTTTTCTATATCTATTTTTCTTTATGATTTGGTGGGTCTTTCTTGCTGGTGGTGACGTGACGTTATTTATTTTTATCTTCATTGGAATGTGCTTTCGTATAGGAGTAATGGAGTCATGCCATACTGATTGAATACTTCCTCTTATTTCTCCTCTTGTTAATGCGATATCAATGGAGCTTTTCCCATTGTGGCATATGTATGAGGTATCTGTCTCTCGTTCAGTAGGGTGAAACCATCTTCTTCTAGGCTTTCAATGTCTAGTTTTGTTTTACAGTTCTCCGTGTCTATTCTGCAGTTGAGACCGCCTGCAATAATAATGGGTTTGCTATCGCATTGTTTGATGAGTGTGGCTATTTCGACAATTATTCTTAGACATATTTCGAGACTGCAAAAGAACTTCCTTATTTTATTTCCAATAAATTTCATCTTACATCTTCAAAACAGCTAGCATTACAAATAGAAAAACCTAAGTACAAGTCATAAAATCACATCAAAAAAGTTAAATTCCTCAGGCACACTAAGAAAAACGGAAAGTCATTCTCCTCTTACCTGATATTTCATCAACTTTAAAGCTTCACTTCGGTTCGTATTTTTGGTTACCTGCATTCATTATATCACAGAATTTCATTTTCATAAAAATGTTGTTTCCTAGAAGAGAATGTTACATAATCTGAGAAGAAAATTTACACAAGCAAATGTATCCAAATAAGATCATCTTATAACGATAAAAGTTAAACTATAATGCCTTGGCAGAAAAATTAAATTTAAAATGAAATATCTAATTTACTGCTTATATTACAAGGAAATACGAAAAAGAATTATGTACATTCTTCGTTTCTATCTTCGTCCCTCATTCAAGTCTTTAATTTTTTTGTCAGTTATGTCCATCAGCTGAGTAACAATTACTTCCTTCTCTGTAACATTCCTTAAAATACACCTTCCACTGTAACTTCCTTTTCAGTCACAAATCCCTTAAACATACTGAAGGACATATCAGTACATAGCACAGTACTATCTACAAAACAGCACATATTCTTCACATTACGATGCGATAGAGTTGGTTGAAAATACGACATTAAAATTACGGCAATGCTTATTCCATGTTCAAATAGTAGTCACTTGGGTGCAAAAGTTCATCAACTGTTAACAATTTTTTTTTTTCAAAAAATTTCGAAACCCTTTAAATTAAGTTTTCTAACAGTTGGGAAACGCTTTTAACTGAAACTGTCATTCTTCGGTGCCTTCGAATCCTTTTTGTTGCGCAACCTCGATTGTTCACTATCTTAGCTACGAGAGAAATTTGTTCCTGACAATGATCGTCTAAACGCCATAAATTTGTATGTTCATCCAAATTATCTGCATCGGAGTGACCAGAATCACTAGCATAGCCACTTCGATTAAGTTTTGATTCGATTTGTGCGAGCTGATAACGTGTCATATTTAAATCCCGTTTCTGTTGTCGACCGATTTTCATTTGAATATTTGTAAACCGTTTCAAAACAGTATTGTCTTGTTTCCGAAAAATGAACCCGTGAAATATTGTCAGAATCCATATCTTCGTTGGTTGACGAATTTGTCACTTTTGCAGTAGGTTTGTCAACTTTCTTAGAAATAGTGTCGAAATAATCTTATTCTATCCGTTCTGTAATTTCAATGCTTCATTTTGTTCTCTGTTTCGCAAGTAGTAACATCGAGTTGCTCATTCTTTTCACTTGATTGAGTGATCACAGCACTCAGCTCCACACTACTGATTCTTCATTGTTCTGATATTGATTCTCTTCAAAGGTCGAAATCCTCTCACGTAACTTGTTATCTCTTTCTGACATATTTCGTTCTGTGGACGCTGTTCTGTCTCAGTATTACGCAGCTTGGTCTCAATACTACTCATTACTGTCTGAAAGTCATCCTTAATCTTTTCCCTAATTTGAACTGATAAATTTTGTATTTGTGGCTTTATTTCTTGCTGTGATCTAATATTTTCTTACTGTGATTTTTCCTGTTTCCTAGTATTGTCCTCCAATTTCCTGTTGTTTTCTTCCAGTGACTTTTTAACTCTTCCTGAGACTTATTATACATTTCTTGTGACTTTTATTTCTTTCTATGACCTATTAGTTTCCGAAACCTCCTTTCTCGTCATTAGCAACAGTTCTACAATATAGACGTTACCTGATTCGACACTCGTGCCAATGGAAGGCGACGCGAGTACAGTTTGCGCAAAAGAAATTGACAAGAAACCGAAATCTAAAGTTTTTCCCCGATTTTTTTGTGAGATTTTAGTAAACTGAGGTGTCTATCTCCCAATGATTTCCTCGAAGCCTAAGCTTCCACTCGCAATCATTTGTTCTGTATTTTGATTCGGTACCGTATTAGTGTGAGCCTTCATATCTATAATGTTTCCTCAACTTTCCCTCGCCTTACCAATTTTTAAAAAATGTTCGTCAAAGTTAATTTACCCCGGTGCTGTATTCTCGTTCTGAACTTCCCTCATTCCTTACGCATGACGACTGTATCTAGAATTGCGTAATCGTGACATAAACTAAATACAACACAAAGATTTCTGCTACCCACAAAAATAAGACTTTCAATCACATAATATCCACAAAAAGGTAAAACGTCTCTCATAACGAATAACCAATAAATACCCTGCATATATCAACACGTAAAATCTTACCTACACTGGCAGACTGAACAATTACTTTTCACCAGATCACAAAAAGTCACCCAAAAAAAACCAAAAAATTATAAACTAGCACAAATCGTGAAAATACAAATGATGATAAAAGTAAAAATGTACAACATTCTAATACAGTATTGGTGGCAAAGTTGCGCGTGTGCAGGTTGTTGTACACAGTGGTTGTTGTAACTTTCTATCGAGATTGTTGTAACTTCATAATCGAGACAGTACCTTCATCTGATTACTAAAATCACAGAAAATTCATAAAACCTGTCATCCCAGGCAGACGGTTCACCAAGTGTACCAGTTTTATTTATCTTTTTGTTTGTGGCAACTGGTTCCTTATTCTTTCTTTTGTGTGTGTCTCTGTTGCAAGTTGAACATGAACAATGCAAGTGGCGTACTTTTCTAAATGCTGTCTCATAAAAAGAGTCGCCAACTCTTTCAGAAACTGTGTAAGTATATTGCTATTATTTTTTACCAAAAATAGTAACAAAACCTAAACCTCTATACTAAATAAGCTATCTTGTGAAATTCTGTATTATGCAGCGAACAGTGCTACAATGCAAGACGTCACAGTATGTGTCTTGCAAGTCCAACACACGAAACTAACAGACTAAGAATTTTGCATAAAATTACAAGCTGAACATAGAAAGAAAAACTGTCCAAAATGCTTCTGTTGAAATACCCTTTAAATTTTCATACTCAAAGTGAGGAAATAGACTTATAAATATTACGTGATATACATTTGAATGTTAACACTGCACTGTAAGAGTAAGTCTGTCAGCATAAGAAATAAAATCTGAACTGAACATAACCTAAACTGATCCTGAAGATAATTTGAACGGCAAAGCTTAACTGTGAATGACCTTACTGTGTCTTGAGTGCAATGTTAAATTAGTCCTAGCAAATTATGATGACTTATGTTGATCCTTATGGATTCCGTAGAAATATTGGAAGACGTGAGGCAATACTGACCCTACGGCTTATCTTAGGAGCTAGAGTAAGGAAAGGCAAACCTACGTTTCTAGCATTTGTAGACTTAGAGAAAGCTTTTGACAATGTTGACTGGAATACTCTCTTTCAAATTCTGAAGGTGGCAGGGGTAAAATACAGGGAGCGAAAGGCTATTTACAATTTGTATAGAAACCAAATGGCAGTTATAAGAGTTGAGGGGCATGAAAGGGAAGCAGTGGTTGGGAAGGGAGTGGGACAGGGTTGTAGCCTCTCCACGATGTTATTCAATCTGTATATTGAGCAAGCAGTGAAGGAAACAAAAGAAAAATTCGGAGTAGGTATTAAAATCCATGGAGAAGAAATAAAAACTTTGAAGTTCGCCGATGACATTGTAATTCTGTCAGAGTCAGCAAAGGACTTGGAAGAGCTGTTGAACGGAATGGATAGTGTCTTGAAGGGAGGATATAAGATGAACATCAACAAAAGCAAAACGATGATAATGGAATGTAGTCGAATTAAGTCGGGTGATGTTGAGGTTATTAGATTAGGAAATGAGACACTTAAAGTAGTAAAGGAGTTTTATTATTTGGGGAGCAAAATAACATGATGGTCGAAGTAGAGAGGATATAAAATGTAGATTGGCAATGGGAAGGAAAGCGTTTCTGAAGAAGAGAAATTTGTTAACATCGAGTATAGATTTAAGTGTCAGGAAGTCGTTTCTGAAAGTATTTTTATGGAGTGTAGCCGTGTATGGAAGTGAAACATGGACGATAAATAGTTTGGACAAGAAGAGAATAGAAGCTTTCGAAATGTGGTGCTACAGAAGAATGCTGAAGATTAGATGGGTAGATCACATAACTAATGAGGAGGTGTTGAACAGGATTGGGGAGAAGAGAAGTTTGTGGCACAACTTGACTAGACGAAGGAATAGGTTGGTAGGACATGTTCTGAGGCATCAAGGGATCACCAATTTAGTATTGGAGGGCAGCGTGGAGGGTAAAAATCGTAGAGGGAGACCAAGAGATGAATACACCAAGCAGATTCAGAAGAATGTAGGTTGCAGTAGGTACTGGGAGATGAAGAAGCTTGCGCAGGATAGAGTAGCACGGAGAACTGCATCAAACCAGTCTCAGGACTGAAGACCAAAACAACGACATGTTGTTGCGACAGAAACTCGGTTTGCTCGAAGATGGTGAAAATAAAAATGCAGCACAGCTGCAAACCTGCTGAAGAAAAGAGAAAGCCTCGCCCAAATGCAATGCAAGGAAAAGAAGTTATGCTTCGCACATCATGCTATGCGGCAACACATAATTAGAAAATAAAACTTTAATGAGGGGATGTCGGTAGAAACTAAATTTACTGGATGATGTAGAAGAAACTAGCATTCAACAACTGTATTGTGAATTATGAAACTGGTTTCTTAACAATTACAAAAATCTTTACAAAATTTAGTTAAGGTTAAAAAGACAGTACTGTGCCGTATGATACGTTACTGAACTGGTAAAGGAGTGGTGAAAACATAACTCTCAGTGCAAGCCATGTGAACAGATAATTTTGCTTAATATAGTCTCAACAATCAAATTAACTGAGCCGAACCAATAAAGAAAAATAGGCTAAAAATTTGCCTCTTTAAACATAAATTACACGCAAGCAAGCACTGCAGCGAGAACATCACTCGAGTATCTTCACACTTCTCAAATCAGTCTTTACAAAATCACATTTCAAGTCCAACTTACTCTGCTTTTGGATCTCTGCTGGTTATTTCCAGACCGCCAAGCAGCGTGACCAACACCCGACTGCGTCACTTACTTCACACTGAAAGCTACATAGACAACGACAATGCCACTGACAACCAAGGAAACACCGCTTGCACTCAGAACCTCCGTTGTGTAACGTAACGTCTATTGAAGACTTCTGTTTAAAAAATATCCAGTGTACAAATAAAAGGGGACCTCACAATATTCCACTGAATACCAAAAATAAGCCAGTAGCCTTATAACATGTACAACAATTGCAACATGTGTTTTACAATGTGTCAATTGAAAAAAAATCGTATTTTTAACACATTGACCTCTTAGTAGTATCGTACGCGTCACATCACAGCTGTTGTTGTACACTCTTTCGAGAATATGTTGTCTTTGTTGTCTGAGTGCCTCTGCATGTTCCCTAACGAAGGCAGCAGCGTCCATGACGCGACCAAGTATTTCATCTAGCGTATTCATCTGTCGTTTGTACATCTCAGACTTCATCTGGTCCTATAAACAAAAATCTAATGGTGTAAGGTCTGGCGATCTTGATGGCCAATTAATTGTGCTACCACGACCAATCCAGTGATTAGTGTAATTGCGGTTGAGATGTTGCCTCACGCATTTGGTAAACTCTGGAGCGGCTCCGTCGTGCTGGAAGTACAGTTCAGTCTGTTTGGCCAAAGGAACGTCCTCAAGGTGCTCAACATACGAATTTTCCAAAAAATGCAAGTAACCCTGCCCCATGATTTGCTCTTCCAAAACGACTGGTCCTATCAATACGTTACCGGTCATTATCCACGAAACATTGGTCTAAAAACGAACTTGGGCATTGGTGTCCACTATAGCATGTGGACTTTCCTGCTACGACCAGTGATTGTGACTTGCGTTGCCACTTCCATTCCGTGTGAATGTGGCCTCATCAGTGAGTAGTATTAATGCACCCCAATGACGATTGTCATTCAACCAGTGATACAATTCAAATCGTGTATGGAGCAGTCCTTACAGTTTCTTATTGTGTATCACAGAGACTTCCCGTCTGTTTACACACAGTATTATTCATGACACCATTTTCAACTTGGTGTTCAGATACCAATGCTCAAAAGATGCGTGAGGAGCTTTCCTGAAGACAGCAAAAACTACAACTCTCGAGCGTACCCTGGAAAAGTGAATTACTGTCCAATGTTTCCGTCCCAGAAGTCCCAACGAAAACCTGATTCATACAGGTAATCGCAAGTTCTACTGATTCCATCTGGTTTCTGTGCTAGTTTGGTGCCAGATTATCAGCCTACATTTATGCTAACGGACTAATAGCAAATGCGTGGACTACGTCTGAATTGAGGGGAATTTTTTTCACTGCTAAAGTTTAAGTTCCTGGTCTGTGGTTGGGAAGGTGGGGATGGGGAGTGAGAGAGGAAGAGTGACCGCATGATTACGTTATGCAACATAATTTTTCGATGTGAACTCTTTGACTAGTTGTTCTACATTTCAGGTAACCCAGCTACAGCCGTCTATGTCGACGTCTTATACACTCCTGGAAATTGGAATAAGAACACCGTGAATTCATTGTCCCAGGAAGGGGAAACTTTATTGACACATTCCTGGGGTCAGATGCATCACATGATCACACTGACAGAACCACAGGCACATAGACACAGGCAACAGAGCATGCACAATGTCGGCACTAGTACAGTGTATATCCACGTTTCGCAGCAATGCAGGCTGCTATTCTCCCATGGAGACGATCGTAGAGATGCTGGATGTAGTCCTGTGGAACGGCTTGCCATGCCATTTCCACCTGGCGCCTCAGTTGGACCAGCGTTCGTGCTGGACGTGCAGACCGCGTGAGATGACGCTTCATCCAGTCCCAAACATGCTCAACGGGGGACAGATCCGGAGATCTTGCTGGCCAGGGTAGTTGACTTACACCTTCTAGAGCACGTTGGGTGGCACGGGATACATGCGGACGTGCATTGTCCTGTTGGAACAGCAAGTTCCCTTGCCGGTCTAGGAATGGTAGAACGATGGGTTCGATGATGGTTTGGATGTACCGTGCACTATTCAGTGTCCCCTCGACGATCACCAGTGGTGTACGGCCAGTGTAGGAGATCGCTCCCCACACCATGATGCCGGGTGTTGGCCCTGTGTGCCTCGGTCGTATGCAGTCCCGATTGTGGCGCTCACCTGCACGGCGCCAAACACGCATACGACCATCATTGGCACCAAGGCAGAAGCGACTCTCATCGCTGAAGACGACACGTCTCCATTCGTCCCTCCATTCACGCCTGTCGCGACACCACTGGAGGCGGGCTGCACGATGTTGGGGCGTGAGCGGAAGACGGCCTAACGGTGTGCGGGACCGTAGCCCAGCTTCATGGAGACGGTTGCGAATGGTCCTCGCCGATACCCCAGGAGCAACAGTGTCCCTAATTTGCTGGGAAGTGGCGGTGCGGTCCCCTACGGCACTGCGTAGGATCCTACGGTCTTGGCGTGCATCCGTGCGTCGCTGCGGTCCGGTCCCAGGTCGACGGGCACGTGCACCTTCCGACGACCACTGGCGACAACATCGATGTACTGTGGAGACCTCACGCCCCACGTGTTGAGCAATTCGGCGGTACGTCCACCCGGCCTCCCGCATGCCCACTATACGCCCTCGCTCAAAGTCCGTCAACTGCACATACGGTTCACGTCCACGCTGTCGCGGCATGCTACCAGTGTTAAAGACTGCGATGGAGCTCCGTATGCCACGGCAAACTGGCTGACACTGACGGCGGCGGTGCACAAATGCTGCGCAGCTAGCGCCATTCGACGGCCAACACCGCGGTTCCTGGTGTGTCCGCTGTGCCGTGCGTGTGATCATTGCTTGTACAGCCCTCTCGCAGTGTCCGGAGCAAGTATGGTGGGTCTGACACACCGGTGTCAATGTGTTCTTTTTTCCATTTCCAGGAGTGTAGATATGTTTCAAACTCACTGTTAATTTTCTTTCCTTCAGTGACTGGTAGAAGTAATGAACATTGGTTGGCTTGTTAACATGCCTGACAATTACCGTGCAAAGACCAAAGAAGATAGTACTGCGGCGCGGAGTGGCTGCGCAGTTTGTGGCGGACTGCGATGCCCCTCCCGCCAGAGTTTAGAGTCCTCCCTAGGGCATGTGTGTGTGTGTTGTTCTTAACATAAGTCAGCTTAAGTAGTGTATATGTCCAGGGGCCGATGACCTATGCAGTTTGGTCCCTTAGGAACTAACACACACACACAAGACAGGACTGAGAGACAAATATTCCAGATTGTTTGAAAAAATGCTAATTACGGCAAAAGTTTATGGTTTTAAAAATATTGACAAAAAGGGATTGTAAATAGCTAGATATATAAAATGAAAGTATACAGCCGTCTGCAAAATTATTGAATGAGTGTCTATCACGATACCGATTAAAATACATTCAAAAAAATCCTTTACGCAGCTAGCAAAAACTACAGTAACCGTGAAGATTGGAAAATTCAGCCTACTGAATAACCTATTAATTTCAAGAAGTTTTAATGCTACTTCTCACTAGATGACGAGCAACAATGATTCATTGCTTTTGTTGAAAACTGTTTAGATCAGATGGTAACAAAAAGGAATGAATGAAGGTGTTAAATCCCACCTACTCGACGAGGACGGCCTTAGGTATACAACACAGACTTTCGCTGGAGTAAGTTGTGACGAAAACTTGTAGTGGTCTACCCAAAGGGACCTTCCTGGTAATCACACTCAGGAGTTTACAGAA
This sequence comes from Schistocerca cancellata, assembly GCF_023864275.1. Taxonomy (NCBI): domain Eukaryota; kingdom Metazoa; phylum Arthropoda; class Insecta; order Orthoptera; family Acrididae; genus Schistocerca; species Schistocerca cancellata. The sequence continues at coordinate 619,104,051 of NC_064630.1, forward strand.
ACCACAGTAAATATTAGTTTCTCCCTGAACAGAGGGTGCTGCGTATGTCTAAGCTTCAGTTTTCATCGCCCATTAGGTAAAAAATTTGTATATATCAGTCATGTCATATATCAAAACGGTAGTCTCAGATTCACTTAGAAATGGCCTGATTGTGAAGGCCGAATGCGGCCATGTCTTAATAAACTACTATTAGCAACTCCAGCAGTTCTTCATTAAATAATGTACCTGGATGGCCAGAGAACGATAAAAAACTTACTTTTCCCGAATGCGATTCAATTGCCAGACAATGATATAAGGGCAGCTTAAATCCCGGAACTGTTTACCTATATTATTTGCTGCAGTTGTAGAAATCTGTCCCACAGGTAAGACTGTCCATGCCGGTGAAAACTCAAATTCTGCAATAACACTGTAATATCACTTTCTGACAGGCAAAACATTATGACCACTTTTCATCGCGGGGAGTGCATGACGAGCTACACAAACCATATATGTAATGGTAACTGCCTATCATAGCTACCAGAGATAGTGAACTTCGCTTGTAGTGCTCCTGTTTTAAGCGGCCTTCTCTTATATTCTATGAGTGTTATACAGTACATAATATAATGTAGCAGGTACATGATGAGGGACACAATTCATATACATAAAAGTTACTACCTATGACAGCTACTTAGAACACTGAATTTCGCTTGTACTAAATTGTATGTTACTGATTTAAGCGACCTCACATATGTGCCGTGGCTGTTATATATAAGGTCGTACACAAAGTACATGATGAGGTATACAACTCACATATGTAACAATTACTACCTATGACAGTTACCAGGGAGTTTGCTCTCACTTGTACTGGACATAACGCTGCTTTTTAAGTGACCTTCTCGTATGTCCCAAGTTATACATGTGCAGAGTACAGTAAATGCAGTAAATGATGCGATACACAACTCCTTTACATAACAGTTACTAGCTGTAGCAGCTATCGGGATTAATGATTTTCACTTGCACTTGGTGGTGTGCTGTTGTTTTATGTGACGTACACCTACGTCCCGTGATTGTTGTTTACAAAATGACGTACATAGTACATGATAGGGCTCACAAATCATATAAGTAACAGTTACTACCTGTGACAGCTACCAGGGATATTGAGTTTCATTTGCACTAAAATGGGTGCTGCTGTTTTAAGTGATTTACATATAAGGCCCGTGGCTGTTATCTGAGTGACGAACAAACGAAGATGCTCTCCATTTCTTACCGTTATTTTATTAGTGGTCCAACGAAAGATTACGGATGCTGGTGGGAACCGATATTAAACAGTTAGATGACAGGCACTAAATTGTGCGCTGGTGCTGCACTCGAACTGCAAAGGAAAGTAAGCGGAAATTTGTGGTGCAGCTAACACTACAGTATATATGGATATGTTTCGGAACTCACCGTTCACAAATTATTGGAAATGGGCTTCCGCAATTAAGAGGCGCGTGAGTTTTTCTTGTCCCAACGACATCGGATGATACGAATGCAGTGGCCGAGAATACATAACGAACAATGCCGACCAGTTACCTGGTCAGATGAATCATTCTTCCTGTTACGTCACGGAACCTGTTGCGCCACAATACTCTGAGAGAATTCTTGCGCCGGCCGGTGTGGCCGTGCGGTTCTAAGCGCGTCAGTTTGGAACCGCGTGACCGCTACGGTCGCGGGTTCGAATCCTGCCTCGGGCATGGATGTGTGTGATGTCCTTAGGTTAGTTAGGTTTAAGTAGTTCTAAGATCTATGGGACTGATGACCTCAGTAGTTAAGTCCCATAGAGCTCAGAGCCATTTTAGAATTCTTGCTTGTACATAGTTGAGGCTGTATCATAAAGGCTGAAACCTACTCAAAATAGTTACTGCTTATTTGGCAGACATAAAATTGTGGCACAGAAAAATTGACAATATTGGCGTTCCGTACCAGCAAGGAGAGAAAAAGTATAGATCTCATCAAGTTCCGCTAAGGGTTTCCGAAACTTCGCTTACATCACTTTGCTTACGGTAAGATGCTAGAAATCTCAGAAACATTTTGAAGTGGGGACGTGTTTTGCTGGAGAAACTATGCGAAATGATGGGCACACTACTGTGAGAAATTTTCTTTATCTCTTCCACTCTATCCAGTTTTTATCCACCCATCTTACCTTAGAACAGGGCTTCCAAACGTGTGGTCCGCGGACCCCTTAGGGGTCCGCCGGCTCTGTATAGGGGGTCCGCGGCCACCTTTCACCAAGTCGTGTAAAATAATGAGTAAAATTATTGAATAAAAATTTGAAAATCAAATTCATCACTATTTTTTTTTCGTGTGAAAAACATGTGTACTTTTACTTCAGGTCGTATTCCCAAGCAGCCTTTGCGGTTCCTAAGTGAGAACGCATACGCAGTTCAGTGCCGGAGAATGCGGCTTCTCTGATCGACTGTTTCGCAACAATACGGGAGTCGTTTGTGCGCCGGCTCACGCCGCTAGATGCCTGAAACCTTTTACGCATGCGCGGAGCGAGCTTTGTCGACCAATCACAGCGCTCGCTGGCACATATGCGGTCCCACTCATAATTAAATGTTAAACTTGCTTTGTCGGTGCACTACTTATTTCATAAGTCGATTTTTGGCATTTTTGGCCAGTTTATTACTTCTAACATGGATCGGTGACAAGTCAAGATCATTGAAGAAGGGTGCAGTTTCTCCATCGCCTTCATAATAAGGGAAGTTTCCAGTTGAAATGAATGAGGAGGGAGGACGACCAAAGGTAGAACAATCACAAGAAGTTCCACAGCCGGATTTATTATGTGGGAACGCTGCAAGCACTCCATTGGTTGCAATATCCTGTGGAAGTGGAATAACCAAGAAGTGTTAAGTACAAAGAAAGCTATTTAGAAATGGGCTTTATGGAGACAAAGGAGGATAAAGCTCAGTGTGTAATTTTCACGAGTCCTTCCGAACAGTTCAATGGTTCCAGTTAAATTGCGCCGTCATTTTGAAGGTACTCACCCGGATTTCTAGGCTAAAGACATCGATTTTTTCAAAAGGATGAGTGCTGAACTAGCTGCTTATCAGCATTGCATGAAAACAGTTAATGAAAATTCATTAAAAGCTTCTTTCTTGGTTAGTTATCGAGTGGCAAAAACAGGCAAAGCTCATACCATTGCAGAAAATCTCATAAAGCCGTGTGTTAATGATTTGTTTCTTGCATGCTAGACGAAAAGGCAGTAAAGCTTGTATCTTCGGTGCCATTATCAAACAATACTGTCAAGAGTCGCATTGTTGACATGTCAAATGATGTGAAAAACACTCTTGTTTCTCGCATCCAACACAATTCATTTTCTCTGCGGATAGATGAATCCACTGATGTTGCAGGATTAGCGATTTTATTGGCTTTTGTCCTTTATGAATATTCTGGATGTTTTGAGGAGGACCTCTTATTGTGCAGACCAACCAACGCAACCTGCCAACACAACAGGTGCTGAATTCAATATTCCGTCTATTAGATAATTTTTTTAAGGACTAACGACGTTTCATGGTCTATTTGCACAGATGTGTGCACAGATGGTGCAAAAGCTATGACGGGTCCTACAGTCGGAGCAATAACGAAAATAAAAAAAGCCAAGAATTGCAGCAGCAGTCATAGTGCTCTCCACAGATATGCTTTAGTTACGAAACAAACGCCTGTTTCGTTCAAGAAAGTTTTAGACGAATCCATTCAAATCATTAACTACATAAAATCAAGGCCGTTGAAGTCAAGACTTTTCACAATACTGTGTGAAGATATGGAAAGCCTTCATCATTCCCTGCTTCTTCACACAGATGTGAAGTGGCTCTCACGTGGGAATGCACTCTCTCGGTTGTACGAATTAAGATTGGAGGTGTTAGCTTTCCTTTTGGAGCATAACACCAAATTAGCAGACTTTATTAATGACGAAAATTGGCAGTGTATACTTGCCTATTTGTCAGATATTTTCTCCAAAATGAACAAAATGAATATTTCACTCTAAGGTCAAAGTGAAACAAAGGTCACTGCTATCGACAAAGTTCGAGCATTCAAGAGGAAATTCAATTTTTGGACAGAGAGTATCGAGGAGGGGGAGGTTGAGTGTTTTCCTCTTCTCAAGGAGTTTTTGAAAAACAAAACATTGGCGCTTCGGAAGAATTTGTTTCATCAACTCCTGGCACATCTCCGAAGCTTGATGTCATTGTTGGGGCATTATTTACGAACAGCTGAAGATGAGAAGCTGCAGAAATACGAATGGGTGGTCAACCCATTCACTGTATCCAAAAGGCCGAACATTCTATCATCAAATGAATATGAGTTGTTGATAGAAATTGCCTCAGACCCTACCTTGAAATCAAGTTTCGACATTGATGATTACTCACACTTTTGGATCTGTTTGGATAACAAGAAATACTACCCCTTGTTGAAAAGGCAAAACGTGTACTACTTCCGTTTGCCACGACATACATGTGTGAATCTGGATTCTCGACCTATGCTGCCACAAAACTAAGTACTGAAGCTGTCTAGATACAGAACCAGACATCCGTCTCCAGTTGTCAAGAACTGAACCCAACTTTTCAAAATTGTGTCAGCAGATGCACCCTCAACCATCAAATTAGGATTCCATTATTATTCCTACAGACTCATCTACAGTAAAGAAGAAAGCATTTTTCTTCGTAGATGCTTAGTGAACGTACCTGAACTATAACTCTGTAGGGATTTTGTTTCTGTCTTCCATCATTTACAAAATAATTATTAATTGAATTCTGTTGGCATTGATATTTTTGTTACGAAAATTAAAATGATCTCTAAAGCTAATTTATTTTCTTTATAATATATTCCGCCCGCTCAGTTAAAAATATGGCCTGCCTATACGTCAATTACAATTACTTGCTATTACTATGACACTATATTGTGGCAACTGGCTGCGAGCGTAAACAAATGAGGACTTTTCACGTGCCACCTTGTAAAAGGTAAACCTCCTCTGCCAGAATTGTTTCCTTTGAGAAGAAAAGTGTTACATTTTGTGAAATACTTTGTCTTCTCCGCTCCCGCCGGAGGTTCGAGTCCTCCCCTGGGCATGTGTGTGTGTGTGTGTGTGCGTGTGTGTGTGTGTGTGTGTGTTTGTGTGTGTGTGTTGTCCTTAGCGGAAGTTAAACTTACGTTAATAGTGTGTAAGACTAGGGACTGATGTCCTCAGCAGTTAAGTCCCATAGACTTTACATACATTTGATCATTTTTCTTCGGATTTCACGAAAAACCACACACACACACACACACACACACACACGACTGTTACGAAATATGCATGCTCCTTACACAACAGTAGCCAAACTCTCCAAACTATCACTCCTGAAAGAAGGGTCTACTGTGGAGACATGGCTTAGCCACAGCCTGGGGGAGTGCTAGTTCTTCTAGGTTCGCAGGAGAGCTTCCGTAAAGCTTGGAAGGTAGGAGACGAGATACTGGCAGAAGAAAAGCTGTGAGGACCGGGCGTGAGTCGTGCTTCGGTAGCTCAGATGGTAGAGCACTTGCCCGCGAAAGGCAAAGGTCCCGAGTTCTAGTCTCGGTCGGGCACACAGTTTTAATCTGCCAGGAAGTTTCATATCAGCGCACACTCCGCTGCAGAGCGAAAATCTCATTCTTCCGTAAACCGTTGCTGGTTTCAATTCTGGGCCACCAGCAAGTGTAGGAGAGCGAACCGTTCAACAAAACATGATCGATATGGGCTTTCGGAGCCGAAGGCCCAAACATGTATCCTTCATGACTGCACGACACAAAACTTTACGCCTCGCCTGGCACCGTCAACAGCGACATCGGACTATTGATGACTGGAAACATGTTGTTTGCTCGGTCGAGCCTCGTTTCAAATTGTATCGAGCGGTTGTACGTATACGGATATGGAGACAACCTCATGAATCCATGGACCCTGCATGTCAGCATGTGACTGTTCAAGCTGGTGGAGACCCTGTAATGGTGTGGGGTGTGCGCAGTTCGAGTGATATGGGACCCCTTATACGTCTAGAGTCTACTCTGACAGGCGACACGTATGTAAGCATTCTGGCTGATCACCTGCATCCTTTCATGTCCGTTGTGCATTCCCACGGACTTGGGCAATTCCAGCAGGACAATGCGACACGTCCAGAATTGCTACACAGTGGCTCCAGGAACGGTGTTCTGAGTTTAAACACTTCCGCTGGCCACCAGACTCCCCAGACATGAACACTATTGAGCATATCTGGGATGCCTTGCAACGTGTTGTTCAAAAGAGATCTCCACCCCCTCGTGCTCTTACGGATATATGGACAGACTGCAGGATTCATGGTGTCAGTTCCCTCCAGTACTACTTCAGACATTAGTCGAGCTCACGCCACGTCGTGTTGCGGCACTTCTGCGTGCTCGCGGGGGCCCTACACGATATTAGGCAAGTGTACCAGTTTGTTTGGCTCTTCGATGTATTTGCAAATTCTCCTTTACAACATGGAGATGGAGTCAAACAAATTCTGCTGATCACGTCTCCCATGCGACGCCCAGCGTCGATGGAAAGCGTCGGTTCGTTTCCCATTATAAACAAAATTATTTTTAAAGTGGAATTTTAAGTGCCCATTCCACAGAGCGGTCCCAAATTAGTCCACTGCGTTACTCGCTGTATCAGTCTGTTTAACAGGAACAGTAAAACGCGAAGAATAATCAGTACTGCAGCAGAGACAGCACCGCCTTATTTCGCGCTGACTTGCTGCAGTCATTCGGAAGAGGTGCTCAGTTGCTGCTGGCGTACTGGTTACTCTTCGCGTTTTACTGTTCCTGTTAATACACACTGATACAGCGAGTAACGCAGTGGACTAATTTGGGACCGCTCAATCGAATGGGCGCGTATAACTTTACTTAAAAAATTATTTTGTTTGTAGTCGAAACAACAGATACTTTCAGTCGATATTGGACGTCGTATGAAAGACGAGATGAGCTGGATATCCTTTATGCTGACTCCAGCTATACACTGCATAAACGAAATTGCAAACGTCTGCCGAAACGCCAGAGAAAATCCACCGACACATAGGTAAGACATCCGGTATACACATACAGAGGGAACCATTGATTATGCCCGGGCCAAATATCTCACGAAATAAGCATCAAACGAAAAAAAACTACAAAGAAAGAAACTCGTCTAGCTTGAAGGGGGAAACCAGATGGCGCTCTGGTTGGCCCACTAGATGCCAGAGGTCAAACGGATATCAACTGCGTTTTTTTAAATGGGAACCCCCATTTTTATTACATATTCGTGTATTACGAAAAGAAATATGAATTAGTTGGACCACTTTTTTCGCTTTGTGATAGATGGCGCTGTAACAGTCACAAACGTATAAGTACGTGGTATCACGTAACATTCCCCCAGTGAGGATAGTATTTGCTTCGTGATACATTACCCGTGTTAAAATGGACCGTTTACCAATTGCGGAAAAGGTCGATATCGTGTTGATGTATGGCTATTGTGATCAAAATGCCCAACGGGCGTGCGCTATGTATGCTGCTCGGCATCCTGGACGACATTATCCAAGAGTCCGGACCGTTCGCCGGATAGTTATGTTGTTTAGGAAACCGGAAGTGTTCAGCCACATGTAGAACGTCAACCACGACCTGCAACAAATGATGATGCCCAAGTAGGTGTTTTACCTATTGTCACGGCTAAGCCACACATCAGTAGTAGACAAATTGCGCGAGAATGGGGAATCTGAGAAACGTCGGTGTTTAGAATGCTACATCAACATCGATTGCACCCGTACCATATTTCCATGCCACTGGCCACAAGAGAAATTACGGGACGATGACAGATGTTTTGCACGCTTTCTATTTAGCGACGAAGCGTCATTCACCAACAGTGGTAACGTAAACCGGCATAATATGCACTATTGGGCAACGGAAAATCCACGATGGCTGCAACGAGTGGAACATCAGCGACCTTGGTGGGTTAATGTATGGTGCGGCATTATGGGAGGAATGATAACTCGCCCCCATTTTATACACTCCTGGAAATTGAAATAAGAACACCGTGAATTCATTGACCCAGGAAGAGGAAACTTTATTGACACATTCCTGGGGTCAGATACATCACATGATCACACTGACAGTACCACAGGCACATAGACACAGGCAACAGAGCATGCACAATGTCGGCACTAGTACAGTGTATATCCACCTTTCGCAGCAATGCAGGCTGCTATTCTCCCATGGAGACGATCGTAGAGATGCTGGATGTAGTCCTGTGGAGCGGCTTGCCATGCCATTTCCACCTGGCGCCTCAGTTGGACCAGCGTTCGTGCTGGACGTGCAGACCGCGTGAGACGACGCTTCATCCAGTCCCAAACATGCTCAAGGGGGGACAGATCCGGAGATCTTGCTGGCCAGGGTAGTTGACTTACACCTTCTAGAGCACGTTGGGTGGCACGGGATACATGCGGACGTGCATTGTCCTGTTGGAACAGCAAGTTCCCTTGCCGGTCTAGGAATGGTAGAACGATGGGTTCGATGACGGTTTGGATGTACCGTGCACTATTCAGTGTCCCCTCGACGATCACCAGTGGTGTACGGCCAGTGTAGGAGATCGCTCCCCACACCATGATGCCGGGTGTTGGCCCTGTGTGCCTCGGTCGTATGCAGTCCTGATTGTGGCGCTCACCTGCACGGCGCCAAACACGCATACGACCATCATTGGCACCAAGGCAGAAGCGACTCTCATCGCTGAAGACGACACGTCTCCATTCGTCCCTCCATTCACGCCTGTCGCGACACCACTGAAGGCGGGCTGCACGATGTTGGGGCGTGAGCGGAAGACGGCCTAACGGTGTGCGGGACCGTAGCCCAGCTTCATGGAGACGGTTGCGAATGGTCCTCGCCGATACCCCACGAGCAACAGTGTCCCTAATTTGCTGGGAAGTGGCGGTGCGGTCCCCTACGGCACTGCGTAGGATCCTACGGTCTTGGCGTGCATCCGTGCGTCGCTGCGGTCCGATCCCAGGTCGATGGGCACGTGCACCTTCCGCCGACCACTGGCGACAACATCGATGTACTGTGGAGACCTCACGCCCCACGTGTTGAGCAATTCGGCGGTACGTCCACCCGGCCTCCCGCATGCCCACTATACGCCCTCGCTCAAAGTCCGTCAACTGCACATACGGTTCACGTCCACGCTGTCGCGGCATGCTACCAGTGTTAAAGACTGCGATGGAGCTCCGTATGCCACGGCAAACTGGCTGACACTGACGGCGGCGGTGCACAAATGCTGCGCAGCTAGCGCCATTCGACGGCCAACACCGTGGTTCCTGGTGTGTCCGCTGTGCCGTGCGTGTGATCATTGCTTGTACAGCCCTCTCGCAGTGTCCGGAGCAAGTATGGTGGGTCTGACACACCGGTGTCAATGTGTTCTTTTTTCCATTTCCAGGAGTGTAGATGGCAATCTAAATAGTGCAATGTATGCTGATTTCCTACGTAATTTTCTACCGATGTTACTACAAAATGTTTCCGTGAATGACAGAATGGCGATGTACTTCCGACATTATCCATGCCCGGCACATAGCATATTTCATGACAGTGGATTGGTCGTCGAAGCACCATACCATGGCCTGCAAGTTCACCGGATCTGACGTCCCCGGATTTCTTTCTGAGGGGAACGTTGAAGGATATTTGCTATCGTGATCCACCGACAACGCCTGGCAACATGCGTCAGCGCGTTGTGAATGCATGTGCGAACATTACGGAAGGCGAACTACTCGCTGTTGAGAGGAATGTCGTTACACGTATTGCCAAATGCATTGAGGTTGACGGACATCGTTTTGAGCGTTTATTGCATTAATGTGGTATTTATAGGTAATCACACTGTAACAGCATGCCTTCTCAGAAATGATAAGTTCACGAAGGTACATTTATCACATTGGAACAACCGAAATAAAATGTTCAAACGTACCTACGTTCTGTATTTTAATTTAAAAAACCTACCTGTTAGCAACTGTTCGTCTAAAATTGTGAGCCATATGTTTGTGACTATTACAGCGCCAACTATCACGAAGTGAAAAAAGTGGTCCAGCTAAAACATTCATATTTCTTTACGTAATACACGAATATGTAATAAAAAATGGGGGTTCCTATTTAGAAAAACGCAGTTGATATCCGTTTGACCTATGGCAGCGCCATCTAGCGGGTCAACCAGAGCGCCATCTGGTTTCCCCCTTCAAGCTAGACGAGTTTCGTTCTTTGTAGTTTTTTCGTTTGGGGCTTATTTCGTGAGATATTTGGCCCGGTCACGGTCAATGGACCTTCCAGTATATATAGTGCCCATGATCAAAATTCCATTTCCTGTAGAAAGCGAAACACTACTCAGAATGGCGTCAAATTTTAAGAACATATTGTTCACGCAGGGGGAAACTTCATGGAGCGTAAAAATTTAAGGAAAATTTGACAATTGGTGGCTATGTAAGCGTCAGAATATACACGCCAACAAATGCGAGGCACACGGTTGTTCCTTAGTTTGCTTCCGAGGCGCCCAAGACAACTGAGTCCAAAAAGGATCGCGTGCTACTGGTAGGCTCTTCTCCAAGAACGATGACTGTGTGCCAGTAGCCGTGCAGAAGTCAAGTGCATGAAAATAGGCATTGTTCTGAGATCTGTCTAGCGTCTGGAGAAAATGATTACAAATTTCGAAAAGACAGGTTCTTCTGAAGTGCAATGTGGCCGATGGAGGAAAGCAGCTGATTCGGCTTCTGTCGAAGATGTGCCCTCAGCATTAGAGTAGGGCAGGAAAGGCTCGAGCGTTGGCGTGCAAACATCCAGTGTACTTGGAACGTTGGACATGTCTGCGAGTACGGTGCATAAAATCCTACGAAATGGCTCAAAAAAGTTCAAATGGCTCTAAGCACTATGGGACTTAACATCTCAGGTCATCAGTCCCCCAGAACTTAGAACTACTTAAACCTAACTAACCTAAGGATATCACACACATCCATGCCCGAGGCAGGATTTGAACCTGCGACCGTAGCGGTCGCGCGGTTCCAGACTGAAGCAATCCTACGAAATATCCTGCACTAGTATCCATACAAAGTCACCCATGTTCAGGAGTTGCTTCCTGCTGACCTTTCAGCAAGACAAACGTTCGTTCTGAAATATCTTGCGCTCGTGGAAGTGGACAATGAATGGTGATGGGCCATTCGGTGGACATACGAATCCCACTTTTGCATCTCCAAGGACAAGCCAATATGCAATTCAAGGACATGAGTCCCGCGGGTTCTGCTACCTGTAAAGTCATTGTTAAACGGTATGAGAGTCTTTTGCCACTAACGTCATTCCACCCCTTCATCAGCGTGTGTGTGTGTGTGTGTGTGTGTGTGGGTAGGATCATTTTTATGTACGATGGGGCACCTCCGCACATTGGACAGCTGGTGAAGTTGCTACTTCAGGGGCGTTGCGGAAATGCTAGAATTATCAACCGCCGTTCCCCTACAACCTGGCCGCCAAGTACACCTGATCTTAATCCGCGTGGCTTCTCGCTGTAGGGTTATCTGAAATATGTGTTCAGTGCTCCAATTACGAACGTAGCTCAACTGAAGGAACAAATTGCGCATCGCATTCTGAACGAGATTCCCGAGACACTTCGACGTGCTGTGGAATATGGTACTTTACGATTTCAACCTGTGGTAGAAGACGATGGCCATGTCTCGCGTCAGTCTCACGACAATTAGAAGGCGGTGTCATTTTGTTTTTTATGCGGTTTTCGATCTAAGGACAACTAAAAATACACTCCTGGAAATGGAAAAAAGAACACATTGACACCGGTGTGTCAGACCCACCATACTTGCTCCGGACACTGCGAGAGGGCTGTACAAGCAATGATCACACGCACGGCACAGCGGACACACCAGGAACCGCGGTGTTGGCCGTCGAATGGCGCTAGCTGCGCAGCATTTGTGAACCGCCGCCGTCAGTGTCAGCCAGTTTGCCGTGGCATACGGAGCTCCATCGCAGTCTTTAACACTGGTAGCATGCCGCGACAGCGTGGACGTGAACCGTATGTGCAGTTGACGGACTTTGAGCGAGGGCGTATAGTGGGCATGCGGGAGGCCGGGTGGACGTACCGCCGAATTGCTCAACACGTGGGGCGTGAGGTCTCCACAGTACATCGATGTTGTCGCCAGTGGTCGGCGGAAGGTGCACGTGCCCGTCGATCTGGGACCGGACCGCAGCGACGCACGGATGCACGCCAAGACCGTAGGATCCTACGCAGTGCCGTAGGGGACCGCACCGCCACTTCCCAGCAAATTAGGGACACTGTTGCTCCTGGGGTATCGGCGAGGACCATTCGCAACCGCCTCCATGAAGCTGGGCTATGGTCCCGCACACCGTTAGGCCGTCTTCCGCTCACGCCCCAACATCGTGCAGCCCGCCTTCAGTGGTGTCGCGACAGGCGTGAATGGAGGGACGAATGGAGACGTGTCGTCTTCAGCGATGAGAGTCGCTTCTGCCTTGGTGCCAATGATGGTCGTATGCGTGTTTGGCGACGTCCAGGTGAGTGCCACAATCAGGACTGCATACGACCGAGGCACACAGGGCCAACAACCGGCATCATGGTGTGGGGAGCGATCTCCTACACTGGCCGTACACCACTGGTGATCGTCGAGGGGACACTGAATAGTGCACGGTACATCCAAACCGTCATCGAACCTATCGTTCTACCATTCCTAGACCGGCAAGGGAACTTGCTGTTTCAACAGGACAATGCACGTCCGCATGTATCCCGTGCCACCCAACGTGCTCTAGAAGGTGTAAGTCAACTACCCTGGCCAGCAAGATCTCCGGATCTGTCCCCCATTGAGCATGTTTGGGACTGGATGAAGCGTCGTCTCACGCGGTCTGCACGTCCAGCACGAACGCTGGTCCAACTGAGGCGCCAGGTGGAAATGGCATGGCAAGCCGTTCCACAGGACTACATCCAGCATCTCTACGATCGTCTCCATGGGAGAATAGCAGCCTGCATTGCTGCGAAAGGTGGATATACACTGTACTAGTGCCGACATTGTGCATGCTCTGTTGCCTGTGTCTATGTGCCTGTGGTTCTGTCAGTGTGATCATGTGATGTATCTGACCCCAGGAATGTGTCAATAAAGTTTCCCCTTCCTGGGACAATGAATTCACGGTGTTCTTATTTCAATTTACAGGAGTGTATATGTCATTTTTATTTTTATGTGGTTTTTGGCACAAGGACGATTAAAAACCAATGTCAGCTTGCTTTTTACGGGTTTTTTAGCCACAGGACAATTAAAAATCGATTCTCCCATCCGACGTGGTACGACCATGTAGTGGTGGATGGGCTTACCTATCTGACACTACCAGGACCGCTGACTGCCGAACTTATGCAGCCATGCACATTGTACAGTACCGATGATGTAATGTGCAACTGAAATCATAGCCGACATAATGGGATTCATCTGTCATTTGTAGAAGACACCATTCCAATCTATTGGATTTTTTGCCGTGACGTTTCTCCCTGCGTCAAAAACATGCTGTTCAACTTTGCCGTCACTCTGAGCAGTGGTTGTCTTTCACAGCGCTTTAACGGGAACTCCATTTCCATCGGTATCTATACTGTGCAAACTACTATCAAGTACTCTGAAAATGATACTTCCCAGTCTCTGTACCAATTACTAAGGCATCTTCTCATTGCACTCGTGTATGGAGAGTGGAAAGAATGATAGTTTAAATCTCTCTTTGTGTGTTGTAATTAGTCCACGTCTTCTTGATCCACAGAAGCGATATGCAGGAGGTTATAGTGCGTTTCAAGACTACTTACCGAAATCCGATTCTTGAAACTTTAAGAGTGTGCTTTCATGGGACAGTGTCTATCTTCAAGCGTCTGCCAAGTAAGTTTTTCAACATCTCTGCAACGTTCACCCATTTATATGTAGTAAATTTACTTAACTGAAGCTGTTGTTATTGAAGGCCTGCCTTTTAATTAAATTAAGAGCTGTTTCGCAATTTGGGTTACCTGAAACGCTTAATAATCAAGGTCTACCTGTTTTTATTGCCCTGTTATTAAAATCTGATGTCTTACTCAGTCTGTGTAGCAATTAACTGAAATTGTGACTGTCTAACTGTTTCAGAGGTATTTATGTCAACAAGGTAGCAACAGGAAATAACAAGTGATGGTCCGTGGGCCCTAACCCTTCGCCTTACATCCCTTTATCCATAATTGTAGGTTTCAACTGATTTACGAGGAAGGCGGGTGGGTGGGGCCCCGGCATAGAAGAAACACGTTATCGCTGCAGCTCAGGAAACACCATCGGCTCACACAGTTTAAGATATCCTGTTAACAAACAACCAAGGTCAGTATTGACTCAGGAAAAGCAAACGACAGCCTCAGTTCAAGGAACCAACTGGCGGTGACATAGATCAGCTAAGAAATCGCAATGATCGCAATAGATCTTTAGGTATTGTGTATATTTCTATTGTCTATTGTCAAATCACAATTTATGAAACATGTTTACATTTTATTAATAGGATTAAGTAGAAATAATTAATATTTGTCATGTTGGAAATAATTGTGGTAGCAGGGAATGTCTGCACCAAAGTATTGTTGACAAGAGAGACCACAAATTGATATAATTTTAAAAAGGGCGGGAGAAACCGCATATGGATACATTTTAAGAAAAGAGCGGGAGAGACCGCGCATTGATACATTTTGTAATGGTAGCAGGGATTGTCTGCACCAGAAAGCATTGTTGCCAGGAGAGACCGCACTTCAGCGTTCGTAGGAAGTCAGTAGTAAGGGAGATGTGAAGCGAGTTGGTAGCAGGTCTGAAGCGAGGAGCAGTGTGCCTGCCAGCCACCAGCTATGATCTACAAGAGATTATATACGGATGTACAGAGATGTCAACTAACTATTATCATAAGAGGAACTAATATTATTGAATTATTTTCTTTGTGAAATTCAAGACTACTGAAGGTATGTTTGCGCAATGCTAGTTGTAAGATTATTGTAAAAAGTAAGTCCCATTTGAACGTCTGTAAAATCATTTCATTACCAGCAGTAAATATTTGAAGCGTTTTCAGAATGTAATTAATTTTTGCCAGCAATGTTGCATTACTGATTATAATCCATCCCAAAAACCATTAACGAAAAACTTTGCACAATTTTAATTGTTGTCAAGAAAAAGTGTAACTATAAACAGTTGATAGAGTATAGTAAACCAGAGTAAGTATATTCATGTCGCATTTCGGTGTAGCAGTCATATGGCGATCCAGTAACAGTGAAAAAGGTAAGGAACAGTTTTGGGTTATTGCAGATAACGACTGAGGGTCACGACGACGACACATTGTATGTTTCGTCGAAATAATCAGAAAATCACTTTTAATAAGCAGCAATTAAATTTGTATGCGAAGATTGAGAAAGAGAGTAAATTTCAATGGGAAGATTTCATTTGCTATTATTAAGCTAGAGATAGAAATCCTAAGGGAAGATTACATAGGTTATTGTAAAAGGGAAGGTTATCAATAACAAAAGAGATATAGAGGAGACGGGAAGGTTTCACTTGGCGACATCCACTCGGTAAGACTCTTTAGTGAATCTACTGTGAAAATGAATATACTGACTCTGACAATTGTATGAATAAGCTAGTGTTAAGTGGCGCAACGCTTATACTAAACTGTATACCTTTAATTCACAGCCCATCGGCAATTTGTTTGCTCTATTGATTCTGCGTTGAAAACTATTTGTTCAGTGTTAAATCCGATTTGAACAGTGATATATTTTGTTGCGTGTGTTAATTATAGACAATGTCCCGCAGAATAATTACTCGTTCTCAATGCGATAAAAGTGTAGAAAATAGTGACGAGAAATTCTTTTCAGGAATAGACAGAAATAATACGTGTGAAAAACGCGGTAGTGAAACATTAGGTGAACAGACATTCGAGAGCAGTAATAATATGGATTCTTTTGACGAACAATCAACTTCAGAAATGCCAACTGATAATGAGACATTAGTGCAATATAATTTGTTTTTAAACACAACAGATGCTATACAGTCATAAATTACGCGTAGCAGACATAATAGTTTCAGTAATGAAACCACTATAATGCAGTCAAACAGTGTGACTCCATTACGTGCCGAAACAGATTCAAACGGTACACAGCTACACAATCTGCGTAACAGATACCACAGTTTTATTGACAAAAATTCCGAAACCACGGAAGAGGTGACACGATTACAATCGTCTGAGGATGTAGAAATGAACACAGATGTACAACCTTTAACAACGAATACAAATACACACAGAAGTCAATCCGAAACGGATCCAATTATGGCATTTTTGCTACAAATGAGACAAGACATGAATCAAAATTTTAACAGAAGGGCACAAGAATCAGTAGACCTAAAAAACGAAATCAAGGCAGAACGCACACACACAGATCAGAAATTAGACAAAATGTACCAAAATCTAAAACACGAAATCAAAGTAGAAATTCAAGCAGTCACTGAAAAATCAAACCAAGAATTACACGCATTCGCAGTAAGCATACGAGAAACAATGACAGAGAACTTTTCTAAACAAAACGCTCACATTGATGAACGTTTTAACAATCACACAGAAAACTGTTTGATGCATCACCGCAAACTGGTGCTATCGCAGAATAAATAACGAAAAGAACTATCACAAACAATTAATAAATAGCGACAGGACGACAAAAAAAGTGTTTGCTCAGGGAAAAACTTACGTGGACAATCACATACACTCGATTTCGGGAGAAATTGAAACGGTTAAGGAGACAAATATTCGAATACAAGAGAGGCTCAGGGAAATCCAGTCACATACAATTGAGGCGAAAATTTCTACACACACTGAAATCCAGAATATTAGGGATAAATTAACAGAAGAAGTTCTGACACTAACTGACATAATGGAACACACAGAAATCAATCAAGACTCAGAAAATTTGAAAGCAGATTTTAAGAAAGTAACCAAAAGTAATCGTAAATTACGAAACGAATTGACAGAAAAGATCAACGAACTCACTACAAGAATAGACCTGTTAGATACTACCAATGAGAATAAATCAGATGACACTACACCAGTCTCAGTTCAACAGATGTCTAATAGTAAAGATACGCAAATTACAAATGTGCAACAAACGATCGCAGACCTAGAATCGCTTAATAATTTGTTACATCCGGAAATCAATTCTTTACAGCAAAGGATAGCTCACACACAAGAAACAACTGCATAAAATCAATTCCAACAGAACACACACCACTACGACATGCCTCAGATGCACAATACATATAATGTCGGTAGACGTCAGAGAGTAAGAGATCTTAACCAGGCAGAAAGACACACAAATTCATATTCACAACATTACGAAAATAATTACACACAAAGACATGACTGTTTCGACCATGAGCATTTCCTTTCAGTGAGAAAGTTTAAAACACTTAAAAACGACAGGACGCAAACACATCCACTGGACTGGATCCAACAATACAATCACGGCCAGTTCAACGTAAGCTAGAATTTATTATTAGTTTTCTTGAAGGGGAACCAGCGAGAAGAATGCGACCAATTGCTATAGAGTGTTTTTCAGTAGAAGCATTCCAGGAAGCATTTCTAGCAGCATATTGGTCAGATACCACACAGAATAGCATTAAAGATCTGCTAATTACTCTACCAAATTTCGAGAATTCTACTTTCCCAACAATCACACAATTTTTCGAGTATATGGTTGAACAAAACCAATACCTCAATGAGCCATACAGTCAATCCGCATTAATACAGCTGTGTATTTCAAAACTCCCCAGAGCATTGAAAGTGTCATTATTAACAGGCGTGTACGCATTTAGAGACATCCTGCAATTGCTAGAGGTACACCAGGCAGATTATGCGTTTGTTAATAAGAACTTTTCATGACATAACGCAAACCGGACAACCAATAATAATTTTGAGCAAACACGATTTAGCAATAACAATCATAATCAACGCTTTCGCAGCGAATATGAAAACTTTAATCGAGAATACACACAGGGATTCCATGAACAGCAGTATAATAACAATGTACATTACAATTCAAGACAACAAAAGAGCCATCCAAATAACACGACACATATACGAGAGGAAATGCCAAACCGGTCAAACTTTCACATGACTCATCGCCAAGAAAGGCGACAGGTGCAAACAATTACATGGGTCAGCCGCAAAATACATAAAACGATCAAAGACAGCCTTTTCAGAGAAACGCGCGTGCCTCGCCATATAACCACAGTTATGAGGACAGAAGGAGAGAAAACGATCACCGACCGCAAAGGACATTCTACAATGATAATTTTCATAGAAATTCAAACAGAGCACAACAACCAAGTTATCGTATTAATGTACCAGACACAAGATTTCATCCGACACCTACCGCTAATAATCAAAACGGTAGAACAGTACAGCTCATAGAAAACACACAACACTCCCCAACAGAAAATGAAATGTCATAACATTTATGACTAGAGATAGCCTGTGATGAATCTCTAAATAACGACACTATGGATAAGGACAAAGAAAATATAACGATAGATAATGCCATTACATTCGACGACGTGCGAGACACATTGTTACAAGAAAAACCGATCATGCAGAAAACTATATGCCACCCAATAATCCAGATAAATTTAAAGTCACAAAATATTTTGGCAATAATTGATTCAGGCTCACCAATGCGCGTAATTAACGAAGACACATTTAACAGATGCAATAGCGATAATGATTATCCAGTATTCCCGTTACACAAAACTAAAGTTAAGGGAGCATTTCCAGGAAAAATCATTGAAGTCAAAAGACATACACAATTAACGTTTGTTTTTACAGGGCAAACTTTCCACACCAATTGTTGGATAGTTCCACATTTGACAACTGATATAATATTAGGAATGAATTTTCTCGTACAGAACGACGCAAAGATTGACTTTAAATCGTCATACCTAACATTACAGAAGGAAGACAGTGAAGTGGTAGTGAGATTTCAAAACACAGTATCCTCAGAAGGACAAAATATGGACAGGATCGAGATTATTGCAGATTCTAAAGATAACGATTGTTATCTCATACTATACACGAATACACATAATAACGACATGGCAGAGGAACAGGAGTATAATGTATTAGAGACAATTACACGCAAGGCTGGAGACAGTATAGCAAAAGACGACACAGAGCGCAAAGAATTAGAAAATATTCTTGTGCAACATAAAACAGTTTTTAACAATGTTCCAGGAACGATGACAGGATTTATGTACGAATTTCAGGTGAAACCACACGAGACTTTCAAAGCAAAACACTATCCAATCCCGCATATATACACAGAAGCAGTTAAGAAAGAGTTACGAGCATTTACTGATCGGGGTATAATTGAACCAGCAGCAAGCCAATATATAAATCCATTACACATCGTTGAAAAGAAGGATGGATCACTCCGTTTACTTTTACATTCACGTGAGGTTAATAAAATAATCATTACAGAAACTGTCCGACCACAGACGTTAGAAGAGTTACTGCAAAAGTTTCATGGCACCTCTATTACAGGACATAGAGAGAGAGCAGCGGAAAGAGATTTTAACGCTTTGGCGAGAGAAGAGCAACGCAAAAATCAGACATAATTACACTATACATCAAAATATTCTGTTTATTCTCTCGTACCCAGACGGCAACAATTGGCTTTTATGCATTCCAGAAGGGATCAGAAACAAATTGAAATGGTATACGCGCCTAAGCTATGCACATTACGGAGCTAGGAAATGCTGCCTAATTCTTCGACAAAATTGTCACTTCAACAATATGGAAAAACACATTCGCAAAGTTATAGCATCCTGCAAGATATGTCAGAAAGCTAAATCATCTACAGTATCACATATTCCACCACTGTATCCCATCATACTGGGTAAGTTAAGACACATGACAGCAGTAGATCTTTTCGGTCAAATCCGCAGAACAAGTAAAGGTTATAGTTATATTCTAGTAGCCGTAGAACTGACATGCAAATTTGTAACATTTTCTCCACTAAGGAAAGCAACAGCTAGATCAGTATCAAGAGCATTTGTAAGAGATTTTCTATCAATAGTAGGACATGTACAGAAGGTTATTTCAGATAACGGACCGCAGTTTAGGTCAGACATATGGAAACAAATGTTAGAGAGTAAGAACATAACACCAATTTACATATCAAGATTTCACAGTTCTTTTAACCCGTCAGAAAGAATAATGAAAGAGATCGGGAAACTTGGTAGAATTTTTTGCCACAGAAAGCATACAACATGGGACGAATACATTTCACAGTTTCGGGAAGTAATAAATGCAATACCTAATGAGTCAACGATGCTCTCACCAACTGTACTACTGACGAATAAAGACCCACCGAATAAAATTACTGAAATGATTACTTTTACAAAGAAGCGTAGACTTCGTCATTGTGAGATAACAGACATGGCACTAGCGAACATTAAACGAGCTGCAGATCGTCCGAAGAGACAGCAGAAGCAGGTAAGTAGATTACGCAAGTACGAGATTGGCGATAAGGTACTAGTTCGTACCCGTTGTCTGTCACACAAAGGGAAGAAACGATGCAAAAAATTTGAACTTCTGTACGCAGGACCGTACAGAATTCGAAATATTCCGTAGGCTAATATAGTACACATTGAGACACTCAGAACAAAAAAATCGAGAGGAAACCATCATATGTCAAACATAAAGAAATTCTTAAAATAGAAAAACCTTCTTACAGGGATACATATAGACAGAGTACAACAATGAGCTTTTTGACACATTCCAGCCAGCCCGAATACAGTGAGCTACTAATGGGTTATTTACGTGCATAACAGGTCACCTCGATTCGACCGCAGATAAATACACTGAACATTAATAGCAGTCTTAGAAGCGTTCTCGCAGGACTTTAGTTCACATTATGTAAGGTAAGTGAAGCAATTAACAGGGCTACTTTAAAAGTAAATGTATAACACGTAAAAATAATTTTCATACAGTAGTAGCAATTAGATGTATTCTTTAACCCGTGCACTTAGCATTGTTGTCATAGTTCACCAAAATAAATGTAGTTTAAATTATAAGTATTGAATATGGAGAAATGTGGATAAATGCTTTACAGGTCATGCCGAGAGCTGACGCTATTTTCCAGATGCAGAAGAGATGTTGAAGTCATGCCGTGCGCTGACGATTATTAACCATGAATATTTTGTTATAGGTAATACAGAGAGATATTGAAGTCATGCCGTGCGCTGATGATTATTAACAATGAATATTTTATTATAGGCTATGCAGAGAGATGACACGAGGTACAAAGGCGAGAGGAGAATGAAGATGTTAGTATGTAAGAAATATAATTTAGTAATGGTTTATTTTGATAACAGGTGACACAGCGCAGCGCAGCACTACGGATGGAGAAACCACATTAAATTGCTTACTATATGTACATTGCTATTCGAAAAATTTTTTCTGCATTGAACATGATATCTTTTACATCAGATACATACATTGGAAAAACAGATCACACCAAATGTCAGCATACCGAGTCGCACTCTACGTAAAATACAAATGTTTTCTCTTGAATAACAATGACGATGTGTGCTACACAACTCAAACATAATATATAGTCGACTGACAATATTAATCGTAACTGACAAACACATTACCGAACATACTGAAGTCACAGAAAGTGACATATTTTGTCAAAATGTACGTTCATATTTCAAAAATTGTGAATTCACAACCTGTGAAGTAATATAACAGTGTCTTTATGTAATTATTTATATGAGAACCAGATTATGATTTATTTAGAGTCACAGAAAGTGACATAGTTTGTGCAAAGGTACTTGTCTATTTTATTTAAAATGTTGATGCCTAAATGTACTACTAAATTCCACTTACAGAAATATTTGTTTATGTTACTGACTGTCAGGTAATTTTTAAAAGTAAAATAAATAATTTTATGAGCACAAAGGACAGAGATGATGTAAAATTGGTAATAACGGTATCAACCATATCTGTGAACCTTTTCACAAAATGATTATACCTGTACCTTAATTCCTGTGCATCCCATGGTTATGGAGCACAAACAAAGTGAATAGTGAACCACGTTACTTCAATCTATAATGTTTTCTATGAGGTGTCGCCATACTAAGCTGCACACCACAGTCATGACGTACGTCAATAGTTGCTTGCATACCAAGATGCACACCATCACTACTAACGGACAATTGGAGTTGGAACTTGTACCTGATGTAGCTGCGGCAACTCAGGCAATTCGACAGTTAACTTAGTGTTTGAGTACACTAAAACTATGGATCAAAAATTCGACAGAATCACATGGCGAAACCTGGTGTTGTGCTATGTGAGGGAAAGAAACGGACTTTTGAGTGCATTCACAGACCGTTGCCAGTGCTTTGACCATGCTATCCAATTCCTTTTTTTTCCCCTCCTTGAATATGGTACTAATACATGCCAATTTTGCCAGAAAAAAATTATAATGAAACATAAATTATGTTCTAATTTTTTGCCATGAATTACTGTTAGAGATATAAAATAACTTTTACTACCCGATGTACACTTCCAACTTACTGACTCATTATTTGTATATTTTGATGTATACTCTTTTGAATATTCTCTTTGTTAGACTTAGGAAAACAAATTCTTATGACAGTATATGTATGTGCTTTGTTGAAAGAAATATTTTATCATTAACTTACTTATTACTACACATACTTCTATAATCAAATTTTCTCCTTAATTCAAGTCCAAATGACTTAACGATGTAGGAAAATTTTAACGAAACCCAGTGGAGGGTTATGCAAGACGTGTTTATTTCTATTGTCTATTGTCAAATCACAATTTATGAAAGATGTTTATATTTTATTAATAGGATTAAGTAGGAATGATTAATATTTGTCATGTTGGAAATAATTGTGGTAGCAGGGAATGTCTGCACCAAAGTATTGTTGACAAGAGAGACCACAAATTGATATAATTTTAAAAAGGGCGGGAGAAACCGCACATGGATACATTTTAAGAAAAGAGCGGGAGAGACCGCGCATTGATACATTTTGTAATGGTAGCAGGGATTGTCTGCACCAGAAAGCATTGTTGGCAGGAGAGACCGCACTTTGGCGTTCGTAGGAAGTCAGTAGTAAGGGAGATATGAAGCGAGTTGGTAGCAGGTCTGAAGCGAGGAGCAATGTGCCTGCCAGCCACCAGCTATGATCTACAAGAGATTATATACGGATGTACAGAGATGTCAACTAACTATTATCATAAGAGGAACTAATATTATTGAATTATTTTCTTTGCGAAATTCAAGACTACTGAAGGTATGTTTGCACAATGCTAGTTGTAAGATTATTGTAAAAAGTAAGTCCCATTTGAACGTTTGTAAAATCATCTCATTACCAGCAGTAAATATTTGAAGCATTTTCAGAATATAATTAATTTTTGCCAGCAATGTTGCATTACTGATTATTATCCATCCCAAAAACCATTAACGTAAAACTTTGCAAAAATTTTATTGTTGTCAAGAAAAAGTGTGACTATCAATTACGTAACTTCAGTCAAATTAATTAAAGAATAACGTCAGCTTTGCTATTAAAGAATATTGTCAGCTTTGGTAATAAATACAGCCACTTATTATGACAGCCCACCAGCAGTTAATAGAGTATAGTAAACCAGAGTAAGTATATTCATGTCGCAGTTCGATGTAGCAGTCAGATGGCGATCTAGTAACAGTAAAAAAGGTAAGGAACAGTTTTGGGTTATTACAGATAACGACTGAGGGCCACGACGACGACACATTGTATGTTTCGTCGAAATAATCAGAAAATCACTTTTAATAAGCAGCATTTAAATTTGTATGCGAAGATTGAGAAAGAGAATTAATTTCAAAGGGAAGATTTCATTTGCTATTATTAAGCAAGAGATAGAAATCCTAAGGGAAGGTTACATAGGTTATTGTAAAAGGGAAGGTTATCAATAACAAAAGAGGTATAGCGGAGACGGGAAGGTTTCAGTATCAGTAAGAAAATATCAGTTAAGACCTCAAAATAAAGAATTTAACTGAAGTTCTCGAACCAAAGTTGAATCTTGCCGATTCCCAAGGGCGGGGGGGGGGGGGGGGGGGGGGGATGGGGGGGGGGGCAGAGTTCAGCACACCTCTCTCATCGGTGTGCCACGTCCCAGAGCTGGCTACGCACGAAGACGGCACTCGAAGTCAGCCACGGATTCAAATCGGCCCACAAATATGCCCAGCAGCTGTTCGCCGGACTCCGTGCCGAAAACGCTTAAGCAAGTGCTCGCCTTATTGCTCGCCGGGCGGACCCCTCACACCGTCCTCCTCGCTCCACTACCACTCCCCAACTCGCCACGCCACAGCATGCCCCGTCCCCACTAACAACATCTAGCAAAGATCTTAGTGGCCACAAACCAGAGGGGCATCACACGGCAGATCGAGCTAGTGGCGCCAGGGTTTCTAAAGGCGACGCCATCAGCCCCGCCACGGCTCATAAAAGAGTCTTTCTTGCGTACACACAAATACGCACACACACAAACACACACGCGCGCGCGCGCGCGCTTGTGCGCGCGTGCACTGAAATGCATTATGTCACCGCTTTCAACAAAAATTAATACATTAGTATGAAAGAAGAGAATGTAGTACTAAAGCAAATACACTGACTTCACAAAAGCCATGGAATAGCCATCTACAGATGGCGGTAGTACCGACACCCCCGGGATAACAAGGCCGCCCAGCAGTGTTAGTGACGTCACACTAAGCGGCCCGTAGCCGACGCAGCAGTCCACGGACACCTCCGTACAGACGCGCCTGATGCTAACCATCTTCTGTCCGTCACACAGAAAGGAGCGAACTATAATTCGAACCAAAGACCAAATTATGTATATTCTTGTAAACAGCATAAAGGTTCATAACGAAATACCGATTACATATACGGGCAGGAATAGGTTCTAGAACTTCTCTGAAAAGTGTTTATCTTCAGTACCAGAATGAACATCAAATTGTCAGGTTTTCCAAATAGAAAAGCACTTTGTTAGTAACAGACAGTAATAATGAGACTTGCAGCTGGTGATTTCTACGTGGAAAAGGAAATAAGCTGTAGGGAGATTGAAAATGGTAAGTAAAGAGAGCCTCAGCCTTTTGCTCACATTCTTATATGTAATGCACTTAGTTGTTTTTCATTTCCTTACCTTTCATAACATTTTTAATATTGTTTCAAGAAGTGTATCTCCAATAGCAGAGTGAACTTCAAATTGTCAGGCTTTTCTTAAAGGAAAGAGCAGTCCCTTAGTATCACAATGCAAGACAGAATATTGTGTTCAGTGATGTCTATGTTAAAAGGAGAATATTTGATATCTATCTTTTGTTTCCATTCTTTATTACTGGGGATACACTTGTAAAAATTCTTGAAAAGAGCTGTCACCATGAACATATGAGTAAATTCACAATAGTCATGTGTTTTATGAGATAAAGCGAACTCTTGTTACCTTATTATAAACGAAAGTTGTGAGGGTTTTGCTATGTATGACAGTGTTTAATTCAGTGTAATAGCTTGAAAATGTTAAGTCCTGCTGTCAGTTGGCATTTGTCACCACCTGTATGCGAGTTTTAAAGCTAAATAGTGTTCTGACAATTATAAAATAGTGGCAAAGTTCCTCAATCGATTAAACTTATTCCTGCTCGTATATGTAATCGGTATTTCGTTATGAACCATTATGCTGTTTACAAGAATATATTTAATTTGGTCTTTGGTTCGAATTATAGTTCGCTCCTTTCTGTATGACGGACAGAAGATCGTTAGCATCAGGCGCGTCTGTACGGAGGTGTCCGTGGACTGCTGCGTCGGCTATGGGCCGCTTAGTGTGACGTCACTAACACTGCTGGGCGGCCTTGTTATCCCGGGGGTGTCGGTAGTACTATGGCGTACACAACGTATAAACGAGCAACTGTCATATGTACTTAGATGATTCCTGTGAAAAGATTTCAGACGTGATTGCGGCCGCACGATGAGAATTTACAGACTTTGAACTCGGATTCTTAGTTGGAGCTAGGTGCATGGGACATTCCATTTCGGACACCGTTAAGGAATTAAATATTCCGAGGTCCACAGTGTCAAGAGTCTGCCGACAATATCAAGTTTCAGGCACCACCTCTCACCGCGGGCAACGCAGTGGCCGATAGCCTTCACTTAACGACCGAGAGCAGTGGTGTTTGCGTAGAATTGTCAGTACTAACAGGGAAGCAACACGAAATCAAATAACCTCAGAAATCAAAGTGGGACGTACGCTGGACAGCGAAACCTGGCGATAATAGGCTATGGCACCAGACGACCGACGCGAGTACCTTTGCCTGCAGCGCTTCTCCTGGTCTCGTGACCACATCGGTTGGACCCTAGGCAACGGAAAAACGGTGGCCTGGCCAGATGAATCCAGATTTCAGTTGGCAAGAGCTAACCGTAGGACCCCACGAAGCCATGGGTCCAAGACGTCAACAAGGCGCTGTACAAGATGGTGGTGGCCCCATAATGGTGTGGGCTCTGTTTACATGGAGTGGTCGGCGTCCTCTGGTCCAACTGAATCATTCAGTGACTGGATATTATTATATTCGGCTACTTCGTGTACATTTGCAGCCATTCGTGGACTTCATGTTCCCAAGCAACGGTGGAAACTTTATGGATGACAATGAGCAATGTCAGAACACAGCAGACAGTTCGAGTGAATGATTTGGCTACCCAAGTCACCCAACTTAAATCCACTTGAACATTTATGGGACATAATCGAGAGGTCACAAAAGTCTGCACCGTCAACACTTTCGCAGTTGTGGACGGCTATACAGGCAGCATGGCTCAGTACTTCTGCAGGGGACTTCCAGCGTCGTGTTGTGCCCATGACACGTCGAGTTTCTGAGGACAAAAGGAGGTCAGACAAGAGGAGGTACTTTTGTCAACTCAGTATATATATGATTCACAAATCACCACATCAAGTACAGATGAGCTAGCCATACTTAAACATACTAAAACCTCCAACCTAATGGATTAGGTGGGAATTTTGGTAGTTCACATAAATTTAAAACGTGTTTCACACTACATCTACATCTACGTGGATACTCTGCAAATCACATTGAAGTGCCTGGCAGAGGGTTCATCCAACCACCTTCCCATTCCCGTCTCGTATAGCGCGCGGAAAGAATGAACACCTATATCTTTCCGTACGAGCTCTGATTTCCCTTATTTTATCTTGGTGATCGTTCCTCCCTATGTAGGTCGGTGTCAATAAAATATTTTCGCATTCGGGGGAGAAAGTTGGTGATAGGAATTTCGTGAGAAGATTCCGTCGCAACGAAAAACGCCTTTCTTTTAATGATGTCCAGCCAAATCCTGTATCATTTCTGTGACACTCTCTCCCATATTTCGCGATAATTCAAAACGAGCTGCCTTTCTTTGAACTTTTTCGATATACTCCGTCAGTCCTATCTGATAAGATTCCCACAGCGCACAGCAGTATTCTAAAAGAGGACGGACAAGCGTAGTGCAGGCAGTCTCCTTAGTAGTTCTGTTACATTTTCTAAGTGTCCTGCCAATAAAACGCAGTCTTTGGTTAGCCTTCCCCACAACATTTTTTATGTGTTCCTTCCAATTTAAGTCGTTCGTAATTGTAATACCTAGGTATTTAGTTGAATTTACGGCTTTTAGATTAGACTGATTTATCGTGTAACCGAAGTTTGAGGTCCTTTCAGCACTCATGTGGATGACCTCACACTTTTCGTTATTTAGGATCAACTGCCACTTTTCGCACCATTCAGATTTTTCCTCTAAATCGTTTTGCAGTTTGTTTTGATCTTTTCATGACTTTATTAGTCGATAAACAACCGAAGACGGCTCCTCAGATTGTCTCCCAAATCGTTAATGTAGATAAGGAACAGCAAAGGGCCTTTAACACTACCTTGGGGAACGCCAGAAATCACTTCTATTTTAGTCGATGACTTTCCGTCAATTACTACGAACTGTGACCTCTTTGACAGCAAATCACAAATCCATTCACATAACTGAGACGATATTCCATAAGCACGCAATTTCACTACGACCCGCTTGTGTGGTAAAGTGTCAGAAGCCTTCTGGAAATACAGAAATACGAAATCGGTCGGAAATCCCTTGTCAATAGCACTCAACACTTCATGTGAATAAGGAACTCGTTGTGTTTCACAGGAACAATGTTTTCTAAACGCATGTTGACTGTCAATAGACCGTTTTCTTCGATGTTGTTCTTGCTTTTGCCCTCTCATCTGAAAATAAAACTCGATTCACATTGGGGATACTGAAATGTTAATGCCACATTCGCCCCAAACAATAGGTTTCTCAGAAAGAGGTGAAAAGCCTACGCCCTATATGGAAATGGGAAGGCGTCACTTCGTCCCATCTCTCTGTCAGCAGACGCTGGTTTCACCTTCCGTAGCTTTTTATCTGTAACTTGCAGCCAATATTTTTCCCTATTGTTCTTACCTGACTCAACAGAAACATGGTACATCGCAGGGGCATGGCACATTTTGCTGTACTTTGCCTCCGACAAATGTATTTGCTTATTCATTTCCAACGATCCCATCGTGATCTGATATCCAGCAGAGTGGTGCAATTTTTCTGCGTTTTCAGGAGGTAATAACGTCTCGTAAAATCTGTAATATTTTCAAGCTTGATTCGTCTACTAAATTACTTAGAAATTACGAAGAGAATCGGAACGGTCGCGAAAATTCATTTTCCATTCGGGCTCATCTCCTATCTCGCTTCCGCGTTTCCGTACAGCTCTACGCTGCAAATAGCATGCAAATTCCTAGTAATAGGCCAGGGAAATGTGCAAAACACCCATTCCGTTTAGCTTAAATCGATGCGTGAGAATTTTAAAAATACTGTGGGTCTTGTTTAAAATATGCTTCCTACTTATTTTAATGATTCCTGGTCCAAACGTAGGGTCTCTGGCAGCCGACACGACCTATTTCTCCAACCTTGGTGTAAGAACATAAAAGAACATAAATACTTAGGCTTCTATTTCTCACAGATAGCTATTTATAAGACATATAAAAGGCTTTTTAGAAGATCAGATATTGTTAATGAATCTGCCGATTGGGATGGAAAGATGGGAGGATTCTGAGCAAAAGTAAGTTGTGATGGTGACTAAGAAACACTGGAAATTTTATAGGCCTGTTGCATCATGCCTCTGTCCAGATGCTGAAGTTAAAATGTCCGTCCGACCACTTTGATTCCCTCATGACGGACACATCCAGAATCTTCATATAAGACAGCATAGAGCATAAAAAAGGGGTTGAACTAGCCGTCACCAGAAGATGCAACAGACGATCCCAGCAGAGGGATCGAAACGTCTGTCTTGTAGAAGAAATACGAGCCTGCCTAACAGCCTAGCGCAATCGATGTCAGATCGCACAAAAGGTTTGTGTAATGGAACAGACAAGCTACGCTCTACATAGAGCGGGACAGAGACATTTAATATGTTGAGCACCTACAGCAACTGTGCGTCTCCCATTGTGACAGTCAGGTAAGCTTGCCATCAGAAAACTTCACCGAAACGTAAAATATTCCATTTCTGTTTCTTATTCTACAGTCAGTTATATAGCTTGTTCGTCATTAGTTTTCAGCTGATCTTCGCACCGCTACAAAAAGATCGAAAAGCAGGGAAATCATCTACGAATAAAGACGCACTGAAGCTATGCTGCAAGCTTCGCTGTTTCTTGAATCTAAGTGTGATCTGACTATCCCCAGCAGGCCGCATCATCAGTACGTAGTCTGAGAAGCTCAGGTTGTCAAGTTGTAACAACTCCTCACAGCTCCGCAGACGGAGCAAGCAGAGGGTCGAATGATAGCGCTCCAGCGGCGTTCTGTGCTTGAATAATGGCTCGCGATCACATACGGCCACTTGCCTGTTGTCATTGAAAGTATTCGGACAGCACTATTTGATACAGAGTTTGAGTACTGATTTTTGTACGGTTTTCTCTCTGATACTTACTCTGGATTGGTATTCTACACATGTATTTTGGACTCTAACCAACCGTTCATTGTTTCGTTCCAACTGCTTGGAACTGCCATTTTTTCCATCAGTCACCAAGTCACTAAGTGTGGGATGATACTGAACTTTTGCTACCTATCCCAAATAACATAGCAAAATGACGACAGGGCTGTCATCAGCTCTAAACTACACTGCCTGGCAAAAAAAGTGAAGCACATACAAGTGGAGGAGAAAACAAAAATAAAACGTAATGGGTTTAAAAAGGACATGTTATTTTACTTCAGAGATTACAAAACGGCGTCAGATTTACAAAGTACGTGGTAGTAAGAGTCGATTTATCAGTACGTCATTGCTCCCCCTCCGGACTGGAATACGCACTGATTAGGTTGGAAAAGGTCTCATAAATTCGTCGTTTCCTCTCCTGTGGGCAACAGCTCTTGTATGTGCTTCTTACTGGAACTGATGTCCGAGCTGTATTCCGAGGACAGATTTGGGGTCTTACTGGTTGCGTGACTACCTCAACATCACCAATACAGTTCATGGAGACATGGGCCATGTGAGCATTGTCCTGTTGAAAATCGGCACCGTGGGACTGTCGAATGAGAGGTAACACACGAGGACGCAGAATGTCCATGACATATCATTGCACCGTCAGAGCGCCCTCAAATACTACCGCGAACTGAAATTAACCCATATCGCCCCATACTCTGACATACCAGGAGGAGGGCGTTAATGTCCTGTCGACAGCCAGGTCATTAATGGCGGAGTACAAGCTCGGGTTGGGGAAGGACGGGGAAGGAAATCGGCCGCGTCCTTTCAATGGAACCATCCCGGCATTTGCCAAAAGCGATTTAGGGAAATCACGGGAAACCTAAATCAAGATGGCCGGACGCGGGTTTGAACCGCCGTCCTCCCGAATGAGAGTCCAGTTTTCTAAGCACTGCGCCACCTCACTCGGTCTGACACACCAGGAGTAAAACCAGTGTGCCTCTCTGAAACACTGGAAGAATGGGACCTTTCCCAAACTCTCCACTACACTCGCCGACAATGGTCGTTGGGGATGATGGAGAATTGCGATTAAACGATTAATACAGTGGTGACGCCTCCTATTAGGAGTCCATACATCCTAGTTACGGTACCACTTCAATCTTGACCCTCTGTGTTATTCTGCTACAGGCCGCCCATGCAAGGGACAGCAATTCCCTAGTTCGGCTGCTGCAGGAAGTTCATTACGTGCGATGGCAGGCGCGGATGCCAAGGGGTTACGATGTGTTTGGTACGCAATATGGCGGTACCCGCCCCTTCCCTGCTCTGTGGTGGTCAGGGGCGTCTGATGGCGCGTAACTATCCTATAGAAATTCAGTTATTACTTGAATTGAACATAAAGTTTTTCAGTGTGACGATTAGTTTAATTTATCAGAAACTTACAAAAACAAAATCCTTCAACAGTTACGCGGATTTCACCAGAAAGATGGAGAGCGATTCATCATTCAGATGGTGGGAATGTTGCAGTAATGACTGCATGGTATGAACTCGTAAGATGCTCAGCAATAGTTGTAGAAGTGTTAAATACCTGAGCTATTGTGACTCATCATCCCTCAGTATTACTTAGAGCAGCCTGCATCTGACGATTCATTGGTCACAGATGAATGAGTGAATAATTCGCTCTTGGAAAAGACAAGCGATAAAATCACGGAGGTATAACATCATGACGTCATAAACTTGAAGCCAACGTCTGCCATGTTAGTATGGCCAAACATTAGCTTCTGGTGGAAGGGTTTCGACAGAAAATGCTTGCTTGCATTATTTACAGCTGCAAAAGTCGTTCTGATTATAGCATAAAGTGTATAGGAATCACATTTCCTACCAAAGTAGACTTTTCTTTTATATGCATGAATTTTAGTTGCGCTGCTTACTTTTATTCTAGTGGTTTTCTTTTTGTCATTTAAGTTTAGATTTCCTATCAGTCCAACTCGAAAATCGCTCTTGTGAAGGAAAGGCCCAAACCAACAAAACAGGGCAAAATATGTTTTCATTGTGTTCTGGAAGAGGATACGGACCGAACATCACTTTCGTCTGTCCGTGTTAATAAAAATGCTGCATTGTGAAAGCAGCCTTTTTATATCACATACTTCTTCTCTTTATTATTCGAAACATAACAAAAAATTATTTCAATAAACGAGGCTAAATGCGTCGTGTTACTGGATCTAGTAGGCACTTAAGACCAGAAGGTCGTGTGAAAATGCCTTCGTCATGCTGTATTACTCACAACAGAATTTACTATTTGAAACAGTTGTTGCGTGCACACGAGGGAAATTAAGAACAAGAAGCAATCGTCTGCTAAAGCTTTGGGAAAACTATCATGGCGGCTCCGACTTCAAACAACGTACAGTGTAATGCTGTAGCGCCACTCCCCTTATGACACCACCTTATACCTCCACGACAAAAAGTGTTATGTTTCAGCCACAGGCTTATTTTACATCACTGATGTCGTTGGATTTACTTTTATATTTTGTGGTTCTTGAGTATAGAGAGATTTATAAAAAAGAAAAATAGGCCTCATGTTTCAAATAAAATAAAACCCACGAAAACTGAAAACTAACAGAAACGTAAGTCCTTTACTAATAGTAATATTTCATCGCCAGAACTTGGACGATGAGTATGTTTGTCCTCCCACACTTATGCAGTGGAACGTCGCACCAATGTCACTTCTGAATGCCCTACAAATCTGGTTCAAGATGGTTCAGATGGCACTAAGCACTATGGGACATAACATCTGGGGTCATCAGTCCCCTAGATTTAGAATTATTTAAACCAAACTAACCTAAGGATATCACACATATCCATGCCCGAGGCAGGATTCGAACCTGCGACCGTAGCGGTCACGCGGTTCCAGACTGAAGCGCCTAGAACCGCACGGCCACACCGGCCGGTCACAAATCGGCATATAGCATGATTCGATCAGGAGGCCGGACAGACTCGCCATGAGGCCCTTTCAAACTCTGTCAAGTGTTAATAACTCTGTGTCACACGGTACGCGGCATCTCCGTGTCGTCCACGGAGATCACTCAGTGTCTGACGCTGTTCATATCCTCACACACCCTGCTACTTCCGGTAAGAACGCTAAAAATGAAGAACACTATTTTACTCTGGTGCCGTTCTACATATCACAGAGATCTCCAACTCCTATCATTTATATACTTGCCGACCGTATATACAGGGTGTCCCAGCTATCTTGTCCACCCAAAATATCTCTGGAACAATAACAGCTATTGGAAAACGACTTTCACCGGTATCAATGTAGGGCTGGGGCCCATGAATGTACATATTTGGAAACATTCTATGCGTTTTTTAACACAAACTTATGTTTTTTTAAATGGACCTCCTATATTTTTCTTCAGCGATCCATAGCATGACAAAGCACATACACAATGGCGTTGATTCCATCGCAATATTCCCACTACATCCCGAGATATTGAGACGCGAAGTTGACGCTTGAAACACCCGCCATGCGCTGCTAGCGCACGTCCTGAGGCTCAGGCGTCAACCCCATGCTGCCCGTAATCGCGATGTGATTGACAAGTAAGTGTCCCTCTTGATAAGTATGGAGGTGTGACCACACCTGTGGTCGAGTGGCAGGTCGTCCCGGGGCTCAGCATGCGGCGGAAGACTTCCCAGGCGGCCGCACGTAAGACCTCCCCGGTTTGTCTGACAAACAGTTTCCATATGCTGTCTGTAGCTGACATTGTCGCTGAGATACATGCTATCGCCTGTACTATTTCAGAGGAAACCTCTCAGCCTGCAAGATCCGGACAATCGCAGAGGGTGGGATTATTGATAGTGCGGAGCTCCTATCTTAGGTGCGTTATGGGGCCACTTAGGGAGATTGCTGCCAATAAGGGAAAGAAAACCAATGCACACTTGGTGTGCATACCGGGTGTAGTCATTCCAGATGTGGAACGGGTCCACGAACAGCACAGGGTGC
This sequence comes from Schistocerca cancellata, assembly GCF_023864275.1. Lineage (NCBI taxonomy): Eukaryota > Metazoa > Arthropoda > Insecta > Orthoptera > Acrididae > Schistocerca > Schistocerca cancellata. The sequence continues at coordinate 619,138,126 of NC_064630.1, forward strand.
AGCCAACTGCAGGTGGTTGCTCACGTCGGTACCAATGATGTGTGTCACTTTGGATCAGGAGAGACTCTCTCTGGTTTCGAGCGGTTAACAGAAGTGGTAAAGGCTGCCAGTCTTGCTTGCAAGATGAAAGTATAGCTGACTATTTTCAGCATAGTCGACACGACCGATTGCGGACATCTGGTACAGAGCCGAGTGTAGGGTCTGAATCAGAGGCTCAGATGACTCTTGCGCCAAAGGGTGTTTGGGTTTCGGGTCCCGCTGAATAGATCAGGTATCCACTATACGCAGGAGGTGGCTACACGGGTAGCAGTGGCTGTGTGGCGTGAACTGGGCGGTTTTTTAGGTTAGAGGGTCTCTGGAAAACACAAGAAGGGCCTCAGTCACAAACGGTGCAGGCCGAACACAGAAAGAACGAAGATACAGGAACCATCGGTGTAACGGTTGTAAATTGTCGTAGCTGTGTTGGGAAAGTACCAGAGCTCCACGCGCTAAACGAAAGCACTGATGCTCAAATCGTTATAGGCACTGAAAGCTGGCTAAAGCCAGGGATAAGCTCAGCCGAAATTTTTGCGAAGAACCTAACGGTATTCCGAAAGGATAGGCTAAACACTTTTGGTGGTGCCGTGTTTGTTACTGTAAGAAGTAGTTCAACTAGTCGCGAAATTGAAGTAGACAGTTCCTGTGAGTTAGTATGGGCAGAGGTCATTGTTGGCAACCGGAATAAAATAATAATTGGAGCCTTTTGCCGACCTCCCAATTCAGATGATACAGTTGCTGAAAGGTTAAAAGAAAACTTGAGTTTTATTTCAAACACGTACCCGACTCACACGATTGTAGTTGGTGGTGACTTTAATTTACCCTCGATATGTTGGCGAAAATACATGTTTAATTCCGGAGGTACGCATAAAACATCATCCGAAATTGTGATAATCGCATTCTCTAAAATTTATTTCGAGCAATTAGTTCATGAGCCCACGCGAATAGTAAACGATCCTGAAAACACACTTGACCTCTTAGCAACAAATAATCCTGAGCTAATAATCAGCATCAAAACAGATACAGGGATTAGTGAACACAGGGTTGTCGTAGCGAGACTGAATATTGTAACCTCCAAATCCTACAAAAATAAACGAAAAATATATATATTCAAAAAATCAGATTTCATTTGACGCCTTCCTGAGAGACAATCTCCATTGCTTACAAATTAATAATATAAGTATAGATCAGGTGTGGCTTGAATTCAAATAAATAATGTCTGCATCAGTTGAGAGATTTATACCAAATAAATCAACAAACGACGGAGCTGATCCTCCTTGGTGCACAAAACGTGTCAGAACACTGTTGCAGAAACAACGAAACAAACAAATTTAAACAGACGCGAAATCTCTAGGATCTTTTACAGAAGCTAGAAATTTATCTCGGACTTCAATGCGAGATGCTTATAACAGTTTCCACAACGAAACTTTGTCACGGAACCTGGCAGAAAATCCAATGAGATTCTGGTCGTATGTGAAGTATGTTGAGCGCCAAGAAACAATCAATGTCCTTTCTGCGCGACAGTAATGGAGATACTATCGAAGACAGTGCTGCCACAGCAGAGTTACTAAACACAGCCTTCCGAAATGCCTTCACAAAAGAAGATGAAGTAAATATTCCAGGATTCGAATCAAGAACAGCTGCAAACATGAGTGACGTAGAAGTAAATATCCTCGGAGTAGTGAAGTAACTTAAACCACTTAATAAAAGCAGGTCTTCTGGTCCAGACTGTATACCAATTAGGTGCTTTCAGAGTATGCTGATGATTTGTGATTTCCTGTCAGAGAGGTCACAGTTCCTAGTAATAGACGGAAAGTCACCGAGTTTAACAGAAGTGATTTCTGACGTTCCCCAAGGTAGTGTTACAGGCCCTTTGCTGTTCCTTATCTATATTAACGATTTAGGAGACAATCTGAACAGCCATCTTAGGTTGTTTGCAGATGACGCTGTAGTTTATCGACTAATAAAGTCGTCAGAAGATCAAAACAAATTGCAAAACGATTTAGAAAATATATCTGAATGCTGCGAGAATTGGCAGTAGACCTTAAATAACGAAAAGTGTGAGGTCATCCGAATGAGTGCTAAAAGGAATCCGCTAAACTTCGGTTACACAATAAATCAGTCAAATCTAAAGACTGTTAATTCAACTAAATACATAGGAATTACAATTACGAACTACTTAAATTGGAAGGAACACACAGAAAATGTTGTGGGGATGGCTAACCAAAGACTGCATTCTATTGGCAGGACACAGAAAATTAACAGATCTAGTAAGGAGACTGCCTACACTACACTTGTCCGTCCTCTTTTGGAATACTGTTGCGTAGTGTGGGATCCTTAACAGATATGAGTGACGGAGTACATAGAAAAAGTTCAAAGGATGACAGCACGTTTTGTATTATCGCGAAATATGAGAGAGAGTATCACTGAAATGATACGGGATTTGGGCTGGACATCATTAAAAGAAAGGCGTTTTTCGTTGCGACGGAATCATCTCACGAATTTCCAATCACCAACTTTCTCCTCCGAATGCGAAAATATTTTGTTGACGCCGACCTACATAGGGAGAAACGATCACCACGCTAAAATAAGGGAAATCAGAGCTCGTACAGAATGATATAGGTGTTCGTTCTTTCCGCGTGCTATACGAGATTGGAATAATAGAGAATTGTGAAAGTTGTTCGACGAACCCTCTGCAGGCATTTAAATGTGATTTACAGAGTATGCATGTAGATGTAGATGTAGATGTAGTTGGGCTAGGTAAGTCAGGCGTGGCTCTGAGGAGTGTGAGCAGGTATGTAGGGGAAGTTGTGAGCAGGGAGGGGCTGGCCGTTAGGTTACAGGAAAGGACAGAGTGGAAATACCGAATGGTAGGGAGAGTGAAGATACAGCCCGAGACAGCCAGGTCAACGATCACACGTCATAAGAAAGGCAGATCAGTCGTTCACGAACCAGCAGGCGCTGTAACATGTTCCCCAAGGTGACGTTCCTTGCCTGATTCCTTCCATGCCACAACGAAAAGAGGACTGTATAGTATTTGTGAGGGTCACATTCCATTGTGATGTTGATGATGGACATTAGGTCCAAATGAAATGAAATACAATCATTTAAAACACCTTTGTGATGATCGTAAACTTTGATATATATCGTACTGGGGTCTCGTGCTCAAGCACTGTTAGTTTAGTTAATAGTTGCTTCACCTGCATAAAGAGCGTAGTTGTCTGGTTTCCTGTTGTCAAAACGTTAACAGATTGGCTTTGTCTGGAATTACTATAAGGTGGCTGGTACCAAAAGTCATGGGGTAACTCCCAATATAGTGTCATACCTTCTTTTGACCGACGTGGTGCAGCAACTCGGCGTACCATGAACTCAACAAGTCTTCGGAAGCCCCCTGCACAAGTATTCAGCTATATTATCTTTGTAGCCGTCCATAATTGCCTGGTACAGAATTCTGTGCAATAGCTAACATCTCGATTATGTCCCATAAATATTCGAGGGGATTCATGTCGGGCAATCTGGGCGACCAAATCATTCGCTCGAATTGTTCAGAATGTTCTTCAATCTAATCTCGAACGAATGTGGTCTAGTGACATGGCGCTTGTCACCATAAAAATTCCATGGTCTATGACTGGCCGCAAATAGCTATTCCCAGTCAACGATTAGAGGAGCCAGTCCATTGCATGTGGACACAGCCCACATTATTATGGAGGCAACAGCGGCTTGCACACAGTCTTGTTGGCATCTTAGGTCCATGGTGGCTCTGTGAGGGTCTGCGCCACACCAAACCCTACTATCAGCTCTTACCAACTGAAATCGGGACTCATCTGACCAGACCACAGTTGTTCAGTCGATATGATCACGGGCCCAGGAGAGGCACTGCAGGCGATGTCGCGCTTTTAGCAAAGGCCGTCTGCTGCCATAGCCCATTTACGCTAAATTTCGCAGCACTGTCCTAACAGATACGTTCGTCGTACGTCCCACATTGACTGTTGTTTGTCTGTTAGCAGTGACAACTCTGCGCAAACGCCTCTGCTCTCGATCGTCAAGTGACTACCTACGGCCACTGCATTGTCGCGGTGAGGCGTATTGCCTGAAATTTGGTATTTTCGACACATTGAGACTGTGGTTCTAGGAATATTGAATTCCCGAACCATATCAGAAATGGATTGTCCCATGCGTCTAGCTCCAACTACCATTCCGCGTTCAGAGTCTGTTAATTCCCATCGTCAGGCCATAATCATGTCAGAATTCTTTTCACATGAATCATCTGAGTACAAACTCCACTGCCCTTTCATACGTTGTGTACGCGATACCACAGCCACTTATGTATGTGCAAATCGTTATCCCATGACTTTTGTCATCTCTGTGTACGTCTTACTGCGGCTTCACGGTGCAGCAGTGCCCAGATGCGTCAGTGGTAGCTTGCCCTGCAAAATTAGAGAAGTTGCATAGCTCCTTATTTTCAAAAAAATTAACGAATTACCTTTGTCAGAATTACTAGAAGGCGGCAGTTACTTCTCTCTCGAACCATGTTTACCCTAATTAGAGCATTAAAAATTGTTACCCCGAGTTTGAACTCTATGTCTACGTTTCGTTAAGTAGCTATATCCTTTTCATTTTACTCAAAAATGGTTCAAATCGCTCTGAGCACTATGGGACTTAACATCTATGGTCATCAGTCCCCTAGAACTTAGAACTACTTAAACCTAACTAACCTAAGGACAGCACACAACACCCAGCCATCACGAGGCAGAGAAAATCCCTGACCCCGCCGGAAATCGAACCCGGGAACCCGGGCGTGGGAAGCGAGAACGCTACCGCACGACCACGAGATGCGGGCTTCATTTTACTAATTTTTCCTTTACTTTATGTTTTAAGTTTTGATTTTTTGTTACAACTGTTACAGCATGAATCGATTAAGTATTATCAAGACAATTTTTTTTTTCTGTGCAGAAATATGAGAGAGTTGTAAAACGGATGGTGTTTGGTGCTATTTATGAAAAAGCAGGAAGCCTTTAATAAATGAACTTTGCTCCTGATTGAGTCTGTAAATGATCAGAGTTCATTAAAATTTTGGAAATCTGTCTAAAGGTTTTATTAGCGTGTTTCTGTACACACAGCTTAAGCGGTCACAATAATACAGGGTGTCCCTGGAGGAGTGGTCATTATTGAGGGATGTGATAGGAACGTTAGTTCGAAACAAAAAAGTCTATTAAACATGGGTCTAAAATGAATACCTTAAGACCTATGAGAACTTTTTTATCTTTGATACTGTGAAAGAAATCGCTTCCGCTGCGAGCTCTTTGCTTTCCATATTTTGGACCAGAAGAAAAAAAATTGTCTAGTAAATATGGGCTCTAAAATACATACCAGAAGAGTTATGAACACTTGTTCAGTAAAAGCGAAGGTGAACCAATGCTAATAGCTCATAAGGCATCCATTTTAGAGCCCTTTTCTTCTGGAAATTGTTTCCTTGTTTTGGTCCATACCGCTCAAAATATGGAAAGAAAATAGCTTGCAATAGAAGAGATTTGTTTCACGACGTGAACATTTTAGAGCCGATGTTTACTATGTATTATTTGCTTTGATTGTTCGTTCTTGTCATATCTCTGAATACTGATCATTCCTCCCGGGAACTCGGTACATCAGGGCAGAGAATGAAACTATCTGAAGGTACGTCATCTACTATGCTAATATGATTAAAAAATGATTATAGACTGAGGAACAAAAACACAACTCCAAGCAGAAGTAATGCGACATAAACGAAAGTTGATAGGCGTTTTTCTACATCAGAAAGATGACGTCTAGTCAACTTTCGCGCCAGTCACATTAGATTGGCACTAGTAGCACCACTATGAGGATGAAAACCAGGTTGATTGGTTGGTATCAGGGTGGAGGTCTTTGGTCCCATTGTATTGGGAAGAATGGGGATGGAATTCGGCTGTGCCCTTTTTGAAAGGAACCAGCCCGCCATTTGGGAATTTAGGTAAATCGCGAAAAACGTAAATCAGGATGACAAGACGCGGGTTTGAATCGTCGTCCTCCCGAATACGAGTCCAGTGCGCGAACCACTGCGCTACCTCACTCAGTCTGCAAATCAGGTTTACTTTCAATGCGTGATGTACCGGTCCTCAGAGTTAGTTACCTTTGAGATTGGATGTAATGAGTTGTTGTTAGTCAAAAACGCCTGTAAGGCGACAAAAGACCCCACTGAATTTGAATGAGGTCGTGTAATACAGCTACGAGAAGCTGGATGTTCCTTGTGCGATACTACAGAAAGACGTGGCAGGGTAGCCACTCTACATGATTGCCGGCAGTGATGATCACGGGAGTGTACGGTCGCAAGGTGACTCCGTAGGAAACAATCGTGTTCGGCGTGTAGCTGTGACGCATCAAGCTGCGACTGCAGCGTGAATTTGAGCAGCAGTTGGCACCACAGCGACAAAACGAACTGTTACAAGTCGGTTACTTCAAGGACAGTTGGTGATTCGTCCTGTTGTGCTGCCATTCATGAACAGCATTACAGGGGATGTTTTCCGACAGGATAATGCTCGCCCACATACCGCTGTTGTAACGCAGCATGCTCTAGAGTCTAGAGAGTGTCAACATGTTGACCTGGCCGGTTCGTTCACCAAGTCTGTCTGTAATGCAGCACATGTGCGACATCATCGAATGACAACTTCACTGTCATCTACAAACAGCACTAACCTGTCCAGTCCCAAGAAAAAATTTAACAAGCAATACTTCTCAGATCAAATGAAAGGGGACTGCACCAAGAGGCACAAGCCCTGACGCTAAAGGAAGCTTTTCGGAATACGTAAGTGGTAACATCGAGTGGAAACCTATAAGACAAATCAAACATTAAAGTGTTTTTGTGTCGAAGGAGCCAGCGGATGGACAAATCCCGAACGGCTGTTATAGGAGGTCAGCCTCGACTTAGAACAGTATATTAGCAAGAGATTCTGTGAGTGGATTCAGGGAGCACAGTAGTGGTCGCTTTGAGGAGCCACCGTGTAGCTACGCCAGGCAGCAGCAGCAGAAGAATGCAGAAGTCATATTCTCAGCGAGAAGTCGGTGATCAGATCTGGTGACACGCGCATCAACTCCAAGATAAGTAATCATTATCTGTTCTGGGCAATAGCTTTGAACAGAGACGTAATGTCTTTGTCTCAAGGAATAGATAACTTTTGTAGTTTCGTAATTAACAAGAACAATTTACGGAACAGTAAATGTCCCTTGTAAGCTTAGGCGAGCAGTCTGTTGATAAGAAGAAACTGAGTCTGACATTTATTAAATAAGGGGTTAGGAAATGGCACCTCTTTTATAAGTTATCAAACAGATAATAAATGAAATAAATAAATACTGAACTTTTCAGCATACCCACCCTGCCATTAATCCTAACAGATTACCACTGCAACCAATAACCACAGTTCTACCTCAGAGAGCTTTCGCCCTCTCATCTCCGACAACAAAGGTGGACACCACAACAACCCTCAGATAGTCGTCAACGTTCCTATTGTACTACAAAACTGTGCTTTGACGCGACAAACCTCCCTGTGTTGTTTATGGATGGGTTCCGCCTTTAGCAAAACAAAGTTTTGTTTTTTATCCCAAACATGTTTCACTGCAGTTGCAGCATCGTCAGTGGGCCTTTATTTTATGGCTTTTTACCACATGGTGTGGTTTTCCTGAGGTATTATTTTTTGTAGTGCCTGCTTTCTTTTACAGTTTGTCAAGATTTTGTTTTTACAGCTGGTAAACAGTGAAAGAGTGACAGTGACAACTCAATTTACAGACCTTCACAGTGAAGAAGATGAGAGCGAAAGAAAACATGACAAACTGTGAGAGAAAATAGGCATTATAAAAACATGATTCCTCAGGAAAACCACACCAAGTGGTAAAAAACCATAAAATAAAAGCCCACTGATGATGCTGCAACTACGGTGCAACACGTTTGGGATAAAAAACAAAATTGTGTTTTGCTAAAGGCGGACTCCATCCAAAAACATATCTATTGTTAAAGCAAACACGAACAAAGGAGCTTCAACCTCAAGATGATTACTCCCTGTATTGACCGACAAAGTGCAACAGGCATGGAACTCCAACTCACAAACTTACATTTGTCACCTGTACAACAGAATGCAGGCACGATTGCACGCTTGCATTAAACTTTCTGGCGTTTCCAACGGTTATAAATGTACCAGAATTTCAGTTTTGCAATGGCTATCTCGCGCTTGAATTAACCTGTTAATCATTTAAATGCGTTATCTACCCAAAAGTGTTACCAGAATTTCATTATCCTACATTAATTATTTCTTGGTGTTGTGACTTTGTTTCGACAGTGTAGATTAATGAGTAGAAAGCATTCCGTTAGAGCTGCTGATAGCCTTGGGAGAGCCACGCATGACAAAACTCTACCACCTGGTGAGCAAGATGTACGAGACAGGAGAAATACCCTTAGACTTCAAGAAGAATATAATAATTTGAGTTCCAAAGAAAGCAGGTGCTGACAGGCGTGAAAATTACCAAACTATCAATTTAATAGGTCACGGTTGCAAAATACTAACACGAATCCGTTGTAGAAGAGTGGAAAACTGGTAGACGATGACCTCGAGGAAAATCAGTTTGCATTCAGGAGAAATGTAGGAACACAGGAGGCAATACTTACCATACGACTTCTCACAGAAGATAGGTTAGAGAAAGCTTTTGACAGTGTTGACTGGTATAACCTGTTTCAATATTTTAAAGGCACCAGGGGTAAAATATAGGGAGCGAAAGGCTATTTACAATTTGTACAGAAACCAGGTGGCAGTAGTAAGAGTCGAGGGCTATGAAAGGGAAGCTGTGGTTGAGAAAGTGAGTCAGGGTTGTAGCTTACTCCCGATGTTACTCAATCTGTATATCGAGCAAGCAGTAAAGGAAACAAGGGAAAAATTTGGAGTAAGAATTAAAGTCCAGGAAGAAGAAATAAAAGCTTTGAGGTTTTCCGATGACATTGTAATTCTGTCAGAGACGGTCTTTGGACTGAAGACCACAACAACATCCACAGATTAATGTTCTTCATGTCTTTAATATTTCGATTACTATATTGTAGCGAAACACTTGGCCGTGAATAATCACTTCGCTACACGTTAGATACGTCGCATCTTCGTTTTCCTCCAGTCTGTCACGGTTAAATTACAGAGCAGGACCGGTGCCAAGAAAGATTCTTGACTCCCAGCTGTGTTTAGACGGGAGCGTTACACGAGGTAAATTTGTGAGCAGTCAGTCGGAACAGAAAAAGCGTGTTCTGCTCAGTCGTTGACCGTAGAATTTTCCCACAGTTTCGCAAGTTGGCGTCGTCCTGTCCGAGCTTTGACTTTCCGTCTGCAACCGCGAAGTGCGTGCAAAAAGGGACAGTTGTGAGAGAGGTGGAACCTGCTATATGCAACAACGTCACGTGGGAGACTCAGTATATATGGAACAAAAGATCGGTCCCAGAGATGAAGGTACGTAGTTCGAAGGGAGCCAGCGCAAGAACCATGTCGGGAATCACGGTAAGTGTGTGAGAAGTGACGCCAGTAGGCTGATTTTGTTGCTGTTATCGAGCGATGCGGCATGTCTGTTAACACAATGCGCTTTTCTTCGGCAGGAGCAGGATTTACTTTCCAAGTGCCCTGATTTAGATTTTCTATAGTTCCAAAACCATAAGCTCCAATTTACATATATTTCTAAAATGTGAGTAGTGTCTGCCTCATACGTGGCGATTATCAGTCATTTTGGCGTAAATAACCAATGGTTACTTGAGGTTTTCGCGGTGGATTTAATAATCCATCATTTACCGACAGTGCAACACGACAGCTCTTCTGGGATCTGTGAAGGATGATCTTCTTTTACGAAAAGGAAGGAATATATGAAAATCTTTGTGAACACGGTAAAATGTAAAAAAGTCGAACAATACGCACCGTAAAAGAACATAGCATTGAACACCAGAGATATACTCGCCTGCTACAGCCTAACAAATCTGAGGTGTCTAGATCTACGTCTAAGTATTTACTCCGCTAGCCAACAAATAGTGTGTGGCGGAGGGCACAAATCGCGCCAAAGTCATATCCCCCACCCCACCCCCACCCCCCCACGGCCTGTGTGAATGCCTCAGTAGGAGCTCTAATTTCCCTTGTCCTTGAATGGTGATCATTGCGCGATTTGAAAGTTGGTGCTAATAATATATACTCTACATCCTAGGCGAAGATAGGATTTCGGAATTTAATGAGCAGCCCCTCCCGTTTAGCGCGTCGTCTATCTTCAAGTGTGTCCCACTTCAAATTTTCTATGAGATTTGTAACGCTCTCGCGATGGCTAAATGTACCAGTCACGAAACGTGTCGCTCTTCTTTGGTCCTTCTCAATCTCTTGAATCAGATCCAACTGGTAACGGTCCCGTACAGACGAACAATACTCTAAGACTGGACGAACTAACGTATAGTAAACAATTTCCTTTGTTGAAGGACTGCATCGCTTTGGGATTCTGCCAGTAAACCGCAATCTAGAGTTCGCCTTGCCCGTTACTTGTGTAATCTGACAATTCCATGTGAGATCATTTCGAATAGTCACATCCAGATACTTGACTGATGTTACCGCTTCCAAAGACTGGACATTTATTTTGTACTCGTGCATTAATGGGGATTTTCGCCTTCTTACACGCAGTAGGTTACACTTACTAATATTGAGAGATAACTGCCAGTCATTATACCACGCATTTATTTTCTGCAAATCCTCATTCACATTTTCACAACTTTCGTGTGACACTACTTTCATGAAGACTACAGCATCATCGGCAAACAGTCTAAGGACACTGTTAATACCATCCACCAGATCGTTAATGTAAATCGTAAAAAGCAGCGGACCTATTACGCTGCCTTGTTGCCCTCCTGAAGTTACGCTTGTTTCTGTTGAAGTCACCCCATTCAGGACGACATACTGCTACCCGTCTGTTAGAAAACTTTCTATCCAACCGCATATGCCATCGGATATACCGTAAGCGCGCACTTTTTGGAGCAAGCGACAGTGAGGAACTGAGTTGAACGCCTTTAGAAAGTGGAGAAATATGCCATCAACTGGAAGCCGGTATCTAGAGCCTGTTGTATATCATGCAGAAAGAGGGCCAGCTGTGTCTCGCATGGCCACTGCTTCCTAAAACTGTGCTGGTTTCTGCAGATGAGCTTCTCAGAGTCTAGAAAGGTCATTATGTCTGAACACAAAATACGTTACATGCCTCTACAACAAATGGATGTCAGTGGAATTGGCCGGTAATTATGTGCATCCGATTTTCTCCCCTTTTTATAGATTGCTATGACCTGAGACTTCTTCCAGTCACGTGGTACTTTCCACTGTTCCAATGATCTCGGATAGATGATGGATAAGTTAGTGCTGTATTTGCAGTATAGTCAACATATAATCTTACGGGGATACCGTCTGGACCAGATGCCTTCCTGGCATATAAGGATGTTAACTGTTTTAAATCCCAGATACACTAAACACTATGTCAGCCATCCTTGCGTTTGTTCGATAAATGAAAGGGGGAACGGTGCTACAGTCCTCTACCGTAAACGAGTATTTGAAAGCTAGGTTTAGAATATCGGCCTTCGGTTTATCATCATCCGTTACATTACCCGTACTGTCAGAAAGAGAAGGTATTGAATTATTTGTAGCGTTCATAGTTTCTACGAACAACCAAAATTTTTTGGGGTTATTTTCAGAATCTGCAGATAAAATATTGCTTTCAAATTCGTTAAAAGACTCTCTCATCGACCTTTTGACAGCTGCCTTCATTTCGCATAATTTCTGTTTGTCAGCGGGGCAATGACTCCGTTTAAAACGACTGTGCAAAATTCTCTGCCTTCTCAGCAACTTCCTAATATGTTTGTTGTACCAAGGTGGATGCTTTCCCTCCCCTATATTTTTGTTAGGCACATACTTCTCTAGCACATGGTGGATAATACCTTTAAATTCCGACCAAAGATGCTCAATACCTTTGTGTCCCGCGGTGAATGCTTGGAGCTGACTATGAAGATATTCATTAATGACACTTTTATTTGCTTTCCCAAACAACAAAACTCTACGCTGTTTCTTTGGTTTTTTTCCTTTTTTTTTTCTTTTTTTTCCCCCAACTTCCGCTGACATAGAAGCCACAACGACATTATTGTCGCTAATACTTTCATCTAGATTAACTTCCCCAAAAAGATCAGGTCTGTTTGTCACCAAGATATCTAATATGATCCCATGTCCAGTTGGTTTTCTAGCCTATTGCTCAATGTTGTATGCTGAGAGCGTTCCTAGAATAACTTCACAGGAGTCTTTGATTCTGCCCCTGTGATATACGTGTAATTTCCCCAGTTAATGGATGCCACATTAAAGTCTCCACCTATAACTAATGGATAATTTGGATATTTATTTCCTATGTAATCAAGACTTTCCCTGAAACGTTCTGCGACGTAAGTTGCGGATGCTGGTGGACTATAAAAACATCCTAATACAATGGTCAATCCTTGCCCGATTCACAGCTTTATCCAGACTATTTCACAGTCCTACCTAGTATCAATCTCAACTGCTTTTAAACAGCTTTTAACTGAAATGAACACACCACCTCCCATAGCATCAGCACTATCCTTACTAAACATTGTCCAATCCGAGTTCAAAATTTCACTGCTAATTATGTCTGGTTTCTTGTTGAGTCAGCTAGGAGATACGCGATCTGTTGTACTTTTTTTATTTATGTTAGGAACTGAAAACCCATCAAGTCAAGTTCGCACAAAAAATCTTCTTTATTTGGATTGATTACTAGTTTCGGCTAACAATCTAGCCATCATCAGATCATAAAACATTCTTGATTAGTGTTGGTACTATTACGACTTCACACATCGATAAAATCTTTTTTAAAATGACAGCATACGTAAATAACATAATAAAAAACGGTTTTTCACCATTCGTGACCAGTGTAATTGAACTGTGGTCATAAAACAAAGCCGTTATGTCATTAAAACTTAGTAATTTACACAATCAGTAGCATATACAGAGTAGACAATTTTAGTCCACAATCGGGAATTTCTCGGGAGGTTGTAGGTGACAAAGACTGTCCCGCATTGCTACTAATGGCCGTGACCTCGAACGTGATTTACAATGGAGGTTAAAATTATTTTAATGAATGGATATCCTAATATTTCGTTTTATGATTTGAAAAGAGCGGGAAATTTCACGTATTAAATGATATATTACTCAAGGTCATTTCAAGGTCCAGTGAACGTCAAATATACAAATACGTTCCTGATTGTAGCAGGACTTAATTTGGAACACAGGAGGGATACAGCAAAATACAGTCTTAGATTGTAAGCGTCATCCCGAGGAATGGGAAGTGAGTGGACTCGCTCAACGACTTATAAATCAATGATTTACCTTTTATATGCTTGTTCCTTCTTGCAGATGACAAAATAACGTTATACTTTGTAATATATTTATTTTTGGCAATAAACACGTTAGCTAAAACTGAAAGTTCAAACCTTCTTCTATTCAGAGTAAATAGCCAAAACTAAAACTTTTTTGCTTATTTAACCTTCACTGAACCTTGCCATGACCTTCAATAATGTATCTTCTATACTTAAAATTTACCGCTCTTTTAAAATTTTAAATCAAATATTATGACATTTAAAAAAAGAAGCTTTAACTTCCAAAACACCCTGAAAATCACGTTTGAGGTCAAGGCCATTAATAGCAGTCTGTGACCCTCTTCGCCATCTACAACTTTTATCTACAACGTTTTCCTGAATCTCATCTCTGTACCGAGTTATTCCCCGTCCTGAATATGATGATCTCTATTACGAAATGATGTAAATACTGATTAGTCAACTACAAAGTTGAAATGGGATAAGGCCTTTGTTTTATACACTGGCAACGAATGATGAAAAGATGTTTTTAATTATTTCAGGTGTGGATGTTGTCATTTTAAGAAAGATTTTAACGATGTGTGAAGCCGAAATGGCACCAACACTAATCACGAATGGCTTATGATCTGGAGATAGCTAGATTGTTAGCCGAAATAGTAATACATCCAAATAAAGAAGATTTCATATGCGATATTAACTTCATGGGTTTTCAGTCCCTAACTTAAATTTAAAATGGTCACAGCGGCTAAAAATTGTATTTCCACTAGAAATTCCATGGCTTACGAGAAGTTAACATAGTGGCCACCGCCTCATCCTTATGGGATTCAATGATCAAGGAGGCTGTGGAAATACAGTCAGCAGAAGAACGTCTCGACCGAGATTAGAGTTTCCAGCTCGACAAATCATGTAAACTCATTTCACGTCTGCGCTCTTAAAACAAATACTGTTGTAAGTCTACACTGTCTACGCTGCGTGGCATTCCAACAAACGCCATCCACAATAACCTACAAAATACTTCGTAAGCTCTGCGAATTCGCTGACTCTGCGCTTGCTGTGTTTTGCACTTAGAGGCGTATAGTTTTATTTGTGACTGACGCTGTCGTAACTATGTTGTCTCTGACGCATGTGCTTTTACTCTCCAAAGTTAAGTTCTTTAAAAATTTTGAAAGGGACTCATCTTGAGATTGGCTGAATGGTTGTCTGGTGAAATATCAGAAAAACAATATACCGGATGCACTCCATAAAAATGATGGAATAAAAAGTGGTTAGTTTTTATGTGAAGTGGGCTGCAAGTTGCACAGTTTTAAAGATTTGAGACAGGTCATCCTAAATATAAGTAAACACATCGAGGTGCTGTCTTAATCAAGTTATACCGTGCAGTGTAACGTATTTTCTGGTGTACATTCTTTCTTTTTTTCCTGGCTTTACCCCTCGTAATTCATAGGGTCGGCATGTTAATCTGGATTTGGCAGTGTTTGTAGTAAAGGGTGCCCTTGCTGTTGCCATCCTACCCTCTTCCTCCCCCCTCCACCCCCACCCCACCCGAGACGGAATCTGTCTAGTCCATCTATCTGTGTGTAGAGTTATCCTATGTTAAAGTATGTGAATGTTTTTGAAATATATGCGAATACTGTATATGGGTGGGGGGGGGGGGGGGGGCATGGGCACCAGCCCGGCATTCTCTCATCAGATGTGAGGAACAGTCTAAAAATCGTTCCGCGGCTGGTTGGCCACTGGACCTCGTCGCCGTTAATCCGTCGCGAAGTTACGATGCGAGGGCGGCAAGCCTCCCCGAATCTCGGATGAGACGTACAAAAAATGCGACTATCCCTGCGTGTCGAGCTTTCTGACATAGTCAAGTAAATGAAATGTCTACAGCTGCCAAACTGTGAAAATGATTTATTTTTTGTATAAATGTAGATACATACCTTTTTCTGCTGTATTGGAAAACGTCTTCAAAGAGGACATCACGATAAAATATGCGGAACTTGATCAAATAACAGAATGTCACCACCGAAAACCACTCCTCGTCGTCAGGAGAACAGGTCCTACAAATATCAGGATTAACGTACCAAACGTAAGTATTGTTGTGTTTGTTGGAATGACGAACAGATCAAGTACATTGGTGAGTGGTCATAATTTTTTTTTAAAGAGCCAATACTGACATTATACAGTGACAACTCGGAATGTATAGGTAGGGGAAGGGGGGAGCGGGAAGGTAACCACTCAAAAAGAAATTCAATTTTCATCAAATCGTGATTATTGATCGAAGCTTAGCAATTACACACACTGAATCCACAAAGAATCACATGAAATTTTTTTAAATGGAAAGGGAAATAGCAATAGGAACTGCATGCATTGTTGTGAAGGCTTACACAGTGACCAATTTTCCATACCTAAGCGGGTAACGTTTCCATTGCCACCGCAACAGGATCCGATGTTGTTTTCTGCTTTTGGGCCCATTTTCTAAGCATTTCGAATCAATACCAAGCGGCTGCAGCCGTCAATGAATTTTCAATCTGCCTCTTGTATTAGGCCAAATAAAACAGAAGAGAGACAGTTTCAAATAATAGATATTAGTTAGTTCAAAATTGTCACAAACGGATAGAACGACGGATGATAGCTTTGTGTGCAAAAGAATTGTATTATGAGTGTTTTTTGTAAATAACTAATGTGGTGTCACCGGCAGACACCACACTTGCTAGGTGGTAGCCTTTAAATCGGCCGCGGTCCGTTAGTATACGTCGGACCCGTGTGTCGCCACTATCAGTGATTGCAGACCGAGCGCCGCCACGGCAGGTCTAGTCTAGAGAGACTCCCTAGCACTCGCCTTAGTTGTACAGCCGACTTTGCTAGCGATGGTTCACAGTCTACATACGTTCTCATTTGCAGAGACGACAGTTTAGCATAGCCTTCAGCTACGTCATTTGCTACGACCTAGCAAGGCGCCATATTCAGTTACTATGTCTTCTGAACAGATAATATTGTGACTCATGTACCGTCATGAGCGACGTTCATCATTAATGGGTTAAAGTTAAGTATCAAACTAATTACGTCCGCTTTCTGAATTCTAATTCCTTGTCATGTTCCAGACCTCACGTCAGTATAGTTCTTCCCTCCTCACGCCAGCCTGCGTGAGCTAAAACGCGTGCATTTAGGCCTGCTCTAGTAACACGGTGTTGGCTCTTCTGCCAACACAACAACTAGCTCTTATTGGGGTAAACACCTGAGCAAGTTTTCCGGCAAATAATGAGCCACTTTTCCCGACAGTATGTGATTCACAGAAGAAACTATCAGACTGAAGTAAATAACAAGGAACTACAGCTGTAGGCCAAGAGACGTTGTTTAAACAATGATGTTGTAAAATAAATATGTTATTCTCCACAAAAGTAAGGTTACAAGAGTAATATAAACGACTTACCTCACATCAGACGACTCAAAACCAAAAATAATAAAAAAATAACGGAACGAGTTTCCTGTATCAATCTCGCTGACAAAAATGGTCATGTACCTGAGGACTAGTGTGATCACTTCGCGTCAGACAGTAGCGCTGTTCACGGCAAAAACTATGCAATGGCCACTTTTCTCGTCCTGCCCACTTTTACACACGTTGCCCTACTGACGTTATTATTAAGTGTTAAACTACATAAATTGTATGTCACATTAATTAGTAACGGCAATTGCAATATGAGACACCAGACACGGTCACAGATGTTTACTAATTTTTGTAATTTAGTTTTTCTTTCTCTCACTGCGTTGTATTATAGCAACCTTAATTTGATTTCATATTATTTGCTACAAACGTGCAGCACATTTGAAGATGGCCGATGCGCATTCATGAGTCCATGTTATTTCAGTTCGAAATTTATGTCATAAGACCTGGTCTGTTCGATTTGCGCGCGCATTGGATGACAAGCCATAAAATATTCCCCTTCTGCCATATATTGCCCTCTGCGTTGTCCCGCTACTTGCCACTAGCTCTCTGAGATAAGAGCCGTTAAGTCCCGTTAAGTCCCGGCCGAACTGACTAACATCAATTAAAATTAGATACATCTTGAAATATTACAGTCTGTGTATGTATTTTTGTTGGTTACAGAGCAAGAATGATACTCTTAATATGCTCATAGCGTTAGTTGACTTTTTTTCGTTTCTGCTGTTGGTTGCTAGAAGCTTATCATTATAAAATGCGGCTGAGAACCGCGTGATCGTACGGACACTTGACTCGGGCGCATGCGCCGGCTGATCGCTGTTTGACGACCACGAACTCAGATCGTTGACCTTGAGAACTGATCCCTGCTACAACCACATGCTGAATTACATCCGAAATTGGCGCGGTCCGGGGCAGTGTTGTACGGCGTTTCATGGGATGAAACGCACTGGAGTTTCCTTGCATACCTCTTTCCTTAATTTTCGCGACAGATAAATACCCAGAAGCGTTAAGTCTGGTGAGCGTGCAGGCCACTTCGTGTTTCAGCGAGACTGTGGTTACTATTTGTTTCTATTTTACCACACACACCGTCTTCAAAAATGGTTCAAATGGCTCTGAGCACTATGGGACTTAACATCTGAGGTCATCAGTCCCCTAGAACTTAGAACTACTTAAACCTAACTAACCTAAGGACATCACACACATCCATTCCCGAGGCAGGATTCAAACCTGCGACCGTAGCGGTCGCGCAGCTCCAGACTGAAGCGCCTAGAACCGCTCGGCCACACACCATGTTGATGAAGTCGTCTTCAAAGGCTGTTTCTAGCGCAACAGAGAAGTGTCTCTAGTTCAATTAGAAAACATACATCAGAAGACCTCACATTCATTATATAGAGTGGGTCACCCAAAATTTACATTGCAAATATTGCGGAAATAGAAATTGCTATTGATGTGCGGTTGACATGGAATGGATTGGTAGTCAGGGGCTAGTACTTTTAGCCAGTCAACAGAGTGTAATCATCATCATCATTTTCTTCGGGCCTTTGTCCCACTGAAGCGCGGTGTTGGCCTTGTTACGATGGAATTTGGCAATGTTAGTATCAGATGCCCTTCCTTTCGCCACACCGTACCCCTGGGATGGAATCAGTGTACCCCAGCTGTCTGCGTTCAGGGAAAGCAATGAAATAGTGTGAACGTTTTCAAATGTCTGCGAGTCGTGTAACTGAGACGGGATGTGGGGACCAGCCCGGCATTCATCTACTTCGATGTGGAAAACCGCCTAAAAACCACTTCCAGGCTGACCGACACACCGGCCCTCGCCGTTAATTCGCCGGGCGAATCCGATCCGTGGCCGGCGCGCCTATCTGAGTCCAGGAAGTAACACATTAGTGCCCTCGGCTAACCTGGCGGGTTAGTCAATAGAGTGTTCAAATGGCTCTGAGCACTATCGGACTCAACTGCTGTGGTCGTAAGTCCCCTAGAACTTAGAACTACTTAAACCTAACTAACCTAAGGACATCACACACATCCATGCCCGAGGCAGGATTCGAACCTGCGACCGTAGCGGTCGTGCGGTTCCAGACTGTAGCGCCTTTAACCGCTCGGCCACTCTGGCCGGCAATAGAGTGTAATAATACTTACAAAGTGTATATTTTGTCCAAACTTACACTTTTTTAAATGGAATGACTGTTGACATCAACAAACTAAAAGTCGGGTAAATTAAAATTCCAGTGGCGTTTGTTGCAGGAGTCCAGTGCGAGTCGTTTTCGATATATTGTATTTTGATAAGTTCTAGACAGACACTGTTTGTGCCGTTGAACTTGCGTAGTTGCAAGGTACGATGTTGTTATGTTTTCTTACAGTGGGCTTGTGTTTTCCTTGAGTTCATTGCGACTTACTAGCCAGTGTGTGACAGTCCAAGCAGCAGGTCGTGAGTGGACGATGGGATTTACAAATGCAAAAATAGCCGACATGCTCGTGGTGTATGGAGAATATAGGAAGAATGAACCACTGACGTGAAAGCTGCAGTGTAATACCTAAACAATGTGAGAGAAGAGAACAAGTAATGACAGAAGAAGTCGAAAATAATGTTATTGCTCCTGGTGCAGTTGACCTGCATATTAGCTCCTGCACAGACGCACGAGGAAATGGCCTGAGTCAGGCAGGTACGCCATATATTCTCCATCGGCATAGGTTCCATCCCTACCACATCAAGAGCTTTATGGAAACGATTGTGAGAATCGTGTTAACTTCTGTACATGAACATTAAGAGAGGATACTACAGGTGTATCATGTGTCTTGTTTAGTGATGAAGCCACATTTAGAGTCAAAGCCAGTTATACCGCCGAAACAAACACTATTGGTCTGTTGACAGTCCCAGTTGCTTCCGTGAAGTAGAATAACAGCGTCCATTGAGTGCAAACTTGAGGTGTGGGATAGTGAACCATCAGCTCATAGGCCCATGTTTCACAGATGGAACACTGACTACGCAGAAGTATCGCAACCTCCTAACAGACCATCTTCCACGGGCGCTATAAGATGGATGCTGTAGACTAGGAGGAACCTGTCGTACCAAGAAGACAGTTGTCCAGCCGACAGTGCATACCAACTTCACCCGACGCCTACTCGGACATTTCCGGTAAAATGCTAGTACGTGCGCAGCAGTCGTTCCATAACAGACTGGAAGAGTGTATTGAAGCTGCTAGTGGTCATCTTGAACGCAACCTACGAAAGTCAATTGTACTTTTGTCATTTGGAGCAGTAGTATCAAATTCCATATTGCAGGCATGCGGTTACTTCTTTAACTCTCTTTACATCCATTTCAGTACCAGAGAAAAGGGTAGGAGGTTATCAGATTAATCTCATCACTTAACTTGGAAGGTGATACAACGGTATATGTAGACGTATCATTCGAATCAGCAGGTGACAATGTTATAAGTACGTTGTCTTCGCAAAAGCCAATATCACTTGTGGTTACAGCAAACAACAAGCTAAATCGCACCCCTACAGTCGAAAAATGACACCTCACCATAGCTTTGAATGATTTTTAACTAGTTTATAAAAGTGTGCAAAACACAGATCAAAGCACTTCCAACTGGAATTTCCTATGCCCCACTTGCAGCCTGCTCCGGTAATGGCTGTAAAAATCAAAGATATACAACAACCCACACCTCTCTCACGAATTGTGGATGAAAGGTGTTAAGAAAATTTCTCTTTGATGCCACAGATCATTTAGAAATTAAGATGAATATTTGAAGGTTATACACATTACAGTAAACGTAAATACTTAATGGTGATTAAGTATGCTGAGTAACTGAATCAAGCGTCGGAAAAAGCATCTAGCTGCCAGCTGCTATCTAGGAGGTGTTGTTGTTGTTGTGGTCTTCAGTCCAGAGACTGGTCTGATGCAGCTCTCCGTGCTAATCTATCCTGTGCAAGCTTCTTCTAGTACCTACTGAAACCTACATCCTTCTGAATCTGCTTAGTGTATTCATCTCTTGGTCTCCCTCTGCGATTTTTACCCATCTAGGAGGTAAGGGAATTAATTTTCCTCAAACCTTGTTGGAACTGAGAACAGGCAATCATACTACGTCGTGAAGATTCGGACGTAGTGCTCATACTATGGAGTCTAATCTCTGCAGCAGCGTCTAGCGGAGAACGAGTGTAGTAAATCGGAAACCATTCCGCCCCAGTGCCTGTAGTCGTTTCTAGATACTCTTAGCCTTTCGAAATAGCAAGGGCTATATAAATTAAAAAATAAAACAGTCCACTGCGTCAGTCACAGGTTTATTCTCCCACTATACGTTTCGATGCGTCAGTCACAGGTTTATTCTCCCACTATACGTTTCGATGCTTCACATCATTCTTCAGGTGGAGAGCGGTGTAGTTATATTGCTGGTGTTAGAGAAGAGAGAATAGATGCCTTCTCAATTCAGCAGAGACTTGGAAAGCAGATTATGTTCCACCTTTTCAAGGCAAGCGGGGTAGGAATTGAGTTATTAGTTATTACATTTGCTCTTCAGTGCTGCACATTACACTTTAATAAATTTTTGTATCTAAGCAAATTTAAACTATCGAAATGCGCAGGTGGAAAATGAAACAAGAGAGTAGCACAGTAAATTATTTTACATATAGAGTGACAATTATTGATCTATATTACACAAAATCGCCATAATTTCTGAACGGTTTGCGTTAAGACGTTCCAACTGCAAGGTTGACCGCGTGGCATGATGACAATCAGCATGTGCATTATGGTTTGGTTTAGCGACGAAACCCACTTTCATTTTCATGGCTTCGTTAATAATCAAAATTGGCGCATTTGAGAGGCTGTGAATCCGCGTTTCTCGAACGAGAAGTCTCTTAACGGATGCTTGTGTGGTGTGCAGTGTCCAGTCATGGAATAATCGGTGCGATATTCCTTGATGGCACTACCGAACGGTGCGTGAAGGTTTTAGAAGATGATTTCATCCCCATTATCCAAAGCAACCCTTATTTCGACAAGACGTGGTTCGTGCAAGACGTATCTTGACCCCATCGAGGCATGAGAGTGCTTGATGTCCTGTAGGAGCACTTTCGGGACCGCATTCTGGCTCTGGGCTACTCCCGAGGCCACTTTCATGGGCCTCGATTGGCCGCCATATTCTCCGGATCTGAACACTTTCGACTCCTTTTTGTGGGGCTGTATTACAGACAAGGTGTACAGCAATAACCCCAAAACTATTTCTGAGCTGAAAACAGCCATTCAGAAGGTCATCGACAGCATCGATATTCAGATACTTCAGCGGGTCATGCAGAATTTCACTATTCGTCTACGCCACATCATCGCCAATTATTGCAGGCATATCGAACATGTCATAACCTAAATCCTAATATCTGTAGTGACCTTTACATGTTGAATAAAGTGTGTGCACGCCGTAATTCGTAACCTATTTACTTTTATTTTTCATGTAGTTCAATAATTGTCACCCTGTATATTTATCTGCTGTTCAGCCCTCGTAATGACGTTCTTTATAGATGAAATATTTGCTTTATTTAGCCCTATTCTGTTTTAATTTGAAATTACGACCGCAGAAGGCGTTCGGCCCGAGACTGAGCTAAGGTGTTGAGTGAAATAAATCGTAAGGGGCTATCAAACAGTTCTTTTTGAAAGCCTACGCTCAAGAACGGGTATGCCAAACAGGCTGAAGATACCCGTTTGGTAAAACGTCATGTCCTGCTGCGTGAAGAAGTCCTTAAATGCCTAGTGCTCATCCTCGTCCGATAGGAATCGTCGACCCTTCAAGGTATTTTTTTTAAGCGAGGGCGGGTGTGATAATCACGTGGGGAGGGATGAGGACTATAGGGCGGGTACTCGAGTGCCTTCCACTTGTGTTGGCTTAACTTCTGCGTTACGACATTTGCGTTATCATGAAGCAGCAGCACTCCTAGGCGCAGCATTTCACAACGGTAGTTCTTAATAGACGTGCTGCCCCATACACATTCTGCATTTTCAGATGGATGTCTACCGGTATTTGTCCTTCAGCAGCAAAGAAAAGAGTAACAGGACGTTGGTCCCGTTTGGAAGCAATGGTAATAATGTCACTGTAGTTCACGTTTCGGCATTTACCGTATGCACGTCGGCAAGACCGTAATCCCTTGACCACAGTTGCGCGGGGTAGCCGCGTTGTCTTGGGCGCCTTGTAACGGTTCGTGTGGTCCCCCCCCCCCTTCCGCCACAGTTCGGTCGGAGGTTCGAGTCCTCCCTCGGGCATGGGTGGTCTGTGTTGTCCTTAGCGTAAGTTAGATTAAGTAGTGTGTAAGTCTAGGGACCAATGACCTCAGCAGTTTGCTCCCATAGGAACTTACCACCAATTTCCAGTTCCCTTGCCTACATCTCGGTGCTTATGTACCGCATCGAAGTAGTGCTACGTTCCATATGCGCTACAGTGAAGTCTTTAAATGGAACCTTTTTGATCGCCTCTTATAAAAGAATGCATCTCGGTCCTTGAGAAGCGAGATGAGCAGTCCTACTGTGTCCAGATGTCAACACAACTGCCGAGTAGCAAGAAATGGGCGTTTGGTTTTTTTCGATAGCGGCAGCGGGGATGGAATATGCTTTACAACGCTGGTGTATCCTGAGGATCCTCACGCAGCTTGACGGAAATCTGCCTGGAGCTTCCTTCCAGTAATGCTTCTTCCCAGGTGCACAGAGAAGACAGGGGTTTCGAAGTCTTCGCTGTCTTACTTAATCTCTTAACTATCTGTAAGTGGATGATAACGGCAAAGCAACCTGTGGGACAGTTCCCCGCTTCCACAGAAGGACATTCATGTGGCTAGTTGGGTAGTAATCCTTTCAGCTGCTCCAAATTAGGTCATCCGTTTGCATGCATCTATATCACTAAACGGCTAAAACGGTCATATGATCTCAGTTGCAGCTTGCCTATCAAACGACTTCCAGGGGAAACAAAATTTTCATTGTCAGTTTCTCTGTGTCTTGTAAAAATGAATCTATGTGTGTATAATTTCTTCCTAAATGACTGGAACTATTTTATTCGGGCGTGATACATATCGTACTTGCGATGAGCAAGCACTGTAGGAGTAAGAACGTCCTACCCATCAAGGGGGTGCGACTGGGTATGGGGATGGAAAAGTTACGTAGCGTGTCACACCCAACTGCCGAGGCTTTATTCATCCTGTATTTAAAAATGAGAGCACTTAGCGACTTGCAACAAACTGTAAGCAAAATGTCACAGATTTAAGAAACTTTTTGTCTCCGTTACCTCCACGAACTAATGAAAGAAAAATAGTTTATTGCTTACTAAATTGTCGGTGTTCATGCACTAAAACTGCCACATTAACCAGACCGATTTTATTTATTGCTTCATTACCGCTAACTCTACTCACAACACATTTCGCTGACGATATTCACGTAGACAAGTGAATGTTCCCGCAAAATTATATCATTGCTAGAAACAGTTCAGAAGATATGACATCATAAACATTGAGATGTGTGAAAACTACCGCATCAGGCGTTCTTTTTTACTGCTTATTCTATTCGCAAGACATTTTGCAGTCAGTACCCAAATAGACCACTTAATGTACTTAAACATATCTTTGTACGACGTATAGTTCAGGAGTTAGGACGTCATACGTAATGAGATTCTTGAAAAACCAGGTTTCCTTCAAACGGACACCGAAGTATGCAGAACAGTGGTGCTCAACCAGTCAGTTGCGATCGTCCGGTTGATCGCCATGACTTTATGAGTCGACCTTTCAACACCCTCGCCAAAAATCGGCTTAAATGAGATGTTGTTGCAAAGTCCAGTTTGTTGACGTTGAGTGTTTTGGGCGGTATCCGTTGGCGGTAAATCCGACAACAATATCCCCGCCTCTTTAGTCTCCATTTACATATCACCGACTTTAACGCTCGCGTAAAGCAACAGCCTTCATTCCTGCAAGGTGAGGTTACTACTCGCTAACTCCTCGCCTTGTTACTTGGGGTTGCGAAGAGAGGGGAGAGCGCTCAGGATTAGCTGTGCCATGAAGCGCAGTGTGCGGTGCTGGAGGGAACAAGCTCAGACTACAGTAGGAGACACAGACCTCAGTTTTCCAGTCTGCACGAAACAAAAACTCGCTTGACGATGATAATATTCAGTTAAATACACTACAGGCCATTAAAATTGCTACACTACGAAGAAATGCAGATGATAAACAGGTATTTCTTGGACAAATATATTATACTAGAACACATGTGATTACATTTTCACCCTATTTGGGTGCACAGATCCTGAGAAATCAGTACCCAGAACAACCACCTCTGGCCGTAATAACGACCTGGGCATTGAATCAAACAGAGCTTGGATGGCGTGTACAGGTACAGCTTTCCATGCAGCTTCAACACGATACCACAGTTCATCAAGAGTAGTGACTGGCGTCTTGTGACGAGCCAGTTGCTCGGCCACCATTGACCAGACGTTTTCAATTGGTGAGAGATCTGGAGAATGTGCTGGCCAGGACAGCAGTCGAACATTTTCTGTATCCCGTACAGGACCTGCAACATGCAGTCGTGCATTATCCTCCTGAAATGTAGGGTTTCGCAGGGATCGAATGAAGGGTAGAGCCACGGGTCGTAGCACATCTGAAATGTAACGTCCACTGTTCAATGTGCCGTCAGTGGGAAACAAGAGGTGACCGAGACGTGTAACCAATGGCATCCCATAACATCACGCCTGGTGATACGCCAGTATGGCGATGAAGAAATACACGCTTCCAATGTGCGTTCATCGCGATGTCGCCAAACACGGATGCGACCATTAAGATGCTGTAAACAGAACCTGGATTCATCCGAAAAAATGACGTGTTGCCATTCGTGAACCCAGGTTCGTCGTTGAGTACACCATCGCAGGCGCTCCTGTCTGTGATGCAGCGTCACGGGTAACCGCAGCCATGGTCTCCGAGCTGATGGTACATGCTGCTGCAGACGTCGTCGAAGTGTTCGTGCAGATGGTTATTGCCTTGCAAACGTCCCCATCTGTTGACTCAGGGATCGAGACGTGGCTGCACGATCCGTTACAGCCACGCGAATAAGATGCCTGTCATCTCGACTGCTAGCGATACGACGCCGTTGGGATCCAGTACGGCGTTCCGTATTACCCTCCTGAACCCACCGATTCCATATTCTGCTAACAGTCATTGGATCTCGACCAACGCGAGCAGCAATGTCGCGGTACGATAAACCGCAATCGCGATAGGCTACAATCAGAACTTTATCAAAGTCGGAAAGGTGATGGTACGGATTTCTCCTCCTTACACGAGGCATCACAACAGCGTTTCACCAGGCAACGCAGGTCAACTGCTGTTTCTGTATGAGAAATCGGTTGGAAACTTTCCTCCTGTCAGTACGTTGTAGGTGTCGCCACTGGCGCCAACCTTGTGTGAATGCTCTGAAAAGCTAATCATTTGCATATCACAGCATCTTCTTCCTGTCGGTTAAATTTCGCGTCTGTAGCACGTCATCTTCGTTGTGTAGCAATTTTAATGGCCAGTAGTGTACTGTGTGTCATTGAAACTGAGATTGCTGTTTGTACTAACATGACAAATAACCGCCTCAACTTTCACACTGTGTAAAGTTGATTCTGAAAAATTATTCACAATACTGCAATAAACAGCCAATAATATAAAAAACCATGTATCTCAGTAAACTGTTTTAAACAGTTCTGATGATCTCAAATTTTTTTTTCAGAATTGTAGTATCTTGAAAATTAAATTCTTTGACTAAAATTTTTGATGGAGAGAAAATTACCTTTACATATATTTTGTGTAATTAAAATGGTTTGAATCAGAGAATATTCAGCCAGTGTTTGATAATGAGAACACTTAATGACTTCCAACAAACTTTTGACGTAATTTTAAGGCTTTTTTAAACTTCATCTCGCTTAGATGCTTAGCACATTAACTTATCTGTAAAGTAATGTGTGGTTTGATCCAGTCTTGCACAAGGACTTGGATTCTATAAAGAATCGGCGTATAGGTGTTTACTGGTTTTAACTAAGCTCTTGACCAAAACTTTCCGCATTGATTCCTGTCACTTCCTACAGTTTTTTTTTTTATTTCCTTTCATGGTCCGTCTTTAAATTTCTCAGAGAAAAGCTACTTCACAAACTCATTTCAGCTGTAGTTTAAAGGTACAGCCTACAGCTGCAGCCAGTTGCTGAGATGTGTACGATGGTCGCTGAGCAGCCTCCTACGTTTCAGATGCTCCTGCTGCTGGTGGCGATGCTGGTGGCGGCTGGGACGGCGCAGTTCTACGGCTACGGCTACGGCTACCCCTCGTACTACGGCTACGGCCGCGGCTACTACCGCCCCTACTACGGAGGAGGCTACTACAGACCGTACTACAGGCGCTACTACGGCTACTACGGATGATGGAACTAGCGCAGGAAGTTCCTGGCTTCGACGCACCGTCATTACCCATCAGCTTACTCTTCTACGCTTTATCGTACATATGTATGGACTTGCCTTCGAAACTTAATTGTGCGTTTCATTGTGGTTAATAAAGCAAAGTTTCAGCTGGTACAGCTCCAAATACTCTTTCGTAACTTTCCTGAAAACATACACCTCCTCCGAGGCAAAAATACCGTAAGTGAAGTGCGGTCGAGATGTGATGAAAAGTTATAAATAATACACTGTGACACTGATAGCGTGCACAAAGGATGTTGTGAAAAAAAATCGTCTTTTTCTCCATACTGTTTCATTGAGCTGTGGTGCTGGACCGAGCAGGCTTATCCACAATTCCCGTGATCTACCACTAAAAAGCTTGGAAAATATTCGATAATACAGCGGAAATGTTGCTTAATTAAGCACAAGAAAAGAACTGCGTAACTCATACGCGATTTGGCAATGAAGCGATCCCAATGCAATTTTCATTTCTCAACCAACCATCTTAAAG
Source organism: Schistocerca cancellata (assembly GCF_023864275.1). Classification (NCBI taxonomy): domain Eukaryota; kingdom Metazoa; phylum Arthropoda; class Insecta; order Orthoptera; family Acrididae; genus Schistocerca; species Schistocerca cancellata. The sequence continues at coordinate 619,165,933 of NC_064630.1, forward strand.
CATCATAAGTTCTTTCCTCTCTTGTATTCACGATTCAATTCCCTGCATGACAATAGTAAATTGGAGGAAAAAAGAAGAAACCGAAGTTTGCTTGCCGTGTCTCCACAGATTACCCACAGAGGCACACAATGATTTTCTATTTATAGAAGGAGTCGCCTCGATATGCTTCCACTAGGAAGGACAAGAAAGGTCTGTGCAAATGGAGATTGGATATCATTACTTAATCCACATTTTAATTAAAATTAATTAAGATTACAAAATTCCGCATAAATCAGCAACTTAAAAGGATCGCTCCCAAAACCAAAAGGTATAGTTACCAGTTTCTAAACTGAAATCACTCCAAGGCAAAGATTCAGATATGACGAAATGTACCAAATATTCTTCACATCACTGAGCATTTGAGAGAAAAATTACATGATCTCAAAAGTACAGGCTTCAAATAAAATCATATAACACTTAAAAGCTTTTAGCACTGGGCGGAATAATGTACACAAACTCACAGTAACACCCAACTAAACTTTAACTGGATACATCGAGTGACATATACATCAATTTCAAGAATGTTTTAAGAAAAGACTCATACAGCAACTCTAATAATAAATTTGAAGGTCAAACTTTTACAAAATATTCTGAGCAACCTCCTGATATTGCAAATGGTTCCACAGGGTGGTAGAAGCCATGAGACTCCACAAGAACGTGGCCATGTTTTCCATATTAACTGGTCCAGAAACATACACAACACTATTATCACACACACAATAAAATTAATAGTAATATAACGTGGCAACAAACAGCTGAGTCTCATACTCTGGGGAATAGATTTAGGGATTAGCTGCGACCCTTTCTTCAATACTGCTCTGTTTTCCAATATAAGAAAGGGCAAGTAAAGCCAAATAATTGGTACCAGTTTCTATAACGGAGAGCTCATCACGTCTTTTATGCGCCGCCCGGATGGACGGAAAGTGTTGCTTTGTCTCCCGCCACAAAAAAAATTATTTTTGAATAGGAATTTTACGTCCCCTTTCGATGGAGCGGTCCAGAAATAATCCAATGCGATATGTATCACTAGGACAGTAACACATGACGAATAGCCAGTACTGTAGCAGCCACTCGCGTGCGAGCACAAGCAGATTTATAACAGGCATAACAAATTCTTGGAAGTTTGTGGCATATGCAAAGGGAAGAGCACTGAGCAGCCACTCGCGTCTGATGAAAATGTCGAGCGTACCAGAGATGCGTTCGTACGGAGCCCTCGGCAGTGCACGAGACGGGCAGTCATGGACCTCAACTTCCTCAAACAAGGATGCGGAGTGTCCTGAAACTACGCCTGCATATGAGGCCTTACAAGTTGCAGTTACGACAGAAACTGCGTCCTAGTGCCGTAACAGAAGGTACGAATTTTGGATTTCAGTTCGAGGGTATGGCAGAGAACACTTTTCTCGAACGTCTCATCTTTTCGAACGAACCGACGTTTCATCTATCAGGTAACGTAAAGCGCCGTAATGTAAAAATTTCGAGGTCACAAAATCTTGGCGTAGTCAAAGAACATGAAAGAGACTCACCGAAACTGAACGTATTTTTTGCCGTTTCTGTTCACAAAGTTTATGGATCTTCCTTTTTTTTTGGAGGAAACTGTGACGGGAATGTCATACCTGGACTTGCTGCAAAATCGGTTGTTTCCTCGCCTTCACGAAGATACCAGTGCTTACATTTTTATGCATGATGGCGCCCTGCCTCAGTTCGCCCTTTCAGGTGCAGTGGTTTCTTAAAAACACCCTCCCACTACGTTGTACTGTAAGAAATGGACAAGATATTGTTCGCTGTTTTTGGTCTTCCAGGTCAGCAGACTCACATTTTGCGATTTTGTTACTGTCGGCTTACATAAAATACAGAGTCTTTGTCACATCTATGCCAGCTACGCTTCAAAAACTTAGCAACTGAATTGGCGAAGCTGTCGATTCAGTAAATAAGGACTTACTGATTCGTGTGTGGAATGGAAGGGATCACAATTTCGATATTTCCCGAACATCGTGTGCTGCTCATGGTGAGTGAATGACATAGTGATTGAGCGAACACAAAACTTTGAACCTTCCTATTTCCAGTGATATGTGCAATGTGTTTCTATCTTCCACAGTTTGTCTGTAATAAATTGTTGAACTCTAGTCTATCTTTTTGAATCAAACTGTATACATCAGTTTTATTACGAGACTATGCCATCCTTCTCGAAACTACAGAGCAGAAATTACTAGGCATCAGGGGATATTACTTCTTCTTCCAAACACTAGTTCGGTCGCAGGTTCGAATCCTGACTCGGGCATGGATGTGTGTGATGTCCTTAGGTTAGTTAGGTTTAATTAGTTCTACGTTCTAGGCGACTGATGACCTCAGAAGTTAAGTCGCATAGTGCTCAGAGCCATTTGAACCATTTTTGAACACTAGTTACAAGACATGCCTATCCGAAATAATAGAATCGAGTCGGTAAATTCTGACAATAGAACTCTGCGGTAGAAAAGTTTCTGCCTTCTACTAACCTTTTCGGAAATGGATCAAGCTTTAATAGCGACTTACCGGTTTTAAAACCGTAATACTAGCAGTGGGGTACGTGCTTCTGAAAATGTTTTCAAAATGAAATAATTTTTTTTTCCATTCGACACAACTGTGACTGTCAGCAGTTACCAAGAATCAGTTATAGTGGACTTAAAAAGGTCTGATAGGAACCACAATACTCTTAACACACATCAAATATGGGAGAAAGCCAGGACCATGCCACTGTTGAAGATATTCTTGGAAACAGAAAACCATACAGCAAAAATGTGACTGATACTATGAATCGATCATGGTTTCACTAACCATCGCATAGCATATCACTACTATGAAATTATTATTTACTATAGATGTCATACATATATTCCTCTGGAACCAATAATGACCTTCACTGATGCGGGATTTTCATTCTTCTGTAAACAATTTGTGTCACTATTATGCAAATATAATAATTAATATATCTGGAATATTAACATGTGTCAGCAACGGCCTTCTATGTTGCTAGGATTTTACATACTCCCTGAAATCAAGTGATATTTCAGCATTCTCACATATCTTTCACATCCCGGGGTCTTAATAATTCCGAAGGTATATCAGGTGCTCTAGGCGAATTGCTCTGGGAAATCCTTCTAGCAATTTCATATCTCCTACATCACCTTTATCCACTTCCTTTCCATAATATTGTTCAGGAAATTACCTACTGAGCAGCCTTCGTAAATACCAAGAGGAAAAAATGAATAACCAAGGAAAGCGTAATTTTCTACGATTCTGGGTGTTGAATGTCAAAACTCAAAATGTGGTAGGTAAGATTATAAAATCTGGAACATGAAACGCAATTTTAGTGGACGTTATTGAAGTACAATGGCAGGAAGATAAATACAGGTTGATTTAAACAGGAACGCAATGGTATAGTGGGAATAACATTCAATGCGTACAGAAAGATAAGAAAGAGAGTGGTTACAATGAACAGTGATACGGTTATACTCTTCAGAATCGATAGCACACTAACATCAAAACCAGTAGTTCAGGCATGCATGCCGACTTTACGAGCAGAATATGAAGAAACAGAAAGTGTATGATTGTATTCAACAAGTACTTCACCAAAAAGGAGGAATAAATGTCTTAACAGTTGTATGGGATCTTAGAACTGTAAAGGAATACAAAACAGAGTTACAGGAAAATATTGAGTCGATAGGAATGAGAGAAAGAAAGATTCCTTGAGTTCTGAAATAAATGGAAGCTCTTTCCTTTTTGGTAGTTAGTCTTCTGACTGGTTTAATGGTGCCCACCACGAATTCCTCAGTTTCACCGAAAGTTGTTTTGATTTTCCTATATGTTGCGTCAGTCCTTCCAACACTAATTTCTTTTTTAATTTCTACACATTTTTTCCGAAGCCTTTTCGTCTTCGCTTCTCTGTACGTCCTATTTCTTACGTTCCACAGAGACTTGTATTTCTGTATTCCGGAATTTCGCTGAACATTTTTGTACTTCCTTCTTTCAGCGAGCAACTTAAGCACTTCTGTTACCTATGGTTTCCTTGCAGTTACCTTCTTTGTACCTATGTTTTTCTTTCTAGCTTCTGTGACTGTCCTTTTTAGTGATGTTCATTCCTCTTCAACTGTACTGCCTACTGAGCTGTTCCTTATTGCTGTATCCATTTCCTTAGAGAAGTTCAAGCGTACCTCGTCATTCCTTAGTACTCCGGTATTCTACTTCTTTCTGAATTGTTTCTTCCTGATTTCTCTCTTAAACTTCAGCCTACTCTTCATCACTACTATATTGTGATCTATATCTGCTCCCAGATATGCCTTACAATCCAGTACCTCATTTCAGAGTCTCTGTCTGGCCGTGATGAAACCTAACTGAAATCATCTCGTATCACTCACCGTTTTCCAAGTATACCTCTTCATCTTGTGATTCTTGAGCAGAGTATTCGCTGTTACTAACTGAAATTTATTACATAGCTCGATTATTCTTTCTCCTCTCCCAAGCCCATATTCTCCCGTAATCTTTTCTTCTGCTCCTTCCCATACAACTACATTCCAGTCCCCCATGACTATTAGATTTTGATCCCCCTTTATATACTGTACTACCTTTTCAATATGCTCATACACGTTCTCTATCTCTTCATCTTCAGCTTGCGACGTAGGCATGAATACCTGAACTATCGTTGTCGGTGTTGGTTTGCTGTCGATTCTGGTAAGAATAGCCCTGTCACTGTACTGCTCACAGAAACACACTCTCTGCCCTACCTTCCTATTCATAACCAATCCTACACCTGTTATACCACTTTCTGCTGCTGTTCATATTACCCTATACTCATCTTACCAGAAATCCTTGTCTTCTTTCCACTCCACTTCACTGACGCCTACTATATCTTGATTGAGCCTTTGCACTTCCATTTTCAGATTTTCTAGTTTCCCTACCACGTTCAAACTTCTGATATTCCACGCCCCGACTCGTAGAACGTTATCCTTTCGATGATTATTTAATCTTTTTCTCGTGGTAGCGTTCCCGTTGGCAGTCTCCTCTTGGAGATCCGAATGGGGGACTATTCCGGAATCTTTTGCCAATGGAGAGATCATCATGATACTCCTGCAATTACAGGCCACATGTCCTGTGGATACACGTTATGTGTCTATAATGCAGTGGTTTCCATTGCGTACTGCCACCTCATGCCGTTGATCATTGCTGATTCTTCCGACTTTGTCCACCCCTAGGACAAGAGAGTGCCCTGAACCTCTGTCCGCTCCTCCGCCCTCTTTGATAAGGTCGTTGGCAGAATGAGGGTGACTTCTTATACCGGAAGTCTTCGGCCGCCAGTGCTGATTATTTATCAAAATTTAAGCAGCGGCGGGAATCGAACCGTGGCCCGAAGACGCAACCCCTTTTTTATCTCAATTTTTTTCTATATTGTTCGTTGAATTTGTTATGCGCGGACGCCGTTGACACCCGTTTGCGGTATTCTTTGATCCATTCACTCAGTTTTTTGTTGCAGAGGGTAGCTAACCCTGTGACTGAACACGCTGAGTTATCGTGCCGTCGTCTAGATGACGGGGAAACCGTGGCCTGGTCAGATGAGTCCGGACTTCGGTTGGTAAGAGCTGATGGTAGGGTTCGAGTGTGTCGCAGACCCCACGGAGTCATGATATTAAATGATCAAAATGGAACTGTGGAAGCTGGTGGTTGCTCCATAACAATTTGCACAGTGTTTACGAGGGATGAAGTCCTCTGGTCCAAATGATCTGACGATTGAGTCGAAACGGTTAAGTTCAGCTTCTTGGAGACCACCTACAGCCATTCTTAGTTTTCACGTTCCAAAACAGTCATGGAATTTTTGTGGATGATAATGCACCTCGTCACCAAGCCACATTTGTTCGCCATTGGTTTGAGGAACATTTTGAAGAATTCGAGCGAATTATTTGGCCACCCAGGTCGCCTAGCATGAACCCATCGAACATTGATGGGACATAATCGAGAGGTCAGTTCGTGCATAAAAGCCTGCACCAGCAACACTTTCGCTATTATGGATGGCTGCAGTGGCATCATGGCTGAATATTTCTGCAGGGGACTTCCAGCGACTTGTTGAGTGAAGCCACGTCGCGTTGCTGCACTACGCCGGAAATAGGAGGTCCGACACAATATTAGGAGGTATCAAAAAATGGCTCTGAGCATTATGGGACTCAACATCTTAGGTCATAAGTCCCCTAGAACTTAGAACTACTTAAACCTAACTAACCTAAGGACATCACACACACCCATGCCCGAGGCAGGATTCGAACCTGCGACCGTAGCAGTCCCGCGGTTCCGGACTGCAGCGCCAGAACCGCTAGACCACCGCGGCCGGCTAGGAGGTATCGCAAGACTTTCCTCACGCCACTGTAAGCCTTAATACGATGAAAAGTATTTCTGAAATTGTACAACTTAACCATACCACTGTAATGGAATTTCAACATGGACAGTCGGAAATACAGAAAGGATGACAACAGATGTGTTTCAGATAGGGTTCTATAGAAGGACGATGAAAATTACGCTGAAGAGATAAGAAATTGAGGAGATTCTCCTCAGAATAAGCGAGGAAATGAGTATGTGAGGCACACTGACAAAACGAAGGCATCAGTAATGACTTTTAACTGCACTGGAGCGAGCTGAGGAGGGCCTAAACTGCAGAGTAAAACAGAAATTACAATATACACAACAAATAACTGAGGACGTTGAGTGTAGAGGCTTTCCTGCGATGAAGAATTGGGCACAGGAGAGGAATCCACAGACGGCTGCACCTAGCCAGTCAGGAGGGGGATAGCATGTATTGTTGAACCAAAACGTTACGATCATTGCCCACCATGAGAATTACTTCGAGCAGATAGTTAGAGAACCAACTCGTGAAGCTAACGTTTTAGACCTCATAGCAACAAATAGACCGGAACTTTTCGACTCCGTGAATGTAGAAGAGGGTATCAGTGATCATAAGTCAGTGGTTGCATCAATGACTACAAGTGTAATAAGAAATGCCAAGAAAGGAAGGAAAATATATTTGCTTAACAAGAGTGATAGGGCACAAATCGCAGAATATCTGAGTGACCACCATCAAACGTTCATTTCTGAGGAAGAGGATGTGGAACAAAAATGGAAAAAATTCAGAAACATCGTCCAGTACGCCTTAGATAAGTTCGTACCGACTAAGGTCCAAAGCGAGGGGAAAGATCCACCGTGGTATAACAATCATGTACGAAAGGTACTACGGAAACAAAGAAAGCTTCATCATAGGTTTAAGAGTAGTCGAATCATAGCTGATAAGGAAAAGTTGAACGAAGCGAAAAAGAGCGTAAAGAGAGCAATGAGAGAAGCATTCAATGAATTCGAACATAAAACATTGGCAAACAATCTAAACAAGAACCCTAAAAAGTTTTGGTCATATGTAAAATCGGTAAGCGGATCTAAATCCCCTATTCAGTCACTCGTTGACCACGATGGCACCGAAACAGAGGACGACCGAAGAAAGGCAGAAATACTGAATTCAGTGTTCCGAAACTGTTTCACTGCGGAAAATCGTAACACGGTCCCTGACTTCAGCCGTCGCACGGACGCCAAAATGGAAAATATTGAAATAAACGATATCGGAATTGAAAAACAACTGCTATCACTTAGTAGCGGAAAAGCATCCGGACCAGACGAGATACCCTTAAGATTCTACAGTGATTATGCTAAAGAACTTGCCCCCTTTCTATCAGCAATTTATCGTAGATCGCTGGAAGAACGTAAAGTACCTAGCGACTGGAAGAAAGCGCAGGTCGTTCCCATTTTCAAGAAGGGTCATAAATCAGATGCGAATAATTATAGGCCTATTTCGCTTACGTCAATCTGTTGTAGAATAATGGAACATGTTTTGTGTTCTCGTATTATGACGTTCTTAGATAATACAAATCTCCTTCATCATAACCAACATGGATTCCGCAAACAGAGATCATGTGAAACTCAGCTCGCCCTATTTGCCCAAGAAATTCACAGTGCCGTAGACACTGGCGAGCAGATTGATGCCGTATTCCTGGACTTCAGGAAGCCATTTGATACGGTTCCGCACTTACGTTTAGTGAAAAAAATACGAGCTTACGGAATATCGGACCAGGTTTGTGATTGGATTCAGGATTTCCTAGAAGAAAGAATACAACATGTCATTCTTAACGGTTCAAAATCTGCAGATGTAGAGGTAATTTCGGGAGTACCGCAAGGAAGCGTGATAGGAACTTTATTGTTTACAATATACATAAATGACTTAGTTGACAACATCGGTAGCTCCGTGAGGCTATTTGCAGATGACACGGTTGTCTACAAGAAAGTAGCAACATCAGAAGACTCGTACGTACTCCAGGAAGACCTGCAGAGGATTAATGCATGGTGCGACAGCTGGCAGCTTTCCCTAAACGTAGATAAATGTAATATAATGCGCATACATAGGGGCAGAAATCCATTCCAGTACGATTATGCCATAGGTGGTAAATCATTGGAAGCGGTAACGACCGTAAAATACTTAGGAGTTACTATCCGGAGCGATCTGAAGTGGAATGATCACATAAAACAAATAGTGGGAAAAGCGGGCGCCAGGTTGAGATTCATAGGAAGAATTCTAAGAAAATGTGACTCATCGACGAAAGAAGTAGCTTACAAAACGCTTGTTCGTCCGATTCTTGAGTATTGCTCATCAGTATGGGACCCTTACCAGGTTGGATTAATAGAAGAGATAGACATGATCCAGCGAAAAGCAGCGCGATTCGTCATGGGGACATTTAGTCAGCGCGAGAGCCTTACGGAGATGCTGAACAAGCTCCAGTGGCGGACACTACAAGAAAGGCGTTACGCAATACGGAGAGGTTTATTATCGAAATTATGAGAGAGCACATTCCGGGAAGAGATGGGCAACATATTACTACCGCCCACATATATCTCGCGTAATGATCACAACGAAATGATCCGAGAAATTAGAGCAAATACGGAGACTTACAAGCAGTCGTTCTTCCCACGCACAATTCGTGAATGGAACAGGGAAGGGGGGATCAGATAGTGGTACAATAAGTACCCTCCGCCACACACCGTAAGGTGGCTCGCGGAGTATAGATGTAGATGTAGATGTAGATGAGACAGAATGCAGTCTGATGGCGCTGCGTACACACGATGCTTTAAGGAAACTGCGTAAGCGGAGCAGGGACGAAGGGGGAATCATTCTAGCCACGACAGTGGCAGGAAATGGGGAAACACACTGACGCAAGCGACTTTGACAAAGGGCAGATTGTTATGGTGCGGCGCCTAGGAACGAGCCTTCTCGGAAATGACGAAGCTGGTCGTCTGTTCATATGCTACTGTCTCGAGCATCCAAGAAAAGTTGTTGCAGGACGCCGAAACCACAAAAAAGGCGACAAGGTGTTGGACGTCCACCCCTCGTCACAGAACGTGGTAGTTGGAAGCATGCCCGCTCTGTGAAGCAGTGAGCATGGTTTTATCGAGACTGGTACATAGTTAAGTGGAAAGGTGTCGCCCGGTCGGATGAATCACATTTCTTGTTGCACCAGGTCGATGTTGGTGCCCAATTGAACAGCTGCTCGGAACGTACACCTTGCCACACACGCAGGCCAGTGGCGACAAAAGAATAGTTCAAATGGCTCTGAGCACTATGGGACTTAACATCTGAGGTCATCAGTCCCCTAGACTTGTTGTTGTTGTGGTCTTCAGTCCTGAGACTGGTTTGATGCAGCTCTCCATGCCACTCTATCCTGTGCAACCTTCTTCATCTCCCAGTACCTACAGCAACCTACATCCTTCTGAATCTGCATAGTGTATTCATCTCTTGGTCTCCCCCTACTATTTTTACCCTCCATGCTGCCCTCCAATACTAAATTGGTGATCCCTTGATGCCTCAGAACATGTCCTACCAACCGATCCCTTCTTCTGGTCAAGTTGTGCCACAAACTTCTCCCCAATCCTATTCAATACTTCCTCGCATTCGGGAGGACGACGGTTCATTCCCGCGTCCGGCCATCCTGATTTAGGTTTTCCGTGATTTCCCTAAATCGCTCCAGGCAAATGCCGGGATGGTTCCTCTGAAAGGGCACGGCCGACTTCCTTCCCAATCCTTCCCTAATCCGATGAGACCGATGACCACGCTGTCTGGCCTCCTTCCCCAAACCAACCCACCAACCAACCAATACTTCCTCATTAGTTATGTGATCTACCCATCTGATCTTCAGCATTATTCTGTAGCACCACATTTCGAAAGCTTCTATTCTCTTCTTGCCCAAACTATTTACCGTCCATGTTTCACTTCCATACATGGCTAACCTCCATACAAATACTTTCAGAAATAACTTCCTGGCACTTAAATCTATACTCGATGTTAACAAATTTCTCTTCTTCAGAAACGCTTTCCTTGCCATTGCCAGGCTACATCCTCTCTACTTCGACCATCATCAGTTATTTTGCTCCCCAAATAGCAAAACTCCTTTACTACTTTGAGTGTCTCATTTCCTAATCTGATACCCTCAACATCACCCGACTTAATTCGACTACATTCCATTATCCTTGTTTTGCTTTTGTTGATGTTCATCTTATATCCTCCTTTCATGACACCATCCATTCCGTTCAACTGCTCTTCCAAGTCCTTTGCTGTCTCTGAAAGAATTACAATGTCATCGGCGAACCTCAAAGTTTTTATTTCTTCTCCATGGATTTTAATACCTACTCCGAATTTTTCTTTTGTTTCGTTTACTGCTCGCTCAATATACAGATTGAATAACATCGGGGAGATGCTACAACCCTGTCTTACTCCCTTCCCAACCACTGCTTCCCTTTCATGTCCCTCGACTCTTATAACTGCCATCTGGTTTCTGTACAAATTGAAAATAGCCTTTCGCTCCCTGTATTTTACCCCTGCCACCTTTAGAATTTGAAAGAGAGTATTCCAATCAACATTGTCAAAAGCTTTCTCTAAGTCTACAAATGCTAGAAACGTAGGTTTGCCTTTCCTTAATCTTTCTTCTAAGATAAGTCGTAAGGTCAGTATTGCCTCACGTGTTCCAGTATTTCTACGGAATCCAAACTGATCTTCCCCGAGATCGGCTTCTACTAGTTTTTCCATTCGTATGTAAAGAATTCGTGTTAGTATTTTGCAGCTGTGGCTTATTAAACTGATAGTTCGGTAATTTTCACATCTGTCAACACCTGCTTTCTTTGGGATTGGAATTATTATATTATTCTTGAAGTCTGAGGGTATTTCGCCTGTTTCATACATCTTGCTCACCAGATGGTAGAGTTTTGTCAGGACTGGCTCTCCCAAGGCCGTCAGTAGTTCCAATGGAATGTTGTCTACTCCGGGGGCCTTGTTTCGACTCAGGTCTTCTAGTGCTCTGTCAAACTCTTCACGCAGTATCGCATCTCCCATTTCATTTTCATCTACATCCTCTTCCATTTCCATAATATTGTCCTCAAGTACATCGCCCTTGTATAGACGCTCTATATACTCCTTCCACCTTTCTGCTTTCCCTTCTTTGCTTAGAACTGGGTTTCCATCTGAACTCTTGATGTTCATACAAGTGGTTCTCTTATACTTAGAACACGTCCATGCCCGAGGCAGGATTCGAACCTGCGACCTAGCTGCAGCGCGGTTCCGGGCTGAACCAGTGGCGACAGTATTACGCTATAGATATATTGACCTGAACCTCCAAGGCATCTCTTTCAGCAGGGTAACTGAATCGTGGTACAGTGATTTGAGGAGAATGATAGCGAACTCATGTTAATCTCTTGGCCACAAAATTTGCCTGACCTGAACCTGATGGAACAAATGTGGGACGCTATCGAGTGTCAGATCCGCGCACACAAATTACCGGGAACTGCGTGACCTACGCGTAGACGTCTGGGGCTCATACTTCCGGGATCCTACCAACGACTTCTCAAATCAAGCCACGTAATATCGCTGCTGTGCTGCGTTCCAAAAATGGAGCAACACACCACTAAGCAGATGGTCGTAACGTTTGTAATCCTGCCACATCAGCCTTGACTTCCTTATTTAGTACTGGCTTTCCATTTGACCTTTTGACAGTTGTACAGCTAGTTCTGTTTTCTTCAAAGCGAATTTATGTTTCTCACAGTCATCCCTGCTATTGCATCACCGCATTCCTGCTCTAGTCACTCCTAGTTTTCAATTTGCGCTTTCTGTTAGTCTCTTTTTTTCGACACCTGCAACCCCTTTTGCCTGCTTTATTTCCTACATTTTCATAGCTCCCCCTTTCATCTAATTCAATGTTCAACGTCTTACTTGCGATATCAGGATCTATACTAGGTCTTGTTATTTTTGCTTATACACTCTACGACAAAAACAGAAAAAACTACGCACCACAAAGAAATTATCTGAATTGAATGGAAATCGATATATATGATGTACATGTACACGCAAACAAATGACTACAGTTTCAGAAAAATTTGATGATTTAATCAAGAGCCAGAGTTTCACAAATTGAGCAAGTCAATAATGCTTGGTTCTCCTCTGGCCCTTATGCAATGCAATCAGTTATTCGGGTTCGCATTCATTGATAGACTTGTTGGACGTCCACCTGAGGTATATCGTGTCAAATTCTGTTCAAATGGCGGGGTACAGCAACAAAATTTCGAGTTGGTTGAAGGGCTCTACCTATAATGCTTAATCTTGCTCAGATATAAACCCAGGATATCTTGCGATGAAGGGAAACAAAACCGGGCGTAGAATATCGGCGACGAACTGTACTGTAAGGATGTCGCGGATGACAACCAAAGGGGTCCTGTTATAAAAAGAAATATCACCCCAGACCAGCTCTCCTGGTTGTGGAGCCGTATGGCCGGCGATAGAAAGGTAGGTATCCCACCGGTGTCCAAGATTTCTCCGTGTCGCCTGCGATGGTCATCGGGGCTCAGTTCGAAGCGGGACTCATCACTGGAGACAACTCTACGCTAGTCAATGAGATTCCAGGCCGAAGAAGTTTCTGGAGACGGCTCCGACAGCGGTGAGATACGAACCTTACTGTCTTCCTCCATAAGATCCAACACCCAGGAGTGCCATTTCTTGTCACAGCTGGACCCCATTGGTTCTCATCCGCAGTACCTTTACAGCATGGTGGTACGCCGCCGATATTCTACGCTCCGTTTTGTTGCCCTTTATGACAAGCCATCCTGGGAGTACATTTTAGCAAGATAATGCCCGGCCGCACAAGGCGAGAGATTCTACTGCTTGGTTTCGTGCTTGTCAAACCCTGTCTTTGCCAGTGAGGTAGCCAGATCTCTCTTCAAAACAGAACGTTTGGGGGAGTATACATAGGGTCCTCCAACCATCTTGCAGTTTTGACGATCTGATGCGGATTTGTCAAAGCGAAGGAGAAGATAGGGTTTCAGGGCACTCTCTTGCTCTTCGGGTGGGAAACTACCCCTAAAGGCGGAGGAATCAGCAATGATCAACGGGATGACGGTGCAGAAGGCAATGAAAACCACTGCATATCCACAGGACAAGAGGCCTTTAATTTAAAAAAAAAAAATTTTATTAAAATGTCATGATGATGTTTCCATTGGCAAAAGATTTCGGTATAGTCCCCCATTCAGATCACCAGGACGGGACTGACTGGGGAGGGGTGATTATGAGAAAAAGATTGAATTACAAACGAAATTATAGCTTTCTACGAATCGGAGCGTGGAACGACAGAAGTTTGAACTTGGTAGGAAATGTAGAAAATCTGAAAAGGAAAACACTAAGGCTCAATCTAGATACAGTGACGCTCAGTGAAGCTAAATGAAAGGAACTCAGGGATTTCTTGTCAGACTAGTTTAGGGTGATATCAGAAGTTGCAGAAAATGGTGTAACTGGAATAGGGCAGAGAGTGTGTTACTGTGAACAGCTCAGTGATCGGGTTATTCTCAATAGGATATACAGCATACCAACACCAATAACCATAACTAAGGTATACATTCCGTCGTCGCAAACAGAAGATGAACAGACGGAGATATTGAACGGGTAAGTCAGCATGTAAAGGCAGATGAAAATCTAATAGTCATGGGGGATTGGAATACGGCTGTAGGAGAGGGAGTAGAAGAAGGGTTTACGGGAGAATATGGGCTTGGTATTAGATACGAGAGAGGGGAAAAACTAATTGAGTTCTACAATAAATACTAGTTTGTAATAGCGAATATTCTGTTCGAGGGTCAAAAGAGGGGGAGGTACACTTGGAAAAAGCCAGGAGATACGAGAAGATTTCAGTTAGATTACATCGTGATCAGGCAGAGATTCCAAAATTAGATACTGGATTGTAAAGCGTACCAAGCAGCAGATATACTCAGTTCACAATTAAGTAATGATGAAGAATAGGCTGAAATTTAAGAGAGTGGTCAGGAAGAATCGGTGCACAAAGAAGTACCAAGAAGTGAAGAGATACCTTTGAAGTCCTCTGAGGCTGTAGACACTGCGATAATGAACAGCTCAGTAGGCAATACAGTTGAAGAGGAATGGTCGTCTCTAAAGAGGGCAGTCACAGAAGTTGGAAAGAAAACCGTAGGTCAAGGAAGACAACTGCGAAGAAACCATGGATAACCGATGAAATACTTCAGCTGATTGACGAAAGAAGGAAGTACAAAAATGTTCCGAGAAATTCAATAATTCAGAAAGAACGAAGTACATAGGAAGTACAGGGAAGCTAAGGCAAACTAGCTACATGGAAAATATGCAGAAATCGAAAAAGAAATGATTGTCGTAAGGACAGATTCAGCATATAGGAGAGTCAAAACTACCTTCGCTGAAATCAAAAGAAAGGTCGGTAACATCAAGAGTTCAATGGTAATTCCACTGTCAAATGCAGAAGAGACAGAGGATCCAGAATTAGAGTCAGAATTTAAGAGAGCTTTGGAAGACTAAAGATGAAATATGGCACAAGAGACAGATGGCATTCCATCAGAATTTCGAAAATCATTCGGGAAAGTGGCAACAAAGTGACTATTAATATTGGTGTGTGGAATGCATGAGACTCGCGATATACCACCAGTCTTTCGGAAGAACATCATCCACACAGTTGCGAAGATAGCAAGTGCAAGAATTATCTCACCATCAGCTTAACATCCCCTGCATTCAAGTTGCTGACAAGAATAATATGCAGAAGTATGGTAAAGAAAACTGAAGATACGTTAGGCAACGCTCAGTTTGGCTGTAGGAGAGATGTTGGCACCAGAGAGACAGTTCTCACGTTGCAGTTGATAATTGAAGCAAGACTGAAGAAAAATGAAGACACGTTCACAGGATGTCTCGCCCTGGAAAAAGCGTTCGACTATGTAAAATGGTCCATAGGTTCGAAATCGTGAGAAAATTAGAGGTAAGCTATAGAGAAAGGTAGGTAATATAAAATATGTACAGTAATGACGAGGGGACAATAAGACTAGAAGACCAAAAACGAAGCGCTCGGATTAAAAAAGGTGTAAGACATGAATGTAGTCTTTCGCATCTATCGTTCAATCTATACAATGAAGAAGCAATGACAGAAATAAAAGAAAGATTCAAGAATTTTATTAAAGTTCAAGGCGAAATGATATGAATGATAAGATTTGTTTATGACTTTGCTGTCCTCAGCGAAAGTGAAGGAGAATTGCAGGATGTGTTCAGTTCAATTAACAGTCTAGTGAGTACAGAATATGGATTGAAAGTAAATCGAATAAAGATGAAAGCAATGAGAAGTAGCGGAAATCAGGACGTCGAGAAACTTAACATGACAATTGGGGATCACGAAGTAGACGAAGTTAAGGAATTCTGCAACCTACACAGCGAAATAGCTTATGACTGGAACTCGCGGAAAGACATTCCTGGCCAAGAGAAACCCGCTAGTATCAAACATCGGTCTTAACTTGAGGAAGGAATTTTTGAGAATGTACATTTGGATCACAGCATTGTATGATAGTGAGACGTGGACTGTGGGAGATGTGTGATGTGGTGCTACAGATGAATGTTGAAAATTAGGTGGACTGATAAACTAAAGCATAAGGAGAGTATCCGCAAAATCAACGAGGAAGGGAAACATGGAAAACGCTGTCAGGAAGATGCGGTAATATGATAGGACATCTGTTAAGGCTTCAGGGGTAACTTCCATGGTACCCCAGGGAGCTGTAGAGCGCAAAAACTCCAGAGGAAGACAGATTGGAATACATCCAGCAAATAATTGAGGACGTAGGGTGCAATTGCTACTCTGAGATGAAAAGGTTGGCACAGGAGAGGAAAGAAAACGTGGCAATTGAACATAATCCCTCAGAACGACATCCACCAACTCTGCCAATCAGTGCCAAGCCGAGTAACTGCTTGCATAAGGGCCAGAGGTGGACCAACGCGTTATTCACTTGCTCAAACTGTGTAGCTTTTTCTCTTGAATAAATCATCCAATCTTTCTGAAATTGTTCTTTTTCTGTACATGTACATCAGATCTAATGATTTCCATCCCATTCGGATAACTGTTTTGTAGTGTGTCGTGGTTTTTTTCCCTTCTTTCTTAGAGTGCATTTTCATCTGCTGCGTTAAGTATTTCATTTATAAAAGCTAACTTTATCTAACTCTACGCCTATTTGTCGTCTGTTGCATCCGCCTTCGTAGTCTTCCAATTTCAATAGTCAGAAGTGTACATTCTATAGGTTTATGACCCTGTGTGTGATAGCATACAGTGCACAACATATATAATACGTAAATGAGGGCCATTTCGTCTTTAACAGTTTTCCGTTAATATATTTGGAAAAAGATGGATATAAAAGATTTGGAGCCATCAGGCCACAACTGTTTTAATATGTTAGTAATGCTGCCAAGAAGCACATGAACAATAACCACTGTGCTAGATACTGATGTCTGCAAACCACTGCGCAATGCATGGCAGAGGTTACTTCACATTGTACTAAGTATTATGATTTCTTCCTATTCCGTGGCGCGAGAAGAGCGTAAACTGAAAATGTTGGCTTACAAATTTTCTTCGAAAAATCTCAATTCATATGCTCTAAATGCGACATCCTGAACTTGATCACAAAATATGGTCAACTCGAGAGAATACCGTACTCCATTACCTACGCGAGATCCTTGAACCTACTGGGAGAGTAAAACTAGCACAGAAAATGCGCCTACAAAAACCCAAGAGTATCTGCTGAAAGACATACATCTACAATAAAAAATTTCTCTCCAGACGTGTAAAACTCTGGCCCAATACATAGTTCTCAATTCAAAAGGACATGAATGCCACGCTTCAGATAAAACGCGACACAGAAAACATCCTGAATGAGAAACGCAATATTATGAGAAATATTATCGGCTGAAGTACAACAGGAGATGGCTACAGACTAACATCCTGGAAAACAGCAAACCTCGTGGCACACATTTGAATAATATTAAGGTTTTATAGGCCCTCCACAGATTCCCAGTGACATGACTTCCCACCAACATTTTAACGTTACACGAAACAACTGGTTTCGACAAATCAAAACGCTCTAAAAAGAGCCCAGGTAAATTCATCCGAAGTTATAGACAGAAACGCGAACGCACTTAAGGCTGACAGGTAGTAAGTGCAGTGGGAGAACGAAACTGCAAATAAATCAGGAATAAAATGAATTGGAAAAAGGAAAAAAGTTTAACGGTAATTCAGAAGGTTGAATCATAAACGTTGAATGATTTCATAGTGTGCAATTCCATCTGACATTAATAATAATTACTATTATTATTACCATTATATGCAAATTAATTATCCCCTCATAATATACTTAAAAAATGGTTCAAATGGCTCTGAGCACTATGGGACTTAACATCTGTGGTCATCAGTCCCCTAGAACTTAGAACTACTTAAACCTAACTAACCTAAGGACATCACACATATCCATGCCCGAGGCAGGATTCGAACCTGCGACCGTAGCAGTCGTGCGGTTCCGGACTGAGCGCCTAGAACCGCTAGACCATCGCGGCCGGCCAATATACTAACATTTTATTTATTTATTTATATAGCTTACGCCCACATTGGGGCACTAAAATCAAACATAATACAACAGAGTCTACAATAATTAAATTTAGGTCTTAGCAGTCAGCAATTTCTTCGTTTCCCAAAACTTCTTCATTCGCTGTGATCTGGTTGCTCGTTCTTCTGCAGATATGACACACTTCTTCCGTTCTGATGGTTTGAATGTCAGCTGTGTGTATTTGTTCTTCAGAAGCAGTTTCTCTTCTCTGTGTTGAATTTGGTGTGTGGAGATGTTCAGTTCATCCAGATCACTTTGTACTTCCTTAAATCAGATGTTTTTGGTTTTACTGTTCCAGAAGTAGCCAAAAATTAGCTTCAGGATTCTAGTATTTGGTAGGCGAGATATGTGGCCGAAAAATGCAATCCTTCTTTTCTGCATTGTATCAATAATGGATTCACTTTCTTTATACACTACTGAAATGGGCAAAAGTCTCCACTGCCAATTAATTTGCTGTTTCTTACTGATAATTGATCGGAGTATTCTTCTATCAACTTTCTGCAATTTTTCAGTTGTTGCTTGAGTATTTACTATGAATAGTGTTTCACTTGCATATGTTGCTTCCGGTTTAAAGACGGTGGAGTGATGTCGAAATTTAGCATTTATTGAGAGATAATGTTTTTTGTAGGTTGGCCACGTGGTTCTCTGCGCTCGCTGAAGGTTTTATATTTTATATTTGTGTTTCATTTTTGTTTCATATTTATATTTTATATAAATTAACAATTTTTTAAAAGGATTGGATATTGTGGAGAAACAGAGTGTAATACAAAATTCGGGTAAGAGATGAGGTGGGAATGTAATTTTTAATTTGTGACTATACCGATTTATAAATGCAATCGAAGAAAAATTACAAAGCATACAGTTATGCTAAATGAACATGTCAGCGTTAACGAAAGTTAAAAAAAATAGATATTGCAGGGTTCTGATTGCGTATATGACTATTTCTTGTTACTACTAACCATTATCAATTCGCGGTATAGACTCACATTTGACAGACAACGAAATAGAATGGAACATGAACTGTGTCAGATGTGTTTACTAGAGCATCGAATCGGGAATAACATTATGCTTGTACGTACGTAAGGTGGACTAGATAATTTCCCAAATATTACTGTGTTATATAAAGGAAGTAAGTCTTAGTAGCAACTAATGAATAATATTTATTACATTTTACGTTCGTTTGAATTCAGGCAAATTTGCCTTTCTCAAGAGTAGAGCGATAGGAGCATGACTTACAGCAGCCCGCCTCCAGTGTTTCAGATCAGGCGCTAAGCTATTTTCACTGCTGCAGCTATCACACATAACTCATGTTCTTCAAATAAAAAACATCATTCGCCAATATCTAGAACTATTAGCATTATGAAAATGAGTGAAGCTTTCCGCATATTCAAAAAAAAAAAAAAAAAAAAAAAAAAAAAAAAAAAAAAAAAAAAAAAAAAAAGTTCCGATGTGTGTGAAATCTTATTGGACTTAACTGCTAAGGTCATCAGTCCCTAAGCTTACACACTACTTAACCTAAATTATCCTGAGGACAAACACACACACCCACGCCCGAGGGAGGACTCGAACCTCCGCCAGGACCAGACGCACAGTCCATGATTGCAGCGCCTTAGACCGCTTTTTTCTTATCTCATTTTGTCCGCTTTTGTTCGTTGCATCTACTCGGGGCGGACGTCGTAAGACATTCGTTCTAAGTTCGTTGTTCATCGATTAACTCAGTTTGTTTGTTACAGAGGGTAACTAACCCTCTGACCAAACACGCTGAGATACCGTGCCGGTTCAAAAAAAAATGGCTCTGAGCACTATGAGACTTAACTGCTGTGGTCATCAGTCCCCTAGAACTACTTAAACCTAACTAACCTAAGGACATCACACACATCCATGTCCGAGGTAGGATTCGAACCTGCGACCGTAGCGGTCACGCAGCTCCAGACTGTAGCGCCTAGAACCGCATGGCCACTCCGGCCGGCTACCGTGCCGGCTTCGACCGCCCGGCTAATCCCACGCGGCTCCGCATCTTCGTTAAGATCAATAGTTTACAACGAAACCGGTATTTTACAGTCAAGGAGATGCTAGAAGTAGGGGAGAGTTCTCAGTACTTTGAAATTTTATAGTTTTCAAGGATAAGCGAGTACTATTATCTTTGATAACAGAAAATTACATGAAAAAAATTGAAAGTGGAATTCCTGTGCCACTAATTATTAGTTTTACGTCATGGCCACAATGCTTTTGAATACCAAGTCTTCCAGGATTCAATGACAGTAAAGAGAAAGAAGTTAGTACTCACTGTCTTCTTACTATCAATAACGAGTTCAAGCCAAAAATTGTAGAAAAATCTGTTGAATATGTTGTTTGATTCCTTTTTTAATGTACTTTTCAAATTGTTCATTCATGATCCCTGTTGTAGTATACTTCAGCACAATTTAAGAACTGTCAGTTTACACAAGAAAAGTAGTTTTTCGAATATCTAGGTAAATTGAATGAAGTAACTTCGCCACTAGTCGACAATGCTGTTTTATTAATGCTTTACTTTCAGACACTTCTAGATAGCAACATCGAAAAATGAAGACAAAGTTGAGGGAAGAATATTTTACTGTCCATCTTCCCATTGACGTACATACACTGCCTAAATTTCGTAAGATTTGACCGAGTGCGGGTCTCAGTTTCTTTACAGTTACGCGTCTTTCTCAAATTCTGTACTAGACTACGAGGCGTTTCTGATTTTATCTGAAGAACCGATCCAAGTACGTAATCTGCGCCATTGCGAAATTGCACGGTGACAATCCGTACAACAACAAGATGACACATTTGCTGGAAGTCTCGTCATTCCGACCACGGCCGCAATTTCGCCACGTGCGCAGCTGGTCGTGACACGTAAACAACTTGTTTCATGGGAAGTCTCTCAGTCTGGTGCGTGACCGTCACGGAGGACAAAGTGAGGGGACCTTCGTAGCGATAACGTCTTCTCCGCCTGCGCATTTCGCTTACAAAAGGCGGCTGTCTGCTTCCATTGTAGAACAATATGTATGAAGCTAAGATTTACAACTGTCCGCTAGATACTACTATTCCGACGTGGAATTATTTTTCTGTTAAAATTTCGCATTTATTATTGTTAAACAATCGTAGGCCATAACACTGGCCGAGTAATTTGTTTAAAATGAGCATTTAAGGATCAGTGTTGAACCAAAATTGCGCGCATTTCACTCGTGGTCTAGACATAGCGTCTTAGATTCATAATCAAAACATCTTAGGTACCGGGTCCGAATGCCACCGTTGCTTAAATTTTGATTAATAGTCAGCATTGGCGGCCGAAGATTCCCGGCATGAGAAGTCACCCTCATTCTGTCAACGGCCTTGTCAAAGTGGGCGGAGGAGCGGACAGAGGTTCAGGGCAATCGTCCTATGGGTGGGAAACTACCCCAAAAGGGCGGACGAATCAGCAATGATCAACGGCATGAGGATGCAAAACACAATGGAAACCACTGCATTAAAGACACGTACCGTGCATCCAGGATATGTGGCCTGTAATTGAAGAAGTGTCATGATGATCTCTCCATTGCCAAAAGATTCCGGAATAGTCCTCCATTCGGATCTCCGTGAGGGGACTGCAAAGGGAAAGGTTACCATGAGAAAAATATTGAATAATAAACGGAAGGATAACGTTCTACGAGTCGGGGCGTGGAATGTCAGAAGCTTGAACGTGCTAGGGAAACCAGAAAATCTGAAAAGGGAAATGCAAAGGCTTAATCTAGATATAGTAGAGGTCAGTGAAGTGAAGTGAAAAGAAGACAAGGATTTCTGGTCAGATGAGTATAGGGTAATATCAACAACAGCAGAAAATGGTATAACGGGAGTAGGATTCGTTATGAATAGGAAGGTACGCCAGAGAGTGTGTTACTGTGAACAGTTCAGTGAAAGGGTCGTTCTTATCAGAATCGACAGCAGACCAACACCGACAACGATAGTTCAGGTGTGCACGCCGACGTCGCAAGCTGAGGATGAAGAGATAGAGAAAGTGTAGGAGGTTATTGAAAGGGTAATACAGTACGCAACGGGAGATGAGGTACATTTGGAAAAGGCCCGGTGATAAGTGGAAGATTTCAGTTAAATTACATCATGGTCAGACAGAGATTCCTAAATTAGATACTGGATTGTAAGGCGTACTTAGGATCAGATATAGATTCAGATCACAATATAGTAGTGATGAAGAGTAGGCTGAAATTTAAGGCCAGACGCTGTGATCGAGCTGTTCCAGGCGCGACTGGTACCTTCGCAGGTTCGAATCCTGCCTCGGGCATGGATGTATGTGATGTCCTTAGATTAGTTAGGTTTAAGTAGTTATAAGTTCTAGGGGACTGATGACCTCAGATGTTAAGTTCCATAGTGCTCAGAGCCATTTGAACCATTCAATTTTTTGAAGTTTAAGACATTAGTCAGGAAGAATAAATATGCAAAGAATTGTCATACGGAAGTACTAAGGAATGACGAGATATGCATGAAGTTCTCTAATGCTACAGATACAGCAATAAGGAATAGTTCAGCAGGCATTACATTTGAAGAGGAACGGACATCTTTAAAAAGGGACATTACAGAAGCTGAGAAGGAAAACATAGGTACAAAGAAGGTAACTGCGAAGAAACCGTGAGTAACAGAAGAAATACTTTAGTTGATAGATGAAAGGAAGAACTTCAAAAATGTTCCGGGAAACTCAGGTATACAGAAATACAAGTCGCTGAGGAATGAAATAAAGAGAAAGGGCAGGGAAGCTAAGATGAAATGGCTGCAGTAAAAAAAGTGTGAAGACATCGAGAAAGAAATGATTGTCGGTAGGACAGGCTCGAAACACAGGAAAGTCAAAACAACCTTCGGTGACCTTAAAAGCAAGGGTGGTAACATTAAGACTGCAACGAGAAATCCACTGAAATGCAGAGGAGAAGCGAATAGCTCAAAAGAATATATTGAAAGCCTCTATGAGGGGGAAGATTTGTCTGATGTGATAGAAGAAGAAACAGGAGTCTATTTAGGAGAGATAGAGGATCCAGTATTAGAATCAGAATTTAAAAGAGCTTTGGAGGACTTAGGGTCAAGTAAGGCAGAAGGGATAGATAACATTCCATCAGAATATCTAAAATCATCTGGGGAAGTGGCAACAAAAAGGCGATTCACATTGGGGTGTAGAATATATGAGTCTGGCGACATACCATATGACTTTCGGAAAAGCACCATTCACACAATTCCGAAGAAGGCAAGAGCTGATGTGTAAAAGAATTATCGCACAATCAGCTTAACAGCTCATGCATCCAAGTTGCTTACAAGAATAATACACAGAAGAATGGAAAAGAAAATTGAGGATGCGTTAGATGACGATCAGTTTGGCTTTAGGAAAAGTAATGGCACGAGAGAGGCAATTCTGAGGTTGCAGTTAATAATGGAATCAAGACTAAAAAAAAATCAAGCCACGTTCATAGGATATGTCGACCTGGAAACAGCGTTCGAAAATGTAAAAAGGTGCAAGATGTTCTAAATTGTGAAAAAAGTAGGGGTAAGCTTTAGAGAGAGACGCGTCAAACAATACGTACAACAGCCAAGAGGGAATAGTAAGAGTGGACGACTAAGAACGGAGTGCTCGTTTTAAAAAGGGTGTAAGACAAGGATGTAGCCTTTCGCCCCTTCTGTTCAATCTGTACATCGAAGAAGGAATGATGGAAATAAAGGAAAAGTTCAGGAGTGGAATTAAAATTCAAGGTGATAGGATATTAATGACACCATTCGCTGATAACATTGCTATCCTGAGTGAAAGTGAAGAAGAGGTACATGATCTGACGAACGGAATGAATAGTCTAATGAGTTCACAGTATGCATTGAGAGTAAATAGAAGAAAGACGAAGGTAATGAGAAGTAGTAGAAATGAGATCAGCAAGAAACTTAACATCAGGATTGATGGTCACGAAGTCGATGAAGTTAAGGAATTCTGCTACCTAGGCAGTAAAATAATCAATGACGGACGGAGCAAGGCGGACATCAAAAGCAAACTAGCTATGGCAAAAAAGGCATTTGTGGCCAAGCGAAGTCTACTAAGATCAAATATCGGCCTTAATTTGAGGAAGAAATTTCTGAGAATGTACGTCTGTAGTACAGCATTGTATGGTAGTCAAACATGGACTGTGGGAAAAACGGAACAGAAGAGAATCGAAACATTTGAGATGTAGTGCAACAGACGAATATTGAAAATTAGGTGGACTGATAAGGTAAGGAATGAGAAGGTTCTATGCAGACTCGGAGAGGAAAGGAATATGTGGAAGATATTGACAAAGAGAAGGGACAGGATGGTAGGGCATCTGTTGAGGCATCGTACTAGAGGGAGCTGCAGAGGGTAAAATCTGTAGCGGAAGACAGAGACTGGAATATAGCCAGTAAATAATTGAGGACGAAGGTTGCAAGTGCTATTCTGAGATGATGAGGTTAGCACAGGAGAGGAATTCGTGGCGGGGGCCGCATCAATCCACGTCAGAAGACTGGTGAAAAAAAAAAAAAATTGGGATATTCGTATAGGCGAAACTCAACAAATGCACTATCAGATCGAAAATACAAAAAGACATCCTGAACTGACTACTGGATGTCACCACAGGCGGACCTGCAAGTACACTACTAGCCATTAAAACTGCTACACCACGAAGATGACGTGCTACAGACGCGAAATTTAACCGACAGGAAGAAGATGCTGTGATATGCAAATGATTAGCTTTACAGAGCATTCACACAATGTTGGCGCCGGTGGCGACACCTACAACGTGCTGACATGAGGAAAGTTTCCAACCAATTTCTCACACACAAACAGCAGTTGACCGGCGTTGCCTAGTAAAAAACGTCGTTGTGATGCCTCGTGTAGGAGGAGAAATGCGTACCATCACGTTTTCGACTCTGATAAATGTCGGATTGTAGCCTATCGCGATTGCGGTTCATCGTATCGCGACATTGCTTCTCGCGTTCGTCAAGATCCAATGACTGTTAGCAGAATATGGAATCGGTGGGTTCAGGAGGGTAATACGGAACGCCGTGCTCGATCCCAACGGTCTCCTATCACTAGCAGTTGAGATGACAGGCATCGTATCCGCATGGCTGTAACGGATCGTGCAGCCACGTCTCGATCCCTGAGTCAACAGATGGGGTTTGCAAGACAACAAACATCTGCACGAACAGTTCGACGACGTTTGCAGCAGCATGGACTATCAGCTCGGAGACCATGGCTGCGGTTAATCTTGACGCTGCATCACAGACAGGAGCGCCAGCGATGGTGGACTCAACGACGAACCTGGGTGCACAAATGGCAAAAACGTCATTTTTTTGGATGAATCCAGGTTCTGTTTACAGCATCATGAAGGTCGCATCCGTGTTTGGCGACATCGCGGTGAACGCACATTGGAAGCGTGTATTCGTCATCGCCATACTGGCGTATCACCCGACGTGATGGTATGGGGTGCCATTGGTTACACGTCTCGGTCACCTCTTGTTCGCATTGACGGCACTTTGAACAGTGGACGTTACATTTTAGATGTGTTACGACCTGTGCCTCTACCCTTCATTCGATTCCTGCGAAACCCTACATTTCGGCAGGATAATGCTCGACCGCATGTTGCAGGTCCTGTACAGGCCTTTCTGGAGACAGAAAATGTTCGACTGCTGCCCTGGCCAGCACATTCTCCAGAACTCTCACCAATTGAAAACGTATGGTCAATGGTGGCCGAGCAACTGGCTCGTCACAATACGCCAGTCACTACTCTTGATGAACTGTGGTATCGCGTTGAAGTTGCATGAGCAGTTTTACCTGTACACGCCATCCAAGCTCTGTTTGACTCAATGCCCAGGCGTATCAAGGCCGTTATTACGGCTAGAGGTGGTAGTTCTGGGTACTGATTTCTCAGGATCTATGCATCCAAATTGCGTGATTCACATGTCAGTTCTAGTACAATATATTTGTCCAATGAACACCCGTTTATCATCTGCATTTCTTCTTGGTGTAGCAATTTTAATGGCCAGTAGTGTATCAAAGGAGGAGAAGGGTATCGTGTTGTCAGTAGAGAAGCAGAAACAGCAGAACTGATCGACCAGGAGAGCTCAGGGACTTCGAACATGGACTAGTCATTGGATGTCACCTGAGTGACAAATCCATCTAAGCACTTCAAAAGCAAAAACTATAGCTACTACTCGATTTACTTTTAACAGATTGTTAAAGATATTTAACATCGTTAGAAAATATCGATACGTTTAAGGTTATTTGAAAACACTGAACCTTTCATATCTCGAGTTTTATAGTCGTAGTTTCATCAAAGAAAGTCAATAAACTTTTTGGTAAAATTTAAGCTGTTACGTTACAACTCTTTTTTATATACAGGGTTGTCATAATTAAACTTTCGCTACTTGAGCCAGTGTGACGGATAACTACGAGGGCTGTTCAGAAAGTAAGCTCCGATTGACCGCGAAATGGGAACCACAGTGAAACTTAGAAATGTTTTATTTTTAACAGTTAGCTACACCATCCAGCTACTTCTGTACGTAGTTGCCGTTCTGACTAAGACATTTGTCGTAGCGTTGTACCAACTTTCCAATACCCTCATCATAAAAGACAGTCGCCAGTGCTTTCCGCCAATTCTCTACGCTGGCCTACAGCTCGTTTTCTGTGCCAAAATGTTGTATTCATAGCCAGCGGTTCATGTGAGCAGAAATGAAACGCAGGGGGAGTCAATGACGGGCTGTATTGTGGGTAGTCAAACATTTCCAATTGAAAACGATGCAGGAGCATCTTCATTGCCCCTTCAGAATGCGGCTGAGAATATTGCCTTGTAGAAGAAACTGCACGACAGTTATGTAATGTTGGCTGTATAGCTTCAGGCGAAATTTCTCACCAGGTCCTCGTACTTGGCGGGAGACACTATTCTCTAGCCAACTTTACGCGATCGCTGTGAGCTCAGAAATGAGAGGAGTGACGTGATGCTATCTAGGGTCATACTAGAGACGCTGCCCAACACATCTGTGCAAAGCTTTATCGGATTATCATAGTCGTTTCCATTTCGCGATCAATCGGAGCTTACTTTCTGAACAGCCCTCGTATTTATGTTATGCGTACATATCTTCATGGGAATGATGTTCAGACTGTGCATTGCAGGATTTACGTTGTTAGTAGTTTTAGCCTCGTGATTTGCCGTTAGGCGCCGGTTCTTATATGTGACAAAGATTTGAAACACACTCGTCACTGTGCATTACAGTTGCAGACAGTCAGCATCGTTCTGGAGAAGATGAGAAAGGCTTTTACTCGTAAAGCTGTTGTACCAAAGCAACAGCAACAGTGCTTGTGCTCTTCGCGAGTATCGACACATTAAAGGAATACGGAGAGGTCCTCTTTCCGCACTGGGGTTGAAGAACGTAATTCAGAAGTTCGAACTAACTGGCAATTTTGGAAATTGCTCCTGAGAGAGGCAGACGAGCAATTCCTTCACAAATTGCTGAAGATGTTACTGCTGTCATGGCTGAGAATAGTGGGCAGATTGTGCGATCTTCAAGCAGTGCACGAGCTATGTCACGACAGCTGAACATTTCATGGTACACCGCTCGAAAAGTGCTGTGAACAATTATGAAATGGTATTTCTAGTGCGGTTCCAGGCTGTTTTGGTTGCGAATGGTGGTCACATCGAGCAACTTTTCTAAATGGGAACATAAACATTTTACGCAGTTAACAAATGTTATCCTCTCATGGGGAAATTATAACGTGTTTCTTTATGATTTAGCTATTATTTCTCTTCCGCATGTCTTACAAATGTTTCCAAAAAGTCTCATTGTCCTTTGATCACTCGTTTTTCATGGGGGGCAAATAAATAGCGAAAATTTAATTATAACCACCCTGTAGATTAACAAAAGAGGATAGAGCGGCGCGACTCGTCATGGATGTCTTTAGTCATCACAAGAGAGTTACAAAATGTTCAAGAAAGTCCTATTGGAAACGTTATGCAAAACTTGTTCAGTTTCGCTGAGTAACTATTCCCCAAAATTTGAGAGACTACATTCCAATACAAGAGATATTCATATCACGC
The DNA here is from genome assembly GCF_023864275.1 of Schistocerca cancellata. NCBI lineage: Eukaryota > Metazoa > Arthropoda > Insecta > Orthoptera > Acrididae > Schistocerca > Schistocerca cancellata. The sequence goes on from NC_064630.1 coordinate 619,194,084, forward strand.
AATGACGCCTGGATAAAATGAAAAAACTTCGGCCTGATACCGAAGAATAGTGACGTTGTGTCCTGAATGCTAGCGGACTGAGGTGTGAGAAAATAACTGTAGTGTACCAGCTACAGTTCCCTAGACATCATATACTGTAGATGCAGAAGTTTTGATCTATCGAAACATTTGCTGAGAAGAATTATATATATATGCCAGTCATGTATTACGCAAATAAGTACACGGCAAAAAGAATGTACCCTCCGGTAGATATTGTTTGGGTAGCTTATGCGGAGTGGTAGAAAATGGATCACTGAGTTCACTTAAACGTCAAAGTCGCAGCGATGTCATAAGATATGATGGCTAAGGCAGTTCTTGTGAGACGATAGCTTTCTAAATGGCCGGCCGCGGTGGCCGAGCGGTTCTAGGCACTTCGGTCCGGAACCACGCGGCTGCTACGATCGCAGGTTCGAATTCTGCCTCGGGCGTGGATGTGTGTGATGTCCTTAGGTTAGTTAGGTTTAAGTAGTTGTAAGTCTAGGGGACTGATGACCTCAGATGTTAAGTCTCATAGTGCTTAGAGCCATTTGAACCTTCTAAATGGAGCATCGATCATGGTTCTCTTTTACAAACTCCACAGTCGTAAAGTCATTCTGGATATAATCGTGTGGCTGCGAATGTGCCCTGACCAGTAATTTTAGCTTCAAATTTAAATTCCTTTGATTTTTTCTCGACTTGCATTCACTGTCATATAATATGTTTTGAAAGATATCATCGCTGGCTTTGACTGTTAATACCACTTATTCATAAAATCCACGACTGTTCTGACGTCTTCTTCACAGCCCTCTCTTCTCTCTTGTTTCCGACTGGCGTTCCGGCGCTTGACTTTACCCCGCAACAGATACAATCCAAAGTCAACATATAATAACCAATATTCACAATGAGAAAAATTTTAAATACAAACGTACCACAAAAAGGTCGAGGCATTACAATGACATGTCAGGTGTCCTATCATGAAGTATGTCATTGTGTGCCTCGACATTTTTATGGAATCTTTATGTTTCAAAAATTTACTTGTTAGAGATATTCGTTATTATATGTTGACATTGGATTGTATCTGTCTAAATGAGTAGAATTTTATGAGAATTATTATATCACAGCATTCTGTATAGTCCTATGTAACAAACTGGTGCAAGTATTATATGATGTAACTACCACTGTGCAGTTTTGTTGGTATGTAATTTTTGTCATTGAATTTTTGTGTATGCCCTACTAAATTTTATGTGATTGTAAGCCTTTAACCCCGATATATTTTATTTTTACAGTTCTGAGGATGACATACATACTGCTGAAACTACTACTCCAGTAGCTGTGTTAACATAAGGATCTTGATTTATAAATTGGTTTTCAAAATAAGACTATAGTACAAAATTATAGATCACCTACTGCGCTGAATGATTGTGTGAGGTAACCATAATTAGACCATGTGTTACAACAAATTAAATTCATTTGTCTCTATCTCACAGACGTATTTATTGACACTCATGTAAAGAAAAATAGAGGAGTAATGAGCAATTGATAACTGCACCTCATAAAAGCTGAGGTATCCAGATGAATTCTATTATAAATTTGTGAAAAGGTTTAGATAATTTTATGCATTGTTAATGCATCGTTAATGAATTGAGAAATACGAAGTTCAATATTCAGAGGAAGCCTTGGATCATCTAAAAAGTAATGTTAAAAAATATATAAAACGAGGAACATATACGATATTGGAGGAGTTGGGTGTAGTTCATTAGCTTCGTTGCTGAATGTAAACTCAGAAGAATCAACAACATGGGAAAAACTTCTGGAGAATAAGTGTTATAAAATAATGAAGTTAATGTTGAGATAACATACGTAACATGAGGAAAAAGTTAGTAAAAATGAAATGTTTAATAGTTTTTGTTGAGTAGAACACTGATGAATAATTTAGTGAAACAAAGATAGCATTAATGTAAATAGTCGTAGAACATAAAAGCTGAGAAGAGCGCTTCACAAAAATTAAATCTGGGCGATATTAAATAAGTCTGCTATTTTGTAACTAGCCAAATATCTTGCAGCAATTTAAATTCAATAAAAGTCCCACTGCAACAAAGTGCTTACTAACAAAGTTGTAGGAAATATACAATGAGCCAACTGCAGGCGTAATTCGTATTTCGAGTCGCAAATTCACGGCGAACTATAACCAACACAGTCTTCTACGTATAGTCAAAGCTGCCTCGCGGCAGACAGTTGCATTACGTCTGCAACCCGAGGCATGCTGTCCTGGAATAAACAGCATAGTCTCGGCGCAGTAAAAATGAAACCTGCAATTAGTTTTCAAGTCTCCACATATGAATCAAAGCATTTTTTGTCTACACCAGTCAGCATACAAACAGAGATAAATTACCCGTCGTCACTGAGGCATGAACGCATTCCTGTGAAGAACGTAATTTCCTCTAAACAAGTTTCAACGAAGGAAGAAACCTTGAGAATCTAATCCAGTGCGATAAAACGTGATGGCTTGTGCGTGGACGTGATCAGAACGTTGGTTGGTTGATTTCGAGTAAGAGACCAAACAGCGAGTATCGGTGCCATCGGATTAGGGAAGGAGGGGGAAGGAAGTCGGCCGTGCCCTTTCAAACGAGCCATCCCGGTATTTGTCTGAAGCGATCTAGGGAAATCACGGGAAAACTAAATCTGAATGGACGCGGGTTTGCACCATCGTCGTCCCGAATTCGATTTCACTGTGCTAACCAATTTTTTTTCAGTCATTACATCTGGAGGTTTTGTTTGTAACTTTATTTTCCGCCCTAGACAGGAAAGGGAAACTACAAAAAAATGTACTTGCCACCGCCATTTGTTTCCTAACAAAAAAAAGAAAAAGCACCTCTTCATGCGTTGGCGCCCATCTACGCCTATCCCAAAACAACTAACCTATTACTACAAGGGTGTAGGAAAGGAAGAAAGTAGGGGAAAAGAACATATAGAGAGCGATTAAAATGAAATTAGTTCTGTATGGGCTTTTGTTTTTTTGGTTTATTTTATTTCATTTCTTTGTTTTTTGTTTTTTGCTTTTTTGTACGTATATTTTTATTTTCTTTATTTTTTACTTTTTTATTTTTTATAACTTTTTTAATTAACTTATTCTTTGTATCAGAATTCCAGGAGTCTCTAGCGCCTTTTCTACAAATTTTAATGGAGATTCCGTTTGTAGTGCGTTCAGAACATCATGTCGGCAAAAAACATCAACATCTCACGGCGTGGACGTTCAAGCTCGAAGGCGGTTCATGAACGGGTCTCCATAGAAAATTGGAAAAGAACTGATTGTATCTGGGGCTGCGAACAAGTGCACAGTGTCGATCGTTAAGGTACTGATTTCTCGTCGGGGCCAAAAAGGTAGTGGACCGTATGACCGCGTATCCAATTCACAGCGTTAGTTTTTGTTGTTGCGGGGTAATGGACCACATCCGGGAATAAAAGCGTCAGGAAAGTGATCTGAGCAGGTGTCTGTCGTGTAAGGAAAGGTTGACATGCAGACTGGCGCATATTCATGCAAAAGTCCGGTCAGGCTCGTCGGGTAACGACGCCAGAGTTTCAGTTGGGAGCTAACAAAAAGTGCCGTAACTTTGTCTCGCACATGGAATAAGCCTACTCCACCACGCTCCCCAGGGAGGGCAAGGGCGGAATATTGAACTTTAAATAACATACAGGTACAGACAAAGGATCCTGTTACCATCAACATACGACGTGCGAGGGTAATCGAAACCGGGAACACTTGTGCCACATTGAGCATGCGTGAGGCGTGGTAACATTCACGTATTGTGCACGCTGTACAGTGTCGAGGAATCTAAGCCGGTGGTCTACAAGGCCAGCCCTGATCGTTTGGAAGAGATGTCTACTGTTTGTTGCCGTTGAACGACGGAGGTCCTTCATAAAATCAATGCCCAAACAGCGGAAGCTGGTGGCCATGCTTGGAGTAGCGACCTCACCAATGAGCAGAACCTTCGATTTGGAAATGTTAAGAGAACTGCCCAGTGCCTCCCCATATGTCGCCACCCAAGTCAGAGCCGCGCGAACATCGTCTTCATTGCGGAGGTAGAGGGCTAGATCGTCAGCATAGGCTGCACAAGAGAGGCGGTGCCCATGCAATGGCAGGCCCACCGGATGTTGGCGAAGCCCCTGGAGTAGGGGCATACAGTATCGTGGAAATTGGGCAACCCTGTCTGACAGAGCGCTCGATCGTTAGAGGTGCGGTGAGGCGACCATTACAGAGCATTCCTAAAGTTGCGCCGCTCAGGAGCCGCATTACCACTGTTACTATACGAACCGGAAAACCCATGCGTTAGAGAAACGATTTCAGAAATGTATGGTCGAATGCCTGACTGAACTATACGAGCAGGAAAACCCATGTGTTGGAGGACCGATTTCAGAAAGTTATGGACGGCTCGGTCGAATGCCTGACAAGTCAAGTGATGCTAATGCGCCAGGTAAATGTTGCGACCGCTATCATGTCCCTGTAACGGCAAAGAGCCGTATGGATGTTGTTGTCACCGCCCAGCGAAGTCTGATCAAGGGAGGTGACGTACCTTGCTGCCTTCTTGAGTCGTGAGGCCAACAAATGGGTAAAAATTTTCGTCACTGTTGAGTAGAGTGATGGGCCGGTAATCACAGATCCGTCATCGCCCATGCGACCTAGCGTCCAGGATGATGACCTCATCAAGGAAGGTACCAAAGATAACTAAAACACTTGTAAAATCGGAGGGGGAGGCCTCAAGTCCAGGGAACTTGTTTGCTGCTCCCACCTAGGACTCCATGGGGGGTCCTTTTTCCTGAAATTCTTGAGCCACATCCTCTGGTACGGCGTTGACAGCTAGTGCTGCTACCTCCTCAATTAAGGTCGGCAGGATGTGGGACGGTAGCGTGCTGCAGGCGGAAATGAGAATAGAAAGCGTGACCAATGGCGTATTGTGTAGTGTATCGTCGTCCTTCCCCATCGGTGAGGTCGTGGATGAGAACTCGACGACGATGTCGGCGTTCTGTGAGGAGGTGGCACATCGATAGCGTTTCGTGAGGCATATGGTCACGTATGTAGGATCTGACAAGGGTCACTTCCAAATGTCACCGCATGAGTGAAGTGATCTGCTCTTTAGCACGATGCACTATCGTCTGACGGACAGGAGAGAATACCATCGACGTGCAGTCGCGAAGCACCGCATAATAGAAGTCCATGATGCCCACTTGTGAAGCTTTGAAGTCTTTGCCAAATCCCATCAGTGCCATGCCTAGAGCTAGTTGCGTGCAGGGTAGCCACCAGGATACGGCAGATACAGGGTGTTTCAAAAATGACCGGTATATTTGAAACGGCAATAAAAACTAAACGAGCAGCGATAGAAATACACCGTTTGTTGCAATATGCTTGGGACAACAGTACATTTTCAGGCGGACAAACTTTCGAAATTACAGTAGTTACAATTTTCAACAACAGATGGCGCTGCAAGTGATGTGAAAGATATAGAAGACAACGCAGTCTGTGGGTGCGCCATTCTGTACGTTGTCTTTCTGCTGTAAGCGTGTGCTGTTCACAACGTGCAAGTGTGCTGTAGACAACATGGTTTATTCCTTAGAACAGAGGATTTTTCTGGTGTTGGAATTCCACCGCCTAGAACACAGTGTTGTTGCAACAAGAGGAAGTTTTCAACGGAGGTTTAATGTAACCAAAGGACGGAAAAGCGATACAATAAAGGATCTGTTTGAAAAATTTCAACGGACTGGGAACGTGACGGATGAACCTGCTGGAAAGGTAGGGCGACCACGTACGGCAACCACAGAGGGCAACACGCAGCTAGTGCAGCAGGTCCAAATGACGCCAACGTCCACGTATCGTCTCATGCGCCAGAGTTTACACCTCTATCCATACAAAATTCAAACGCGGCAACCCCTCAGCGCCGCTACCATTGCTGCACGAGAGACATTCGCTAACGATATAGTGCACAGGATTGATGACGGCGATATGCATGTGGGCAGCATTTGGTTTACTCACGAAGCTTATTTTTTCCTGGACGGCTTCGTCAATAAACAGAACTGGCGCAAATGGGGAACCGAAAAGCCCCATGTTGCAGTCCCATCGTCCTTGCATCCTCAAAAAGTACTGGTCTGGGCCGCCATTTCTTCTAAAGGAATCATTGACACATTTTTCAGATCCGAAACGATTACTGCATCACTCTATCTGGACATTCTTCGTGAATTTGTGGCGGTACAAACTGCCTTAGACGACACTGCGAACACCTCGTGGTTTATGCAAGATGGTGCCCGGCCACATCGCACGGCCGACGTCTTTAATTTCCTGAATGAATATTTCGATGATCGTGTGATTGCTTTGGGCTATCCGAAACATACAGGAGGCGGCGTGGATTGGCCTCCCTATTCGCCAGACATGAACCCCTGTGACTTCTTTCTGTGGGGACACTTGAAAGACCAGGTGTACCGCCAGAATCCAGAAACAATTGAACAGCTGAAGCAGTACATCTCATCTGCATGTGAAGCCATTCCGCCAGACACGTTGTCAAAGGTTTCGGGTAATTTCATTCAGAGACTACGCCATATTATTGCTACGCATGGTGGATATGTGGAAAATATCGTACTATAGAGTTTCCCAGACCGCAGCGCCATCTGTTGTTGAAAATTGTAACTACTGTAATTTCGAAAGTTTGTCTGCCTGAAAATGTACTGTTGTCCCAAGCATATTGCAACAAACGGTGTATTTCTATCGCAGCTCGTTTAGTTTTTATTGCCGTTTCAAATATACTGGTCATTTTTGAAACACCCTGTATGTTTGTGGGGCGACGTCGATGACAGAGGGCCCACACATCCCCAACGATCCGTTGGCAATCAGCCCACACATCCCCAACGATCCGTTGGCAATCAGGGACAGTCAAGTGGGAAACGTTTAATTTCCACAGGCTGCGACTGTGCCACACGGTGTAGAGGACAACATCGCAGACCGTCGTGGTCAGAGAAAGCCAGAGCCCATACTTCGGCACGTCGAGTGCCGACAGCAAGGGAATGTGTGCGGTATTTATGGTCGAGGCGCCTGAACGAATGCGCCGAATAGTATGTGAAACCTGCGCGGCTGCATGGACCTTTGTCCGAGTGTAAACAAGCTGAAGTCTGTCGATGACGACGGAGAGGGCCGCAGACGGGAAATGACATGGACGTTGGTCATCAGGCCATTGTGTGGAGTTGATATCGCCACCGAGGACCATTTCATCCAGGAGATCCTCAAAAAGCGGCGTTACCTCCTCAGCAAAGGAGGTGTTTCGGTCACGACATCGACTGGACCCGGGCGGCGCATATACATTGAGGATGCGAACGCTAAACAGCGTGGGAGCCACACCTCTAGCATCAGGAAGGTACATTACATCTTCAGCAGGGAGTCCAGAGTGGAGGAGGATGCCGACTCCACTACTGTTTTCAGAAGCAAGCCCATGTAGCCAATGGGGGGCATAGAAGTGAGCGACGATCACTTCCGTGAGGAGGGAAATGTCGACATCAGCAGCATAAGTGGTCTCTCGGAACATTGCCAGTTTGTGTGAAGCCAGATTCACCGTCGCGATACGGTAGCGTTGTAAGTGTGCTCCCATCATTGGCACAGATGTTCTGGCAGAGATTCCGGCTGGCGAGTAACATCCGGCGAAGTCACTGTAGCTGCAGTAACTTGGTGGAAGGTGAGTCAGGCATCTCTGAGGGGCAATGCCTGACGGGAGAGGCACCATCTCGATCTGCTCCATCGTCGACATCATCAGCCCTGGAGACTGAAACAGGTGGCAAGCGACCGTCGCACTCATCGAGGGCGATGTGTGGTGACGCTGCTGCAGCGGGATTCAGGGAATTTCTCTCCATGGGATCCATCGTTGTCAGGTGGGATCGTTCCTCAGACGGGACATCGCTAGCGGCACTCCTGTCGTCAGGGCGCTCGAAGGGAGGTCACTGTCTTGTATCCCCTCCACTGCCTGTGATGTCACATGAAGAAGTGTGTCGTCGGATGGCGTTTGACTTCTGTTCTTCCATTTCCGGGGCGATCGCTGCTTTCGGAGGTGCTGTTACGTATCAGAATGTAGACGTTCAATGTCAGAGGTGGCGCCCGTCTGAAGGAAAGCAGAGGTAGACACTGTGTTCGTATCGGTGTCCATCGCAGCGGGCGGGCTGGTGATCGAGCTCTGTAGATTTGGTCGTCTCGTAGTCGTCGCAGGAGATGGTGCCGGTGAGGATGCGGCCGCGACGTCATTTCCAGTGGGGAGTGCAGGGGGGAGAAAAGGCGCTTCCTGAAGTGACACATTGGGGTTGCGACGGCTGTGGCGTAGCTGTCTGGTAAAGAAGTGACAGTCGCTTTGGGGGCTGAGTCACTGGTCGGGACCTGGAGCAAACGTCGGAGGAGACAGTCTGACCGAACATGGCCCTCTTGCCCGCAACCGGCACACGTCCGCGGCTGGCCATCATACGTAACGATGGCTCGCACGCCACCTATCAGCAGACAGGATGGTACATGCTTGGAGAGTTCGATTTGGTTTTGGCCTGTGCGGCTGATCCAGGCGGAGGTTCGAGTCCTCCCTCGGGCATGGGTGTGTCTGTTTGTCCTTAGGATAATTTAGGTTAAGTAGTGCGTAAGCTTAGGGACTGATGACCTTAGCAGTTAAGTTCCATAAGATTTCACACACATTGGAACATTTTTGGATCTGGTGGACATTGATACGACTGCTAAACCCGCAGGGCAGAACAGGTAATAGGATTGTCAGTTTCTCGCTCTAATTGTCATTTATTGTAATTTAATAACCTTTACAACCAAAGCGGCACATAGCCGGACCTTTACCAAATGTAACTCTTTCACGGCTGAGGGCCTCCAGACAAGAAATCTTAACAAATCAACAAGATAAAAATCCAGTTAAGATAGTAATAAAATAATTTTTTAAAAAAGGAAACATATGTAAAGTGCAATACAAATGGCTGAGAGCCACAATTAAATTTCAAAATTTTAAAAAATATTACTATAATCTTTTAAAGACCGAAGACCGCAAAGTTTAAGCTTGAAAGATAAATTTAAAAATTAATTTTCCATAATTTTTAAGAAAATTAAAAAATAAACATAAGCCTTGAATTTAAAGTAGCTTACAACAGATAATTAAACACCAGTGGCGCCCAGAAGCCTCCAGGGAGGTCGGTCTGCCCTCGTTCACTTCGGCGAGACAGGTGGTGAGCCTAACTACACCAGACCGTCGGAACCCAACCAGGGGACAGCCAGGGACCGACCGACAAACGACTTGCTTCCCGTGAATCAGTAAACTCAAACCGGAAAGGTTACAAACGTGATAATCCACAATGGAGTATGTATCAGTTGTCAAAATTACACACTATGTTGGACAGCGACAACAGGTGAGGAAAGGACGCTGCCTGAAATTACGTTAGTGGCCAGGGCAGGTAACCGGAACGCTAACAGCCACTAGGCAGAAAAATCCGCGAGTACACTTGAATTTGAAACACGGTAATATAGTTACCTTCACTCAAAAGAAAACTGCCTGAATTTACGTCAGTGCCCAGGGCAAGTAATCAGAACATTAACGGCCACAAGACAGAAAATTCCACTGGTGCACTCAAATTGTAGTCAACCAAAATACTTAATTGCACCACATGGCGGCTAAATTTCAGCAGTAGAAACACTCGGTATTGCTCACAGGAAAACCTCCCCCACAGAAAACCGCCGAAACGAACCACCACAACTTGAATGGACATGGCTTGGGTAGTTGAAACCACTACTCAACTTTGACGTCCTAGGTCGGTGAACCACGAAGATCGTAGCGATCGGACAGCTCCATACACGCTCCGACACTGCGCAGGGGCTGCAAGCGGCCCCAGCAGACTGCATTGCGCGGAGATAACTTCCCTCGTCCGCAACAACCGACCGACTCCCACAGAATGCCGATAACATCTAAAATAGTTGTCAGTGGAACTAACGCCAATTGCACACGAAACCTGACAAACACTTGGACAAAGACCTGAACGATACCCAATACTAACTAAGCACACACGAAGACAACTCGGGAGTCGATGCACGCACGCACAGCCGACTCATGCACGATCGGCGAGCCAAAACGCGTCGTCCGATAGGACGACCGACCAACGATACACCAAGACCGTGGCCCGGCTCAAGTGAGGCGTGGCGGCAATGGTCGGGCGAGCCATGTCGATGCAGAGCTCACCGCTGCTCCAACCCGACTGCACTAGTGCCGCATTACAACTCTCCGACTGGCAGTCCGGACTGCACTCCTGACGCGTTCCAACCGACTGACAGGTCCGAACCGCACTCCTTGCACGTTCCAACTAACTGCTTGACAGACGACAACTGGGAAGTAATAGCAGTCAAGCAAAGATACTACGAGAGGGGATATATCGATACGCGCTGCTAACGCCGCTCACGGTCAGGCAAAGCAGCAACTCAGTGACACCAGTAATTTAAATTAACGTAGTGAGGTGGAAGTACGTCAAAAACAGGGTGTAAAATACATGATGGTGGGAACACGAGCCAACGACGACTCAGATACCATTCAACACTTGGTATGTTGTGAACGTCTGCCATTTTTCTGCGATGTTGCCCACATCATTGCCGTATGGTCAGAAAGCTTCGACGACCACATCTTGTGGCACTTCGAAAGTGAGCACAAAGACCCGAATTGTTCGAAGACCGAAACCAGCGTGATATACCGTTACTTATCCAATATGCCTGTCAGAATGCTTAAACTTGAGTTCGTGTGCGTGTTGTTGGACTACCCCAGCTAAAAAATGGCTCTGAGCAATATGGGACTTAACTTCTGAGGTCATCAGTCCCCTAGAACTTACAACTACTTAAACCTAACTAACCTAATGACATCACACACATCAATGCCCGAGGCAGGATTCGAACCTGCGAACGTAGCGGTCACACGGTTCCAGACTGTAGCGCCTAGAACCTCTTGGCCACCTCGGCCGGCTACCTCAGCACATACTTCCTCTGTCGTCATTTTAATATAGACGATACTGCCAGTGATAGAGAAGTGAATACCTATCACTTCCCGGGGGTCCAGACGTAGCTCTTCGCGAATGAATTGTTCAGTTTCATAAGCGCGTGGTCGTGCATGTTCGGCTTGGAATGTTTCTTTACGTGTCACTCGGTGGTAACAGTGCGCCATGAGATGCACTAGTAATGGACGCTACACAACATGAAATGCCGCGACGCAAAAATAAACAACTGCGGTGCGCTGCCCGCACACAACCACTGTCGAAAGCCGACTCTGAACCACCTCGCTCGGTGACCAAAACGTTGCTGAGATTATCTTATAATTTACGCACATCTTAAATTTTTCTGTCATTAGGTGCGGATACCCTAACTGACGGCAAAAAATTTCAGTAGGTCTATGAACAGGAACATCCCTTTAATTTCAGGCAGTTGCGAAACAAATATGCATTGACGTGCACTGTTCGGGATCAGTAATTGACCCACCTTAACAGCTAAAGCGTTCGTGATCAGAGTGGCGCTCTTAAGAAAACAGCAGACAGTTGCATTTACTTTAAAAAATAAGGTGTCGGCATTATACAGATGTGTAAATATACCAAATTATGCTCCGAAGAGCTGAATAGGCTTCAATTCTCTGGTTAGAAATACTGTAATATCAACACGTTTCTTTCTCTGATGTAACAGTCATAAACAAGGTGTTTCAATAATGTCTTTTCTCTGTAACTAATAAAACAGTAAGAGAAAGGAATATTTATTTAGATGCGTAACCGTAAGAAACGATACTGTTTCTGCAGAGTTATGAGTACAGTTTATTCTTTTTGCCAGAGGGTTACAGTAACAATAATTATTTAAATAGAACATTATTTTCTCATATCATGTAGGCGTTTTATTTAAACCAACTTCTACAACCGAATTTAAATCAAATTTCTATTAACTGCAGATAGGGGTATTCAAAAGTTCACAATTTCAGGGGTGAATGCAACGTGCTGTACAAAATGGCTGTGTTCAGATGGATGTTCTGGTGGTGGAATGTTGATTTAAGCAAGATGTTCAAATGAGTGCTGATTTTTCTGAGTACACAACTCTCTGCGCCTTCTAAACGACCTACGGACGAGATGTAAAGTCATAGGAAGTCAAGCTTCCCAAAGCGCACATTGAGTTCGGTGATATAAATACGATTCATTGCATATCCCCACAAGAAGAAATCTACTGGTTTTAAATTGGGAGACCGTGAGGGCCACGGCGTTCCATCCATCTTCCAGGAAATCTGTCATTCAAATGGTTCAAATAGCTCTAAGCACTATGGCACTTAACATCTGAGGTCATCAGTCCCCTAGACTTAGAACTACTTAAACCTAACTAACATAAGGACATCACACACATCCATGCCCAAGGCAGGATTCTAACCTGCGACCGTAGTAGCAGCGCGGTTCCGGACTGAAGTGCCTAAAACCGCTCGGCCACAGCGGCCGGCTCCTGTTGTTCAGTTTTTACACATCACACGCAGAATGGGCTTGGTAACCATCGTGCTGCATTCTCATACGGCCTCTTTAGACTGACATTTTCAAAGAAAGCATCTAAATTGTAGATGAAAAAGTCCAAACATTTAGAATATCAGTGTATCTGCGAAGTAGTGTGGACCGATAATTTCATCTCCAATGATTCGGCATCACACGTTAACGGACCACATCCTTTGACGATCAACATGACATATCCATCGGGGATTTTCTACGGTCAATGATGCTTATTGTAATGGCTCAGTGCGCCATAATTTGTGAACGTGAATTCATCAGACAGCATCACAATTTGTAAGGCATCAAGAGTTAAATCATGCACGGTCCGTTATTGGGAAATAACTCCGCAATTGAAATCATTTCCATGCAGTTATTGTGCCAGTGACAGGTGGTGTGGGTGAAACTTGTAACAGAGTACAGTGCCACACCGATATATGGCTTATACAAGTGACTGCAGTTGCTTCACGTAAGCTGTTATGAGGATTGTGATATGTTGTAGCTGTCACATCATCGCTTCTTATTTCATCCTTCTCAAACTAAAGGATCCTAGACACTTTCACATGATTGTAAAATATATTTGTATTGACGTAAGACATTATATGGTTAAATGTATGGAAACAGCAACTCACAAGTTTTGTGTCATGTTCACAAATGTTCCATGTGCCAATCATTTGTCACACATGTCCAGGATATAGCCCAATTCCGCCCATATTCGCTCCAAAGTGTCCGCATGGCTTTCTTGACCCTAGTAAGTCAGCGATGTTTTGGGGAAGTGGAAGTCTGAAAAAAATGTCTTTGAAGTAAATCGACAGCTCTCCGGTGACGTGGAGACCATGCCAACAACTCCATATCTTCAGAGCGATCCCTCGTCGTGATAGCTCATTATCTGAGGATTCCAGAACACTGTTGTGGAAGTGGGTTGGACCACAATTTCCAGTTGATGCACGATCGATTCCTCGTTGTGGTGACTCAGTATCCCAGAACTCTCGAACATCGTTGTGGAGGTGTTGAGAAGCACAATTTCCAGCTGATGCAGACCTGATCCACCATCGTGGTAGCTCAGTAAGTGAGAACTCCAGAATAAGGTTCTAGAAGTGTGGTGGAGCACGATTTCCAGATGATGCGCGTCAATGCATCGTCGTGGTAGCTCAGTATCCGAGAACTCTCGAACATCTTTGTTGAAGCGTGGTGGAGCATTATTTCCTAATGCACGGCCGATCCATGGTCGTGGTAGCTTAATATCTGAGAACACCAGAATATCGTTGCGGTGGTTTAGAGGAGCACCAAGCTGTTGAAAATGAAATTATCATACTCCTCTTGCAACTGCGTCTTGATCCACAGCTGAAGAATGTCCAGGTAAAATGTCCATTGATCGTAGCCTCTACTAGGAAAAAGCATCCATACTGTACACTTTTGGCCTTTACAAAGCACGAAATGCAGTTGCCTTTGCGGATTCACAGACATGTAGAGAAAGTCTGCGCCCCATGCTCGCACATTGTAATGTTTAACAGCACTGTTCAGATGAAAGTTAATTTTATTGCCGATGATCAACTGTGGATGAATTCGTCCTCTTTCATGTCAATGCAAAATTGTCGCCGCTAACATTTTTCACTGCAATGGCTGGAGCAACTGAATCAGATACGATTTCATTTGCAGAAGTTTTCTCAGGATTCTCCAAAACGTTGGTTGTGAAATCCCTAGCTCGCGACTGGCACGAGATACTGATTTTCTTGGACTTCTGAGGAATGTTTCCCTGATCCGTTCAAACTTTTCCTCAGATGCTGATGGCCGCCCACAGGTTTTTCTTTTACAAAGATATCCTGCTTTCCGGAATATCTGTACCCGCTTGTAAACGGATTGTCTGGTAGGTGGAGTCTTCTTAAATGGCGACCTGAATTTCCGACACACTGCGGTTGCGAGCTCGCTCTTGCAGAACTCCAGCTCGCAAAATGCCTTTTTGTTGGCCGGCACCTGTTTCTAGAGACCTAATTTTTCTTCATGTGGGCTACCAGAGCCGCACATTGGTTGAAGAACCCTGAGGTGCTCCAATTTGCCGAGCGGTCTCAGGCGCTGCAGTCATGGACTGTGCGGCTGGTCCCGGCGGAGGTTCGAGTCCTCCCTCGGGCATGGGTGTGTGTGTGTGTGTGTGTGTGTGTGTGTGTGTTTGTCCTTAGGGTAATTTAGGTTAAGTAGTGTGTAAGTTTAGGGACTGATGACGTTAGCAGTTAAGTCCTATAAGATTTCACACAAACACACACACACACACACACACACACACACACACACACACACACATACACACACGCTCCAACTTGGCTGTTCTTCAGATGTTCACTTTATTACATCTTGCTCTATTGGCCAATTTCCACCTTAAGGGGCTCCGGAAAGGCTCAAAATCATGAAAGTTCAATTTTTACTTTTTTGCGTTTTCTGAATCTGCAGACTATTACCTTTTAATAGATATATAATTTATTCAATTCCGAAGACTACAAATATTTTTAAATTTTTTTAAAATGTGTTCTACATGGGCGTCACCCACTGTGGCGCTGTTAAACTGCTGTCAGATGGTGTTATTATTAACGTCCGTGTTCATCAGGTACATTTTAGTGATGTGAGATAAAGTATGTGTTGTAGCTAACCTGTGATGGTTCAATATATATCGCGACTGAAAGCTTCGTACAAAAAACAAAAACTCAGTGATGGTAAAGGGTTGGATGGGAAGGGAAGGTTAACTGACAGTGTAATTGACAAAATACAGAACTATTATAGAATGGCTATTAGGCAAAATACACAAAGTGTCGACGAAATGAAGAAGGCTGTTTGGGCTCTTTTTTTTTTCATACTTCTTCAACCGATGAAAATCCCCAACATAGCATGTGTCCCAGAGAAGAAGACAGTTGGTGTAAATATAACAAAGGATTGCTAACTGGTGAAGTGTACACTCATAAGCATAGTCTGCCTCATGCAATAATGGAGGTGATAAAACCTATTTTCAGAGACTTAGCAGCACCTGAACTGTTGAAAAAGTGTATTCACGGAAAACCTCAAAACCCCAATGAAAGTGTAAATAGTGTTATATGGTGGAGAATCCCCAAGACTGTATTTGTTGGAATAGAAACACTTCACTTTGGTGTGTATGACGCTGTTGCGACTTTCAATGATGGCAACATTGTAAGGTGCAAGGTATTTAGAAATATGGAAATGAAGATAGGTTCTAACATGGTACGAGCGATGCTTGCTTTAGACAAGGAACGCCTTCGGGCTGCAGACAGGGCTGTAAAGAGTCTAGAAATACAAGCAAGAGTAAACAGGAGGAGGAACAAGAGGAAGCTGGAGGAGGAGTTTGCAGAGGATGAAGATAATCCATCCTATCGACCTGGAATGCACTAAAAAGTTAATTCAATCTTTGTCGCTCGATTCCCAAAACTTTTATTTTCTCATACTAATTACATGTTTTCTAAGGATCTTCCAAACATATTTGTTTCAAACTTTCAGTAAATGTTACACAGTACCTTCTGCATAATTTAACACAGCCTTTTTCCAAAAAACTCTATATTTTTGAATATATAAATAAAAAATTGCAAAAAAATGTTGTGAATTTACATTACAATTGAAAAAAAAATTATCTTTAATAACTGAACTAAAATTTTGTAAAATCCCTGTGTTAAGTTGTAGCCCATATTCCAATAAATAATCTGTAAAAAGTTCAACTTCCTACCTCAAATACTTTGTGAGGAAAGATGTAATTTATAAGCGTTATTTTAACATTGCAAGTATAGAGCGTTCCGGAGCCCCTTAAAGGCAGTTTTCAAGCGCAGCATGTGTCGGTGTGTTCAACAATGACACTGTTATTAAACGACAGCTATACACTGAGGTGATAAAAGTCATCGGATTCCTCCTAACATCGTGTCAGACCTTCTTTTCTCGTCGTAGTGCAGTATCTTGGCAGGGACTCAACAGGTCATTGGAAGACCGCTACAGAAATGGTGAGCCATGCTGCCTCTATAGCCTCCATAGTTGGGAGAGTGTTCCCGGTGCAGGGCCTTGTGCATAAACTCGCCTCTCGACCGTGTCCCATCAATGTCTGATGGGTGGCCAAATCATTCGCTCCAAATAGCCAAGCATAACGATTTCCAGTCAATGATCAGTTCAGTTGGACCAGAGGACCCACTCTATTCCATGTAAACACAGCCCACACCATTATGGAGCCACCACCAGCTTGCACGTGCCTTGTTGACAGCTTGGGGCCATGGCTTCGAGGGGTCTGCGCCACTCACGAACCCTGCCATCAGCTCTTACCAACAGAGATGGCAACTCAGCTGACCAGCTAACGGTTTTCCAGTCGTCGAGGGTCCAACAGATACGGTCACGAGCCCAGGAGACGCGCTGCATGCGATGTCGTGCTGTTAATAAAGGCACTCTTGTCGGTCTCGTCTGCCACCCTACCCCATTAGAGCCAAATTTCGCCCTGTCCTAACAGAGACGTTCGTCGCACGAAGCACCTTAATTTCCGTAGTTATTTCAGGCAGTTGTGCTTGTCTGTTACCACTGCCAACTCTACGCAATCTGCCATTACTCTCGGTCGTTAAGCGAAGGCCGTCGGCCACTGCGTTACCCTCAATGAGAGGTAATGCCTGGAATTTGGTATCCTCGGCGCACTATTGACACTGTGGATCTCAGAATATTCAATAGCGTATCGAGTTCCGAAAGGGAAAGTTCCTTGCGCCTCCTCTAAAATATTTCTGTTTGTAGATGACACTAGCTTGGTAGAAAAGAATGTAGTGTGCAACATTGACCGGTTTCAAATAGTGCAGTACATGACCTTGTAACAATAATGTACCTATAACAATTTTTTTTCTTTATGAATTTAGATAAATTTGTCTTTCTGAATTTATGTAAAGTAATATAAGTAATGTTTTGAATTTTTTTTCTTTTCGTGTCATGTTAAAGAAAACTGTAAACAACTTTTGAAATGAATGTTATTATTTATGTTAGATTTCAAGCAATTTGATAACCAAAAGGAAATGTATTTAATGTTAAAACTATTGTAAAATGTGAAAATTGTAATTTATACACTTGGTCCATACGTAGGTAATGCATTAGAATATGTGTAGTAGAAAACCTGTGGTGAATACCCTACCTGTAGGGGAGCGGGAAAAGGTGGATGCAGGCGAGCGCGGGAAAACGCACACTGGCGCGGTTCGGCACAACGGGCTCAGTATAACAGTCGGAGTTGGGCATCGATCAGAGGAACATGTACTGTTCCGAGGAGGCTATCTAGGAAAAGTGGATTCCATTGAGCCTCGGATGGGCCGATTCCGACGGCTACTTGGCATGGCTATATTCTCAGGCACAAAATTGGAAAGATTACGACGCTAAGAAGAAGGAAAGTGCCGATGCTGTGAGAGCCTTAGCCGTGCTTGTATGTGTGCTGTGCTGCCCGCTATCTCGCTGCCCGCCACCCGCCGCACCGACGTGCACAGGTCAAACATTTATTTCATCTTTAGAAGTGTATCTGTGTGGACCAGTGTCGAAACTGTTTTAACTGTTCAATAATAACGTGACTTTTACCAGAATTGCCTTAGCCATCACTTATCCTTATCATTGACCTAGACAGGGTCCTTACCACATATTGTGCAACCCGAGTATCCCGAATTGAAAGTTTACAGTTAGTATTAAATTATCTGCAGACCAATCTATGCTATAAAGGAATTTAAAGTTAGGTGTGTTAAAGCAAATGTTAGTAAAGAACAACAGTGTGATTAAATTGAAAGATAAATTTTGAATTGAGCTAGCGATGTTATTTAATTAATTTGTGACTGAAATAATGATAACTAATTAATTCAAAATAAGACAAAAGAGTAGTTATCCACAGATTGATAATTTTGAGTGTTAATTTACCTCCAGGACTTACTAGTTTCAGTATAACGACCATAACAGTTTCAGGGCCCCCCCCCCTTTCTCTTGCCCATTCTTGCACATCTTGAAGTGTACTGATCAGATTTGAACAGTAAAGTTAATTTCTATATTAAACCTAAGTGTATTAGTGTTTTTTCCAATTTTAATAGTGACATTGTATGTATGCTTTCCAAATTGCTAATTCTAGGGTAATCTATCCCCGATTTCAGTCTGATCAATATACAAAATGCAGTTCATAGTAATCATTGCTGTGTGGTATTGTGTAACTTTAGCTCATACAAATTAGTACAAAAGAAGAAAACCTTAGTTCAGTAGATTCTTTCTGGTTCCAAACTTTGCCATAAAACGCAACATTACTGCGTGTTATTATGCTTGTACATGCACACACTTGTAGAAGGAAAAAACTCACTCAATGCCTAATTAGGCTGGCGACCGTAGTATTAATCATTGGTAGTATCTACTGTGTGTACTTCTTGTCCATGCGAACGCGTAATTGTACATTACATTAGATTGACGCATCACTGTAGTTACTAACTGAGTATAGGTTCGATCTTGCTTCCATTAGGTACACGCGGTCAACTTATGTACTAAAATCCTTGTTTAAAAGGCGAAGCCCGTGAACTTCTTACAGTACAGGCTTTATAGAGCTAACGCACGTCCGACAGGGCGGTAGTGTTACAAGTGGCTTCCCGGTGACAGGACATCCAGTTGTTGTCGGTTATAAACTAACGTAAAGACCGAACAGTGGATGTTCAGTGGCACGAATAGCAATAATATTTAGCAAAGTAAACTGCAGTGTGAGTCAAGTATAAAAGTGTGGTATAGTTGGCATTTAGTATGGACAGAAACGTAGACGGGGTAGATGCGCCAAGCGAAATGGAGAATGCGGCTGGCAGTAGCAGGAGTTTACGCGGCCAGATAACAGATGGCGTTAGCGGAAGACAATTGGCGTACATACAATACCATGAACACGTCAACGAACATATTGAAATGTCGCGATCGTCTCGAACAAAGCAAGGGACAAAACAGGAAGAAGAGGGTGACTTTGTAGATGATAGTGGGTACGTGAACGAATCCACTGACATATTTGATTCACCGCAAATAAAGAAAGAACCGAAAGAAACTTATGAAGTAGGATCGGAAAACACAGATTCCGTAGAACAAAATAGTGCGAAAATTTTAAGCATCAACGACTTATTTGAAAAATTAACCAAACAAATTGCAACGCAGAATGAGCAACTTCAAAAACAAGTCGGTAATCAGGTTAATCAGCTTAAAACACACGTTGACGAGCAGCTCAAAACACAGAATGAGCAGCTTAAAACACACGTTGATCAATTTAAAGCACAGGTCAAAGATCAAGGAATTAGAATTAGTAAACAAATAGAGCAAGTAGAACAAAAAGTGGGAAATTTAAGTTCTGTGGTAAATACTTTGAAATTTGAAATTAATACCATTAACAAAAATATGGATGCTATGCAGGAGGAAATTGGTAACATTAACAGTAGATTTGATGTTGAAATTCTCAGCATCCAAGAGAAAGTAGAACCTCTGGTTGTAACTAAGGTAGACGAAAAAGTTTTCGGTCTTAAAACTGAGATCGTAAATGAATGTCAACACGGAATATCACAATTGAAAAAGGTAGTTGTAGACACTGAAAGGGAATTAGATAAAAAAGTAACCGGATGTGTTCAAAATTGTGAACAAAATACTACGAAAATTCAAGGCAGAATTTTCGATCTGGAGAGCAAAATAAAAGATAGGCCTGGTGTTGTCTGTAATGGCACACCAATTACGAAGCTATTAGAAGGCGAGGAACGTTTCGATCCAGCCAAGAAACATAACGGGTGGCATCCGTTAGATTTTATCAAAAATTGCGAGAGAGTGTTTCCTGAGTACTTGTCTGATCAGGAAAAGATAAATGTAGTAATTAGCGCCTTAGCAGGTGACGCTAAGCGCTGGGGAATAAATTTAAATACCGAACGAATGACGTTCGAAGAATTTAGGCAAAGATTTACAGAAGAATATTGGTCTGAACAAAAGCAGGACCATTTATGGCGCGAGTTTATCATGGCCAAACAGCATGATAACAGGGGCAGGAATTCTTTGAAAGATTTCTGCGAGTATTGGTACCGGAAATTGACGCATTTAAGAGGCCGAAGATCAGATTCAGAAATTATCTGGGAGCTATATAAAAAGCTTCCGGAGGATTCAAAGAGGTATGTAGGAAGCAATCATCGCAGCTTCCAAGCATTTCTCGAAAGAGTCGAAGACGAGGATCATTGGCGCGAAAGTCGTGCCAATTATCAAAATTTTGGTAACCGTAATAACCGACATAATGACGAAAGAAATTATGGCGATGGATTTCGCGTCAATATAATACAGAGAGGAAGAGGCAGAGGAAATTATACAGGTCGCGGTAGAGGGTATACCGCGCAAAATAATAACGACGCGGGAAACTAATTTCCGCGAACGTTGCGGGCCAAACGGAAGCAGACAATACATACCGGCCCCGATTTAATAAAAGATACCGGACTGACCGTAATATAATGAGACAGGTTAGAGACAGGCGTGAAACGACGCAACGTGTTGTGGCGAGACAAGCGTCAGGTGCGAGCCAGCATGAGTCATCTCGGCCGCACAGAATACTCCAGGTTAACAGGCGAGTGGAGCATCAGAGGGCAACGGCCCAGCCTAGCAGAACATCTGTTCGGAAGGAAGCCGTTAGCAATACGGCAGCAGTAGGTACGAACGTAGCCATAAGAGATAATGAAAATTTTACGAGTGATAATTCCGTGGCAAAGGAAACAATAAATGAGACTGTGAATACACAGAGAGGTGCGATTAGCAGTGTTTGCAATGATAATGAATTAGCAGAAGTAACTGATTGGCGTGTGCAGATGGATGATCTGTACAAGGGCCTAAAGCAATGTGAGTGGGAGGATTTTAAGAAGGAGTATGAGGCGAAGAAATTAGTTAATAGAAAAGGAAATGATAGGGGCATCAATAAAGTGACGTGGCCCAAATTTGAAGAGGGGAGAATAAATAGCGCCGCGCAAAGTACGCGTGCTGCTAATAGGACGCATATTAATAATAGGAAGGAGTTAGAGGATGAAATCCTCAGCATTGACGAAGAAATAACTTCTGCTAACAGTCCGCCAATAGTACAAGCTGCTACCGAGAGGCACCGTGGAGAAGGGGCAGATGATTATCTGAAAGTAATTAAAGTCCACGAGGATTACACCGAATATGAAGTCACAGTGGATGTGAATAAAGCTGAGGATGAGGGCGTTTTGCCAAAAGAGGAGATTGAATTAAAATCCAAGCCTGACGACAATACCGAGGAAGAACTTAGTGCCTGTCTCAGAAAAGCTTTTATGTTAGAACCTGATAGCGATCCGGAATGGTCGAATTCCGACGATAGTTCAGATGATGAAATATACGCAAATACAGACAAAATTGAATATACTAACTTTCCCTGTTGTGCAAAAGTAGCGTACTTAAATGAATCTGGTGTTGAGGAAGAGAGTAGTGATGACTCTAGTGAAGATGAAATTTCCGGTGTAAAAGAAACTGAATATACTTTTACTGAAAGAGGGTATGAGAAAATCAGTGAAAATAAAGGGGATGCAGTTAAGTACGATATTGTACCTAACGATGACGACATATCAAAACAAAATCCAGACGTTGAAACTGAACAAAGAAAGAAAGAGCCACCTGGCGACTCAGTGTTTATTTTGCGAAGAGTTCAAGTAAGCAAAGACTTTGAACTCCAGAGGCCTAAGAAGCCACCAGACTTAAGTGACTGTTTTATGAACTATAAAAGACTGCCTTGTTAATGAAGAGACTAGGGGCAGGATGTTGTATTTGTAGGTATTATTAATATTCTGCATAACTTTATTGTTAATGTAACTCAGTGTTATCTGAAATTGAATTATTGTTTTGTTGAATTAGAGCCTGGGGCAGATTCATATCGGATTTTGAGAATGTCATGAACATTTTACATCATGAAACTACAGGGTTCCCACCGGAAGAAATTTTGTTAGGTAGAAGTAGTAAAAGTTTAATTGAAGAAAAATTAGAGTTTCCACCTTGTACAAGTTTGGGATTGAATATAAAGAAAGAATTGGTAAAAAAAAAAAAAGGCAAAGCAAAAAGCCGAATCTAGATCTAGAAGACACGATAAAAATGTAAAAGTTTCAAAATTTAAAATTGGAGATTATGTTCTTTTAAAAACCCACGAAAAATCTAGTGAACTAAACCATGAAATTTCAAAATTTAAATATATCTATAATGGACCATATATAATACAGAATATTCCACACGATAATGCTTACTACCTGATCTACCCTAAATCCAAAAGACCTTTAGGTGTAAGAAATATTGTGTACCTGAAACTGTATGTTCCCAAGAACGAGTAATTGTGCTGTATCTTATGCTGGAACCAAGTTATTTGAAATATAACTAATCTTTGTAAATGTTTGTATACCATTGAAAGTTTGCTAATGTAGTTATGTGAGTTTCAGATTACCAATTGTACTGTAACTGTAAAAATGTATGGAGGAAAGGACTGAAAAGAAAGGATAAATGCTATCTGCCAGATAAAAGATGGAACTGTCTAAAATGAAAATGGGCAGTGTATGAACCAGAATATGAAGGACTGCCAAATACCAATGAGGGCAGATAAATAGTCGATGGAAAATTGTAAGTGTAATCCAGAGGATGTGACAATATGAAGTGAAATGGACTGCCCAAATCCGCATAATAGGCAGCAAATATGTGTAGATAATTTTCTGAAAATTTTGTGTGTGTGTTTTGTTTAGTAAGTTAAGAAATGGACTGCTATTCAAAGCAAGCAGCGACAAATTATCTTATAGTGTATACGAAATATGCATTTGTTTTTGGAGTTAAATGTGTGTATTCCAGAATTTTAAATTATTTCTTTGAGAAATTTAGAAAAAATGATTAAATTGCTATTTTAGTAATGTTATGATGGGAAGTTGGACTGTGCAAAAGGCACTTAAGTAAATAACGAGAAATAGGTCTTGATATGTTAAAATAGTATAAACCTATATACAGTGAGTGAAAGAAAATGTGTAGTACAAATCTTTTTGGACATTTACGTAAAGATTCAGAACCAATGTATAATTGTTAAATTTAGTGTTCCCATAAAATTTAGACTTAAGAAAATTTTCTGGAAACAGGGGCATGTGTAACAATAATGTACCTATAATAATTTTTTTTTCTTTATGAATTTAGATAAATTTGTCTTTCTGAATTTATGTAAAGTAAAATAAGTAATGTTTTGAATTTTTTTTTCTTTTCGTGTCATGTTAAAGAAAACTGTAAACAACTTTTGAAATGAATGTTATTATTTATGTTAGATTTCAAGCAATTTGATAACCAAAAGGAAATGTATTTAATGTTAAAACTATTGTAAAATGTGAAAATTGTAATTTATACACTTGGTCCATACGTAGGTAATGCATTAGAATATGTGTAGTAGAAAACCTGTGGTGAATACCCTACCTGTAGGGGAGCGGGAAAAGGTGGATGCAGGCGAGCGCGGGAAAACGCACACTGGCGCGGTTCGGCACAACGGGCTCAGTATAACAGTCGGAGTTGGGCATCGGTCAGAGGAACATGTACTGTACCGAGGAGGCTATCTAGGAAAAGTGGATTCCATTGAGCCTCGGATGGGCCGATTCCGACGACTACTTGGCATGGCTATATTCTCAGGCACAAAATTGGAAAGATTACGACACTACGAAGAAGGAAAGTGCCGATGCTGTGAGAGCCTTAGCCGTGCTTGTATGTGTGCTGTGCTGCCCGCTATCTCGCTGCCCGCCACCCGCCGCACCGACGTGCACAGGTCAAACATTTATTTCATCTTTAGAAGTGTATCTGTGTGGACCAGTGTCGAAACTGTTTTAACTGTTCAAAAATAACGTGACTTTTACCAGAATTGCCTTAGCTATCACTTATCCTTATCATTGACCTAGACAGGGTCCTTACCACATATTGTGCAACCCGAGTATCCCGAATTGAAAGTTTACAGTTAGTATTAAATTATCTGCAGACCAATCTATGCTATAAAGAAATTTAAAGTTAGGTGTGCTAAAGCAAATGTTAGTAAAGAACAACAGTGTGATTAAATTGAAAGATAAATTTTGAATTGAGCTAGCGATGTTATTTAATTAATTTGTGACTGAAATAATGATAACTAATTAATTCAAAATAAGACAAAAGAGTAGTTATCCACAGATTGATAATTTTGAGTGTTAATTTACCTCCAGGACTTACTAGTTTTAGTATAACGACCGTAACAGTTTCAGGGCCCCCCCCCCCTTTCTCTTGCCCATATTTGCACATCTTGAAGTGTACTGATCAGATTTGAACAGTAAAGTTAATTTCTATATTAAACCTAAGTGTATTAGTGTTTTTTCAATTTTAATAGTGACATTGTATGTATGCTTTCAAAATTGCTAATTCTAGGGCAATCTATGCCTGATTTCAGTCTGATCAATATACAAAATGCAGTTCATAGTAATCATTGCTGTGTGGTATTGTGTAATTTTAGCTCATACAAATTAGTACAAAAGAAGAAAACCTCAGTTCAGTAGATTCTTTCTGGTTCCAAACTTTGCCATAAGACGCAACATTACTGCGTGTTATTATGCTTGTACATGCACACACTTGTAGAAGGAAAAAACTCACTCAATGCCTAATTAGGCTGGCGACCGTAGTATTAATCATTGGTAGTATCTACTGTGTGTACTTCTTGTCCATGCGAACGCGTAATTGTACATTACATTAGATTGACGCATCACTGTAGTTACTAACTGAGTATAGGTTCGATCTTGCTTCCATTAGGTACACGCGGTCAACTTATGTACTAAAATCCTTGTTTAAAAGGTGAAGCCCGTGAACTTCTTACAGTACAGGCTTTATAGAGCTAACGCACGTCCGACAGGGCGGTAGTGTTACAACCTCAGTTCATGGCTTGTAGAAAAGAAACTAACGTTAAATGACAAAAAGACTCAGTTTTTACAGTTTCTAACACACAATACAACAAAACTTGACAACGGTACCAAAAGTGAGTGATACTTCGACACGAAAATTAGTCTACTTTGCTTATTTTCATTCACTTATATCGTATGGTATTATATATTGGGGTAACTCTTCCCATTCTACAAAGATATTTTTGGCTCAGAAACGGGCGGTTCGGGTAATAAGTGGTGTGACTTCATGAACCTCTTGTCGACCTCTGTTCACCAGTCTTGGTATTTTGACATTGGCCTCTCAATATGTATATTCCTTACTGTCGTTTCTTGTTACCAATATTAGTTTATTCCCAAGAATAAGCAGCTTTCACTCGGTTAATACTCGGCAAAAATCAAACCTGCATTTGGATCGGACTTCCTTAACTCTTGTGCAAAAAGGTGTGCAGTATACTGCTGCAACCATTTTCAATAAGCTGTCACACGAATTCAAAAATCTTAGCAGTAATCCACGCGCTTTCAAATCTAAACTGAAGAGTTTCCTCATGGGTCACTCCTTCTATTCTGTCGAGGAGTTCCTTCAAAAATTTAGCTGATTCTTATTGTATTGCTGATGGCGTTTACTTAAACTTATGGATTGATTTTTTTCAGGTTCATGAACATTTATTTTTATTTGTTATTACTTTTATGTTGTAATTTCATGTACTGACACGTTCCATGACCTTGCAGATTTGCTCCTCAATTTGGTCCTACGGAACTTGACGTGTAAAGAAATAAACAGTTCCAACTACCATCTTGGGTTCAAAGCCCGTTAATTCCCTTCATGCGGCCATAATCAAGTCGGACACTTCTCATATCAATCACTTGAGTACAAACGACAGCTCTGCCAAAGCACTGCCTTTGTATGCCTTTTGTACGCAATACTACAGCCCTCTGTATATGTGCAAATCGCTATCCCATGACTTTTGTCATCTCAGTTTAGTAGAAAAAATGGTTCAAATGGCTCTGAGCACTATGGGACTTAACATCTGAGGTCATCAGTCCCCTAGACTTAGAACCACTTAAACTTAACTAACCTAAGGACATCACACATATCAATGCCCGCGGCAGGATTCGAACCTGCGACCGTAGCAGCCGCGTGGTTCCGGACTGAAGGGCCTAGAACCACTCGGCCACCACGGCCGGAAGTTTAGTGGATCTGAAAGAGAGCACGTAACATGCAAACGTCAGAACTAAAACCAGAGAACTTACTATGTGCAGTAATAGCCACCATTATGACTAACGCCACTTTATAGGACACTATATGTGCTCGCTTTCGTTATTGAACATCCAAATTGTTTTGGACAGTCATGACAGATGGTCATTTAAGACGTCTGTAATGAAAAATAAGATAACGGCGGCTGCAAACAGACTGACGCACTCGCGAATCCTGTAAGCATCAAAACACGAAAGGAGCACCGTCAGGTGGGAATTAGAGAGCGAGATGAAATTCCAGACCCACCCATCAGTGCTGTAAATGCCTGCAATAGGAAAAGATGGCTTCCGCACATAAAAGATGGGCTATGGAGCAATAGAATAGCGTCGTTTCGTCGGATGAGCCTTGTTTCACATTGTTTCCAGCTTCTGTCCGAGTTTACATCTGCCGTTCACCGTCCCAAGCCTTGCTGCCAATAGTAAAACATAGCGGGGATTCAGTGATGATTTGAGCCCCATAGTTACCCTGAGAGACTGCGTTAGAGCCAAGGAATCTACGACCATTCTGGGTGATCAGGTGCATCCCTTGGTACAATATTTGTTCCCCAATGCTGATGCAGTGTTCTGAGACGTCAGAGGCCCTGTTAATATAGCTCACATCGTCCAGGAGTCCAGAATTGGTTTTGTGAACACGAGGATGAATTGTCGCTTCTTCCCTAGCCACAACAGTCAACAGATCTCAATATTATTGAGCCTTTGTGGTTTATTTTGGAGAGGAGACTGCGTTATCACTACCCTTCTTCATTATCGTTACCTAAACTTGCCAATGTTTCGCAGGAAGAATGGAATAAGATTCCCTTGAAAACCACACAGGATCTCCCTTTCTTCATTCTGAGACGACCGAAAGCTGTTTTCAATGTCAACGGTTTTCCTATACTGCGTTAAGGTTGGCATTGCATTGTGTATTTGCTGTTCCCATACTTGTGTCCACCCTCTGATCCTTTAAGGAAGTCGAGAGCGCCAATTCGCTGCTTCCTGGACTCGGGTAGGCGCGCCGGCCCCAGATCGAATCCACCCGGCGGATTGCCGACGAGGGCTGGTATGCCGGCCAGCCTGGATGTGGTTTTTAGGCGGTTTATTACATCCCGCTAAGGTGAATACCGGGCTGGTTCCCACGTTCCGCCTCACTTACACGACTCGCAGACATTTGAATACTTTCGCACTATTACATGGCTTACACTAGACGCAGATAGCTGGGATACACTAATTCCGTCCTGGGGGGTCAGTGTGGCGGCAGGAAGGGCATCCGGCCACCCTCACACCTAACACTGCCAAATAAACAGCAAGAAAGCCAACACCGCGTTGCGGCGGGACAAAGGCCCCGAGAAAGAAGAAAGAAGACTTTTGTCCACCCTCTGTACATTCTACAACCTAGCCTAACATGACTTTAAATTACGCAGCGAAGAAGCGTAATGCTCCATGACTCAAGCAACTTTTCATCTTGTCTGTAGTTCGTTTATAAGGCGCTCTGAGTTTTCTATTCACAAATATGAGTACTCATTTCAACACCTCGCTTAAATAAACATTCTGACAACAGAACGTCCGTCTGCACGCAGCCAATTATGTACAGTTTGTAGCTGATACTTACACTTTGAACGTTTCTAGATATCTAACTCAAACAGAAATCTTATTTCAACTGGTTTGTGCACAGTTTTTTTTAAATACATCAATTAAATGGTAGAATTTTAAAAAAATTATAGTATACTGCAGTAACTTCCTGCAAAAATAACTTAATATACTATCATCTTGAGGATGATGCTCTGCTGTCCGTGTTTGCTTACAGCCGCCTTGAGTAAAACAATATTTATTTCCTTATTTATTTCCCAGACAAGTGTAGTTGAAGTCAGTGGGCTTTTCATTGTCTTTCAGTATCTATAAAGCATTTTTTCTGTTGTGCAGAAAGACAATCAAAAACTCACTAATGATGCTGAAATTTCAACGAAACCTGTCTAGGAAATGGTAATAAAAATACAAATTGTTTTTTGCTGAAGACCCTCTACAAAAACAAATTTATTAATATATCATGTTCTATAACTCCGCACAAAGAGTAGCGCTGCTTAAGTTTATTTATCTCATAAAATTTACTTTAAATTGTTACACTGAAGCGTCAAAGAAACATGTATAGGCATGCGTATTCAAAAACAGAGATATGTAAACAGGCAGAATACGGCACTGCGGTCGGCAACGCCTATATAAGATAACAAGTGTCTGGTGCAGTTGTTAGATCGGTTACTGTTGTTACAATGGCAGATTATCAAGATCTAAGTGAGTATGAATGTGGTGTTACAGTCGGCTCACGAGCGATGGGACACAGCATCTCCTAGGCAGCGATGAAGTGAGAATTTTCGCGTACGACCATTTCAGAAGTCTACCGTGTACATCAGGAGCCGGTAAAAGATCCTGCAGGAACCGGACCAACGACGACTGAAGAGAATCGTTCAACGTGACAGAAGTACAACCCTTGCACAAATCGCTGCAGATTTCAATGCTGGACCATTAGCAAGTGTCAGCGTGCGAACCATTCAACGAAACATCATCGATATGGGCTTTCAGAGCCGAAGGCCCACTCGTGTACGCTTGATGACTACACGACACAAAGTTTACGCCTCGCGTGGGCCTTTCGACACCGACAATGAACCGTTGATGACTGGAAACATGTTGCCTGGTCGAACGAGTCTCTTTTCAAATTGTGTCGGGCGGATGGGCGTATACTGGTATGGAGACAACCTCATGAATCCGTGGACCCTGCATGTCAGCAGGGAACTGTTCAAGCTGGTGGAGGCTCTGTAATGGTATAGGGTGTGTGCAGTTGGACTGATATGGGACCACCGATACGTCTAGATACGACTCTGATGGTGACACGCACATATGCATCCTGTCTGATCGTCTGCATTCATAAATGTCCACTGTGCATTCCGACGAAGTTGGGCAATTTCAGCAGAACAATACGACCGCCCACACTTCCAGAATTGCTACAGGGACACTCTTCTGAGTTTAAACACTTCCGCTGGCTGCCAAACTCCCCAGGCATGAACATTGTTGAACACATCTGGGATGCCTTGCAACCTGCTGTTCAGAAGAAACCTCCAGCCCCTCGTTCTCTTACGGATATGTGGGCAGCCCTGCAGGATTCATGGTGTCAGTTCCCTCCAGCACTTCAAATGGTTCAAATGGCTTTGAGCACTATGAGACTTCACATCTGAGGTCATCAGTCCCCTAGAACTTAGAACTACTTAAACCTAACTAACCTAAGGACAGCACACACATCCATGCCCGAGGCAGGATTCGAACCTCCGACCATAGCAGTCACGCGGTTCCGGACTAAAGCGCCTCGAAGCGCTCGGCCACCGCGGCCGGCCCTCCAGCACTACTTCAGACATTAGTCGAGTCCATGCCAAGTCGTGCTGCGGTACTTCTGCATGCTCGTGGGGGCCCTACAAGATATTAATACCCACAAGTCTAAACGATCCTAAATGGCCTGTAACGGTTATAAATGAAGACATCTGTATGTCTGTTAGAGTTTCAATGAGTGAAAGAGAGCGTGACGTTCATTTAAGACAACATATATTTATTACAATATTAAAAGTCAGCAAAAATTTGGATAAGATAAGTTTAAAATCCCAACTGACAGTTTCTGTGTTAGAATTTTATAATCTCAATCTTCCCACCACGTTTTTTTGTAACAATCCCTAACGCAATAAGAATAATAGTGATAATAAAAACAATGAATGTGAAATTATTTCAGATAATTTCTCCCACAATAATATCAATAACAAAGCAGAGTTTTAGAATGCTTAATTACAAATAATTTCTCACATAATTATAACAAGACAGAATTTCAGACACTTACTTCCAACCCAAACAAACCCTGATTTAATTTTATGATTTAGGTTTGCAGGCTAGCATACAACATTAATGATCATGAGAATGCATCCATTTTACAACACAAAAGTTTTAACTGAACAGTACATAAACATAATACTCAATGTACACTACTGTCCATTAAAATTGCTACACTACGAAGAAATGCAGATGATAAACGGGTATTCATTGGACAAATATATTATACAAGAACTGACATGTGATTACATTTTCACGCAATTTTGGTGCATAGATCCTGAGAAATCAGTACCCAGAACAACCACCTCTAGCCGTAATAACGGCCTTGATACGCCTGGGCATTGAGTCAAACAGAGCTTGGATGGCGTGTACAGGTAGAGCTGCCCATGCAGCTTCAACACACTACCACAGTTCATCAAGAGTAGTGACTGGCGTATTGTGACGAGCCAGTTGCTCGGCCACCATCGAACATACGTTTTCAATTGGTGAGAGATCTGGAGAATGTGCTGGCCAGGGCAGCAGTCGAACATTTTCTGTATCCAGAAAGGCCCGTACAGGACCTGCAACATGCAGTCGTGCATTATCCTCCTAAATATATGGTTTCAAAGGGATCGAATGAAGGGTAGAGCCACGGGTCGTAACACATCTGAAATGTAACGTCCACTGTTCAAAGTGCCGTCAATGCGAACAAGAGGTGATCGGGACGTGTAACCAATGATACCCCATACCATCACGCTAGGTGATACGCCAGTATGGCGATGACGAATACACGCTTCCAATGTGCGTTCACCGCGATGTCGCCAAACACGGATGCGACCTTCATGATGCTGTAAACAGAACCTGGATTCATCCAAAAAAAATGACGTTTTTGCCATTCGTGCACCCAGGTTCGTCGTTGAGTACACCATCGCTGGCGCTCCTGTGTGTGATGCAGCGCCAAGACTAACCGCAGCCATGGTCTTCGAGCTGATAGTCCATGCTGCTGCAAACGTCGTCGAACTGTTCGTGCAGATGGTTGTTGTCTTGCAAACCCCATCTGTTGACTCAGGGATCGAGACGTGGCTGCACGATCCGTTACAGCCATGCGGATACGATGCCTGTCATTTCGACTGCTAGTGATAGGAGACCGTTGGGATCCAGCAAGGCATTCCGTATTACCCTCCTGAACCCACCGATTCCATATTCTGCTAACAGTCATTGGATGTCGACCAACGCGAGCAGCAATGTCGCGATACGACAAACCGCAATCGCGATAGGCTACAATCCGACCTTTATCAAAGTCGAAAACGTGATGGTACGCATTTCTCCTCCTTACACGAGGCATCGCAACAACGTTTCACCAGGCAACACCGGTCAACTGTTGTTTGCGCTTGAGAAATCGATTGGAAACTTTCCTAATGTCAGCACGTTGTAGGTGTCGCCACCGGCGCCAACCTTGTGTGAATGCTTTGAAAAGCTAATCATTTGCATATCACAGTATCTTCTTGCTGTCGGTTAAATTTCGCGTCTGTAGCACGTCATCTTCGTGGTATGGCAATTTTAATGGCCAGTAGTGTATGAAGAACGTGCCTCGATAACGATTCCGCAAGGCACTCTGTCTATTTTACCCATCCACAGTAACCAAAACCTGTTCCTCCACAGTAGCTTCTAGCATCTACAACCCAGTCATATTAGTTGATTCATAATAACAGTTCCTCTTTAAGTGCCATAACCTTCACGGCGGCCGTACAGACACATCGTCCACGTTGGTTAGCGGCGCCCAACAAATTTAAATCTCAGCAACAAGCTTTCTTGATTACAGTCACTAACTAGTACACTAATGACAAGTGTGATGGCGACAGCCACTGTCACGGATTCCGAACAAGTCGACGAGTTGCGTCGGAATAGGGAGCGGCGTGCTGCACTGAGAGTGAGGCTAAGTTGAGCTATCCACGTTGCAGACTCCATCCAGACAGCAGATCCCGCGATGTCTCCGGTAAGCCACAGCTGCAACTATGCGGCGCCACACTAGGTGCTGCTCACGGCGATTTCAGCAGTGGCGGCCACGGGAATCCGCAACTTGTGACGACTACAGCCGGTGACCTTAATATGTACACATATCAGTGTGTTGGTTGTTTTTTTCTCTGCATCGAAAAGTCTTCCGACAAACACGTCACAAACTTTACAACCTGATGTCTACGCAGTTGTAACTGCAGCACTAAGTGGACTACGCCTGTCTGTATAGACTACCCGTTTTGCGTCCACGCATCCACATTTCAACACCCGACCTTCCGCCTAGGGGAAATGAGCACAAATGGCTTACTTTTGCCAGTTGGACAAAAAGTAAGATCCGATGCGATGCGAAATGGAAACCACAGTGAAAATCCAGTAAAGCTTTGCACAGATTTGTTGGGCAGCGTCTGCAGTGTGTCCGTAGATCGCGTCATGTCATTCTTTTCAGTTCTGAGACCACAGTGAGCACGTAAAGATGCCTAGAAGAATACTGTCTTCCGCCAAGTATCAGGGCCTAGTGAGAGATTTCACCTGAAGCCCCCATAACACAACTGTCATGCGGTGCCTTCTTCATGACAACTTTCTACCGCACTCTGCAGCGGCAATGAAGGTGCTTCTGCAGCGTTTTCGATGGGAAGTGTTTGAGCGCCCACAGTACAGCCCGTATCTGGATGATCCTGAGTTTCATCTCTGCTCACATGAACCGCAGGCTTTGAAAATTACTTCTTGGCACAGTCAACGAGCTATAGACAAGCGTAGAGAATTGGCCAAAAGCACAGGCGGCTACCTTCTGTGGCGAAGGTACTGGAGAGGTGGTACAATGCTAGGACAAATGTGTAAATCGGAGTGGCGAGTACGCAGAGAAGTAGCTGGAAGGTGTTGGTAACTGTAGCAAATAACACAGTTTTGATTCCCACAGTGATTTCCATTTCGCAACCGATCTGACCTTACTTTCGGAAAAGGGTTTCGTACTTGGAAGTACTAAACAACTTAAAAACATACAACTTGTAACAGCCGTAATTGTTAGTCTGCAAATGACATAATTTTGACAGTACACTGTCCTCATTCACCAGTTGAATATCTACACTTATACCCGTTACACCCTGTTTATTACGATGATTCCCTACTTGATAGCCCTTGTAAATCTATTCCGCCATCTCAGGCAATAATCATGACCCAACTTCATACTGCAGTATGATTGTAAAATGCAATACTACGTTCATAAGTGAACATTTCCATGAACAACCTTTGGTGTAACCCTAACACCTTTCCCTAGAATACAGCAGAAAAGTTGATGGGAAGCTCTACTAATAAGCACCGGTCGATGTGGCCGAGCGGTTCTAGGCGCTTCAGTCTGGAACCGCGCGATCGCTACGGTCGTAGGTTCGAATCCTTTCTCGGGCATGGATGTGTGTGATGTCCTTAGGTTAGTTAGCTTTAAGTAGTTCTCAGTTCTAGGGGACTGATGACCTAAAATGTTAAGTCCCATAGTGCTCAGAGCCATTTGAACCATCTACTGAATAAGCAGTTGTTGAGTAAAGGTAACATTAGCTGGACTATCTCTAGATATGATGTAAACGGAAACTTGTTACCTCACTAACATCGCCGAAACTGTATTACAGAAGACTCTAACCAGCAATGAATGCTGTAGTAACGTTGGCAGCACTCATTTATGTGGCATGTTTGCATCTAGTGTTGACGGTATTCACGACTCCAGAGAGTATCGCACCACAGTCGATAACACGGGCTCGGAACACTCCTAGCACAGCAGCTGTGTGGGTTGGCAGCACGAACTGTACCGAGGTCCGCCAGTAGCCCCAGCTGCCAGCTCATGGGCATCATGGGTGTAGATAGCGATTGGTCGATGCCTCAGATTTCGAAACACTGGGCTACGGCGGACCGTTCTCTTCAGTGCGCCGGGTCGTTTACAGTCTCCAGTTACCGCCGAGTCTACAAGACGCAGCGTTCGTCCCTCGTCTCCGAAACTTAAGCCGTCGGCACACGGACCGTGCTGTCGATCGTCAACGTTGAGCGTGACAAGTTCAACGTTCTGCTGAACGCTCAGGAACGATGCGACTTGTGCATACGGTACGTGGGCCCCAACGTGGTATACGCGATCGTGACGCTCTCCAGCGGCTAAGGTCATTCTTGCTTGATCACTGCTCTTACCCAGTAGCAGAATCTTTAAAAGACGTGAATTACGAAACTCAAAAGAAAAAGGAACAAAATACCTTTATACCCAGTAGCGCAAGTTGTCCTGCTGATTAAGCCAATCGAACATACTCACTCCTCAAAAAAAGGTGAACTTATATTTACGTCACATCAAATATGTAGTATATACTTACATTAAACTAATAATAAAGAAACAGAACCTATTAAATACGTCAATGTTAGGAAAAAAAAATATTTAAGCTTCGCGAGACCCGAACCATCGTTTTACCACCCATCTGGTTGTGGATCATTGACACTATTCACTACGCTTTTTTTCTCTTTTTCAAAATTTTGGCCTGAGAGAAGGGTCGGGGGCAAAGAGGGCAGGGGTCGTCTTTCGAGGCCTGCCTCAATGTCCCATTCCCGCCCTCCCAGCGCCAAGGAAAGGAAAGGGGTTCCGATAGTGATCTAGAGAACTTTATTGAATCAAATTCACTTATTATTTATATAGATATATATATATATATCCACTTTATTGGATCAAATTCACTTATTTATAAGTATACATCTATATATATTCCCATGTATTTATTTAGATTTATATTGTGCTAAATTGACAACAATATAACTGTGGCCAATTCTAACATGCTACCACATGCTAAATGCTTTAATCGTATGTTACTACCTGAAATTTAATTATAACAAGTTGTACCAAGAACAATGGATTTTTGGTGGATCCTCAGCGTGTCGCTACCTTCAAATGACATACTCTCATAATACGCAAGTTACAATAATTCTTTTGCCACGAATATGACGTTTCTCATTATTTTATTGCAACGTATCACACAGTTAATCAAGGGGTTTTCGAATGACTCTCAGTTTGCTGGTGCTCAGTAAAGGCATGTATACATATAGGCTTGAAGTGAATGCCAATATGGCGCCTCTTAGCTCTTTGCTGAAGGGAGATGGCGTGCGTGTGACGTAGGTGGCGTTGTGCTGTCTGATTGGTCAACGCTCAGACGCACGCTGAGAATATCTGACATGCTAGATACTGCTCTGCACGTTTTTAAAGACGTGCTGTTCCACGCTATGACGTCAGAAACTCGGCACGCTCAAAGTTCGGATGCACGATCCGTGTGCCCACGGCTTTAGGCTCTGTAGGCATCGTAAGCCAGGTCTGTACTCTATGTAGACATCATTCAGAGTCACAGTGACAGGACTTTAATATTTTAGAGGACTTGTAATAATTTCAAACATCTAATTGTGCAGGACATTCCACAAAAAACATAGTTTAAGTTGGGTATTTCTTCATATTTACTAAACACCATTTTATTACTAATTGTTGAGAATCTTTCTGATGAAAATAACTTACGCCGTCCTTCTCCATTCCCAACGTGCCTTATACTCAAAGAGAGCCAATGCTATCACAGAAGTCGTATAATTTTCAGACGTTGTCTTCTGCGTCTTTTCACGGCAACGTATGTACGAAAACGCCTCAGGTGTCCACATGTATTTTAAATTCTTCGTCAGGAAGAGAAACAGGCTAAGATCAATCTTGACTGTCTGGAAGTTTGTAGGAGCTATATGAGAGCTGTACTAGACACCTCTGTTCACGCCTATTACGTTAACTCGAAGCATAAATTGTTACAGCGTAAAAGGTCCTACATTTAGACTAAGTAAAACGTCAGGTAAGCCCTTTTTTACTTTCTTTTTATTCGGTTTCAAAGCTCTGTTTTCCGTTCCCAGAAGACGAGCAGTAAATACAGACCCTTAATTGCAAGTCCTGAGGTTTCTGAGGAATCTAACCGACAGAAACAGGAAGAACAACGGAGAAACCCACCGCAATGCGGAAAATTTCACGTCACGCAGCTGCTGAGATTATCTGGTAACAAAACAAAGTTGTACACCTGTCACTCTACGCTCATTAGATTCAGAGATGTCTTGAGCAGAATTTTCCTTGTTTCCAAGCTTCTGGATGCTAGCAGAACAATGCCGTTCACAGAGTTTAGGAAAAACTGGAAATCCATACGTATTATAAAAATAGCTTTATGTATGTGTTGGTTCAATGTTCCACATCTCTTCCTAAATCACTGGACCGATTTCATCTTGGTATACATATTCGTTACTGTCAGGCAACAATCGCTTTGGGTCTGAGAACAACCTACCTATCACAGTTCACAAGATATGACGTTTCATACAAGGAGATGTGTGAAGAATTGCCGCATCGTGCATGACGGCTTAATTTATTACTTCTGTGCCACTAACTAAAATGGGGATAAGTTTCTCAGACAATATTCACATCTATCACAATATTATAAGGAAATTGAACAAATTACCTCATTCATCATCTTGTTATAGCAACCTTGAATAACCTGCTCCTTCTCTCGTCATGTTAGAGTATAACTGTAATACCATATATTGCTCTAAATACCTCCACTGTTACAGGAAATTGTAACAGATTGCCTGTATTGTAGAAATCATAAACAAATTGCCCTAATTACTGACATGTTTCAGCAAAATTTTAACAGTCTGTTCCAGGGCATCGCTAGTGGTTGTCAGCTACTGGATCTCAAATAGTTTTATAACACCAGAAGCTAACACTGTATGCGTAGAATAGTCTGAGAGTGGGTGTCATCTAGTGGATCTGACACAGTCTTGCAAGCATCAAATAACACTGTAAAATAAAGTTCCAAACATCAATACTGTTACATAAAATGGTAACAAAACAGCTCCATACATCACCATTGTTGTACGAATTTATAATTAATTGTGTTGTACACCACCATTGTTAAATAAAATTTTAACAAAAAAGAAACGTCGTTTCGTGGATAGCTGACCATACTGGAACATTTACATAAGACGTAATTGTTTTATATTGTCGAGTTTGTGAGAAAAACGTTTCGTGGAAAAAAAAAGTTTCAAGTAGACCAGCATGTCAAGACAAGTCTTCTTATCGCAGGAATGCAGAAGAATGGACCGCGACAACAACTTCTGACAACAGCAAGTTGCAGTAGTAGCGATTTGTCCAATGGTAACCAAAAAAGTCGATTTAACATGGATCAACGTGAAGCATTCATTGCAAGCAATATTCCTGTTCAGGAACATACAAACCCTATCCTCAAAGTTTTCCTGCACAAATATTGCTTAAATCAAAATATACCAGATGAATCAACATTAGTTAAAAATTACATGACGACAATTTACGCAAATGTTCCGGAAGAAACACGCAATGAACTCAAGGACAGCATTATCTGGATTTCAGTTGATGAAACTACAGACGCTTCTGACCGTTACATTGTAAATTTGATTGTTGGTACTTTCAAAGAAAAGCCTTCTTCTTCCTATTTAGTAGCCTGCAAAGAACTTGAAAAAGTAAATCATTCTACGATCGCCAGATTTGTGACTGAGGATATTAGAAATATCTTTCCAGAATCTTCTGCAGGTGAAAGGGTGTTTGCGTTTATTTCAGGTGCTGCTCCCTGTATAATCAAAGCAGGAAAAGCCCTCCGAATATTTTATCCCAATTTGATTCATGTGACGTGCTTTGCTCAAGGAGTACATCGTCTTGCTGAATAAGTACGTTCCACGCTTGTGAATGTAAATAAACTGATTTCATCCACAAAGAAAGGGTTTCTAAAGGCTCCATACCGCATCAAGACCTACAGGAAAAGCTACCAAATGTGCCTTTACCTCCCGAACCCGTGGTAACTCGTTGGGGTACGTGACTCGAAGGTGTGTTGTTTTACAAATAACATTTCGAGGCTATTAGAGGGGTCGTAAACGGCTTCGATAGTACAGGGGATTTAGCAGTTTGCCAGTAGAAGGAAGATTTTAATGATTCCGGTATTAAAAAAGACATTGCTGTGATTAGCACTCATTTTTTCCCATATACCTGCAGGTATTAAAAAGCTTGAAACTCAACGTTTGGCGTTGAATGAATCCATTCAGCTAATGAATAAAATTATTATAGTGAACTCCTCATTGCCGGACGTATTCCCAAGGAAACTAAAAGAAAAGATCGAAAACATTTTAAACAATGAACCAGGCTTTGAAACCTTGTGTCAAACTGGTAGTTTTATTAATGGGATGGGTGAACTTTTATCAGAAACAATAAGTGCCAACATAGCACCCAAATACCTCCCATTTACCTTAGTTGATGTAGAACAGCCCTTTTCTGCTTATAAAAATTTTTTTGAATGATCGAAGGCACAATCTTACTACCGAACATTTGGAACAGTAGTTGCTCGTTTATGTTTACAATAGTAGAAAGATGTAAACTAAATCGTAAATGATGCTGTGACCCGATGGTTCAAAAAATTCATGTTGTTTTTTTGAATAAGATATTACAGAGCTTTTGAGCGTGTCCCTCTGCCTACGATGTATCTCGATGTTGGTCCTGTACATATCGATTGTTTTGCTTTGACTCACTTGCATCGCATCCGCTTGATACTGACAACAATAGCAAAGAGGGAACAATTCTTGAAACACGGTATGCGTCCCCATTTTCCACATTTTTAGAAAATGGTCACAGTAAGACCTCCTTCCTAATCTCCACCAGAAAGTATTCAGAAAATGATATCAACGTTCTAAATGTACCGATTTTTTGCGTTGCCGGAGCTCTTCCTTGTAATTGATATACACAGATACGACTTTGAAATATAATGCACGCAGTAACTACCATGTTTTTTATTATTTGATCTTTCATATTTCGACACTTTTCATGCATTTTTAAGCATTTTAATACATATTTGCCTGCATATTTTAAGGTTTTTGTGATGCATATAATCCGGTCTCTAGTAATAAAAATAATTAGTAGCCAGACAGTAGCATCGATTATATTTTTCTACTGTAGAACATTCATTATCTTCTACCTTCCTAAAATTGTCTTGCTGATGTGAACTGTTACTGGGAAACTTGGAAAAGCGTCAGGTGAAGGAAGTTCAGTCTGCATAACAAAGCCTCATGTAAACCTAAGGTTGATGGGTCAGTATCTTTACGTATTTTGACAAATATTACACTTGAGATATGAAAATAGCATTGTGACTCTTAATTAGGGAATCTAATTTATATATTAATTGCATTCTTCCAGCAGCTGACAATTATAGAACAGTAACTGATATTGTCTATTTGTCTCAACTATTACTGCTTGCCTGCTAAGCATAGTATTTTACCCAGGATTTGTTTTGTATAGTTACAGAACTGGTCATGTTCATTTTGTTACACAGTCTCGTTCAGGCCTAAAATGAAGCGTCAACTGCCAGCTTAACACTTTATTTTTTATGCGTGAAAATATATTGGGACACTTAATTTGAGTGTCCACAGGCATATTTAGGCATCAATTTAGACAGATATTTTTTCACGTGGGAATTACGCATTGACAGTTTACATAAACATTGCACATGCATGTGTAGTGTGTGTGTGTGTGTGTGTGTGTGTGTGTGTGTGTGTGTGTGTGTGTGTGTTTATGTGAAGAGAGAGAGAGGGGGGGGGGGCGGGGAGAGTGGGCGAAGGAGAGGGCTTACATATTCTTTAAGACAATCAAAATGTGGAAATAATATTGTGTTATTTGACAAATATTATGTGTCTTATAGAACAATAAAACATAAAATCTGAATTGCAAATATTTAATTTGAGGTTCCATTGTGGCTTACACGTGTTATGGTACAATAATCGAGATCATTCATTGGAATAAGCAGCCTAATCTGTAAGGTCAATAAACAGTAATGTCCGATATATTTTGATAAATAACAGAAATTTTTGATGTGGACATATTTAATTTTAACATTCCAGTGTGCCTTGCACAAAGTGTGGGACCTCATCAAACTACGCTCATTGTCAACTACAGCTAAACTTGTTAAGTTAGATTACTAGTGCCTAGTCACATCAGTTATGTCCATGCATTTGCATATTTTCCATTATTTATTTAAGTTGTTCAGATAATTTTTAACATGGCACCGTAATGCTAGCTAGTACTAGGGAACTAGTCATCTCTGATATTTTTTAAATTCTCTCCCCAGCAGGTGGGTTATTTCCACCATCTTACTTTCTACCATTTCCTGCTAATGCCATGTCCGATTTTGGCAGCTGCCAAGCTACTGTACTGCCATCTTGAAATTTTTGATTTCTTGCCACCTTCATCTTGGATATTTTGCAACTACAGTACCAACAAATGATGGCCACTTGAGCTATGGGTAAAAGCAGCATAGGCATTCACGCACTAGGAAGTACAGTCCATAGATATAAGAGAGAAATAGTAAATTAAGATAGAGATAGACTAACTAGCAAAGAGCAATTAAATGTAAGCAGATACAGAAAGCAGGTAACTTTAGTGAATTTCCACCGAGTGGTTG
The DNA here is from genome assembly GCF_023864275.1 of Schistocerca cancellata. NCBI lineage: Eukaryota > Metazoa > Arthropoda > Insecta > Orthoptera > Acrididae > Schistocerca > Schistocerca cancellata. The sequence continues at coordinate 619,235,149 of NC_064630.1, forward strand.
GCGCTTCTTAACAAGTCCTTTAATTAGTATTCTGTGCCATCTGCTCACGTTTCTTTCCCACTTCTTTTGGAGAGCTGGTTGCATTCTCTTCTCACGTATGTTCGGTGGAATGCACATAATACGAACATATGGAATGGAATTCTATCTGGGTAAATGATATCATTGTTGGAACTTGTTGCTGCCCACAAAGATTCCAACACATAAGCATTGGTACTGTTGATGCAATAAATATAAATGTACCTAATAATATATTTCATTGGAATAGTCACACTCTTGGCGACCTGGTCCTGATAGATGAATATTAGTGCAACTCAGGTATTTTCGGGCACATTCTTCTTGTTGCATACTGGGGCCAAGGATGTACACTCAGACAGCAGGGGTTTCTCTCCACTGCCAAATATGTTTATAGGTTCTCATCTGTTTTACTTCGCAACTATACCAGAACACAATTCCAGTTGCAGATTAGCTACCTAATGGGTTCCAGCAAAAACAAAAACTTCATTTTTAATATTTGACTGAATTATTGACTAAATTTAAAAATGTACTCTCTAAGAGGTATGATCTGACGTTCAAAATGTAACTCAATATGACAAGTATTACAGTTGGAGACTGTGTTTATATCTTGAGGCAGCGTAACTGTCGGCGCGCAAACAAGCAAACACCCATACTTCATTCGTCCAATATTCGAGAATAAGAGAACTTTAGGACTTCAAACTTCACTCATATTTCACACTGTTAAGAAGCTGTTCTCGGTAACATCCCCCTCTCCTCCCGCCCCCACAAAATGATGAACGGCAAAAACGTGTCACTTACTACATATTCGCCGTTCATGCAGAAAAACTTTAGCATCAGCTAGGACGTTTTAATGTATTACAGCATTACTACTAACTCTTTTCGTAACATACTTTGCAGACATAATCCATGTGTATCACTGAATATATCTGCAAAATTATATCACTGTACAACACATAGTTCAGGAGTTACGAGTTATAAACATAGAGAAGTGTGAAAAATGGAGGGCAGAATATTTTCATCCAGTATTTCATAATGAGAGCTTTTAAAGACTTCCAAAAATCTTAAAAAATAATTTCAAACCTTTTCTAAAATTTTTCTCGGTTACGTGCTTAACGACTAACATTTAACACATTAACTAATTTATAAAGTAATCAAACTCTTGAAGGTGATTCACGCGCGAGAGGTCGATTCTTATTGAATCGGGGGTTTATTGGAAATCACTAATTCATTGGCCACCATAGGTGAACGTCTTAATGAGCTAGACTTTGGTCTGAAGATGCAATTCGAAGACCATAGTGGTTAAACTAGCATTAGAAGTAGTTTAGGGCTAGCCCTCAAAGTCCATCAACAAAATCGCTGAAGAGTCACACGTAATGTTACGCGTAAAGCTGAGCAGTATTTTGTATTCACTGGATTTTCAAAAGCTGTATTTTCGCTTACTTTTCCTATTCACATATATTAATACTAACTGTAAGTTTTTCACATTTTTAAATTGCACTTAACATGGAGTTAAAAGATATCACTGATTCCTGGAAATTTTACAAATTCAGTGTGAGTTTTGCAATAGCGTTTATCTTCTGTATCTCTCTTCACCCAAAATACCAATATCTTCATAACGTGCGTTTCCATTCTCCTCGAAGACTTCTGGCGTTCATGTGCAATATTATTATTCATTTCTTAGCAAGTCTGAGACTGAATTTTGATTTTATTTTAAAAATTAGTTTGCTGGACTAAGAAGTCGTGAGTGCCCGATTACGGAAAAGAGACAAGTAAGTGTAGTTTTATTTTCTACCTGAAACTCCTGTCTTTAGGCTTGCTTCAAAGGCGACTTACTGCGTCTCGATGGCGCTTCTGTCACAGATGAAACAATGTGACTCAGCTGCGGTCGCGCAGCAAGATTAAATGCTGCGGCTTGACATTAAAGTACTACTTTTATTAAGTGCACGGTGCGAGCGTTGCGTGTAAAAGACCTTCTCGCCGCTTCCTTGGAGAGTTTCAAAGTTCCGTAATAACACTGAATTAGGAGATGAGTCGCTCAAACTTGTGGCTGGTGTGGTAGTTTCAAACGACGAAGACCTCGTTCAGGTCATTTCAGCTTATTATTTAAACGATGTTGCCATGAAACTCTAAAACAGTCCACAAGTTTCGCTATTTATCATTCATAGGAATTAGTTTCAGATAAAGCAAATTTATTTTTCTGAAGAAGGTTAATGTACTGCTGATGCGCAGTTCATGATTCCTATACTCCTATCATTTGTGTGATTTCTCCCGTGTAGCTTTGCCACAATGACATGCAATTTTAATACACTCCTGGAAATGGAAAAAAGAACACATTGACACCGGTGTGTCAGACCCACCATACTTGCTCCGGACACTGCGAGAGGGCTGTACAAGCAATGATCACACGCACGGCACAGCGGACACACCAGGAACCGCGGTGTTGGCCGTCGAATGGCGCTAGCTGCGCAGCATTTGTGCACCGCCGCCGTCAGTGTCAGCCAGTTTGCCGTGGCATACGGAGCTCCATCGCAGTCTTTAACACTGGTAGCATGCCGCGACAGCGTGGACGTGAACCGTATGTGCAGTTGACGGACTTTGAGCGAAGGCGTATAGTGGGCATGCGGGAGGCCGGGTGGACGTACCGCCGAATTGCTCAACACGTGGGGCGTGAGGTCTCCACAGTACATCGATGTTGTCGCCAGTGGTCGGCGGACGGTGCACGTGCCCGTCGACCTGGGACCGGACCGCAGCGACGCACAGATGCACGCCAAGACCGTAGGATCCTACGCAGTGCCGTAGGGGACCGCACCGCCACTTCCCAGCAAATTAGGGACACTGTTGCTCCTGGGTAATCGGCGAGGACCATTCGCAACCGTCTCCATGAAGCTGGGCTACGGTCCCGCACACCGTTAGGCCGTCTTCCACTCACGCCCCAACATCGTGCAGCCCGCCTCCAGTGGTGTCGCGACAGGCGTGAATGGAGGGACGAATGGAGACGTGTCGTCTTCAGCGATGAGAGTCGCTTCTGCCTTGGTGCCAATGATGGTCGTATGCGTGTTTGGCGCCGTGCAGGTGAGCGCCACAATCAGGACTGCATACGACCGAGGCACACAGGGTCAACACCCGGCATCATGGTGTGGGGAGCGATCTCCTACACTGGCCGTACACCACTGGTGATCGTCGAGGGGACACTGAATAGTGCACGGTACATCCAAACCGTCATCGAACCCATCGTTCTACCATTCCTAGACCGGCAAGGGAACTTGCTGTTCCAACAGGACAATGCACGTCCGCATGTATCCCGTGCCACCCAACGTGCTCTAGAAGGTGTAAGTCAACTACCCTGACCAGCAAGATCTCCGGATCTGTCCCCCATTGAGCATGTTTGGGACTGGATGAAGCGTCGTCTCACGCGGTCTGCACGTCCAGCACGAACGCTGGTCCAACTGAGGCGCCAGGTGGAAATGGCATGGCAAGCCGTTCCACAGGACTACATCCAGCATCTCTACGATCGTCTCCATGGGAGAATAGCAGCCTGCATTGCTGCGAAAGGTGGATATACACTGTACTAGTGCCGACATTGTGCATGCTCTGTTGCCTGTGTCTATGTGCCTGTGGTTCTGTCAGTGTGATCATGTGATGTATCTGACCCCAGGAATGTGTCAATAAAGTTTCCCCTTCCTGGGACAATGAATTCACGGTGTTCTTATTTCAATTTCCAGGAGTGTAGTTTATAGCTCGTAGCATGTGCAAGAACTAAAGTGGAAAATGAGAACGAAGCACTCGAACTAAAAGGAGTGTAAGGAGTACCATCTTGCATCCCTACTGCTCAGTCTGACCGTCGAAGAAGCTGTAATGGGAATCAGAGAAAATCCCAGGTATAAGATTACAATCCAGGATGAAAAATAATCGGTTATCACATTCACTGATGACATGACAATCGTCACTACAAGTAAGAAAGAATTGTAGGACTTACCGTGCGGAATGAAGTCTAATAACAACTGAATATGGACTGAAAGCAAACTGAACAAGGAAGTTTTGGGTAGTAACAGCAAAACTGGGGAAGAGGAACAGCAAAAAATGAAGGAATTCTGCTATCTTGCATGTAAAATAACACATGACAGACGAACGAAGTAGGATATAAAAGTGATCGTAGCACAGGATAAGAAAGCACTCGCCTCCAAAAGGAATCCGCTAGAAGAGATACTCAAAACGACGCAGATAGAAAAAAAGTAAGTAACCTGTTTATTATTTCGTAGATAATCGCCTTACCTGTAAATAAATTTATTCCTCTATGAGACCAAATGGTCAATGCCCCTACGGACAAATGATTGCGGTTGTCTAAGGAAACACGATTGTACCCAGGTTCGTCCGAAGCAAGTCGACGGCTCCGAATGTCTTTTTTTTCAGGGCTCCAAAAATATGGAAAGATGGAAAAATATTGTCAAGGTTGATCGAAGAGTCCACGGGTGTACTGCCGGTTCATAGTGTCCAACGGGGACAGGTGAACTCTTCGATGAACAAATACGCCGGGAGAAACTGAAGAATCACATTGTCAAGGTTGTTTCGACTACGTTGCAAAAGTTTCACCGGAAAGGCGTTACGTATCCTCTGTACAATGCCGATTCTCTCGCAGTGTGATTTCCGTTTTTCGGAGCCCGGACGGAAGATATTCGAAGCCGTCGATTTGATTCAGACGAAGTGGTGCACTCCTAGGTACAATAATGGTTCCGAAGGCAACTGCCAACATTCTTCCGTGAAGGCAGTGACCGTCTTGTCTCACAGTAGGATAAATGTATTAACAGTTATGGGGATTACTTTTGAATGATAAACAGTTTACTTACTTTTTTCCGTCTGTCTCGTTTTCATTTGATTGCCCCTTATAGTCTCAAACATTGCCCTTAATTTGAGGTATAAATTTCTGTGAATGTAAATTTGGAGGACAGCATTGTATGGTAGTGAATCATGGACTGTGGGGAAAACCGGAAAGCAAGAGAGTCGAAGTGGATGAAACGTTGTGACATAAAAGAATGTTCAAAATTAGGTGGCCTGATAAAATAAGGAATACGCTTCTCTGCAGAACCGGCGAAAAAAGAATATGTGGGAAACACTGACAAGGACTGGATCAAAGGACATGTTTTTAAGGCATCGGGGAATAACTTCCGTGTTAGTAGAGGTACTAAAGAGGGTAAAAAATTTAGGGAAACACAGAGATTGGCATATATTGAACAAATATACACCCGGCAAAAGTTGTGCGTACGAATACTTCGAGATGGCGTCGTGGCGGTTCGCGTCGAGCTACTCAGAAGACTGACGAATAAAAATAAATGCCTAAATTAAGAAAACTTTGTGAAGAAAATAAGTGGCATTACATATCGAATATGTACTTAATATTCAGCTTAAAACTAAAGAACCTAGTCACATATAGGGTGTAACAAAAACGTTTTCCTAAACTTTCAGATGAAATTCCTCATACGGACAGAAAGAAAATTCCTTATATGGACATGGGTCCGCAAAAGCTTCCTTTCCGTGTTAGAGTTCAGTTTCTACTGCAATACATTAATCATCTACTTTGAAACGAATCTCACCTGTGAACAGCACATTTGCACTAAATTGAGGATTGACACGTTGTTGAATGTACCATTCGCGTAAGTGTACCCTAGCTGAGAAATCAGCTACTGATACTGCGTGCACACGCTGTGCATGGTAAGGATACAGCAGGTTTCCATGTAGCACTCTCCACACTCTCATGTAGTCAAAGTTATTTGCTGTAGCTAATTTTTTTTATGCTGGCAATGAGGTTGTCAAATGCACGAAGAACTTCATCCTCACCCAGTGACAAGTAGTAGCCTTAGAACGTCCTGTGATCCCTAAGACGACGATCAAATGCCTCGTATGTCCAATGTCAACTTTGTCTCGGGGCACCGTCGTTCTCGAAATCTCTCCCAATACAAACGTTGAGCGCCAAGGCCATTTCCATCTGCTAACCCGTACAGTGAATTGGCACCTGCCAACTCAGCATTTGAGTACAGTTCTCTTGCACTGTTCTCGATGAGCAACAAAATGAAATGAGCATGAGGCATTGACGGGCGGGAGACCCAGTCCACGGAAGTTAGGCCGCCGGCTTGTAAATCTTATTTCAGGTGGCGCCGCCTTGGGCGACTTGCTTGTCGTTGATGGCATGAACAGACCAGACCTCATCGACGGTGTCAGTGTTGAGACAGGTATTAGTGATCACGATGATGTCATTACGACTATGGTTATGGAAGTTAAAAAGTCGGTCAAGAAGGCTAGGAGAGTATTCTTACTAGAAAGAGCAGATAAGCAGTTGTTAGCATGCCACTTAGTAAATGAATCGACCTCATTTACTTCTGGTACGATGGACGTGGAAGAATTATGGACAAATTTTAAACAGATTGTAAATCACGCATTGGACAAGTCCTGATGGGATTCCAATTCGGTTTTACAGAGAGTACTCTACTGCATTGGCTCCTTATTTAGCTTGCATTTATCGCGAATCTCTTGCTCAACGTGAAGTCCCGAGCGACTGGAAAAAAGCGCAGGTGACGCCTGTATATAAGAAGGGTAGAAGGACGGATCCTCAAAATTACAGACCAATATCCTTAACATCGGTTTGTTGCAGAATTCTCGAACATATTCTCAGTTCGAATATAATGAATTTCCTTGAGACAGAGAAGTTGCTGTCCATGCATCAGCACGGCTTTAGAAAGCATCGCTCCTGCGAAACGCAACTCGCCCTTTTTTCACATGATATCTTGCGAACCATGGATCAAGGGTATCAGACGGATGCCATATTCCTTGACTTCCGGAAAACGTTTGACTCGGTGCCCCACTGCAGACTCCTAACTAAGGTACGAGCATGTGGGATTGGGTCCCAAGTATGTGAGTGGCTCGAAGACTTCTTAAGTAGTAGAACCCAGTACGTTGTCCGCGATGGTGAGTGTTCATCGGAGGTGAGGGTACCATCTGGAGTGCCCCAGGGAAGTGTGGTAGGTCCGCTGTTGTTTTCTATCTACAGAAATGATCTTTTGGATGGGGTGGATAGCAATGTGCGGCTGTTTGCTGATGATGCTGTGGTGTACGGGAAGGTGTCATCGATAGGTGACTGAAGGAGGATACAAGATGACTTGGACAGGATTTGTGATTGGTGTAAAGAATGGCAGCTAACACTAAATATATATAAATTTAAATTAATGCAGGTCAATAGGAAAAAAAATCCCGTAATGTTTGAATACTCCATTAGTAGTGCAGAGCTTGACACAGTCACGTCGATTAAATATTTGGGCGTAACATTGCAGAGCGATATGAAGTGGGACAAGCATGTAATGGTTCATCTGTAAAGGAGACCGCTTATAAAATACTCATACGACCTATTCTTGAGTACTGCTCGAGCGTTTGGGATCCCTATCAGGTCGGATTGAGGGAGGACATAGAAGCAATTCAGAGGTGGGGTGCTAGATTTGTTACTGGTAGGTTTGGCCATCATGTGAGAGTTACGGAAATGCTTCAGGAAGTCGGGTGGGAGTCTCTGGAGGAAAGGAGGCGTTCTTTTCGTGAATCGCTACTGAGGAAATTTAGACAACTAGCATTTGAGACTGACTGCAGTACAATTTTACTGCCGCGAACTTATATTTCGCGGAAAGATCACAAAGATAAGATAAGAGAGATTAGGGCTCGTACAGAGACAAATAGGCAGCCATTTTTCCCTCGTTCTGTTTGGGAGTGGAACAGGGAGAGAAGATGCTAGTTGTGGTACGAGGTACCCTCCGCCACGCACCGTATGGTGGATTGCGGAGTATGTATGTAGATGTAGATGTAGATGTAGATGAAGCAGCACAACACTCAGTCCACGAGGGGGAGAAAAATCTCCAACCAGGTCGGGAATCGAACCCGGGCTCACTGGATCGTAGGCAAAGACGTCACCACTTTTTTTTTGTTTTAATCTCACTTTGTTTGATACAGTTCGTTGCATTTGTTCGGGACAGACGTCCTAAGACACCCCTTCAAATTCACCGATGATCCAGTCACTCACTTTTTTATTCCAAAGGGCAGCTAATCCTCTGACCGAACACACTGAGCTACCGTGCCCGCTACTCAGCCAAGCAGGCGGACTGCTTGATAAGCACTAAACAGCTGATGCTACAGACTTGATTTTAGTAGGACAATGATGTGAGTCATGTCAATATTACATTCGTTCAACTGGAACAACAAGCACTGGTAGTAAACCAGACTAGAACTTACTGCACATCTAACCAAACGTAACCAAGAGGATATTTTGAATATCATGTAAGAAAACGTTTCATGTAATGTTGATACGTGTTGTGTCTCCGTGTTTCCCGTGATTAACGTGATTATGAAGAGAAGTAGAAATTTGGAAATTTGTGGTAAGGTCTTATGGGACCAAACTGTTGAGGTCATCGGTCCCTAAGCCTACACACTACTTAATCTAACTTAAACTAACTTACGCTATGGACAACACACACACACACACACACACACACACGCCCATGCCCGAGGGAGGACTCGAACCTCCTACGGTGGGAGCCGCACGGACCGTGACAAGGCACCTCACACCGCGGGGCGAAGAGAAATAGAAAATGAGCTCTAACACGGAAATAAAGTATCCCCAGAGCCACGTCCGTGTAACACATTTTATTAATCTATGTCTGAGTAATCTTTATGGAAAGTTTGACCATACATTTGTGTTACATCCTGAATAGTAGCAACCATGTGATTAACATTATTTATCAGAATGAGATTTTCACTCTGCAGCGGAGTGTGCGCTGATATGAAACTTCCTGGCAGATTAAAACTGTGGCCCGACCGAGACTCGAACTCGGGACCTTTGCCTTTCGCGGGCAAGTGCTCTACCATCTGAGCTACTGAAGCACGACTCAGGCCCGGGACTCACAGCTTTACTTCTTCCAGTATCTCGTCTCCAACCTTCCAAACTTTACAGAAGCTCTCCTGCGAACCTTGCAGGACTAGCACTCCTGAAAGAAAGGATATTGCGGGGACATGGCTTAGCCACAGCCTGGGGGAGTTTTCCAGAATGAGATTTTCACTCTGCAGCGGAGTGTGCGCTAATATGAAACTTCCTGGTAGATTAAAACTGTGTGCCCGACCGAGGTTCGCAGGAGAGCTTCTGTAAAGTTTGGAAGGTAGGAGACGAGATACTGGCAGAAGTAAAGCTGTGAGTACCGGGCGTGAGTCGTGCTTCGGTAGCTCAGATGGTAGAGCACTTGCCCGCGAAAGGCGAAGGTCCCGAGTTCGAGTCTCGGTCTGGCACACAGTTTTAATCTGCCAGGAAGTTTAACATTATTTATGGTTGTAAGTATGGAACTGTGGTAAGCCTTTTAAACTTATGTCAATGTCGCCGAAGAGCACCTCTATAGTGACATTTCTTCAAAAAACAAAAAGAAAAGGACAGTGATATTATCTCTGAACTCCAGAAGAAGCTATGAATGTCATATAGTCGTAAAATAATAAAGGCAGAAGTGGAAGCCGTAGAATGTCTGCTTAAATGGAAGTTTTGTTTCTTACTGGACCTGAGATGGTTGTGTAAATACAGGAATATTTTGTTCTTGTTTTGATGCACGAAATAGCGGTGTATAAAGTAACGTTATGTTAGTCTTAATGCCTGTCCAGGAAAATGTGCTGGCTTTGTCACATTAGTACGCGACAAAACTTCCATTCGCATGCGGAAACTCCACGCTAGCATTACTGGGTGGCGCTAAATTGCTGTCATTTTGTATGCGTCTCGTCCACTGACGGTCCTCGCCGTCCCTGACTGAGAGCTGGTGGTCACGCCGTGGTGGCTTCCAGGGCGGCCCTTTGTCGTCATTTGTAAGCGATTCTGCGATAACGGAGAACAAAGCTTTCGGGAGCGCTCCAGGGACGACGTGGAGGGGCTGGGGGGAATTTCCCATGGTTTTATCCCCAGCCCAGACCGCATGCATATATGGATGAGGCAGTGTCCGTCAAAGTTATTCACGCTACAGAAGATCTGACGAGACGCAGCTCCGCAACCTGCGATATGAGAGCCTTAGTGGTGAGTAGACATGCGCTTCTGTGCTCAACACTAATCGCTCATCCGCTGCTGAACGCTTTACATTTATCTGTGAACCTCTAGTGTACTGCTCCTACCTATTTCATATCCAAATAACTAGAGTTCTTCCACAACTGTCTGTGTGTGTTCGTCTGACTATTTTTCGTTATTTATCAGCATACATGAAGTATTAGTGTTATAGCTGGCATATCTTATTACAAATATACGAGGGCGGCCTGAAAAGTTATGCGTCCGAATTTTTTACGTGAAAATTCTCAAAGCTTTTTAAATAAAGCAAAAGTTAATAACATTCTACGTCTTTATTCTTCATGTCTACATATTAACAGCCCTCTACCGCTAGAGAGCTCCGAATTCTAGAGGGTAACATGACGGTGTGTACCATAACTATGTCGGTGCTTGAGTAACAGCGTGCTGGAATCGAGTTTCGAATTCGAGGAGTTCGTCCACACATGGAATACCCCCTCCATCAGCATGATATTGCCAGACCACACACGGATACTGCAAGATTTGCAACAATCCTACGCCTTGGGTTCGTCGTCATCGATCATCCTTCATACGGTCTCGACTTTGCCCTATTCGATTTTGATCTGTTTCCAAAACTTAATAAACACCTGCGCTGACTTTGCTTTGCTAGTGATGAAGTGGTGCAGATAGGGTTGAGACTGTGCCACCGTCAACAAACATTCTACAGACAGGTCTCTCGTTGAGAGAACTGTGTTCGTCGTCAGGGAGACTATGTTGAGAATTAAATATGTAGACATGAAGAATAAAGATATGGAATGTTAACAACGTATGTTTTATTTTAAAATCTTTAATAATTTTCACTTGAAAATTTCGCAGGTATTATTTTTCACCGCGTCCTCGTATTTGCCTTTCGTATGGCTGATCTCGCCTTCGTTTAAGTTAAAAAAAGAACTTATACTTGATCGAACAGAAAACTTAAAACTCTTTATAATATGCACCCAGAGGAGAAATTTACATTTAAGTCGATTTAAGAATTAAAACTGAACTGTTTAGCGACATTGACATATTTCATGCTTTAATAGACCGGATGTAACATTACACTCCTACGTGCCTCGTGTGAAAACAAAGTCACTTTTGTTGCATTATTTTACCAGTCGAAGAGAACGGGGCTTCAGTTATGATGTCAATTGTAATATATTTTTCCAGAGGGTTTTACATTAAAACCGAATAGGTAAAATCCGTAATTCGGAAGCGTTTTCTACTCCACGAACGACTATATTTGTCTGGATTATTTCATCGTGTTTCAGTTGATCTTTGTTAGTTTCTAATGCAATTATGCCGTATACATCAGAGTATAATATGCTTCTATTACTGTGCTCTGCAAATTACTGCTCAGTAGTGTAGAGGAGAGTATTTTTCTCTGCTGATAGTACTGAAATACACTGAGTGACAAAAGTCATGGTATAACGATATGCACAGATACAGATGGCGTAGTATCGCGTACACAAAGTGTACAAGGGCAGTGCACTGGGGGAGATGTCATTTGTACTCAACTGATTCATGTGGAAAGGTTTCCAACGTGAACATGGCCGCACGACGGGAATTAACATGCTTACGCGGATGATAGTTGGAGGTAGATGCATGGCACATTCCATTTCGGAAATTGTTAGAGAACTCAATATTCCGAGATCCACAGCGCCAAGAATGTCTCGAGACACCAAATTTCAAACATTATCTGTCACCACGGACAACACTGTGGCCGACGGCCTTCTCTTATCGACGGAGAGAAGAGGCGTTTACGTAGAATTGCCAGTGCTAACAGACAAGCAACACTGCGTCAAATAACTGCAGAAATCACTATGGGACGTATGACGAATGATCCGCTAGAACAACGCGACGAAATTTGGCGTTAATATGCTATGGCAGTAGACGGTCGACGCTAGAGCCTTTGTTTCAGAGCATATCGTGTGCAGCGCCTTTCCTGGGCTTGCGACCATATCGGTTTGATGCAGTTCGTGGTCTAGTGGCTAGCGTTGCTGCCTCTGCATCATGGGGTCCCGGGTTCGATTCCCGGCCGGGTTGAGGATATTCTCTGCCCTGGGACTGGGTGTTTGTGTTGTCCTCATCATTTCATCCTCATCATCATTCGTGACAGTGGCTAGATTGGACTGTGTTGAAACTGAGACTTTGTACGGCCGCAGATGACCCCACAAACCAAACATCATATCGGTTTGACCCTAGACGACTCGAAAGTCGTCGCCGATTTCAGTTTGCAAGAAGTTATGGTAAGATTCGATTGTGGCGGAAACCCCACGAAGCCATAGAGCAGGGTTGTCAACACGGCACTGTGCAAGCTAGTAGTGGCCTCCTAATAGAGTGGGCTGCGTTTACATGGAATGGAATGGGTACTCTGGTCCAACTGAACCAAGCACTGACTGGAAAAGGTGATGTTTGGCTACTTGGAGACCATTTGCAGCCAAATTTATGGATGACAATGCTCCATATCACCAGACCACAGTTATTCGCGACTGGTTTGAAGAATATTCTAGACAACCGAGCGAATGATTTGGCCACCCAGGTGGCCCGACATGAATCCCACGGAACATTTATGGGACATAATCGAGAGGTCATAATCGGCAATACATTCATAGTTATGGTCGGCTATAGAGGCGGCATGATTCAGTGTTTCTGTAGTGGACTTCTAACGCCTTATTGAGTTCATTCCACTTCGGGTTGCTGTACAACGCCCGGCAAAAGGAGGTCCGACACGATATCAGGGGATATCCCATGATCTTTGTCAACTCAGTTTATTTTCTCCCTCAGTTCACTGACTGCGCTTAGAAGGAACGACCTGTTATACGGCCTTGTGTGAGCTCTCAGTAATTTGTTTTCTTCACGGCGGCTTTGGGTCTAGTATAAGAGATGCACAGAACTAATCTTAGATTTTCTCCGGAGATTGAGTCTCATAATTTTCTACGTAATTATTCGAGAGATGCCGGACACTTCTTTTGTGGGTCTGGCAGTTTATACTTTTATTTCCGTCATATTCAAACGTCAGTGAAGCAAGTTGGCGAGGATTGGCGTTGCTTTCCATTCAAATGGCTCGATGTTCTCACTGCACGCTGATTATCCAGGGTGGCATTGTTACTTATTTATCCCAGTCTTTTATTGAACAGTAGACGGAAACAAATCCACGTATAGTTCAATTATGCATCTTTTTTAAAAGTATATTTCACAATGTACAAGTAAAATATTGTAGAAATACACTGTCGGCCTATTACTGATTTAGCGCAAGACTTGATAAAATACCAGATTTCTTGCTTTCTCTCCAGAAACAAGAATAAATAACAGTAACGTTTATTGCGACCAAATGGTCACGTAAAATTTCCAGTGACTATGTGGGTTCCGAGTTACAACCCATTTTTAATAGCCGAAAGATAGTTCATGGCCTGGTGCTCCGTCAGAATACAGGATGTTGCAAATACGACAGGGAGCCATAAATACACCTCCGTCCAAAAAGTTGCGAGCCTGATTTTATTCCTGGATTATAAGCGACGTCAGCGCAGTAGCTGCGGCGGAGCTTGAACTAAAAAGTGTAAACAACACACGTGCATTCAACCAGTCGGCTGTGAGCAGGCAGTGTTAAGTAGTGCATGTGGGGCCGTAGTGTTCCAATGCGTTGTTTCACAAATCGCAACAGAGCAACGAAATATCCCTAAACCAAGTGTTCGGGACATTCTCCAGAATGTTTTGGAGAAGAGAAAAGTTTGTGCAAAGTTTGTCCTGCACACGTCGACTCCTGAACAAAAAGAACGACGCGTTGAAGCTTGTCGTCTTTTGACTGAAACGCAAAACGCGAACGATTCTTTCCTGGAAATGATCATCACAGTTGAGGTGACTTCCTGTTATCAATACGAACCTACCAAAAACGAGAAAATGCTCAAATTTACCCATCGCAACACAGCTGATCGCAGTTCCAGGAAGTCTGTGAAATTATATCTGCTCAAAGGTTTGGTCATAGCCCCGAATAAGTAATAACCGGAAGAATCAAGTCAGGAGAATACAGCGAGTGTGGCAGTACCTGAATGCCCATTTCAGCGATGGCAATCGTAGTCTTCCGACTCCCATGGACACGAACGTTGTCGTGTTGGAAGGGCATTTCTTGTGGCCCACGTACTCTCTCCGCACAATGCCGCCAACAGCCTGCGAAAGTCCGCAGTGTTTACACCCTCCTTCCACGAAACCACATTGTCCACCTCTGTCCTTGGTTGTCACACTCCATGATGTCCGCTCACTTAAAGCCACCAATTGGGAAAATTTTATTGATGTTATCTTCCGTTTATTCTTAAACTGAGGTGAGCGTTTGCAGACTTTCTTAAGAATAACAACTATAATGTAGGCACACAGTATGTTTTAAAATGTGTCTTTCGGCATGGGTTTTGTAACTTTTCTAGCATTAGCAGAGCCATTAAAGCCTAGTCTCCACCATGCTGTCTCAGTGGGTAATACCGACAGACGAATATGGCTCAATGTCGACAGGGTTTCGATATTTACGATGCTATAAAACTTACAAAAAAGGTGTTTCTTCTTAAATAAGGTGTTATACCTAATTTCAGATGGCGAGGACAGGAAAAAGAAAATGACATAATGCTAAATGTAATGCATTTACTTTTCTGAAGTGAGGGCGAATAGTGTATAGAGTATCAAAGTAGTTGAACATACTAACAATATTCCAGTTTATGGTCTACTAAAATCAAATTCAGAGAAAAAACCATCCGTAGAGAAAAGATTTGATTTTTCTCCTGAACCGCAGCAAGAATTACTGAACTGGGTAACAACGTTGGCACAACTGTTCTATGGCATTTACTGGTTGAATTTCAGTGAATTTCTTATAACCTTGCGGAAAAACTGAGCCGTAATCACAATTTCAATGAAATTACCAAAGTGACTGGCAAAGACTCTGTTTCTGATTTTGAAGAGAGGAATCCTAAAATAAGCTTAAGAAAACCGTCAGCAACAAGTATCAACAGAGTTCTACCTTCAGTTGATATTTTTTTTTAATTTGACCACCATTTTCGATAAAGAAGCTGTGTACTGATAGTTACATATTAAGATAAAACATGTTACTTTCTTAGAACAGGAACTTTATTATGTCTGTATTTCATACTGCTGGTATTACACTGTAAGGGCATCGATATTACCCAGGTACTTGGGTAAATACCAGTAGTTTGCAGACTTGAGACAATGTTCATATAGCTTTGAAAGTCTTCAACATTTTTCGATTTTTCTGGTACAGCTGTAAGTCTAACATTCCTAGGTCACTGAGGGTGCCATGAATTTTTCCATAGGAGAGACAGATTCCAAAACAAAAAGTTTAATCTCTTAAGGTCTCACCTGCTGGATGAAATCAGTAACATTTGGTTGGTTCGAAAGTTTGCCTCCTTGCATGAAGCTGATAAATGTGTGTTCTGCTGTTGCAGCCATCAGAAAACTTGCTCCTGAAGCTGGTGATTAACGTTGTATACGATAGAAAAAAGAGTGGGTATGGTTTTCGTTTATGGCGGACGACACCAAACTGTTGGAGTAGAGGTGCGTTTCTGTGCTGAAATGTTTCCTGATCGTGCCAAGACCTTACCATCCGTATGTGTAAACACTATACAAAAAAATTTCAAGAGTGTTATTGTGAAAAATCCAATACGCCAATGATAAATAACATGTACTGATCGGCAAGAAGTATAACTAACATTTTGTCAGCACTAGCGTACATCCAATATGTCGCTTAAGTCGGCTTCGCTATGCGAGTAGGAAAATTCAAAGGTATGACCTATGAGCACTACATTCAAACTCTTCGCTCCGACAACAGCTTGATGGCAATGACTTCCAAACTCCAAAACCATGAACAAATCAGTCTTCGCAGTATACTCGTGTAGTCAGTTGGTAATGCACACTGCCTGAGAGAAATTTGTTACCTTTTCAAAAATCTCATCATTGGTCCCGGATTTACTGATGGGAGCTGCAGGTAACCTACCTACGGTTCCGAATATATTTTCTGCCATAGTTATCCCATGGGAAAAGAGGCGGCCCATATGGCACCAACATGAAGGATGTTCCACCCACCCTGCACAGATGATTACATTATTAAAAGAACTCAGCGAGATCATTCGATCGGTCATCTGGGGTACCCAGAAAGACCTAAATGTCATATTCGTACATTTGGACTTTCATCTATTGAGAAAATTAAGAGAATAGACATAACAGAGAAACCTGGCAATTCTCTTACTCATTCTGGTTGTACACTGGTGTGCAAAACTTAAGGACGAAAGTAACTTCTCAAGTTGTGTCACTGGCAAGCACCAAAGCTCGATGAAAGTTGGATGACACTTAAAAAGAACTGCTACAATATGGTACAGAATGTGACTGAAAAAAATACACAATGAGACGAACAGAAGTGACGGTTTTGGTAAAGACAGTAATTTCACTGAAGCCGTCGCGATTCGTGATGGTTCCCTCAACCCCTCAAAATGTGATACACGGTTTTTAACAGGTGTGTGATCACAACGGATGACAGTGCATGTTCTACAACCTTCTCCCGTGATGGCCACAAAGTTGGTAACGCATGTTTGTGGTAGGGTTTCTATTCCTCCAGCAGCGCTGTTGACAATTGCTGGATGGCCGTTCGTGCATGTGGACATACTGCAACACTTCTCCCGAACACATCCTACAAGTGGTCGATGAGATTTCAGTCGGGGAATGAGCAGGCCAGTCCTATCATCGAATATCCTCTCGTTCTGAGAGCTCCTTCACCTCCACTGTTCGACGCGGTAGTGCATTGTCGCCATAAAAACGAAATCAAGACCGAATGCACCCCTGAAAACGCGCATGTGGGGAAGGAATACAGCTTCACAACAAATATTTACGGGTGAGTGTATCGTGTTGAAAGATTTGGAAGTCAGTAAGCCAGCGTAACATTATGCCTCGCCACACTATAACACCTGTACCACCAAAGCGACCATGTTCAACAATATTGCACTATCCTTATAAGTGGGAAGGTGACAACACGTAATGCACCCAGTGACATTGTCGTACATGATCGTTTCACTGGTACATGTGTCAAGGTGTGAGAAGTCACATGGGCGTATTAACCCCCAAACATTTCCACACAGTACTGTCTCCGTTCAACGTTATCACAAGTGGCTGTACATATCTATTTCTTGTTTTCAAAACAGTGTCACGAAAGTAGTTTCCGAAAATAGGTAAAAAAATAATTTTAAAAAATTTACAAATGAACCCAAGTTCATCATGATGTGTTGTTCCAAATTTTTGTAGCAGTTATTTTTAGATATTTAATGTAGTGTCACTCTTTTTTCATGTTGACATTTTTGCTAACTCGATGAGGCTACATAAATACTTTTCAAGTAACTCAGATTTACATTGAAGCTTATTAGCACATACGGCAACATTTGTGCTGTCAGATTTGATATCTGTGAGCGCCTTAGAAACTTAATGCCGTTCTTGCAATGCTGCACTGTTCGCGCCAAGAAGTAAGGGAGCGAGACTGTAAGCGGTGATACACTTCTTGTTAGTGTCCCAAACACTTCTGGTTGGGCCACACAGGTGGACACTCCACTCCTCACCCTAAACTCTTCCCTGATGGGGATATTAGCACAGGATTGCAAATTCCGAATCACAATGTTGGCCGGAATATCCGGAGTGACTAAGTAAAATCTCGTGGCCAAAAGTATGATGTCCCATCGGGATGATGCGCGTGCTCTGAGGCAGAAATCAAAAGAATGACAGAATACAAGTTCTGAGAGAAATATTGTGTTATACTCAACACTGACACAGAGCGCCCTTGTCGCACTCCATATACAAGTCCTTCGCAAAGCCGGGATAAGTTAAACACCTTAACTGTTCACAGTACAGAAAAATACATATATAATGAAGGCTCTTCTAATGTACGACTTTCGTAGAGAAAGTTGCGACTGCATTATGACTATCTTCTACCGCCATTAAATGGAGGTACTACACAACTGAGCAAGAACTCGGAAGAACTGGATAGAGCTGGAATCCAGTCTCTCTTCCACTTTATCCGTGGTATTGAAGGCGCCTCACCTCAGGGGGCGTGGCACTCGTGAGCTCAGCATTTGGGCGGTGCTGACCGCCATTGCTACCACAGTCGGACAACAGTAGTATCTTTGGTGCCAACGTCTGCACACGGAAGGATTGCCCCCGTGTGGTGTCGGCTGGCTACAATATAGTATATCCCACGGGATGGATTCAGCCTCTTGACGCAAGCTGATTATAGTGAAATAGCCTGCTTATGGTGTATCGTCTCAGTTATGCGACTGGATTCGTGATTTCCTATCAGACAGGTCACAGTTCGTAGTAACTGACTGAAAATATCGAGTAAAACAGGAGTGATTTCTAGCGTTTCCCGAGGTAGTGTTATAGGCCCTCTGATGTTCCTTATCTATATAAATAGTTTAGGAGACAATCTGAGCAGCTGTCGTAGGTTGTTTGCAGATGACGCTGTCGTTTATCGTCTAGTGAATTCATTAGAAGATCGAAACAAACTGTAAAACGATTTAGAAAAGATATCGGTATGGTGCGAAAATTGGCAATTGACCTTAAATAACGTCAAGTGTAAGGCCATCCACATGAGTGCTAAAAAGAGTTCGTTAAACTTTTATTATACCATAAATCATAAACCAATGAATTCCAATTACGAACAGCTTAAATTAGAAAGAACACACCGAAGATGTTGTGGGGAAGGCAAACCAAAGACTGCGTTTTATTGACAGAAGTCTTAGAAAATCTAACAGATCTGCAAAAGAAACTGCCTACACTACGCTCGTACGTCCTCTTTTAGAGTACTCCTACGCGATGTGAGGTCCTTACCAGATAGTATTAATGGAGTACATCGAGAAAATTCAAAGAAGAGCAGCACGGTTTGTATTATCGCGAAATAAGTGAGGGAGTGTCACTGACATGATAGAGGATTTTGGGTGGACATCATTAAAACAAAGGCGCTTCTCGTTGCGGTAGCATCTTCTCACCAAATTTCAATCACCAACTTTCTCCTCCGAATACGAAAATATTTGTTAACCTACCTTGGGAGAAACGATCATCACAATAAAGTAAGGGAAATGAGAGCTCGCAGGCAAAGGTATAGGTGTTCGTTTTTCCCGCACCTGTACGAGAGAGGAATAATGGAGAATTATTGTGAAGGTGGTTCGATGAACCTTCTGACAGCACTTAAGTGTGATTTGCGGAGTATACATGTAGATGTAGATGAAGATGTATTTTAACTCTGCGCGCATTGGCCAGTTTCCTTATGGATATGTGAGAGCCGTGACGGATGTGTATTTGTAGAGCATAGGTGAATGTAATGTATGTATATATAGTGTAGGGTTATATTTGTGTTGCATGATTATAATGATGAGAGAATGGAGGGGGTGAAATGTCCTGCTGGTATATAAACTACTCTCGAAGTAGCACCAAGGGGGTCGCCGAACTTAACATTCCCATCCAACGGACGGACCATCATCAACAGTTTCACATTCATTCACTTCATGTGACACTGCGATGACGTTAGGAATTTAATCCAGGAGATTGTGTCGTGATCAGAAAATTAACGCCACCACCTTCCCACCCCTTGCCAGTCTAAATACTGGCAGTGAAAATTTCATCCACTACCAGGATTCGATACCTCCGAGTCGAAAGACACAACATAGGTGTGCGTTAGTGGCCTCGGCTACAGAGGTGGATCTAGCCTCAAGCGGGTGCGCATTGTCGCCTAGTAGGACGAAAACATCATATACAGTATCGAAATAAGGATTTGAATAAGACACAAGGTGTCATTTTTTCAAGATGTACAGTAGCAGTTCCTCGTCGAACGACTCGGAGAGCGGTGGGTCTATATAATGAACATAGGAAAAGGAAAACAAATACAGCATCAGATGAACTCAACCAAATTATGAAAAATAAAATGCCTTGATATCTACATCTACATCGATACTCCGCAAATCACACTTATGTGCCTGGCAGAGTGTTCATCGAGCCACCTTCACAATAATTCTCTGTTATTCCAATCTCGAACAGCGCGCGGAAAAAAACACCTGTATCTTTCCGTGAGAGCTCTGATTTAGGCACCTTACTTTATTACGATGATCGTTTCTCCCTATGTTGTTCGGCGTTAACAAAAAATTGTTGCATTCGGCGGAGAAAGTTGGTGACGTTGAATTTAGAAGCGACATAAATCATACCGTCCTTGTCAACTACAAACAGGTACTAACACACATACTGTCATCTTTAGAAACACTTAGTGGTAGGCAATTAGAAGACATCCAGAAAGCAGTCCTCGACACTACATAAACAATACCTTAAGTTGATTCCATAGCACAAGTTGTGTCACAAACTCAAACAATGGACGTATCGTGATTCCAGGACACATATTCAGAATCAAATGAGATACAATATTGCTTGGCACTGCTAACAGAGGACTAAATCTCGGTGAAGTTAATAACAAATCCAAAGCTTTATACGTGTGCACTAAGTTTAGGTAACGGAAAAAGACATTAACTAGTTTTACGGCACAGTTCTTAAATGGAATAGCTGCAGACAGTTTTCGCCTTGTAATAAGTGCTGAGCGTGTACCTAATGAATACTTACATCTGAAACACTCCCTAACTGATTGCACGTACATTGAGCTCAAAATGCCAGAAACAAAACGACCAACATCACCGAACCCAGTGACACGGCCTCGTGCAATAGAAATTCTTTCGTTAGCAAAAATGGTTCAAATGGCTCTGAGCAGTATGGTACTTAACTTCTGAGGTCATCAGTCCCCTAGAACTTAGAACTTCTTAAACCTAACTGACCTAAGGACATTACACACATCCATGCCCGAGGCAGGATTCGAACCTGCAACCGTAGCATTCGCGCAGTTCCAGACTATAGCGCCTAGAACCGCTCGGCCACTTTCGTTAACAAATGAAGAGTGACTGGTTCCACAGTTTTGTCGAATACGAATATCTCTGCTATAACATGACATATCAGAATTGAATTCCACTTGCAGTCCACTTTACATGTTGGAGATATGCCCTCTATAGTCTCTTCCTACTGTGAGAGATATTTGCATGTCAGCCCCTTGAAACTGCTCTGTGTATTTTTAAAATGTGCAACAGAAAAATATCCTGAGCAGAAAGCCAGATAAAAGAGTTCGGTTCATACAGTTTTTATTTCCTAATAGGACACATCTATCGTGCCTTCGTTCAAAAATTAATGGTTATCATGCACTTCACACACACACACACACACACACACACACTTACATACATATGTATATTGTAGTTCCCCAGTATAAACTTACTTATGAATCGTCCACAGCCGGCCGGAGTGGTCAAGCTGTTCTAGGCGCTACAGTCTGGAACCGCGAGACCGCTACGGTCGCAGGATCGAATCCTGCCTCGGGCATGGATGTGTGTGATGTCCTTAGGATAGTTAGGTTTAAGTAGTTCTAAGTTCTAGGGGACTGATGACCTCTGCAGTTAAGTCCCATAGTGCTCAGAGCCATTTGAACCAATTGTCCACACGTGCTTCTGAGAGCGCCTTCGTGATAATACAAACAACTGCAGTATAACAAATCACTACAATCAACAACATGGACAATCGTAGTTTTGGTTGTTATACACTCCTGGAAATTGAAATAAGAACACCGTGAATTCATTGTCCCAGGAAGGGGAAACTTTATTGACACATTCCTGGGGTCAGATACATCACATGATCACACTGACAGAACCACAGGCACATAGACACAGGCAACAGAGCATGCACAATGTCGGCACTAGTACAGTGTATATCCACCTTTCGCAGCAATGCAGGCTGCTATTCTCCCATGGAGACGATCGTAGAGATGCTGGATGTAGTCCTGTGGAACGGCTTGCCATGCCATTTCCACCTGGCGCCTCAGTTGGACCAGCGTTCGCGCTGGACGTGCAGACCGCGTGAGACGACGCTTCATCCAGTCCCAAACATGCTCAATGGGGGACAGATCCGGAGATCTTGCTGGCCAGGGTAGTTGACTTACACCTTCCAGAGCACGTTGGGTGGCACGGGATACATGCGGACGTGCATTGTCCTGTTGGAACAGCAAGTCCCCTTGCCGGTCTAGTAATGGTAGAACGATGGGTTCGATGATGGTTTGGATGTACCGTGCACTATTCAGTGTCCCCTCGACGATCACCAGTGGTGTACGGCCAGTGTAGGAGATCGCTCCCCACACCATGATGCCGGGTGTTGGCCCTGTGTGCCTCGGTCGTATGCAGTCCTGATTGTGGCGCTCACCTGCACGGCGCCAAACACGCATACGACCATCGCTGGCACCAAGGCAGAAGCGACTCTCATCGCTGAAGACGACACGTCTCCATTCGTCCCTCCATTCACGCCTGTCGCGACACCACTGGAGGCGGGCTGCACGATGTCGGGGCGTGAGCGGAAGACGGCCTAACGGTGTGCGGGACCGTAGCCCAGCTTCATGGAGACGGTTGCGAATGGTCCTCGCCGATACCCCAGGAGCAACAGTGTCCCTAATTTGCTGGGAAGTGGCGGTGCGGTCCCCTACGGCACTGCGTAGGATCCTACGGTCTTGGCGTGCATCCGTGCGTCGCTGCGGTCCGGTCCCAGGTCGACGGGCACGTGCACCTTCCGCTGACCACTGGCGACAACATCGATGTACTGTGGAGACCTCACGCCTCACGTGTTGAGCAATTCGGCGGTACGTCCACCCGGCCTCCCGCATGCCCACTATACGCCCTCGCTCAAAGTCCGTCAACTGCACATACGGTTCACGTCCACGCTGTCGCGGCATGCTACCAGTGTTAAAGACTGCGATGGAGCTCCGTATGCCACGGCAAACTGGCTGACACTGACGGCGGCGGTGCACAAATGCTGCGCAGCTAGCGCCATTCGACGGCCAACACCGCGGTTCCTGGTGTGTCCGCTGTGCCGTGCGTGTGATCATTGCTTGTACACCCCTCTCGCAGTGTCCGGAGCAAGTATGGTGGGTCTGACACACCGGTGTCAATGTGTTCTTTTTTCCATTTCCAGGAGTGTATATTGTAACAAAACATGACGAAAGAGAAACACGTGTACACTAATTCTTACTTCGAACGATAATGACTACAATCCAAAAGTCACCTTCTCATGAAATTTATACACAACCGTTTATTCACTGAAAATTTCAAGATCAGTTACGCTGTGTAATCCACATGACTTCTTCGTGCATACAGCCCAATCTCAACGTCATTTTTATGCACAAACGTCCTAATACGAAGGGAACCAGCTTACAGTGTTCCTTCACTCGAAGTCTTTACATATAATTTTTATTTGAACCCAGCGAACTAGGTCACACACACCTGTTTGCATGCAACATTCTGCCTAACTCTTCTCATTCAGCTCCCACTTCTATGTAATGTTTGTTTTCTCTGATAATTTCAGTCAACTCTTTCACTTTGTAATTTTCCCATCGCAGGTCATCATGGTATCTAATACACACCTCACTCATACATTCGAGACTACAACTTCACTGAATGACTGATTGACCATATCAACTTTATTTACACAGTGCACAAGGTCAATGCGATCACACACCCAACCACATTTACAGTGGCACAACTTTCTGTCAAATCTAGTGCAGCCTGATAATTGAAAAAGTCTAGGCCAAGGATTGCCTCAGCAGTTAACAATGGAATAATTAGAAAATTTGTATTAAGCTAATATGGTCTACTTAGAAAACCCAGCTGCATTTGCTGTTTGACTTCCACACACTTACCTGTAACTGCCCCTCAGTGGAAATATTGGCCATGCTCTGCACTGCAGCTTTTGAACAAAATGGTTCAAATGGCTCTGAGCACTATGCGACTTAACATCTATTGTCATCAGTCCCCTAGAACTTAGAACTACTTAAACCTAACCAACCTAAGGACATCACAGAACACCCAGTCATCAGGAGGCAGAGAAAATACCTGACCCCGCCGGGAATCTAACCCGGGAACCCGGGCGTGGGAAGCGAGAACGCTACCGCACGACCACGAGCTGCGGACCAGCTTTTGTACATATCTTCTCTGATGTATCGAAGATACTTTTACATGCATTATAGGACAGTTATAGGCTTTTGTTTCCTCTTTTTCCTCATACAATATCTCCCTGACATCATCAAAGTCTATGTCCAACAATCATGACTTTTCCATTTTCTCCCTAGTTTCACACTTATGACTTGTTATCCTTTCTGTTAGCTTCTGTAATGGCTTCACAACCTCTTCTCTGTTACTATCATTGTTGTGAGGATTAGCTAATTCGATTTCCCCGATATGTGGAGGAGGCATATTTTTGATCGATGATGCGTTTTTATTAAAATGCCACCAGTACAAGGGATGTGGACTCCAAGACTCACATTCACAAATCCCATTCCTTCTCTTATTTCGGTTTTGTGAATAATACGGCGGCCAGTTTCTTCGTTCAGAGCGCTCAGTAAGGAGTAGCTCAGATTTATCTGAACCTCAGTCATAATCCTGCTCATGCAGTAAGTCTGAAACTAATTTACGTCTTCCTTTTTCCTTCCTGTGATTACAAAATTCCATCACAATCGATGGGGTAATTTCTTTAGGCAAATTCGGATCAAGTCTGGCAGATCATATGGTGTCTCTATGTATTAATTTACCATCTCCTTAAAATATGCGATGGATGTTGTGATGAGTATCTCACAGTAATTCTCCATAATGTGGAAGCTCAACTTTATCCATTCTTGTATAATTTTTCGACCAAAACTCATTGAGAAAATCTCTTCAAAAATCACAATACGTTTTACAAAATAGCTCATGAAAATCAGCATCCATGCTGCTACCTCTTCTCACAGATGGCTAATTACGAATTTCATTTCCGACAATGGTTCCTGCGAAAGCAGAAGACTAAGTTCAAATTGACTGAATCACATCTGTGGCTGGAAATAAAGAATACTTTTGCATGGATACAGAGTGCTGCCTACACTCTTCATCATTGATTTCCACGCTTTCATGTCAAGTAGTTGGTGCCACAAGTCTTCGAGATCGAGAAAATCTTCTGACACCACCCGTTTTCGATTATTGCTCTCGTCAGTGCATTCTAGTTTAGGAGCTCCATCTTTTGTGTTAGCAGTAGAGCCAACACCGTGTTACGGGTGGAGGCCGAAATGCACGCGTTTTAGCTCACGCAAGCTGGCGTGAGCAGGGAAGAACTATACTGACGTGAGGTCTGGAACATGACAAGGAATGATACTTAGTTTGATACTTAACTTTAATCCATTGATGATGAACGTCGCTCTTGACGGTACATGATTCACAATATTATCTGTTCAGAATACATTCTTGAAGACAGTAATTATAGTAACTGAACATGGCGCCTTGCTAGGTCGTAGCAAATGACGTAGCTGAAGACTATGCTAAACTGTCGTCTCTGCAAATGAGATCGTATGTAGACAGTGAACCATCTCTAGCAAAGTCGGCTGTACAACTGGGGCGAGTACTAGGGAGTCTCTCTAGACTAGACCTGCCGTGTGGCGGCGCTCGGTTTGCAATCACTGATAGTGGCGACACGTGGGTCCGACGTATACTAACGGACCGCGGCCGATTTAAAGGTTACTACCTAGCAAGTGTGGTGTCTGGCGTTGACACCACACCATCTACACGTATTTTCTCCTTATGTAAGTGGGCTTGCTGCAGTTGACCTAACATTTCGCAAATGCGTCTTATAACCTCAAGTTGTGTCTGCTTGAAACGCAGCAGTGTCTGTACTTCATCGCCATCATCTACAGCTACCAGTTGTGTATGAGATCCACCTTCACTTCTGAAAGAGATCTGCTCGGCAGTGACTGCAAGTACACTTAGTTTTCCATTACTTTATTTACTTCGCTTTTTTGTATGAAGACTTGCTATATGCTTTCTACTGACAGACATGCTCGAGAAACTTCTATTGTTTGGTACGAATTCCAGATGCTATTTCCTTGAGCTGATCACTATCAGTGATTCTCTCATCGACCGCAGCATGAAGTCATACTAGACTGTAGCCACACAGCTTTCAGGTCGCTCTGTTAATCCCTGTTCAACTTCTTGCACTTCACTAATCCGCCATGCTACTTAACCTTCCCATTGATTTATTCCACTGATCTCCTGTCTTATTTCAGCCAGTTCCTGTAGGATAGATTCCGTAGTCACTTAGCTTTTTGCAATCGCCAAATCTAAACTGGTTCTCATTTCATCTGATCTTCTGTTTTGGACATCTAACTTTTGACTTTGTTCATCAGACTTTCTTTTCCGTTTCTGTTGACCCTCCTTTTGCTCGTCAAACCTTTTCGCAAGGTTACCTTTCTGTTCGTTCAGACTCTGCAAAATAAACGCGAATTTATCAGTCTGCTACACGAGTTCCCTTCAATTCTCCCTCTCTAGTCAGCCCAATGTTTTCTGTCCTATTGGGCTAGTGAATATCCACACTTTCCTCAAACACTAAGTCCTGTGAACTATCCGTCACGGCTATACTTTTCATTCTTCAACAGGTAATGACGCTGATTCCTCCTACCTACTCGTCATACTTCCAATTGCTTAAGCACATCCTCTCTCTCACAAAACAACAAAATAAAAAAATATTCGATACTGCTACCAAGTACCATACAAAAACCTAGAAAATCCTTGAAACACATACAAATTACCCCAAAAGAGTACAGCCGGCCGCTGTGGCCGAGCGATTCTAGGCGCTTCAGTCTGGAACCGCGTGACCGCTACGGTCGCAGGTTCGAATCCTGCCTCGGGAATGGATGTGTGTGATGTCCTTAGGTTAGTTAGGTTTAAGTAGTTCTAAGTTCTAAGGGACTGATGACCTCAGATGTTAAGTCCCCTAGTGCTCAGAGCCATTTTAACCCAAAGTGTACAACTCAAATGCACTGCTAACAGAATGATAACCATTCAGTCGTCATTGCTGAATCAACAGTTGCGTGAACTCCGGAAAAAATAATGATTAATACACATCCTACCGTCTGCTTGTTTCTCATAAAATTCTCACGGATGCGAAGATTCATGTTCAAAAATGTTCAAATGTGTGTGAAATCTTATGGGACTTAACTGCTAAGGTCATCAGTCCCTACGCTTACACACTACTTAACCGAAATTATCCTAAGGACAAACCCACACACCCATGCCCGAGGGAGGACTCGAACCTCCGCCAGGACCAGCCGGAAGATCCATGGTAAGGCTCTACAGATACATGTCTTTGTTCAGTAAATCGTACCTCTAGCATGGTGATGAAAAGATTCTGCATAGGGTCATCAGATAAAAGGTGTTTTTTTTAATGAAGTTGCATCTATTGCACCTTCATTCTTAAATAATGCCTATCATGCACCTCTACCCACATATGTTGATTACCTATCATGCTTGTATAAAAAATAATATTACATATTTAGATACAACACAACAAACATGATAACTGATGATTTTGCAAAATAGATAACATGGATTTAAGGAGGATGTGGTAGAAGGTAGTGTAGCGGAGGCTGCATTAGATTTATTTCGCGGCACATCTCTTTACCTGAATACCTCTTTCAAGACAAATCTACATTCCATTACTATTAATCTTTCATAATAGGCATTTGTGAGAGGATGGAGGCAACAATGCGTGGTATAAAATTATATAAGACAAAAAAAGGTTCATCGCTCATGAATGACGACAATGTAATCAAACATGCAGTACCACATTCAAAACACAGAATATTACAAACACAAACAGGATCACGCAATTTAGCATTCGTTTCCACTTTGTAACTATTCATTAAATAAGGAGTTCTTTAACACGTTTGAAAATGGAATGAGTTGGAGACATTGATTCTGTCGTACTTGGGATCAGCCTCACGTTCAAGATATTGAAGCTAGAAAACGGATGGAACAAGGATCATTTAAGCAAAAGCACAGTTAGAGAGTGAGCGATGTTTAGTTCTGTAATCTGCCCCCATTAAAGCCAGCAGTGAATGGATATAGGGGGCAGTGAACAGTACTGGGCTATGTTTAATTCTGCAATCTACTCCATTAAGGCAAGAAATGAATGGACATAGGGGGCAGTGAGCAGTATTGTATCAGAAACGTGTGGCAAAATTTTTGCTAAGAATCAAAAAAATAGTTACCATCAGAAAATTCTCTGCACATACAGATGTTAATTGGGTGCTTAAGTTCATGCTCCAGGACTTATACAGCAACACTTATTGGAAATTATGAAATCAAGAACACGTGGGACCTAATGGAGTAAAGTAGCAACATTGGACACAAATGTACATCAGTCAAAAGAGTAGTGAACTTATGATATTCGGCACGGGGTTCATAAGGTAACACATAATCAAATTAGCAACGTGGGAGCTCATTATGATTCGTTCTTCAAACAAAGCTCTCAAGTAATGTTAGTTCAAAAGAGATAAAGGACACACCATCAAGTTACACTGAAGATGCAAAATTAAGTAAAAGAATCGAAAAAAAGGGGAACCAATAATAGTTACCTTAACATAACGAAGCTGTAACAAACGGATTAAGCACTTCTTAAACCTAGAATATATCAGCCAAGTACGTGGATCCCCACTCAGTCAGGACTTCTCAGAAGAGCATGCTCGGCCACTTACAAAACGCCGCAACAGTGGCGAAAAAGTTTGCATGGACGAAACGGTTCCTCTTTTGAACAGTTGGAAGGGAGAAATCCCGTTACATGTGCCTCACCACATTCCAGTGATATACGGACGTAGCATATTGACACCGCTCAATTATTTCCGTTCTCTCGTCTGCCTTTCTACCATGTTAAGTTTGCAAAGCTTATTCACTCCTAGTACTAACTCTGGTTGCCCGCAGAAAGATTTCAAATCCACTCATATTCACTGTTTTCCCGCAAAAACATTTCAAATGTACTCATATTCACATCCACTCATTTATTGTCATTTACAGGATAAATGGGTAACGGAAGGGGCTTATACAAGTGAAATAACTGGGCTAATTAATGTCCATTTTCTACAGGGGGTTTTTGTAAGCTTTACAGTGTAATGTGCGTTGCGAACTCAGCACTGTAAGCACGCATAGATGTGTCAAATGTGGAGTTTTATGAAAAGAACCTAACTGACCGATTTACCCTCTCATATGCAAACTGTTTTTGAAATTTATTCTACAGACTGGCCGATGACATCACCTTTCCGGAAAAAAAACTAACGTATCCCTGCTCTGTTGTCGACTGAACGTTTTTGTTCATGAACCTCTGGTTGGAAATGGCTTGTACCGTGTTTTAACAACAGAAAGACAAACACTTCACCATCTCTGATAACTTATCTCCCGTCTGCCAAAGGCCCACGGTTGCATTTTGTAGTTTAACGAGGCTTAGACGCCATTCGACCGAGATATCTTTCGCTATCATAGCGAGAACAGCAGATACGTTGGCACTAACTTGTTTGCTGCATACATACGATGCCACTGGTTCCCCATATGATCATTTTGTGGAGCAGAAGCAACGTACCGACATACCGCAAAATTTACTTTCGGTTTTTCAGAGTTGAAATTCCCTGACAGATTAAAACTGCGAGTCGGACTGCGACTCGAGCCTAGAACGTTTGCCTTTAACGGGCAAGTGCTCCACCTGCTGAACTCTTCAAGCACCCATCCCTAGAGCTTTACTTCCGCCAGTATCTTATCTCTTACCTTCCAAACTTCAAAGAAGTTCTCCTGGATACCTTGTGCGGCTAGCAGCTCCGAAAGAGAGAATTTTGTGGATACATAGCTCAGTCACAGCCTAGGGGACTATTTGAAGAACGAATTTTCAGTCTGCAGCGGAATGTGCGCTGATTCTTAACCTCCTGGCAGATTAAAGCCGTGTGCCGGACTAGGACTCGAACATACCCGCAAAAGGCGACGCTCCCAGGTTCCATTCCCGGTCCGTGACAAAGTTTTAATCTGCCAGCAGGTTTCTAATCAGCACACGCTCCACTGCAGAGTACAAATTCATTCTGGATCTAGAGTTGCATTTTGGTGATATTCCCCCTCTCCTCTACTTTAAGGAAGGTAGTATACTTTTTCAATCCTTGGCCAAATAGCTGTTCTGATCGTTAGTAACAGCTAATGTACGGATTTCTTTAATCTCAACGTAGCATGTCGTTTATCTACAATTTGTTTTATATGGTCATTCCACTTAAGGTCGCTTCAGATGGTTATTCTTATGTATTTTACTGCAGTTATTGTTTCCAGTGGTTTGTCGCCAGTTGTGAAACTGAACAGTAGCGGATTTCTTCCCTTATTTTTCGCAGTAAATTACATTTATTTACATTCAGGGTCATCCGCCAGTCACTGTACTAGTCATCGATCCTCTGCGCCGGCCGGTGTGGCCGATCGGTTCTAGGCGCTTCAGTCCGCAAACGCGCTGCTGCTACGGTCGCAGGTTCGAATCTTGTCTCGGGAATGGATGTGTGCGATGTCCTTAGGTTAGTTAGGCTTAAGTAGTTCTAAGTTCTAAGGGACTTATGACCTCAGATGTTAAGTCCCATAGTGCTCAGAGCCATCTGATCCTCTGCAGGTCTTCCTGTAATTCGCTACAGCCTGTAACCTCCCCCTCACTTATCGACCTTAATGACAGTGAAAAATTAAACCGCGTGCACCTAGTGCAAATTTGGGAAAAGCAATCGTCACCGAAGTTAATTTGTCGGTAAAGAGGGAGGAAAGGGTTACATCTAAATGAAAGGAAAAATGCAAATGAAATTGGTGGAAATTAATTTTGAAAAGGGGTAAAGTTAATAAAGAAAGTAAATGTGCTGTCGTTACGTTAACAATTAACTAGCGTTAATTAGATATTTGAGATTTGGGGAAAATTACGGTCGCCACTCCTATGGACAACTACTATAATAACTGAAAATGAAAGATTAATGCACATATAATTAGCACTAAA
Organism: Schistocerca cancellata; assembly: GCF_023864275.1. Taxonomy (NCBI): domain Eukaryota; kingdom Metazoa; phylum Arthropoda; class Insecta; order Orthoptera; family Acrididae; genus Schistocerca; species Schistocerca cancellata. Next base: position 619,266,197 of record NC_064630.1, read on the forward strand.
ACCGTGGCAACTGAAGGTTGACACGTGTTGTGTGAAAACTGAATGTTTGTCAGAAGAAATAAATTTCGCTACACTCTGACTTAATTTAGCAAAATAATTAATAAAACCGGAAAATTGAAAGTTAATTTAGTGACTGAAATTAATAGTGAGCTTTGTTTCTGAAGCACTACCAAATTCAGTAAAATAAGGTTAGTTTTGGGCTACATGAACAATCACTTCAAAAGCTACTTGAATCTACGCAATTTAGGAATAAGAGATTTAACTTTGAACTTGAATTAAATGATTCTGAACAATTAACAATAGTAAAATTTAGTACGTACCAGGCTGAGCTGCAGTCACAGGTAAGCTATATGGTAACAAAACTCGCACTCTTAATTTATGCTTGTGTAATCTAAATATTGTAGCCAGCTATGAATACTTTAACTGAACTTTGAAATTAAAGCAGTGGAATGGAGTGATATTACTTTAATGCTGGCGTTTGAATTTCAACAACAGGGACCCTGCTTAGTAATGCAATTGGGACAAAGGTTCATGCTAAGTTGCTGTAATTTTGTGAGGCAAATGGGACAATTTTAAAAGCTGGGGTCTGCCATACAGTTCTAAAACGTTACGTGCTTCCAGTCTTCCTTGTGGGTTGATTGAAGGTTTGAAGTCGTCGATCGAGGAGGTGACGACAGTCACTCATTGTCGGCCGTCGCTGTTGCAGAAACTGGATGTTGGCGCGCCTTCTTCTCGACACGGTCTCCAGCCGAAACGGGCTCTTGATGTGTGCCAGCTAACGCTTCCCGTCCGCGACACCATGTCAGAAACTAACATAGCAAGTCCAGCGCAATTACATGCTGCCAAACCCCGAAAGCGCGGCAACTCGCGGGAGCGTCACACAACACACCTGCTCCACTGCCTTACTCCCACCAGACTCCACTCTGCCTGCGCTGCACGCGGCAGAGTTAACACTACCTAAGATCCCAAACACTTTGGTTCTCCACACGACCTATCGAGTGTGCTCCCTGCCGCCGTTGGATAAGCAGCTGCAGCAGCAAGTCGTATACTCCTAGCTCACTCATTTGTTACATAGTTTAATTCTTAATTTCTTTGCGTGTTTTTGGTACTTGCATTGTTTAATTCATAAATTTCGGGCGTATTATAGTATTTGAGAGTTGTAGCATCACGTTTTAGTACTCGAATAGTGTTAAATCGCGTAGTCTCCTTCCGCAGCCGAGCAGTGTGTCAGCAGTGCACAAGTGGCAGCATTACTGCATTTACTAGGCAATCTTGTATTTTAATAACTGCTTCAATTTTGTGTCGTTTTGTTTGCGCTCTCTGTAGATTAGTTCAGACGTTCTTTGCACAAGTTTTTAGCATGGATAGGGACTGCAACTGCTGTGTTCGGATGCAGGCTGAGTTGGCATCCCTTCGCTCCCAGCTTCAGGCAGTGTTGGCTTCGGTCACACAGCTTGAGGCTGTTGCCAATGGGCATCACTGTGGGGGTCCGGATGGGGGTTTGTAGGGGACGGCCAGCTCGTCCCACGCATCCCCCGATCGGACTACGACTGTGGTTTCCCGGGATACTGCCCGCATTGAGGCTGATCCCTCACCTGTGGTAGAGTGGGAGGTCGTCTCAAGGTGTGGCAGGGGGCGAAAGACATTCCGGAGGGCTGAACGGAAGGCCTCTCCAGTTTGTCTGACGAACCGGTTTCAGGTAGATGCCATTTTCCTTGACTTCCGGAAGGCGTTCGATACAGTTCCGCACTGTCGCCTGATAAACAAAGTAAGAGCCTACGGAATATCAGACCAGCTGTGTGGCTGGATTGAAGAGTTTTTAGCAAACAGAACACAGCATGTTGTTCTCAATGGAGAGACATCTACAGACGTTAAAGTAACCTCTGGCGTGCCACAGGGGAGTGTTATGGGACCATTGCTTTTCACAATATATATAAATGACCTAGTAGATAGTGTCGGAAGTTCCATGCGGCTTTTCGCGGATGATGCTGTAGTATACAGAGAAGTTGCAGCATTAGAAAATTGTAGCGAAATGCAGGAAGATCTGCAGCGGATAGGCACTTGGTGCAGGGAGTGGCAACTGACCCTTAACATAGACAAATGTAATGTATTGCGAATACATAGAAAGAAGGATCCTTTATTGTATGATTATATGATAGCGGAACAAACACTGGTAGCAGTTACTTCTGTAAAATATCTGGGAGTATGCGTGCGGAACGATTTGAAGTGGAATGATCATATAAAATTAATTGTTGGTAAGGCGGGTACCAGGTTGAGATTCATTGGGAGAGTCCTTAGAAAATGTAGTCCATCAACAAAGGAGGTGGCTTACAAAACACTCGTTCGACCTATACTTGAGTATTGCTCATCAGTGTGGGATCCGTACCAGATCGGGTTGACGGAGGAGATAGAGAAGATCCAAAGAAGAGCGGCGCGTTTCGTCACAGGGTTATTTGGTAACCGTGATAGCGTTACGGAGATGTTTAACAAACTCAAGTGGCAAACTCTGCAAGAGAGGCGCTCTGCATCGCGGTGTAGCTTGCTCGCCAGGTTTCGAGAGGGTGCGTTTCTGGATGAGGTATCGAATATATTGCTTCCCCCTACTTATACCTCCCGAGGAGATCACGAATGTAAAATTAGAGAGATTAGAGCGCGCACAGAGGCTTTCAGACAGTCGTTCTTCCCGCGAACCATACGCGACTGGAACAGGAAAGGGAGATAATGACAGTGGCACGTAAAGTGCCCTCCGCCACACACCGTTGGGTGGCTTGCGGAGTATAAATGTAGATGTAGATGTAAATGTAGATGTAGAATGTAGATGTAGATGTAATCGTTCGATAGCATAGTTTTGCCTAGGCCAGACTCCGCGTAAAAATACAAGTAATATTTACAAAACAAACCAATTATACATCGACATAAATATATATAGTTGGACAATTACAATATATAAGGACACAGAAATGTCATATCTTCAGGTAACAAAATAAGGAAAAAAAAATGGTACAATAGATGGAAATAGGAGGATATGCATTTCCGGCGTTACAAGCCTTCTGGCTTGTTACGTTCTTATTGACACTGCATCGTCCCAGAATATCGTCATGGCGTCTCCGACGTTGTCCATTACATTATTTATAAAATCCTTGAAAAGCAACAGCCTTATCACACTTCCTTGTGCCACTCCCGAGACTACCTTTACATCTGTTGTAGGCTATATCCTATGTAAGCGACAGAAGACATCAACAGCACGCAGCAGCTTCTGGTGACAAAACATGACCACAGGTATATACAATGAAGCGCCAAAGAAAATGGTATAGGCATGCGTATTCAAATAAAGATATATGTAAACAGGCAGAATGCCACGCTGCTCTCGGTAACGCTTATGTGACGCAACAGGTGTTTGACGCAGATGTTAGATCGGTTACTGCTGCAAAAATTCCAGGTTATCAAGATTTAAGTGAGTTTGAACGTGGTGATAGTCGGCGCACGAGCGATGGGAGACTGTATTTCCGAGATAGCGATGAAGAGGGAATTTTCCCGTACGACCACTTTACGAGAGTACCGTGAATATTAGGAATACGATAAAACATCAAAACACATCAAAAGATCCTGCAAGAACTGGACCAATGACGACTAAAGAGAATCGTTCATCATGGAAGAAATGCAACCCTTCCGCAAATCGCAGCAGATTTCAGTGCTGGGCCATCAACAAGTGTCAGCGTACGAACCATTCAACGAAACATCATCGATATGGGCTTTCGGAGCCGAAGACCTACTCGTGTACCTTTGATGACTGCATGACAGTAAGCTTTAGTGGGTTCGATTCCCGGCCGCATTGGGGATTGGACTGTGAAAAAATTGAGACTTTGTATGGGCGTTGATGACCACGCAGTTGAGAGCCCCACAAACCAAACATCATCATCCTCACAAAGTTTTACCCGTCGCCTGCTCCCGTCAGCACCAGCTTTGGACTGTTGATGACTGGAAACATGTTGCCTGAGCGGACGAGTCTCGTTTCAAATTGTATCGCGCGGATGTACGTGTACGGGTATGAAGACAACATCATGAAGCCATGTATCCTGCATGTCAGCAGGGGACTCTTCAAGCTGGTGGAGGCTCTGTGATGGTGTGGGACGTGTGCAATTGGAGTGATGTGGGAACCCTGATACGTCTAGATACGACTCCTACATGTGACACTTACGTGAGCATCCTGTATGATCATCTGCATGCATTCATGGCCATTGTGCATTGCCAAGGGCTTGGGCAATTTCAGCAGGACAATGCGACATCCGTTCAGAATTGTAACAGATTGGCTGCAGGAACACTCTTATGAGTTTAAACACTTTCGCTGGGCAGCGAACTTCCCAGACATGAACATTATTGCGCATATCTGGGATGCCTTGCAACGTACTGTTCGGAAGAGATCACCCCGTCGTACTCTCATGGATTTATGGACAGCCCTGCAGGACTCACGGTGTCAATTCCCTCCAGCACTACTTCAGACATTAGTCGAGTCCATGCGACGTCGTGTTGTGGGCACTTCTGCGTGCTCGTAGGGGCCCTACACGATATTAGGCAGGCGTACCAGTTTCTTTGGCTCTTCAGTGTACTTCCATTAAAAGCAGCGTGTTGAGTTCTCTCTAGCATGAAAGTCCTGATTCTAATCACAAATTTGTTCCGATAGTTGGTAAGCTCTTATTATGTTCACTAAAGGATAGTGTGGAATTGTATCCGCCACACAACGTCAGGTGGCTTGCGGAGTATGGATGTAGATGTAGATGTAGATGTAGAACACGGCATCACTTTGGTGCCGTTGTCTACAGTGCTGTGTGTTTCACGGACAAGAAGAGTGAGCTGCGTTCCGCAGTAGCTCGGTTTCCACAAGTCATGTTCGTTTAAACAGAAGATTTTTCTTCCTTAAAAATCTTAATAATACGTGAGCATAAAACATGCTCCATAATTCTACAACAGTTTGACGTCATCGACACAGACCTACAATTACGTGCGTCGAATTTTTCTTGAAAACGGGAATGATATATGCTCTTTTCCAATCGTTATATACCCTTCTTTGTTGTAGAGACGTACGATAAATTACTGCTACAAGTGGAGCAAGTTCTTTCGCTTAATCTCTTTAGAATCTCACAGGTATATCATCTGGTCCAGATGCCTATTTATGTTCTCCTATCACTTATTTTAATATATCTAGAACTCAACTGTTCCCGAAGAGTAGAGCTCCTTCTTAACACTGTGCCATTAGTAACGCTATGTCCATCGGAAATTTGGCAGATCTGCCCAGTCCTCGCTAATACTAATGCGTAAATCTGCTGGAGTAACTGCTTTATGCTAATATCACCGCCCATTCTCCGCGATATGCGCATGGATCGGAAAACTGTCATCTTCTGTGGTCAATAGGAGTGCGGTGAGTCACGTGCCTAGCTACTGTATTAACTGAAGACCTTCAAGCGACCTCTAGATGTCGTCACGCTGCTTCGCCTCATGCATGACTGCATGTTGGCATCGCATGAACATTACTTGCACGCAACTGCAGTGCGAGTGGAACATTGCGACAGAACTAGTCCTCTCAGCATTTCTGCTCATGTATTATACTGCCGAGGGCAACAGTAGAACAGAGAATGCTCACTTGAGCATTGGTTTTAATTGAGGTCATCTGCTTTCCAAAATTAGTATCTCTGTATTTACAACTGAAAGCAATGGGTAATAAGCCTTGATTTATGGAAGGACATGCAACAGGCGTGACAGTTACGAAAACAAAAAAGTAACGTATAACTAAGTTCTAGGCAGAACAATGTTAAAAAGTAAACAAAATATTTATGTCCGTCATATGAAGGGTAATTTTGCTAAATGAGAGCAAACTGCAAGAAAAGTTCCCTGACAGGATAAAAAAGAAAAAGACACCACGTGGACATAAGGCCGGAAATGCGTTCGAATTGAGGTACACGCATTTGAAGGTGGAGTATCAGTGCTTTTAAGCGAACATATAAGGCAACAGAGAGACGTTCCGTCTCTACGAGGGCTTCAGCTCCACTCCCAGGGAGGCAGCAGGATGGCGCACCGTCATGTACTAGCAACAATTACCCTTCGCACTATCAAAGTCTTGTCTTTCACCAGGGGAGACAGACTCACCCGGCGGAAATGCAGATATGCCTCGCCTGTGGTGTGATGTGGAAGGATGAGTGCTCTCGTGAGCTGCTTGCCAATAATCGCCACCCACACCCTGAGGCTGAACCATTGCTGATGGTTCACTGCCACCATTCTACGGGGTTTATTCACAGCACAGAACCATCCATCGTGAAGCTAGCGTCATCTGTGAACAGAATGGCTGACAGAAAGCCATGCAACACGGTTGCCTACGCGACGAACGTGCGACAAAAGCGTCACCGTGAAGGCAAGGTCCTAGGTAATAAAGCCTGCACGTGTTCTAAGATATACGGATAGTGGCAGTTGTCGTAGAGAATGTTCCACACAGTTGTTTGGTGGAGATAACAACATGGCACATACAGCAATATGTGAAGTCGTTTATGTCACTAACAATGATTAATTATTGTTTCGTGACGTTTTCTAGTTCACGGACCTTTTGCAGGCTTACATTGTGCATTCATATGAGATGTTTTGCCCCATTGCAAGCTTCGGAAATTTTACATTCAAGTAACTATATTTACTTGATCCACTTTGCTATCCAAACTTACCCCGACCCCCTTACAATGAACTCGTTTCTTTTATTTATTTATTTATTTATTTTCGTTTGACATCGTCACTGGAAATGTGAACTAATTTACATGTATAAATGTCCAACTGTTGCCAGTCATTAGATTACAGTCGTTTTCAACGAAAGGAATTCTAAACAGGAAACAAAATAGCTTCATACATCGAAAATACTGCTGAGCTTAAACTTTTTAAAACATGCACATTAGAAAAGATAAATATTCCCTTCTTGCAACTGAAAGGAGAAACTTTATAAGATAAAAAAATTTTATTTGATAAAACAAGTATCTCTCTTTTGCTTCTTCTTCTGTCCCCCACCCCCTCCCCCAACGTGTACAATCGCAAGATATTTCATTAACATTCAGTGCTCCTCACCCCATAGTCAACCAAGATACCTAAAGAAGAGCACCAATATGTTCACAGTTTCTTGTAAAAGCAACCCAGCACAAACGTAACTTTCTCAGATTTACAAATAAGGTAAACAAGCACGAATTCTGTTGCTGCTCGACCATGAAGTTGTTTTTGTATGTCAATCCTTAAAACAGGTGGAAATTTAAGTTCAGGAGTACACTATTTGTTAAGAAGTGTAATGAACTGCACAATTAATTGATTGCAGAAATCTCTCAGAACAATGTGTGTTGGTCAACTACCACCAATAGTTTCACATTTTCCTGTGTCTCTGAGCACTATGGGACTTAACACCTATGGTCATAAGTCCCCTAGAACTTAGAACTACTTAAACCTAACTAACCTAAGCACATCACACAACACCCAGTCATCACGATGCAGAGAAAATCCCTGACCCTGCCGGGAATCGAACCCGGGAACCCGAGCGTGGGAAGCGAGAACGCTACCGCACGTCCACGAGCTGCGGACTCACATTTTCCTGTGTCAGAGAGGGAGACACCACCATTATGAGTATGCCTGCAACAGACCTGGCGTTCGCCGTGCCTAGCTGAAGTGACGTCACGAAAAAGCGCCGAGGCCTTCCTTTGAGTCGGTGTTGGCTGTGGGCAGCTGTGCGAGCCGCCCCCCACCCCCCCCCCCCACCCCTCCGCCCCCACCCTCCCCATGGCCTGTTTCGGCATGGCTACGTCTGTCATTGAACGCACAATGAACCAAGAAGGCACAACCATGTCCACTCTCAAAGTCTGTGGACCCCCTTTTTGAAGGCTGTATTGTCACAACATACACACACAAAACTAAAGACGAACGACGCCATAAGTTACCGATAGTGAATATTGATAACCAAAGGATGAGTAGTATTAACGTATATTGCTCAATATACAGATTGAATAACATCGGGGAGAGGCTACAACCCTGTCTTACTCCCTTCCCAACCACAGCTTCCCTTTCATGTCCCTCGACTCTTATAACTGCCATCTGCTTTCTGTACAAATTGTAAATAGCCTTTCGCTCCCTGTATTTTACCCCTGCCACCTTTAGAATTTGAAAGAGAGTATTCCAGTCAACATTTTCAAAAGCTTTCTCCAAGTCTACAAATGCTAGAAACGTATGTTTGCCTTTCCTTAATCTTTCTTCTAAGATAAGTCGTAAGGTCAGTATTGCCTCACGTATTCCAGTATTTCTACGGAATCCAAACTGATCTTCCCCGAGGTCGGCTTCTACTAGTTTTTCCATTCGTCTGTAAAGAATTCGTGTTAGTATTTTGCAGCTGTGGCTTATTAAACTGATAGTTCGGTAATTTTCACATCTGTCAACGCCTGATTTCTTTGGGATTGGAATTATTATATTCTTCTTGAAGTCTGAGGGTATTTCGCCAGTTTCATACATCTTGCTCACCAGATGGAAGAGTTTTGTCAGGACTGGCTCTCCAAAGGCCGTCAGTAGTTCCAATGGAATGTTGTCTACTCCGGGGGCCTTGTTTCGACTCAGGTCTTTCAGTGCTCTGTCAACTTTTCACGCAGTATGGTATCTCCCATTTCATCTTCATCTACATCTCCTCCATTTCCATAATATTGTCCTCAAGTGCATCGCCCTTGTATAGACCCTGTATATACTCCTTCCACCTTTCTGCTTTCCCTTCTTTGCTTAGAACTGGGTTTCCATCTGAGCTCTTGATGTTCATAGATCGTAAAAAGTCCCTGATCTGAGATGGTAGTCGAACAACATATTTCACATCGTATTTCCGCAGAATATTACCAGCCTTGTTCGAAATGCTTCCTGCTTAAGGCTTAGGTACCACCATGTTTTTATCATTACTTATCCGATTCAAGAATGGTTGATAGCGCAACGCGCATCTGATCCGTCTGTTAATGTAACTATTCTGTCGAAGGGTGACGAACTTTACCACGTTAGTTATTAATCTTCATTGGCGATATCTTCTGACGTTGGTAACCCTTGGTTGTGAGGTGCGTGTACGTGCGTGTACGTGCATTATCATGCCGCACGTTCCCTGCATATCAAGGTTCCTGTGTCCTTGTATAGCGCTTTCTCATATTTGCGGCCTTGAAAATGACACGGTGGACACCTGTCGTAAATCGGCGGTTGAAGACGTCACGAGGCCGCATTCCCGTAAGTTACTTCAACACTCCATAGACCAAAGGAAACTCAAGTTTCATACTGTTTGCCTCTACGGGGGACGACATGTCTTGTTGCTTGCCGTGGTTGGATAAACTGCGCAATAGTAGAGTGAGACTTCAATGTGCATTGTCCTTCTTGTTATTGTATAAAGATCATAATGTTGTTCCAATGACTGCCTAAGTTGTGTGTCATAGTAATTCCCCTGCCGATCATCGCATCAAGCAACCCACAGTTTAACTCTAGTTCGTGAAAGGATCCATTGAACAGGCCGACGGTTGGATTTTGTTTCCAAGGAATTATTTCGGCTTCACTTAATTCTTTCGAAAAAATTTCAGCATTGTAGGGGGTTGGCCGGATGGTGTTTCTTAGTCGCAATATGATTAGGAATTTCGTTCAGTAACTGCCAGCATTCGACGAAGTTTAAACGTTGCCGTGGCTCGGAGTCTAATACTACATCGTTATGTTCTTCGAGAAAGTTTTGGACGCCGCACCGTTATCTGTATTAAGGAAATGTTTATTTGGGTCGATGTCCAAGTCTTTTTTTTTTAACTTTATTGTTATTTGGACACCTGAGCAAGCAGGTAGGCTGGCAGCAGCACAATACGCTGCTCTTCAGCCGAAGAGAGTACAAGAAAATAAACAGAGAAGAGACATCACGTAGAAAAACGGCGGGAAAAAACAGTAGACTCACGAACAGAAAAACACAAGAAGCCGTTCACACTCGATGACAATCCACACTACGAACTGTTGACACGACGCACAAACACTGAAGAAGACAACGGCACTGGTGAACAATGGAGTGTGACGACGAAACTGAACACTAAACACGACGGCACACACGATACACTGATGGCGATGACCTCCGGCGCGCGAATGTTCACTCAGCGTGTACGAGTCCGGGGACCTGCCAAGAGTGGAGGTGGAGGAGGAGGATGGGGAGATGGGAGAGGGGAGAGCAGAGATGCCATGGGCAAAGGAGAGAGGGGGAGGGAGGAAGGGGGAGGGGAAGCCCGGAGGAGAGGGTAGGAGGGAGGGAAGAAAGGAAAGAGAAGGGAAGCGAAAGGGGGGGGAGGGAGGGTGCCTAAAGGAAAGGACACAGGAGGTGGGGGGGGGGGAAGGATCAAAGTTGATAGGAGGGGTAGATGCAGGGGAGGAGGACATCATCAGGGAGGGGGAGCTGGCGGAAGCCACCTTGGGAGAGGGTAAGGAGGGTGGAGAGATGGAGACCAGGTGGGATATGGGAATACAGGCGCGGCAGCGGGCGGGGGTGGGAGAGGATTGGGGACACGAGCGGGTGAGGAGGATCAAGTTTACGGGAGGTGTACAGGATCCGTATCCTTTCAAGGAAAAGGAGGAGGTGGGGGAAGGGGATGAGATCATACAGGATCCGCGTGGGGGAGGGGAGACGGATGCGATAGGCAAGGCGGAGAGCATGGCGTTCAAGGATTTGGAGGGATTTATAAAAGGTAGGGGGCGCGGAGATCCAGGCTGGATGGGCGTAACAAAGTATAGGGCGGATGAGGGATTTATAGGTGTGGAGGATTGTGGAGGCGTCCAAACCCCACGTACGGCCAGAAAGGAGCTTGAGGAGACGGAGGCGGGAACGTGCCTTGGCTTGGATTGTCCGGAGATGGGGAGTCCAGGAGAGGCGACGGTCGAGGGTGACGCCAAGGTACTGAAGGGTGGGAGTGAGGGCGATAGGACGGCCATAGACGGTGAGATAGAAATCAAGGAGGCGGAAGGAAGGGGTGGTTTTGCCTACAATGATCGCCTGGGTTTTGGAGGGATTGACCTTAAGCAACCACTGGTTGCACCAAGCAGTGAAGCGGTCAAGATGGGATTGGAGAAGGCGTTGGGAGCGTTGCAGGGTGGGGGCAAGGGCAAGGAAGGCAGTGTCATCGGCAAACTGGAGAAGGTGGACTGGGGGTGACGCGGCGGCATGTCCGCCGTGTACAAAAGGTACAGAAGGGGGGAGAGGACGGAGCCTTGGGGCACACCGGCGGAGGGGAAAAAGGTGTAGGAATCTGTGTTATGGATGGTGACATAGGAAGGACGGCGGGAGAGAAAGGAACCGATCAGACGGACGTAGTTAATGGGAAGGGCAAAGGTTTGGCGCTTGAAGAGGAGGTCCAAGTCTTTATCAGTCGTTGATTTTATACGTTGTGCCGAACAGGCTGCATTTGAACTGCTTCCTCATGCTGATGATGAGGTAAGGGCAGAAGCTTGTATTGTTTGCGGATCGTTCGCCCTTGAGTAATAAAGTGTGACCCAAAAGTCCGTTAAAATTTAAAAATTCAGTACTTCACGGAATAATGTACACAGGCAGGGAAAAATTGACACCTGTGCTTGAAATACATGGGGTTTTATTGAAGTTGAAGAAAAGTGGACGAAATGACCAACAGATGGTGCTTCATATGATATGTCCTCCATACCGGGTTCGAAACCCGCCACCGCTTGAATTTTGATTAATAATCAGCCTTGGCGTCAGAGGACGTCCGGGGTAAGAAGTCACCCTCATTCTGCCAACCGCCTTGTCAAGCAGGGTGGAGGAGCGGACAGAGATTCAAGGCACTCTCATGACCATGAGGTGGCAAACAGCCTATAAGGGCAGAAGAAACAGTAGTAATCAACGGCATGAGGGTGAGAAGGCAATGGAAAGACACATAACGTATATCCACAGGACACGTGCCCTGTAATTAAAAAAGGGTCATGATGATCTCTCCATTGGCAAAAGATTCCGGAATAGCACCCAGTTCGTATCTCCGGGAGGAGACTGCCAAGGGAGAGGTGACCATGAGAAAAAGATTAAATAATCAACGAAAGGATAACGTTCTACGAATCAGGGCGTGGAATGTCAGAAGCCTGAACGTGGTACTGAAGATAGAAAATCTAAAATGGAAATGCAAATGCTTAGTCTGTATATAGTGGGGATGAGTGAAGTGAAAAGAAAAGAAGATAAGGAGTTCTGCTCAGATCAGTGTAGGGTATTATCAACAGCAGCAGAATATGGTATAACGGGAGTAGGATTTTTTATGAACAGGAAGTAGGGCAGAGAGTGAGTTACTGTAAACAGTTAAGCCATAGGGTTGTTCTCGTCACAGTCGACAGCAAACCACAGCAGCAGAATATGGTATAACGGGAGTAGGATTTTTTATGAACAGGAATTAGGGCAGAGAATGAGTTACTGTAAACAGTTAAGCCATAGGGTTGTTCTCATCACAGTCGACAGCAAACCACAGCAGCAGAATATGGTATAACGGGAGTAGGATTTTTTATGAACAGGAAGTAGGGCAGAGAGTGAGTTACTGTAAACAGTTAAGCCATAGGGTTGTTCTCATCACAGTCGACAGCAAACCAACACCGACAACGTTAGTTCAGGTACACATGCCGGCATCGCATGCTGAAGACGAAGAGACAAAGAAAGTACATGAGGATAGTGAACGGATAATTCAGTTCTTAAAAGGAGATGAAAATCTAATAGTCACTGAGGTTTCAGGAGAAGGAGTAGAAGAAAGAGTTAGAGTAGAATACGGGCTTAGCCCTAGGAATGAGAGATCAGACAGACTAATTGAGTTCTGTTATAAATTTCAGATAGTAATTGCGAATAGTCTGATCAAGAAACGCAAAGGGAGAAGGTATACTTGGAAACGGTCGGGAGATATGGAAAGATTGCAGTTAGATTATACACTACTGGCCATTAAAATTGCTACACCAAGAAGAAATGCAGATGATAAACGGGTATTCATTGGACAAATATATTATACTAGAACTGACATGTGATTACATTTTCACCCAATTTGGGTGCATAGATCCTGATAATTTAGTACCCAGAACAACCACCTCTGGCCGTAATAACGGCCTTGATACACCTGGGCATTGAGTCAAACAGAGCTTGGATGACGTGTACAGGTACAGCTGCCATGCAGCTTCAACACGATACCACAGTTCATCAAGAGTAGTAACTAGCGTATTGTGACGAGACACTTGCTCGGCCACCATTGATCAGACGTTTACAATTGGTGAGAGATCTGGAGAATGTGCTGGCCAGGACAGCAGTCGAACATTTTCTGTATCCAGAAAGGCCCGTTCAGGACCTGCAACATACGGTCGTGCATTATCCTGCTGAAATGTAGGATTTCGCAGGGATCGAATGAAGGGTAGAGCCACGGGTCGTAACACATCCACAACGTAACGTCCACTGTTCAAAGTGCCGTCAATGCGAACAAGAGGTGAGCGAGACGTGTAACCAATGGCACCTCACACCATCACGCCGGGTGATACGCCAGTATGGCGATGACGAATACACGCTTCCAATGTGCGTTCACCGCGATGTCGCCAAACACGGATACCACCGTCATGATGCTGTAAACAGAACCTGGATTCATCCGAAAAAACGACGTGTTGCCATTCGTGAACCCAGGTTCGTTGTTGAGTACGTCATCGCAGGCGCTCCTGTCCGTGATGCAGCGTCAAGGATAACCGCAGCCATGGTCTCCGAGCTGATAGTCCATGCTGCTGCAAACGTCGTCGAACTGTTCGTACAGATGGTTGATGTCTTGCAAACATCCCCATCTGTTGACTCAGGGATCGAGACGCAACTGCACGATCCGTTACAGCCATGCGGATAACATGCCTGTCATCTCAACTGCTAGTGATACGAGGCCGTTGGGATCCAGCACGGCGTTCCGTATTAGCTTCCTGAACCCACCGATTCCATATTCTGCTAACAGTCATTGTATCTCGACCAACGCGAGGAGCAATGTCGCGATACTATAAACCGCAATCGCGATAGGCTACAATCCGATCTTTATCAAAGTCGGAAACGTGATGGTACCCATTTCTCCTCCTGACACGAGGCATTACAACAAAGTTTCACCAGGCAACACCGGTCAACTGCTGTTTGTGTGTGAGAAATCGGTTGGAAACTTTCCTCATGTCAGCACGTTGTAGTTGTCGCCACCGGCGCCTACCTTGTGTGAATACTCTGAAAAGCTTATCATTTGCATATCACAGCATCGTCTTCCTGTCGGTTAAATTTCGCGTCTGTAGCACGTCATCTTCGTGGTGTAGCAAATTTAACGGCCAGTAGTGTAATTGTCATTTAAGTCTGGGTATCATACTCAGAGACAGAGGTTCCGAAATCAGATACTGAATTTTAAGGCGTTCTCAGTAGCAAATATAGACTCAGATCACACTGTAGTAGTGATGAAGACTAGGCTGGAGTTTACGAGATTAGGCATGAAAAATTAGTAAGTAAAGAAGTGGAATATGGAAGTACTAAGTAGTGACGAGATACTATTGAACTTCTCTAATTTTGTAGATACTGTAACAAGGAATAGCTCAGCTGGCAGTACAGTTCAAGAGGAATGGACATCTCTAAAAAGGGCAATCACAGAAATTGGAACGAAAAACAAAGGTACAGGAAAGGTAATTGCGAGAAAACCATGGGTAACAGAAGAAATTCTTCAGTTGATAGATGAAAGGGGGAAGTACAAAAATGTTCAGCGAATTTCAGGACACAGAAATGTAGGTCGCTGAGGAATGAAAAAAACAGGAAGTTCAACGATGATGCTAAGAGGAAATGGCTGCAGGAAAAATGTGAGGAAATTGAGAAAGAAATGATTGTCGGAAAGACTGACTCTGCATATAAAAAGACAAAACAACCTTCGCTGAAATTAAAAGTAAGGATGGTAACATTAGGAGTGCAGCGGTAATTCCACTGTTAAAAGCAGAGGAAAGAGCAGACAGGTGGAGAGAGAACATTGAAGGCCTCCATGAGGGGAAAATTTGTCTGATGTGATAGACGAAGAAATATGATAGATTTATAAGAGACAGAGGATCCAGTATTAGAATCAGAAATTAGGAGACCTTTGCAGTTAGTCTGGTATGTAGTCTTCCCTCTCTACTGTTCAGTCTGTACATGGATGAAGCAATGATGGAAATAAAAGAAAGGTTCAGGAGTTGAATTAAAATCCAAGGTGTAAGGGTATCGATGATAAGATTCGCTCACGGCATTGCTCCCTCGGTGAAAGTGAAGAAGCATTACATGATCTGCTGAACAGAATGAACAGTCTAATGAATACAGAATATGGATTGAGAATGAATAGAAGAAAGACGAAAGTAATGAGAAGAATCAGAAATGAGAACAGCGAGAAACTTAACATCACGACTGATGGTCACAAAGTAGATGAAGTTAAGAAATCCTGGTACCCACGTATCAATGAGTGACGGAGGAAGGAGAACATCAAAAGCAGACTACCAATGGCAAAAAGAGCATTCCTGGCCTAGACAAGTCTTCTAGTATCAAACATAGGCATTAATTTGAGGAAGAAATTTATGAGAGTGTACGTTTGGTAGCGAAACATGGACTGTGGGAAAAGAGAATCGAAGCATTTGAAATATGGTCCTACAGACGAATGTTGAAAATTAGGTGAACTTGTAAAGTAAGGACTATAGCTACAGAATCGGAGAGGAAAGGAATATGTGGAAAACACTGACAAGAAGAAGGGACAGGATATTATGATATACGTTAAGACATCAGAGACTGGCTTCCATGGTACTAGAGGGAACTGTAGAAGGCAAAAACTGTAGAGAAGAACAGAGATTGGAATATGCCCAGCAAATAATTGAAGACGTAGATTGCAGGCTCTGAGCACTATGGGACTCAACATCTTAGGTCATAAGTCCCCTAGAACTTAGAATTACTTAAACCGAACTAACCTAAGGACATCACACACACCCATGCCCGAGGCAGGATTCGATCCTGCGACCGTAGCAGTCCCGCGGTTCCCGACTGCAGCGCCAGAACCGCTAGACCACCGCGGCCGGCCGTAGATTGCAGGTGTGACTCTGGGATGAAGAGGTTGACACAGGATAGGAGAATCGTTCAACGTGACAGAAGTGTAACCCTTCTGCAAACTGCTGCAGATTGCAGTGCCGGGCCATCAACAAATGTCAGCGTGCAAACCATTCAAGGAAACATCATCGATATGAGCTTTCGAAGCCGAAGGACCACTCTTGTATGCATGATGACTGCGCGACACAAAGCTTTACGCCTTGCCTGGGTGCGTCAGCACCGACAATGAACTGGGAACATGTTGCCTGGTTGGAAGAGTCTCGTTTCAGATTGTATCGAGCGGATGAACGTGTACAGGTATGGAGGCAACCTCATGGATCCATTGACCCTGCATGTCAGTAGGAGACTCTTCATGCTGGTGGAGGCTCTTTAATGGTGTGGGACATATGTAGTTGGAGTGATATGGGAGCCCTGATACGTCTAGATACGACTCTGACAGGTGACACGTACGTAAGTATCCTGTCTAATCACCTGCATCCATTCATGTCCATTGTGCATTCCGACGGATTTGGTAAATTCCAGCAGGAGAATGCGACACCCCTCAAGTCCAGAATTGCTACTGAATGGCTCCAGGAACACTCTTCTAAGTTTAAACAGTTCCCCAGACATGAACATTATTGAGCATATCTTGGATGCCTTGTAACGTGCTTGTTCAGAAGGGATCTCCAGCCCCTCGTACTCTTATGGACTTATGGATAGCCCTGCAGGATTCATGGTGTCAGTTCCCTCCAGCACTACTTCAGATATTAGTCGAGTCCATGCCACGTCGCGTTGCGGCACTTCTGCGCGGTCCGGGGTCGGGGGGGGGGGGGGGGGGGGGGGCTTACACGATATTTGGCTTTGGGAGGTGTACCAGTTTCTTTGGCTCTTCAGTCTATGACGTGGCACAACTGCAAGTGATACGATAGAAATCCACTTTACGCAAACCGAGATCATCTTTTACGTATCCTAAAAGGACTATGTCTTAGATGGTGGTCAAAAACACAATGACCAAATGCTTCCTGCGTAAGACAAAAAGCCTTTCGACTAAGGTGCTTTCTCGTTCTTATCATGAGTCACTTGATTCACGGCTGGTCGATATCACGGGCATTTTATTTGTCTTTCAATAATATAACTATTCTGACGAAGGGGGACTTCGAGGTGGGCTTACTCAACTGACAAAGTTTCTCATTCTAAACTGGCCGATATACCCCTTCGACATACAACTTCACGCTGAGCAGGTTAGTGACAGTTATTTCCTGCAGATAAAAAGCAGTGTGAGTTGATTTCCCGTAAACGGCATGTTCCAGCGTACCATCAGCCTTCCTCCTGACCAACACAGAATGGAAGGTACCAATCTTTTTCCACCTCCGTTCCGAAGCCAACTTTGGGGTAGATTGAATTGCCATATACATTTTCACTTCCATGAGGCAAAAAAATGTCATGTATGAAAAAACACGCAGGTTTAGATGCCTCAGATTCGAAGCCACGTTCCTCGAGTACTTTCATAAACAATTTTTCAATAATAAATGACAATGGTCTCCTCATCGCAACTACATCTGCCTCTTGATTGTTCTGTGTATTGAATAAAAAGGAAGTGCCAGTCAACACATGTCTAAATAAGTTCGTTAATTCAGTACCAAATCTAACCTCAATTAACTGTAACAATTCAAACAGTGAAATGTGAGTGAAAATAGAGACCACCTCAAAATTTACTAAAACTAAACAATCTATTAAAGGGTTTTTATGTTAATGACTCATACAACGCTATCCTTTCACTTATTATTCAGTCTTTTTCTCATGGTCAACACCCGCTTGACAGCTCCTACCGGAGATCCGAATGGGGGATTTGCCAATGAAGAGATCATCACGACACTTTTTCAATTACAGGCCACATGTCCTGTCGATACACATTATGTGTCTTTAATGCAGTGGTTTCCACAGCCTTCTGCATTCTCATACAGCTGATGATTGCTGATTCTTCCGCCCAAGGGAAAGAGAGAGTGCCCTGTACCTCTGTGCGCTCATCCACTCTGTTTCACAATGAAGGTTACTCCTTATGGTGGATGTCTTTAGCTGCCAGTGCTGATGATTTGTATTCAAATATTAAGCAGTGGAGGATTCGAGCCCACGACCGTGAACAGTTTGATTTGTAACCAATGCAATAGCAAAGCACCTGATCAAGTGGAAAGAGTGTGACGATGCGAAAAATAGAGTCACGCCAATGGGCGAGGAACTTCTTTCAAACTGTGGGCCACCCATGGCACATATATTTCAAAGCAAGCTGAGCTGCGTCAGAAGCAGTTGTCGCAACAACAGGCCGAAAGACGAGAGGAAAATTTTGAAGGCGATCAGTATATTGAGAGTCGATCAAACGCTGTGTTGGTACCAACGAGTAACCGAGACAACATGTCAGACTTCGAATGTCAGGCAGTGGGCCTGGGCAACAACTCACACAGGTAGCTGGACAATATTAGAGCCCAGCATCGTAGTGTTTGCGCTGTCCGAGGTGGAACAGGCTTGGCATGATTGAGCAATACCATTAAAGGCCAATGACCTGTCATCAAATAGACCATCCAGCTGTACAAATACTGGTGGAATTTCGTGACAACATAGATAATGACGAGCGCCTTTTTTCAAAATGTTTTGTTGTTACACTGCGTTTTATTAAGATTAAGCAATAGGCCTGTCAGAAGAACCAATCTTATGGGAGACATACATCCACAGTTAACACAAGACGATTAGCTGAGCCAAAGGGAATCAAACGTCTATGACTTAGCAATGCCTCTTTCAATTGCTGAAATGCGTTCTGGCATTCTTTCGACCACACAAAAAGGTACATTTTTCAGGCGCAGCCGGTTAAGCGGAGCAGCACTTTGCGCAGCGTTAGAAATAAATTTTATAAAATAGGTCAGCTTCCCCTGATTGGAGCTCCTTAATATTAGGGGGTTCCAGCAGATCTGTAATTGCAGCCAAGTAGGATGTAGAAACATTTATACTCAGTGCATTTATTACACGACCTAAATAGTTCAGTTCTCCCTGGAAGAAGGAGCACTTGTCCTTGTTGCACATTTTAACCAACAGCAGAAAGAACATGAAATATGCAGTCTAATTTTGCTAAATATTCAGCAGGCGTACAACCCAACATCGCAATATTGTCTAGATAGTACAAGAAGTGACTGTTCCATGAACAGTTGAAAAATTGCAGAACCTGAAGCACTTTCAAATTTTATACTTGAAATTAGAACAAACCTAAGTGAGTGTTTATCACAAAGCATTGCTTTGACTGTTCGTCCAGCGGTAACTGTACATACGCCTCTTGAAAATCTATCTTTGAAAAGTATTTGCTTGTCCCAATCTGTCCATCAGTTCCTCCGGAAGTTGAACAGGAAAGCAGTCCATTACTTTTGTGGTTTTACTGTTGCCTTAAAGACCGCACACAAAGGTAAACGACACAAAGACTCCTACAGGATGACGAAGGATGATGCTCCTTGGCTTGCAGAAACGAGATGGATAACCCCATTGTCGTGCCATCTTTGCAATCCCTGAGCAACTGCTCACGTAATGTGTGGAGTACAGGTCGTACGTGGAAAAACTGCGCCTGTGCGCCGTCTTGCACTGAGATGTGTGCTTCAAGGTCTTCAGCCCTTTCTCTCCCCCTCCCCCCTCCCTTCCCCCGGTTTATATAGTTAAACTTACTACAGAAGTCTGAAAATTTGTTTGATACTAAGAAACAGTAATTTGTACCACATTGTTCTGAATGCACAAACTGAATAAATCAAACAAATCTGATGCAAAATGTCTGCAGTGTTCTTAGAATTTAGTGCATGAAAAGTAACATACTTTGTCACTGCCTGAAAAGTTGCTAGCAAACTACATATGACAAGAACTAGAATTTCCCGGCAGACAAAACAGAAGCAGGCTGCCGTAGCGGTGGGCTACAGATTCTAGCATAAGTGTCTTCATTTATCAGGGAAACAGAAGCACAAATGTCCAACTGTAACTTGATTGTCTTATGTTCTATTTTAAATGAACAAAAAGTTTGTTCGCATGCTTCTCCATAGTGCTAGATTCAGCTCTTGCATCAGTGAGTGGCACGGTGTGTACTGCGTACGCCTGTTTAAGAGTGCTGCACTGCGCCAGCACGAACGCGGCTATCGCCTTTGCCTTGCCTGCAGCATAAACACACAGTCTGAATACGACCTTCACGTCCACATTGAGAGCAACTAGCATTATGGCAGGGACAATTTTTCCAACCACGCCTCGAAAAACACTGAGGAAACGATTTTCTCCCACTTTTTAACACACTCCGCGTGCTACGAGATTGAAGGCTTTTACTTCTAATGTTCTTACTGGTCTTGCTCTTTGTCGGAGCACTATTCTTAATTATTTGAACACTGTTCTGTACTTCTGTACATGAGAAGGTCAGATGCGCTACGAACAAAATAAACACACGAAGCCTCAAAATAAAATTCTGTAGAGTCCACAATCGTTTGAGATTCCACTACAGACAGAACTCTTTCTAAATCAGGATCTGATAGTTTTAGAACTGCAGCGTGAAAGCGGGCGTCAGATTCGTTCTGTGTATTAACATCACGTAACATTATGTCACTATAGTTAATACCAGATGAACACTTGCAGTGCCCGTTGAGACATTTGCGTTCCGTCATCCATTGTCTGACTGTGTGAACAGGCTGCTGCTTCAGTAGAAAAAATTTAAACCGTGCAGTAGACAGGGATTTTACTGTCAAAGCAGACATCTAACAAATTCACAAGTTCGTCGCATGCGACCTTTTTGGGAAGTGTTTCTCCACAGACTTTGATACAGAGGCGATACACTTCAGTACGAACAGTTGACTAAAAGTAAGCATCACGCTCTATAGCTGTTATTCTGTAAGCGACGAAGTGTGGCTGTAATTGCGCTCTGTTGTTCGACTATTCATCGCCTTGGCTGTGGTCTGGGCTAATCTGGGAGCAGTTATCGGCAGCGGTGCTGCTTGCTTCTCCAGTAAAGACGCCGATAGGCTGACAGTGGGCAGCACGCATTCTACACTCCTGGAAATGGAAAAAAGAACACATTGACACCGGTGTGTCAGACCCACCATACTTGCTCCGGACACTGCGAGAGAGCTGTACAAGCAATGATCACACGCACGGCACAGAGGACCCACCAGGAACCGCGGCGTTGGCCGTCGAATGGCGCTAGCTGCGCAGCATTTGTGCACCGCCGCCGTCAGTGTCAGCCAGTTTGCCGTGGCATACGGAGCTCCATCGCAGTCTTTAACACTGGTAGCATGCCGCGACAGCGTGGACGTGAACCGTATGTGCAGTTGACGGACTTTGAGCGAGGGCGTATAGTGGGCATGCGGGAGGCCGGCTGGACGTACCGCCGAATTGCTCAACACGTGGGGCGTGAGGTCTCCACAGTACATCGATGTTGTCGCCAGTGGTCGGCGGAAGGTGCACGTGCCCGTCGACCTGGGACCGGACCGCAGCGACGCACGGATGCACGCCAAGACCGTAGGATCCTACGCAGTGCCGTAGGGGACCGCACCGCCACTTCCCAGCAAATTAGGGACACTGTTGCTCCTGGGGTATCGGCGAGGGCCATTCGCAACCGTCTCCATGAAGCTGGGCTACGGTCCCGCACACCGTTAGGTCGTCTTCCGCTCACGCCCCAACATCGTGCAGCCCGCCTCCAGTGGTGTCGCGACAGGCGTGAATGGAGGGACGAATGGAGACGTGTCGTCTTCAGCGATGAGAGTCGCTTCTGCCTTGGTGCCAATGATGGTCGTATGCGTGTTTGGCGCCGTGCAGGTTAGCGCCACAATCAGGACTGCATACGACCGAGGCACACAGGGCCAACACCCGGCATCATGGTGTGGGGAGCGATCTCCTACACTGGCCGTACACCACTGGTGATCGTCGAGGGGACACTGAATAGTGCACGGTACATCCAAACCGTCTTCGAACCCATCGTTCTACCATTCCTAGACCGGCAAGGGAACTTGCTGTACCAACAGGACAATGCACGTCCACATGTATCCCGTGCCACCCAACGTGCTCTAGAAGGTGTAAGTCAACTACCCTGGCCAGCAAGATCTCCGGATCTGTCCCCCATTGAGCATGTTTGGGACTGGATGAAGCGTCGTCTCACGCGGTCTGCACGTCCAGCACGAACGCTGGTCCAACTGAGGCGCCAGGTGGAAATGGCATGGCAAGCCGTTCCACAGGACTACATCCAGCATCTCTACGATCGTCTCCCTGGGAGTATAGCAGCCTGCATTGCTGCGAAAGGTGGATATACACTATACTAGTGCCGACATTTTGCATGCTCTGTTGCCTGTGTCTATGTGCCTGTGGTTCTGTCAGTGTGATCATGTGATGTATCTGACCCCAGGAATGTGTCAATAAAGTTTCCCCTTCCTGGGACAATGAATTCACGGTGTTCTTATTTCAATTTCCAGGAGTGTATCTGCTGTGCCTGAAACTGTGCAAGCTCGCTTAGAGACATTTCCCGAGGCGGCTCAGACGTGTTGAAACAGAGTGTTACACACTAATACAACTAACTAGGAGCAGAGCAAAAAAAATTTTTTTAAAAAAGAAAGGACTGGACAAAAGCAGTAATCACACCAATCTTTAAACATGGAAACAGAAAAGATTGTAACAACTACAGAGGTATCTCTTTAATCAGCGTTGTGGGTAAAATCTTCTCAGGTATTGTCGAAAGGAAAGTGCGAGTATTAGTTGAGGACCAATTGGATGAAAATCATTGTGGGTTTAGGCCTCTTAGAGGTTGTCAGGACCAGATCTTTAGGTTACGGCAAATAATGGAGAAGTGTTATGAGTGGAACAGGGAATTGTATCTATGCTTTATAGATCTAGAAAAGGCATATGACCGGGTTCCTAGGAGGAAGTTATTGCCTGTTCTACGAGATTATGGAATAGGAGGCAAACTTTTGCAAGCAATTAAAGGTCTTTACATGGATAGTCAGGCAGCAGTTAGAGTTGACGGTAAATTGAGTTCGTGGTTCAGAGTAGTTTCAGGGGTAAGACAAGGCTGCAACCTGTCTCCACTGTTGTTCATATTATTTATGGATCATATGTTGAAAACAATAGACTGGCGGGGTGAGATTGAGATATGTGAACACAAAATAAGCAGTCTTGCATATGCGGATGACTTAGTTGTGATGGCAGATTCGATTGAAAGTTTGCAAAGTAATATTTCAGAGCTAGATCAGAAATGTAAGGACTATGGTATGAAGATTAGCATCTCCAAAACGAAAGTAATGTCAGTGGGAAAGAAATATAAACGGATTGAGTGCCAAATAGGAGGAACAAAGTTAGAACAGGTGGACGGTTTCAAGTACTTAGGATGCATATTCTCACAGGATGGCAACATAGTGAAAGAACTGGAAGCGAGGTGTAGCAAAGCTAATGCAGTGAGCGCTCAGCTACGATCTACTCTATTCTGCAAGAAGGAAGTCAGTACCAAGACTAAGTTATCTGTGCACCGTTCAATCTTTCGACCAACTTTGTTGTATGGGAGCGAAAGCTGGGTGGATTCAGGCTACCTTATCAACAAGGTTGAGGTTACGGATATGAAAGTAGCTAGGATGATTGCAGGTACTAGTAGATGGGAACAATGGCAGGAGGGTGTCCACAATGAAGAAATCAAAGAAAAACTGGGAATGAACTCTATAGATGTAGCAGTCAGGGCGAACAGGCTTAGATGGTGGGGTCATGTTACACGCATGGGAGAAGCAAGGTTACCCAAGAGACTCATGGATTCAGCAGTAGAGGGTAGGAGGAGTCGGGGAAGACCGAGGAGAAGGTACCTGGATTCGGTTAAGAATGATTTTGAAGTAATAGGTTTAACATCAGAAGAGGCACCAAAGTTAGCACTGAATAGGGGATCATGGAGGAACTGTATAAGGGGGGCTATGCTCCAGACTGAACGCTGAAAGGCATAATCAGTCTTAAATGGTGATGATTATGATGATGATGATGAAAAAGAAAGACGTGTGCAACGGACAGAGAGCTGGTGTGGGATACGAGCCGGTTAAACGCCGATCGTCGTCGCCATTTGTTGTAACCAGGAGAAGCTACTTTCGTCCGGCAATAACTGTCGGTTCTTTAATTCCTTTGGCAGAGTGTCCGCAGCTCGTGGTCTAGTGGCTAGCGTTGCTGCCTCTGGATCATGGGGTCCTGGGTTCGATTCCCGGCCGGGGTGTTTGTGTTGTCCTTATCATTTCATCATCATTATCATCATCATCATCATTTGTGACAGTGGCTAGACTGGACTGTGTACAAAACATTGGACTGTGTAAAAATTGGGACTTTGTACGGGCGCTGATGAACACGTCTGACAGAGGGCCCATCAAACTAGAAGACATGAAATATTCGTTCACTATGTTACACAAATAAATAAAAGATTTACTTAATTCTGACACATTTCCTTGGCACAGGAGTATTGGATAATTTACAACTGCCATAGACAGCAAAGCATCACTTGATGCACTAATTAACAAATTGTTCTCTTGATGTACAATCTTCAATATTAATAACACTACAAGTGTTTCTGAAACTTTGGCTTCTCGTTCGCTGCTGTAGCTGAGGTGTCCAACTGGGCAGAGCCACTGCTAGCTCAACACTATATTGGCCTCAGTGTGAGAACGCTGCCATGCTGAAAGAGGAGGCGTGGTCCACGAGAGCGCCTCCCTAGGCGTCGTTGGGGACTGCAGCGAGTTCTCGCTAATGTCTGCGGCATCGATTCGTGTTCCCAACTTTTGTGTCGCAACTGGGTCTCTGTACGACACCATAATTGGCTACGAAAATTCGGGTAAAATCCATTGTGTAATTTGTGGGGAGCCTTGTTTTCGCTCCGCTCAATCGATTTGACGAAAACATTTCGAGTGTTAATCATACGGGAAAATACGTTCTCTTCGCGTGCTGACATTTTTAAAAATTCTCCTTTCGGTATTTCGAACCGTTCATGATATATGAAAATTTTTAGATCACATGTTCCCCGATGTGGAGGGAAGGAATTGGGTGCATCCGCGCGACGAGTCAGTGGATATAAAACTTACCATCTCCAGAATGAAAAGAGATTTCAGTCTGCTCTGAACTTTAAGTAAAATTTCGACATGTTGGCTACATCTCATATCTAATAAAGTATAGCCTAAAATGAAGTATACACGAAGTCTACGCAGTGCGTTTTTACCTCTGTAAACGCTTGAAAAATCCGTGCAGCCCCTTATTTAGTTTCGTGCAGCGCAGTAGCTACGATGAATAACGAAAAAAATCAGCCCTTTATCGAGCGAATGTATCAAGTTGTAAGATACAGAAGAATCAAATTTCTTCACCGAAAACTTTTTTAACAGTCAGATGATACGTATTTCAGAGCACCCGGCACGTCCGCTCCATCGGTATGTCGAGAAAACTCGTAGCTGTTATTGTCCACTGTCATTTGTGCCACAGCAACAAGATTCAAACTTGTTTGAATTCAAACGTCACCAGGTGTAGCAGATGTCAAGCAGTGACGTGGACGTCGCCAGCGTAGGACACTTCGATAGCTATACTTGTGGACGTCTTTTGTCACCTGAAGCTGTCGCGTGCTGTTGGTCTCTTCTGTCGCTTGCAGAGTATGTAGCAGAAACGGTTCTGCTACGAAACGTGCCATTTTTCGTTGGATCTTTTCTATTTCTTCTATTGATCTATACTAGTATATGACAAAGACTGATGACCGATACTGAATAACCGATCGAACAAATCCTTTTAAAGCCAGGAAATTACAATGAAATGACCACCCTTAGCTGCTTACAGGCGTTGACATACGTCAACGGGGACAGATAAAAATGTGTGCCCCGACCGGGACTCGAACCCTGGATCTCGTGCTAATATGGCAGACGCTCTATCCATCTGAGCCACCGAGGACACAGAGGATAGCGCGACTGCAGGCATTTATCTCTGGCACGCCTCCCGCGAAACCCACATTCCAAACGTATTGTCCCGCACTACATTCGCAGTGCCCCTGCCCATTATACTCATGACTCGCGGCGCGTTGCCGATTCCCATAAGAGTTCGGGCACCGTTTGTGCATTCGCACAGAAGCTTTTAAAGCCGTTTAAAGCCGTTTTTCTCGAGCATGAGTTACATTTCCTAAATATTCTCCCAATGAATCTTATTTTAACATCTGACTTCCTACTTTTTTACATGCTCATTTCACATTAGATCGCTCCAGATCGTTACTCCTAGGTATTTTACGACAGTCACTGTTTCAGTGATTTGCAGCCAATAGTGCAATCTAAGGGTAGTGGATATGTTCATCTACTTACGTAATATTTATTTACGTAATATTTATTTACTTTCGGCGTTGAACCATTGCCGCAGACATGGTGACACCAGCTGCGGTACTCCAGTGTCGACTCAACGCTGTGGACGAAGCTGTTCTGTCGGTTTCGGCCGTGATGACAGTGTGGCGCCCTGTGGTCACATCGTGTGGTCCAGTGTCCACTCATTGCTGTATGCAAGCCTCTTCTGTCCACCGTTCCACCACGCAACTGTGTCGAAGCAGTACGCCTTCTACCAGCCGCAGTGTCAGTTATGACTAACTCGGTTCACCAACACCAAACATTCTGCCAACTTCAGACTCTTGAATTTTGATACAGTGCGCTTCGAAGCCTACAAAGCGTCCTTGTAGATTGTACCAGTCCATCCCGCGAAATGCAAAGGTCCGGAGTTCAAGTCTCCGTCCGGCACACAGTTTTAACCTGCCAGGAAGTTTCATATCAGCACACACTCCGCAGGAGACTAGCAAAATTCATTCTGGAAGGGTGACTTTGTACGCTGACGTCCGTAGGCGGGATATCTCGCAACGGTATTTGTCATTCAGTGATCGGGACTGATTCCACCATCTTGATTATAGCAGTGGGGGCGCCCAAGAAGCTGGGAAGGCAATCTTAGTTGTGTCGTGTTAGACGATATTCCTCATTTGTTTAGTGACATTGCCGACTATCAGGATCAGGGCGCACTTGGGGGCCCGTTAAGAAACGGCTTTCGGTGGGGGAGCGTCTGGATGAATACATTATCAGGAAAGGCATTTTGTGTAAAAGGGTGGGACGTAACAAGGAGATTAAGATCTCTCTACCAAGCACCCTAATACGCCCCGTTTTCCATTATTTTCACAACTCGTTGATTGGCGGTCATTTAGGAACCTATAAGACCGTGCAGAAGATTAAGGAGCATCTGACTTGGTCGTCTATTGACCGAAACGTTAGAGAAATGGTTTGTCGGTATCAGTTGTGTCGTTTGGCCAAACCGCATAACGCTCTTCAACAGTGTCGTTTGGCCAAACCGCATAACGCTCTTCAACAGGGGTTCCTTAGTTCTGAGCGTGAATCTTGCCCCATGGACAAACTCTGTTTGGGGCCCTTACCTCGCACCAAAAGAGGTCATCGATATGTATTAGTTATTAATGACGCGTTTTCGAGGTTTACCTGGCTTCTTCAGAGTCGTAATGTGACTGCTGCCACCACCATTACGCATTTACCTAACGTATTTAGTGTTTTGGACCTCCTAAGCAAATCGTTAGTGATAAAGCGCCGGCCTTTCTGTCGGCTCATTCCAAGGCCTTCTGTTTTCAAAGCAGGGTTGAGCATGTGACTACCAGTCCGTATTATCCTCAGGCGTCCTTTGCGGAAAGAGTCAAGCGTAAACTTAAATCCGCACTGATTATATTTCATCAGAAGTCTCCCAGTAAGTGGGATTTTAGCCTCCCTTGGCTTAGCTTTGCCTTCAACACCGCCAGCCATGAGGCTTTGAAGGCTACTCCGGTTTCCTTGATGTTTGCTTATCCTGTTAATTCCTCCCTTTCGAACGTATGAGGGATTCAAGATCTAGTTCCTGCGGAGATCATCCCTCAGGTCGTTAAGGAAAACTGGAATCGTGCGAGGCTCAATATTCTCAGGGCCCACAACAGCCACTACGAGACTTGGGCTCCTCCACTAAGCCTACTGCCGATTCTAACAAGGGAACATCCCCATCGCACCCCCCTCAGATGTAGTTATAAGTTGGCACAGTGGATAGGCCTTGAAAAACTGAACACAGATCAATTGAGAAAACAGGAAGAAGTTGTGTGGAACTATGAAAAAATAAACAAAATATACAAACTGAGTAGTCCATGCACAAGATAGGTAATATTAAGAAGAGGGTAAGGTTAGGAGCGCCGTGGTCCCGTGGTTAGCGTGAGTAGTTGCGGAACGAGAGGTCTTTGGTTCAAATCTTCCTTCGACTGAAAATTTTACTTTCTTTATTTTCGCGAAGTTATGATCTGTCCGTTCGTTCATTGACGTCTCTGTTCACTGTGTTTTGCGACCGCACCGCAAAACCGTGCGATTAGTTGACGAAAGGACGTGCCTCTCCAATGGGAACCGAAAACATTTGATCGCAAGGTCATATGTCAACCGATTCCTCCACAGGAAAACACGTCTGATATATTCTATACGACACTGGTGACAGGATGTGCGTCACATGATAGGAATATGTTGTCGACCCACCTAACTAGCACACTTGGCGAATGGGTAAAAAGATTCTTCTACCTTGCCCGATTTAGGTTTTCTTGTGGATGTGATAATCACTCCCAAAAAAAGTGATTAAAACATAAGAGTTTGTCACATAAACTGAAATAAAAAGTTAAACTTTTCACTCGAAGTAAAACTTGAACCAAGGACTTCTCGTTCCTCAGCTGGTCACGCTAACCACGGGACCACGGCGCTCCTGAGATCACACTGTCCTTGATAATGCTTATCTTGCGCATGGACTACTCAGTTTGTATATTTGGCTTATTTTTTCATAGTTCCACACAACTTCTTCCTGTTTTCACGATCGATCTGTGTTCAGTTTTTCAAGGCCTATCCACTGTGCCAACTTACAACTAAATCTGAGGGGGGTGCGATGGGGAGGTTCCCTTGTAAGTACACTCCTATGGACTTGGTGCCTTCCAGCTGCTGGGACACTTTTAGGCTCACTTCAGCTGTAGCCAACATTCAGCAGTCGTTCATGAGGTGATGCAGCCATTCCTCCACTTGCTCTTATGCAGACAAACGCCATACACGTCTGCTCGCAAGGGTACACACCACCGTTGGGGACTGTCTTCCCCTACAAGAATCTTGACAGGTTACTGCGTCTGCCGGCGCGCCTTACATTGAGTTGCATACTCGAATCCATACAATGCCCGTGCGGTCGCAGAAGTCGTGCATCATTCCTCCGGCCCAACTGCCAGGAGGTCGCTCCTCACCTGCAGCTCCGCTGCACTTGCTGTCAGCACAAAGAGGGCGCTGTCACTATGGAACGACGCTACGAGTGCTGAAGCTTGTTTACTAATAAAGTGTGGGAATGTTAAAGATGTTTTCTTGATCCACCATCGGCCACCATCCTGACGACAACACATCAACTCAACTTTACCCTAACCTGCCACTATACAGGCCACCCTCCCCAGGCCTCTACAAAATAAATTACCTGTCATAAGGCAGAAATAGCTACAAAATTTATCAATGTGGAAATGTTAAACATACGTACTATGTTCAGTAAAAGAGGTTAGTGTAATATGAATTCACTAGCAGTGGCACTATGGCTTTCTCAAAACACACATAACCTTCATCTCAAAAAATTTATCAACTCGCTGGATCGTCCTGTTCTGAATTCTTCGCAGCATAACTGCATCCACAGCTACAACCGTCCTTCCACATTAATGAGTGCAACACAGAAACCCTAACTGACTTTTGTAATTACCTGTGCTGCGGATTGCTACTCTTACTGGTGACGTAATGTCGTAAAGAAATGCGATAGACATGAAAGCTGTAAGCATGATAGTTGGTAGTACTCGACAGCATCAAGGACAGGAGGGTACATTAGAAACTGGCTTTCAATATAGTTGATGAAATAACTTATAGTTAGAGGAGATTTCTATGTAATTTGTATAATTGCGAGGGAATTACCTAGCATAAAAATAAAGGAATAAGTGAAGAAGGAGAGGGGGGAGGGGTGTAGCTGAAGAAAAGGGAAACAATGTTGGCAGTGGATGAGAAAGCCTAGGAGCGTGTAACCCGTGAAACAGAGAAAATATTTCAAGGCAAAAGTGAAATAATAAAAACAATAATAGTCTAATTTCTATGATAGTATTAAATATATTGTAAATATAGTCGTAGGATGTAGATTTGTAATTTATTTATTACGCGATTTGCCCGTGGAGAGCTTCATCAGATAATGTTAAAATTAGGCCCGGAGCATATGGCACGTTAAAGTTAATAGGAACACCAGAACGGAATGACTTAGGTACCTCGACAAAAGCGTGCTTGTCGATGCCTGTTCAGAAGTCTAGGAATTCTGACAGTGACCTCTCAATACCTATTTTCTTTAATGTCGTTTGTTGTTAACGGCACAGCTTATTCCCAAGTGTCACCAGCTTTCACGTAGTAGGCTGATATCCATTCAGCATTTGGAACGCACCTCCTTGACTCTGTTCCTTCCATCTTCAATAAGAATTCAAAAATCTTAGTAGTAATCCAAGCACTCTAAGTTTAAACTGAACCGTTGCCTCATGGCTCATTCCCATTCTGTAAAGGAACGCCAGTAAAAATTAAAAAATTAAGGTAACTCCTGTGTAAGTTGTTGATTATGTTTACTTAACCTTATGGTTTGTGGTCTGCAAAGGGTTTGTATACGTTTCATTTTGTTTATAGTATACTTCCGTTACAATTTCATGTACTGACTCGTTCCATGACCACGGAGAATTCCTTATCAATTTGATCCTTCGGGACATGACATATCAAACATAAGAAATATACGCAGCCCTCATCAAGGCGGCGCTCCTTCATCTCTGGTAGATGACACATAAATGTTATGACACATTGTTTACGTGTCGTCTATCGGAGTGGAAAAAGTAGCACTTGTATGAGGGCGGCGTATGTTCACGTACCCCTGTTCGTATTCTCTATTGCTATGACTGCTTTTGTCGCCGTACCTAAATGCATTCCGTTCTGGCGCGCCTGACTCTGTGTCAATTGCTGTTGACATTAATTTTAACGTGACATGTGCCTCTCGCATTAATTTCAACATTATCAGATTAAGCCCTCCCCGGACGTAATAAATAAATTAATAATCTCTAACCTACGACTGTTCGTACAGTCACTTTATAATAAGGCTGTTTTATCACTGCCATGGAATGTAATAGGTTTTAGTATTAAATAATTGCTTGTGTTCTGTATGGGACTGTGTAATTGGTGCTTCACGACTGAGAATCCAAATAAGAAAATAAAAGAATTTATTATTAGACCAGATATTGGACTCTCGAACTCGAATCTTCTAACGCAAAACTCTACTCACTGTATTATCGGAGCAGCTCATCTATACGACATACTTATATCAAGATAATTGTCATACGGTGTTGCCACATTGCCTTTCTTTGACGTCCACTTCCTACCGAAAATATGCAGTACACGAAATTTTCTTGCAGGTATTTTTGTACCGTTGCTGTTGTGGTTCCGATGCGCGAAGTGTGGTTCACCTTGTATACACCATCCGACCAAAAAAGTCCCGAGACTGATTTTATTTCTGGCGTATACGCCACGTCAGTGCAGTAATTACAGTGGCAGCTCGACCTAACAAGTGTAAACAATGGTCAGAGGGGGGTGTTAAGCAGTCAGTGTACGACCGCAGTGTGTCAATGTTGTCCCGTCACAAATCTCAATAGAGCAACATCACTAACTTGAGGGTTTGACTCCCGAACAAAAACAGCGACGTTTGGACGCCTGCTACGGCATAACTGAAATGCAAAACATGGACAGTTCCTTTGTGGGAATATCGCCATGGGAGATGAGACTTGGTGTTATCGGTACGATCTCACCAGTAAATGACGACGTACATAAACTCACCAGAAAGATCAACGCTTTGACGACATAGCCGACATTCAGTCCAGTTTGATGCCCGAGTTGATCAATTTGCCAAGGAAGAACTTTTCTGACAGTTTCACATGGTTTTATGCACATTCTGTGCGTTGTACTCAAGTTATTTTGTTAGTAACATGTTCCATGGATCATTTTGCACGATAGATCGTCATGATATGGAACGAGTCATTATAGACTCATATCGTACATTAATTTGTACATACGGTTACATTCTGAACATTTCTAATTTTTTTACAAAAACAAAGAAACGATATAAAGATGTGAGTTGGTAATTGCTACCCACCACCTTTTACACATTATAAAATACAAATTCTTCCAAGGAGTAGAAGGTCCTGTCAAGGAAAAACTTTCTCAGTTTATTATCGAATTTTACTTTGCTGTCTGACAGACGTCTTATATCTATGGGTAAATGATCAAAAATTATTGATGCAGGTTTCTGCACCCATTTCTGTACTAAAGATAACCTCAGTGTGGAGTAATGAACGTAATTTCCTTTTGGTACTGTAACTGCGTACCACATTGTTCCTCTTGAACTGTAGTGGATTATTTACAACAAACTTCATGAGGGAATACATATACTGTGAAGCAGTAGTTAGAATGTCCAACTCCTTAAACAGGTATCTACAAAATTATCGTGGGTGAGCAGCACCTTTATTCTCACAGGACTTATTGCGCAATGAAGACTTTCTTTCTTAAAGATGAATTATCTCAGAACAGACATTAGTAATGAAAATATGAAAAATGTGTAAACTTACTGATGTGTCTCTCCCCAAGAATTGCAATGATTCTAACCTAAAAATGGCTGAGCTAAGTTGTCTTAGGAGTTTCAAAATGTTGTTTTTTTTTCAGTTTAAATTCTCATCAACATGGACTCTAAGAACTCTGAAGTCTCTACCCTATTTACTATTTCCTCACCATGTATTACGCTTATCATTGATTTAGTACCTCTAGATGTGCAGAACTGAATATGTTGCGTCCTTTTAAAATCGAGAGTGAGACCATGCGCAGGAAAACAGTCAAAGATACTATTAAGAACTTTGTTTATCATTTATTCTGTTTCCGTATGTATGCTAGTATTGATTGCAATACTGGTATCATCTGCCAAAAGATCTAATTCTGCTTGTTGTATACTAGACGGAAGATCGTTTACATATATGAGAAACAGTGGTGGACACAAGATTGAACCTTGGGAACCCCATCCGTGGTTCTCCCCAGTTAGAATTATGTCCCTGGACTATATTGTTTGCATACTAAGCACAACTTTCTGTATTCTTTTAGCTGATTATGACATTATCCTTTGATGTGCTCTACCATCAATCACATAAAATGTTAATTCATCAAGAAGAATACTGTGATTCACACAGTCAAATGCCTTAGAGAGGACGCAGAAAATACCAACCTCTGCTGTTTTCTCATTTAATGCTTCTAAAATCTGGCGAGTGAACGTGTGAATAGCATTGGAGGGAGACTATGCAGAACACTTAAAGTATTAAAATCACTATCTTGCCTATCTCTGTGTTTTTTATTTATGCTCTTACGAAACTTTTTGAACCAATATCGTATACACCGCCCGACAAAAAAAGTGAAGCACCCACAGGACGTCGTCGGATACCAGTGTAACTTTGTACGCGTACACACCATCGGTAGGGATGAAAACGATTAGTTCCAGTTCTCTGTGACAGGTACTAAGGCCACCAGTGTGTTGCAGTGTGGTTCGCGTTTAGTTCCGTTACCAGGTCTGGTAGGGTATACAAGGGGCTTAAACAGCGACAGATGTTGAGTGATCAATGTAAAGGTTATGAAGATGCTGCTGACTCATGGGAGACAGTGTTTGAATATTGTATCATTGTGTATCTCCATTTGGCTGGTTGCTCGAATCGTGGAATATCGTGGATTGTGGTGCATTCGTATGTAATAGTGGTACGATGTTGGCCTACATGGGAAGGTGAAGGCGGGCTTACTCGTCGTCGAGGTTGCTGCACAAGGGAGGATCAGCATATTGTGCAGCAAGCACATTGTAACCGCTTCATATCTGCGTTTGCCATCCGAGATCCAGTAATGGACCCCCTGCTTAAGTCTGTGCTGTTCAGCACCACTAGTTGGGGACTAGCAACAGCCGGACTAGGCAATTGCCGTTCCATTTGTAGGACGTTGTTAACACCGTAACAGAAACGGCTTCATTATGAGTGGTACTGCATCCGGGCAGCATGGACTGGTAATGACTAGTCTCACATTATACTGAGAAATGAGTCGCGGTTCTGCGCTACCCCATCGTCGACGACTATGGCGGTGACGTGGGGAGAGGTCTCTCTTTGAATAGGCACAGCGTCGTTAGTCCTGACATCAGGTACGGGGAGCCATTGTGTATGATCATACAGTGACTGGATGTCTTAGCCGCTGGTGAAACTTCCAGGTTGTATGCTCGCTGTGTATTAAACATTTCGATTCAGAGCTGTGCGGACATCATCCGATGTCTGATAACAATTCAACTCTCGGCAAGACTCAGTGGAAGGAGCACCTCCGATGATGTCCAGCGCAACTGTGGACGAAACGTTAGGAATGGAAATGGACCACAATCAAACAACCAGAAAGACTCTCTTACATCACAGAGTATGGCTTTATGTTGTAGGTGACAGGGAACATTGATGGCGCGATGGTACGTTACAGATATCCTGTGTCCTCATCTTATATCTTCCACACTACAAAATGTGGTGCCAATTATCAACAGAATAATGCCTGCACTGGCGGCAGAGGACTTCCGGCATAAGAAGTCAGCCTCATTCTGCCAACGGTCTTGTCAAAGAGGGCGGAGGAGCGGACAGAGGTCCAGGGCACTCTCTTGTCCTTTGTGTGGCAAACTGCCCCTAAAGGAGGAAGAATCAGCAATGATCAATGGCATGACGAAGCACAAGGCACTGAAAACCACTGCATTAAAAATACGTGGCGTGCCACAGGACATCTGTCCTGTAATTGAAAAAATGTCATGACAAACTCTCCATTGGCAAAAGATTCCGGAATAGTCCTCCAATCGGATCTCCGAAAAGACAATGCCCAGGGAGATGTGACCATGAGAAAAAAATTGAATAATCAACGAAAGGATAACGTTCTACGAGTCGGGGCGTGGAATTTGAGAAGCTTGAAGGTGACAGGGAAACTAGAAAATGTGACAAGGGAAATATAAACCCTCAATCTCGATAGTGTAGGGGGTCAGTGAAGTGAGATGGAAAGAAAACGAGGATTTCTGGTCAGATGGGTATAGGGTAATATCAACAACAGCAGATAATGGTTTAACGGGAGTAAGATTTGTTGTGAATAGGAAGGTAGGTCGAAGAGTGTGCTACTGTGAACAGTTCAGTGATAGGGTTGCTCTTGTCAGAAACGACAGCAAACCAACATCGACAGCGAGATACTTAACACCAAGATTAATGGTCAAGAAGCAAACGAAGTTAAGGAATTCTACTTCCTAGGCAGCAAAATAACCAATGACGGACCAAAGAAGGACATCAAAAGCAGACTAGCACTGGGAAAAATGACATTCCTGGCCAAGACAAGTCTACTAGCGTCAAACATAGACATTAATTTGAGGAAGACATTTTTGAGAATGTACGTCTGGAGTACTGCACTGTATGGTAATGAGACGTGACATATAGGAAAACCGCAACAGAAGAGAACCGAAGCATCTGAGATGTGATGCTACAAACGAATGTTGAAAATTAGGTGCTCTGATAAGGTAAGGAATGTGGAGGTTCTGCGCAGAATCGGAGAGGATTGGAATAAGTGGAAAAGACTGACAGGAGAGAGACAGTATGATAGGACATCCGTTAAGACATGAGAGAATGACTTCCATGGTACTAGAGGGAGCTGTAGACGGCCAAAACTATAGAGGAGGACAGAGACTGGAATACATGCAGCAAATAATGTGGGTAACTATTCCATACGATTTACGCATTTTAGCAGGTGGTGATATTCAGCCGCCGCCGATTCGCGTAAGAGTTCAGGCACTGTTTGAGCATCCGGGAATCGACAAAAAAGCCACGAGTAATGAGTATAATGGGCAGGGGCACTATCAACATAATGCGGGACAATAAATTGGGAATGTGGGTCTCATGGGAGGCGTGCCAGAGATAAGTCCCTATAGTCGCACTCAGTGGCTCAGATGGATAGAGCGTCTGCCATGTAAGCAGGCAATCCCTGGTTCGAGTGCCGGTCGGGGCACACGTTTTTAACTGTCCCCGTTGACTTACACCAACGCCTGTATGCAGCTAGAGGTATTCATTTCATTGTAATTGTTAAAATTTATGTTGAAACCTTCAGCTGTCATTTATTTTGCACAATTCGCTACTAGTTTCAGTCAATGATCATTATCAACATAAGCTAAGCTATATAATTGTGACTGACCGAAACTAGTCGCAAATTGTGCGAAATAAATGACAGGTGAAGGTTTCACCATGAATTTTAACAATGATTTAAAACGAGTTTAATAATTTTAGCTGCGCGTTTAAATAAAAGCAAGCACTCGATAGCACACAACAAAGTTACGACCATTAGTGGGTATCTTTCCATTGACATCTTTTATTTCCCGAGGGCCCTGCACGGAGTGGATCATTCGATAATTATGACGGACAAGGGGAGTAGTGTGACGTCACACATCAGTTTCGGAGCCAGTATATCTCTTGGGGCCCGGTCTCTGGGCGGGTCGGAACTCCTAAGAGCTGCCGAACTGCAAGTGTCGTTTCAGCCCTCTCTGATTGGTGTCAGATGCTGCATTCATGCTCATATAGTTAGAAAAACGTGCCAGCCCCGGCAGTCAGTGGTTTTTACTGCTGACAGATATGGCAGAAACAGCCACGGACGGCTTGTGTATTTTATTCGGATTGACGTGCCATGAAAACTGAGAAGATTCTGTCCTGGGACAGAATAATGTTTGCCCACACATAAGACTTGTCTCTAAGGACTATCTGCATGATGTTTAGTAACTCCCATTGCCAGCAAGATTCTATTACCTGTCCCCAATAGAACATATGTGGAATCAACTCCGCCGTCTACTTCATCTCAGTGCCAGTAACCAAGATGTTAAGATTCTGTCCTGGGACAGAATAATGTTTGCCCACACATAAGACTTGTCTCTAAGGACTATCTGCATGATGTTTAGTAACTCCCATTGCCAGCAAGATTCTATTACCTGTCCCCAATAGAACATATGTGGAATCAACTCCGCCGTCTACTTCATCTAAGTGCCAGTAACCAAGATGTTAAGGGCGGTTACAATAGTTGTTGGGCAGTTTGTCTCAGAAGAGGATACAACGATTTTATGACAGCCTTCCCAACAGAATCAGTGCACGCGTACATGCCTGAAGGTGTGTAACATTATCGTTTTAAGTGGGCTCGAACGACGATGTTCTTCGTAAATTTGACTCGATTTTGTAATCACTGAAATACCGTCACATACCATCTCAGCACATGAATTGTCATTTCATTTTCTTCCTATCATTGTGAGGGCTTCACTTTTTTTGCTCTACAGTCTATACGGTACGGAAATTTACAACAGAACAATTTTATGCATTTTACACTACTCGCCATTAAAATTGCTACACCAAGAAGAAATGCAGATGATAAAAGGGGTGTGCATTGGACAAATATATTATACTAGAACTGACATGTGATTACATTTTCACGCAATTTGTCTGCACAGATCCTGAGAAATTGGTCCCCAGAACAACCAGCTCTGGCCGTAATAACGGCCTTGATATGCCTGGGCATTAAGTCAAACTGAGCTTGGATGGCGTGTACAGGTACAGCTGCTTCAACACGACAGCACACTTCATCAAGAGTAGTGACTGGCGTATTGTGACGAGCCAGTTGCTCGGCCACCATTGACCAGACGTTTTCAATTGGTGAGAGATCTGGAGAATATGCTGACCAGGGCAGCAGTCAAACATTTTCGGTATCCACAAAGGCCCGTACAGGACCTGCAACATGCGGTCGTACATTATCCTGCCGAAATGAAGGGTTTCGCAGGGATCGAATGAAGGGTAGAGCCACGGGTCGTAACACATCTGAAATGTAACATCCACTGTTCAAAGTGCCGTCATTGAGAACAAGAGGTGACGGAGACGTGTAACCAATGGCACCCCATACCATCACGCCGGGTGATACGCCAGTATGGCGATGACGAATACACGCTTCCATGTGCGTTCACCGCGATGTCGCCAAACACGGATGCGACCATCATGATGCTGTAAACAGAACCTGGATTCATCAAAAAAAAAAATGACGTTTTCCCCATTCGTGCACCCTGGTTCGTCGTTGAGTATACCATCGCAGGCGCTCCTGCCTGTGATGCAGCATCAAGCCTAACCGCAGCCATGGTCTCCGTGCTGATAGTCCATGCTGCTGCAAACGTCGTCGAACTGTTGGTGCAGATAGTTGTTGTCTTGCAAACGTCCGCATCTGTTGACTCAGGGATCGAGACGTGGTTGCACGATCCGTTACAGCCATGCGGATAAGATGCCTGTCATCTCGACTGCTAGTGATACGAGGCCGTTGGGGTCCAGCACGGCGTTCCGTATTACCCTCCTGAACCCACAGATTCCATATTCTGCTAACAGTCATTGGATCTCGACCAACGCGAGCAGCAATGTCGCGATGCGATAAACCGCAATCGCCATAGGCTACAATCCGACCTTTATCAAAGTCGGAAACGTGATGGTAGGCATTTCTCCTCCTAACACGAGGCATCCCAACAACGTTTCACCAGGCAACTCCGGTCAACTGCTGTTTGTGTATGAGGAATCGGTTGGAAACTTTCCTCATGTCAGCACGTTGTAGGTGTCACCACCGGCGCCAATCTGGTGTGAATGCTCTGAAAAACTAATCATTAGCATGTCATCTTGTTCCTGTCGGTTAACTTTCGCGTCTGAAGCACGTCATCTTCGTGGTGTAGCAATTTTAATGGCCAGTAGTGTACTTATTTACACGAGCAGACATGTGAGGCCTGTGTGTTGTGTGGCAGGTGGTGATGGTGCTGGCGCTGGTGACGGCACCTCTGATGGCCGAGGCGCAGCGCGTGCTGGGCGACAGGAG
The DNA here is from genome assembly GCF_023864275.1 of Schistocerca cancellata. NCBI lineage: Eukaryota > Metazoa > Arthropoda > Insecta > Orthoptera > Acrididae > Schistocerca > Schistocerca cancellata. The sequence continues at coordinate 619,305,344 of NC_064630.1, forward strand.
GGACTACGACCGCGGCTACGAGTACGAGATGGGCCGGCGCGACGGCTACGAGGACGCCCGCGACCGCAACTACGACACGTACCGCAGGGGCCGCGGGTACGGCGTGGCGCGCGGCTGACCCTGCGCACAGCCGCTGTGCCACAAGTCCCACGCTAATTGAACTTTATACTGTATTAACAACTTACTAACAAAATGTTCACCCGAGTTTTGTATTTTAAAGCTCCTCAAATAAAGTGAGTGTGGCTGTATAAAACATGGCCTCTCATGTATTCCATTTGTTACTTACATGTTTTTCTGTAACAGATGAGTAAATGAATCACAGATTCCAGAATGAAATTTTACCATGCAGCGGAGTATGCGCTGATATGAAACTTCCTGGCAGATTAAAACTGTGTGCCGGACCGAGACTCGAACTCGGGACCTATGTCTTTCGCGGGCAAGTGCTATACGAACTTTTTTTTATAAATTTTTTGTTAGTAACAATAATATTTTATTTATCATTTAATTTTAATGTCCCAAAATAAAAATCATATATGAAAAAGAAGGGAAAGAAATATAGGGACGAAGTGACATCCTCGACACTTCACTGGCAGTAAATCCTATCCCTCGAAACAACTTAAACCTGGGACTCCCCACCGCTTTGGGGGGTTATGAAACATGCTGCCTAGAAAGTTCGCAAAATGCGTTTTGTATTTAGAGTGGCGTCGGATGATTTCGTGTTGCTCTAGTAGATAATGCCCATAGTCCATGCCCGATATCAAGGTCCGCGAGAGCACGTAGTGCGATGCGTGTCCTCCAATCCATCGGATTGCCGATGTTTTTTCTGAGGGGAAAAAGACAGCATCAGGAAAAAATAAAGCGTCCGTCGTGATCGTGGATTCGTCGGTGCGTCGGAGAAGGGCCATGATGCGTTGCGTCAGCTGCCAAACATCCTTTGCCTCACCGCACTGCAGAGAATGTTCGTCAGTGTCCTGCATGCCACATATAAAGCAGAGTGGGGAATCTACCATGCGAATGTCGTACAATCGTTGGCGGTTGACTGTCTTGCGGTTGATGAATGTATACCATGACGATCTCGCTGCCGTGGTGAGGAGAGGCGTATGGACAGCTCGCTAAATCTGTCGCCAGTCTCGCGTTGGGTATTTAAGTTCGACAACATTGCTGCCATGATGACGCCGCAAGTATCGATATATCTCATGGGTAGTGGGGATTCTTGTAGAAGGTATCTGTAACCGAACATAACTAAAACCAACAAAGAATCGCGCGACATGAGTAAAAGAGGGCGAAATTGTGCCTACCGCCACCGGCGGTGACCAACTGAGCTACCCAAGCACGGGGCATCAGTCGTGCTTGGGTAGCTCAGTTGGTAGAGCACTTGCCTGCGAAAGGCATAGGTCCCGAGTTCCAGTCTCGATTCGGCACACAGTTTTAATCTGCCAGGAAGTTTCACAGATTTCCAGACTATGCTATCTTCAGTGAAACTGAAGAAATATTACGAAATCTGCTGAATGGAATGAACAGTCTGATGGGAACAAAATACAGATTGAGGGCGAATCGAAGTAAATCGAAAGCAGTGAGAAGTAGCAGAAATAAGAACAGCGAGAAAGTTAACATCGGGATAGGTGATTTTTGTATCCCGCCTGGGAGGCGGCGCGTGGGTCTGCTCCTGTAAACCGAAGGGTTGGCCGAATTTAGGAAGCGAGTAGGAGCAGGAAAAGGTGAATATCTCTCGGCACTGCTCTCTGAAAATGGTTTTACTATATCACAATAACAGAAACCAGATGGCAGTTATAAGAGTCGAGGGGCATGAAAGGGAAGCAGTGGTTGGGAAGGGAGTGAGACAGGGTTGTAGCCTCTCCCCGATGTTATTCAGTCTGTATATTGAGCAAGCAATAAAGGAAACAAAACAAAAATTCGGAGTAGGTATTAAAATCCATGGAGAACTTTAAGGTTCGCCGATGACATTGTAATTCTGTCAGAGACAGCAAAGGACTTGGAAGAACAGTTGAACGGAATGGACAGTGTCTTGAAAAGAGGATATAAGATGAACATCAACAAAAGCAAAACGAGGATAATAGAATGGAGTCTAGTTAACTCTGGTGATGCTGAGGGAATTAGATTAGGGAATGAGACACTTAAAGTAGTAAAGGAGTTTTGCTATCTGGGGAGCAAAATAACTGATGATGGTCGAAGTAGAGAGGATATAAAATGTAGACTGGCAATGGAAAGCGTCTCTGAAGAAGAGAAATTTGTTAACATCGAGTATAAATTTAAGTGTCAGGAAGTCGTTTATGAGAGTATTTGTATGGAGTGTAGCCATGTATGGAAGTGAAACATGGCCGATAAATAGTTCGGACAAGAAGAGAATAGAAGCTTTCGAAATGTGGTGCTACAGAAAAATGCTGAAGATTAGATGGGTAGATCACATAACTAATGAGGAGGTACTGAATAGAATTGGGGAGAAGAGAAGTTTGTGGCACAACTTGACTAGAAGAAGGGATCGGTTGGTAGGACATGTTCTGAGGCATCAAGGGATCACCAATTTAGCATTGGAGGGCAGCGCGGAGGGTAAAAATCGTAGAGGGAGACCAAGAGATGAATACACTAAGCAGATTCAGAAGGATGTAGGCTGCAGTACGTACTGGGAGATGAAGCAGCTCCACAGGATAGAGTAGCATGGAGAACTGCATCAAAGCAGTCTCAGGACTGAAGACCACAACAACAACATATCACAATATTAACTGAATACATAACTTTGCACTGAGGTGCGAAGCCTTAGACCCGTCGTTAAGTAGTACATAGTCTCAATAGGAAGCGAAGTGTCCCGGCCGTCTGTTCTTGATGAAAATGGGCAGAAACTGCAGCGGAGCTCGTAGATCTGGACAGCGCCTGTTAGAGGGCGCTATCGTCGATGTCGGTCGTAGTGCCAACTTAAGTACTTGCACCTACGCCGTATCATCGTGGCTATCGATACCACAGTGATCACGAAGTAGATCAAGTTAAGGAATTTTAGCTAGGCAGCAAAATAACCTATGTTGGACGGAGCAAGGAGGATTTCAAAAGTAGATTAGCACTTCCATTAAGGGCATTCTTGGTCAAGAGAACTCTACGAGTACCAAACATAGGCCTTAATTTGAGAATAAATTTCTATAAATTTACGTTTGTAACACAGCACTGTATGATAGGGTAACATGGATTGTGGGATAACCGGAACAGAAGAGAATCGAAGTAGTTGACATGTGGTACTACAGAATATGTTGAAAATTAGGTAGACTGATAAGGTAAGGAATGAGGAGGCACACAGCAGAAACGACGAGGAAAGAAATACGTGGGAAGCACTGACAAGAAGAAGGGACGATATGGTAGGACACCTGTTAAGACATCGCAGAATATCTGTCATGACACTACACGGAGATGTAAAGCAAGACTGACAGTGGAATACATCCAGCAAAAAATTGAGGATTTAGGTTGCAAGTGCTACTCTGAGATGAAGAGACTGAGCCGGCCGGAGTGGCCGAGCGGTTCTAGGCGATACCGTCTGGAACCGCGCGACCGCTATGGTCACAGGTTCGAATCCTGTCTCGGGCATGGGTGTGTGCGATGTCCTTAGGTTACTTAAGTTTAAGTAGTTATAAGTTCTATGGGACTTATGATCTCAGAAGTTAAGTCCCATAGTGCTCAGAGCCATTTGAACCATTTTTTTGAAGAGACTGATACAGGAGAGGAATTCGTAGCGGGCCGCATGAGACCAGTCAGAAGACTGATGACAAAAAAATTCCTGTTATTCAAAGTCTACGAAAGAAACTAATTCAATATCTACAGCCTACAGAACATTGCCAGGATATGATTAAGGATGAATAAAAGCAGTAACTATTAAAAAGCTGTAGAATCCGCTATCCTTGACATTTTAATTAGGGATGACTTAATAGTAGAAGTAAGGAAAGGTAAGGCTGTCATCAAACCGAAGGCTGGTTTCAAAATCTCGTGCTTCCATATCTATCATACCAGGCATAGTCTGTCCTCAAATTTAACATTACGTCCAATGCACGGTGCAACTTAGAACTTTTCACTGATGTTAAGAAACTGATGGCAGAAAAAAACATACAACCAACTTGAGTTTATAATCTCACCCACTGAGCCCCCAACCCATATAGTACCCGGAGTAGTAAAAGAACCGTTATACGAGTATACCGGCAGGCTCGTTTACAGAATGACAGAAGAAGCAAGAAATCTTCCCTCAAAAGAATCTGTAGTAGTATCAAAAGCAGCATCTTTCAGGAGGAATATTCACTCTGGGACAGGAAAGACATGTCTGAAGACACTCAGGACAGCGGTGGGATAAGAGCCTAACTGTCGCCTGCCATACGGCCCAATAACCATCATTGACGATCTGGGACGCTATCCCATTTCACGTCAGGACCCCTTTGGCTGTTGTCCACGGCACCCTTACACCACAGCGATACGTCTACGATAGTCTACAACCCGTTCTGTTCCCCTTCATGGCAAACCATCCTTCACTTACATTTCAGCAAGATAATGACTTCCCCCACACTACGGGAGTTTCTACCGTTCGTGATTGACCACCAAGGTCGCCGGATTTCTCCAGAATTGAGAACATCTGAAGCATTACGGACAGGACCCTCCAATCAGCTCAGAATTTTGACGATCTTACTCGCCGATTGGCACAATATCCCTCAGGAGGAAATCCAGTAACTCTGTCAGTCTAGGCCGTCAGGCCCAGAGCTTGACCAACGCGTTACAGACTTCCTCAATTTGAGAAGCTTTTTCTCTTGAATAAATCATCTAGTTTTTTTTCCTGAAATTGTAATCATTTGTTTGACTGCACATGCAGACCAATTTCCGTCCCATTCGGATAATTTCTTCGTGGTGCGTCATTCCTTTATTTTTATTTGTTTCTCAGAGTGTAGTACTAGGAGTAGTAAAAAATTATTGTATACTGGCAGCCTTGTTTTACAGGATGACCGAAAAAGCAAGAATGCAGCCTTTAAAAGACTCTTTAGTGGTAGCTAACACAAGATCTTTCAGGACGTATACTAAATATTAGGGTAGATTGTAGTACATATTAAGTCTAATGAAACATTCAGAACTACATGGGTCGAATTTTTATTGGCTACAGGTATACAACGTTTGAAATGTAATCCAAACAATTACTTATAAAAGGTATTAAGTAAATGCAAATGATTAATTTCCAACTTTCATAACTCCCGCGTCCAACTTCAGTGCACATTCGTGTTGCTCTTTTGAGGCCATCTTGGCGTCCTTTTTAGAGGCTAGCATTATTCGTAATACGATCAATTTGTCTCATCCTCACAAGTAAACATCTGATGGGATAAGGTCGGGCGATCTTGGCGCCCATTGGAAGGCCACCATTTCTGCCAGTCCATGTGCCGGGTCTTGTTACGTTTAGATTATGTGTCACCTGATGACTAGAATATTCAGGCACCCGTCATGCTGGAAGACGATATCCATTTCTATACTCAAAGAAACCTCTTCAAATAACGCGGGAAGCTCATTTTCAAGGAATTCCGGATAATGGGGTCGTATAATACGATCCGATAACACAAAGGGCCCCATCAGCTGACGGTCTATCACACGATATCACACATTTACATTCGTTCTTGAAAATGTCTCTCTACAAAGACAAGTGTGTTTTCGTTGACAATTGGTCTACACTGAAGTGACAAAACTCATGGGATGCGACATGCACATACGAGGGTGGGAACTTAAATAGTGGCAACTAGTTATTCACAACCTATACAGAAGAGTTACATGATTGCCCCTGTAACAGTCTTCCAAAGTAGTCACCAGCGTTGTGTAGAACCCGTTGCCAGCGATGTGGAAGGCTCTGCTAACGGTATACGCTGGCAACGGGTTCTGCACAACGGGGTGACTACTTTGAAGGACAGTAACAGGTGCAAACGTAACTCTTTTGTATCCGTTGTGAATAAACAGTTGCCACTATTTAAGTTCCAACCCTCGTATAAAGATGGCGGTAGTATCACGTGCACAAGGTAAAAATGTGCAGTGCATTGACGGAGCTGTCATTTGTTCTCAGGAGATTATTCATGTGAAAAGGTTTCCGTCGTGCTTATGGATACACGACAGGAATTAACTGACTTTGAACGCAGGATGGTACTAACTGGAGGTAGACGAATGGGACGTTCCATTTAAATCGTTAGGGAGTTCAGTATTTCGCGATTAACAGTGTCAAGAGAGTGCCGAGAATACCAAATTTCAGGAATTATCTCTCACCGCGGACAATGCAGTGGCCAATGGCCTTCACTTAATGGTTCAAATGGCTCTGAACACTATGGGAGTTAACATCTGACATCTAGAACTTAGAAATACTTAGACTTAACTAACCTAAGGACATCACACACATCCATGCCCGAGGAAGGATTCGAACCTTCACTTAATGACAGATGGCAGCGACGTTTCTGTAGTTGCTAGTACTGACAGAAAAGTAACACTGTCTGAAATAATCGCATAAATCAATGTGGGACGTACGACGAACGTATCCAGGGGATGATGCGGCGAAATTTGGAGCTAAGTGGCTGTGGCAGCTGACGACCGATGCGAGTGCCTTTGCTAACAGCACAACACCGCCTGCAGCGCCTCACCTGGGCTCGTGTCCACATCGGTTGGACCCTAGACGATTGGAAAACCGTGGCGTGGTCAGAGCAGTCCCGATTTCATTTAGTAAGAGCTGATGCTAGGATTGCAGTGTGGTGCATACCCCATGAAATCATGGAGCCAGGTTGTAAACAAGGCACTGTGCAAACTTGTGATGGCTCCATAATGGTGTGGACTGTGATTACATGGACTACATGGAATGAACTGAGTCCTCTGGATGTACGGTTACTCGAAGACTATTTGCAGTCTTTTGGGGGCCTTCATGCTTCCAGACAACGGTGGTATTTTTATAGCTGACAATGTGACATTTCACTGGGCCACAGTTGTTTGCGACTGGTTTGAAGAACAATCTGGACAGTTCGTGCTAATGCTTCGGCCACCCAGCTCGCCCGACATGAATCCGATCGAATATTTATGGGACATAATCGAAAGATTAGTTCGTGCAGAAATTCCTGCACAGTCAACACTCTCGCAATTATGGACGACTATAGAGGCAGCATGGCTCATTATTTCTGCACGGGTCCTGCAACGACTTGTTGAGTCTTGCCATGTCGAGTTGCTGCCCTACTCCGGGCAACAGGACGTCCGACACGATATTAGGAGGTATTCCATGAATCTTGTCACCTCAGTGTAAGTTACTAGTGTTAATGATATCGCCACGATTGAAAATGGCTTCATCAGCAGACAATAGTACTGACATTACTAGCCAGAGCTGAAATTACAATCGTCTGTTTTCGTCTACTTCTGGAAGGTGTTGAATTCGCTGCAAATGATAAGGCTGGTGGCTGTGCATACGTAACGTTCTCCATGTTTGGTATGTTGTACACTGATACATGTTGAGATTCTATGTGCGATTGTTGAATGACTACGTTCTGCTAACTGAATAGTGTCTTCTACTTCATTTACACTCTGTGCTTTTGCACGTTCACATGTAATATGCACGAGAAAACAGTCTTGAATATGATATACTGCGGTTGGGATTTTGTCCACCGTATTCTCTAAAAGCAGCATTATGCTAACCATACACAAATACCGTACAAGCACACTCAAAATTTGTAAAGCGTGCTTAAACAAAACAGGAGAATTGGCCAAAGAATCACAATAACAGTTGAAAAACTCAGTTAGATGAAGCTCAAGCTCAACTTCACACCTTTAACTTCAAAACAAAAGTGACAATTCATAAAGAAACCCGTAGTAGCTGGAGTACCAACACGAGAAATCAAAAGTAACCATTGTACTTCTGTAACCAATGAATATTGGACACATATTAGCCGGCCGCTGTGACCGAGCGGTTCTAGGCGCTTTAGTCTGGAACCACGCGACCGCTACGGTCGCAGGTTCGAATCCTGCCTCGGGCATGGTTGTGTGTGATGTCCTTAGATTAGTTAGGTTTAAGTAGTTCTAAGGTCTAGGGGACTGATGACCTCAGATGTTAAGTCCCATAGCGCTCAGAGCCATTGGAACCATTTGAACACTTGTTAAATGGAGTGTTTTATTTGCATTATTCTATTGTATCACCTCCTAAAATATTTACTATTCCTCCTAAAATGCCGCGTATTTGTGCTGAACGAATCAAAATGTTTCTGAAAAGTATGTCTGTAACACATAAATGGGCGAAAGTTAATAGCGAACAGGTAGGAAAAGATACGGAAAGCGTATAAAAATTAGTATAGACGAAGACTATCAAAACTCAAGAGTTCGAAACGAAGAGGCGCTAGAAAAAGTAAAGGAGAGAATAATTCTATTGAGAACTATCTCCATGTGAAGAGTCTGATTATTGGCGCGTGTGCTAAGGCATAGGTAAATTGTTATTGGAAGGACGAACATGAGTGTCCTGTGTAGTAAGTACTCAGAGATGAAAAGATAGCAATAAATAAGAAATGATGGACCACAGCGCCAAGCCACCAAAAATCAAAATATCGTGACAATAATACGATCCTAACCTGTCGGTTAACCTTTCGTTTACATCACCATTAGTTCTTATGCCACCGGTATCACATGTTTCTGGATAATTTGTGTGGTGTCACCGCCAGACACCACACTTGCTAGGTGGTAGCCTTTAAATCGGCCGCGGTCCGTTAGTATACGTCGGACCCCCGTGTCGCCACTATCAGTGATTGCACACCGAGCGCCGCCACACGGCAGGTCTAGAGAGACTTCCTAGCACTCGCCCCAGTTGTACAACCGACTTTGCTAGCGATGGTTCACTGACAAAATACGCTCTCATTTGCCGAGACGATAGTCAGCATAGCCTTCAGCTACGTCATTTGCTACGACCTAGCAAGGCGCCATTACCAGTTACTATTGATACTGAATCATGTACAGTCAAGAGCGACGCTCATCATTAATGGATTAAAGTTAAGTATTCCACCAGCTACGTCCGTTTTTCTAAAGTCTAATTTCCTCGTCCTGTTCCAGAACTCACGCCAGCCTGCGTGAGCTAAAACGCGTGCCTTTCGGCTTCCTCTCATACCCGGTGTTGGCTCTCCTGCCAACCCACAACAATTTGTTCTTGGAGTTGTTACCAATTTTGTCGAGGAGTAAGCTGAACACTACAAAATTAGTATTGCAATCGTCCGCTCAAACCTTTAAAACTTTGCATCAGTGAATAATATCCGGCCGGGTTGCGTGTTGAAAGCTTCCTCGCCCTCTTTGACCAGACCGCTGGCAAAATTAGTGACTCCTTACACCGGAAGTCTTCGGCTGCGATTTCTGATGATTTTTATTCAAATTTTGAGCAATGGCTGGGATACGTGTTGATGCAAGGCTGTAAGGATCATTTCTAGTGACCCTATCAAAGAAACATTATGGTTGCTTCGGCTTCCATACACGGCAGAGCTAATTCAAAAGAATACGTGCTAATTTTGAAATGTATTTGTGCTCCAATAACACAGGATTAACTGTTATAAGTTTTCTTAAATTATTTCGTTTTTCTATTGTTATTTGCTGGAAGCGATGTGGAGAAATAGTCAGTTCCCACTGTTCCATCCTCTCTCTCTCCAGGTTGCTTTATTGAAGCCACCCATAATTAAATAATTATCTTCCTTTTTCGTTTCCGTTAGATGCGACAGATCTGTTTCATGGAAATTGGTTAAAAGATTCCTCGGTCGGTTAAAGGGATTGTGTGGAACTAGGGTGCTAAATGGATGTTATTTTAGCATTTTCTCTTGAGAATGATTGTCTCTGAGATATAACTCTTATGAACAGAAAAGTGCCAGGAATTTGCCTTTCACCTCTTGCTGACTTGGACGGAAGTGCATTGCAGAGGAAACCGCTGACCTTCCACCTTAGTAACTGAAATACTCGGTTTTGGTGACACAGTGGTGTTTCTTAAGCACGGTTGTTCTCTTTCCTGTTAGCCGACGACTCAAAGGTAAAGATAATCTCAATACATCATAGGCCTGTATTGGAACTCCCTGGCAGATTAAAATTATGTGCGGAATAGAGACTCGAATGTAAGACATTTATTTTTTATGGGTAAGTGCACTACCGTCTGAACTATTCAAAAGATCCTCTTTCAAGGTGCTTAAGTTTTGAAAACTCACGTTTTCACATAGCTGTATTACTCCAGAATTTATTACATACCTGGTTTCAGTTGTTAACAGACTAGTTTTTGGTGTCCGCATACGATAAAAAAAATAAGGCATATGTGTCATCGCAGACATAGTAAATAGCTTATACAACTTACTGAGGACTTACACTTTGAAATCGTAACCAGTTGTGATACAACTCATAATCAGTATAAAGTATCAAACTCAAATACAAAAGTAGGTACGGCGTCCCTTAATTTCGTGACGAAGCACTAGACAGCACTGAATTAACCTCAGTACAGAACACGTCGTCAAAGACGTTGGCCAGTAGGAAGAGATCTTACAACACACCAAAGAGCAGCTATCTATTGTCAAAGCTCAGGAACCCCTCGATACACGACCCATTAATAATAGTGACGCACTGATAATATACAAAGTATAAGTTGAACACATGGAGACAACTGTGGAAACGACTCAGGTCACAGCAGATTACAACATTACATAAATAAAGTAAAATTTTATTTTATGCCACCATCCATAAACAAACGAAAGAATAAGTGGAAATATGTGGACAGAGTTGTCTCAAGATATCATTAAATTTCTCTATTGTCAAAATATTAACAAAATGTTACTTACGGCCATTTGTCATGGAAAAGTAGAAATTGTTGGCGGAACACACATCTTCGCAAACCAACATAGAAGTTTTGTAAAACAATTTCAGAAGCTTCATGTTATCTTAACATAATGCAATCATCATATTTATGTACACAAAACTTTGAATGCATTTCACAGTACTAATAAGTAATCTTACAAAAAATTAAAATACCATGATCGGAGCACACATGCTCTCCTGCTTTGGAAACTGTTTTCAAACGAATTTATGCTATAGAATTGCCTGTGCTCTGTAGGCATTCGTATACAATGGTAAGGATAGGTGGGCTACAGACTGGTGCGGCATCTGTTGGCATAGGAAAGTTGTACAGGAGCAGAAATAATCAGCGAAAAAGTTAACACAACAAACAGAAGATTTACTTAACTTTTATTTCTCCAGGTGGACGAAGACACTGCAGTTAATACAGCAAGAGAATGAGTCAAACTGTTGCACTATCAAGCAGGATGAGACTGAACAAAGGCGCGAACTATAGTGTTGAAGCGTAGTGGTTCCGAGCGCGAGTGGGCTGAGTTGGTGCCGCCCGCCGTCTTATATCGCGGTGGCAGAGGACGCTCTAAGTACTGAGTTGCAGGAGATGTGACTCAGCGGGCGCGCGCTATTGGTCCGCCAGATCCCGCGCGAACGCTGTCGATGTCACACGGAAATTTGCCATTCCGCTGCTATGACGCTCGAGGGGTGGTATCGATACATGATACCACAACATAATGTGATTAACTGGTTTATTAATTACATCCAATGCAGTGATTTCTGTTGCTGTCTGCATTATCATGCAGGTGTTCATTACCGATTCGTCTACCTTTTAGAAGCAATCTCTCACTCGAAGGCAAGAGGGTGCCCCAAACAAGTCAACTCGGCCTTCCTCCTTTGACAAGGCCGTTGGCAGAATGACGGTGACTCCTCATATTGGGAGTCTTCGGGAGCCATTTCTAATTTAGATTTTAAGCAGTGGCTGGGATCGAACCATCGACCTAGGAGGTTTTCGGTATTAGCCAGAGACATTATTCTCAGTCCAACCTACAAAAACAAAGGGTGTTCGATTGGTGGCCTTGCCAGAAAGTTCTCCTGCTCTCTCACCCATTGAAAACATCTGGTCATGGGCTACCGAGATAATGGCATGCCACAACTTTCCAGCCGCTACGAGTTATGATCTGAGACATGAGTTGGAGCACTGTGGAATGAAGTAGCCGTGTCTGACACCTCAGTTCAATTCGTTGCTCATCCAGATTAGATCCATTTCAGTCACTAAGGGTGACAACCCTGTGAACAAAATTTCTCGCCCATCATATAACGAATTCATGCATAAATTTAATCATCTATTCTACCTGTTATACTGTAAACGCACAATAAATAAAATTTTGTTATTTTCTATTATTCTTGTTATTGCATTGTTCATGGCCAGCAGTTTATTTCCAGCTATTGCGTATTTGTGCCATATACTTACATATCTGTTATGCTTCGTGGTAGAGCTACATGTTCACTACAACGCCGATGCACAGAGTAAGCGATCCCAGATTTGAAGGTAGTTTCTGTTCCCGAAAGAACAGATACCACTGATGACCGCGCAGCTTCTCTAGAATGAAATGATAATTAAATCGACACCCTAGCTGCAAATAGGCTTTGATATATATCATTGGGGACAAGCTGAAAATCACATGTTGAAATGACATTTTCAACTTGTCCCAAATGATGTATATCAACGCCTGGTTGCAGCTAGGGTGTCGATTTAATTATCATTTCATTCTAGAGAAGCTGCGCGGTCATCAGTGGTATCTGTTCTTTCGGGAACAGATACTACCTACATGGCATGCCCCAACTTGTACGGGACTCGGTAGATTAGCCTGCCACGAGTAATTAGTGTGATGGGCAACCATCTATTAGGCGCACTACGAATGTAGTGGTATGGACATGTTGGGAAATGTGGGTCTCACGGGGAGCGTGCAAGGGATAAGTCCCTGCAGGCGCACTATCCTCTGTGCCCTCGGTGGCTCAGATGGATAGAGCGTCTGCCATGTAAGCAGGAGATCCCGATCTCGAATCCCGGTTGGTGCACGCATTTTCAACATGTCCCCAATGATGTACATCAACGCCTGTTTGCAGCTAGGGCGTCGATTTAATTATCAGACCTCAGATTTGTCAGCAAAGTAGTCGACACACTAATTTTGAAGTGAAAGACCAGGGTTAATGAACTAACGACTGGCGTACTGTAACTAACGCACATTTTTTCTGAAAGCAGGTTGGTTTTATTCAGGATTCAAAAAAGCAATGTTATTGTCCTCTCTTTTGGCTACAAAACCTCATTTTTCAACATAATCGCCGTGCAAGGTGATGGCCTTACGCCATCTTACCGGGAGGGCCTGTATGCCTGCATGGTACCACTCTACAGGTCGACGTCGTGCTGCATCAAGAACTACCCCATCATGTACGTCCTTCTTCCCGTGAGGTGCACCCTTCATTGGGCCGAACAGATGGAACCTAAAGGTGCAAGATACGGGCTGTAAAGTGACTGAGGAAGAACAGCCCAATGAAGTTTTGTGAGCTGCTCTTGGATGCGCATACTGCTGTGAGGCCTTGCGTTATCATGGAGAAGTTTGTTTGTACTTTCGTGGCGACGAACACGTTGAACTCGTTTCTTCAGTTTCCTAAGGGTAGCACAACACAGTTCAGAGCACCACATGGGAGGACATCAAACGGAATAACCACTCCTGAGCCCCAGAAGACCCTCGCCATGGCTTTACCGGCTAACGCTGCGGCTTTGAACTTTTTTCTTCGGAGGAGAGGTGATGTGGCGCCACTTCACGGACAGTCGTTCAGTTTCCGATTCGAAGTGATGAACCCATGTTTCATCGCCTGAGACGATGTTCGACAAAAATTTGTCACGATTAGCCTCGTAGCGCTCAGGCAGCTCCGCACACATGGCCCTTCGCTGCTCTATATGGTCTTCTGCTAGGCAGCGAGGAACCCAGCAACCACCACCTTTGAGTACCCCAACTGGTGGATGAGTGTGTCAGCACTACCAACACAGAAGTTCAGTTATGTGGCGAGGTATTTGACTGTGATGCGTCGATCACCTCGAATGAGAGTGTCCGCACGTTCCAACATCGTAGAGTCACAGCTGTGTCCAATCGTTCGGCACGTGGGAGATCGGACAGGTTTGCGCGATCATGTTGCGCTTTCCCCAAAGACTCGCCGTGCTGTTGCTCACTGCCAGGTCTCCGTAAGCATTCTGCAGACGCCTATGAATATCAGCATTGCTCTACTTTTCCGTCAAAACAAACTAAGTGACAGCTCTCTGCTTGGAACGCAGATGCCATTTTGAAGGCTACGTATTGCGACGCCACCTATCAGAACTTCGTGGAACCATACGGGCTGAAGCGTGGATATCCCACGATGTCTCACCACAAATTCCGTATCTTTTCAACCGAAACTGGCCTAGAAAAAAGTATTAGTCGTTGAACGCAACTCGTAGTAAACCAACTGGTAAAGTGGTTCCCTAATTTTACCCGATAATACAATACTGGGCGTTAAAATTGCTACACCACGAAGATCACGTGCTACAGACGAGAATTTAAACTGACAGGAAGAAGGTGCTGTGATATGCAAATGATTAGCTTTTCAGAGCATTCACACAAGGTTGGCGCCGGTGGCGACACCTACAACGTGCTGACATGAGGAAAGTTTCCAACCGGTTTCTCATACACAAATAGCAGTTGATCGGCGTTGCCTGGTGAAACGTTGTTGTGATGCCTCGTGTAAGGAGGAGAGATGCGTACCATCACGTTTCCGACTTTGATAAAGGTCGGATTGTAGCCTATCGCGATTGCGGTTTATCCTATCGCGACATTACTGCTCGCATTGGTCGAGATCCAATGATTGTTATCAGAATATGGAATCGATGGGTTCAGGAGGGTAATACGGAACGCCGTGCTGGGTCCCAACGGCCGCGTATCACTAGCAGTCGAGATGACGGGCATCATATTCGCATGGCTGTAATGGATCGTGCAGCCACGTCTCGATCCCTGAGTCTACAGATGGGGACGTTTGCAAAACAACAACCATCTGCACGAACAGTTCGACGACGTTTGCAGCTGCGTGGACTATCAGCTCGGAGACCGTGGCTGCCGTTACCCTTTACACTGCATCACAGACAGGAGCTCCTGCGATGGTGTACTCAACGATGAACCTGGGTGTACGAATGGCAAAAAGTCAATTTTTCGGATGAATCCATGTTCTGTTTACAGCATCATGATGGTGGCATCCGTGTTTGGCGACATCGCGGTGGACGCACATTGGAAGCGTGTATTCGCCATCGCCATACTGGCGTATTACCCGGCGTTATGGTATGGGGTAGCATTGGTTACACGTCTCGGTCACCGCTTGTTCGCATTGACGGCACTCTGAACAGTGGATCTTACATTTCAGATGTGTTACGACACGTGGCCCTACCCTTCATTCGATCCCTGCGAAACCTTACATTTCAGCAGGATAATGCACGACCGCATGTTGCAGGTCCTGTACGGGCCTTTCTGGAAACAGAAAATGTTCGACTGCTACCCTGGCCAGCACATTCTTCAGATCTCTCACCAATTGAAAACCTCTGGTCAATGGTCGCCGAGCAACTGGCTCGTCACAATACTCCAGTCACTACTCTTGATGAACTGTGGTATCGTGTTGAAGTTGCATGGACAGCTGTACCTGTACACGCCATCCATGCTCTGTTTGACTCAATGCCTAGGCGTATCAAGGCCGTTATTACGACCAGAGGTGGTTGTTCTTGGTACTGATTTCTCAGGATCTATGCACCCAAATTGCGTGAAAATGTAATCACATGTCAGTTCTAGTATAATATATCTGTCCAACGAATACCCGTTTATCATCTCCTTTTCTTCTTGGTGCAGCAATTTTAGTGGCCAGTAGTCTATCTGTCAGAGAAGCAACACACTGCATCTACCACGCCAACAGCTCGCAAACTTGAATGTGCTAATGGTGACCTCTCTGTCTCACAGCAGGAGCTACGACATGGGCTACGAATACGGTAGGGGCCAACGTGATGGCTACGAAGAAGGCCGCGAGCGCTTCAACACGAACCGCAGGGACCGTGGCAACGGCGTCGGAAGGGGATGACGCAGCAACTACGAAGGCGTGTTCAAAAGTAAACACCTCGGAATTTTTTATGTGAAAACTCTTAAAGCTTTTTAAATAAAACAAACGTTTTTAACATTCTACATCCTTATTCTTCTTATCTATGTACACTACCGGCCATTTAAATTGCTGCACCAAGAAGAAATGTAGATAATAAACGGGCGTTCATTGGACAAATATACTAGAACTGACATGTGATTACATTTTCACGCAATTTGGGTGCATAGATCCTGAGAAATCAGTACCCAGAACAACCACCTCTGGCCGTAAGAAACGCCTTGATACGCCTGGCATTGAGTCAAACAAAGCTTGGATGATGTGTACAGGTACAGCTGCCCATGCAGCTTCAACACGATACCACAGTTCATCAAGAGTAGTGACTGGCGTATTGTGACGAGCCAGTAGTTAGGCCACCATTGAGCAGACGTTTTCAGTTGGTGAGAGATCTGGAGAACGTGCTGGCCAGGGCAGCAGTCGAACATTTTCTGTATCCAGAAAGGCCCGTACAGGACCTGCAACATGCGGTAGTGCATTATCCTGCTGAAATGTAGGGTTTCGCAGGGATCGAATGAAGGGTAGAGCCACGGGTCGTAACACATCTGAAATGTAACATCCACTGCTCAAAGTGACGTCAATGCAAACAAGAGGTGACCGAGACGTGTAACCAATGGCACCCTATACCATCAAGCCGGGTGATGCGCCAGTATGGCGAAGACGAATACACGCTTCCAATGTGCGTTCACCGCGATGTCGCCAAACACGGATGCGACCATCATGATGCTGTAATCAGAACATGGATTCATCCGAAAAAATTACGTTTTGTTATTCGTGCACCCAGGTTCGCCGTTGAGTACACCACCACAGGCGCTCCTGTCTGTGATGCAGCGTCAAGCCTAACCGCAACCATGGTCTCCGAGCTGATAGTCCATGCTGCTGCAAACGTCGTCGAACTGTTCCCGCAGATGGTTGTTGTCTTGCAAACGCCCCATCTGTTTACTCAGGGATCGAGACGTGGCTGCACGATCCGTTACAGCCATGCGGATAAGATACCTGTCATCTCGACTGCTAGTGATACGAGGCCGTTGGGATCCAGCACGGCGTTCCGTATTACCCTCCTGACTCCACCGATTCCATATTCTGCTAACAGTCATTGGATCGCGACCAACGCGAGCAGCAATGTCGCGATACAATAAACCGCAATCGCGATAGCCTACAATCCGATCCTTATCAACGTCGGAAACGTGATGGTACGCGTTTCTCCTCCTTACACGAGGCAACACAACAACGTTTCACCAGGCGACGCTGGTCAACTGGTGTTTGTGTATGAGAAATCGGCCGGAAACTTTCCTCATGTCAGCACGTTGTAGATGTCGCCACCGGCGCCAGCGTTATGTGAATGCTCTGGAAAGCTCATCATTTGCATATCACAGCATCTTCTTCCTGTCGGTTAAATTTCGAATTCCAAAATCGATTACAGCACGCTGTTTCTCACGCACCGACATAGTTACGGAACACACCGCGACGTGAGACACTACACTTCGGAGCCCTCTAGCAGCGGAGGGTGCGTATATGTAGACGTGAACAATAAATATGTAGAAACTAATAACGTTTATTTTATTTAGAAAGCTTTAAGAGTTTCCATCCAAAAAGTTAAAAGTCATTACTTTACAGTACGCCATCGTACCTGCTGTGGCATCAACATGTGACAAGGACTGCCTCTACCACTGCTGACCTGCACTAGAGAAACTCTCCAGTTTAAAAACAGACATTAATAATAATTTGTTGTATTGGTTATATTTTTCACTGAATATTTTGTCCCAAGTTTCCATTATAAAGTGATATTAATATTGTGTTGGCAGAAGAGCCAACACGGTGTTGCTAGAGGAGGCCGAAATGCATGCTTTTAAGCTCACGCAGGCTGTCGTGAGGTCTGGAAAATGACAATGTAATTAATATAGCCAATAAGGTACGTTGCTGCTGGAATACTTAACTTTAATCCATAATGGGTGTACATCGCTCTTGACGGTATATGTTTTACAATCTCAATATAAACTGGTAATGGCGCCTTGCTAGGTCGTAGCAAATGACGTAGCTGAAGGCTATGCTAACTATCGTCTCGGCAAATGAGAGCGTAGTTGTCGGTGTAGCATCGCTAGCAAAGTCGTCTGTACAACTGGGACGAGTGCTAGGACGTCTCATTAGACCTGCCGTGTGGCGGCGCTCGGACTGCAATCACTGACAGTGGCGACACGCAGGTCCGACGTATACTAGCGGACCGCGGCCGATATAAAGGCTACCACCTAGCAAGTGTGGTGTCTGGCGGTGACACCACAATTAATACATTATGTGACGTCTGAAACGTCCCCTTAGAAAAAATGTATGAATGACTGTGGTGATAAACCTCTTACATTATTTTATTTTCAAACAGCTGAGCAGAACTGAACGTACTCAGACATTTCGCTCTTTACCTATTCTGATCAACACTAAACTGACACACAATATTTTTAGCGCAACGCAGTCTGACTTTCGAAAATCCCTACAAAGGAATGGCCTGACTAACAATAACCTATACCTTTCATGAATCACTTACCTCACAAAAATCTTTGTTACTCGTCCTACTGCAATATAGCGAGCGCGACTACTGCCAGCTGAATAAAAGATTCAAACTACTGAAGGGACTAACTACTGATAGGCATAGTTAGCAAATGAAAGATTTTCACAAAGAACAAACAATGTATTTACCTTAATAATGTTCCAAAGTCATCATATATATGTCAGTTCATGATATCCAATATCACAAATTTACTCTTTCTGATGGACACACGTCCAGATCGTCCGCTATCAAAATTCTGCAATTTCTCTCCCCACATCCACTACTGTTGGCGGCTCACCTCCAACTGCGCAACATTACGCGCTGTTCACATCCAACTGCCCAACACTACAATAGACAATATTTCAACAATGCCAACCAGCCACAGACTGCACACAGCACAGCCAGTGATTTTCATACAGAGCGCTAGATGACGTTACCAACATAAAAACCTAAACAGCCTACTTACACGTCTCTCAACTACATAGGTGAAAAGTGTGACATAAACTCCTTTCACACTAACGTAAGTGAATATTGCAATGCCTGGAAAAAATGGCTCGAATCCATACAAATGAGGAGAATCTATAGAGAATTGTACCACCAATACGTTATTAAGGTGGCAGAGGAATGATTTACACATTGGCCCAACAACGCCCTCTCTTGTGTGGACGAAAAAGTCAGTCTTATGCCGAGCCCGGCCAGTGAACAGATCTCGAAGTGCAAACGTAGAAATAAACCTATTTTGCCTGAGTTATGTCGGAAAGAGGCTCTCCGAGCACTACGGGACTTAACTTCTGAGGTCATCAGTCCCCTAGAACTTAGACCTACTTAAACCTAACTAACCTAAGGACATCACACACATCCATGCCCGAGGCAGGATTCGAACCTGCGACCGTAGAGGTCGCGCGGTTCCAGACTGTAGCGCCTAGAACCGCTCGGCCACCCCGGTCGGCTATGTCGGAAAGAGCACAATATTCTCACGTGAGTGAATTCGCACAGGACAGTATCCCTTCCAGAAAATTAACCTATTATACAGAGCAATTCAAAGGAAATATAGTATATAATAATTATTTGACAGCGATAACAATTACTTAATGTGAAAATAGTTCAAAAGATGTACATACCTTATAGGTGAGCTACGTGACTCCGCTCCAGATATATGGAAAAATAGCATTGTCTTTGTGCATATTTCATAAATAATGTATTTCAAGTCACGTCATGTAGAAAGTGAATTTGTTTGGTTATTGTAAGTATGTTTTATTTAATTTATGACAAGTTCACAGACTTGTAAGATGGCAGGTAATGCGCAAAGCGTATGTCAGTCGTGACGCCGTTACTATTTACAGTTCATATAGGCAAACTGGTTGTTCTAATATTTACTGCCTCAGTTTTGTGAGTTCATCGTCACTGATGACCATTTGTTCGCGGCAGGGAGAGGATTCTGTCATTTTGTGTTTGTTGAGAAACTTTTTGGCGGTATCGTAGCAAAAACTGCTTGGCAGGTACAGCTTTCAAAGCATAACAGAACTGCGGCAGATTAGTTTTGTGCATCCTACTGCAAGTAATTTTCTCTTGCGCATACGTAGTGTCAGAGCGAAAGTAAAAATTTACGTTCGTGACAGCACTGTGAATTCTGATCGTAGCATTTGTTTTGTTGTGCAACTGTTGTAACGAATATATACTAAGAAGCTTGAGGACACTGGGTCTCTACAATACATTAAGTTTTTGCCAGAGTTGTCTGTGCTTTATTTATGGGCGTATGAACATCCCCAGTCTGTTATTTAAACAGCATATTCGTTCACAGAGTTTATATGCTGGTGTGTAATGTGCTGATAGCTGTCCTGCAGGTGGAATATGGGTAAGTTTGACATGTGGAGAATGTGCGACTGGACTTTGAAGACGCAGAAACCAAAAGATATGTCTGCTATTCAGTAGATCGACACACCGCTGTTAAACTACCGTTTCCTGATACGGGCAGTTTACGTGTTGTAGAATAATGGAACATGTTTTGTGTTCTCGTATTATGACGTTCTTAGATAATACAAATCTCCTTCATCATAACCAACATGGATTCCGCAAACAGAGATCATGTGAAACTCAGCTCGCCCTATTTGCCCAAGAAATTCACAGTGCCGTAGACACTGGCGAGCAGATTGATGCCGTATTCCTGGACTTCAGGAAGGCATTTGATACGGTTCCGCACTTACGTTTAGTGAAAAAAATACGAGCTTACGGAATATCGGACCAGGTTTGTGATTGGATTCAGGATTTCCTAGAAGAAAGAACACAACATGTCATTCTTAACGGTTCAAAATCTGCAGATGTAGAGGTAATTTCGGGAGTACCGCAAGGAAGCGTGATAGGACCTTTATTGTTGACAATATACATAAATGACTTAGTTGACAACATCGGTAGCTCCGTGAGGCTATTTGCAGATGACACGGTTGTCTACAAGAAAGTAGCAACATCAGAAGACTCGTACGTACTCCAGGAAGACCTGCAGAGGATTAATGCATGGTGCGACAGCTGGCAGCTTTCCCTAAACGTAGATAAATGTAATATAATGCGCATACATAGGGGCAGAAATCCATTCCAGTACGATTATGCCATAGGTGGTAAATCATTGGAAGCGGTAACGACCGTAAAATACTTAGGAGTTACTATCCGGAGCGATCTGAAGTGGAATGATCACATAAAACAAATAGTGGGAAAAGCAGGCGCCAGGTTGAGATTCATAGGAAGAATTCTAAGAAAATGTGACTCATCGACGAAAGAAGTAGCTTACAAAACGCTTGTTCGTCCGATTCTTGAGTATTGCTCATCAGTATGGGACCCTTACCAGGTTGGATTAATAGAAGAGATAGACATGATCCAGCGAAAAGCAGCGCGATTCGTCATGGGGACATTTAGCCAGCGCGAGAGCGTTACGGAGATGCTGAACAAGCTCCAGTGGCGGACACTTCAAGAAAGGCGTTACGCAATACGGAGAGGTTTATTATCGAAATTACGAGAGAGCACATTCCGGGAAGAGATGGGCAACATATTACTACCGCCCACATATATCTCGCGTAATGATCACAACGAAAAGATCCGAGAAATTAGAGCAAATACGGAGACTTACAAGCAGTCGTTCTTCCCACGCACAATTCGTGAATGGAACAGGGAAGGGGGGATCAGATAGTGGTACAATAAGTACCCTCCGCCACACACCGTAAGGTGGCTCGCGGAGTATAGATGTAGATGTAGATGTACGTTGTTGGTTAATCTTTGGACCACCGTTATTTTCTCTCATAGCAAGCCGACGTCTTTTGTTTCCTTTGACAAGTTAGCGGTGACAAAACTCAAGCAAAATACGAGAGGTTCAAATGGTTCAAATGGCTCTGAGCACTATGGGACTCAACTGCTGTGGTCATAAGTCCCCTAGAACTTAGAACTACTTAAACCTAACTAACCTAAGGACAGCACACAACACCCAGCCATCACGAGGCAGAGAAAATCCCTGACCCCGCCGGGAATCGAACCCGGGAACCCCGGCGTGGGAAGCGAGAACGCTACCGCACGACCACGAGATGCGGGCAAAATACGAGAGGTATAAGGGAAAAACGTTACAACTGTACTTCTCCAGAACTAACTTAAATTTTTTACATTGCAACGAAACGTCCTACCATTTTTCCGTAGTTTCAGAGCTTCTGAGTTGTGAGTAAAATATGGCACAGTGATCACTGTGATTTATACAAAGTCAGATTTTCTGGAGCAGCGATATGTGAAAATTGTAACTGAAAATTGAGAAGATATTGTTGGAAAAGTTTGAGCTTTTAAAGCAGCTTCACAGATTCTCTAGGTCGAAAACGGTTTTATACATTGTACTTCCAGTCAAAAAGCGGTCACCAATCACTTTTAATGACCTTCGACCAGGACAACAGCAGATTTCGGTCAGTGTCGCAAACTGTTTTGTGTGCAACGACGGAACAGGTGTCTGCGTTCTAGAAGAGCTAAACTATATTTTAATATTAGATTTATACACGGCAACAAATTTATAAGACGGCATACGGGAAGTTTACGATAATGCGTTTCCTGCTGACTTTACCAAATTTTCCACATGTGGGAAACCTTTTTCTTATTGAATTTAGGTGAACGTATTTTGCTAACGAAATCTTAAGGATACGTCATATTTTTACCTGCTCCAGACCGGGACTCTGTCAGAGATGTCCTGCACGAGATACTTAGAGTTACATGTAAAAGCCGGCCGTGTTGGCCGAGCGGTTCTAGGTGCTTCGGTCTGGAACCGCGCGACCGCTACGGTCGCAGGTTCGAATCCTGCCTCGGGCATGGATGTGTGCGATGTCCTTAGGTTAGTTAGGTTTAACTAGTTCTAAGTTCTAGGGGACTGATGACCTCAGATTTTAAGTCCCATAGTGCTCAGAGCCATTTGAATTTTTACATGTAAAGCCTCGTAATCCTCCGCTCACTCGCGCATCAAGAGCTAAGCGATAGCCCATTGGGTTTCATTGCGAGAAAAAGATCGCTAGTTTATAATTAACCTGTTATACCTTTTTCTTAACAGACATTGCATCTATTTATAACATAATAAAAAAATGTATGTCAGTTAATTGACATGAGGAAATATCGACTTGGAAGGAAAAAGAAAAGCGATACAAAATACATCACTTCGAAGGTCCACTGCTGCCTGCTTCCACGCTGCTCTCGAGACCACGGCATTCGGGGTCTGGTTTCCATGGTGACCTTCAACCAATTCCCAGCCTCCGCTGACGACAGTAGCCGACATTTTGGCCGGCAAAGCCGATAACAAAAACGCCGCTCCTCTCCTTGCCGTGGCGTTGAGCTCTGGCATGTCGGATGGCATGAACACTGATGGGGCAAACTGCTTGGCGGGCAGGAATTTTAGGGTAGAACAAGAGCACATTGTAGAACAATCTCCAATTTTTTCCCAGTAAAACACATTGATGTGAAAGGGACAGAAGATGTCCTGGTGATCCCATTATGCGATGGCGGCCATTTCATACACATGTATCTAGACAACCACAACAGCTACCAATGCACAATCTCTACAGTGCACAAGTGGAAAGCAGGGAAAGCACAAGACCCAAACCCATCGTTGGTGAAAATACATGTTTAAAGTCGGTGGTAAGCATAAAACACTGTCCAAAATCGTACTAAATGCTTGCACTGAAAATAATGTTGAACCGTTCAGGAGAACACCCGAAGTGTAAATGGTCGCGAAAACATATCTCAGCTCTTAGCAATAAATAATCCTGAGGAATTAGGGAGTAACATGACATTTATAGGAATTAGTGACCAAAAGGTCCATGTAGAGCGACTCAATGCCGTAACACCTAACGAAAAATAAATGTAAAATTAATCTATTTCAAAAGCAGATAAAAGATCACTTTACGCCCCCTAAGACATAGTCTCCACTCCGCGCAAACTAACTATGTAAGCGTAGATTAGATATGGCTTCCTCCCCCTCCCCCCCCCCCCCTCATCGACCATGGTACACATAACACGCCAGGACACCCTTGCAGAAGCAACGAAAAAGTCATGCCAGGTTTAAAAATACCCAAAATCTCCAAGATTGGCAATGTTTTACTCAAGTTTAAAACTTGGTGCATACTTTAATGAGTAGTAATGCATACTTTTAGTAGTTTCCATAACGGTACTTTCTCGTAATCCGGCAGCAAATCTACATTGATTCTGGTCGTATGTAAAGTACACCAGTGGCACGATATCTTTCACTGTGCTATAGTAACGGTAATGTTACCGATGACAGAGCCATTAAAGCGGAGTTGCTACGCATGGATTTCCGAAATCATCGAAGAAGAAGAAGTAAATATTCCAGAATTCCAATCGAGACCAGATGCCAACATGTGGAGGAAGGAAGGAAGATAGGGTTTAACGTCATCATCTTCTTGTATGAGATGAAATGTTATCACAATTAATCAAATTGCATTCAATATTCAAGGTTGCAGCTTACAACAGTGCCGCTAATTACAATTCCACTGTGATCCTACCCTCTGCAATTCTCAATCACAAGTAGTCCGTCCATTGTACACGTAATGTTCTACATTATTTCCACAGAGTTTTTATATCACGAGTCAGAGATAATCTCTCTCTCACTATCGTGAAGAGTCCTTGACTCATGAAACTCACTTGGTCGGTTATTCACTAACGTGTTCATCTGCAATTGACCCAAATTTAGTAACTTCACCAAATTTATACAAAATTTCTCAGAGGACAACCATGGAAAACCAAGGAACATAGACCCGCGACCTCGACCTGTTCGCGTTATGTAGACAAAAATTAGTAACTTAACCAATTCTGTACAAAATTTCTCAGAGGGAAACCATGGAAAACCAAGGAATATAAACCCGCAACCTTGACCTGTTCGTTACGTAGATAAATTGAATATTAAAATTTTGAAAATTACACACAGAAAATAGAAAACTAAAATAGCATGTACAAATCACCTTGAATGTTTCTTTCGTATACTGGTTGAATGTTAAGATTACTAACAGGAAGTAAACAACAATGCGCGTGTTTAAAACGATTCAGTGAACAAGAATAACATTCTCTTGACTTGAATAGACGGATTCGACGGAGTTTGATGATGCTGATTGAATTTGTTGGCAGATGGAGGCTGACTGGAACTGTTGGAGGTTGATGTAGGACGAATCTTGCGGGAATCAGGTTGAAGGAAAGTGGGATAATCTCGAACCTCAAGGCACCACATCGAACTAATAGGACATGGAACAATTTCAAACACTGGTTTAGTCAGAAATCTTTATTTTACACATTGCAAAAGAATGGGTTAGTAGCACATTCCTCCATCGGATCCTTCATGAATTCAGTAGATTCGGAAGAGGTATGATCCACTGCAGTGTCCACTGCATAGCAATCGATTTTATCTATTTTAAATAAATCTTACCGGTCGGTGTGACCGAGCGGTTCTAGGCGCTTCAGTCTGGAGCCGCGCGACCGCTACGGTCGCAGGTTCCAATCCTGCCTCGGGCATGGATGCGTGTGTGATGTTCTGATGACCTCAGATGTTAAGTCCCGTAGTGCTCAGAGCCATTTGAACCAAATAAGTCTTTCTAAAGTAAATTACTGCTCATGAACAGTTCATTACATTCAGGCTCAAACGGCTCTGAGCACTATGGGACTTAACATCTGTGGTCATCAGTCCCCTAGAACTTAGAACTACTTAAATCTAACTAACCTAAGGACATCACACACATCCATGCCCGAGGCAGGATTCGAACCTGCGACCGTAGCAGTCGCGCGGTTCCGGACTGACCGCCTAGAACCGCTAGACCACCGCGGCCGGCATTACATTCAGGTTTTGGGATTATATGAAGTCAGTAGATCATCCAATACTTTTTGTAACTTATACCACATCAATCGACATATACGAATTGTTCGTATCAGCTGATATTCAAGAAAGACCATCCTTCATTTTAGGAATCCTTCTCTCTGTGCCTCGATATCACATTATAATCCTTCGTCGTAAAAAACTGAACGTACTCAGACATTTCTCTCTTTACTTATTCTGATCATCACTAAACTGACACACAATATTTTTAGCGCAACGCAATCTGACTTACAATAATCTCTACAAAAGAATGGCCCTTACTAACAATAACCTATACCTTTCATGAATCACTTACCTCACAAAAACCTTCGTTACTCGAACTACTGCAATACAACGAGCGCCAATACTGCCAGCTAAATAAAAGATTCTAACTACTGAAGGCACTAACTACTGATAGGCATAGTTAGCAAATGAAAGATTTTAATAGAGAACAGACAATGTATTTACCTTAATAGTGTTCAAAAGTCATAACATGTAATATATCCGTTCATGACATCCAGTCTTACAAATTTACTGTCTCTGATGGACACACGTCCAGATCATCTGCTTTCAAAACTCCGCCATCTCCCTACCCACATCCACCACTGCTGGCGGCTCACCTACAACTGCCCAACACTACAATAGCGAATATTCTAACAATGTTAACCAGCCATAGACTGCACACAGCACAGTCAGTGATTTTCATACAGAGCGCTACGTGGCGTTGCCAACATAATAAACCTAAACAGCCCACTTACACCTAAACAGCCTACTTACAGTAAGAATGTTCAAATGTGTGTGAAATCTTATGGGAGTTAACTGCTAAGGTCATCAGTCCCTAAAAGATCCTAAGGACAAACGCTTACACTTATGCCCGAGGGAGGACTCGAACCTCCGCCGGGACCAGCCGCACTCGTCGTAAGATAAGACAGTTTTTTTGTATATCGAAAATGAATATTCCACGAGGAAAATGCTCCAGACGAAGACTATAAATATACTAGCCTTCGCACTACTTCTATGCTTTCATCATACATTTCTCTATTAATCACCTATGGCTTCTCAGATTCTTTTCAGACCACGTCCGAATCTGAATTCACTTTAGAGCAGGTAGTAAATTAATACTTCTTACAATCATGATCATTTGAAATCAAATAAATCACACCAACGTATATAAAGTATTTTACATTCTTGAAAGTAAACTTCGTTAGGGTCAGGAACCATCAAACCAATCCCAATCTACACCTATCTACGAACCAACTTGCAACTACAGTAAGTGGTAAGAATGTAGCAAAATTTAACGTTTCACTATCGATGATTCTGCAAGTCCCTAAAATGTCACTATCATTATAAATCAGAACACCTCGTTCGGGTAAGTTCAGTCAGTTTAGGTAAACTTCCTCTCACACGAAAGAGTAACTTACGGTGCATGAAATTGAGTGAATAAAACACAAGGTCACACCCTAAATCAAAACTTAAGTAATTAAAATTAGAGAACACATAACCACACAAATATATATACACTCTTCCGAAAAATAAAGAATTAAGTTCGTCATCAATAAAAAGAATTAATAAGTTACTTACTAGATAAACACTCTCTAAAGTACTCACTATGCGGTGTGTAGTCTTTAATTAGTAACACTGATCTCACTACGGGTGTGTCATAGTCCAACACTAAACACAATTACTATAAATTTAATCATAGTCCTTCACTCCTTACTGTTCAATTGCTAATCACCTTTAATTTAATCATCATAATCCTATTCACACGGTTAATCATTTCACATGATATTTCGTAATATCGTGGTGGGGGCACAGTCCTGTGATTCGTAAACTTTCTGGATACGCCAATAAATACGCGCCAGGGTTAGGAATCTTCACAATTATGAATGGTCCAATGTATAGTAGTTGCCACTTCCTATTCTTTTTGAAAAGTAATGAGGATCGCTGTTGCACTCGCAGCAGTACCTTCTCGCCGTTCTTGAATGTCTGCATCCATTTGAGTTTCCTGTCATAATACTTTTTACTGATTCTGACCTTCTCGGTGAGATTAACCAGAGCTTGTCTAATTTTCTCCTCCCAAGGTATGTCTTCGAAATTTTATCTTCCCATTCTTTTCTTTTCTTTCTTCTAAACATCAATTCAGCAGGCGTTAAAATGGTTGAGGCGTGAATATGGTTGAAGCGTGAAGCTCTTTGTTCATAATTTCCTCTTATACAGGTTTATTAAGACGCTTGTGAACCGGACAGAAGGTATGACAGTATGTCCTATGTGGCCCGCCCAGTTAGCCGTGCCGTCTAACGCACGGCTTCCCGGGCGGGAAGGCGTGCCGGTCCCCGGAACGAATTCGCCCGGCGGATTAGTGTCGAGGTCCGGTGTGCCGGCCAGCCTGTGGATGGTTTTTAAGGCGGTTTTTCATCTGCCTCGGCGAATATGGGTTGGTTCCCTTATTCCGCCTCAGTTACACTATGTCGGCGATTGCTGCGCAAACCCTTTCTCCGCGTACGCGTACACCATCGTTATTCTACCTCGCAAACAGTCGTCTGGTGTGAGACGTTCCCGAGGGGGTCCACTGGGGACCGAACCGCACAATAACCCTGTGTTCGGTTTGGGGCGGTGCTGGGGTGAATTGACTGCTGTAGCCTGTTGTGGGGTTGTGAACCGCTGAGGGCTACGGCGGGGACGAAGCCTCTCCGTCGTTTCTAGGTCCCCAGTTGAATACAATACAATACAATGTCCTATGTGGCATAACATCGGGATGACACTAATATCCTTTGATAATTTCAAGTTTTTCTTCAATAACAACTGAATGAGATAATAAGAGACTTGATAATTGATGCTTCTGTTCATCAGTGAGGTTCAAAGGTTCCTTCAGTTTCTCGATTACTTGATCTGGAAATGTTCACTGTCTTCGTGGTAAACAAATTTCGGCGTTTATTATTTGTGATGATCAAGCTTATGCGGGCCACACGGCAGTACCTCTCGTACTCCTTCTTTCCGTATTAAGTCAAGCCCCACTAAAGAACCGTCGATTCAAAATTTAGCTTTCCCTGATGAGAAATCTATGCTTCCGTTCCTCTCTCTTATGCTACTAATGCCCAGAATACAGTCCACGATCAACCTTTTCAACAACCAGGAACGCACATGTAAAACCTGTATTTCCCAATTTCTACTTCAATTGTGTCTGCATCCTGGCACTTGTGGATATTGTTCTTAAGACTCCTATAATTCTACAGTGCCAACGGTCTTGACGCAGTGGTAACACCGGTTCCCGTCAGATCACCGAAGTTAAGCGCTGTGGGCTGGGCTACCACTTGGATGGCTGACCATCCGGTCTGCCGAGCGCTGTTGGCAAGCGGGGTGCACTCAGCCCTTGTGAGGCAAACTGAGGAGCTACTTGATTGAGAAGATTCCGGTCTCGGAAACTGACATACTGCCGGGAGAGCGGTGTGCTGACCACATGCCACTCCATAACCGCATCCGGTGACGCCAATGGCATGAGGATGACACGGCGGCCGGTCGGTTCGTTGGGCCTTCAAGGCCTGTTCGGGAGGAGTTTAGTTTTCTAATTCTACAGTTCTCCACTGGCAAAATTATTAGTTTTGCTTTCCGGGATAGCTTCTGGAACAAAGCACTTAAAATCACATTAGCCGAAGCTCCCGGGTATAATGTTACAGTGACTGGAATTTCTTTGGTTGTAGCAAGGATTTCCGAAACTGGCACGAAAGAATTAACCTTGTCACATCGTTAAATATCCTCATACAATTCCTCCGATAGTTCCTTTCCGTCATTATACCGTAGCACCTGAACTGCTGGTCACAGCACCTATTCGAATCCCTGACCGCGTCTCTGCGGCAAGAGTGGGTGACGATTAATTTGCTGTACGAGCGTCATTGCCACAATTTGCTTCGTTTATTAACTCGTAATTATTGGTGTCTGCATGTGTCAATCTCCTGGCATAGACTGCAGTTCATTCTGTTGTTGCTGTTGTGGAAAGTTATTGTCTCAAAACTAGTTAACGGTTGCTGTATATTAGATTTGAGTGGATTTTACCTCCGATCACCTCTAATGAATTTGTTTCTGGCCGGTCGGAAGCTGCTACCATTTTCATTTCCACGGTTGTTCCCCAGGTTATTGTTTGAATTACCATTTGGTACAATGCTTATATTTGCTTTACCCATTCGGTTAGTTCTTTGTGCATTACTACCGCTTCCAAGGCCATTTGGTGTGTGATAGGCACCAGTGTTTCCATTATTATACCCATTATTTGATCCTGACGTGAACTTGAGGTCTTCTTAGATTAGGTCGATCGAATCTAACACACAGACAAAAAATCCTCCAAATTTTCGTCTGACACATTAACTAGCTGATTCCTCACACTGGCCGATAATCTAGCTTTTAATATTCACAATATGTCCTGTGGTGGTAAAGGATCGTCCCAGTAACGATATTTATTAAGATAGTTTTCGAAGTACTTTCTTAACGTCCCTTGCTTGAATGAGAACAGCTCAGGGTAAAATAGTTCTTGCCGCAACCATTGTTGAATTCCATGCGACCAGTATTTTGCTAAGAACGCCTGTTCAAATTCATCGTCAGCCCAACAAGATTCGCATGCGTCGGTTGCCCATAGTGCACCTTCTCCTTGAATATAACCTGATACAAAGCTTATCTTCTACGCATCAGTCCAGTTCCATGGCAAAGTTCCCCTGAAGCTTCGCATGAATACTACGGTATTTACCGTCCTCTTATCGGGATTATATGACTGAAATTGGCGATACTTTAGCATTTTCTCTTCGATATTAGGTGTAGAATACATGAAAGGCTTATTTCAATAGTGGTACAAGTCCATTTTTGTTCATTTTGAGATACAGAGTTAAATGAGCGCTGAAAAATCTGCAGTTGAGATACCATAAATACACTCCTGGAAATGGAAAAAAGAACACATTGACACCGGTGTGTCAGACCCACCATACTTGCTCCGGACACTGCGAGAGGGCTGTACAAGCAATGATCACACGCACGGTACAGCGGACACACCAGGAACCGCGGTGTTGGCCGTCGAATGGCGCTAGCTGCGCAGCATTTGTGCACCGCCGCCGTCAGTGTCAGCCAGTTTGCCGTGGCATACGGAGCTCCATCGCAGTCTTTAACACTGGTAGCATGCCGCGACAGCTTGGACGTGAACCGTATGTGCAGTTGACGGACTTTGAGCGAAGGCGTATAGTGGGCATGCGGGAGGCCGGGTGGACGTACCGCGGAATTGCTCAACACGTGGGGCGTGAGGTCTCCACAGTACATCGATGTTGTCGCCAGTGGTCGGCGGAAGGTGCACGTGCCCGTCGACCTGGGACCGGACCGCAGCGACGCACGGATGCACGCCAAGACCGTAGGATCCTACGCAGTGCCGTAGGGGACCGCACCGCCACTTCCCAGCAAATTAGGGACACTGTTGCTCCTGGGTAATCGGCGAGGACCATTCGCAACCGTCTCCATGAAGCTGGGCTACGGTCCCGCACACCGTTAGGCCGTCTTCCGCTCACGCCCCAACATCGTGCAGCCCGCCTCCAGTGGTGTCGCGACAGGCGTGAATGGAGGGACGAATGGAGACGTGTCGTCTTCAGCGATGAGAGTCGCTTCTGCCTTGGTGCCAATGATGGTCGTATGCGTGTTTGGCGCCGTGCAGGTGAGCGCCACAATCAGGACTGCATACGACCGAGGCACACAGGGCCAACACCCGGCATCATGGTGTGGGGAGCCATCTCCTACACTGGCCGTACACCACTGGTGATCGTCGAGGGGACACTGAATAGTTCAAGGTACATCCAAACCGTCACGAACCCATCGTTCTACCATTCCTAGACCGGCAAGGGAACTTGCTGTTCCAACAGTACAATGCACGTCCGCATGTATCCCGTGCCACCCAACGTGCTCTAGAAGGTGTAAGTCAACTACCCTGGCCAGCAAGATCTCCGGATCTGTCCCCCATTGAGCATGTTTGGGACTGGATGAAGCGTCGTCTCACGCGGTCTGCACGTCCAGCACGAACGCTGGTCCAACTGAGGCGCCAGGTGGAAATGGCATGGCAAGCCGTTCCACAGGACTACATCCAGCATCTCTACGATCGTCTCCATGGGAGAATAGCAGCCTGCATTTCTGCGAAAGGTGGATATACACTGTACTAGTGCCGACATTGTGCATGCTCTGTTGCCTGTGTCTATGTGCCTGTGGTTCTGTCAGTGTGATCATGTGATGTATCTGACCCCAGGAATGTGTCAATAAAGTTTCCCCTTCCTGGGACAATGAATTCACGGTGTTCTTATTTCAATTTCCAGGAGTGTATTCAAGCATATGGCTTCTTGCTAGAGATGAACCTTTCTTTCTGTTTGGATCATTAATTTCAGGAGCATTATAGGCAGAAATGTGGAGGTAATAGACTTGTACCACTATTGAAATAAGCCCTTCACATGTACTGACCAGTAGCGGCTTCTTGTGGCGTATATAGGGGATTACAAAATGGCGAATATACGTTTGGATTTCCGTAACTAGTTGCGTCGCCCAAAGTTTGCGGTCTTGGAGCTTGATATACCTTGCTACCACTCGAAACTCTTCTAGCTTTCCTTTGGTTATGTTAATAGATTCCCGGACTTGTTACTTCCATTTCACAAGGTCAGAACCTAGGGGCGTCTTAACCTCTTCTAATCATTTAAGGAAATTTCCTTCTGGCAATTCATCCATGGATAAGGATGAGATAGCAGATTTTACACAATCTGTTATCGTCTGATTCAGCTGATGTTCCTTCGCCTTTGCCCAGTTGTCGATCTCCTCCGAAAAGTAACTCTTATTTACCTCAAAATTTTCATTGATTTAATCTTCCTGTCCTGAGGAAATATTTTGCAGTGTTTTGCTGATGCTAGCAACCGTTTCTTCTACCTGATTCTGTCGATTCATAATTTCATTGACAGTATCACCTCTCTTTTAGATCTCTACCGGAAATTTGTCTTGTGCCTGTCGCAACTCTTGTAAGTCATTCAACAAGGCCTCTTGCTTTCTGATAAGATCAATTACCGTATCTTGCATTTCGTTTTGATTTTGAACGTTCAGCAGAATTACGTCGACCTGTGTTTGCGTTTCAGACTGCGCTTGTGCTATCTGATCGACTTGAACTTTCGTATCTTTTTGCTCTTGAGCCATGGTTGACTGCTCTTGTGTCATGGTTGACTGCGCTCGCAACATAATAGACTTGTTATCAGATAGCAAACTAGGCTTCTGCATAATTAAGGTGAGGGGATCAATCGCGGATGCTGAGGATCTAGCTAGATCCTGTGCCGCAGCTGTGGGATTTGTCTATAGCCCTCGTTTCATCAGTTGACTGCATTTCGCTTCCTTGTTCCGCGCGAGTTAAAACCATGAAATACTGCCAACAATTTCGTAAATTGTACTTTTTCGATTAATACACACAATAAATTTAGTCACTATTTCACATGCAATTAAAATCTCGTAGCACTTCAGAAACTACCGCTACAGAAGTTTGTCTGCAGAATGATAGCGAAAATGGAAAACTACCCTTTACAGAGAACAGCAACAGAGTCCTTGCCACTTCTAGAAGAAGTGGCATGGAAGATAATTGGTTAGAGGTTCTGCCTTTATACAGGGTGTTACAAAAAGGTACGGCAAACTTTCAGGAAACATTCCTCACACACAAATAGAGAGAAGATGTTATGTGGACATGTGTCCGGAAACGCTTAATTTCCATGTTAGAGCTCATTTTAGTTTCGTCCACCTACGCTCAATGGAGCACGTTATCATGATTTCATACGGGATACTCTACCTGTGCTGCTAGAACATGTGCCTTTACAAGTACGAAACAACATTGGTTCATGCACGATGGAGCTCCTGCACATTTCAGTCGAAGTGTTTGTACGCTTCTCAACAACAGATTCGGTGACCGATGGATTGGTAGAGGCGGACCAATTCCATGGCCTCCACGCTCTCCCGACCTCAACCCTCTTGACTTTCATTTATGGGGGCATTTGAAAGCTCTTGTCTACGCAACCCCGGTACCAAATGTAGACTCTTCGTGCTCGTATTGTAGACGGCTGTGATATAATACGCCAGTCTCCAGTAGAGATGGGCAAAACTGTTCTTTTCAGAGATTGGATCAGAACTGTTCACTCCCTGAAATGAATTAGCTCTTTTTCATGACTCACCACTCATTTACAATATAAAATAAATGGAAGGCACATTGCCCTTTAAACTTGGTTTATTCCAGTACTATACCTGTATTTTGATCTTATTTGATCCTATTTTGAAGTAACACAGATAATGAGTAAGAATTTTGTATTGTTTATTGAAATTTCCACGATATGACAAAGTTTTTGATTATTGATTTATTTTGCACTATCGTGGTTTTTTGGGTGATCGGAAAATGTTGTAACTTGAGATATACATTAACAATATATTTGGCTATAACGTATTAAAATTTCATTAACCTCATACAAATACATCGCAAGCCATATATTTTTAAAGTGAACGTTTCCTTTCGAAGACGCCTAAAATCGCAAAATCCGTACCAGAATAAGAAAAAAAAAATATAAATTTGACTGTAAAACGAAAGTGCTGCATATAGCCTTACGCAGAATAAAACAAGGAAAATATTGGTGTATCACATTTTGCGATACGTTTATCGGTTCGCTCGTAATTAAAGCGTAAATTCGAGTGTCTATAATAAAAATCCTATAGTAAGAGGAGTTATCAGGAACCTAATCTAATCAGTTTAAACAAATAAAAATAAAATAAAAACAATTGATGTATACATAACATAATAATGTAATATACATAGCGGCATTACTACGAAGAACAATATCCAGTGGGGACGAACTCTGATGCAGAGGCGCTGAGTCGAGCAGGTCGAGCCGCGAGCTGTATTACTGCGTGAGCTGAGACCGCAGAGACCACAGTGACACCTGAGTCGCTTTGCTCGACGCTCTGGCTAGAGTCGAGACGGTGGGGCGAGCGTTGAGCGGGCAAGTTCCGAGGGAGGGGGTAGCGGTGAACTCACCCGCTCCGAGACAAATAGTTCGTTCCCTTGCGAGCGGGTTTTTGCAAGTAGTTCCTATGTTATCCGCTAGGTGGCTCTCTGTCCTGTTGCTCGCATCAACTGCCCAGAGGGCAGGACGTGCGACTGAAACGATCGCCGACAGAGTGCGATGCGAAGTTACGCTGCGCCAGACACGCCGCAGCAGACGACGCACAGAGACGCCACGGCATATGTGGAACACAAAATCCAATGGGGCACTGCACAATGCAGGCAGCCAAGGTAGAAGCAGGGCAGAGGCCGGCGCTGGCTGTGTTGTGTGGCGTGCACTGTGCTGTGACCAGCAGAGGCGCTGCTGATATGCTCCGTCTCTCTCTCTCTCTCTCTCTCTCTCTCTCTCTCTCTGCCGTGGGAAACGTTTGGAGCTACCGTTCTTTTTTTCTGAATCACTGATTGTTCACTCCTTTGAAAGATTGAACTCTATGAATTAGTTCAAGAGCGGATCCCCCATCTCTAGTCTCCAGGGCTGCATCAGCGCATCAGGGATTCCATGCGACGGAGGGTGGATGCATGTATCCTCTCTAACGGAGGACATTTTGAGCATTTCCTGTAACAAAGAGTTTGAAGTCACACTGGTACGTTCTGTTGCTGTGTGTTTCCATTCCATGATTAATGTGATTTGAAGAGACGTAATAAAATGAGCTCTAACATGGAAAGTAAGCGTTTCCGGACACATGTCCACATAACATATTTTCTTTCTTTGTGTGTGAGGAATGCTTCCTGAAAATTTGGCCGTACCTTTTTGTAACACCCTGTATATGGTCTTCCTTCGAGTTTCTGGTCTGAAATTCGCATGTGACGGACCTTCGTAGTCTGCACCAAATGTCGTAGCAGCAGTACTCGTTCCGTTGTGGCATGAAACAGATACACACAAATATTATACACGGCGTCCTGGCCTAAGCAAACGCCAACTTCCCTCCCCCTCTGAAATTGAAGTTAAATAGTTATGACTGAACAACATGTAGCTATTTGAATGGAAGCTTTTGGATGGGAGAAGTCGCTTCCTCAATATTTTTACACAGTTATCTTCCACACTTCCAGGTACAAAATTAATTATTCGTTGAATTCTTAACGCATAAAACAAAATGAATAGAAGTTATGGTTCATAATCATACTTTCTTGACGCTTGTTGTCCAAGTTAGTACCTGGAATAAAAACTCTGTGGGCCTGCAGAATTCCGGCGAAAATTCTTAAATTAATCAGAGGCACAATTGTACGCGCAGGGGATGCCATCTTGGGTGCAGCGTCCAAATCGTGTATCAGTTTCGATAACGTCCAGAATTTAATCTCTTAAAATAGAGCATGAGAGATCGTCATGCAGACTCTACTAATTTCCCAGGACACAAAGTTCCCTACGAGTTAGGACACACCAAATAATTTTCCGTGACACGACAAGGGGGAAGTTAAAGTAAACAAAGAATTGAACATACCATTCCCATTCAAAAAATTATATTTTTCCATAAACTATTTTCCTAGTTACATTACAGTATACATCATCCTCTTGTATGAGATGAAATGTTATTACAATTAATGGAATTGTATTCCATATTAAAGATGACAGCTTACAATAATGTTGCTAATTACAATTCCACTGTGAACTTAATCTCCGCAATTCCCAGTCAGAAATAGTACTTCTATCGTAAATGTAATGTTCCATATTATGTCAACAGTGTTTTTATATCACGAGTCAGAGATAATCTGTCTCTCGTAGTCGTAAGGAGTGTTTGTGCCATAAAAATTGCTTGCTCGGTTCTGCATGATAATACTTGTGAGGCTACAACTGGGAAGTAACGACCAATGAGTGAGTGTATTGTTCGCCCACTACCTTTAATTTACAATCATTTATCGTCGAGATTTGGCCTCTGTGTACAAAATAAAACAACAGACAATCAACTTGTAGGGCAACAGGTTTTAGTTGTTGTTAATGTCATTTAATCATGGAAAGAGATCTTGAATTCTAGGTCAATACTAACAGACATTTATTTGCTCTAATGACCGACGTAAATCACAAGTAATTTAACAGAGAACAAAGTTTTCTTAAACTTAACAAATTACTTTAAAACAGTGGGGAGGTACCAAAAAGTGTGGAAGACTAAGGAGAAGGCGCAACAAGATCTACTCATTTGGGCAGCTCGCATAGCCGAAGTTAGCGGTACAACAAAAAGCCTCAAACTGTAACCACATTAAGCAACACAAGGTGTGTGGCAAACTAAGCAAAACTGAGCTGCTCAGAATATTGATCACGCTAACATAATAATGACACATTTGCCCAACAACAGCTAGTATACGCTGATCAGCACTGGACGGTGGCCCACAGAGCAACAGCACAGCACTGCAGCCCGGAGTAGAATGGCCCAAAATAGTAGTTCACGGCCCTCGACTGCCGAACCTTTCCAGAATACCATTGGAGGGTAGGTCTTATTGTTATTTCCACTGTGATAGACGAGAATATCGCGCATTTCACTTTTAAAAAACCGGAACTTCGCAAGAAGCATGCCGGTGGGATGGCCCGGTTCGTTTGGATAGACAAAATTCAGGAGTAAAACAATTGTCATTCTCATTCTGGTGGGGCAGCATCATAACATGCCGACCCTTGATGCTCATGCAGATAAGGCAGAAAATGTCAAACTCAATTACTCTCTGTGGAAGATAGAAGCGGTACGGTGTCCGCTGCCCTCAGCTACGCCAGGGGCCTGGCTCTGCCCACAAAAGCACAAAGCAGCCCGCAGCCTAACTTCTGAGAAAACTGCCCACCTGCCTGAGGAGGCTCACCTCTCTCTATGGTATTTTCTGGCTGCTTTCTGCCAATGAGAGGACACAATACCAGGAGTGCAGTGTGAAAAACACACTGTCTTCCTTCCAAGACCACATGTCCATACTCTCAATAAAATAACCACGAAATAATGGCAGAAAATAAAACAATATCACTTGATGGTATGCGACAGTAATGTCACAATGAATAGTATTTGATTTGCTGATAGCAGAGCAGTCTTAGCAGATTCGGAAATGCTGGATCTAGCAAACTCCATGGCCATTACTGAATGGTGAATAAACAATGTAAGAGGAAACGTTAGCCTTATTAAGAGGGGCATGAATGCCTGAAACTGGTTATGGTTCTAAAATGATAGCATTTTTAAAGCATCTATAGGTGGTTGCTTTATCACCAGTGGACGTGAAAAATTTTTTCCTGATGTCTTGGACGATCACAAACTGAAAATAAACACTAACAAAACTAAAATAATCGCGATATTACTAATCGAACAGGAAAATAAGGGCAAAAATTTTACAATGCAAATTCAAATAAATGAGTTTTTCTACTTGCGAAGTAGAATAACAGACGGCAACAGAAGGATAAGGAATATTAAAAGAAAAACAGTCATGATCAAACAAGTCTTGAGGAGAAAGACGAATTCAGTAACAAAAAATCACCTTAATATAAAAGAAAGAAATAAATTCATCAAGGCGTTTATTTCGAGCATTTTGACCTTTGGATATGGAGGATGGACTCTAGGAACAGAAAAACAAGCAATAGGAATGTGAATATCGACGAGAGTTACTGAACTAACCTGACTCAACAGAAACCAATGGGAAAATAAGTTACCGAGAAAAGTGTACAGCGCAAAGTCAAGGGCCCGTACGCCAGTCAGGAACGACAGAGAATAGACAAGACGTCACACAATTGCCCGCTGACCGACACCTCTCCAGGGCGAAAACGGGACAGCATCGGCCCCTATGCGGAGAGGACATAAGCGACACGCCCGATTGGTCACGGCCCAGTACTACAGCAGCTTCAAGACTAGCAACTTGGATAGAAGCGTCAACTCTAATCACTTGCTTGTACTGTCTATGTAATACGGACTTAGGATTGTTTATACTGAAGAACGTTGCTTATTTCGTTTGTCGCCCTTTGCTTGCGACACATCTGTGTAATCGCAAAGATAAGCATTGTAATCTTTTCATTTTGTAATAAAACTCATTAATACGATTTGTTTGAATGTTGTCTAGCTATCCGAGAAAGTAGGTTTCCTAGACACCCCATATTTGACAACTAGGCTGAATCTAACAAAAAAGGTCATTGATTAGCGTGATACAGAGAAGAAAATTAATTGGACATCTAATTCGACGTAACGGCTACGCAGAAAACATCTCTGAAGAAGAAACTCAAAAGGCAGGCCCAGAAGAAGCATAACGGTTATTATTGGAAAGAACTGCAGCTACTAGAACCAAATGGTAAGGATGGCGAAAGAAAGAGAAGGATGATAAAAGATCGGGTGAGCAGCACTCTGCGACTGTCTGCTGAGGGTGCTGTAGTGTACGCGAAAATGTCGTCGTTGAGTGACTGTGGAAGGATACAAGATTGCTTAGACAGAATATCTACTTGGTGCGACGAATGACAGCTTGCTCTAAATGAAGTAAAAATAAGTTCATGTGAATGAGTAGGGAGAACACCCCTGTAATTTGCGAATACAATATTTGTGGGGTGCTGCGTGACAGTCAGGTCGATTAAATATCTACGAATAACGATGCATCAGTAACGACGTTGTCAACAGTCTTTTTGAGAGGGCAAATGAGTACACAGAGTGTCATTACATTCCGTTACTCCGCCTCCGCAGCGTAGCGGTAGCGTTACAGCTTTACATGCAGGGGACCCGGGTTCAATTCCCTGCAAGAGACTGAAGGTTCTGTTCTGTGTCACACATCATCATTTTATTTATCACTGACTCGCAAGTCGCCGAAGTGGCGTCAACTAAAAAGGACTTGCAATACGGCGGTCGAACTCCCCCGAATGGGGCCTCCCGGCCAATAATGCCATACGATGATTTCATATTTTCATTGCCCTCTCTTGATCCTGTGGTGTGAATCCACCCCTAAAGACGGAAGAACCGGCAATGATCAACGGCAATCTGCATGAGGACGCAGAAGGCAATCGAAACCAGTCCATTAAAGACACATAATGTGTTTCCTGCAACTGAAAACGTGCCATAATGGTCTCCTCACTAGCAAACGATTCCGGATTTGTAACCCATTCGAATCTCTGAGAGGGGACAGCCAGGCCGGAAGCACCCATGAGAAAATGGTTTCATGACGAACGAAGAGTTCATTCTACCAGTCGTATCATGGAATATCAGAAGTTTGAACACTGCCGGAAAGCTAGAAAATTTGAAAAGGGAAATGCATATGCTCAATCTAGACATAGTGGAAGTCACTGAATTGAAATGGAAAGAAGATAAGGATTTCTAGTCAGACGAATATAGGGTATTATCAACAGCAACAGAAAATGGTATAACTGGAGCAGGATTTGTTATGAAAGTAGGGCTGAAAATGTGCGACTGTGAACAGTTTTGTTCTCATTATAGTCGATAGCGAACCAGTAATCAGATTTTGAATTGTAAGTTGCACCCAGGAACAAAAATCAAAGACAGATAACATTTCAGTAACGATAAAGAGTCGCACAAGCTCCGACATTGTCGCGAATAAAACAGCGACCCATGTATACAATAAGTGTCCTTTAATTTACGTCTATGGTCACAAACTTTTTGTTAACAGATTATCGGTTTCGGTCTATAATGGCCATCATCAGATCTGTTTCATAAAAACAAAGTCCTAATCTACTGCAGCCATAGTGGCACCGTCAAATGTTAAATGCAGAATCAGCACCAGCATCGTCAAATATATATAAATAACATCATATAAACGAGTCATGTTGTCAGTAGTTACTGACTGACCCGAAAATCGCCGAACTGTTGTAAACTACTGACAACATGACTCGTGTATATGATGTTATTTATATATATATTTGACGATGCTGGTGGTGATTCTGCGTTTAACATTTGACGATGCCACTATAGCTGCAGTAGATTAGAACTTTGTTTTTATAAAACAGATCTGATGATGGCCATTACAGACCGAAATCGGTAATCTGTTAACAAAAAGTTTGTGACCATAGACGTAAATTAAAGGAAACTTATTGATAGAAAGTC
The DNA here is from genome assembly GCF_023864275.1 of Schistocerca cancellata. Taxonomy (NCBI): domain Eukaryota; kingdom Metazoa; phylum Arthropoda; class Insecta; order Orthoptera; family Acrididae; genus Schistocerca; species Schistocerca cancellata. The sequence continues at coordinate 619,346,368 of NC_064630.1, forward strand.
GATTGAAGTTAAAGAGAATCGTGGGGAAAGATCATGTTGAGACGCCTTTGAAGTTCGCTAAGGACGTGGATATTGCGAAAAGGAATGCCAGAGTAGGCAGTTCAGTTGAAGAGGAGTGAACCTCTAAATATGGCACTAAACGATATTGGAGAGACGAACATAGATACGAGGAAGTTAACTACTAGGAAACATTGAGTAACAGAAGAAATACGAGGGTTGTTCAAAAAATTTCAGAACATTCGTAATTTCGCGCCAGGGGTGTTGGAGCGAAACGCTGTTGGCATCTCTGCACACACCTGTGTTTAATCTATGACTGCGAGAAGTTTCATTGTTGTATCTCTGTCACTGCGCAGTGCTGCATTGAGTAGAACACTGTGTCTTACAGTTTGGGAATTTCGAGATGGCAGAGCTACAGGAGCAATGGAAACCTTTACAAAGACACACCAAATGACACAGGAAGCCTATGGTAACTCGCTTGAGCCTTACTTATTAATCACACGGTTTCAAAATGGCTGGAAAGAAGCTAAAAATGACCATTGTTCAGGATGTCCTTCGACGTCTACCGACAATGCTCGTATCAGGACCGGCAACAAAATAGTGCATGTCCATGTAAGATTGACTATCCGAGAGATTGCAGAAGAATATAACATTCAGCATCTTGGAATGCATCTTGTTGCCGCCAAGTTGGTCCCGCAGCTCTCGAGTCAAGGGTAGAAAGACCTTTGCCTCGCAGTCTGCAAACAGCTTTTGGTTCGCGCAAATGAGAATGAGATGTCACTTAAGAGAACTGTAACTGGTGTTCAGACGTGTGTATGATGTTGAGACCAAGGTTTAGTCTTCATAACGCGTCGGGAACGGTACTCCAAGATAAAAAGAAGCTCATCGGGTCAGGTCAAATGGCAAAGACATGCTGGTGGTTTTGTTTGACTTTGGGATTATTCATCATGAAATCATGCCTCAGGAAGAAACTGTTAACCGATGGCGCTATCGGGACGTGTAGCGATGCCAGCGAGAAAATGTGAGAAGGAAGAAGCTTGAAATGTGGTGAGAATTCATGGCTCTTTCATCACAATAACGCACCCGCACATTCATCCTTGTTGGTGCGTGACTATTGCACAAAAAACCAAATCACTGTGCTGGCTCATCCTCCATTCTCTCCAGATGTGGCCCCAGTGAACTTTTCTTTGTATTTTCAGCCCTGAAAACCTCGTTGAAAGTACGAATATTTGCAACGATGGATGAGATAAAAGAAAATACGCAGACGGCGCTTCGTGCGATCCAGCAAGAGGCGTATAAGGACAGCTTCCGGAAGTGAAAATGGCGTTGGAAGCGATGTATCAATTGTGGAGGAGAGTATTTAGAAGGAAACCATGCACAATGAGAGTAAAAGTTAAACGTACAAAAATTTTATAGACAAAATTTCGAAATTTTTTGAACAAACCTCGTAGTTCAATTACTTGACGAAAGAAGGAAGTACAAAAATCTTCAGAACAAGACGGGAATATAATTCACTTATTAGTGAAATAAGTAGAAAGTGCAAGGAATCCAAGGCGAAAAGGCTACAGTAAAAATGTGAAGGAAATCAAAAAAAAATGATCGTCGGAAGGACTGACTTTATATATAGAAAAAGCAAAACGACTTTCGGTAGAATTACAAGCAAGGATGGTAATATTAAGAGCGCAAAAGCAATTCCACCAGTAAAAGCAGAGGGGAATGCGAATAGGTTGGAAGAGTACATTGAAGGCCTCTGTGAGGATTGAGGATTTAACTGATGACTTGATAGGAGAAGAATGAGTCGATATGGAAGATATAGAGGATCCAGGATCAGAATCAGAATATCAATGAAGTCTGGAAGACTTGAGGTCAAATAAGCCAGAAGGGGTAGACAACATTTCATCGCAGATTCTAAAATCATTGCAGGAAGTGGCAACCAATGACTGATCAAGTTGTTGTTTAGAATGCGTGAGACTGGCGACATACCATCAGACTTTCGGAAAAATATCATCCACACAATTCCGAAGAAACAAGAGCACATTAGTTTTAGACCAACCGCACAATTAGCTTAACAGCTCATACATCCAAGCTACTAACGAGAAAAATATTTAGCAGAATGGAAAATAAAAATAATGTTCTGTTAGATGACGTTCAGTCTGGCCTTATGAAAAGTAAAGGTACCAGATAGGCACCTCTGGTGTTGCAGCTAATAAGTGTTCGAAAAAGTGCAAGATGTTCGAAATTATGTGAAAAATAGGAGTAAGCTATCGGGAAGACGGGTAATGTACAATACATACTAAAACAAAGAGAGAAGAGTAAGACTGGAAGTCCAAGAGTGAAGTGCTCGGATTAGAAATGGTGTAAGGCAGAGATGCCATCTTTCACTCCTGCTGTTCAATCTATACATCGATGACGTAATGATGGAAATAAAATAGAGCTTCAAGCGTGGGATTAAAATTAAGGGTGAAAGGACATCAATGACGAGTTCACTAATGATATTGCTGTTATGAGTAATACTGAAGAAGAACTACAAGATCTGTTGAATGGAATGAACAGTCTAATGACTACAAAATATGGATTGAGAGTAAACCGGAAAAAGACAACAGTAATGAGAAGTAGCAGAAATGAGAATAGCGAGAAACTTAACATCATAATTGGTGATCACGAAGTAGACGAAGTTAAGGAATTTAGCTACTTGGGAAACAAAGTAACAAATAACGAACGAAGCAAGGAAGGCATAAAAAATAGAGTAGAACTGGTAAGGTGATATTCCCGGCCAATAGAAGACTACTGATGTCAAACGTAGGCCTTCATTTGAGGAAGAAATTTCTGAGAATTGCGTAGCATTGTAAGGTAATGAAACACGGACTGTGGTAAAACCGAAGCAGCAGAGAAGCGAAGCATTTGAGATGCGGTGCAACAGGAGGCTGTTGAAAATTAGGTGGACTGATACGTAAGGAATGAGGAGAGTCTCCACAGAATCAGCGAGGAAAGTAGCATATGGAAAACACCGACAAGAAGAAGGGACGGGATGATAGAATATGTTTTAGGACATCAGGGAATGACCTCCATAGGGGGAACTGTATAGGGTAAAAACTGTAGAGGAAGACAAAGTGGAATACATCCAGTAAAAACTTAGGACTTAGTCTGCAAGTGCTACTCTGCTATGACGTGAGATGGAACTAGCACATTGAGGTCGGTTGTAGTGAAGGCGTATATTCGACGCCGGCTAATCGGAAGAATTCCAGAAAAGAGAGACCGCATGTAGAAGGCTAGTGCGACCCATTATTGAATAATGTTTGACTGTTTGGGATCATCACCAGGTCGGATTAAAGATCGAAGCAATTGATAGGCGTGCTGC